>NC_042619.1:238488027-239811336 GCF_901001135.1 Rhinatrema bivittatum | reverse complement strand
CAGACAACTCTCTGCTGCATACCACCTGTACTTGCAGCACACAGGTCTGCTGCCAGCAGTAACAGTGGTGACAGAAGAGGAGGCAGTTCCATGGACTGGCTGCCTGCAGTATGTTATGGCCAAACACTGTGGCCTACCCCTTCAAACATCTACACTCTGCATAGGGTTCTCAGCTACCCATACCTGAATTTTCTACCCATGCTTATCCAGTTGCATTGCCACCACCACCTGGGGAGGGGGATCAAGAGTGTCATCGCTTTGAGAAGAAGATTGACTTTCGGTTCCAAAAATGCACCAGAGAGAAAGACAACAACCAGCATCACCTGAATCTGGCTCCTAAATGTCAACACCCCTGGTCGCTCCTTTATGGACTCAGCTCCTACTTTGGCTCTTGAAAAACTTCAACTCAGGAGAGCAAAATTATCTGATGAAGAAAAGCAGAGACGATGTTGCTTTAACATTTGTTTATACTGTACCAGTCAGGGACACTGTGCCTCCCAATGTTCCGAGAAGATGGAAAGACTCTCGAGCCCTAGGTATTCTCCAGCCTCTCTTCAGTGCTCTCTGGAGCAGCAGCAGGTGAGCGCCCGCTCTTCTAACGGCCCCCAGGCCCCTCTCCTGGGCGCGCAATTCACTATTTAAATTAGGACCCGCGCCAATAAGGAGGCACTAGGGACACTAGCTCATCCCTAGTGCCTCCTTATTGGCGGAAGCGACTGTTGTCAGCGGGTCTGACAGCCGATGCTTAATTTTACTGGCGTCGGTTGTTGAACCCATTGACAGCCATGGGTTCGGAAAACGGATACCGGCAAAATTGAGCGTCTGTTTTCGGGCCGCGGGCAGATTTTTTTTTTTTAATTTTGGGGCCTCCGACTTAATATCATTATGATATTAAGTCGGAGGGTGTACAGAAAAGCAGTTTTTTCTGCTTTTCTGTATACTTGCCCGGTGCCGTTTGAAATTAACTCTTGTCTTTGGCAGGAGTTAAATTCTGAAAGTAAAATGTGCGGCCAAGCCGCACATTTTGCTTTCTGTATTGCGGGGTAAATACCTAATAGGCTCATCAACATGCATTTGCATGTGATGAACGCTATTAGTTTCGGGGGTTGGCTGCGCGTTTTCCACGCTCTATTACCCCTTACTGTATAAGGGGTAATAATAGCGCGTCAAAAACATGCGTCCAAACAGGGGCTAACGGTGCGCTTGGTTGAGCAGAACATTCTGTATTGGCCTGATTGATAGCAGAGCTGTCTGACTTTCCACAGGAAGCTAAAATATTTACTAAACTGGATCTCAGACGAGTTAATAATCTCATCCATATTTGTGAAGGAGACAAATGGAAGACGGTGTTTAACACGTTTGGGCATTATGAATATTTGGTGATGCCGTTTGGTCTCTGTAATGCCCTAGCTGTATTCCAATATATGGTCAATGAGATATTTTGAGATCTCCTTCACTGATGTATATTAGTATACCTAGATGATATTCTCATCTTTTTTCATTCCCTGTCACATACCGTATGGTATGGTATGGCCGGCGCCATTTTGCAATACGGCCGGCGCCATTTTGTAATACGGCAGGAGGTCGCTCCCAGACCCCCGCTGGACTTTTGGCAAGTCTTGTGGGGGTCAGGAGGCCCCCCCAAGCTGGCCAAAAGTCCCTGGGGGTCCAGCGGGGGTCCGGGAGCGATCTCCTGTGCTCGTGACGTCGGGGGACAGGAACCAAAATGGTGCCGGCGCTACCTTTGCCCTGTCATGTGACAGGGCAAAGGTAGCGCCGGCGCATTTCTATTAACGCAGCCGTGGCCCGAGAGTGGAAGATCACACCGGGACCCCCCCACTGGACCCTAGGTAATTTAAAACATTTTGGGGGGGTTCGGGAGGGTGGGGGATTTATTTTAAAGGGTTGGGGTGGGTTTTAGGGTTGTTTTAGTGTGCCGGTTTTCCCGCCCTCGCCCGATTTACGATTTAAACGATTTAAAAAAAAAAACAAAACCGCGACGATCCGATTCCCTGCCCCCCCCAGCCAAAATCGATCGTTAAGACGATCGATCACACGATTCACATTGATTATGCTATAATTGTTAGATTTCATTTATAAGATTGTTTTTTTTGCTTGCTGCTTTATTGACTTTGTATTGTAAAAACACGTTATGTGCCTTGATCATAATTTGGGAAAGGTGCTACACAAGTGCAAGATAAAGACGTAAAACCCGTCCAGTGTTGTTTCTTTTCAACCATTACTGTGCTTTGTTGTTTTCTTTCACATTTTCATTTATTTCACAAAAAATTCTGTTCCACAGATCCAAGCAAACTTTCTGGCCGTGGAGTACAGCAGGAAGAAAAGGATTCATTTTTAGCTGCTGGGCAGCTGGATAACCTTATCGGTCTGATTTGGCTGGGATATTCAGAGCCCCGCCCGCATCACTGAATATGCCCCAGCTATGTAAAAGTTAGCCGGATAACACTGTAAATCCACGTTATAACACCACTCCGCCCCAGAACATCCCCGGGCCATCCCCGACCTAACAGGATAACTTTTTTAGCTGGCTAACAACTTATCTGGGTATGTCAGGGATGGCCAAACTGGTGGGAGTTTTCAATCCCATGGTTTATCTGGCTCAATCCAAACTTAGCTGAGTAAACCGTTTTAAATATTGACCCCCAAAATATACGATACAAAAGCAAACCATTCCTGGCTTGTCCCTTCTTTTTCTTTTCTCTGTGCTCCCCTTCTCCCTTCCTGTCTCAAAGTTTCATGTGCTGCAGCATCTAATTTCTGGCACATTCAGGCACTACGAGTCTTCTCCAGTGAGTCAGAGCAGTTCTCGTTCATGCTACTGCTCTGCCTAGTGGATGCTCTGTAGTAATGCCTGGATCTCAGCAGATGCAAGCAATGCAGCTTGTGGATGTCACACTCAGTCATTAAGCACCCTATAGTTCAGAAGGCAGCATACCCTGTACAGTAAACGTTTTGGTTTTTTTTAAGTACAGTTCCCCTGGTGCAAATTTACAACTGAAAAGCCTCTTCACTGCATCCATCAATGGAATCAGTGAGCAAAAGGACCCCACTATAATCTGACCCAGAGATAACCCATGGAGGAGTCCCTTTCTTGTTGCGGCCTCTCCCACATAGTGTTGTCGTAAAGATCTCAGAGAAGGATCATTTTTAAAAGGATTTACGCACATAAACCCCAGTTCTAGGCACATAAATGGCCTTTTGAAGAGGGGTTGTGCATGTAAAGGTATATGCAAAAGCCGTTTTGGGCGTCCGTGTACGCTCTCTGCAAAGAGGCATGCCAGAGGGGAGCGGAGTTGGGCTGGTAACAGAACTTCATGCACCTAGTTAAAGTATGCCTGTAATGAGGTTACACTTTCTCCCCCGTATGTTGGCACCGGTTCTGTGCACATCCTCAAATTTTCAGAGTGGATTTATGCGCATCGATCTGCTTTGAAATTTGGCTAAAGTCTGGAGACTTTAGCTCATGCGGACTGTTTGAAATGACAACACAGTACGGTAACAACAAAGCTCCATGCCCAAAGCGAAAGAATGAAGCAGTCCTGCTTTTCCCAGATTGCATGCAGTTCCTTAGCCCCACTGCTCCGTGCAGCGCTATTAAATGCACGCAGCACTGTACAGAGGCACATGAAAGACCATCTCCGCTTCTCGGAGCTTACAGTCGAGTCAAGACACATGGACAAAATAAGAGGTTTCAGGAAATGTATTCATTACAGTGAACATGATTAAAATTGAGAAGGCGATGAACTGGAAGAGCCAGAACGGGTTTGTACATTAGGCTTACTTGGCAATTGCCTAGAGTGCAGCGATTTTGGGGATGGCAACAGGGGCATCCGTGCATGAGCTCACAGGCCTCTGCTCCATCACTTTGTTGCTCAGTGCCCCAATCTCAGGCAGCAGAGAAGAAGCTGCAGGAAACAGGAGGGGAAGAGGAGAGCCTGGAGAGCACAGAGCAGGTGGAGGAAGAGCTATCCTGATCCCTAATGTAGCCCCTCCCCCTCCTTCTTTCTCTCTTCCCTTCCTGTCTTTTAGAGCACAGGATGGGAGGGGGTGAGGGAGGGAGGCTAGAATGGCAAGGCAAGGCAAAGCAAAGCAAGGAAGAGCCAGTCTGGTCCCTAATCCAGCCCCTTCCCTTCTGTTGTTTTCCCTTTCTGTCCTGCCTTGCAGGGAACAGGAGGAAAGGGGGAAGGCTGAAGTGGACAAGAGGGTCTGCATGTTTTTATTTATATTTTAGTCTCCAGATCTGCATTTGGTGAGGAGCTTTTTGTATTCTGTATGTGACCAGCATGAGATATTCTGCTAACACCTAGTTTCTGCGTGGTCCAGCTGGTTCTGTATTCCCAATAGGAGGAGTATTGCTAATAATTTTAAGATCAGCTTTCCAAATAATGCTCAAGGTGGCTTAGAACATTTTTAGAATTCAGATACAATAAGTCCTTCCCCCAAATCGCTTACAGTCTATGGGCCTGATTTTCTAACACAGTTACACACTTAAAACTGGGTTTTACATACGTAAATGCACTTTACCCATGTTAGTAGGCTTTTTAAAATTGCTACAATATATGCCACTGAATTGTCAATAGATTTTACTGAGTTAAGTGCACTTTACACAGGTAAATGTCTTTTAATAATTGCTAGTGTTACATTTACATGTGAAACTCCTTTGAAAATTCACTTGTAAGTGGGTACCTGAGGTAACGGGAGACAAAGTGACTTATTCAAGTTCAGCAGAAGAGACAGTGGGATAAGTGGTTTCCCTTGTTCTCAGCAGGCCAGACCTTTTCCCTGCTGGAAAGAATGGTAATGCCATTCCAGAGCCTGGTAAAATATTTCCATTGCTGCCTTTTCATAGGTAGGGCTGGTACTGTTTGAGTTCTGGGAGTTGGTGGTGTTTCAGTATGAGACGTTTTCAATATAGGCTTTGAGTGACCTTTTTGCAGGATTTTGTATTACCTCACCTGCCTGTCTGTGTCACTGTTACTGAGGTGACAAAATTAATTGAATTTACTTTGCATGGTGAGTGGTAAGAGGAAACCTCTCAACTGAGCCCAGACAGACAATCATTTCAGTGACTATCTTCAGACAGTTTGTTATGGATTTCTTTTAATTTCTAAATTTTATGCCTTGATTTTTTCTTATAGTCTACTCCCCAAAATTATAGAGGCCACATTCATCAGACACTGAGGCATGATTTCTGAAACATATTTGTAATATGCATAAAATATTAAAAACTTTCAGATTCTTTTAGCAAAATGCGTTATGGCGTTATTTATCGCATCATGAGATGCGTATACAAATATTTAAATTTTAGTCAAAGGGGAGGAGGTTTGGGTAGGGTTTATGAAAATGAGGGACATTGGAGAGGGAGAGGGGAGTGGAGTGTATATATAGAGAGAGAGCCTCCTGGTTGGCACACAAAGTAGTCAACTATTTATACCACTATAGGAGGGCCAGCTAGTAACTCAAGGTGAGGTTTTGGTGGTGGTCTAGGGTTTGGGGGCCAGTTTTACATGCAAAGGCAGACATACGAACAGCACAGTACACATCAGTAAAGATTTGATGTGATTTGGAATGGGGAAAGGTACACACAGATGAGATTTCTACAGTGTTCTCTCGCCCTAGCTTGATGCACTCTCTGTCTGGGTACCTTTCCTCATTCCAAATCCCCTGGTGTAGGCCCGATTGCATCGCTGTGCATTATTTTTTAAGATTTCCCCCCCCCCCCACCCACCCTCCTGCACACGCGAGACACCATCTGCTTGCACATGCGCCCGCCGATATTAAAGTCGGGCGCACATGTGCGTACGGGAATCATATTTTATAACGTGTGCGGCGACACGCACATGTTATAAAATCGCCACTCGCACACGGACGCACGCGTGGGCCTTTGAAAATCTACCCCTTGGTGCGCAGTGAGATGTACATGCGCAGCATTTTATAACACTGTGCTGCTCCAACCACACAATTCATAAAATACAAAGGCAAATCTCTGCGCGTCCCACTTATGCGCATTAATGTTCTATTGCAAATAATTTTCAAAGTTATCCTCCCTATTTCAAAGTTGCTTTGCCCTGCCTACCAAAGAGAAAAACCGAGTATAAATTCCCTTTGAACTGTGTGTACTTTTCGCTACTTTTATGGTGGCCAATTTTCAAACAGTCCTTTTGCCCGGGCAAATCGCAATCGGTATTTACCTGCATAAATGCCTTCTGAAGTTTGTTCCCCCCACCCATGTCCAAATATGTATTTTACGGGATTGTTCTGGGAGGGGCGATGGTGGAGTCATCATGCTTGTCAAGTTTAATTATCAAAATCTCATCGGAGGGGATGGCCAAAAGGGACTGAAAGTTAATGAAGGAGAATAAAGCTGAAGGGTCACCTATGTCTGTTAGAGCTAAAGGTCAGATAGATTATTTTAGGGGGATGGGCCCCCAACAAACCAGACACGCCAGGGTCCCAGATTTCTCTTTAAGGGTCCGGATGTATGATAGAGAAAAAAACCAAAACCATTGGTCACAGATCCTTGTGATATTTGAAAATAAATACTTCTTTAACGTACACGCACAAATGTGTATTCATACATACTCGGTCTCTGCCAGTCTCCACATCATTCATAACTCATATCAAATCATATCACAAGTACATTCAGAATATTTTTTAACATTTTTTTTTATTGGAAACAAATATTTTTGAGCGTTTTCATATATTCAAACAATATTTCATTCATCGATTGTTTCTTTGCTAATTATAATATTCAGTAAACAGTCCTTAAAATGTATCTATTTTTCCCTCCCTCGGAATTTTTAGAACAAATTCATAATAAAAAGATAATTGATCTACACTGGTTAGGAAACAGTGCCATCTACAGGTCACAGCAAGTTTTTCCTTATGTAGCAAATGCCAGTTTCTACTCTCTCTGTTTTTAAGACTTTCATTCATGCCTGCAACTGAAAACAAAAATGTTTAAGGGAACAATTTTATGCTGTTAAAATTCTGTAAACTATCTTCAGGTACCATCTGGAACCAACAGATTTACAGCATCACATACTGAGGACAAGGCATAAATAAGGTTTTCATAAATGAGGTTTCTTTATAAAGAGGGAGAACCGTATTTGCTTTATTTCTAATTGATCCTTATTCTATTGAAAGAGTATTTATTACCAGTATACTATAATACACCTGCCTTTTCAGAAAATGAAGGCAATGGTGGGGAAAGAGATTTGAACTTCTGTTGTCCCCAATACCGTAGTCTGGCGTTCCTTCAATAAGTTGCAAAGTCATGAAGGTAAGGCAAAGAACTGGCACTATAGTATTACTCCACGAAGTAAAGTGGGCAGACTAAATAGGCCTTACGGGCTTTATCTGCTACCATATTCACTGTTCCTATGAGCTTTTAGCAGTACCCTGAATGTGGCCAGGATTTTCTGCATCATTTTGCTTGCCTTCGTCGAAGCAGCTCTTACTTTGACGCTTCAAGAGTCTTTAAGCATCTTGGCCTTGATCCATCCCAAACCACAGTGAGCTCTGGAGATCAAGCTAAATAGAAACTATTGTAAAAGGAGATATTTGGCTGTTGCAGCGTTACTGACCATAACCTGCTCTGTCTCACTGCCAACTCGTCTGGAAAAACACACAGCCAAGCATGTGCAGGAAAGCAAATTTAATTTCTTACACTGTCTATTCCATCACAGCCAACAGCACAATGTCATGCCTCTGCCGCACCCGGGTAATGCCAGATAAGTATAGCAAGTGTGTAGATATAAACTAACACAAATTATATGTGGCCCTCTACTGGCCACTAGAAATCATTGCTATGGTTGATAACGGGGAACTTTCCAGTTAATGGAAGGTTTCTGGGAGGTATGTGCCTAGGCTGAGTGAAAGAGAGTTCCTTCCCACAAAAAGGATGGGTTTGGGAGAAGGTTACTTAAGGGATTTTCACAAGCCCAAGGGGGAGTTGCAGCGGGAGTTAAGTAGTTGGAGCAGCTGAAGGAGGAATGAGCTGAGCTTCTCATGAGTCAAAAATCTGCAGTCGGAGGGGGGGGGGGGGGGTGTGGATGTCATTTACCATGGAAGGTATAAATAACATGGGGTCACCATCTTCTTAACGAGCCAGCAATGGCCCTAAAGAAAACCCCAAAGACCCCCATTCCCTGGCACCTCTAGAGGCGGTCCAGCAGTTCCAACAGTTAAAAAATGGATTTAAAAAGCTGTGTGGTGACACCCCGTCCATATAGAAATGTCCCCTTTCCCACAAGATCACCCCCTTCCATAAAAACCCCCGAACTCCCTTCCCATCCTAACACCCCTCCCCTGCCATACCTGGTAGTCCAAATCAGTGGTTCTCAACCTCTTTTTGTCCGGGACACACCTGACAGATGTTTCTCACGTGCGTGACACGCTGAACATGTGACCATCACAGGGCTAAATGTTAACATGCACTCTGCATCCACAGGAATCCCCTCAACCCCCAGCAATGAGTGCAGAGCAGATCTAGGGCATTACCCTGTACAACTCACCATACAAAAAGATATTCTGGTTCTGATGACATCTCAGTAAAAGCAAAACAAACTCCCTTTACTACCAGGCACAATAGCCTTCCTTATGAAAAGACAGTAATTTACCACTAATGCATATCCTATTGAGAAAACACAACAAATAAGATTGATACAAATGCCTACATGCTAGTAAAACACCTCACTTTGGTCACACACCCAGAACTGACCTTCACCAAGTACAGAAAAAACACAAATTATAAATATGGAGACAGAAACTGGAACGGAAAACCAAAAAAGCCACTCTGCATGCAGTGCGAACCTGGAGAAATGGAAAGAGAAATATAGCAGCTAACAGACTCTCAGGATTTGCAATAATGGACACAAACTAACCCGCACAAAGTTACACCTGTATTATGGAACACACTCAACAGTAACAACCCTATCTAAGAAATACAACTATTAAACCAGGCCCTAAACACTAATACATTTCCTATTGGGAAAACAGAATAAGTAAAGCTGCTATAGAGCCCCACACAGAAATAATTGTAAAGCTATACTAAAAATGTAACAAAACAGCTGCTGAATAGAATAATATCAAACAATTAAAAACTCATAAAAATTAAAACATGTCCAAATATCAATAAAATACTTCAAAACAGCAGACATTGCACAATACCCAATAATTAAAATGGCAGTCAATCAAGAAAAATAAATTTAAAAAGCCACCTTTACTTACCCTCTCCAGCAACTCTCCTACTCCTTTCCCTTCTAGGCCAATAGCACTCACCAGAAGCAGCAAGGGCTGCTGAAGCTCTGTCCTCACAGTCCTCTTCCTTAGCACCCACAACCAGTCACTCACACACACACACACACACCCAATTAGACCCCATGACCAGTCTCGGTCTCTCTCACACCAGTCATCTTCCTGACCAGTCTCTCTCTCACACACAGAAACATATCACCTCCCTGACCAGTCTTTCTCAATCACACTCTTATATACAAGCTCTCAATCACACACAAATGCTCTCGCACCCACACACACAAGCTCTCACCCAAACACCCATTCATACCCATACACACAAGCTTTCACCCAGGCACCCACACACAAGCTCTCACTCATTCACACCCACAGACACAAGCTCTCACTTAGGTACCCATTTACACACACAGACACCATCTCTCACCCAGGCACCCATTCACACCCACATACACAAACTCTCACCAAAAATTTCTTCTTCCTTCACTGCAGGGATGGGCTCCAGTTCCACCGCGGCTTTATTCCAACGGGCCTTCTTTTTTTGCTGCCACAGGGATGGGCTCCCGTGGTGGCCTCGGTCAGGGTCGGATTTCCTCTTTGCTGCCACAGGGATGGGCTCCAGTAGTAGCCTTGCTTGTTCAGGGTCGGGTTTCCTTTTCGCCACCACGGGGATGGGCTCCCTTGGTGGCCTTGCTTGGTCGGGGTCGGGTTTTCCTCTTCGCCACCACGGGGATGGGCTCCCATGGTGGCCTTGCTTGTTTTGCGCAAAATGGCGCCGGCCGTATGGCAACACGATTCGACTGCAGGAGGTCATTCCGGACCCCCGCTGGACTTTTGGCAAGTCTTGTGGGGGTCAGGAGGCCCCCCCAAGCTGGCCAAAAGTCCCTGGGGGTCCAGCAGGGGTCCGGAACGACCTCCTGCAGTCGAATCGTTTTTCCGTACGGAAAATGATTCGCGGTAGGAGATCATTCCGGACCCCCGCTGGACTTTTGGCAAGTCTTGTGGGGGTCAGGAGGCCCCCCCAAGCTGGCCAAAAGTCCCTGGGGGTCCAGCGGGGGTCCGGGAGCGATCTCCTACGCTCCTGCCGTCGGGGGACAAAAAAACAAAATGGCGCCAGCGCTACCTTTGCCCTGTCATATGACAGGTCAAAGGTAGCGCCGGCGCCATTTCTACAACGCACGGAGGTCCGAGAGTAAAAGATCACACCGGGACCCTTCCTCTGGACCCCAGGTAATTTAAGGCATTTTGGGGGGGTTCGGGAGGGTGGGGGATTTATTTTAAAGGGTCAGGGTGGGTTTTAGGGTTGTTTTAGTGTGCCGGTTTTCCCGCCCTCCCCCTTCCCCTCCCCCTTCCCCCGATTTACGATTTTTTGACAATAAATCGGGGGAATTGTTATTGTATCGCGGCTCTAACGATTTTTGACGATTTAAAATATATCGGACGATATTTTAAATCGTCAAAAAATGATTCACATCCCTACAAAGTAGCTACCCATAACCACAGAGGGAGTGTAAGAGGCAGCCAGGGTAAGGAAAGAATGAAAACATAAGACGCTACAGAGTATTGCCAGAAATTAAAGGGTTTTGTAGCCACTGCCATGAAGACTCACATAGAATGGGTTAAGGGATGGGAATGGGATTGGGGTGAGGGCTATGTTAACCTTAGACCCCCTTAAAAATTCAGTTCTGACTAAGCTGCTAGTAATAAGGTCCAAATTTCACTATTTGTGCAACTTGGTTATTTTTAAAGGGCCCGATATTGAAAGCGCCTTTTAGCGCTCAATAGCCAGATCAGTCACTTCTCCGGCTATCTCTTAGCCAGCTTGATAGTGGGCAGGCAATGGGCAGATCTGTGCGGCGCTACTTAACTGGATAACTTATCCAGATAAGTAGCAATATTTAGCCTTGGCCACATAAGTTGTACCTGCCAACAAGCAGGTTTAACATAGCTGAATATAAGTTATCATGCCATGCCACTGAATATCCCTTGTAACTTATCCCTTGTAAATGAATATCCCTTGTAACTTAGCCAGATAAGTCATATCCTCCTAAGTTACTTAAATGGCACCTTTCTATTTTGGGCCCAAACTGTTAGTGTGTATTTATTTTTTACTTGTTTATGTTTCACTTGTATTAAGTGGAGCAGCTTTGGTCAATAACAGGCGTTTGGACTCGCGTTTTCGACATACTAGCTTTACCCCTTATTCAGTAATGGTACTAGCGTGTCGAAAACGCGCGTTCAAATGTGGGTTAACAGTTGGGTCCCTTATTCAGTAAGGGGCTCAACTGTCGAAAATGCGCGTCCAACCCCCCCGAAACTAATAGCGCCCGCAACATGCAAATGCATGTTGACGGCCCTATTAGTTATTCCCGCATGATTCATTAAGTAAAATGTGCAGCCAAGCCGCACATTTTACTTTCAGAAATTAGCGCCTACCCAAAGGTAGGCGTTAATTTCTGCCGGCACTGGGAACACCCTCCAACTTAATATCATGGCGATATTAAGTCGAAGGTCCCAAAATTTAAAAATAATTAAAAATAAAAAAATAAAAATTGTTAAATCGGCCACCGGGTTGAAAACTGGACGCTCAATTTTGCCAGCATCCGGTTTTCGAACCCGTGGCTGTCAGCAGGTTTGAGAACCGAAGCCGGCAAAATTGAGCATCGGCTGTCAAACCCCCTGACAGCCGCCTCTTTTTACCACGGGCCCTAATTTGAATATTTTATTTTTTTTAGTGAATTGCACACATGAGAGTGGGCTCTCGCCTGCTTTCCCGTGAATTTTACTGTGTCCGCCTGAAAGTGAATAATGAATGTAAGTAATAATAATGTCTATTTGTGTTTTCTTTTTATGAAATGTACTCTTTATATGGTGTGGATTATTTTTACAGGACTGTTTCTTAATGTTGTAAGTTGCCTTGGGCTCCTAGGTGAGAAGGCGGGAGCTAAACAAAGCTTTTGTTATTATTATTGTAGGGCTGAGGAAGGAATCCTAATGCCACCAAGGCATACAGTCTGGTCTTGGATTTAAAGAATGATAAGGGGGAGAGAAAGAAAAGCAGATTGGTACATTAATATCTTAAGCATTATTTGATATCTTGTAGGTACTTTCTAGAGACAGAATTCGCGGGCATCAGCTGAATTTTTTTTAAACCATTTATTTATTTATTACTTTGGCAATATATGCACAAATTGTCATGCCAATAATGCTTCCAGAATCGGTAAATAATGACAGTCGTTTCGTCTTGTGCCGTTTCGCATTCTAACAAAACGTTTTGTCTCTATCGTTTTAACGGGTGCTAAAACGAATGGGGAAAACAGTAGATAGAAAATGAAGAGGAAAATGAGATTTTTTACATGCACATTCCTAATAACTCAGGGCTCGTATTTGGGTGTGGAGTGGTTGCTCAGCTTCTTATTAGTGCTAAGAACTCTGCCCAGCCTTCATATGAACAGGATTTTACCTAAGTATCTTCGGGTGCAGCTGAAATGATCACTCCGATGGGGTAAAAGAAGAAGAAAGCTCGTGGGGTTCTCCACTTGCTTAAGGGTGATTATAGAGCGGAAGAGATGCGGGGGTTAGATTCTCTCATTTTACCCCCCCTGGTGAGGCTTCTTTGTGAAGAATGTACGGCCCGTGGGTATTCCCGCACCTGAAGTTTCCCTAAATTAACTTTGTTGCCACCTCCCCCCGCTCCCGCATGTCACCGCTACAATCTGGGCCCTGCCGACTTTCTTTTTCCCCTGATTCACGGGGGCACCCCCCCCCCCCCGCTCTTCCCTCTCTGGCCCGACCCGGGCCGCCTCCCTAAAGGCGGAGTCCTTGCGGGAAGAGGCGGGGCAAGAGCGCACTGGATGTGGCACCGGCTCGTGGGAAGGAATGTAAGGAGCTGGCCGCGGGGCGGGAAGGCCGCAGTGCCGGCCACTTTCCTTCTGCCTCGCCCCGCGTAAGCTCGGGGCTTTCGGCGGAGAGATACGGCGCTGCTCTCTCGCCTGGGGCTGCAGACGGGAGGCGGCGGAGGGTTGGGAATGAACTAGTACTGCCTCCCTAGGGGTACCAGACAGGTGGGGGAACAAATCAGATTGGGGGCGCCGAGAGTCAGATCTTTGTACACTTTTTATTTGTGGCAGATCACGTTAGGAAATAGTGTGCCCCTTCTCTGATAGGCACGTAGCAGTTACGTGCACTCATCTTGCTTAGTGGTCTTATATCTTTCATTCCCTTTGCAGGTATGGAAATGAACCGAATGCCAAAGAATCTATACTAGGATATACTTTGAAGCAGAAATGTCAGTGAGTGGTCTATTGCACCTTTGTCTACTCTGCATACTGGGTAAGCTCCTATGTAGATTTAAATAAGAGAGGAGGCAACATGATAGGAAGAAAGAGCCAAAGGTTGTTGTTGTTGTTGTGTTGGGAACCCTTCTTCATAGAGGTACAGAGCTGCTAAATTTGGAGATCATAGATTCATAGAACAATAGTGCTGGAAGAAACCCCAAAGTGATCATCTAGTTCAGGGGTTCACAACCTTTCAGGGAGCATGGACCCCTTTTCAGCTTCAAAACATTTCATATACCCCTGCACACTTCTCTTTAATAGTTGCATGCCATAACAAACGCAATAATGAGATGCACTGCAGAATCAGCCATAATGCATAAAACTTTGATCTAAACTGAATATGTAGGGAGGGAAATTTCCAAAGCTTTAAAAAAAAATGCCCTCATAATTGAAGGTTGAGGCCATTCCACCTTAAAATTTAGCTGCAATGGGAAAAAGGAAGCAAGTTCAAAAAAAGTTTCAGGTTGGACCTGGCAGAAAATCAGCACTGGTACCTGCAGACCTGCAATCTAATCTTCAAAGAGAAAGTGCCCACGGTTTCCTTTTGTAAACTGAGGCTGGCAGGAGAAAGACAGTACTTTCATCTGCTTTTGAAGCAGATGCAAAGTACACCTGTGAAAGTTTGCACAAGGATTTCAAAATTAAATCTCTACATGTACTTTCCCTCTCCCAACCTAGCCCTGCTCCTTTTTTCCCCCCACAGGTTAAAGTCTGTATGCTGTTCACAGCATAGCTATTTTTACTCTCTGTGGCAGGGAACAGACATTTTCAAAAGGATCTTTTTACATAGGTAAACAGGTGTCTGCCCACATAACAAGTTTTGAAACCCTCTTTCAGCCTGCTTTCACTTTATACTTTATTATATTCTTTTATGATTAGATTTTAGAAAAAGCAAAACAATAGCCTGCTTTTTAATAGGAAGAAAGCTAATGAGATCTCCATGTCTGTCTGTATCTCCCCCTAAATAACTTGTGTTTAATGTTCTATCCAAATTGGCTGTTTCCTCTTCCTCCTGCCTCCTTGATCCCTGGCAGTCATCTTTCCCTTCTTCCCTCCTGGATCATGGTGGTCCTCTATTCCTCCCTTTCTCTCTACCTCTATCCAGCATGCTTCCTGGGGGTCCTCTCCTCTCCCCTGATAGGCTGCCATCCACTTTCACTCCCCTTAACCAGGTCAATCATGGATTCCTGTCTCCCTCTTTATCCACCTTTTCTTCCTTCACTCCTGTCTCATTCCTTCTCCCTTTCAACCCAGTTCCATTTCTTCCTTTGAGCCACTTTTTTTTGGTACAGCTCTCCTCTCTCAAGCCAGTGGCAGAGCACATGGCTGTAGTGGGAAATATTTCTCACCAATGCGGTAACCCAGCTTCCTTCTGCTTTTCTTGGTGTGCAGCAGGGGATGACAAGATTCTGACAGCCGCAGTAGGCCCTTCGCTTCCCCACAGCCTCACAAAGTGCAGCAGTAGGGTTTATGATTTGCAAGGGTTGCAATTGATCTCTCTTCCCCCAACCTCTGTTCTCCTGGGTGCGAACTGCCCCTTCTCCTCTTTCTGGTCTGCAGCAACATCAGGTGACATTTTCAGGGCCATAATGGACCCCATAATGGACCCCATAATGGACCCCACTCTCGCTTGCTCCCTAGCTACATTTTCTTGCATCCCTTCTCGAGGACCCCCTGGGATAGACTGAAACCCCAGGTTGGGAACCACTGATCTCTTTCAACCTCCTGTCCTTGGCATGATCTCCGGTATTAATAATCGGACAAATGCTTGAAGGGTTTTAAGCTTCAAAAAGCAATCACCTGCATCAAAATGCAACCTGTAATTTTTTTTTTTCAATTATATGTACGTGAAGGATTCTCTCATAGCCGGTTCACAATGACAGTTTGTTAGTGAATTTGTGAATCGTCATCGTGTCCCATCACATGTACAAGATTAATATTTTTTTCTATATGAATGCAAATAAATTTTCTTCAATCATCAATGTCTGAAGCCATCTCTGTAACAAGAGCTGATGCTCTACATGGACCGTGTTCCGAAGATGATCTTCTTCAGCAACAGAAAATTAAATGAGATGCCAGACCATCATGGAAATGTTTCTCTTCGTATTGATGTTAATGGTTGGTTTTAAGAACAGCTTAGACTAAGATCAAAATTCTGCCTACTTGTTCACATGTTCCAGTGCTGGACTGCACTCATTTAAAAAGTTCTTCCTATCATTTAACCTAAGTATTCTGTTGTGCAATTGAAATCTCTCACTACTTGCCCCTTCCTCAGGGATTGTATGAATAAAATGACTTTTAACTAGGGCCATCTTCCTTATGCAAGGTTGTCTTTGCCTTTAGTTAAACAGGCAGTATCTCGTACAGTGTCCCAGAGTGGGAAATATGTTGGTAAGGGTAATCTCTCCCCTTATTAAAGGTTATATGAACCTTTCTTAGGTATTTAAAAGATAACTAATTTGTTTCAGATAACCAATAGGCTTTTATCCAGCAGACCTGGGGCAGGGGGTGAAGCAGCTTCAGAATCCTCTTTGTCCTTGTAATCAACCTTTGTCAAAGAGTCAACAGGCTCTGAGGGTGCTTCGTGCTCATTCTTAGAGGGCTCGGGCATCCTCTGTCTGGAGCAAAGGCCGCAGCACTTGTTCCAGAGGACATTTAAGGCAGCCACTTGCTCATGACAGTCTCTCATGGACTCTATGGATTTAGATGTGCACACCAATGAATATTCCACCCTGGGACAAGCACTCTTGGATCAGCACCGTCTTCTTCCCACCTGTGTTGGAATGGGCTTTGGTACATTCCACTAGTCTAGACTGCTGTAGTAGGATGATAACGAAGGTGAAATTCGGTCTTATCTGTTCATTTCTTTTCTTGAGTCCTGTCACACCAATCCAGAACCCTCCTGGGAATTCAGGGCCTACCCTGTTATCCTGAGCAGAAAATGTTGATTTCACCTTTGAAGTGTGCCCGAGGCTGCTACTTCTGTGCTAATTATCTTGCCTCTGGCACTGTTTGGCACTGTACACATATACATGGGATACAGTTTTCTTTCTAAGCAGGACAAATAGACCAGAGAATTTTCTCTGTCCCTTCTGTTTACAAAGTCTCTCTTTTTTGTTCCTAAAATTAATTAAAGGTTATTTTCTAAGGAGTTACACGTGTAAATGTAAAATATTATCACAGTAATTTTCAAAAGCCCATTTACGTGCTTAAAGTGCACGTACATGTGTAACCTAGTGATGCTTCAATGGTATATATTCTAGCAATTTTCAAAAGCCCACTTACACATGTAAAGTGCATTTGCATGTATATCCTTTTGAAAATTACGCTCTGTTGCATTTTAGGAGCAGTTGTCGGTGCAGCACTAGCCTATATACCAAGTAATAATGTTACTGAGAGAGAAAGTGTCATTTGTCTTCATCTGCCAGCAGGTGGAGATAACCCACTAGTCTGGACTGGTGTAGCAGAAGTCAAGGAAAGGAAATGAACATATAAGAACAAATTTCACCACATGCAATAGACCCTGGACAAGTTGGCTTGAAGGACAAATGTTCTCAAAAATAAATACATAGAATAAAACTGTAACAAAACAATTATATAAAACCAAACAAAAAATAAGATATTCTAGTTCTTTGGAATCCAAAACGACTCAGCTGCATAAAAAAATGTATAAAACCAATCAAGCTGTGCAGTAGACCCAAAGCCAGACAAAACTAAAAACACAAGAGCCAGTCTGGCTAGGCTAAGGTGCCTGGAGAAGCACGTACAAAATATTGCCAAGACAGCAGCTGAAAAGTATCAAATGGAGCAAACATGCAAAATTGGGCTACATCCCTAAAAGTTACTCAATTAACAATTCCCATCAGAGACTAGTACAGAGCCTACAAAATAAACTACAACAGGTTAGCGGTCAGCAAACAAAATCCTGGCAAAAAACCAGTTCTTCACCAGGTGAAGGAGAGAAGATGTAAATTTGTGATTTGTCTATTTATAATTTGGAACACAGAACTCTCTCTGCTATCTTGCCTTTTTTACCTGTAAATGTTTGCTGTTGCTGACAAGTTCCTAATATTAGTAATAAAAAGAACCAGTTATTCTAAGAAAACCATGTCCTCTTGATCTCTGGGGGAAGTGGCCTCACAGGCAGAAATGCAGATGCCAGGATTTCCATCTTTAAGCACTCAAGAATACATGTCAGCAGGATCTAGGGATTTGCAACGATCTAGTTCATCTAACATGGACTTTCTGAATTTGGTTTTCGGATGTGCTTAGCTTTGGTTTTTTCCAATCCTAGGGAGGGTAATTTTCAAACAGACATCTGTGAGTAAATAGTACTTTACCTGCATAAATGGCCATTTAGAAAACTGCATGCTTGAAATGTGCATAAAATCCCAATCACACATACTATATAGGTGTATTTGTATGCACATAGGGGACAGACTGGGTGAGATTGGGACTTAGGTGCACACACTTTGATTTTTAAAGAGTATGTGCATAAATTTAGCACCAAATTGTAAGTGTGTGTGTAGATAATTTTCAGAGTGGACTTAATACACAGATGTCAGCTTTGAAAATTGATGCAGTTTATGCAATGCTACAAGATGACCCTCTAAATGTCACCCCAATTCTTTATTGCATAGTACAAAGCTGAGATGTTTTTTTCTTTTTGTGATACGTTCCACTCCTAAATCATTTTACTTGTTAAACAGATGCACTGTAATTTTACTAAAATAATGGTGGTAGACTGTCATACATTGGACGCTAAGGCAGATTCATGATTGTTGGCCATTGCTCTACCATGTAATTATAGATCCTTGTGCTGCTTGTGACTTAATTATTAGAGATGTGAATCGTGTCCTCGATCGTCTTAACGATCGATTTCGGCTGGGAGGGGGAGGGAATCGTATTGTTGCCGTTTGGGTGTGTAAACTATCGTGAAAAATCGTTAAAATCGTGAGCCGGCACACTAAACCCCCCTAAAACCCACCCCGACCCTTTAAATTAAATCCCCCCCCAAATGCTTTAAATTACCTGGGGATCCGGCGGTGGTCCAGAACGGCGGCGGTCCGGAACGGTCCCCTCAATAGAATCGTGTTGTCTTCAGCCGGCGCCATTTTTCAAAATGGCCGCCGCAAAATGGCGGCAGCCATAGACAAAAACGATTCGACGGAGGAGGTCGTTCCGGACCCCCGCTGGACTTTTGGCAAGTCTTGTGGGGGTCAGGAGGCCCCCCCAAGCTGGCCAAAAGTTTCCTGGGAGTCCAGCGGGGTTCCGGGAGCGATTTCTTGCCGCAAATCGTTTTCTTACGGAAAATGGCGCCGGCAGGAGATCGACTGCAGGAGGTCGTTCAGCGGGGGTTCCGGACCGCCGCTGAACGACCTCCTGCACTCGATCTCCTGCCGGCGCCATTTTCCGTAAGAAAACGATTTGCGGCAAGAAATCGCTCCCGGAACCCCGCTGGACTCCCAGGAAACTTTTGGCCAGCTTGGGGGGGCCTCCTGACCCCCACAAGACTTGCCAAAAGTCCAGCGGGGGTCCGGAACGACCTCCTCCGTCGAATCGTTTTTGTCTATGGCCGCCGCCATTTGCGGCGGCCATTTTGAAAAATGGCGCCGGCTGAAGACAACACGATTCTATTGAGGGGGCCGTTCCGGACCGCCGCCGTTCTGGACCACCGCCGGATCCCCAGGTAATTTAAAGCATTTGGGGGGGGTTCGGGAGGGTGGGGGATTTAATTTAAAGGGTCGGGGGTGGGTTTTAGGGGGTTTTAGTGTGCCGGTTTTCCTGCCCTCCCCCTTCCCCCGATTTACGATTTTTTAACGATAAATCGGGGGAATTGGTATTGTATCGTGGCCCTAACGATTTTTTGACGATTTAAAATATATCCGACGATATTTTAAATCGTCAAAAAACGATTCACATCCCTATTAATTATGTGCCAAAAGTGCATATTTGTGAAAAATATATTTTTGAGACCTTTTTTTTTTTTTTTTTAGTGAAGATTATATTACTTATCTTCAAAGTAAGTTCCACTTGAAAGATATACGACCACCACGCAAAGTCCCGGCACAGGACTGAGTTTCTGGTAATATTGATCTTCTTCAGGGGAACACCATGTCTCTTCAGACTGACATGCTGTACACAAGGAACAGAAGGTTTAACGGTAAATCATCCGTATTTATTAAAGAAAGGGCCAATAATTCCAAGACATCGCTATCTGCAATTGGTAACCATTTTTTCCAAACTATTGAATGAACCCGCTATCGACGCGGTCACACTTTACGAATGGTATAATCATTTTAACACACTGCTGCATGGACCAATCAATAGCATTTACCACATGCTGTGCTATTCTATCTCTTCATTAAACCTGAAGGGCTAAATGCATTGCAGGGTGAATATTCAATACTGTGCCCTTTGATTGAGCAGTGCATCCTGATCACCACCTCGCCATGATACTGGTATATGTTCAATCGCAGTCCATTTAAGTTGGTCAAAAATATGTCAAAACAATTTGCAGTGTCCAACATTAAGAGCCTGGACTTTTATCAGTATTGAGCAAACTCTTGTGTTCAGTAGGTCTAACACATACAGATTTCTTTATGCGACCAACATAGATAAAGGAACGTGTATTGTATGAAATAAACCACATACTTGGACTTACAATTTATGTTATACTTGTGAAACATCCTGATACTGGGTGAATCCAAAAACCACCTTCAGTGCTTTGTT
The DNA here is from genome assembly GCF_901001135.1 of Rhinatrema bivittatum. Taxonomy (NCBI): domain Eukaryota; kingdom Metazoa; phylum Chordata; class Amphibia; order Gymnophiona; family Rhinatrematidae; genus Rhinatrema; species Rhinatrema bivittatum. The sequence goes on along the minus strand of NC_042619.1, from coordinate 239,790,994 downwards.
GGCAAACATGCCAACATGTCCTGATTTGATATATTCATATTCAGGCACTGTTTTCTAATGTTAGGGTCTCTCAATAAAGAAGTTAGTCATCTGAAAACACCTTATGCATAGAGAGTATGTGCTAGTGTCATCCAATAGATGATGCTATACTGTGTGAGCTAAGCGCATAAGAATGCCATACTGGGTCAAACCCGAGGGTCTATCAAGCCCAGCATCCTGTTTCCAACAGTGGCCAATCCAGGTCAAAATACCTGGCAGGATCCCAAACAGAGGACAGATCCCTTGCTGCTAACTCCCAGGGCTAAGTAGTGGTTTCCCCATGTCTACTTGGCTAATAACAGTTTATGGAGTTCTTCTTCTCTAGGAACTTGTCCAAACCTTTTTTAAACCCAGCTACTTTAACTACCTTTACCACATCCTCCAGCAATGAATTCCAGAGCTCAATTGTGCATTGAGTGAAAAAGAATGTTCTCTGATGTTTTAAATGTGCTGCTTTACTATTTTATTTAATTACAATCATTTATATTCCACCAATCCACAACTCTTGGTGGATCATAATAATATGTTCAAAATCTTAGACATATCATAAAAACAAAACTAAAAGTAAGCTAATGCAAATTTTAATCTCATACTAAAATTTCTGTAACCTATAAGCCCAGAGGAAAAAAAATTGTTAAAATATTAAATTCCCCCTCTTTCCCTACCCCAAGAGTAATATCTACTATCATTCAGTTCTTCCTAAACAACTAAAAAGAGAAAGCTAATACAAAAAAATTGGCTTTGAGAATCTTTCTGAAATGGGATAAATCCTTTTCTGCTCTGATTTCAGCTTGAAGATTATTCCAGAGGGTAACCCCTGCAATTTTAAACATCCCGTTATGAGAATCCATTAATCTAATGTCTCTTATTGAAGGAATTTCCAAAAAACCTTGGGAAGACAATCGCAATAAACGTCCTGGATGATAACACTGTACTGTTGAAGAAATGCAAGGAGGAACCAAGTTCCACTGAGCTTTAAAGATTAATACTAATGCCTTGAACTTTATTCACCACATAACTGGAAGTCAATGCAGAAAAGCTAGGACTGGTGTTATGTTCCCTTGATTTTGACCAAGACACTAAACGAGCTGCAGAGCTTTGTATCAACTGAATGGTTTTCAAGTATGAGTTTGGAAGACTTAAACACATTACAGTAATTCAATTAATGACTGAGTCACTAACCAAAAATCTGAGTGGCTAAGGTAAGACTTCAAATTGTGTAACAGGCGCATTTTACAGTAGCAAGTCTGTGCTAAAACATTAAAATATGGTCGAAGAGATAGGAGTATATCTAGATCCGGTACTAAGTTCCTAGTCTGATTTTTAATTATTATTGGAGTGAGTACCTTCGAACTGAATGCTTGGGGTGACATAAATAACCCCAGACTGCAATAAAACCACAATCCCCGTCTTTTTAATATTTAACAGCAGCTTGTTCTGATAAAGCCAATTCTTAATCTGGTCCAGGCACTCTGATAACCTTACCTGTGCTGCCTCAGTTGAAAGTGAAATGGGAAAATAAAACTGTATCTCATCAGCATAACATTTTAAATGAGACCTCCAGCTTGGAAAGAAGCGAGCAAAGTGGAGCTAGGTAGATGTTAAACAAGATCGGCAATAATGAAGAACCTTGGGGTGCCCCAGTAAGAAGTGGGTATAACTTCAGCCTGGCATCCCCCCATCACAACTCCGTAAAAGCGATCCTGCAGAAAAGGAGAGCCAGGCATAGACAGCAGCTCTTCAGCCGCTCCAACAAGATTAAAGGCCGAAGATACATCTAAGCGAACCAACAGATATTTAGTGCCTGAATCAAAGCCGTGACGAATATAGTAAAAAATAATATCCAGGAATAAAGTCTTCGTGCTATGAAGTGGGCAAAAGCCTAATTGAGAGCTAATCTAAAAAGTTATTATCTGTTAAGTAATCCTGCAACTGTCTAAATATTACTGTCTCCAACAGCTTTGCCAGCAGAGGTAAAGTGGATACTGGACAATAATTGGATAGTTCATGGCAATCTAATTTCATGGAAATATCTCCTAGTTTTTGTCTTCACTAAGTGCCCTTTAACCACTTGATCATCTAACAGTCCAACCAACTCCTTCACAGGCTTCCTGCTTTGGTTATAATAGTTTTATTATGAGTTTTTCTCTTTACAGCCAGCTTCTTTTCAAATTCTTTTTGTCTGCTTTGTCAGTGCTTTACATCTAACTTGTCAATACTTATACCTTTTCCTATTTTCTTCAGTTGGATCCTTCTTCTTCCATTTCTAAAGTGTGACAATGCCGATAATTGGTTCATTCAATAGTGTTGGGGAAAAAATGGTTACACCAATTGTAAATAGCTGCATGTCTTGAAATGATTGGCTCTTTCTTTAATAAATATGAAGGATTTACCACGTAACCTTCTGTTCCTTGTATGGAGCAGGGGTGAGAAAACTCGGGGGGCTTGAACAATCCTGAAGGGGGGGGCCCCCTGGCTGCCCAGTCAAGGAAGAAAAAATGGCTACGCTGTGACGCCTCAGTCCCATGGTGGGCACTGCAAGCTCAGGAGGAAGAAGCTGCCAGAACGTAGTGACATTATAAGCATGCCGTGGCTTAGACAGGTCTCTTTTGGTGGGCCGGGGAGAGGAGCTCCTTCTGCTGTGGTGGGCTTAGGCGGGAGCTGCTTAATCTGTGGCAGAACTGGACCTGGGAGGAGCCACTGTGGTGTTCCACAGCCCCAGGAAGAGATATCATCCTCGGGCCTCATCTCAGGAAAAGTTCCTGCTGCTGCCGCCAGTGCCCTACCCAGAGCGAGAAATCACAACTGTTTCTCACTGGAGAAAAAGAAGTGGTGCTGCAGGCAAAGGGAATGGGTAGAGAGGCTAGAGCGGGAATAAGGAAGTGGAGGGGAGAGGGAGGAGATGGGGGACAGAAGAATAAAGGCAAAAAGTTAAATAAGCAAATCTAAACATGAGGAAATAAAAAAGATGAGCAAATTAAGAAAAAATAGAAAAAAATTGGAAAACTAGTGAAAAAAGTAAAAAAAAAAACAACAAAGAAAAATGTTAGTGGCATGGAGTTTCTCAGCTCCTAAAAACGTTTGGCTGGCACCTTGTAGGAGTAATGAAGAGGCATCAGACAGCTTTCATGGCAGGCAGGAAGAGGGAGAAGGCAAGAGGGCTTAGCCCTCACGAGGCTCTTCCTTTTATTGTACATTCATACAAAGGCAGATGATGTGTCATTACATGATTGGCTACTTTCCCATAGCAACAGACGAGTCATTACACCATTGGCTTTGGCTCAGGGGGTGTGCACGGATCATATCATTGGCTGCTGAAATCTATACCTCCTGACTTTGTCCTGCCTCTGACTAGGGAACACCCAGCCCCTCCCCCAGGAATTCAGGGCCAACAGGTATCCTTTCCCAGGCAGAGACTTAAGCACAAGTGATGCTTTTATTCAGGCAAATGTCAGGGAGAAGGGAAGTTAGTGTTTAACCCTGATGAAATGGCTTGCTGGCAAGCGCATATTTCCCACACACCTAAATGTTTTGAAAACTGTTCTAGCCCTTAGCATTGTGATGTGTGTGTCTAGTGTGCTTTGACCTGTGGGAGTGGTCTCTCTCGGTGTATGATGTGGTCTGTCTTGGTGTAGTACATTTGCCTCTGCCTATCAAGTTGTTGGGTTTCTGTCTCTCTGTGGAGTGTCTCTGTGTCTGTCTGGGTATGTGGTCTCTTTATGCATCCGTTTGTCTCGGTGTCCTTTTAGCTTTGTCTGCCTGGGTATGAGGTGTCTGCCTCTTTGTGCCCATGTGAACCAACTTCTTTCAGCAACTTGAAGCGATACAAACTGAGGGCTTCCAGCCACTGGTTGGCCTTGTGACTGCCTGGTGGGTATGTGTATATACAGTGTATATATTAACCTAGCTTGGGGGCCCCAACCAATCACATGAATGGAAGGGTGAACCACTGCTCAAAATGTGTGCTCAGTCTAAAGAGGCACAGCACTTCCTCTGAAGGGGAGCAATATACTAATATTTATTTTATATTCCACTTTTCAGCACTTCAATCTGTTTGTACCTGAGGCAACAGAGGGTAAAGTAACTTGCCCAGGGTCACAAAGAGTAGCAGTGGGATTTGAACCCTGGTCTCCCTGCTTCAAAGCTTGCTGCTCTAATCACTAGGCTACTCCTCCACACCAATGCATCCCTGTTGAGGAACTTTGAATGGTGGGCATGTATCTTTCAAGTGGAACATATTTTGAAGATACATTTTTGAAAAAATATTTTTTCACAAATATTCACTTTTTTGGCACATAATTAAGTCACGAGAAGCATAAGAATCATGATTACATGGTGGACAAATGCCAATAATCATTGTGAATTTGCCTTAGCATCCACTGTATGATGGTCTAACAATTTTAATAAATTACAGTGCTGCTGTGACATATAAAGTGATTTAGCAGGTGACATTTTTTCATTTTGATTTGTTTCCATCTTGTTGGGTTTTATGTACTGGTTTTGTATCTTTAGGTAATGACATTTATTTGTTAATCTTGATCTCATTTTGCCTGATCATTAAAACATGGCCGTGATTTTGTGTTATGTCCTGTCACAGGCATTGTGTTTATGAATCTTATTTCTTTTCAAGTATCAACAGCAATAGCGCTAAATTACCACAGCAAGCTAATATCTGAGAATTTCCGCCACATTCTCACCTGGGAAGCTGGAAATGAGACCACCATCCCAGCGTATTACAGAGTGCAGTATGTCAATTACAAGTATGTGAAATTTGTACCTACGGTCCTCAGAAGAATAACTTTCTGGTTTATTGGCTCTCTTCTTTCTTCTTTTGCTATCTTGAAAGATGCTATCTTTCTGATTTTAGGGTGATCCAGTGGTTAAGGTATTGAATTGTGTCAGAACTCCTGGAATGCGAGTTTAAATCCCTTTTATCACTGACTCCTTTTGCAGCCTTGAGCAAGTTGCTTTGCATCTCTATCTCATAGTTCTAGTCTCTACTCTTCTTACTGATCTGCATCACCTTGAGAAGATGGCTTCTTTTACCCAACAGTAACAGAAACATTTCTTTTCCTGTCTCTGCCTTGGAAGGTTTTATATAAACAATCAGGTGCCAGTGGTGTCCTGTGTGTGCTTCTGAAGTGTTATGTCATTGTGGTGAGGTGACTATCAGGAGGAAGGAACTGATCACAGAAGAAGAGACAGGCTGATACAGTAAAAAATGCGGGAGAGCGGGCGCTCCATGTTGAGCGCCTGCTCTCCCGACGCATGCCCAGGCACTTCTCCTGGGCGCACAATTCTGTATTTAAATGAGGCCGGATGCTAATAAGGAGGTGCTAGGTCCATCAACCGATGCTCTATTTTACCAACGTCGGTTTTTGAACCCACTCATAGCCACGGGTTAGGAAAATGGACACCGGTAAAATTGAGTGCCCGTTTTGCTAACTGCTGATCAGTGGACACATTTTTTTTTTCTTTTTCTTTTTTTTTTAAGGTTTGGTTCCTCCAATTTAATATCGCTAGGATATTAAGTCGGAGGGTGTACAGAAAAGCAGTATTTTCTGCTTTTCTGTACACTTTACCGGGTTGCTCAGAAAGTAATGCCTGCCCTTGGGTAGGTTTTAATTTCTGAGCATAAAATGTGCAGCTTGTATAAAGAGTAATAGACGCGCGTCAAACACACAGCCAATTGCAGCCATACTGTGAGCGCGCCATACTGTATCAGTCGGATAGTAATTGGGAAATACAGGTGAGGCTAATTAAGGTTTACTTAGAGAAGGCAGAGTCTCTCCAGAGAGAGAGGAGATTTCTAGGACAGGATCTGGACTAGACAAGGCCAGAATGCTCACAGCCCGCTGTTAAGCTGTTTTCTGAAGTGCCTGGCCAGGCTGTTTTCATCAGTCTTGCAGGTGGTTGGAGTGGGCCAAGGGCAGTGCCCTGACACAAAGCACATGGTGATCCCATTGGGATAGGCAGTGCTAAATTGATCCAAATAGTTATTTTTCAGTGTTTTAATTTTTTTCTCCAAGGCTTTCCTTTAGCTTAGTTTAAAGCTGTCATAGTCAATAAGGACCAATCTCAGCACCATACATGTTCTTATGGTAGTGAGGGACATCGAGTCAAGACACCATAGGCCTGTCATTAGGCAGTCCCCAGGATTTTCATCCCCTTTTTCCTTTACATCTTTCCCCTAGGCCACAGCTCAAGCTGTACCATTTCCCCTCACCCTGTGTGCTGTGAACCTTGGAGGACCTTTCAGGAGCTGTCAGCTGCAGAGAGTCAGCCAGTCAGTATCATTAGAAAGCAATGTTTAGGTTCTCTCAGACTCTGCCAGTATAATTCTGGGCTACGTAAAGGAGGAATACTCCCTACACAGCTGCCAAGTCACCCAGCTCATAGAGGGAGATTTTACAGTCCTGACTTTTTGACTCCCTCCTCCATAAGAAAATAAGAAATGCCATACTGGGTCAGACCAAGGTCCTTTGAACCCAGCATCTTTTCTCTGACTGACCGTGGCTAATTTGGGTCACAGGTTCTTGGCAGATCCCTAATAGTCTATCTGCTTCACTCCCAGGGATAAGCACTGGCTTTCCCCAAGTCTTCCTGGCTAATAACTGTTTATGGACTTTTCCTTCAGGAAGTTGTCCAGTCCTCTTTTGAACCCCACTAGGTTAATTGCCTTGACCACATCCTCTGACAACAGTGCACAATCAAACTATGGAATATGAGCGAAAAAATACTTCCTTCTAATGCATTGTGGTGCCGGTGGTGTTGATTTCAGTTGCAATTGAGCGGGATCACAAATTGCATTGGGACATAAGTTCAGTTGCAAGACCGGCCTCCCAAGCCTCTTTTCAGGAGCCGTATCACTTGTCAGGTTTGATAGCATAATCAGCTGAAGAGTGAACTAGATGGAAACGTTTTTGGAAAGGGGCCATAGCCCTAATAACATAAATGTCCATATAACCTCATTAGGCACTTCAGAATGTGAAAATATTCATAGAATCTCATAAGCTGGGTATAGTTGGCTGTATTGGCTCCTTTTAGCAATGACCACTAAAGTATCAACATACCAAAATGGGCCAGGCACCCCTTTCAAATCATTATAAAATAAAATAGTTTATCGCAAACCACAGCCATTTTATTTATTTATTTATTTATTTATTTAGAATTCTTATATACCGACATTCCTGTAAAGTATACAGATCACACCGGTTCACAGTAAAACAGAACTTTGGATCTGAAGAACTTGCAGGAAGGCATTGGAAGCAGTGATAATGGTGTAATAAAGGATTTTATTTTGCAGCAGTTTGATATTTTCATAATAAAGGGAGCATAGCTGTTAATATTTTGGAGAGTGACTTGGTGGAGCCATCAAGGAATTGCTAAAAAAAAAAAGAAAAAAAAAAAAAGTGCATTTCCTAGCGTGTAGCAGATGGACTCAGGACCAATGGGTATAGTGTACTCCTGATAGCAGTTGGAGATGGATCAGATTTCAATCTGAAGTCAGGCCCTAGCACATATACCCTCTGCAGGAAGTGCAGCTCTTCAGTATTTTCCGTCTCCATAGCAGTTAGGAGCTATCTGCATGCTCTCACAGCGTTTGAACAAATTCAACGGAGAAAACCCAAATTCGGAAGAAAACCTACCTCTGAAGACGAGCCCCGCTCTCCTGCGGTGATATCCTCAGGTCCCTCCCCCAATTGAGAATTCCCGAGGTGATTTCCGTGGTGCCTCGGTCTGGCGGCCGATTCGCGGCGAGGACCTAGCCCCCCCGATCCTGGGCACGGCTGAGAGGCAGCGGGTGCACCCTCGAGCGCGGCAATGAAGGTATTTGCCCTCTCCCCCCCGCAGCTGGAGACCGCCTGGAATGAAACCGGGAAGCGCCGAGGACAAGGTAAGGTAGAAATCTTCAGCATAGACTCCGGTCTTCGAGGTTCAAGGAGTCGCACAGGTCGCCAGCCGGGACCAGTGCCGCCGGGTTGATCCGCCCTAGCAGGGCCAGGCCCCGGTTAGTTCCAAGGGTCTTCCCACGTGGAGACCCTCTGAGGTGGTCGCCATATTGCCTGCGTGGTCGCCGTCGCTCCGTTCGCTGTCTCGACCGGGCGCACAAGGCTAACTAGGCGCACAAATTACATATGCGCATAAGTTATTCGCACAGAATTCATGTGCGCATAAAGTTACGTGCACAAGGGCCGTGCGCATAAGACATACGCGTGTTGCGCGCCTACCGGGCTGAGCGCATATCCGTGACTTGGGCGCACAACTGCGCGCGCAACCCACAGGCACATCTTAGACGCGCCAGAGCGCATAAGGGTTTACGTGCCGATAACCATGGCACCACCGGAAATGGAGATCAAGGCTCAAGGCCTCTGCCCAGCATGCCATCAGAGCCGCACAAAGTGAGGAGGCCAACGCCCTGTGCGCTCAGTGCGAGGAGACCCTGGGAGATCCAGTCCCAACCAGAGCCGAGCACTAGCTCCTCAGTGGGTACTCCGGACCTAGCAAATTCCAGTGGTACACCCCCGCAGACGGGGGCCCCCAGAGACTCAGACACTGGGTCCAAGCTAAGGGGCGTTATCTCTTGTTTACATGCAATCAGAACCTTTGGCTGATCAGCCACAGCTTCCGCCAGAAGACCTCTATGCCCCACCTATGGGGACACGGACAACTCTGAAGAGGAAGCAGAGCCCCTAGAAGAGGGGGAACACCCCCTGGGGACAGAGCCTCATCGAACCATGAGACGCTTCTTCACCAAGGACGAGCTCCCTAACCTGGTCACCCACAGCCTGAAGGAGCTCGCTATCCCGGGCGCAAGTGCCTCGGGGAAACCTAAGCCGAATCTCCTGCTAGAGGGCCTCCGCCAGACCTCCCGCCATTTCCCTCTGTTACAAACTGTCCAGCAGCTAATTGACCTGGAATGGAGTGCTCCAGTGTCCACATTCAAGGAGGGATGAGTTATGGCAGCCATGTACCCCCTGGACCCGGTGGCCAAAGACCTTCTGATATGCCCAAAAGTGGATGCCATGGTCTGCGCGGTCTCAAAGTGCACTATTATCCCAGTGGAGGGGAGGAGCAGCGCTCAAAGATGCTCATGACCGGCGCCTGGAATCCATCCTTAAACAGTCCTTTGACGTCGCTGCTATGTCCCTACAAATAGCGGCCTGCTGCACCATAGTGACACGTGCCTGCCTATCTCAGACCAGGAGCAGCACCCCTGGGGAGGCCATGGAACCAGCAGTATCATTCCTTGCAGACGCTGCTTCCAATCTGGTGCGCACAGCGGCCAGAGGAGTGTCATCGGCGGTGGCTGCCAGGAGACAACTCTGGCTCCGAAGCTGGTCGGCCAACACATCTTCCAAAACACGTCTCACAAGGATGCCCTTCAAAGGATCCCTCCTGTTTGGCAGCAAACTAGAGAAACTGGCCAACAAATGGGGCGAGTCCCCATTGCCGCGCCTACCGGAAGACATGAATAAGAGAAATCAGTGACCCTTCCCCCGATCCTCCAGGGGCAGAAGTTCACAGTGCTTCAATCCATACAGAAGCAACTATCAAGCGCCCCGCCCTACGGGCAGAATCCAGTCCTTTTGGAACAAGCACAACAAGAGGGGAACCAGCTCGGGTCCAGGCCCCAGCCGTACCCCACAATGAGATTCAGCCGACCTGTCCAAGTGAAGAATTATTCCCTTGGACAGGTCGATTATTCAGATGTAGTTACACTGCCCCACTATCCACTTTACACCAAATTTAGGCTTAAGCTCCTCCTTGGCTTCCATTGTTCAGTTAGTTTCCCCAACCGCACTATTTGCAGTCATGTCATTAAGCCAATGCCACTTAAATTATTATGCTTATGTGTTAATATTAAAGTTTAAGGATTATGCTAAGGATTTCTATTAATTTTATTAATGCTTTAATGTTTTAAGGTTCTAATGTTCATAGGGTCTCCCTCTCGTTCCATTCAAATTTGTTATATGTTTTCTTATTTCGTATTTATATCCTCTTAGACGCAATGTTTCAATGTAACGCCTTATCCGCGACTGTTCTGTTGTATTGTAAACCGGTATGATTTGTATATTATACAGGAATGTCGGTATATAAGAATTCAAAATAAATAAATAAGAAGCCATAGGGAGCAGACTAGTCCTATTCTACCACAGATGGGTCGAGATAACTTCGGACAAGTGGGTCCTAACCATCATCTGAGAAGGGTACTACCTGGATTTCCTGCGAACCCCTCCGGACAAGTTCATGGAGTCCCCCTGCCACGACCTCTTCAAGAGGGCGGCAGTGGAAACTACACTGACCAGACTACTGGCCCTCGAGGCCATAACCCCAGTGCCTCCAAAAGAGATAAATAGTGGGCATTATTCCATTTATTTTATTGTCCCCAAGAAAGAGGGGACGTTCAGGCCCATACTGGACCTCAAGTCGGTCAACCGCCACCTGAGGATTCCCCGCTTCCACATAGAAACCCTACGCTTCGTCATAAGGGTGATACAACCGGAAGAGTTTCTCACACCCCTGGATAGATCGGAGGCCTACCTACACATTCTAATTCATCAGGAACACCAGCGCTATCTATGCTTCAAAATCCTGGACAGTCACTACCAGTTCCGGGCACTACCCTTCGGGTTAGCCACAGTACCCCGGACGTTCACCAAGATCATAATGGTGATGGCGGCAACACTGAGGAAGGAAGGAATCCTCGTACACCCTTACCTAGACGATTGGCTGATCAGGGCGAAATCCCCAGAAGAAAGCCGCCAAGCAACGAACAGAGTAAAAACTTTACTGGAGAGCCTAGGATGGGTGGTTAACACAAACAAAAGTTGTCTGCAGCCCTCACAGTCTCTAGAATACCTAGGAGTCCGTTTCGACACCAAAGAAGACAAAGTCAGCCTGACTCCCACAAGGAGATCAAAACTGTGGAACTGGTTACAAATCCTGCTGAGCGAACCTCGTCCCACAGCATGGGATTACCTGCAAGTCCTCGGTCTGATGGCATCCACACTGGAAGTAGTGCCATGGGCGTGAGCTCACATGAGACCCCTGCAGCATTCACTTCTATCACGATGGAATCCATTGTCTCAGAACTACGCTGTACGTCTATCACTCCCGGGAAGAGTCCGGGCCCAGCTACGGTGGTGGCAACAGGTCAGCCACCTGAGCCGGGGAACAAGACTAGCTTCCCCAACCTGGACCCTGCTCACCACAGACGCCAGCCTACGAGGATGGGGAGCACACTGCGAGGAGTTAACCGCCCAAGGGCAGTGGAACGCAGAAGAGTTGGGATGGAACATCAACCGCCTAGAAGTGAGGGCGGTCAGACTAGCCTGCCTACGATTCGAGCACAGACTCCGAGACAAAGTGGTCAGAGTAATGTCAGACATCGCCACAACAGTGGCCTACATCAACCAGCAGGGGGGAACCAGAAGCCAGCAGGTGTCTCTGGAAATAGACCCCCTAATGGCATGGGCGGAAGTAAACCTCCAGGAGATCTCAGCCATCCACATCGCCGGGAAAGACAACATCACAGCGGACTACCTCAGCAGAGAAAGTCTAGACCCAGGAGAATGGAAGCTGTCGTCCGCAGCATTCCAAATGATAGTGAACTGGTGGGGGACACCAGACCTGGACCTTCTGGCAAACCGGTCCAACGCCCAAGTACCCAGGTACTTCAGCCGCAGGCGGGAACCTCAGTCCCAGGGGATCAATGCCCTGGTACAGACCTGGCCACAGGGGACCCTATTATACGCCTTCCCACCGTGGCCTCTATTGGGCGCAATCATTCACAAGATACAGCTACACAGGGGACTAGTACTTCTGGAGGCCCCGGACTGGTCCAGAAGACCGTGGTACGCAGACATGAGAAGACTTCTGGCAAGGAACCCCCTGCCACTGCCGCCACACAGAGACCTGCTTCAACAAGGACCGATCCTCCACGAGGATCCAGCTCAATTCTCTCTTACAGCCGGGCCATTGAGAGGGCTCGCCTGAGAGAGAGCGGATACTCGGGGGCTTTAATCGACACCCTACTCCGAGCTCGCAAGTTCTCCACATCTTTAACGTACGTAAGGATTTGGAGAGTATTCGAAGCCTGGTGCGAAGACCATGACATCATACCACGCTCAATTAAAGTTCCCGAGGTCCTGGAATTCCTGCAGAACGGGCTACAGAAGGGGCTGTCCCTCAACTCCATCAAGATACAGGTGGCCACATTGTCATGCTACGGCTCCAAGAGCGAGGGTGGCAGCATAACCTCTCACCCAGACGTGTCACGCTTCCTGAAAGGTGTCAAACACATCCGCCCACCTCTAAAGTGGCCGGTACCTCTTTGGAATCTCAACCTGGTCCTGGATGTTCTAGCAGGAACCTCCTTCGGACCCCTCCGAGGTCTGTCCCTCTGCCTGTTAACTTTAAAGACAGCATTCCTGCTGGCAGTTTGTTCAGCCCGCCGCATTTCAGAACTACAAGCACTGTCCTGCCGGGAGCCGTTCCTCAGGCTCACCCCGGGAACCATCCAGCTACGCACGGTCCCTTCGTTCCTTCCCAACGTGGTGTCACACTTCCATCTTAACCAAAACATCTCGCTACCTTTGCCAGATGAGTCAAAGAATTCAGAAGAAGCTCGTAGTCTACGCCATCTCAATATCGGCAGACTCCTATCCAGATACCTGGAAATGTCAGAACCCGTACGAAAAACAGACCACCTTTTCGTCCTCCACAGCGGGAAGAGACAAGGGGAAGCGGCCTCGCAGGCAACCATAGCCCGCTGGATCAAGGAAGTCATCAAGGCAGCCTAAGTAGAAGCAGGCAAGCCACCGCCTTTACAGGTCAAAGCCCATTCTACTAGAGCCTAGGCAGTATCCTGGGCAGAAACCAGAATGCTGTCACCCGCCGAGATTTGCAGGGCGGCGACGTGGTCCTCCATACACACCTTCTCCAGATTCTACCGCCTGGATGTTCAGGCTAGGGAGGACACGGCATTTGCAAGGGCAGTACTAAGTGGGTCACGGGCAGCCTCCCACCCAGTTCGGGAGTAGCTTTTATACATCCCGTTGGTCCTGAGTCCATCTGCTACACGCTAGGAAATGGAGAAATTACTTACCTGATAATTTCGTTTTCCTTAGTGTAGACAGATGGACTCAGCATCCCACCCTTGGCTGCCGTCACGCATGGTCCTTCAAATGATTCAAGGGTAAGCCATGCTTTTCATTCACTTAGGGCACCCACCCTACCGGGTGTCAACGCTTTCCAGTTGAGTACACTGGCGGTCTCCAGCTATAGACAATCAACCAGTTCAAGTTAATCAAGTTTTAATGTTTAACCAAGTTATGAAGTTATTCAAGTTGATCAAATTAGTCAGTCACACATATATCCACAATGCTTTTCGAGGAGAATACTGAAGAGCTGCACTTCCTGCAGGGGTATATGTACTAGGGGCTGACGTCAGATTGAAATCTGATCCATCTCCAACTGCTATCAGGAGTACACTATACCCATTGGTCCTGAGTCCATCTGCTACACTAAGGAAAACGAAATTATCAGGTAAGTAATTTCTCCATTCCTGTTCCTTGGGCCAGTGAAAGAGTGAGCACTGCAAAGGATTTTAAAAAACATCAGTTTGTATTTCAAACCTTCAGCTGATGCCATAAACACTGTTGAATTATATCTCTCTTTGTGTTGGGTATAGCGTTTAACGTTCTTGCTGTTCACTTCTAAATACCAGCCTGGAGGATCTATCCCAAGTTGTTTTCAAAAGATAATTATGATTGAAAAGCTTGGGGTTTTGTTTTGGGTTGGGTTTTTTTTACACAGTGCTGTTAGGGATTTTTTTTTTCTCTTTTTAAATGTACTGAATGTAAGGATATATGGCTCAGATCAATTCTTGATTACCCTCTGCATTAATTCTTGCTCTTTGCTCTGGAGTTGGGACTCTGGCAAGGGCACAGAGTGTTTTAAACTTTTAAAGCATAGAGAGGAGTATGAAGGTATTCCTGTTGCATTGATTTACTTTTCTACTTGACTTAAAGGAAGAAAAAGATTTTTAGCTATTCTAAAGAATGTTTCAATACCACACACCTAAGCTGTGATCTGACTGAGGAATTCTTGGATCCTCGTGGACAATATTCAACAAAAACAGAGGCCTTCACAGAAAATGGAACCTCTGTCTGGGTGGAATATGAGAAGATTTTCATCCCAGTTCATCAAAGTAAGTCCTGTCTGGGCTGGCTCACATGCAGAAAAGCCCCAGTTTGGGACTTGCACTTTCTGGGTGGGCTGGGAGTGCTGTGGAAGGAGCATTCAGAGAGGGAGGGAGCCCTGGTCATTGTGAAAACACCATTAACGCATGCGAAAGCACCATAATGCATGGTGCGATGCAAATGAGAAAAAGGGGAGGATATTGGGGTGGGATTTTTGGCCAAGTGGACTGGGCTCACAGTTTTGCAAAGCTTTTATTGCCTGATTTAAGCTCCTGGAGAGCCAGCCTAGCTATCAGGGCCCTCCTACCACCACTGGGGGGGGAGAGAGAGGCTAGCCATAATACCATCACTCTAGATAGGTATTTATATCTCTATGGGAGGCGCACCTAGTCACTCGAGGTGAGGATTAGGTATTAGTGTAGGGGTTAGGGGCCACTTTAACATTCAAAGTGAGACGTACGAACAGAACAGTGCACTCTTGTGAAGATTTGATGACCTTTGGAGTGAGGAAACTCAGCCAAAGATAAGATTTGTGCAATGTTCTCTCAACCTAGCTTGATGTTACCCAGGTAGAGAGTCCATCAAGCTAGGTTGAGAGAACATTGAGAGAATGTTAATGTGGCCCCTAACCCCTACACTAATACCTAATTCTCACCTCGAGTGACTAGGTGTGCCTCCCATACAGATATAAATACCTATCTAGTGTGAGGGTATTATGGCTAGTCTCTCTCTCTCCCCCCCACCGGTTGTATGTAGGAAATTCAACAATTCTGGCACTTATCGCAAACTGTGAAAAAGTTAACACAATTTGCACTAAGATAGCACTTCGCATAGGTATTAGCGCAAATTGCAATAAACTGCCTATTATCATAAAACACACCCCTTTTTCTTTCGCAAGCGATATTTACTGCAGTTTGATAAATCCAGGCCTAAGAGAGGAAGAGTGTGTGCTCCATACATAAGTTGGGGAAACCATCGCCTCTATACAGGGAAGGCTAACAGTAGAAACTCTGAAACCGCAGTCACATCATGGAGCCACATCACTAGCGACACAGCCAACAAGCTATGCCCCATAATAACAAAAGAAATCCCCGCCGATGCTAAATCTAGACAACCCTGGTACACTCCCGAATTAAAGCTACTAAAGCACAAATTGAGAAGCCTAGAAAAAACATGGCGCAAAGACCCAACCACCTCCAATCTCAACAAATATAAATCCATGCTACACACATACAGATCAAACACGCTCAATACTAAACGAGACTTCTACGCTACCAGAATACACAATTATCAGTTCAATCCTAAAGCCCTATTCTCCTTCGTCACAAGCTTAACAAAAACGGCACCCAACTCCACTCTGGACGAAGAAAACAACAACAAATGCAACGAGCTCGCCAAATTTTTCCATAACAAAATAGCTAACATCACCTCACGCTTCACCACCTCTCCCTCACCCACCAAAACCTCTCTTAAAGCCCCCAATCATCAAATGGATGCCTTCGAAACCACATCCACTTCTGAAATCAGATCTATACTAAGTAAAATGAAACCCTCCTCCCACCCCTCAGACTCAATACCCACCAAAGCACTTCTATCTATACCAGATTGCATCGCACAACCCCTATCTGACCTCATTAACACATCCCTGGCCTCCGGCAACGTTCCCAACCAACTAAAACTAGCCATTGTAAAACCCATTCTAAAAAAGCCCAAACTAGATCCTACAGACCCAACTAACTTTCGCCCCATCTCCAATCTCCCGTTTATTGCGAAGGTCCTAGAAAGAACTGTTAACACACAATTATCCAATTATTTAGACCAGCATCAAATCCTCCTACCTTCACAGCACGGCTTTCGCAAACAATTTAGTACAGAAACCCTCCTGACGTCACTCTCAGACTACATCATCAGAGGACTAGACATGGGTCACACATACATCTTAGCCCTACTAGACATATCAGCAGCCTTCGATACCATCAATCACTCCATACTAATCGACAGGCTGACCGAAATTGGAATCTCAGGAATCCCCCTCCTATGGTTCAAATCCTTCATCAATGACAGACACTTCAAAGTCAAAATCGGAAAGCATGAATCCAAACCCATCAATATCACGTGCGGAGTTCCCCAAGGCTCCTCCCTATCTTCAACCCTATTTAACATATACCTCCTACCCCTCTGCCACCTCCTTCTGAAACTTGGTCTCCCACATTTTGTTTACGCCGACGATGTACAAGTCCTCATTCCCATCACAGACTCTCTACCCAATGCCCTTCTAAAATGGGGAAGTGCCCTCTCCTCCATCAACAGCCTTCTCACTCAACTCAACCTAGCACTAAACACTAATAAAACTGAACTAATGATCATCGCCCCCCAACAACTCAATCCCTCTCCCACCAATATCAGATCTCTGCACCCCCTCCCAGACTTCGTTCAACACGTAAGAGACCTTGGTGTAATTCTTGACTCCCAATTCAACCTGCAAAAATTCATCAACACTACCCTTAAAGAATGCTACTTCAAACTACACACACTCAAAAAACTAAAACCACTCCTGCATCCTAGCGACTTCAGAACTGTGCTTCAGGCTCTCATCCTATCCAAAATAGATTACGCAAACGCCATACTACTAGGCCTTCCCAAAAATACCACAACCCCCTTACAACTTCTTCTAAACGCAGCCGCGCGCATACTAACAGGCACACGCAGAAACGATCACATCACGCCCATTCTGAAACAACTACATTGGCTCCCCATATCTTCAAGAATCATCTTCAAGACCCTAACTCTCATACACAAAGCCATCCACAACCCAAACATGCAATGGTTCTCTGACACCCTACACCTTCGTACGACATCAAGGCCAACCAGATCACCATACCTTGCAACAATACCTACTCCTACACCCAAACTATCCCACCTCGCTTCCACCAAACAACGCTCCATCTCCTTAGCTGGTCCCAAGCTATGGAACTCTATGCCCACCAGTCTACGCCTTGAAATCTGTCCAAAGAAATTTAGACAGAAACTTAAAACATGGCTTTTCACGCACGCCTACTCTTAATCTGCCATCCCAGTACCTTTCCCCCATCCCCCACACCCCCCTCCTAATCCACTCTACCCTACACCCTGACTCCTTCCTCCCCCCCACCCCCATCCTTCCTCTTCCCTCCTTAACCTACCCTCCCCCCACTCCCTCGTCTTGTATATAGAACGTACATAATAGATTGTATATAGCATGTACATTACTCCTGCTTTTTGTAAATTAACCCTGTACTCCCCTCCCCTGTTCCCAGCATACTCATTAGCTCCAAGTTACTGCCCTGCCCCTTCCCCCTCCTCCCCCCCCAGTTAAAATATCAGTTACAATGTAAAGCCCTGTTGGCTGATTTTGCTGTTGTCTGGAAACCGATGTGATGTCTCGTGCGAATGTCGGTATAGAAAAATGTTAAATAAATAAATAAATAAATAGAAGAAAGGCTGTTGGCCTACTGCTCATGTGCTACCAAGGTCAGGGACTTCCGAGACAGGCAAGACACAGTGAATGACACAGTTGCAAACTGCGTTTTTCATAAAGGCAGGGTAGGTGCATCCAGAAAGGGGAAGAGCAGCAGCTATATGTAGACAAGGACAGAAAGCAAGGTGTACATACAAAATGGTATCATGGTAAAAGAGACAAGGTTAGCAATACAGAACACAGAATGGGTACAGTGGCTGGCTCCCTTTCTGTTTAGAGACAGCAGAGTCGCAGCCATGTTCACAGTGATAAAGCAGTGTGCATAATATATTCAATAAAAAGAGCTCTGCCCGCACTGCTAGATAGAACAAACAAAGGTTCACATTTCATCATATGGAAAGCGAGAACAGAGCAGTAGGTTGAGAGACCCAGAGGTTCAAGCTTGTCACAGAAAACCTAAACCAAAATATGTAACTATATTTATTTTATTTTTTATTTATTTTAACATGTTTTGTATACCGTATATTCGGTTTTTCCATCATAACGGTTTACATTAGGAGAATAACATTAGAGTTTTAACAAATACAATTTGAATATAAAGTTGGGTAGCATTGGGGGGGTAATAGAGGGTTAGATTATATAGGGAAAAGTTCTTAGATGTTTGTGGTTTTATTAGTCCATCATAAGTTGCTAGGATGGGGTATCTGTTTTCTTTGGAGTTGTCTGGTTGGGAGTTTGTTGGTGTTGGTAGTTAAGATCTTCTGAAAAAGCTCTGGTAAAAAGCCAGGTTTTTAATTCTTTTTCTGAAAGTTTTGGTGTCAACTTGAGTTCTTAGATTTAGTGGTAAGGAGTTCCATAGGGATGGGCTGGCGATGGATATAGCTCTCTCGCGAGTTGATACCAGGTGTGTGATTTTTGCATGAGGAGGCCTTTATTCATTGAACGAGTGTTCCTTTTTGGAGCATGTAGTTCAGTGTGTTCAATTAGCAAATGGTTTTGTTGTCCTGTCATTAATTTGTGGAGGATTGATAAAACTTTGTATTCTATTCTGTATTTAATTGGGAGCCAGTGCAAGGATATG
Source organism: Rhinatrema bivittatum (assembly GCF_901001135.1). Classification (NCBI taxonomy): domain Eukaryota; kingdom Metazoa; phylum Chordata; class Amphibia; order Gymnophiona; family Rhinatrematidae; genus Rhinatrema; species Rhinatrema bivittatum. Next base: position 239,772,210 of record NC_042619.1, on the reverse strand, counting down.
AGAGTAGGTGTTAATGTGTGCTTGTTTCTTGGTTCCTGAAAGAATCCTGGCGGCTGCGTTCTGGAGTATTATACCATATTATTACATACCATGGACACAGTGGCCCGATGCTTTAAATATATGGATGGGTCCATCCTCCAAGAATACATCCTTTCGTCTTGTTTAACCTGTCATGCTAGCTCACTTGTAAGTGAATGCTGTGCTGTAGTGTCACCACTAGGTGGCGGGGTGGAACTTCTCCTGCAAGTGAAAAGGGGGCTTGCTGGGAGGAGCAGGCAGAGCCAGGCTGCTGATTTGAGTCCTGGTGATTAACAGTAAAGGTTCCTAGCATACTAAACTGCCTCCAGTTTGTTCTGTGCATGAATGGCTGATGCCCATGATGCCAGCCAAGATGACAAGACAGAGTAGCACAGGGAAACCCATATTTGTCTTGAGTGCTGGAGTTAAGTCTGTTTCGAGACTATCCCTTGGTGCTGTGCTATGGTGGACAGGAAAGAAAAAAAGGTGCACACCCAATTTCTCTTTGGTTCCCTGGACATAGGCATGGTGGTGCCAAAACGCTGTAGCATTTGGTTTTGCTTGTGAATTTTCTTTCTGGACTTTGTTTCTAGAGCACAAAGCAGGGCCATAATTAAAGTCCTGAGCACTATACAGCACCTGCTAGCTTAACCACGGACATATAATATATACGACTAGCTGCTAACATACATAAGAATTTTTTGTTTCTGATTATAGAATGCTGAGCTGGTGGCCACGCTGCCTTGTTTCTAGTGCCCATGTATTCGGTCAACCCTAGTGCGTTAATGCATGTTTGTTCATTTTACATATCTGTGCTTTTGTATTTTTTCTTTTAATACAGCAATGCTGGGCCCGCCCGCTGTCCGCATGACTGCCTGTAATGGCTGCCTTGTTGTCACAATTCAACCTCCAGTCTGCCATCTCAAGTCAACTGACAAACTGACGTTTCTCTCTATGGTCCCTGATGTGTATCCTGAGCTTATATACAAAGTTAAATTAATCAAAGCAGAAGTTATGAATGAAGTAAGTATTGTTATCAAAGACTGATTAGAAATCAGACAGTCAAGGTAGAACCTAAAAATCTGTGTGTGAGCCTGGTTGACCATTGTTGTAGAGCAGTATATATCTTGCATAAGGAGCATACATAAATACGGCTAAGGTATGCAACCTTCCCAGTTAGGATAAAGTTGGGCAGCCTGCCAGGAGTGTAAAATTGGAGTTCTGTGTGCGCTTCATTTGCCAAATAACATTTTTTAAAGGAATTTTATCTGCGATGATATGCTCTGTGTTTTACTTATTTATTTAAGAAGATTTCTAGTCCTTAGACACAGTTGTTGAAGGCAGGGCAAAAATTAAAATGCAAGACAAAACAGACACAACATGAAGTGTTCCCATTACAGAGATGTCACTATTGTAGCAGCTGAAAGCTCTGAAGTCCCTTCCTCTTAAGAAGGTGGTGTGGATTACAAGATGGATCAAAAAGCAAACAGTTAAACATCTACAATAACTGGGAATGCCAGCTTAAATAGAAATATTTGTAACTTCTTTCTAAAAATCTGAGTGCATGTTATTATACAGACTATTTTGGGAGGGGGTCTCAGTGCTCGTAGAGTATTGTATATGTGCAGCATTGAGTTTATCCAATGAGAGATGTTGCAATTCAAGATCCAAAATTTTATCAACTTTAGTTCATGGTCCAAATTTGGGTTCCAGGCTGGCTGGGATAAGACTACATATAGAAACATATAAATGACGGCACAAAAAGACTAATCGGCCCATCTAGTCTGCCCAGCAAGCTCCCACACGTATTTTCCCATATGTATCTGTTTCACCAACCACCAAGTTCAGGGCCCTAATTGGTAACTGTTTGATTCAAGGTTCCTGCCATCCCCTGCCATTGATGCAGGTAGTATTGTTGGTGTTGCATCAAAGGTGAGTATAAGGCTTAATGGTTAAGGGTAGTAACCACCGCATCAAGCAAGTTACCCAGATGCTTGTTTACCCAGACTGCACAGATCATTGCCTTGTTGAATGTTGTCTGAATATAAATCCTGTTTTCCACATTTCCCCCCTGCCGTTGAAGCAGAGAGCAACGCTATATATGCATTCAAAGTGATGTATCAGGCTTAACTGGTTTAGGGTAGTAACTGCCGTAATAAGCAAGCTACCCTCATGCTTATGTGTTTATCCAGATTGTGAAGTTCAGTCTTTGTTGGTTATTGTCTGAATGCAAATCCTCTTTTCCACATTTCCCCTTGCCATAGAAGCAGAGAGCAATATTGGAGTTGCATTAACCTTGCAAAGGCTTATTGAGTAGCCTCCACTTCAGTAATCCACCCCCATGGCTCTTCACTTCCTTCCCATTCTCTAGCATTTATGGATCCACAGTGTTTATCCCATGCCCCTTTGAAATCCTTCACAGTTTTAGTCTTCACCACTTCCTCCTGAAGGGCATTCCGGGCATCCACCACCCTCTCCATGAAGAAATACTTCCTGACATTGGTTCTGAGTCTTCCTCCCTGGAATTTCAAGTCATGACCCCTAGTACTACTGATTTTTTTTTCCAACAGAAAAGGTTTGTTGTTGACCATGGATCATTAAAACCTTTCAAGTTTCTGAAAGTCTGTATCATATCACCCCTGCTCTTCCTCTCCTCCAGGATATACATATTTAGGTTCTTCACTCTCTCCTCATAAGTCATTTTATAAAGACCATCCACCTTTTTGGTCGTCCTTCTCTGGACCGCCTCCATCCTGTCCCTGTCCCTTTGGAGATACAGTCTCCAGAACTGAACACAGTACTCCAGGTGAGGCCTCACCAAGGCCCTGTACAAGGGGATCATCACTTCCTTTCTCTTACTAGATATTCCTCTCTCTAAGCAGCCCAGCATTCTTCTGGCTTTTGCTATCGCCTTGTTAGATTGTTAGACACTATCACCCCAAGGTGTCTCTCCTGCTCCGTGCACATCAGCCCTTCACCCCCATCAAATACAGTTCTTTCTGATTTCCACACCCCATATGCATGACTCTGCACTTCTTGGCATTGAATTTCAGCTGCCATATCTTCGACCACTCTTCCAGCTTCCTTAAGTCATGTCTCATTCTCTCCACTCCTTCCGGCGTGTCTACTCTGTTGCAGACCTTAGTGTCATCCGCAAAAAGACAAACCTTACCTCTATCCCATCCGCAATGTCGCTCACAAAGATATTGAACAGGGCCAGTCCCAACACTGATCCTTGCGGTTCCTGCTAAAAACCGCTGTCTCTTCAGAGAGCGTTCCATTTACCGTCACACATTGTCTTCTGTCCATCAACCAGTTTGCAATCCAGGCCACCACCTCGGCACTCACTCCTAAGCTTCTCGTTTATTCACCAGTCTCCTGTGCGGGACCGTATCAAAAGCTTTGCTGAAATCCAAGTAGATGACATCGAGTGCGCTTCCTTGATCCAATTCCTTGGTTACCCAGTCAAAAAAGTCAATCAGATTTGTCTGACAGGATCTTCCCCTGGTGAATCCATGCTGCCTCTGGTCCATCAATTCTCCCGACTGTAGATAGTTCACTATCTCTTTCAACTGTGACTCCATTACTTTTCCCACCACCGAAGTGAGGCTAACCGGTCTGTAGTTACCAGCCTCTTCTCTATTCCCACTCTTGTGAAGCGGGACCACCACCGCTCTTCTCCAATCACTCGGCACCACTCGCGTTTCTAGGGATCTATTGAACAGGTCACACAGCGGACCCGCCAGCACATCTGAGCTCCCTCAGTATCCTGGGATGAACCTCATCAGGCCCCATGGCTTTGTCCACTTTCAGTTTCTCCAGCTCTTCTCATACATTTTCTACTGTAAATGGAGTTACATCTACTCCAGTTTCTTGTTAACTAGGGACGGTCCTTCTCCAGGATCCTCCTTAGTGAACACAGAACAGAAGTATTCATTTAATATTTCTGCTATTTCTTCATCTCTCTCCACACATTGATCCTTTCAATTTCACTATACCACTTTGAACTTTTCTCTTTTCACTGATGTATCTGAAAAATGTTTTGTCTCCTCTTTACCTCCTTGGCAGTCCTCTCTTCTGCTTGACAATGGTTGTGGGTATTTACCCATCGGCCCAGGTAGTGGTAGAATAGCTCTCTCTGTAGAGAGAGCTATTCTACTTGTGAAGAATTGGGGAAGCTGTATTGTTACTTCTCAGTTACTGTGGGCTGGGCTACTCCCACCCAGGCTACAGTTGGCTATAGGTAAATCCAGCTGTTCTTAAGAGCTGGCCAGCAGAGAGTTCTCTGCTAGTACACTGACTCCTGAGCCGCCTCTGATGGGTCTGAACAAGGCTGTGCTTGAGGGACTATGAGCTGAATTGAGACTCCCTAGATTACCCACTAAAGGATACTGCATCTTTTGAGTACGCTGGTTGTTCCCTGCAAGCTGGAAATGAGGAAGCACACATTTAATTTTCTATTTTTTTTTTCTGCATATCAAGTGAAAGCGCAGCTGTTGTGTTTGTTTAGATCCTGAGACATATCTGCACTTATGAATGTGTTTTATAATTCTTTCTATATAGATAGATAAATTACTTGTTAACAAGTAATACTTTTATCAATGGTACTGGACTCAAATCATCAGCCGCCTCAAATCTTCATATTTGAGAACCAACACATACCTATAAAATCCCATGCAAAGAATTTAGGAGTGATCATTGATTCTAGACTATCACTGTCTGACAATATATCAGAAATAGAAGAAAAAATCCCTTTTCAAAATACATATGTTGAAAAAGCTCAAACCACTACTATTACCATATGACTTTCATTTAGTTACACTAGCTTTGATTCTCACAACCCTAGATTACTGCAATTCCTTATCTTGGTCTACCACTATCTACAATACAACCATTACAACTCGTTCAAAACGCCACAGAAAGAATGTTATGTAATGTATCACGCAAAGAACACATTACACCTATATTACAGCAGTTACACTGGATTCCAATACCGTACCGCACGACTTATAAAATTCTGTCTATCATTCACAATTTACTACATAACTCCAACTGAATTTGGCTGTGTTCATTACTGAGAATATTCAGACTCACCAGACAACTCCGTACCTAAGATAAATGCATACTGGAAATTCCCTCAATAAGAACTGCCAGCTTAGCACTAACCCGAAAAAGAGCTTTTTCAGTTGCAGCTCCAACTTTATGGAGCTCTCTTCCAGCAAATCGTACAGAATTTTAAAAAATGCTTAAAAACCTACCTTTTCACACGTGCTTATAATATACAATAACGAACTCCTCCATTCTGAACCTTACACTGTTTAGCATGATAAATAATTTTAATGTAAATGTGGTGATGTATTTTAAATGATGTATGTTACAATATTGTGTATGTTCTTATTGTAAACCGCCTAGATGGATAGACTTCTACCCCACGGTGCGGTATATAAAACCTTTTAAATAAATAAAATAAATATCTAGTGTTATCCTTGTGAAACTGTAATTCTGACTTTTGGCTATTAAGAGTTTGTCTTTCTCAGATAAAATGTGGGGGTGTGTATGTATATATGCATGTGCTTTAATATCAGATAATGTTTTTCTCAGTCTTTCAGAATCCGCGAGTTCTTGTCCGATAAAGGGAATTTTACCACCACAATCCTTGATTTGCTTCCATTGACAAATTATTGCATTTCTGTTAATGCCACGGCAATTATCAATCGGAACCTGCATCCCAAACCCTCCGCTTGGCAATGTGCTGTCACGGCTCTCATCAGGGAACCAGGTATGTTTTTTGTTCCGGCCTCTTTCAGCCTTCTGTAGGTTGATATTTATGTTTGTGGGAGCTATTGCATAATTCACATTTGGTTGCTAAAATTAAACACTGGCTAGCCGATACACTTCTTCATTTTCCTTGGAAAATCAGCATCATTTAAATTGGTCCTTTTAATCCTTTTACTCTTCTGTGACTGTGGCCATAGCACTTTGGGGGGGGGGGGGCAGGCACTGTGATATTCCATGATGGGAGCACTCCTCCCTCATGTGCCAGACACATGAAGAGCAAGCAATCCCAACCGTTTCATAGCAGATATGTCCGTAGTGCATTCTCTCAAAATAAAATTGAAATACTCAGTCGGTCATTGAACAAAATTTATACATTTTAGTATCTTCCATGAACCTGTAGAAGCAGCAAGAGTGGCGCACATTACATTACAGCTCCTGGAATCTGACTGATGCATATTGGCTGCGTTGTAATACACACATGCCATCCTCCACATGAAGTCATTTGTGACGCTCTTCCAAGCAGGTTCAGGTGAAACGCAGGAAAGCAGCTTAAAAGTTTTCCAAACTGATAGTTTTGATACGGACATTTTAAAAGAGTAGAGCGAGAATTTACCATTCGCTGTGTGTGCTCCAGAAATATAGCACATTTATTTATTTAAAAACTTTTTTATACCAGCATTAGTGGGTACATCATGCCGGTTCACATTGTAACTGGAGAAAGGAAAAGAAATACATCAAACAGGGGTGAGGGGAGGGGGATGAAAGGATAGAGAGAAGAAGGAAGGATTAAACTGCAGAAAAGTCATTAACAATGTAAGGTAATAATAATAAAAGCTCGTAAAGTGACAAATAATATACTGTCATTAACATCTTATGGAAGATCTCTCTTAACTGTGTCTTCTATTACTATTTTTATTTTACCTGGAAATCATTATAATAAAACCAGGATGGTGTCTGGTGCCAGTTGAATGAGGGCAAGGTCTGCATGATGTTCCCATACATAGGGCATTTTTCCACTGATAGAACCCCCTGTTAGTTGTTTTCCATTGGATGCAGAGGTCACTGGGGTTAGAAGGGGTGTTTTTTTTTTTCAGGGTGGGATTTGAGCCTGGGAGGCTGGAATTAACACAGCTCACTGCTAAAGTTATTGCCGCCTCTAAGGTGGAATTAAATTTGCATAGTGTTGGGTGGGCTGCGTGAAGCCTGGAAAGTACATCGTTCATACCTAATGAGGCCGATTGAATTGTTTTTAGATCATTTGCAAATGCATTAGCATTAGCATTACTGATGGGGAACTGTATTAGAAAAAAAAAACCCATAATGAAAGGTACAGGTCCCAGTACAAGATTCGTGCTGCACACAACACTTTCCATCTTATACCAGGCAGGATGGCATTTATCAGCACCCTGTGCATCCTGTCTTTCATCCTGTTCCCAGTCAGGTAACCTGATTTACTAGCTTTGCATGTGGCACTATGCCAGAAGCCTTTGCAAAGTGCAGGTACATGATAGCAGCCCTATTACCTTATCTCTTTCCTCACTCTGATCTCAGTGCAGTGAGGTAATCTCTACGTGACGTTACTGCTCTCCCTAACAACCAGGCCGCATCTCCACGGCACTCTAAACTGTAGAATTCCTGATTGAATATTGGAGAAATCTGACTTCTGACACTATTTCTTATGCTGCAAAAAAGATCTTCCAGCCAGCTCCATCCTGTGGAGATTTACTCCTCTGCGTTAATTTCTTGATGCACCACCACATTTTGCTGGATAGAGCCCTAACTGATTTACATTTTTCAGAGTGACAGGTGCTGATATTTTTCCTGGTACCTCTTTTCCTTTTTCCCTTTTTTTTTTTTTTCTCAAGAGTTCTGCCTAATCACAGAATGGGAGATCTTTTCAACTATAAAACTGCGTCTTTGCTCACGCTTTAACTAGCCGATCTTTTCAACTATAAAACTGCGTCTTTGCTCACGCTTTAACTAGCCTAGTAACTAAGTCTTATTCTGCACCGCAGGCTATCCCATGCCAGCAATGATATGTGGGACTTTGTTAACGTTTGGCTTCTTCCTGATGTTGGTTTTGGTTATGCTGAAGTGGACTCCAGCGCTGGTAAGGAGTTTCTACTTTTAAGATTTTCTTCAGAAAGTGCCTGATTGCTCCTTCTCCCACAATGCTGTTTAAGATGAAAAAAACCAACGTGTGTGTTGTGCACTGAAGAGTGGCGTGGCGTCCCGCGGTGGTGGTCACCGGGCCTGTGGCTGTGCGCCAGGCCTCGCGCTGAGCCTCGGCGTCCTCAGCATCCTGGGCCTTGCCCCTAGGCATGCGCAAGCATACTAGCAGCTATGATGGAGGCTCCAGGGCGCTCCTTTTGGTATGGGACAGCTCTTACTGGCATAAGAGCGACAGATTGTTCCCTATTGAATTAAGTAAATATGGCGAAAATGGCCTACAGTCTCCCATACCTCTTTTTTGCCAGGCTTTAGACCACTAGTTAGGAGCCACTTTAAAAGCTCCTCACTTTCTCCTTCTCCTTTGATACATTTGGGACACCAATTTAATATCCCAAATTGACCTTGGTAATTCATAGCCACTAATTGATCAGGCCAAATCTTCTCTAATAACCCCCCCTCTGACTGCCAGAGTTGTTTGCTCTTTGGGTAAGTGACCTGGCTGACAGGAGCGCTCTGCAGGCCTGAGGCCTTGGAAACATCCTGGCAGAAGGACGAAGCTCGTGAGAGAGGAGGAGCAGAAGTCTGGCTCTTTTTCCATTACTGTAGGCTGGCGGCTGCGGCGCTGAAATATCCAAGTTAGTTTATCTTCCTTGTACCATGCAGAAAAAGGTAAATAATTAAATTAGTGGTGATAGTTACATTCCTGACTTCCATTTTATGTTCTCGCCATCGCCAGGAAATGAACCTCCTTATTGGATACAAATATGTACCCAAATATTAGCTAACTAATTGTAACTTGCTTTGAATGCTGAACACTTTGAAAGCTGTACTTATTTAGCCATTTTTCCATGAATAACAGCACAAACAAAACTCAAAGGATGTAGCTGTAAGAAAAACTGCAAAAAAATTAAGAAATAGGTGAAAAAACTATGAGACACAAAGCAAAGCCTTGCAGTGGAACCAAAGAAACAGGCAAGATGACTCTTGATCCCATCCTGTTCTCATTATCATCCATTTTGGCTTACTCTGTATCATCAGTTCAGCGGTCCGCTATAGGTTGGAAGGTGTCCTGGTCGGGGCACTGTATAAAAACCTTCTGGCTAATATTTCTACTTAGGACAGAAGAGGGATGGTGAGTCCTGAGGTCACTGAGTTATGACAGAAGATGATTGTCTGGCATTCAGTACAGGATGTGATGGTCATTGGATTCTGAGTAGTTTACTTCTTTGTATGCAAGGAATCTTAACTATGTTTTAACTGTTTTTTTTCAGAAGCCATCTACCCACACAGATGGCTACTGACTAGAGTGAATGGGCTATCTGAAAGTTGCCCAGCCTGTGTGCGGGGCATTGGGTTCCACGACCCGCATTCTCCAGGGGCCCAGGGGAGGCAACATGAAGGGTTTTTTTGCATTTTTCAAAAGCAGGCATGTTGTTTTTGCTAAACAATTTGTATTATATATTAGCAGGAAAGAGCGGGTGCAAGTTTTCCTTGTTCCTTGGGCAGTTTTTAAAGGGAAAGAGTGCCAAGCCTGCTGGGTAACAAGCTCCAAAGTTTTGAAAGTCGTCCTTAGGAAACATTTTTATCAAAAATTGACAGATTTTCATCCCGTTTGATGATCATGAAGCAGTCTGAGTAATGGCGTGATAGTGCATACATTGAAAGCAACTCCAGAATCCTAAGCTGCCTGCTTGGGTAACATGCAGATTCTTTGCCTAATAAACGCATAATCCGCTGTTATACTGCTGGATTTTCTCTGGTTTTTGTCATAGGGGACAAAACTACTTGAAATATTTGTGGTTGCCTGCCCCTTGACTGGCCCCTATCTGTATGGAAGTCATTGTGTCTTAGGGTTTTTGTTTTGGGTCCATCTCGTCTCTCCGAGGTTAATTTCATGGATTTCCATCTCATTTTTAAACCAACCTATGATGCTCCTGGGAGATTATTCCCTTCCCCCCCCCCCCCCCCCCAATAAATCAGTGCAGAGCATCTTCCTGTTGCCAATAGGTGGGTGACTGATTTGCATTTGAGATGGTAAATTTCTTTGTCCAATAGTAAGACCAACAAATCTAGTAGCAAATCCTAATAATTCTCTGTGCTTTCTTCCAGAATTCCTACAGTAGAAGGCATGTCAGCCATACCCAGTATGCAGAGCCTGTACTTCTGTATCCTTCCCAACAGAAGGGAAATCATTCTGCTCCGACGGGCTGGAGTAAGATACCAACTGAATAACATTTTGTGATGCTCTCTTACACAGAAATACAAAAAGATTTTGCTGCTCATTGCCAGTTAGCGGCCTCCTGCGCTTCGTTTATTTCGCCCTGGCTGGTTGTTCACAGTCACTTTGATTTGGCATGTAGTAATATCAGATACAGTCCAGAGATCTGACCTGTGGAACTTTCTAATAAAGTATGATTTCCACCGAATGCTTCTTTGCTAGCTTTTTCAGATAATGAGCTGTTTGCACAGTAGTGAATCTGTCTTCTGTGTATGATAAAATAATTGCATTCTACACATTTTCCCATTACAAGTAAAAGTTCATGTTTTCTTTGATTCAGGTATTTCCCATGTGTCTTAAGTTCTACTGAATGCATTCCAGGTGCTGGTGGTGAGGAAATAAGGGATTATAAGAGGCATGAAAAAAATATCAGGGAAATAAGTGTTGCAGTTTTTTGGGATCTAACCCTTACTTGGATTATGCACTATTTTTGTATGTCTTATTTTTCTGAGCACCAATTAGAAGATAATCAGTAATTGAGGTCTGTTCTAGGAGAATCTATGTCTTCAGCTGAAAGACAAACCCCAGCTGCCCGCATGACAATATTAGATTATATTTGGTACTGACAGGGCCGTCTTTTAATCTGGACCTGCACCAATTGGTAATTTTGCAATTTTCAGTTGGTGCCTATTGCTAAATGAAATGAGGCATCTATTTTTTTGCATTTCCTTGAGTTTTGTCTATGGCAGCATATTCATTGTGGGAAGCCCCATGCCTACCCCCGTGTGAAGGGGGTTAATAAACATGTAGATAAGAGGAAGCCGATTGCTATGATGTATCTGGATTTTCAGAAGGCATTTAACAAAATCCCTCATGAGAGGAGATTCAGGAAATTCAAGGTTTATGGACAGAGTCCCCAATATCCTGTAGCAGATTTTTCAAGATTCTGCAGCACTAATATAGCAAATTTGCAAGTTAAATGTTTTGTTTTATTTTTTTACTTGACAGTAATAATAACTTTCTAATATTTGTGACAGTTAATTTATTTGGGTCTTTATTAGAGGACAGGGGATATTTAACGATTGGGGCTGGGGCGGAAGGCAGGGAAGGAATCTGGGAAGAAATGGGAGATTACAGAGGAGGGAAATGAAGAAGGAATCTTAGGCAGAAGGATAGAGAGGTAAGGGATTGAGGACAACAGAGGGAGAGGAGAGTGGTTTTAGAAAAAATAAGGAAGGAGAATGAGAGGAGGAAAGAGATGATGGTAGGAGCAGACCCTCGGAACCTAGGCAAAACCCTCCTGCCCGGCTCACCACATCACGTGACTCATAAGTCATTACTCTTATGTATTATATCACACTTTATTTATTTATTTTTATATATTGACATTCGATCTGAGATATCACATCAGTTTACATTCAGGTACTGTAGCCTAGTGGTTAGAGCAGTGGGCTATAGACCAGGGTTCAAGTCCCACTGTTGACCTTAGGCAAGTCACTTTACCCTCCATTGTTTCAAGTACAAACTTAGATTGTAAGCCTTCTGGGGATAGGGAAATATATCACACTTTTGCTAAAGAAATGTTCTGGGGAAAACTAGTAGCTAGAATATTGTAGAAAGAAGTACTTAGAAATGTATAAATGTGCCAAAGTTCAGTCCCTGTATCCCATCTTAGTTATAGGCTCATCTTACACAGTATTTGCATATTACACTGATTAGGCTTGTAGGAAGAGCCAAGGCTGCTGAGTCAGAGTCAGCACTGAGTTTGGTTTTGCCTTCTGGCTCAGTTTACAAGAAATCATATGACTTATAAGAATTCAATCTCAGCATATATAAGATAAAATTTTAATGCCAGCCAATTGGGAAAGAAAATGTTATGCAAACAAACAAATTAACTAATTGTTGTGTAAATTGAGGTGCTGATCTGTTTAATCTATTGACTCTTTCTGAATTGCCTTGCTGATATTGGCACTCTCCTGAGAGATCTCATTTCTTTCAAAATAAAAGATCTTTCTCTTTTAGCAGCTGGTGTTGTGCTTATTTACAGCCCCACATCAAGTTGGTGGGGCAAGAAATATAAAACTCGGGCATAGGTACCAGCTCTGTGGGTGCTTGAGCACTCCCAATCTTCAGCAACTCCTTCACTGTGTGCAAGGTGGGGTTATTTGTGTTGACTTTAGCACCCTCAATCATTGTGAACAGTTGGCTGCTATGAAGACCTGAACTCTAAGCCGGGCAAACCCTTTTGAATATCGAACTCACCATAACCTAAAACAAAACAGCATCTTTCACCCATAGTTTTTTTGTTTTTGTTTTTTTACCACAAAGACAGATTTCAGTTTCCATCTGTCTGCTCAGGCATCTTGTTTGGTGTCTCTCTGGTGCAGTTTAGTCTTGTGTCAGTGCTCTTCCTCAATGCTCTGTGTTTTTCTCTGGAGGCAGGGGAGGGGGTTGTCTTTCAGCACAATCAGAGCACAGGCAAAGCAGCAAAGATCTGACCTGTTTTTGCATTCTGGGTGTAGTTTTAAAGAACTTCCTGCTGAGTGTCTCAGTTCCTCATTTTGAATGGAGGTGAATGGGGGTAAAAAGGAGCGGGTCTTCATAAATCCTTTGTACCAGAGACTATGATTGTCTTTATCCTTAGAAAAATGGCTCAGCTTGCTTCTTTATAGGTACATTTAATGGTTCCAAACTTACTTTATCATAGACTTATCACATACAGGAAGTCCTCAGTCTTAAGGCATAAACTGCATCTGAAGTCAAAACTTTGTAAATGGAAACAGAGTGCCCCATAACAACAATGTTATAAATGGGGGATTGATTCCAGCACTAAGGCCTTATTGTCACCAAAATAACCCGAAATTGAGTACTATATAGTACTGTAAAAAGCGTAGACACATTTTTAAAGTATTACATTTTTTATATCTGAAGAGGAACGTGCCCAGGCATGCTTACGGAGCATTACACTGGCATTGTTTCAAGGAGAGAAAGTGCCTGGCCCTCTTCGTGCCGATGTCACCTCACTGGACCTCACACTTATCGCCGGCCGGGAAACACTTGGGCATCTTAAAGTCAGAAGAGATGTAAGTTCAATAATGACTGTCAGTTCAGAAACATTTTAACTTCACACTGTTGTAATTTGAAACACCTTAAGTCAAGCACTGCCTATAATAGCTTATTTCTGGCATCACCAAATAAGAAGGTAGCAATTTCTCTGAATAAAAGGAACAAAAATGAAAACCAGAGAATTCAACCACACTGCTCCATACGCTGGGTGGAACTTTCTCACCTCCAGCCCTGCACTGGTTTGATCTACGAATTAGATAACCCAAATACGCTTTCAAACAAAACTGTCTTCGGCAAAGAGAAAAGTCCATGTTGAGGCAGTGATATGGACAGACAATTATTTCAAATTTTTAACTTCAATTGGTTTTAAAGTTCCAACTTTTTGTCCTAGGGCTATTTGTAAATTCAGGGATAAGAGAGATCTTACGTCCTCAAAGTTTTCATAGACTGCCAATTATTATACTTATTGCAGACTTTCTGATTATCAAGTAAATTATGAAAAATTAACTGTAATGGAAATATGACCAAAGAACAAAATTCCCTGTTGCCTGGGGAGATTCACAGTGACAAGAATTGGTTTTCAATATTTAGGGATCAATGTGTCTCCCAATTTAGCAGAGCTATATATATTGAATTTCCCGGAGGCTATCCAGTAGGTAAAATCAGATCTGAATAGGTAGATGTCTTTTTCTTTGCATTTTGCTAGGGATCAGTTTGAAGGATCTCAAGCTTGGGGAGACAGCTTGGCATTATTCCTGTGTTATTCTCCTGGAGCACTTACTCTTATGAGAATTGACAGAAACAACCTGATTGTATCCCACACTATAAAAGCATGGAATCTATTTACCTTTTGGGATCCTACCAGGTGCTTGTGACCTGGATTGGCCACTGTTTGTGGCCAACAGTGACCTGGATTAACCAATGCTGGAATACTGGGCTTGATGAATCTTTAGTGTGACCCAGTATGGCAAATCTTATGCTCTTATGTACAAATAAATGATTTAAAAAAAGAATATGAGAAGTGTTCACCTATTTCATCACTGATACAAAACCCTCAGATATCTCCTCTTGCCTTTTATTTTGAGTCAAAGGACTGATATGATAAAGGGCATAGATTCGAAGGGAGATTTTTTTTTTTTTTTGGAAGGGAGATCATTTTAAATTCATTTACAAACCTAGTGGAAGAGTTTGAGAAACCAACGTATTCACATTATATGTTTTTGCAGTTATTGAAGGGACATTTTTATTAAAGGGGAGAACAAAGTACACTAAGGAAAAGAGATGGATTAGAAAAGATTCTTGAAAGACAGTTTTCTGGCAAAATTATATCACAAATTTATTGTTATCTGTGTAGCAAGGTGACAGCAATGGAGACATGCCAGTTTGATAGGTGGAATGTAGATATTGACAACTGGCACCATGCATGGTGTTCCATTGAAAAGATATCAATCTGTGAGAAATGTAAAGGGTTATTGTAAAGACTTTTTCATAGAACGTACGGGTATCCATTATATTTTTCCAGGTAACTCAAGTCCACTGTGTTGGAGAGGCTGTGGGGTATAGGCTTCATGCATTCATGTGTGTGGGAATGTGCAGTAGTGGGCCAGCTCTGGGTAGATACAAAAAAACCAAAAAGATATGCACTCAATAACTGGACATTAATTTTTCTGCCTTCTCAGGAGGCACAGACATTTTTACTATCAGAGTGAAGCAACTGATTTCTCATGTATTACATGTGGCTAAAATAACTATCTCATTTTACTGGTAAAGAATGCCACAGCTGGAATACTGGAGAGGGGAACTGGCTGAAAGGGTCTCAATGAAACGGATTACCCATTTATTTAAGGACAGATCAGAAGGATCAGAACAAGTTTAAAGAGTTTCTTGGGCATAGTGCAAGTCATTTTGCAGTCTGTGATAAAAGCAAGAGATAAAAATGTCTTTGTGCTGCCATTTTTCAGCTGAGTTCACCTAATTTTTTTTTATCCTAAATGATGTTCTGTTTTGTGTGTCCTCTCCATGAAGTTGTATTTATTTATTTATTTATTTAAACAGTTTTATATACCATTGTATGGAGGATCCGTCTCAACGGTTTACAACAAATCAATATAATAAAAACAAGAAGATATTAGAAGAAATGAAAGTACATATTATAATATTATAAAATCTAAAATTACCATCTACAAAATATAATTAACCAGAATTAAAAATAAAATACTACCATTTAAAAGAATAAGAACAGTAAAAGGTTTAAGACTATAAGAGCCAGCCAGTAACTAGATTGCGAGGAATTCTTATATGTTCTCTATTCATCTATATATGCTTGCCGGAATAACCAAGTTTTTAAGTCCTTCCGAAATTGTTTTTCATCCTGTTGTATTCTCAAGTCCAATGGTAATTTATTCCAAAACTTCGGACCAGCAATTGATATAGCACGTTCTCTCACTTCGCACAAGTGGGCTGATTTAATATTTGGGATTGTAAGGAGTCCCTTTTTAGATGATCTTAAGTCGCGCTGTGGCACATGCAATCTTATTGTTGTGTTAAGCCAATCAGACATCTCTCCATATAAAATTTTATGGATAATACAGAGTACCTTAAAAATTATTCTCTGATCAACTGGTAACCAATGTAGCTTTTTCAATACTGGAGTTATATATTCTTTCTTTTTGGTACCTGTCAATATACGTGCTGCGGTATTTTGTAAAATCTGTAAGGGTCTGAGTATGACTTTTGGTAGACCAAGGAACATAGCATTGCAATAATCCAATCCTGTAAATATCATCGACTGTAATACTAATCTAAAATTCTCCTGTGATAACAGTGGTTTGAGTCATTTCAGCATCATTAACTTCCCATATCCTTCCTTAACTATCTTTGAAATATGTTTCTGGCAATTAAATTCTGTATTGATATGGAAACCTACATTTCTTACTACATTTTCAAATTTCATATGCTTAATATCAGTAGTCAAACTTAATGTTGGTTCATCATAAAACCTTTTCCTGTCTAAAATAATAAATACAGTTTTTTCAAGATTTAAAATTAATTTCAGTTGTGTCAGTACTTGATTGATAATTTTTAGATACATATTAATAAGCTTAAAAGTCGCATCGACATCATTCTCAATAGGAAACAAAATCTGTATATCATCAGCGTACACAAAATATATCAGATTAAGACCTGCTAATAAATGACACAGAGGCAATAAATATACATTGAACAGCGTCGCTGATAACGCCTGACCCCTGTTGTTAGTTGAAAGCTCTCTGACATATTCTCGTTAATTTTAACGGCGAATGTTCTATTACTTAGAAAGGAACTAAACCATTTTAATGTTAGATCTGTTAAACCAATTTCCTCAAGTCTAGTTAACAGGGCGAAGCTCCAGTTGGCCTTTGCACCGTTGCTCTGACCTCCCTAGGTCCACCTAAGTCCCAGCGGTCGGGTCCCTACAGGCTCCTCCCGGGGGGACCGCAGACCACCAGTGGTGAAGAACACAGCGCCTCATTTCGTCTCTTCATCGCCTCCGTATTCGCCTCAGCCTCCAGTGCCAAGGGTCAGCTGGTCCCGCCTCCTGTTCTGCCTCGCCACCCGACAAGAGAGCCTACGGACCCTCCGAAAGGTACACCATCCTCTTGTCAGCCAAGGGTCCACAAGCCTGAGCATAACAGTCTCCTGTATGTACTAGTTAAAGATAATGTATATTATTGTATATAATACTTTTTGTTATTATTGTATATAATACTTTTTGGAGTGTATAATTTATATAAGGTTACCCACAGTGTATAAGGTTATACACAATCCCTTACTGAGTGTATAATTTGCAATGCTGCTTATTATGTTCTTCTGTTGTTTTCCATCAGGTACTGTTCCTTTTCTCCTCTTCCTGTTTTTCCCTCTCTTCTCTCGCCCCTTCTCTCTTCCTGTCTGCTCCCTCTCCCCCCACCCTGGCTTTTTGTAATTTCCTCCTTCAGTTATATCGTAAACCGGCATGATGTACCCACGAATATCGATATATAAAAGCAAATAAATAAATAAATAGATAGTGGCTCGAGGCACGGGATACACCGGAGAGGATCCCACAATGAGGCTTGGTATAGTTGAAGTCCATAGTGGTAAAGTACTCACAAGAGGTGGTCCCGGGAAGCGGGAACAGATCACAGTCCAAGGCAAGAAGGCCCTCCGAGGAGCAGATAGCCAGAGACGAGGAAGGGCCCCCGAGGAGCAGGTACCCAGAGTGTCTCACACCAAAGTGCAGATTCTGGAACCGGAAGTCCAAAGGATGGAGCGGATTCAGCAACGAGAGAACTCCTTGCTAACTCGTCAAACCATAGGGCCAGCCAGCTTAAGTACAGCAGCGGGATGACGGCATCCGGAGGGGTTGCCCCCGAGGTTCCCACCATGACGTGTACAAGAGTGGTCTGTGCACGCGCGGGCTTAGGTGATCCCTGAAGCAAGATGGCGGTTCGCAGCGCCCACGCCGTCCGGGGAACACCAGGCAGGTCGGCGGTACTTGGCGGAGGCCGCCATTCTTCCAATAGATGACAAGGCAGCAAAGAAAGAGGTGAGCATTAGTGGTTGCAGCCTTCTGCGACCGACGGGCGTAACAGCCTCAGTATATTGCTGATGATTTATGTGTTACAGTATCTTTGGTTGGAATTATTATGGAATTATTATTACTGGCAATGCCCTTTCCTGGATACGATCGTATCTCCAGGATCGCCTTTTCACAGTATTAGTTGATAACAATGAATCTGACCCCATCAGTCTTCCCCAAGGTGTGCCCCAAGGTTCTTCACTCTCCTCCACCCTCTTTAATATATACATGCTCCCCCTTACCACCCTCCTCACTAACCTCCACATCAAGCATTTTATTTATGCGGATGATGTGCAACTTATTTTCCCATTCTCTGACTCTCTCCTTACTGCCCTTCGCAACTGGGAATCCTGTCTCTCAGCCATCAACAAATTACTAAATGACATGCAACTAGCGCTAAACCCCAGCAAGACTGAACTTTTAATTATATCTAACAGGCCACCGCTCCCAGACATCCCACCTGCATACTCTTCCACAACTTTCCCATCACACGTTCGCAACCTTGGTGTTTTCATTGATAACCATCTTACATTCAAACCTTTCATTAAATCTATCATTAAGGAATGCTTCTTTAAGCTCCAAACCATAAAAAAACTCAAACCACTGCTACACTTTTCTGATTTCCGCACTGTACTACAGTCTATCATTTTATCTAAGGTAGACTATTGTAATGCACTTTTTCTAGGCATCCCCGCTACCCATATCAAACCCCTACAACTACTACAAAACGCTGCCGCCAGGATTCTATCAAACACGAAAAAAAGAGATCACATCACCCCTACACTCATCGAACTTCATTGGCTCCCTATACACTCTCGAATTCTCTATAAATCCTGTTCCATCATCCACAAAAGTCTGTTGAACTCTAACCTGAATTGGATTAACCCCCCACTCCTCCCCCGCACCTCGAATAGACCCACACGTACTGCCCTCCAAGGAACCCTACGTGCACAACCTATCAAATCTTTCAAATTATCGTCCACTATAAACAGAGCTTTCTCCCTAGCCGGCCCCTCTATATGGAACTCCCTGCCTCCTGATATACGCCTGGAATCATACACACCCACTTTCAAAAAAAAACTGAAAACATGGCTCTTCCAGCAAGCTTACCACACATCACCTCCCATTACATAAATCCTTACTGATTAAATAAGTGATTCTCCTAGAATCTGATACGCGACGTATGATTTATTTCTCGGATTACGTTGTATGCCTATCGATTTTGTACTTTGACTCGGCTATTTATGTACTTATCTTTTGTATATAGTTTTGGTGATATGTATATAGTGATTTTGCTGTTCTCAATTTTATGTAAGGGCCCTGCCCAAAAGTTAACCTGTTTGCAATGTTATATGTAAGGGTTCTGCCCAATGGTTCCTGTTTAATCTGTAAACCGATACGATGTGTGAACGGTTATCGGTATAAAAAAGACATTAAATAAATAAATAAATAAATAATAAATATTCTTGCTTCAGTGATATTGTTTGCTATATGTTTGTGTGGTCTTAAAATAAACAGTTATTAAAAAAAAAATCCAATTTCTGTCCAGCCTGCAGCAGGGTTATATGGAGTCTCCTGCACATTAAATACCTATTAAAAGAAACCACCGTATCGGAGAACACCAATTTATTTCTTATCACCTTCAGAAATGCCCTTTTTCAAGATACTCATCTCTTCCAAACTAGGCCAGCTTTGCGGTATGGTCTTGGGTTTTTTTGGTGAAGGTTATTGTGTCTGTGAAGTCATATGCGACTCATATTTCTAAAATGTAGAATTGCTTTATGTATTAAAATAATGTAAATGTGATCGAAATGTGCACACGTGTGCCCTAGGATTTCAAAGCCTTTCTCAGAAAATTTACTGCCTGACCTTCTGGCAGGAAGGTTAATCGCCTTGGCAACATATTCGCGAGACACATACCTTTAACCGAGCTGGGCCTGGAGCTTTAATTTTGAACTACTAAAGAGTGTTTCATTTCCTTGATTCAGTTCTCTCTGGGTTATTTCATGGTTCCCAACAGCTGGAACTCTTGCTGAAGAAGTTAAAGTCCTCAGCTGTACTTCAGTTCATCCCCATCTAGGTACTAAAGTGCTTGTAAATGTTAGAATAAGTCGTCTCCAGTGAAGGATCTCCCGTGACCTAATTGTGGGCTATGAAATGTAAGACAGAGTTATATTTCCTGTAGTGATTATGTAATACATGGTGTCATTACTAATTTTTCCTTAAATGTATACAATTGTATCATTGAAAATATTCAATAAATAAAAAATTTAAAAAAAAAAAAAGTGGTTGTAAATATGGCCTTTCTTACCATCTGTATTATTGTGGTCTGCCTTAGCTTTCAGAATCAGGCATGATTTCCTTACACGTTCATGCCCAGCCTAAACCACAACTCTCTTTTCTATATTGCAGCATTTCCTATTGAAACTCAGATGTTTGATTCATGGTTGTTTTTCTGTCTACAGCCATTTATGCAATATATATTGAATTTCCCTTCAGCTGAGGTGTTTTGAATTCTTTTTCACGTGCAGTTGCTTTCCTGCCTATAACCGAGCTGCCTTTGCTCTTCCTACGGCTGTGGCGGTTTAAATCAGTTTCTTTTGCGCTATATAGGACGCTGGATTTCTTTCCTCCCCATTCAACCTGTCATTTTACTTTTCCCTCCCATCCCACTCCTTTATCGCTATCCTATGCCCCATTAACTTTTGTTTACATTTCTTATCTACGCCCCTTGTGGTGCCTTTGTTAGTATTTAAATCCTCTCTTCTTTCCAGTTTGCTGTTCACTGCCATTACTTCTTTTTTTTTGCTGATTTCTCCTTTTGATATTGTTCACTTATCTCTGTTCTGGCCTCCCTTTTTTTTTCCAGACAAGTGCCCTGTGGGATTCCCTGTTTTAAACTGTGGTGAGGCTCCCTTCTGCGCTACCTCTTCTCTGAATATATACACATTTTTTGCATCCTTTTAGTCCATTAATCCTTCTTTCTCTGCTTTATCCCTCTGCTTCTCTGCACTCTATTCCTGAGTAATTACCCCTTAATGATTTATGTAATTACTTGTATATAATTTGCTTTGACTGTGTTTATCTTTTTTTCAGACAATTTGCGCTGTGAAGTTTTCCCCCTTAAATTGTGGTGAGATATTTGTTTTCCCTCTTTTTTTTTGCTGGTCTCATTTGTTTTTTGCTGGATTATCTGCTGTTCAGTTTTTCATTGCTTTTATTTGTCCACGATTTTAAATCTTGTATTTTTCTAATTTTAGATGTGACTTGGTCCCTCTCAGTGCAGGCCTCGAAATGCAGCCCATACCAAGGGATCGCTAAACTTTTGCTGCAATTAAGCTCGTTCTTTTTTGCTACCACTTAATAAATGCTGTTACGCTCGCCGCCCGCAGCAGCCTCGCGGTGCGGCCCTCTCACCTTTCCAAGCAACCTCTAGGCTCCAGCTCCCCGTTGCTTGCGGCAGTGGGCAGCCGGCTCCAACCTCGGGCTCCTGCCATCGCCTCCAGCCCTGCTCCACTTCCCGGGACTCTCAGCCAGGATACCTCCATCCATCGGGCCTCTCTGCGGGGGTCGCGGAGAGATGCAGCCAGCAGCGCCGCGCCCCTCCCTAGGCGCGCGCGCATCAGTAAATCTTTTAAAGAGCCTGCAGCTCTTTAAAAGGAACCTGGCCGCAGACCCAGATGCCGACGTCAGATCCTTCAGCATATAAAAGCTCAAGCCCTGCATTAGAGCTTTGCCTTTGCAGCAGGTCTCTTCGGTTACCTGTTTGATTGGGAGTACTCGTTGCGAGTGCATGTTATAAAATAGGGGGTTGGCGGGCAAGGGGGTGTACAATTGTGCACCTTGCACACGCCGAGCTGCACTGCCTTCCCCCTGTTCCCTTCCCTCTAGCCAGACCTTCCCACCCCTTTCCCTAACCTTTCCTCCCCCCCAAGGCTCTACTCTACCCCCCCCCCCCCCCGACTTTTATATTACCTTTTGCGCCTGCCGGCATGCGATCCTCTGACACAGCGGCAATGGCCACTGTGTTGGAGGCTTCTGGCCTCGCCCCCGCCCTGCCCCCAGACTGCCCCTTTAGCAAAGCCCCGGGACTTACTGTTATGGATATTGATATTTGGGTGGATCCTTGGACACTGTGGCAGCTGACCACACCCACAGGGGGCAGTCCCATGAGGGACCACAGTGTCAGGCTAGACTCTGGACACACAAACACAGATTGAATCTTTTATTAAACAGTATGGTAACCACCAGAGGTGGCAGTAGTGAGTAAATGATGATCCCAGCTGCGATGGTCTCCCACAGAACGCTGGAACAGCAACTCCTCAGTAGTCTGTGCTGTAGTGGATAGAGACTGAGAATTATGAGTACACAGAGATAAGCAGTAAGGGTCCCAGATGGAATTAGGGAAAGCTCCGAGGCAAGGAGAGCAGACCCTCGAGGAGCGAGTACCTGGTCCCTTAGAGCAGACACTTAGTTGTATAGTACTCACATTGCAGTACAGAGATTTAGCACTGGTACAGAGGGCAGGCCCTCGAGGAGCGAGTACCTGGTTCCAGTGAAACAGTACTGTGGAATAGATGGCATGTACTCACAGATGGAATCTGTTGGTGAGGTCTTCCAAGTAGCAGGTTGAAAGTTGCAGGCAGCGAGTCAGGGAACATAGGCCCTCGAGGAGCGAGTACCAGTTTCCTGATGTCACCTGTAATAGAAAGAAGGAGCCCCCGAGAAGTGGGTACTCCGAGATAACCCCGAAGGGTGTTAGAGTCCAGAAGCGCTGGAGTGGCAGAGTAGCTTCGGTAGGGAGAGCGAATCCCATCTGTAAGGAGTCCATTGCTAACTCGATGAGCTAGCCCCGTGATGGTCACATGTTCAGCGTGTCACGCATGTGAGAACCATCTGTCAGGTGTGTCCCGGACAAAAGAACCACTGCTCTAGGGAACTGATAAGCATGGGGCTAACTTGCTGATGCAGCTGTTACCACCCTTAACCAATAAGCCATGATACTTCTTATGAAACTCCAACATTTCTCTCTGCTTCAACAGCAAGGGCAAAAGAGGAATTGGATTCAGACAGCAACCAACAAAGACCTCGACTTTTATGGTCTGGAGAACTGATATGCGTAGGGGTAACATGCACGGAGCGGCAGTTACTGCCCTTAACAGAAGGCAAGGGATTACTACCCTGAACCAATAAGCCTTGATGCTTTTGATGCTACTGCAATATCGCTTTCTGCTTCAAGGGGGGAGGGAGGGCAGGAAAGAGGAATTAGATTCAAAGACAACCAACATGAGCCCTGATTTATTTTACAGTCTGTGGTATTGATGTGCAGACATAAGGGAAAAAACACAGGACTGCTTCTACGGCTAAGTCCATAACTAAAGCACATCAAGCAGCACTGTTTGAATTTTCAAGTAGGCTCATAACCCAGTAAAAGTTTTGCTAGCAGGAAATTTTTATGGGTTATCATAAGACTTGGGAATAACTGCATGGAGCGGCAGTTGCTACCCTTAAGAGAAACATGGGGGTAACCTGCACAGCACAGCAGATACTACCATAAGAAGCTTCCTGGGCACACTGGATGGACTATTTGGTCCTTTTTTGCCATCATTTCTATGTTACTAATTAGTCCCAGAGAGTGGTCCGGTGAAGCCAGGGAAGGTGAAGAACAAGCTGCATCAAGGTCCAGGCAATAGTCAGGGCAGACGGAAATCAAGCATCGTCAAGGTAGGTAACGGTCAGGGCAGGCGGAGATCAATCAGCGTCAAGGTCCAAGCAATGGACAGAGCAAAGAAATTGGTCCGAGAGGCAAGGCATGAGAGGTAACAGAGAAGCATGGAGAAAGGGCAAGGTAGAGGCAGGCAGGAGCAAGGCAAGGAAGAGCAAGGCAATGGACTGGAGAGAAGAGAAGGCAAGACAAGGAGCATTTCAGGAGGGCAAGGCAAGAAATGACAAGGCAAGGTGAGGCAACCAGTACTGTGGCTAGGAAGCATAGCAGGAGGATCCATTGTGAAGGCACTGGCTGGGAGCATGGCAGGGATTTAAATACCTTGCCACGCTGAGGTCATCAGGAGGTGCCGCTTCTGTTTCCTGCTGCAGAGCCATTATAATATGGTGTACGGTGCACGTGTGCACCTAGAGACAGAGCTAAGAGTGTACAGGAACTGAGCTCGGCATCCTGGTAAGTAGACCAGTCACGGGGAGGTGGAGGAAGGGAAAGGGGTTGGAAGGTGATGGAGTGGAAGGGGGAAGGATGGAAGGGAAGGTGGGGGTTTGAAGGTGGGGATTGCTGGAAGGTGAGGGAGAGGAATGAGAGGATGGAAGGGAAGAGTAGAAAGGGAGGGATGTTGGAAGGGAGGGAAGGCTTGAAAGTAAGGGGCTTAATTTATTTTATTTATTAAAATTGTATATGCCACCTGTAAATCATGTTAAACAAGCAAGGGTACAAAAAAACACAGTGGAAATAAAATCAAAATAAATCAACACATACAGGGGATACAATAAAACACACTCAAAATTAAAATTAACAAAAGTAATCTAATAATACAATTACAGCTAAAATAATAAGGCTACATATGTCACAAAGAATTTTAAGATCGTCCAACAAAGGTCTGTTATCCATCCCATCCTTGGAGTGAATGTGGAACACATGGATTAGGGTGGGTGAGTTTGTAGGGAGAGCAGTAACTGCGGGTCAGAATGAAGGATAAGTGGAGGATTGGACTGGAGACTGGGACTGGAAAGAGTGGCAACTCAGGGTGGGTGGGGACTGGGGTATTTAGTGGGAAGAATAGCTAGGGCATTGAGGGATAGGGATTGGGTGGGAGATGATTTGTGGGGACTGAAAAATTGGGGGTGAGTGTGTAGGGAAGTCAGCAATCGGAAGATCAGTGGTGGCTGGGGATTGGGGACTGGGTTGAGCTGGTGCTGTTGCAACTAGGGTGTGAGACTAAGAACAGTGATTATGAGTATCCCACACATCCTGTATAGTGCGGTATGGTGTGGATTACATGTGAACATTCATAAAACACATAGAATAAACATCATCTAAACCAATAACAAGACAATAAAACTAATACAATAAAACTGATACATACTAATACAGTGCTATATCAGGGTACAAATAGTATCACAATGATAAGGAGGATCAACTTAGTGGGGGTGTGGCACTTTATATCAGGGAAGGTATAGAGTCCAACAGGATAAAGATCATACAAGAGTCTAAATGCTCAGTAGAATCTATATGAGTAGAAATCCCATGTGTGTTGGGTAAGAGTATAATGATAGGAGTATACTACCGTCCACCTGGACAAAATGGTCAGACAGATGATGAAATGCTTAGAGAAATCAGGGAAGCAAACCAATTTGGCAGTGCAATAACAATGGGAGATTTCAATTACCAAGCAAAAGCATGAAGCAGAGATATCTTGCACAACAATCAAATCAGCAAATCCAGCATGCAAGGAACAGTGACAAAGTCCATCAGAGAATTTATAATAGATTTTTTATTGAACCAATATATAAACTATCATTCATGGCAACTCCATGTATCTTCAAAAGTGCAAGTGCAAGAGTCCCCCGACACGGTCCGTGTTTCGCGGTAGCTGCATCGGGAGGGACCCACGGATTAATTTCATCTATAACATAAAAAGACCAATAAACGATGGACCTTATGAATGTGGCCATTAAAACTTAAACAAATTACAAATAAACATACCTTATATGTTCATCCTGGAGCGCATCGGCTCGTACAACAAGTGAACTATTTAAAGAGGCAGTTTTGGCGCCAAGGACAGGAAATATCGCGATAGAATCACAAGATCGCGATAGAATCACAGAACAAAGAATTTGTCCTTATCCTCGCTTTTTCAGGGACCACTGCGGTTTACATTCCGGAGAGGTAACAATCTCCGGGACCAGTTAGTACACGCTAGTTTCAATAGACAAGCAAGGGAGAGCAGGGAGGGTCAACACGGCCCCTGTGGGCACTGTTCAATGTGTAGTCACACAGCTCAGTCAGACTCCTTTACTCATCCGGACACTGGGCTTCGTTTTAAATTTCGAAACATGTCGGATTGCACTACCCGGGGTGTGGTATATGTTATACAGTGCCCCTGCCCCTTACTGTACGTGGGTAAGACCTCGAGGATGGTGAAGACCCGCATTATAGAACACTGTTCAAATATCCGTCTACTCAGGATGGATGAACCCCTAGTTACACATTGGGTTCAACATCATCATTCTATTGCTGATTTAAGATTTTCAATTTTGGAGGTTGTGGTACCCCCGTTTCGGGGAGGGGATTATTCTGAAATCCTGGGTAGACGGGAACAAAAGTGGATTTTTAAATTGTCTTCTGTCCATCCGAAAGGTCTAAATAAAGATATTGAATGGTTTTTGTTCAGCTGAATTGTCTACAGTGGGGGCATGGCTTTGTTCTGTGATTCTATCGCGATCTTGTGATTCTATCGCGATATTTCCTGTCCTTGGCGCCAAAACTGCCTCTTTAAATAGTTCACTTGTTGTACGAGCCGATGCGCTCCAGGATGAACATATAAGGTATGTTTATTTGTAATTTGTTTAAGTTTTAATGGCCACATTCATAAGGTCCATCGTTTATTGGTCTTTTTATGTTATAGATGAAATTAATCCGTGGGTCCCTCCCGATGCAGCTACCGCGAAACACGGACCGTGTCGGGGGACTCTTGCACTTGCACTTTTGAAGATACATGGAGTTGCCATGAATGATAGTTTATATATTGGTTCAATAAAAAATCTATTATAAATTCTCTGATGGACTTTGTCACTGTTCCTTGCACGCTGGATTTGCAGATTTCAATTACCCCAATATTGATTAGGTAAATGTAACATCAGGACATGTTAGAGACATAAAGTTCCTGGATGTAATAAATGATTGCTTCTTGGAGCAATTGGTTCAGGAACCAACAAGAGAGGGAGCTATTTTAGATTTAATTCTTAGTGGAACACAGGATTTGGTGAGAGAGGTAACGGTGGAGGGGCCACTTGGCAACAGTGGTCATAACATGATCAAATTTAAACTAATAACTGGAAGGGGGACAATAAGTAAATCTGCAGCTCTAACACTAAACTTTCAAAAGGGAAACTTTGATAAAATGAGGAAAATAGTTAGAAAAAACTGAAAGGTGCAGCTGCAAAGGTTAAAAGTGTTCAACAGGCATGGACATTGTTTAAAAATACAATCCTAGAGGCACAGTCCATATGTATTCCACACATTAAGAAAGGTGGAAGGAAGGCAAAACGATTACTGTCATGGTTAAAAGGTGAGGTGAAAGAGGCTATTTTAGCCAAAAATACATCCTTCAAAAATTGGAAGAAGGATCCATCTGAAGAAAATAGGATAAAACATAAGCATTGTCAAGTTAAGTGTAAAACATTGATAAGACAGGCGAAGAGAGATTTTGAATTGAAGTTCGCCATAGAGGCAAAAACCCATAATAAAAACTTTTAAAAATATATCCGAAGCAAGAAACCTGTGAGGGAGTCAGTTGGACCATTAGATGACTGAGGGGTTAAAGGGGCTCTTAAGGAAGATAAGGCCATTGCAGAAAGACTAAATGAATTCTTTGCTTCCTTGTTTACTAATGAGGATGTTGGGGAGATACCAGTTCCAGAGATGGTTTTCAGGGGTGATGAGTCAGACGAACTGAACGAAATCACTGTGAATCTGGAAGATGTAGTAGGCCAGATTGACAAACTAAAGAGTAGCAAATCACCTGGACCGGATGGTATACATCCTAGGGTACTGAAAGAACTAAAAAATGAAATTTCTGATCTATTAGTTAAAATTTGTAACCTATCATTAAAATCATCCATTGTACCTGAAGACTGGAGGGTGGCCAATGTAATCCCAATATTTAAAAAAGGCTCCAGGGGTGATCTGGGTAACTATAGACCAGTAAGCCTGACTTCAGTGCCGGGAAAAATAGTAGAAACTATTCTCAAGATCAAAATAGTAGAGCATATAGAAAGACATGGTTTAATGGAACACAGTCAACATGGTTTTACCCAAGGGAAGTCTTGCCTAACAATTTTTTGAAGGGGTTAATAAACATGTGGATAAAGGTGAACCGGTAGATGTAGTGTATTTGGATTTTCAGAAGGTGTTTGACAAAGTCCCTCATAAGAGGCTTCTAAGAAAACTAAAAAGTCATGGGCTAGGAGGCGATGTCCTTTCGTGGATTACAAACTGTTAAAAGACAGGAAACAGAGAGTAGGATTAAATGGTCAATTTTTGCAGTGGAAAAGAGTAAACAGTGGAGTGCCTCAGGGACCTGTACTTGGACTGGTGCTTTTCAATACATATATAAATGATCTGGAAAGGAATACGACGAGTGAGGTTATCAAATTTGCAGATGATACAAAATTATTCAGAGTAGTTAAGTCACAAGCGGATTGTGATACATTACAGGAGGACCTTGCAAGACTGGAAGATTGGGCATCCAAATGGCAGATGATATTTAATGTGGACAAGTGCAAGGTGTTGCATATAGGGAAAAATAACCATTGCTGTAGTTACACGATGTTAGGTTCCATATTAGGAGCTACCACCCAGGAAAAAGATCTAGGCATTATAGTGGATAATACTTTAAAATCGTCGGCTCAGTGTGCTGCAGCAGTCAAAAAAGCAAACAGAATGTTAGGAATTATTAGGAAGGGAATGGTTAATAAAACGGAAAATGTCATAATGCCTCTATATCGCTCCATGGTGAGACCGCACCTGGAATACTGTGTACAATTCTGGTCGCCGCATCTAAAAAAAGATATAGTTGCGATGGAGAAGGTACAGAGAAGGGCAACCAAAATAATAAAGGGGATGGAACAGATCCCCTATGAGGAAAGGCTAAAGAGGTTAGGGCTGTTCAGCTTGGAGAAGAGACGGCTGAGGGAGGATATGATAGAGGTCTTTAAGATCATGAGAGGTCTTGAACGAGTAGATGTGAATTGGTTATTTACACTTTTGAATAATAGAAGGACTAGGGGGCATTCCATGAAGATAGCAAGTAGCACATTTAAGACTAATTGAAGAAAATTATTTTTTACTCAACGCACAATAAAGCTCTGGAATTTGTTGCAAGAGGATGTGGTTAGTGCAGTTAGTGTAGCTGGGTTCAAAAAAGGTTTGGATAAGTTCTTGGAGGAGAAATCCATTAACGGCTATTAATCAAATTTACTTAGGGAATAGCCACTCTATTAATTGCATCAGTAGCATGGGATCTTCTTAGTGTTTGGGTACTTGCCAGGTTCTTGTGGCCTGGTTTGGCCTCTGTTGGAAACAGGATGCTGGGCTTGATGGACCCTTGGTCTGACCCAGCATGGCAATTTCTTATGTTCTTATGTTCTTAAATGCATAATTACAACAATACAGACAATTCCAGCGCTGATTCATATGCCTCTCTAAATAATAAAGATTTCAACTGCTGTATAAATGCACTTAAATTAGTCTCATGCCTTAAATGAACTGGGATGGCATTCTACAGGACAGGTGCTGCCATTGAAAAGGCTCCAGCTTGGGTCTGTGCGAATCTGTAACCCCCTAAAAGGAAACCTGCAATTATTTCATCCCAGAGGAGCACTTGGTATGTATAGGGGTGTAGCACTTAAATTTAGCTGTGAAGAAATGGCAAAGTGGGAGAGGAACAGAGATGGAAATAGGAGAGCTTGAAGGAGGATAGTTGGGACAAGTGAGAGCAGATTTTTGGAAGAAAAGTCAGCTTAGGGATAGTGGGAGATAAGAGAGCCAGAAAGGAAGTATCACTGTGGTAAGAACAAGGAAGTCATATAGCTACAGATCAGTGAGGAGGAGATGGAAGGTTGAGAGGAAGCAATGAAGGATAGAGCTGGGGAAACGAATAGAAGAGGCAGGGAAAAGGAGGGCTGAATAGAGCAAGCAGAGAAATGAAATTAAAGGAAAAATGGAGTTGATTGCCTGTAACAGATGTTCTCCAAGGACAACAGGATGTTAGTCCTCACACATGGGTGACATCATCTGATGGAGCTCGACACGGAACTTTGATCTCAAAGAATCTAGAACTCTCAAACATCTCCTATTGAGCATGTGCAGCTGTAGTCATCACCCTGCCCCCTAGGCAGAGTCCCTCAATCCATGATATAGCTAATACATGGAGAAACCAACTCCCAGGGGAAGCAGGTGGGTTTCCTGAGGACTAACATCTTGCTTTCCTCTGAGAACACCTGTTAAAGGTAAGCAACTCTGCTTTCTCCGAGAACAAGCAGAATGGTAGTCCTTACATCCTTACACGTGGGTGAATCCCTAGATATAGGCTGTCCGAACAGGATAAAGCAGGAAACCACACTGTGCTGAAAGCATTACCTATCTCCCTT
Organism: Rhinatrema bivittatum; assembly: GCF_901001135.1. NCBI lineage: Eukaryota > Metazoa > Chordata > Amphibia > Gymnophiona > Rhinatrematidae > Rhinatrema > Rhinatrema bivittatum. The sequence continues at coordinate 239,741,977 of NC_042619.1, read as the reverse complement.
TTGCTTGTGAAGCAGCCAACCCACAAGGGGTCCAGGCTGGAGAAGAGTTGGGTTCTACAAAGAAAAACCATAGAAATGACTGAGACACACTCCCCAAGCGTAGCAGGGACGTCTAAGACAGCGAAGTGATGTGAGTGTGAGCAGAAGCATACTCTGCGCACAGAAGGTACAGTGAAGAGCAACCAAAATGATAAAGGGAATGGAACGACTCCCCTACAAGGAAAGGCTGAAGAGGTTAGGGCTGTTCAGCTTGGAGAAGAGACGGCTGAGGGGGGATATGTAGAGGTCTTTAAAATCATGAGAGGTCTTGAATGAGTAGATGTGAATCAGTTATTTACACTTTTGGATAATAGAAGGACTAGGGGGCACTCCATGAAATTATCAAGTAGCACATTTATGACTAATCGGAGAAGATTCTTTTTCACTCAACGCACAGTTAAGCTCTAGAATTTGTTGCCAGAGGATGTGGTTAGTGCAGTTAGTGTAGCTGGGTTTAAAAAACGTTTGGATAAGTTCTTGGAGGAGAAGTCCATTAACTGCTATTAATCAAGTTGACTTAGGGAATGGCCTCTGCTATTACTGGCATCAGTAGCATGGGATCTTCTTGCTTTCGGATACTTGCCAGGTTCTTGTGGCCTGGTTTGGCCTCTGTTGGAAACAGGATGCTGGGCTTGATGGTGCCTTGGTCTGACCCAGCATAAGAACATAAGAAATTGCCATGCTGGGTCAGACCAAGGGTCCATCAAGCCCAGCATCCTGTTTCCAACAGAGGCCAAAACCAGGCCACAAGAACCTGGCAATTACCCAAACACTAAGAAGATCCCATGCTACTGATGCAATTAATAGCAGTGGCTATTCCCTAAGTAAAATTAATAGCCATTAATGGACTTCTCCTCCAAGAACTTATCCAAACCTTTTTTTAACCCAGCTACACTAACTGCACTAACCACATCCTCTGGCAACAAATTCCAGAGCTTTATTGTGCGTTGAGTGAAAAAGAATTTTCTCTGATTAGTCTTAAATGTGCTACTTGCTAACTTCATGGAATGCCCCCTAGTCCTTCTATTATTCGAAAGTGAAAATAACTGAGTCACATCTACTCGTTCAAGACCTCCCATGATCTTAAAGACCTCTATCATATCCCCCCTCAGCCATCTCTTCTCCAAGCTGAACAGCCCTAACCTCTTCAGCCTTTCCTCATAGGGAAGATTTTCCATCCCCTTTATAATTTTGGTTGCTCTTCTCTGTACCTTCTCCATCGCAACTATTTCTTTTTTGAGCTGCGGCGACCAGAATTGTACACAGTATTCAAGGTGTGATCTCACCATGGAGCGATATAGAGGCATTATGACATTTTCCGTTCTATTAACCATTCCCTTCCTAATAATTCCTAACATTCTATTTGCTTTTTTGACTGCTGCAGCACACTGAGCCGACGATTTTAAAGTATTATCCACTATGATGCCTAGATCTTTTTCCTGGGTGGTAGCTCCTAATATGGAACCTAACATCGTGTAACTACAGCAATGGTTATTTTTCCCTATATGCAACACCTTGCACTTGTCCACATTAAATTTCATCTGCCATTTGGATGCCCAATCTTCCAGTCTTGCAAGGTCCTCCTGTAATGTATCACAGTCTGCTTGTGATTTAACTACTCTGAATAATTTTGTATCATCTGCAAATTTGATAACCTCACTCGTCGTATTCCTTTCCAGATCATTTATATATGTATTGAAAAGCACCGTCCAAATATAGATCCCTGAGGCACTCCGCTGTTTACCCTTTTCCACTGAGAAAATTTCTTATGTGCTTACGGAAAACATTATAAGCAGGATTTTGGATCAGTAATCCCTGACAATGAAAGTAGGTCTAGAACTTCCTGGGTTCAGGAAAAAGCCTAGAGATGTAAACAAGAGAAGGACTCTTGAATGAAGACTGCACAGTTTCCTTCAGTGTTAGAAGACAACCGAAAACCCAACTGGGGCCTGAGAACTCCCCAGAAAGAAACTGCAGTCCATTGATATCCGAAGGACAGAATGTCTCTGCAGAAGTGTGCCCAAATGTGACTGATAGGCACAATGGGCAGAAAAACCCAAGCAATGCTTGGAGAATAATCAACAACAAAGGCAAGGCCTCAGACAGACCCTACATGCCAAAGTACCAGACCTAGCTGACCTCGAAGGACAGTCTCAAGAGTTTCAGGGGATGAACGGCAACCCCTGGATCAGATGCTAGCCCAACTCCCGAGCAGGGAAAGAGGTTAGGCCCAAAGCTCATCCACACTGCACCCTGTCCAGGCCAGGGCTATCCATCCTGTCTATGGGATCAGTCAGATGAGCAGGAATGCACTTTGGGCAACCTAGTGAAGTGAGAAAATGAAAGGGCAGTATTGGCCAGAGCCTGGCGAAAATATTGGGAAAACGTGGTGTATCTTTCCCTGCAGGAATACACTAAGATATACCAGGAATGCCTTAGCTTTTCCTCCCCTCCCCTGACATTTCAACTGGAAATCAGAGAGAGCGAGAACACAGGAGGCAGACCGCTGGACTGCCAGAGTAGGCACAAGTTGCTAGATTGTATATCCCAACCACAAGCGAATAACTCACTGACGATTCCAGTAGGGAGTAACCCACCAAGATAGAGCCCTCAGCCTGCTTGGAACCGCTGAAACTGAGAGCGAATTCCCCAGAGAAGAAATCCAGAAACACTCCACTAAGAGACAGGAAGCCGGGGAGCCAGGATTTCTTCACCGGCCTGGAAACCCTGAGGGTACCAAGGCAGGGCCAGGGCGATCTTGGAACAGATTGCCAAGCACTTGGCTTAGGTATTAATACCTCAGATTGCAAATACTTCCCCCAAGGAAGCACGCAGTCCAGTAATGGAACAATCGTTGCATGAACCAGGACTTCCCTGTCCGCAGACAGGGTTATCCCTACAATGGGGCAGTATAGCTTGCAAGCCACTGCAACCAAAGAGCAGCACCTCTGTTGCGGGGTTCCTCGTCCCCCCCAACTCCCTAAGCCATGGGGACAGAGTACGAGGGACACCCCTTGTAGGGGTGTACAATTGGGCATCCAGAAGGGAACCCATAAGTGTTGCCCTGGAACCCAGTCAAATCTCCCCTTCCTGAAGGGAGAGCAGTAATGGGAATCGGGACCTCCCGATCCCCCCCCCCCAAAAATTTCAACTCTCCAATTGAGAGTTGAGTTACAATCACTGATCGCTGAGGTTCAGAAGTGACCAATCCATCACTGGCAGCTACCTCAGATGGGGTAGGCCACCACAGAGGAGCCCCATCAAAACCGGTCCAACGATCGCCGCTGCTGTTCCCCAGCCCTGGCCTCCCAGGAGATGCACCAATTCAAAGAATCGAGGCTCTGCTTCAGAGATAAACATGCCAGGGATGGAGCCTCAGGGGCTTCTCCACAAAAGGGGTTTGTGATATGGGAGAGGGTCGAAAGACACATTCCTCTTCTGCGGGAGGAGAGGACTCCCGACACTACCCTCCCAGTGTCTACTCCCCTTAGGGTTCGATCAGGCGTGCACTCCTAGGTCAGTACTGTGGCTGTGGCGCACAACCTGTTGCGCTCACCAGAAGGGAAATACACACACAGGCACACCCATACAGCAGAGGGCAACTGAAAAAAAAAGAGCCCTCCGCTGTAAAAGCATGCTTACCAGTTGTTGTGTTCGTGCCTCCTCTCGCCCCTCGCTCCACCCTCTCTACTCGGGATGCAACTCCCTTTGGCTGTGATGGACAGTTGCAGCCGCGGCTTCTCTCCGCCTCATGGTCCCGGTTCCCCTGGGTTGGCCCGACGCTACGGATCCGCCATGGTCTTGATGACGCAAGGGTGCGAACCTCGGGGGCATTCCCCCGTAGTGACGTCATCTATCTGCACTTTAAAGGGTTTTTGTTTGCTAACCTCTAACGAGTTAGCAAGGAACTCCAATGGGACTTGCTTCGGCAGTCCACGATACTTGCACCAACGATCCGAGTCAGCAGGGGATCCCATCCCCACTGCTCGGCCTTTTCAAACTTACCAGGAGTACCCGCTCCACGGGGGCTCCGCTCTCTCTTCTTGATTTCAGATTGCCAGAACACTCGGAAGACTCCTCATTGCCTGGAAGCGATCACGGACGTGAACACAGAGTGAGTTCTATTACATAGGAATCGGTACTCGCTCCATGAGGGCCTACATTCCTATTGCGCTGAAGACTCCCTTCCGTCCAAGACGTTATCACAGGTACAGAGATCAAGAGTTACATTGGCAAGATTACAGATAGGAACCGGTACTCGCTCCACGAGGGCCCATGTTCCTAGAATCTTATACAGACTCTCTTCTACTCTAGAAGCCATTTCATATATAGCAATTGTGAGTTCTTTTTTTTTTTTTTAAACTGTTTTTATTAGGAGTTTAATGGTTACAAACATAACTGTTACATATCCATAATACACAGAACTAATTTCCCCCTCCCCCCCCCCCTTTTTTTTTCCAACCATCCTTATCCAATATGTCTTGAAATTCTTAATATAATAGTTTAGGGTCCGTATTGACAGATCCTCCTAAAGCCTTTTTATGAGAGCAGATGTCCTCTGGTGGGGGGGTCGTGTGGTGTCTTCTCTCAGGTGTGCGGAGCCTTGTCCAAAATCCATGGGTCTCTGTAGTTTCCAACACGAGAGGCTAGATATTTTGTAAAAGCATTCCAAATTAAAGTGGTACGTACAGACTTTTTTGGTGTCTCCAGTGTGAGAACAGCATACTCCATAGAGCATAGGCGTACCATTTTTTTTAAACCAGTGGTCGTAATTTGGGGGACCATTGTTTAGCCAGTTAGTGAGAATAACTTGTTTCCCTACTAGGCCAGCCCTTAATAAAAATAGGTGTTCTGGAAGTGAGATTTTTGTGTGGGGTGAATCATCCAGTCCAAAAAGCCATAGATTGGGGTCAGGTGGTATAGATTTTTGCAAAACGTTTGAGCAAGCATGACACACCTGCTTCCAAAATTTGGAGATTATTGTGCACTCCCAAAAACAATGAAAGTAATTACTATCCGCATCTGCACACTTGAGACATTGAGGCGTTTGTGCAAATTTCATTTGATGTGCGCGTTTAGGCGTAATATAGCTCAACCAGAGAAATCTGTACTGCATTTCCTGCAAAAGTACATTTTCTGATATCATGGCACCTTGCAAGATATACTGTTTCCCTCTATCTTTCATTTAAAATATAATGTAAGAAATATTTAAGTTACCATATACTATGTTGCTAGAATGTAAGACATCTTGCAGGATATATTGTTGCCCCCATTTTCATTTGAAATATGTTAGAAATATTATGAAGTTACAATGTAAAATAAGATGCATTTGTTTTCTTAGAACCCTAGTTGCACTGTAAACCGATGTGATATTCCAGATCAAACACCGGTATAGAAAAAATAAATAAATAAATAAATAAAAATAAATAATACCATATGAGTTCCAAGAGTCTTTTGCTTTTTGTAGGAATTTCTGGTTGGCAGTGCACCACAGCAGCGCATGTAAATTTAATATGCATATTGTAAGTGATATTTTTACCTGAGAAGACGGCTTTGATTGTTCTTTTTCATGTAAAATATATTATAAATGCTTAACTTTTAATTGCGTGTGAGGAGGGTGTGATGGGTTGAGGAATGCAAGGCTGTAAGGTTTTCTTAGGGTGCCTTGCATGTGCCATGGGCATTGCTGTCCAAACAATGAACATTCTCCCAACTCCAGGTGTTGTGTTTTGGGTAATGGGTGAGGGGCCGGGCACAGTTTTTCACTTGGTCATAGGCACCACATTGCCTGGCTCTGAAAGGGGTGATAGATACTTTGGGGGGAATAAAGCATGGAAGGGGAGAAATGACCGAAGACTGGGGAGGGGGGGAGGACGGCGTATTACACAATCACTATAAAGAACACCTTCGGGAAGGTTTATACTTTTCTAATCTTGTTGTTACATGAAATTGAATTGCAGTTGCGATAAAAGCATAGAAAGCTGAAATCACCTTGCAAAGTAGTAGAAGACGACAATCTTTCCAAATGTATACCGCGTACCAGCTACGACCTCCCTCTCCCCTAGTGGGCAGGCCAGGCTAGGCCAAGCCTGGCTTCTCTGTTCTGCTTCCTCCCCGCAGCGCTGGTTCCGCTGGCGCAGGAAGTGGCAGGCGTCTTGGCTGAGCGAGCGGGTTCGCCCCTCGAGTATATGCGGCGCAGGGAGAGGCGCGTGCGGCCCCTGGGTCTCCCTCCTCCGCCGTGCGCTGCTGGTAGGGAGCCAACGCTGCCCTCCCTCGGCGTACGGGCGGGGAGAGAGAAACCTGCGCTTTCGCTTTCATTTGTATAGATTACGTAAAAGTAAAGCCCCGATACCCGCAGGGAATCCGGCCGGGCGGAAATCTGCCATCGCTCCTGGCAGAAGGTTTGTACCACAAATGCGTGGAAAGAAGCGGTGCAGAGCGAGGCTCGGGCCCGTAGATCGTGCCTCCGGCGGGAGCCCCCCCCCCCCCCCGCTGCGTGCGGGCTAGAGCTTCTCCTTCACCGGCGCAGAGCCTGGGCACCGTCTGCTCCGCTGGCGGAATTATAAACACCAGCTTTTCTGGGTTTTATTGGCACAATTCTGTTGTAGCGACAGCCTCCGGCTAAGTTTGGGGAGGAAGCTACTCCCGCTCCATCCTACCATCTCCTCCTGTTGAGGACAGTAGAAGGGACTCGTTCCCTAGCGTGCAAAGGAGCCTGTAGCCCTGCCGCACTTAACGATGACCCTTCTTTCTCTTAGCAGTTATGAAAATAAAATGCCTGCCAGTTTGTAAGATGCGCTTTGGGGCAGGAATAACAGCACGAAGTCTTTTGCACCTTTGTCAGTTTGTTGCACTCGGTAAGTACCCGTTTGGATTTTTATTCACGTTAGAGAGGAGGTAGCATAACAGGAGGTTAGAGCATAATTCCCATACTGGGTCAAAGCGAGGGTCCATCAAGCCCAGCATCATTCTGCCTCCAGTAGTGGCCAATGTAGGTCACAAGATCCCAAAAAGTAAATAGATCCCATTCTGCTATTGTGCAGTGATAAATAATGGCTATTTCTTAAGTCTGTTTGGTTAATAACAGTTTTGGACGTCTCCTCCAGGAACTTGTCCAAATCTCTTTTATACCCAATTATGCTAACTGCCTTAACCACATCCTTTGATAATGAAGTCCAGAACTTAATTATGCATTGAGTGAAAGAATTTTCTCTGACTTGTTTTAAATGTGCTATTTACAAACTGCATGGAGTGCCCCCTAGTTGTATTTTTTGAAAGGGTAAATAGATTTAAATTTACCTATTCCGCTGACTATTCCTACACTCTGTTTCCTATCTTTTAACCAATTTACAATCCACAATAGGTCATTGCCTACTAAGGATGTGAATCGTGTGCCCGATCGTCTTAACGGCCATCTTTAAAGACGGCGGCGGCCATCTTTAAAGATGGCGCCGGCCAGCCAGTGCTCCTACCATGTGACAGGGGCCGGCCAATGGCACGGATACCCTGTCATATAGTAAGGGCAAAGGGCCATCGGCGCCATCTTTATGAGTGGCAGCCGATGGCCTGAGAACTGGAGATCGCTCCCGGGACCACCACTAGACCACCAGGTAATTTTAAAATGTTTTGGGGGGATCGGGAGGGTGGGGGAAGCTAAGGGGTCATTTTTAAAGGGTCGGGTGGGTGTTTTTTTTATCGGGCCATCTGCGCCATTTTTGAGTGGCAGCCAAAATGGCGCCGCTGGACCGAGAGCAGGAGATCGATCCCCGTGCCCCCACTGAACCACCAGGTACTCGTAAAAAGTTCTGGGGAGGTTCGGGAGGGTGGGGGAAGGTAAGGGATTAGTTTTATAGGGTCGGGTGGGTTTAGGGGTTGTTTTGGTGTGCCGGTTTTCCCTGCCCTCCCCCGATTTACAATTTTTCACGATAAATCGGGGAAATTTCTATTGTATCGCGACTCTTAACGATTTTTGATGATTTAAAAAATATCTGACGATTTTTTTAAATCGTCAAAAAACGATTCACATCCCTATTGCCTACTATCCCGTGACTCTTGGACATCTCTTATGGGGTACCTTGTGAAATGCCTTCTGAAAATCAAAATACACTAAACAGGCTCACTATTATTCACATGTTTATTAACCCTTTCAAAAAAATGTAGCAGCTGGGTGAGGCAAGATTTCCCTTGTGTAGATCCATGATAGCTTTGTCCCATTAAACCATGCCTTTCTATATGTTTTGTGATTTTATTCTTTAGAATAGTTTCTATGAATTTTCCTGATACTGGTCAGACTCGCCAGTCAACAATTTCCCGGATCATGCTTGCAACCCTCTTTAAATATTGGAGTTACATTGGCCATCTCAGTTGAAGGCTATTATAGACTTTCATAATCACATGAACATTAAACAATGGGTACAAATAGAGAATGATATCGCCTATGGCATCAGGATACGACAGATCTTCTGGACAGGGGGGTTGAAAAGATTAGTTGAGGATTGTGTTTCCCCATGTACTATCCCCATGTCCTATACCCCTACCCCCTCCTCTCCTTTCCCCCCCTCGCTCCCCCTCTCCCCTTCTCCCTGCCCCTGCATTTAATTTTAATTTTGTAAATAAGTTCATATGTTAATTTCTTAAGTGTAAATGCATCCTTAACATCCTGTTGCATACCTACTCTTAACATGGATAATCATCATCCAGTTCGTTTTTCAAAGCTGTATCCCTGCTCGTTGACTCTCTCTATCCTAGTTCCTAGTTCATTGTAATATCGTTGACTCTCTCTATCCTCGTTCATTGTAATTTCCTTTCTCAGTTAATTGTGAACCAACATGATGTGTCCTACGAATGCCGGTATATAAAAATTGTTAAATAAATAAATAAATAAATAAATAAATAAATAAATGTACTGCTACCTCCATCACCATTTGGAAAGCTTGGAAGAAGGTATTAATGGGAAACCGTAGATTTTTGTATTATACTTCAATTAGAGGCTGTGTGGTGTTCCCGGCCGGGTCAGGTATGGCATGATCTATTTTCCAGATCCTACAATTTCAGCATGATCTCTTCATTTGTGTTTTGCAGAGCAGTAAGTTCTGTTTTAATGTGGGAGGCTTCCAAAACCTGGTCTTCCACAATGTTTTCCATGTCCTCCATGCGGTGGCCATATTCTCCCATCTCTGTACAGAACTCCGCCAATGCCGTGTACATGTCAGTTTTAATAGATTTTATGTCCTTTTGTATTTCTTGGAACCACAGCCAAAAATCATCTTTGGTAGGTTCCACTACTGGCCTCGACTTATCAGCCTCCTCTAATCCTTCACCGACTTGTGTTGTCGGCTCCCCGCCGCCTGCCATTCTTTCTTCTCCCGTTTCCATAGACTCTCGCAAAACGCGAACCCCCGGCTTCGTACAAGAATGTCTTTAAATCAATGGATTTCTTCCTAGATGTCATCCTGCGTGCTTTAGCAATCCCAAGTTACTCCTCAGATCGATCAATTCACATCGATGGCGCAAATTTGGAAAGGATTGTAAAAAGGGTGAGGTGAGCTAGAGCCTTAAGCGACCATTTTGCAGGGATGACGTCACTCCCCCCCCCCCCCCCCCCACGTGGCCATTCTTGGCTAAATTACTGCAGCATGCTGTATGTAGGTATCCCACAAAAATCCCTAAAATGTTAGTGCAGAATTCTGCAGCACGGGTGTTATCTGATTGCGGCCGTAGAGACCACATTAGCCCAGTCTTCCAGAACCTGCACTGACAGTCCCCTGCCAGCTCAATTCAAAGCCCTCTGCTTTGTCTTCAAGCCACTGAACAACCAGAGCTCAGCTTATCTGAAGTATTGCTGGTCTCCTTACGAACCCTCCCGCAGACTAAGATCAAAACAGGTGCACTCTCTGCCCCCTAAAGACGCCAGGCTAGCCCAGATCCATAAACACGTGCCTTCTCATCCTTCATTCCCAGGTTCTGGAATGTTCTCTCCCGACAGAAGCCGTACTGACCATTGACATACTGACATTGCATCATACAGTGAAGACTTTGGCTCTTCCACTGAGCTTACCCTCCTTAGCCAGCAGCATCCCCTTGGTCACTCTAGGAAGCAAAAATACTACCTCATACTTCCGACCTCCTCACCACCAACCTTCTGGCCTTCAACTCCACGGTTTCTTTACCATCCGTCTTGGTGTGTGATATATTTGTGCTGTGTTTGTTTTATGTTTTATTGTACATGTAAAGTATTCTGTACCCCTTTGTCAGTAGGGATCCTCTTGAAGAAATTTCCCTGCTGCTGGAAGCATTCATTTTGTGCTGCAACATCGATAGAATCTTCCAGTGGGCCCACAAAGGAGAGAGGCGCCTGCCCTCCTCCCTCCACAAAGGGGGCGGTCACCCCTGGCTGCTCTCTTGCAGCTGGCATAAGATGACCCCCAGTAGTATCAAGGAGCCCTCCGTGAGGCAGCTGGTTCATGCTCCATGTTCAGGGGGACAAACTGAGCCAGTCCTGGTTTTTACCCCTTTTGTAAGCAGGGAGCTGTAGTAGGAAACTCAGTCTCCCTGAAAATTTGATCATATTATACCAGTTCTCAATCATTTACATTGGCTTCCTATTTCAGTTAGGTCACAATACAAGGTTATTATGCTTATCCATAAAGCATTATATAATGATTACTCCACTTGGTTACAAAAACCCCTTTATCAGTGTAATCTACTAGAAACCTCCGTTCATCAGACACGGGTTTACTGTCAATTCCTTCCCACAAAGAAGTTCACCGAGCATCCACTAGGATTCGAGCCGCTTCTATAATAGGTCCTCATATATGGAACTCCCTACCATCTTCTTTAAGAACTGACTCCTCTACATCTTCATTCAGAAAAAGCCTTAAAACTTGGCTTTTTTTTTGAAAGCTTTCCTCTCACAAAGTTAATTTTTTAACAGCAGCCATTCTACAATTTCCTTTTTTTTTTTTTTTAGGTACACATAATATTGTAGAATAATAGGTTCCCTTGTTTATATAGGTTTGTTTTTTTTTAATTTATTATTGATTTTAATTTTATATTTTTAATTTTATATTTAGTATGTTTACCTGTTTTACTGTATTCTGTCTTCATAAGTTTACTTAGAGACAATTCTGTTATGTGTAAACCGATGTGAAATTTTGAATGTCAGTATAGAAAAACAAACAAATAAATAGATAAAATAAGGTAATACCAAAACTGGCTAAACTTGTCCTCCTGAACATGGAGCTACATGGTCACCCTACTCATATACCTTCTTGAGTTTAAAAATTATTCAGTGTCCAGACAGACCTTTTCTACCTTGCTGGATAACAAGCCATCTTTAGTTTTGTGCATAAAATGTTCTCTGAGTAAAATCATAGCTGTTAAAACTCCCAGTGACCTAAGAATTGGCACCTGGCAACTGCTGGGCCGAGAGAGAGAGAGAGACAGTGCCACCACCACTGTGGCTGAGCTGGACCTAGGGAGAGAGAACACCACCACTGCCACCGTGGCAGGGCTTGGAAAGAAGAGATGCGGGCAGGGCCTGCCCAGGGCTTATCTCTGCCACTAGGCTGTACTGAAGTAGAGAGGAGGGTGGGAAGAGCAGCTAGAAGAAGGGAAGAAGTTGGGGGAAAGGATGAAAGAAAAGAAGGGGAGAGCGGCTGGAAGAAGGGAAAGTAAGGGGAAAGAAGCCAAAGGATACAAAGAAAGTCAAAAGCAAGAGGAGTAAAAAAAACCTCCCAAAGAGCAAAAAATCAAAACAGGATAAAATCAAAAAACCCCAAGCAAAATAAAGAAGAAAACAACAAAATCCAAAAAATGGAGCAAAAACTCATAAGGAAAACCAGTTTCCCTGACACCTAAGTTTTTTTCTAAATAGTTTTACATCCCTAAGTAAACTTGCTTTTGATTCTGTGATATTTGAAGTGTGCATATTAGAGAATCACATGCCGAGTATCTCTGCTCTAAAAACAGTTAGACAGTGATATGGGAGTGCTCTTTGTTTCGCATCATGACCCCCAGAGAGAAAAACCTAGCAATCCCCAGTTAAAACATGCTTTTTCCTGCTTTATTTGGTTATTGTGTCCTATGCACACACGCACTGTCAGAAAAAAAAAGTTTCTCTTCTGTTACACATCTAACTGCCTGCACGGAGACTACAGACATTTTTTTTTTATTGGGGGGAAGGGGGGGGGGGAGTGGTGGTGAAGGACAGGCATTAGGGCTGTATGGGATGGCATGCTGTGGGATTCGTTGCCTTCCTGATTTTGCTCAGTTGAATGACATTTTTTGAATTACAAATGTTTTCAAATCAAAGAGGATTTCCAGATCAGCTCCTTCTCTTCTGTGCATACTATCAGATCCCCTTGCCTGCTTTCTCATCACTTCCCGCTTCAATTTCTGCAGCCTGTTCCTCGCAGGTCTGCCACTGAATGATCTTTCCATTGCAGTCTCCTCAAATTTCAGCAGCACCACTTATCTTCCTCACTATACTCGCTCCCCATCTGTTTCCTCATAAAATCCAAGCTGCTTGTTCTCACCCACAGATGCATTCACTCTTCAGTGCCTCATTACCTCTCCTCTGTCATTTCTCCATACCTTGTCTTCCCAAACTTTGCTCAGCAGGTGAGCTGCTCTTCTTTATGCCTTTCTCCATTGATGAATCTCAATTGCTCACCAACAGGATCATTTATCAAACCACGATAGTGCCCTAACGCATGCGATAAGTATATCGCATTGCGAGATGCATACGCAAATTTTAAAAATTTAGTCAAGTGGGAGGAGTTTATGAAAATGAAGAGTGCTTAACATTGCGTGTGTTACCTTATCGCACGCTATCGCAGGATTTAACGCCGGAAATAACGACATCTTTTTTTCCTGGCATTATGCCTGCGATAGCTGTGCATGATATCGCAAATCCTGTTGAGGGGAGAGGGAGTGATATCGCAAATCCCATTTTGGAGAGGGAGAGAGAGAGAACACTTCTGGGGAGGGTTTGTCTACAAGTGTATACATATTGAGATAATGACATTGGTGTGTCATCACAGTTTTTTTTGAATTTATGAACGATGGCTTATGAATGATGAGGAAAAGGTTTTTACATGCATTCTACAAATTATATATAAAAATTACATAAAAGTAGACCTTGAGTTATACAGTGTATGATATGTTCAATATACATTGTCAAACATTGACTGTCCTACAAAACATTTTTTCAAATACTTTATTGAAGTTTAATACCAAGATCTTTTTATACTTTTGGATTAAGTATTCATTTTCAGCCTACAACAGATTTGCAATTGAAGTTCTACATTTAGACTGGATTGTTCTGTGTGACTACTGTACCAATATGTTTTAACACTTCCAGTTTTTTGACCTTGCCAATTAAAGGTATTACAGCCTTTAAAGACTCCAGTTTTCCACAGGACCAATATGGCTGTTTGACTCAGCACCCCAGACCAAATATTATGCTGAAGCTGAGCCCTGGGGAATTTGCTTTCCCGGCAGTCTTGTTAAAGCAGAAAGATGGTCTGCCCACTCACACAGAACAATGTTGGGAGATGTTCAGTTTTATGGGGGTAGACCTTTATTTGGTAATATCAAGGGCTATCCTCCTTTCATTTTTCTTTCTAATGTGTGGCCATGCATCATGTTAACAGTTTTTCTCTTTTCTAGCATCACATGTGCTGGCAGCACATAGCCACATCAAGCTGATATCTGAGAATTTCTGCCACATCCTCACCTGGGAGGCTGGGAGCCAGACCACCATTCCAGCATATTACAGAGTGCAGTATTTCGAGTTGAGGTGTGTGAAATTTGTATCTACAGTCCTCAAAAGATTAACCTGTTTGTTTCTTGGCTGCCTTCTTCCCTCTGTTGCTTTGAAAATTGGGAGCTGCTTTTTCTGTATTCTTGAAATGTTATCTCTCTGAATTTAGGATGATCCAGTGGTTAAGACATTGAAGTGAGTCAGAACTTCTGGGATGCACATTCATATCCTTCATATCATTGACTCTTTATAGCCTTAGGCAAATCCTTTTTTTTTTTTTTTTTTTGCTGTCCCTCTGTTTTAGTCTCCACTCGGCCACTGATTCTGTATGACTTTGGATACATTATCTCCCTGTGCCTTATTTGTCCCAACTTAATTTGACAGTAATGAAGAAAGTATTTATTACAAAAATGTTATGTATCACCTAATCCAAAAGTTCATCGTGGTTTATAGCAGTACGTTCATAATTACATAAAAACAAAAACTTAAAAGATTAAAATATGCAAAGCTTAAGGTGTCAAATGTGTGCTCCCAGGCCATCCACCCCAGAGGTGGGTTTCTGATGTGCTTCGCCAGCATGACTGAAGAGTTAATTCATTATTAATACAAAAATGTAACGATGCTTCAGTGACCAGTCCTAAAAGTGCCTGGAAATACAGACTGATGCCTTGAAAACGTGGGCTTAGGATCAATGTTTATTCCGTTACCAAAGCTGTCTCCATCACAGGTTCATTTCTCATCCAATAATCCATGAAAGTCAAATTGATTATACAGCAATTGAAAAATTAAAAGTTGCATCAACCAATCACCATAGTGTGTCTGCAAAAACTATCCCCATGTTTGTCTTGCTGAACTAAAACAAACAGTTTCACAAAAATACAATTTAAAAAGAAAAGCTTGTTGGATAAATAAGGACACTTCACTTTCAGGTTTTATTTTATGTTTCCTGGGAATTTCAATCTTATAACAAAACAATCTGTGGGGAAAAATGACTTTGTTGTAACACACCAAAAAAAAATTCAGTGCAAGTGTCATTTTTCCTACTGATGTGTTTTGTTTTGGTTTAATTTTTTTGTTTATAACAAATATGCCCTGGCATAGGTGACGCATAAATCTGTGAAATAATAAAAAAAAAAAAAATTGAAATGTCCAGGAAAAAATAAAATAAAAAGTAAAAATGAAGGTCCCTGTGGATAAATGACGACACAACCACGTGCACTTTTAAAATGCAGCAATGTGCACGTTGGGCACTCCCGTCAGTACTAAATACCAGCCTGAAGGGCCAACCTCCAGTGGATCTCGGAAGAGGATTCTAAGGACCTTTTTTTTTTTTTTTTGTGCAATTTTTACACGGAGCTTAGTAGGGTTGTTTCCTCCCCCCCCCCCCCCCCTCCCCTTTAAAAAGACATTGAATATATAGAAGAATTCTTGCACAGATCAGTTCTTAATTGACTTGTGCCTAATTCTTGCTCTTTGCTCAGGAGCAGGAGCTCTTTGGCAAGGGCACAAATTGCCTTAAATATTTAGGGGGTCATTTACTGAAGTATTTGTGCATAAACCCCAGTTTTATGTGTGTAAATGGTCTATTAAAAATTACCCTGGGGAGGCTGTACTACAAAGAGGGGTTCTGAGGGGGGATGGGGATGGTGACTATTTATTTTATTTTATTTATGTGCATACTTTTGTTTTTTTTGAAAGTAAATGCGTAAATCTACAGGCACGGAGTTACACTTCTTCCCGAGCTGGTGCATGGATGTCAGCACCGGTTCCACGCATACCCGCACATTTTTTAAAGTAAATTTTATGGGCACCAAATGCTCTTTTGAAAATTCTGGCTAAAGTCCATGCTGTTTGAAAATGACCCTCTTAAAGCATAGAGAGGAGCATTAATGTTACACTGATTTGCATTTCTGTTTGATAAAAAGCATTTTGAAAGAGAAGCCTTCAGAAGAGTGCTTGAACACCACCCGCCTGAGCTGTGACCTGACGGATGACTTTTCGGATCACAGTGAACAATATGTAGCACAAGTAGAGGCCTTCTCAGAAAATGGAACAATGCTCTGGAGGGAAAATGGCTCTGGGTTCATTCCAGATATGAAAAGTAAGTATTGTCTCTTTGCTGGGTTGAAAAAAAACAAACAAAAAACTACAGTTACAATGTCCTGCAGCCGAGTCTGAACCAGGGTTGGGATCTGCAGCCTGAACCTTCATTTGCAACCTACTGTGGGATTTTTTTCCCCCTTATTTAATATGGGCTGGGGGCCATTTGTCCAGGGCTCCTTAGTCCGACCACTAGATGTCATCCTTGAGCGATGAGCAAGACTCCCTCCTACTGGGAGCTGTGAATGGGGCATCTCCCACATCTTCAGCCCCAACCGACCCCGGGGCATGGAAGATGTGCTCAGGGATCAAACCAGGAACCTTCTGGCCCCAAGCCTTGTCTCTGTGTGTACTCAGGCTCCGCAGCATCCTACAGATAGTCACAGCTTAAGAAGCTGTTTCTGCTTTAAGCTGTTGCCCCCATCGGCATGCATTAAATGATGCAGGATGTCAGTATGTCCATTCGAAGAGAGAAGGTGACTAAGGAGTTAAAGAAAGTTGGATAAAGAGCAAAGAGGGGATAGAAGAGAAGAAGAAACAAAAGGGAGACATTTGAAATTACTGAATGACTTCAACAAAACGCAAGAGATTTAAAGAACGTGACAAAAGAAAAAAAGGAAGCAAGAAAGCATTAAACAGTAAGTTGAGGAGAAGACCTAGTTAGAAGTATCTAATGTTGTCTGTATTCTGACCAGTCCGGCTTCTCATAGATTGTGCTGATTTACATAGTACATAACTGCTGTATTCAGAGAGGGAAAAAATATGGGGTGCCTGAGCACCTAAAATTTGGCACTTGCTGTTGGTCCTGGGCTGAGCAGAGGCTGCTTCTGCAATGGGAGCAATACGAACAGCCAGACCCTGGTACTGCCCTCTGCTACCAGGCCAAACTGAAGAGGCGAGAAGGAGGAAGCCACCCTCCTAAGACAGCTCCCTAGACATGCTGTGGTTAGAAATTTGGGTTTTTCAATATTATTTCTGTACATTATGAGGACTCGCTTGCTGGTGCCTCATGTCACTTGTGTTTAATATCATATAATTGCTTAATGCTAGTAAGAAAAAGGAAGTTAATTTTAAATATATATTGACCTAGGCTACTATTTATGCAGTCAGTACATCCAATCAGTGGATAATCTCCAACTTGATATATATATTGACTTTTAATCTGTAAAGAAATTGCACAGAGTAATTTTAGCTTGTGTGCTTTTTTTTTTTTTAATACAGCAACGCTGGGCCCACCCACAGTCCACATCTCTGCCTGTAACGGCTGCTTTATTGTCACAATCCAACCTCCAGTCTGCCACCTCAAGTCAAGCAATAAACTGACGTTTCTTTCCATGGTCCCTGATGTGTATCCTGAGCTTTACTACAACATTGCATTAGTAAAAGCAAGCAATATAAATAAGGTAAGTAATTCATTTGAATGTTATAATCGAAGCCTGAGAACAGCTATTAAATGCAACACACAACTCAGCGCACGCACGCGCACAAACAACCTCCCTCTCCTCCATATACACACGGGTGAGGAGGGGGAAGAAATGTCCCCATTCGTATACACACAGCCCCAACACTCTCTTCCCCCACCTCCACAAGCGCACATACCACGGCTTACAAAAGTATTTGACCCCCTAAAAAGTGAGCAGATTTGTGTGGGTTACAAATGACTCACAGATTGTTCCAGACAGTAGGTTTGTTGCAAGCCAGTATGCGCTTAAAGCAAATTTTCAAAGTCAGAATTCATTAGTTCTCTGCATTCTCACAGGACAAGCAGGATGGTAGTCCTCACATATGGCTGACATCACAGGATGGAGCCCAATCAAGGAACACCTCTGTCAAAGTTTCCAGAACTTTGATTGGCCCCTACTGGGCATGCTCAGCATGGCACTAACCCTGCAGCCAGCAGGGGTCCCCCTTCAGTCTTCTTTTTTCCACGGTTAAGGAGCTCTGCAGAGATTCCTGACAGGAATTTTCCTCACAGAATTACTAAAATTTAATTTACCCCACAGGGGTCCCTCCTTCAACTTTTTCAAGCTGCGGTACTCCGGTAAGTTTTTTACCAGTTTTCCGTCGATTACCGTCGAGTTTGGCCCTCACGGCCTATTTGCCATCGACCATACAGCGGCTCAATTTTTTCATGGCCATGGCGTCGAGGTTCCGCCGGTGTCCGACTGTAATCGCACCATGTCCATCACAGACCCTCACAAAGTCTGTGTAATGTGTCTCAGATGTGAGCACGATGTCCTGACCTGCACCAAATGTGCCCTTATGACACCAAAAGGTCGCAAGGCTAGAATGGAGAAGATGGAACTTCTCTTCCGTGCTCAAACCCCGACGCCATCTATTGCATCGACGTCGTCAGAACCAGCACCGTCAACTTCGCGCCAGCATCAACCGTCCGGCTTCGACGACTTTCGGCCTTTGACATCCTCTACTCCCCCTCAGGACCGAGGGGATCGTAGAGATAAACATCACCACCGGCATCGAAAGTCTCAGACCATCGAGGGAGCGAAATCATCGACCTCGCCATCGTCCGAGCCGCTGTCGAAGAAACCCCATCCAGAAAAGGCACCGACCTTTCCAGCGACCGGGTCACCGAGGCAATCCTCACCCGACAGGGTATCGGGAGCCGCGACTCCGCCTTTAACGGTGGTCCCTCCGGCTATGCCTCTGCCTTCTTCTGTTTCAGAGCCGGGGCTGCTTGCTCCAGGTCTCCAAGAAGAACTGGACTGGATGGTTCAGGAGGCCATCGGCAAGGCGATGCATCGACTCCAGGTTCTTCCAACACCGGTATCGATTGCGGAACCGACCACTGACCCAATTCCAGCAGCGTTGGTACCGCTGCTCTTGTGGATGGAAGCGCTTATGGCCGCTTTTCCACCGATGGACCCTGGGTCACCGATGGCTCCGGTGCCCTCCCCGCTTGCTTTGTCATCAGGAGGAGAAACACCGTTTCGCATCCCTCCATCGGGAGTTCTGCCAATGCCTCAGCCGTCGATGCCGATACGTCCATCGGTGCCACCAATCCACCCATTGGTGCCGACACGTCCATCGGCACCACCGAGCCAATCATCGATGCCCTCGATGCCTGCACAAGGTGCCTTCGATGCCCTCATCGGTGCTTCCAGTTATTCCTTCGAGTCCTTCAGAGCCTCGACCAGGACCTTCAGGGATCCTACCGCCCCATCCTCCTCTAGTCCCTAGAGGAGCAGGTGCTGATCCCTACGACACCTGGACTGATGATTCTTCACCAGACACCGATGATTTGCCTTCACCTACTGAAAGCAGAAAACGTTCTCCTCCAGAGGACCTTTCCTTTATAAATTTTGTGAAGGAGATGTCTGAATTGGTTCCCTTCCAATTGCAGACTGAACAAGATGCCAGGCATCAAATGATGGAGCTGTTACAATTCCTGGATGCTCCCAAGGAAATAATCTCCATCCCTATCCACCAGGTTCTTCTGGATCTCCTCAAAAAGAATGGGAACATCCTGGCTCTGTTGCTCCAGTTCACAGGAAAGCTGACACCACCTATCTCGTTCTCAGTTCCAGGCTTTCGCAAACCTCAATTGGATCACCAATCTGTGGTTCTCAAATCTGCCCAGAAAAGAGCAAGGAGATCAAAACCTCACACTTCCTTTCCCCCAGGCAAGGAACAGAAATTTCTAGATGCCATTGGTCGCCGTGTCTTCCAGAGATCAATGCTCATCTCTAGAATTGCCTCTTATCAGCTCTACATGACACAATATAATAGGGTCTTATTTAAGCAGATACAAGACTTAACAGATTCCCTGCCTCAGCAATTTCAAGAGCAACTCCAAACCCTAGTAAACAAGGGTTTTGAGGCAGGGAAGCATGAGATCAGATCTTCTTACGATATTTTTGACACTGCTACCAGGATGTCTGCAGCTGCTATCTTGGCAGGAAGATAGGCCTGGCTCAAGTCTTCTGACCTTCGCCCTGAAGTACAAGACAGATTATCTGTTTGGCGAGCAGATTCAACGAACAGTGGCGGAACTCAAGGACCATCATGAGACCCTAAGACAGCTCTCTCTGATGCCTTCTGAGTACTCACAGGAACACACAGGAATCTCAGATCTGCCAACAAAGCCCTCCTAACTATACCCTCAGTAAAAACTGCAAAACAAACCAAGTCAGAGAAAGAGCACTATCATTGGCTGGGCCGATTCTATGGAACACCATGCCCACAGAGGTAAGATTACAGAGAGACTTCAAGGCTTTCAAAAAGAGCTTAAAAACATGGCTCTTTAGAGAAGCCTTTTCACAAGGAGAGCGAGAATGAGAGAAACGCTGAAAGCTGTACACATATAATCTTTATACAGCACTAGCACAATATATGTATGTACGTCATGGTTCGTTTACTACACCCTTAATTGAAATGTTTAAATAAGTATTTTATTGTAGTCACAGGACATATTAAACAACACTGAACATATAGCCTTTTTATGAAACTTTGTTACCGAACTTATAAGGCACCACCCTAATATTAGGAACAGAAACATGTACAATTTACTATATGTGCCTCTATGTAAACCGTTATGACGGTAACATACTGAATGACGGTATAGAAAAGATTTTAAATAAATAAATAAATACTCTTCAAAGCAGCCCTTTCGGAAGGACTCTAAGAAGTCATTCTTCCGCCCAAAGAAGTCCTACCTGCCACCAACTAGAACCCGTTCTACAAGACCAGTCTCATCAGACACGAAAACAAAAACCACAAACTGCTCCTGAGCCAGGCCCTGCTTCCGGTTTTTGACTCCTGCATAGAGAGCAGCAGCCAACTTCCATTGCCCCACATACCAGTGGGGAGGTCGATTGTGCAATTCAACAAGTAGTGGCACTCAATCACCTCAGACCAGTGGATCCTAGCGATAATTGCTCAAGGTTATCGTCTGAACTTTCTCTCCATTCCACTGGACTCCCCACCTCTACTGACGTGGAGAACATCCGATCACTCCATCCTTCTGGAACAGGAGGTCTCCCTCCTCCTCCAGTCCAAGGTAATAGAACTAGTACCCTACTCTCAGCATGGCCTAGGGTTCTATTCCCAGTACTTTCTAATCCCCCAAAAATTGGGAGGCGTTCGTCCAATTCTGGATCTACGTGCCCTCAAATACCTCCAGCGAGAGAAGTTCAAAATGGTAACCCTGGGCTCTCTTCTTCCTCTTCCACAAAGAGGAGACTGGCTCTGCTCTCTAGACCTCCAGGATGCATACACTCATATTGCAATAATTCCATCTCACCGCAAATACCTGAGGTTTCTAGTAGGCCCCAAGTACTATCAGTACCGAGTGCTTCCATTTGGCCTCGCATCTGCACCACGAGTCTTCACAAAATGCCTTGTCGTAGTTGCAGCCTTCCTCAGGACTCAAGGTGTTCACGTCTACCCCTATATAGACGATTGGTTAATCAGGGCTCCCACTCAGCAAGCTGCTCTGTCGTCCCTACATCTTACTTTACACACTCTAATTTCATTCTGATTTCTCGTCAACTATGACAAATCCTACTTAGTTCCATCTCAAACCTTATTGTTCATTGGGGCAGACTTGGACACCTTGCAGGCAAAGACTTTTCTACCTCGACAACGAGCTCTAACTCTCGTGTGTCTTGCACTCCACAACTGCACACTTCTTTCTCATCCTCCTGGGACACATGGCGTCCTCAGTTCAGGTCACCCTAATGGCCCGCTTGGCCATGAGAGTCATGCAGTGGATTCTAAGGTCACAATGGACTCAATCCATTCAGCCCCTGTCGACCATTGTCTACGTAACCAACTCACTCCGTCAGTCTCTCACCTGCTGGAGAAATCAGGTCAATCTCCTCCAAGGCTTGCCCTTCCAGGCTCCAGACCCTCAAATAACTCTCACCACTGATGCTTTCAACCTCGGCTGGGGAGCCCACGTGGCCGATCTGTAGACACAAGGATCTTGGTCTCCAGAGGAAGTCAAACACCAAATAAATTTCCTGGAACTGCGAGCAATCAGATATGCTCTCAGGGTATTTCAGGATCGCCCCTCCAGTCAAGTCATCCTGATCCAGATGGACAACCAGGTGGCCACGTGGTACATCAACAAACAGGGAGAGACGGGCTCCTACCTTCTGTGTCAGGAAGCTGCGCAGATATGGGCGGAAGCCCTCTCCCACTTGATGTACCTCAGGGCCACCTACTTGCCAGGAGTGGACAATGTGTTGCAGACAAGTTGAGTCGCACCTTTCAACAACACGAGTGGTCTCTCAACCCCTCAGTAGCGAACTCGATCTTCCAAAAATGGAGTTATCCTCAAATAGACCTCTTTGTGTCACCTCAAAATCGCAAAGTAGACAACTTCTGCTCGCTCACTCGCAGCCAACACTATCAGCCAAGAGACGCGTTCTCCCTATCATGGGCAACCAGTCTCCTATATACATTCCCTCCACTTCCACTTCTCTCTCAAACTCTCGTGAAGTTACGTTAGGACAAGGGAACTATGATCCTGATAGCACCCCACTGGCCGCGCCAAGTGTGGTTTCCAATACTTCAGGATCTCTCCATTCGCAGGCACATTCCCTTGAGAAAGGACCCACTTCTAATCACTCAAAGAGACTGGTGCCTATGCCACCCCAATCTTCAAGCCTTGTCCCTGACGGCATGGATGTTGAAAGGTTAATCCTTCAGCCACTTAACCTTTCTGAACCAGTTTCCCGTGTCCTGATTGCTTCACAGAAAATGGACCAGCTTCATGTCATGGTGCTCTTCTCAATCCCTTGACCCCTTTACCTGTCCAATCACGAAGTTTCTGGACTATCTCTGACACTTGTCAGAGTCAGGTCTAAACACTTCCTCCATCAGAATGCATGTCAGTGCGGTAGCCGCCTTCCATAAAGGTGTCGGGGATGTTCCCATATCAGTACAACCCCTTGTAACATGTTTTTTGAAAGGCTTGCTTCACCTCAAGCCTCCTCTGCGTCCTCTGGCCCCTTCTTGGGACCTCAACCTAGTTTTGGGTCGGCTCATGAAACCACCATTCGAGCCTCTTCAATCCTGTGACCTTCGATATCTCACATGGAAAGTGATTTTCCTTTTGGCAATCACTTCTGCTCGCAGAGTTAGTGAATTACAGGCTCTAGTTACCTATCCGCCTTACATTCAACTTCTGCAGGACCGGGCAGTACTCCGCACTCACCCTAAATTCTTACCTAAGGTAGTTTCGGATTTTCATCTCAATCAATCCATTATATTACCTACCTTTTTTCCCAGGCCCCATTCCAATCCAGGAGAGCAGGCTCTGCATACCCTTCACTGCAAACAGGCTCTAGCGTTCTACCTAGACCATACAGCTGCCCACAGGAAAAGCACTCAATTGTTTGTCTCTTTCCATCCTATCAAATTGGGAGAGCCTGTAAGTAAACAGACTCTCTCCTCCTGGTTGGCGGACTGCATATCCTTTTGCTATCAGCAAGTGGGCATTCCACTTCAAGACCGTGTTAAAGCACACTCTGTGAGGGCCATGGCGACTTCAGTGGCACACCTACGCTCGGTGCCGCTTCCTGACATTTGCAGGGCTGCCACCTGGAGTTCTGTCCATACCTTTACAGCCCATTATTGCTTAGACAAAGCCGGAAGACAAGATTCCATCTTCGGCCATTCTGTCTTGCGCAACCTATTTCCAACGTGAAGTACCAACACCCTTCCGCCTGCCCAGTGGGGTTCAGGATGCCCTCAGCCAAATCTCATCCCAGGCCTAGTGCCTTGCACACCTGAGTACATTTGGTGCAAACTCGGACATCCTCAGCTCGGTACTCACCCATATGTGAGGACTACCATCCTGCTTGTCCTGTGAGAAAGCAAATGTTGCTTACCTATAACAGGTGTTCCTGCAGATCGTCTCCGGGTCGTAGTAGTCACGGGTGCCGAGGATGGGCCCTCCCCATCCGGCAGGCACCCGGAGCAGAGCCCGCTGCAGGAGAGCCGCGTGGCAGGCTCCCCGCAGGCGGTACACACATTTAAACGCAGCATCAGCTAAAGAAAAAAAAAATTGATGCGAAGGGAAAAACGGCTGAGCATAGCTGTGCTGAGCCAGCCGGTCAGCGGAGGCAGAGACTGAATGCTGCACGCTGCCGGAGCTGTCCACAGTTTATAAAACAGTAACTAAATAGGGCTGAGTTTAAAAAAATCCTTCTCTACCTTTTTTTTTTTAAAGCACAGCAAGTGCAGAGGCTTTCCAAGGCCCTAGAAATGACACTTTTTAAATGTGGACAGCTAGCCAAGGGAGAGCGACTGGATCACCAGTATCATCCCAGAAGGTCACCGGGAATGGGGAGCCTAGGCTGAAGATTTCAAGGGACAAGCCCCCCATGGCCCCCAGCAGAGCGAGGAGACAGAACTGTCTCCCAGACACAGAAAGAGAAATCTTTCAAAGTGGTGTTATTTTTTATTTTTATTTTTTTTAATAATATAACCAAGAACTAATACTTGCTTGATCCTGATAGAGAAAAGAAGGTAAGAATAAGAAGGGGAACCGTAGGTTCAGCTGCCTGCATCTGCTGGAGACAGACGAATACTGAAGGGCTGCAGGCAGGCTCTGTCCTGATATAGGATACCCTTTCAGTTTTGGTCTGTCTCCATCTGCTGGACAGGAGGCTCAACCCATGGTCTGGACTGATCCGGGTACGTACAGGGAACCACTCCTGTGTTGCTTTGGCCTTGTGATTGGGATCAGTGTCCTGCTGAAAGGTGAACTTTCTCCCAGGTTTCAGTTTTTTAGCAGACTGTCTTGCAGTAACTCCCTTGTATACTGCACCATCTATCCGTCCTTCCATTTTAACAAGATGCTCAGTCCCCTGTCGAGGAAAAACATCCCCACAACATGATGCTGCCACCCCCACACCTTACTGTTGGGATGGTGTTTGATGAAGAATGGGCGATGTTAGGTTTGCGCCACACATAGCATTTTGAATTTTGATCAAAAAGCTCCATTTTTGTCTCATCTGATCACAAGATCATGTCCCACATTTTAGCTGGGTCACTCTGATGCTTTCTGGCAAAACTACAGACATGCTCTGATTTGTTTTTTTCTTCAGTAATGGCTTCTTTCTAGCCACTTTCCCATGCAGGCCAGTTATATGCAAAGCTCTTGATACGGTTGACTGATGCACCTCCCCTCCAGTCTTTGCCACTGAACTCTGTAACTCCTTCAAAGTAATTGTTGGCCTCTCTGTGGCTTCCCTCACAAGTCTCCTTCTTGTTCTGACACTGAGTTTTGAGGATGACCTTTTCAGGCAGTATCTGGATGGTATGATGCAGCTTCTATTTCCTCACAATTGTTCCAACAGTGCTCACTGGGATATCCAAGCACTTGGATATTATTTTGTAGCCATTTTCTATCTTGTGCATGTCTATAATGTCATCGTTAATTTCCTTAGAATACTCTTTGGTTTTCATTTTCACAGCTTTCCTTCAGATTCACTGTCTGACCAATGGTACTGGAAGTAGGGGGTCTTTTATCCAGAAAAGCTGACTTTTTTTTTTTTTAGCGATTCACAGGTAGAAGTCAATTGTTAGGGCAATATCTTTCACCTGTGTACACTTGGAGCTTTCACAGCACAGGGGTTGAACACTTATGCAAGCAGCAGTTTCCAGTTTTTAATTTTATTTTATCAAAAAAGCAAATGTTGCTTACCTATAACAGGTGTTCTCACAGGACAGCAGGATGTTAGTCCTCACATTGGGCTCCATCCTGTGATGTCACCCATATCACGGAACACTTCTGTCAAAGTTTCCAGAACTTTGACTGGCCCCTACTGGGCATGCCCAGCATGGCACTATCCCTGCAGCCAGCAGGGGTCCCCCTACAGTCTTGTTAAAAAGCTACAGGTAGTGCCGAAAATAAAACAAGAAAACGTTACGAACCCAACACTGCGGGGCGGCGGGCGGGTTTCGTGAGGACTTTGCGCCTGACTCAGAAAACCGCAGGAACGGTGACCATTTTGGATGCACTTTCTAATGCTGAATCGGGGCTGCAGGAGGAAGGTGAGCCCGATTCTTTAGTTTCCCCTCCGGATTTGAGTCCCCCTCATCCCACGGAGGGGGGGTCTGACCCTGTCCCCCTCCCCCCCTGGGAAGTCCATGTCTCGTTTTTCTACAGAGTTTGTGCTCCTTATGCATAAATCTTATCTCGTTAGTCTACAGGAAGAGGAGAACCCGCGGGTTTCTTCGCCGCAACCTCCTCAAGCGCTGGAGAGGCATTAGGGTAAGGGGGGTCCCAGGGGTCCCCCGGCCTCTGGACCCCCCTCAGCCTCCGTCAGTCCCTGATCCGGATGCTGATCCACTGCTTCCCAACCCCCCCCCCCCTCGAGGGGGACGATCCATGGGTACTTCGCTTATCCCAAAGGGAAGAACTGGAACCGCTCATTACCTTCATATTGCAGGAACTGTGAATTGAGGTGCCCCCTGAGGATACGGTTACAGCCGCTATGCCTGCTAATGAGGACCCGGTCGTGGCAGGACTTAGGGCTCCTCCATGTATGTTCCCCTTCCATCCTATGCACAAAGCTGATGCTCTTTCGGAAATGGGAGTCCCCGGAGGCGGGACTCCGAGTGGGTAAGGCTATGGACAAGCTCTATCCTCTCCTGAGGACTGCGTGGATATGCTTAAGATACCCAAGGTGGATTCTTCCGTCTCTGCGGTTACCAAGCACACCACCATCCCGGCGGTGGGAGCCACAGCATTGAAGGATGTCCAGGACCGCAAACTGGAATTTTATCTAAAGCGCATTTTTGAAGTCTTGTCCCTAGGAGTTCGGGCGACAATCTGCAGCAGTCTCATGCAGCGGGCAAGCCTCAGGTGGGTTCAACAGTTACTCAGCACCCAAGACCTCCCATCTGCAGAGGCGGAGCAGGCGGATCGGCTAGAAAGCGCGATTGCATATGGGGCCGATGCCCTTTGCGATCTTCTACGGGTCCAGGCCAGAGCCGTGGTCTCCACGGTCTCGGCCAGGCGTCTCCTCTGGCTGAGAAATTGGTCTGCGGATGCCTCTTCTAAAGCGCAGTTGGGCACTCTCCCTTTCAAGGGTCAGTTGCTTTTTGGTGAGGACTTAGAGCAGCTTATTAAATCTCTGGGGGAGGATAAGGTTCATAAGCTGCCAGAGGACCACCCAAAGCAGTCTAAGGCCTTCTTTCCTTCCCGCACTCGCTTCAGAGGTCAACGTCGATATAACAGCAGAGCACGGGGCTCCTTTCCGAGAGGCAATGCTTCCAGAGCACAATCCTGGTCTCATTCTTTTCGTGGTCATCGACCCTTCCGGGATGGTAACCAGCAGCACTCGGCCACAAAGTCCTCTTCCCAGTGAAATGCGGCCGGCCCATTCCTCCGTTCTAAACTTAGGTGGACGACTGTCCCTCTTTCTCGAGGAATGGGCCAAGATCACGATGGATCAGTGGGTCCTCGAAGTAATAGAAAAAGGCTACGTATTAGAATTTGCTCGAGATCTACCAGACCTTCACCTAATCTCTCCCTACGGCAGTCGAAAGAGGCCTGCAGTAGACCAGACCCTGAGCAGGCTTCTGGAACTGGGTGCCATAGTGCCAGTTCCGGTGGAGGAAAAAGGCTCCGAGCAACACAGGAGTGGTTGAACAACACAAAGCTGAATATTCTACAATGGCCAAGTCAAAGTCCAGATCTCAATCCAATCGAGTTTCTATTTGAAAATTGCAGTCCATAAGTGTCATCCAAGAAACCTGAAAAATAGGCAAAAATCACTCCCAAACAGTGTGCAAAGCTGGTAGAAACTTACCCCAACAGACTTAAAGCTGTATTGCAGCAAAAGGTGGTTCTATCAAGTACTAGTCTGAAGAGGTTGAATACTTATGCAAACAGCATTTTTTAGTTTATTTTGCAAAAAACTGCAGAGAAATAATGAGTTGTGACTTTGAAAATGTGCTTTACGAGCATACTGGTTTGCCAGCCCCGGGGTGCATGTAAGTCCCGGGGCTTTACAAAAGGGGCGGGGTGGCAGGGTGGGGCCAGAGGCCTCTGACATAGCGGCATTTGCCGCTGTGTTGGAGGATAGCATGCCGGTAGGCACAAAAGGTAAGACGAGTCGGGGGGGGGGGGGTTTAGAGTAGGGTTGGGGTGGGAAGGTTAGGTTAGGGAGAGGGAACGGAGGAAAGCAGCGTGGCTTGGAGCATGCAAGGCGCACAATTGTGCACCCCCTTTGCGTGCACCAACCCTGGATTTTATAACATGTGCATGCACCGGGCAACGCACGCACATGTAGGCCATGCACACTTCTTTTAAAATCTACCCCACTGTTTGGAGCAATCTGTGTAAGTGTCATTTTGTAATGCACACAAATCTGCTGACGTTTTAAGGAGTTGAGTACTTTTCCAAGCTGCTGTAGGTAAGGAGCAGGGTACAAAGTTGAGTGTGAGAGAGAGTGTCTCCACCCATATAACATCTACACCTTTACCCTCACCCCCACATATATGGCAGAAGGAGACAGCTACAAAGGAGAGAGGAAAGTGGAGAGTACCATGGGGGAACACAGTGTACACACACACACACACAGCCAACGGTGATTTTCTGCCAGGTCAGCAGCCTGGAATCTTTTTGAACTTACTTTCCTTCTCTTGGAAAGAAGTGGAAGGTGGAGGCTGCTCCTGGCCCTGAGCCAATACCTTATTTTCTATAAAAAAAAACAAACAAAAACTATTTCCCCCCCCCCCCCTCCATCACTGGCTTAAAGAGAAGGGAATGAAGTGGAGTGTGCAAGGGGGAAAGCGTCCCTTCAGCCTTACACACCCTTGCCCCACTGTCACCCTGACCACACAACTTCCCCCCACGCACCCAGAAGGAGGGGAGAGGAGAGTGCGAAGGGGTAAGAGTACAGATGCATACCCCACCCCCCCCTATTCCTTCTACTGATACCATATAAACAACTACCTCACTGACTGGGCTGGCAAATGAAGTGAGCGGGGATGCAGATCCGTGTGTGTGTGTGTGTGTGTATAGAGAGATATAGAGATATTTACAAATATACTATAAAATGTATGCAGTGCATTAGTTAGTTTGCATGTATGAACATTCTATAATAATCGCTGTTTATTTCCACAGTCTTCTGAAATACATGAGTATGAGACAGTTGAAAAGAATTACACCATCCGTGGTTTGCTTCCAAGGACAAATTATTGCATTTCTGTTAATGCCACTGCAACTATCAATCTGCAACCTCCCAAACCCTCTCTTTGGCAATGTGCCGTCACGGGCCCTTTCAGCGAACCAGGTATGTTCTGCGCTCTTCTTTTCCTTTTCTTTTTTTCTTTATTTATAGTTTTTGGCGATAACAGTCATAGACTGAAATACTTCAGCTTTAACAATATACAGAAAGAAAATGGGACCAGCAAATTACATAATACAAAATAGAAGGCATAAAACATAACGTACCAAATATCACCTGTTTTGGTATCTTACCAGACCAGTTTGGTCATACGATTGTCCCAACTTGTTCTTAAAACAGTTAAGTAAATTCCAACGACGCATTTTTTTTTTTCTTTTTTCCCGGTAAAGACCCCCATCTATTCCCTCTCTAACCCATACCAGTAGATCCACCCTTTCTGAGGAGCTGATATAGTCGTCATATAAAAAGCTAATGCCTTTAAAACAGTGCTTGCCATGATTTATAGCGTTGCCATCTTTTTTCAAATTTGGTTGCTTGTTTTTTCCGGATGGCAGTCAAATTTATTCAAATAATAAACATTCGCTAGCCTCTGCATAATCTTTTGCAAAGGGATGCACATCCTGCTGCTTCCATTGGGATGCAATTCCAGCCCTTGCTGCCAATATTATCTGCTGCATTATATAGAAATCTAACGGTTCCAAATCTCCAGGGTAAACATTTAACAAAAACAAGAAAGGGTCTTTGGGTGTTTGTTCACCCACCATATCCAGAATTAGTTTCACAATTGTATCCCAGAAGATGGTGATCTTAGGGCATGCCCACCACATATGGAGGTATGTACTGCTTTCTCCTCACCCTCTCCAGCACTGGTCTCCTATTGTGGGGTAGACCTTAGGCAATTTGGGAGGAGTGATATACCAGCGGTATAACATTTTATAGCTATGTTCAGTAATTGATGCCGATAATGAGCTACGTTTAACAGTGGAGAAGCAAAGCCGCTCATCTTCTAGGTCCTAAAGTAATTTGTAGCTCCCTCTCCCAGTTAAAGATGTGAGATGGGTTATATTTTTATTCCTATTTGAGGTTATATATTTTAGAGATTACCCTTGTGACGATCTCAACCTTATTGCAGGACCCCCCTCAAATAGGGATTTTTCCCTCACTTAAATCTGACCTGATCTTGCGTTGTGAAATAAAATGATATGCCTGTAGATAAAAATAGTGGTCAGTAACAGGAATCCCAAAGTTCTCCATAATTGCCGAGAAATCCTTAATTTTCCCACCCTGCCAAAAATGTTCGAGCCTGGAGCCCTCTCTATTTCCCCACCTGCATGCAATGGTCCTTGAGTTCCCTGGACTGAAATCAAGGTTAGAAAAGATAGGAGACCTGTAGCAGTAATCTCTGGATCCTATAAGCTCACTTTTCCAGCTATCCCAAATTTTCAAAGTGAGTGCTACTGTTGTGACAAGTGTGTTTTGTGAGTGGCCTAGCTCTGGGGAGCAGCCACAGTAGAGATGCTGGAGGGATCCCTTGAAGAATATCATTCTCCAGCTGGACCCATCGTTTCTCTGATGCTCTTTCGTGCCAGTCAGGAATTGGTCGTAGCTGTGATGCCACATAATACCAAAGAAGGCATAGAATGCCCAACCCCCCCACTTACCTTTGGATAAATAGAACACCCTACTACTGACCCTGGGTGGATGGTGCCTCCAAATAAAGCGGAGTAATTTCCTCTTCCATATCGTGAGCGAGTCCGCTGGGACTTCACTAGGCAAAGTTTGAAAGAGGCAGCTGAGTCTGGGTAGGACATTCATCTTAATTGTTGATATTCTGCCTAACCATGACAGATCGCTCCATTGCCACCTTTGGAGGTTGGATGATATCTTTTTTCCAAACCTCTTCATAGTTGACCCTAAATAGCTCAGCCAACTTAGGGCCAATTTTTACCCCTAGGTATTTCAGAGTGGAAGGAACTATCTTAAAGGGAAGCTTCTTTTTAATCTCTCTGAGCTGTTCTTCCACCAGAGTGATGTTCAGTAGCTCAGATTTGTCAGCGTTCAATTGATATCCCGAGAGTTATGTTCTGCTCTCTTTTTGCTTCCTGTAGATTGGTGTTCAAGTTGTTTAAAGCCTGGGCGGGGGGCATTACTGTATTAAGCTGTTGCATAATTTACATTTGGTTACTAAAAGCTTCTAACTAGCCGATGTAGCCTAGAATACTGTCTTCCATTCTGGCGACTATGCCTCGGGAAGGGTATAGAGAGCCTGGAGACAATCCAGAGAGAGACAACCCAAGTGGTGAGGGCTCTGCACTAAAAGCTCTGCAAGATGAGACTGAATGATCTCAACGTGTACATCTGGAAGAGAGGAGAGATTGGGGGGGGGGGGGGGGTATGATACAGACATTTAAACACCTGAAAGGCATTAATGCCCAAGATACAAACCTTTTTCATTGGAAAGAAATTGTAAAACGAGGAGTCATGGGGATAGACTCAGAAACAATGTCAAGAAGTATTTTTTCCATGGGGAGGATGCGTGGAATGCCCGTTTGACGGGGTAGGTGGAGTTTAAATGGTAACAGAATTGTAAAAAGGACAGTGGGATAAGCACAGAGGATCCCTGGAGACAGAAGATGGTGACAAAGCACTAGGCAACCTGCACGGAGTGACAGCTGTATCCCTGGGCAGGCCCGATAGACCATTTTGGTCTTTATCTGCCGTCATTTACTATGTCACGTTCCTTGGAAAGTCAGATTTTTATTTTTTTTTAATTGTTCTGTTCGGTCATATTACTTTTCTGCGTTTTGGGGGAAGATGTTACAGAAACACACAGCTCTTCTGCACAATCCTAAAGCAGAACATCTGTTCCCCCCCCCCCCCCCCCCCCACCACCATTTGGACTTTGTTAGGCTGGAAATGGAAAAGCAGTCTGCATTTGTACACAATCCCAGCTGTTTCATGGCAGATATATTAACAATATGTTCCCCCAAAATAAAATGCTTCAATGATTAAGCCATTATTAACAAAATAAAATAATAATAATCCCTTCAGCATCACCCCCCCCTGGAACCTGTGGGAGGAGTCATTTTAGCAAGAATCTCACATATGCGTTCATACTCATTGAATCTGGTGCATAATGGCCATATCTAGGGATCTTCGTTTTCAGTTTTTATTTTATTTTTTTTTCTGGGAATTTCAATGTGACAACAAAAAAACAATCCCGTGCATTATAACAAAAGTCATTTTTCCCCCTAACTGCTTTTTGTTGTCACATTGAAATTCCCAGGAAAAATTAAAAAAAAAAAAAAATGTAATATGAAGGTCCCTGGCCATATCACAACAGACAATAACAAACACCCACCGCCTTCCAGATGAACGGGGTCCCCGGTTTGTTGTGATTCCACGGCAGTTGCTACGGGCACAACTTTATTTGCCACAAAATCTTGGCAACATTTGCCGCTCCTCTCCCAGGATGTTCGTCAGTGACCACTACCCTTTTCCTTTCTCCAGCTTCCTCTTCCCCCACCAGTGCTCTTTTCCACCTCAGCTAGTAGCTGTCTCTCTCCTCTGTTTCCCACCCCAGCAACCGTCCGATCTTACCACCATTACTCTGCCCTCACCTTACCGACGCAGCATCTAGCAATCCTTCACCACGGACTGCTTAATTTTATCTCTTGGAACTGTGAGGCCTAGCAGTGCTGCTCCTGCCTCATGACATAGTAGCATAGTAAGATGACGGCAGATGAGGACCAGTTGGCCCCCACACATTCTGCCTAATTGTTCCTGCCTACATGGCTCATGCTAAGGACCTCTGCCAGCTGTTGGGTGCATAAGCTAGACCATCTGCAGAAATACCCAAACATACCTTTTTGGTGTAATTCCCAAGATAGAAGCCTAAATGATTTCATTTTTCCATAGTTGCTAGATTCTAATATTTTCCCCGGTATTGATGTCATATAGACTGATGTGTAATTCACCAAATAACTTTTTTTTTTGGTCTAGCATTGGAGAAGCTGTTTCAAACAGAGGGTTCTTGCTATTTTGTACAAGGGTAATGATGCATGCATAAATGTACTTTACTTGGACTTAAAGCATATGTATTCTATTACTTTGCTAGATGTTGCAGACAATAATTACATCCCAGCGGTGATAAGCGGGATTTTCTTAACATCTTTCCTTTTGCTGCTGCTGGCTGTATTGTATAAAGGAGGCTTTATTTGTCTGAAGTGGATCCCTATGCCAAGATCCTTGGTAAGCAGTCTCTCTACTTTAAAACAAAAACAGATTCTTCAGAAAATGCCGTAAAACTTCAAAGAGCTAGCAGGAGTTGTAGCCTCGCGCTTCCCTAGGCTCCTTGGCTTGTGAGTCGGCAGCCTTGCACGTTCCTGTTAGGCAATGCTCTCCCAGATGAATTAAGAGCAAGCGAGTACATTCACATTCAGAAAAAGGTCATTAAAAAAAAAACTATTTTCTTCCAACTGGCTTTTTTTTTTTTTTAAATTTGAAGTTTATTGATAATACAACATGACATAATAAACAATATTAACATAATACATATTTTCCAGGTAGATCTGTCTTACACCTTATAAACCAAGAATTATCAAGGAAATCAAAATGCGTAATAACATAATAACATGCGGTGCATTCTGACAATGTCAAGGAATGTTGCTGAGATCAACTGCAATAAAATAGCATGGGTTCAAAAAGAGGATGCTATCCATTTTTTCGTTTCTTTTAGTCAACTTCCTATTGGCAGACAAATAGTTTCCCCCTGTTTCTCTTCTCTCCCCCCCCCCCCCCCCCCCCAGTAAACTGCAAACTCCAATATTAAAGTTGGACACAATGAAACTTCTAAGAGTTGTGTGGTATCAAAACGCATCAGAGTGGGGACTCAAATTGAATGTGTATAGACCCCTCCTCCCCAGAGTCCAAGTCTCAAATAACCAAGATCAGAGAGCGTCGTTGAGCAGTGGGATAAGGCCGTTACATACCTCTAGTACCCGATGTGTGAGTGTCCCCTCCCTTTCCAGGGTAGGTAAGGCTGCCATACTTTCTCAAAAATATGAAGTTGATCACATCTAATAGCTGTTAATTTCCCCATATAGAAGACTGTTTTCAACCGGGACAGAAATTGGTTTAAGGATGGCACCTTCAGCCTTGCGCCACCATAAAGCAATTTCACATGTGGCAGCAGGAAAAACATGTTGTAGCCAACGTGACATATAAGTAGAGCCTGCCTCAAATGGGGTGCGTAGTAAATATACTTTGGGATCTGCAGGTACATTTACTCCTGCCACCTGGTAAATAAAGTCTCTGACATCCTCCCACATCTTTTGACACCTTCGGACATTCCCACCACATGTGCAGAAAAGTCCCATTTTGTCCGCACTTTTTCCAGCAAGTGCCGTCTGATCCACCGTGCATTTTACAGATTTTTTCCGGTGTAAGATACCAACGGTATAATATCTTGTACCCATTTTCTTTTATGGTGGTGGACACTGAACTCTTGCTAACAGCAGTGAAAATCTGATCCCATTCACTATCCTCTAGATCCCCCCTCCCAATCCCATTCCCATGCTCACTGGAACGATGCTTTACTCTGGTATGACCCCCTAATAAAATCAAAAGTATTCTTCTAATGAGTTTTGCCACATGGGATGTCTGGGAGCACAGGCTTTCAACAAAGGCTAGCCCTTACTTAGTTCCAACCTTATAAGGGCTGTAGCGAAATAATGTAAAACCTGATTATATGCATAGTAATCCATAGCTGGTAAGCAGTATGTTATGCCCGTCAGTCGCAGACAGCTGCGAACTTTGCTGCTCTTTTTGCTTTCAGTCCCACTTCTCTTGAAGATGGCCGCCTCTGCCTTCTACACGCCGATCTCCCTGGCGTCTCTCCTGGGATGGTGTGGGTAATCCCGGTCGCCATCTTGTTTCTGGAGTGACCTAGGGCAGTGGTTCTCAACCGGTGTGCTGGCAACACACCAGTGTGTTGCCAGCACCCGCAGGTGTGTCGCCACACTTCCCGTTCCCCCGCTGACCCAGCTGCTCCCCCTCCCAAGCAAAATAGGTCCTCCACCTGGGCTTAAAATGCTGATAGCCCGGGCGGAACGCAGCAGGGGTCAGCGGCACTGGTATGCTCTCTTCTTCCTGTGCCCCCCCCCGCGGCCCGGAAGAGGGAAGTGGTGAACAACGGGTGCAGGCGCGGGACGAAGAGACTTTGCTAATGCAGGCAGCGTCAACCCGAAGAAAAGAAGAGAGGCGCAGCCTAAGGAATAGCTGTGCGGCTTGGAGAAAAACAAAGAATGTCGTCAACCCCCGCGGCCGATGGGACTCCTTTCTCTGTGAGGGCTGAAAATGAAGTAGGTTGCTGCTGCCTTTAGGGTTAGAAGTGGAGGAGGCTGCTGCTGCCGCTAGTTTGGGGGAGGGGGGGAGAGTGAGTGAATGAGCAAGCATGTGTGTTTGAGATCCTGTGTGTGTGTGAGTGAAAGAGCATGTATGTGAATGATTGAGAGCCTGTACATGTGAAAGAGAATATGTGTGTGATTGAGAGCTGGTTTAGGTGAGGGAGCATGTGAGCATGTGAGAAAGATAGAGCATGTGTGAAAGTGAGAGAAAGAGAGAGAGCATGTTTGTAAGCATGTGAATGAGAGTCTGTGTGTGTGAGAGAAAAAGACAGCATGTATGTGTGTGATTGAAAGCCTGTGTGTGTTAGCCTGAAAAGATTGACAGTATGTGTGTAAATGTGTAATAAAGAGCCTATGTAAGTGAGAGAAAAAGTACGTGTATATGTGAGCGATTGAGAGCCAGTGTGAGAGAGAGGAGAAAGTTGCAAGCAAACCATCCCTCCTCCTGCTAATTCAAAACAATCTCAGGGCACCTGGATATCAAACGTTCCCAGGTATGCAGAGCAAAAAATTGTTTGTATTCTTATTATTTTTCATTACTTTGTGTCTGCTATTTTGAAATATTTTATTGGTATCTAGAAGTTTTGTACATGTTTTTAATTATTGGATATTCCATTCATCAGCTGTTTTGAAATCTGTTCTTTTTGTTAGTATGGTTTTACTGCTACTGATTTTATATTTCTTGATTTGTTTTATAAAGAGGGGTGATGTTTCTTTTTTTCCTTTGTTACATTGCATACAGAGACTCTGGCTTCTTGTGGTTTCCAATTCAGTTTTTGTCTGCATGCTTCTAGTTATGCGTTTTGGTCTCTATTCTTTGTTAGGTGAGGGTCAGCACATGTGATTCAGGTGAGACTTTCTGCTGACGTGTAGTTTCTGTGTAGGGCTCTATAGCAGCCTGACTTGGTCCGTTTTCTCTTGGCAAAATATAACATTCACCCGTCCCCTCCTCGCCTCTTGAAAA
The DNA here is from genome assembly GCF_901001135.1 of Rhinatrema bivittatum. Lineage (NCBI taxonomy): Eukaryota > Metazoa > Chordata > Amphibia > Gymnophiona > Rhinatrematidae > Rhinatrema > Rhinatrema bivittatum. The sequence goes on along the minus strand of NC_042619.1, from coordinate 239,705,530 downwards.
AGAGACTTTCTTTTATAGGGCGAGTTAAGCACCTTTGTATTTACAGACTTGGGGGCGGATTTTAAGAGCCCTGCTCGCCTAAATCCGCCCAAATCCGGGCGGATTTAGGCGAGCAGGGCCCTGCGCGTCGGTGAGCCTATTTTACATAGGCTCACCGGCGCGCGCAGAGCCCCGGGACTCGCGTAAGTCCCGGGGTTTTCTGAGGGGGGCGGGCCCGAACCGCGCGGCGTTTTCGGAGCGTGTCGGGGGCGGGCCCGGGGGCATGGCTACGGCCGGGGGCGTGGCCGCGCCCTCCGGACCCGCCCCCAGGTTGCGTCCCTGCGCGCCAGTGGCCCGCTGGCGCGCGGGGATTTACGCCTCCCTCTGGGAGGCGTAAATCCCCCGACAAAGGTAAGGATGGGGTTTAGACAGGGCCGGGCGGGTGGTTTAGGTAGGGGAAGGGAGGGGAAGGTGAGGGGAGAGCAAAAGAAAGTTCCCTCCGAGGCCGCTCCGATTTCGGAGCGGCCTCGGAGGGAACGGAGGTAGGCTGTGCGGCTTGGCGCGCGCCGGCTATACAGAATCCATAGCCTTGCGCGCACCGATCCCGTATTTTAGCGGATACGCGCGGCTCCGCGCGTATCTACTAAAATCCCGCGTACTTTTGCTTGCGCCTGATGCGCCAGCAAAAGTACGCCTATTCGCGCAGTCTGAAAATCTACCCCATAATGCGTATCTCGGCCATCATTAGGTGGTGGTAAAGATTGAGTAAAAATGGAGCCCCATACATAACTCAGGTTTTGAGAGAAGAAGCCCCACCAGCACCCACAACATAAAAATCTAATATGACTTATGTAGCCAGTGTTTGCAATTTTCCCGGTGCCAACTCCACCCCATAACCAACCAGAATGAGGCCCACCACCAAACCCAGTGGGCTTCTAGATGGAGGAGTGCGTACATCGTCATACCCAACCCCCCCAATCCACCCCTCCCAATCCACCCCTCCCCCGGCTCAGTCCTTCAAAAACAGAAAAATTAAATATATAGAAAATGTAAACCCTGAACCTGAACATCAGTATGCAGCACCAGAGTCATATCTTCGAGTAAGTCGAATGTTCATCCTTGGAGTGTTTGAAAATCCACAAAGGTAGACACCATCAGCAATCAACCCAGACAGTCTTTCAGATGCATGGATCCGCTTGAGTGGCGCCGCAGCCGTTTGCCTCCCTTTTCAACGCGTTGCCATCTTGGTGTTTCGCCATGAGGTTGACCGAGCTTCTCAGTTCCAGCGGGGGCGTAGGACCTGATAGTAGGAAGAGTCATACTTGCCGCTTGCAGGATATCTCCTGCTTCCTCTGGTGAAGAAATCCTGGAAGTTACTCCAGAAACAGTGAAGCTCAGTCCAATGGGAAATAACCATCGATATTTAACATTATGGCCACGAAGCGTGGCTACCACCTCTCTGAAGTCCCTTCTCCTGCGAATGGTAGTAGGTGCTAAGTCCTGGTACACCTCGATGCGGTTTCCTTTCCAATGAACTGGTCTTGTCTTGCGTGCTTTCATGGCGACTTCTTCTTTCTGCATATAGCTATGAAAGCAAACAACAATATCTCTCGGCCAGTTAGCCTTTGGGGGCCCCAGAGACCTGTGGGCTCTTTCCAGTTTCACCACCACTGTAGGTTCAGAACCCTCAGATTCAAGCCCCAGGATATGAGCACAATTGCTATTTACCACTTGCTAACAGTCTGTGTAGTCAGATGATTCAGGGACTCCTCTAAAACATAGATTAGCCCTCCATGATCTATTCTCTAAGTCCTCCAGCCTGTTTTGCAGCTCCCCATTCACTTTTAGGAGTCTGTCCTGAGCTATCTTGCAGTTGGCAAGTTCTGAGGCCTGGTCCTCCAGCCGGATTTCCACCTCCTCCACTCGGCCTCCCAGAGCTGCGATCTCCCTGGATATCTCTGAGCGCAGATCCTTGATATCTTGCTGCAGCCCCAACATAGCGTCCCTGAGCTCGCCAAACCAGCCCATAAATTCGGCCTGACTCGGCGCTATGCCTCCCCGCTCCGTCCCCTCCAGCCGCGCTCACCTCCGATTCCACCTGTCCTGTCTGCTCCCCCTCTGTCTCCTCTGCCGCCATCTGCACCGCAGCGCTGGCAAATGAAAAACGCTGCAAATCTGCTTTTTTCCGTGTCAGGGACATCTCTGCTGTGTGAGAGCGGGCGAGGTTGACGTTCAAAACCGGCGATTCTAGCGGTTCAGGGCTGGATGGAGAGGGACTGAGCTGAGCCAGGGCAGTAGCCCGAAATCAAGCGGCCATTGCCGGCGATGACGTCCTTCCAATTGGCTTTTGATATAGGTGACAGCTCAAAGCAGGAAAATTTCAGCCTGGGGGATTTTTTCAAAACCGGCTTACTCTGGGTATCTGACTCACTTATGTGCTGTGCAGCAGCACGTGCTTCAACAACTTCCAAAAGCACACCAAGCTAATTGCTAAGAGATCCCATCACATCACCTGCAGCCTGGCAGAACCGATACAAAACAATCTCCCAACATATGTTTCATTTTTCCCTAAAAACAAAGTACAGCATATGCAAGACCAGGGGTGAACAAACTGAGCAGCATTCCCACTTCTATCCATGCAATCGGTCAGTCTCTCCCCTCCCAGGTTTGGTTACATCTCTCATATATCCTGGGTTCCTGGTTTGGTGTTAGTCTCTTGCCAACCATATCAGTTCTTGAACCATTGCCAAGTATTGAGACACTATACTGCCAGCACACTCTCAATCAGACATAGACAAAGACACACACACACACACACACTCAGACACTTGCTGAGTGCTGCTTCTCATGGGCTCATTCAGTGACTACTCCCTGCCCTAGCACTGCCGCATCATTATGTAAAAGTTGATTCTTGTTGCCAGCCTTTCCCTCCGCCTGCAGCAGCCCCCCCCCTCCCTTTCCCATTTTCACTCCCTTCTTGGCACCCTCACGCTCCAGGAGACTCGCTGGTTCCACAGCCAGCGGCTCCTCTCGGAGCTCGGCCCAGCCATTTCAGACAGAAGCCTCGCCAGCACTGGCACAGGTACCTCCTCCTCCTGGTTCACCCCCTCCCTTTCTATTACAGTAGCTTGCCTCCACTTCTCAGGGCCTCCCCCCATGCCGCCAATTCTCATGGACTGTGTGCTGCACAGAGTCTGCTGCTTTTAGGGTTCCCTAAGCAAGTCTTTCCCGCCTTTTTCATACATTAAACGAACCTACATTAACAAAAATGTTGTGTGACACACCAGCCTCCATGGAGCAGACAGTGTGAACATGGAGAGGACTTATATGGCCAGAAGGGCTAGGGAAGCACTGAAAGCCCCATCAATCTCTCTTCCAAAACAGAAGAGAGGGGGCAAAGACAACCTGTCACAATTTCTCCCAAGGAAGAAGGGAGAAATTGGTGTGGTCCTTTGCTGCTGCTGCTGCTAGCACTCAAAATGAGTCACATCCAGTGCACACTCTCCCTGTCTTATTCGACTTAAGACAGCCACGGGTTCGGAAAACGGACGCCAGCAAAATTGAGCATCCATCTTCCAACCCGCGGGCAGATTTAAATTTTTTTTTTTTAAATTTAAAAAATTTTTTTTTTTTTTGGGGGGCCTCCGACTTAATATCGCTATGATATTCAGTCAGAGGGTGTACAGAAAAGCAGTTTTGATTTTTATTTAATTCTTTTCTATACCGACATTCAATACACATGTCATCACATCGGTTCACATCAAACAAGGGAGTTTAACTTAACGATAAGCTAGATAGCTACTGATAGAGTTAAGGGAAGAGGTAAGTAGTAAGTTACAAAGAACGAGGGTTACAGGAACTTGGAGGTTGGAAGAGAGGAAGGAGAGAGGAACAGTTAAGTTACAGTAAATATATGGAATAACAATGGTAAGAACAGTTAAATGATATATGTTATGACAATAATATATATAAAATAAATATGTAGAACAATATATACAATATAGAATAAAGAATACAGAATGTAACGTTACCGCTTATATGGTTATTGATAGGCTTGTTTGAACAGCCATGTCTTTAGTTTTTTTTTTAAAGGTCCGGGGGCAGTGTTCCTGGCATAAGTCAGGAGGCAGGGTGTTCCAAAGGGATGGCCCAGCTGCAGAGAAGGCACGTTCCCTGGTGGAGGTGTGAAGAATGGATTTGGGAGGGGGAACGTGTAGGGTTCCTTTATAAGCAGTTCTAACTGGTCTTTTTGAAGTGTGGAGTCGTAGCGGGATTTTTAGCTCGAGTGAGTGCTGATTGTGGATGGTTTTGTGAAATGATAGTGAGAGACTTATGAAGGATTCTAAAGCTGATAGGGAGCCAATGGAGTTTCCTGAGGATGGGCGTGATGTGCTCTCCTCGGCTGGAATTGGTTAGGATTCTGGCGGTGGCGGCATTCTGGAGCATCTGCAAGGGTTTTGTGGTAGTTGCGGGGAGTTCTAGAAGGAAGGAGTTGCAGTAGTCTATTTTAGACAAAAGGGTAGCTTAGAGGACAGTCTGGAAGTCATAGAAGTGGAGGAGTGGTCTTAGTTTTTTCAGAATTTGTAATTTGTAGAAGCAGTCTTTTGTTGTGGTGTTAACAAATTTTTTTAAGTTTAGTCTGTTATCCAGTACTACGCCGAGGTCTCTTGCTTGGGCAGCTGTGGCGGATGAGGGGTCAGGGAGGGAAAGGTTATTGTGGTCCGAGGAAATATGGAGTAGTTCAGTCTTGGCCGTGTTGAGGACGAGATTCAGACTGGAGAGGAGGAGGTTGATGGAGTGAAGGCAGCTGTCCCAGAACATGAGGGTTTTGGGGAGGGAATCTGTTATGGGAATCAGAATCTGCACATCATTGGCGTGAAATGAGTTAGGTTTAGTTTTGCGAGGAGCTGACAGAAGGGTAAGAGAGAGATGTTAAAGAGGGTAGGGGAGCGGGAAGAGCCTTGGGGTACTCCAAGGGTAGAGCTGATGGGAGGGGATTCTTTATTGCTTATTCTGACCTTTATAGTATCTGTTGCTGAGGAAGGACTCAAAGCATCTGAGGACTGTTCCTGAGATACCTATGTCTGAGAGGCGGTTTAGGAGGGTGGAGTGATTCACGGTATCAAACACAGATGAGATATCCAGAAGTGCCAGTAGATATGGTTGTCCTTTGTATAATCCTGTGAGAAGGGTATCTGCTTTTCTGTACACTTTCCTGGTGCTGGCCGAAGGCGTTAATTTATGAAAATAAAATGTGCGGCCTGGCTGCACATTTTACTTTCTGGATTGAGCGGGAATGACTAATAGGGCCATCAACATGCATTTGCATGTTGCGGGCGTTATTAGTTTCGGGGCGGGGGGGTTGGCTGCGTGTTTTCCACGCGCTATTACCCCTTACTGTATAAGGGGTAAAAATAGCGCGTCAAAAACGCACGGCCAAACGGGGGCTAACAGTGCGCTCAGCCTGAGCACAGTTTACTGCATCGGCCCGATTGTTGGGATGAAGATACCACTGATTTATTAACAGAAGAGGCAAACGTTAAGGCCAATGTACTAAACCGCGAACAGTTTCGCAGGCATGTTTTACATGTGCTAAAGTGGTAAAGAGTGTGTTCTATCACACAATTTTGCGTATGTGAAACAATTTACAAAAATTATGCTAAAACACTAAATTAGCTGAAAAATCATGAAAATTGGTTCTCATTAGCAATTCAGCATCAGCAAAATTAGGTACAAGAAATTGCAAAAGCCACAGTTTTCCAGAAAACTTAACTACACTTCGTGGACTTTTGATGGCAAATTCCATGCTGTAAATTGGATTTAAATAATATTTAAATGAGCCGGTATTGCAAGCAAAATGTCTTGCGGTAGTGGCTGTTTGCTGTGGCACTAACCACACGGTGGTACATTGGCCCCATTGTGTGTTATCCGGTGAGAAGAAAACACGGGTATCGTGCGTCAAAGTGTGAAATGACACCCTGGATAATTAAGTGGCAGGGGCGTCCCGGATAAGTCCACTTTATAGCCACACTTTACTTGTGTGGGATGACCTTTACTGGGATAAGAGTGAAAAAGTGCTCCCTTTTTAACTAATGGGCCGATATAGTACAGTGCGCTCCAATGGAGCGCACTGTTAACCCGCCATTGGACATGCGTTTTCCCTTACCCCTTATTCAATAAGGGGCCGAAAACGCACGTCCAATCCCCTGAACCTAATAGCACCCGCAACATGCCAATGCATGTTGATGGCCCTATTAGGTATTCGCACGCGATTCAGAAAGTAAAATGTGCAGCCAAGCCGCACGTTTTGCTTTCAGAAATTTCAGAAAGGTAGGCGCTAATTTCGTCGGGAACCAGGAAAGTGCACTGAAAAGCAGTAAAAACTGCTTTTCTGTGCAACCTCCAACTTAATATCATGGCGATATTAAGTCGGAGGTCCCAAAACTTTCCAAAAGTAAAAAAATAAAAAATAAAAATTTGAAGTCAGCCCACGGCTGTTGGGTCGAAAACCGGACGCTCAATTTTGCCGGCGTCCAGTTTCCGAGCCCGTGGCTGTCAGCGGGCTCAAGAACCAACGCCGGCAAAATTGAGCGTCGGCTGTCAAACCCGCTGACAGCCGCTGCTCCGGTCCAAAAGGAGGCGCTAGGGACGTGCTAGTGTCCCTAGCGCCTGGTTTTACCGCCGGGCCTAATTAGCACAGGAGATCGGGCATTCGCCCGCTTTCCCGCGGACTTTACTGAATCGACCCATAAATATGAAGAAAATGCCCGAGAAGCCTACCGTCTCATGTCAGGGTTTTTTTTTTTTTTTGCCTCTCCTCCAGACCACTAATTGCAAGCCACTTCAAAATGTAAGAGTCTCTTGCCCCTCACTTATCTCTCCTTCCATGCTTTTTGGACACAAATTTAAGAGTTCTGACTTTAGTTCCAGTCTCCCCAGCCTGTAGATGGTATTTTAATACACTGTAGCAATTCACCCGGATTGTGGTCACATTTCCCCTGCCAGAGAATGCTCTATTACAGTATTGTGCATTGTGTTAATCATTGGCTGTCTCATCTCATTCTTTCATCCAGAGTCCTTTTTTTTTTTTTCCTTTCCTTTACATCCTGTGCGGCAGTGGCAGTAATCACTTTCAGCGAGTTTTGCACGCTCTTGTTTGCGCTCTGACTGTGGCACACTCTTAACTTCTCCCGCATTCTGCTGGGTAGGAGCAGCTTCCTGGTTTTTCGCTCATGGCTGTAATTGGGCTCAGTCTCTCCAGCTTTGGGGGCTGCTTCCTGTTGCCATACAATTGCCTTTGGTGTCCCTTGGCGGCTGAAAGTCACGTACTGGCCTGGCTTAATAAGGTGCGCTAACCTCTGGGAACTTCTATACATGCATTTTAGCTCACGGTTTTGTGAATTATAGTTTACTCACAGTTTAATAAGGTTTTTAGCACTCACAAAATGCAAGTTAAAAACGAGTACTAAAATTAGCGCACTTCCATGCAAATCCCATGTAAATAAAGGAATTGGCTATTGCTCCTCCATGCACAGAGGTTTGTTAAAGCCTTGAAGCTTAATTCATATTTTGTAATGCTGGAAATGTAACTCCTGGGTCAGAGGTGTTCTGGGGCTATGGTATTAGTTTGTTGCGGTGCCAGCACGCTCCTGGACCTGGAGTTTCTGGGTGCGGTGGTCCTGGGGCTTGAGTTTTCTGAATCTAGGGTGGACCACCACACCCAGGAGCTCCAGGACCGTGCAGGCACAGCATCAGAGACTAATATTAGCCCTAGAAATGTGACTTGACGTTGCTCTACCTCTGACCCAGGAGTTACATTTCCAAGCCTTTAATAAAAAAAAAAAATAAAAAATGGGTTAAGCATTGGGGGTAACTGAATTTGCGACCCTCGAGACTAGGAATAACCCACTCACTCCCCAACAAGACAGGCTGATACCATTAAAAAAAGTGTGGGAGAGCCGGCGCTCCGTATTGAGCGCCCGCTCTCCCGACGCACGCCCAGGCACGCAATTCTCTATTTATATGAGGTGTTGCACTACTAAGGAGGCGCTAGGGACAATAGCGTGTCCCTAGCGCCTTTGGGTAGGCGCTAATTTCTGAAAGCAAAATGTGCGGCTTGGCTGCACATTTTGTTTTCTGAATCGCGCGGGAATAACCTAATAGGGCCCTCAACATGCATTTGCATGTTGAGGGCGCTATTAGGATCGGCGGGTTGGATGTGCGGTTTCGGCCCCTTACTGAATAAGGGGTAAGGGAAAACGCGCGTCCAATGGCAGGTTAACAGTGCGCTCCCCGAAGACTCGTGGGCCGGCAGGCACGAGCAGCTTACTTCAACTCGGGAACTGAAGTAAGTTTTAAAACAAAGAAGAAAAAAAAGGGTAGGTTTTAGGGGGTGGGGAGGAGAGGGGAAGAGGGAGGGAATTTAGGTGGGGGGAGGGAACTGGGGAAGGCCCGACTACGTCGCCGTGCGGAAATTGCAAAATTCCCCCCTCCCTCCCTCCCCCTTGCGTGCACCGCCCGCACATACATGCGCGGCCCACGGATTTTCTGACATGCACGTGCCAGCGAGCGCATGTTAGAAAATTGGCACGTCCATTTGTGCGAGCCGGGAAGCACGCGCACGTTTGAAAATCTACCCCCACAGGCTTGCTCTGTCAAATTTTTGGTGACACACCAGTGAGTCCTTCACACTGGTTGAGAACCATTGGTTTAGTGAGCAGGTGGGGGGGAGGGGGGAGTGGAGATAGTTTCTGGTCCTGGGGGAAAAAGGTTTCTGAGTTCCAGTTCTTCTAGTTACACTTTCCACTAATTAGGGCAGGTTTGACAGAAGGGGAGAGTCTTTTGCTGGACTTGTTTCATTTTATGCCTGTTTTTAACGCGTCCTTTCAGTTTACTCCTTTTTTTTTGTTGTTGTTGAAACTGTCGATTTGCTTGACATTAGGTTACTGCATCCGGATTTCTACTTTGGCGTGCAAGTAAAGAAAAACGTGCACTGAATTTTTGTGCCCCTCACATTTTATTACGTTAGCCTCTTAGTGACAGGATGTTTTGATTCCATCTATTTCTCTGCTGTTTGACTGCCGGGTCAGATCTTCTCATGTTTATTACATTTTTACCCTCCCCGTTGCTTTACTTTATACTCAGCATAGCTTGTTCAATTCTAGCTATGATTTCCTGGCCCAATAAATCAAATCCGTGCCGGCCCTGTGCCGCCTAATGCTGATCTTTAACAAAAAGAGTGAAACAGGTCTGCTAATAAGAAAATTGTTCTCAAAGTATGGTATTCAGCACCATAGGGGAGTTTTAAAATATTGCAATTTAGGTAACAGACGCCAGGGAGAGGAGGGGGATCTCTGGCTTAGTTTGTTACTTAAATGATGTGTTTAAATCTCCTGCACCATGCTGCTGAGGGAGATGAAGGGAGTAAGGAGCAGGACTTGGTCGATCAGACACCAGTACATTTTAACACCATCCGGCCACGCTATTGCTACGTTTTAATGGAACTTTTTTTTTTTCCGGCCAGGGGGAGAGAGAACAATTAGATAATTAAAAGTTATAACTAAGTAACTGATTCCCATTTTATTTTCTGATTTATATATTATTACACGGGAAGAGAATAGTATTGGAAAGCTCCTCCAGTGTAGCCTCATGAATCTAAGTGAGTGGGGGGGTTGCTGTGTTCATCACATTGGGTGCATGAATTACAGCTCAAATCACCAAGAAAGACAAGGGTTGTGACTAATATACACTAGAAAAAGATAAGAAACAAAAGATTGAGCCTAAGATGATAAAGGATGAATAAGACTCAAAAGCAGAAGCAGGGGAAACCAGTAACTAGGCAAGGTATTATTTTTCAGAAGTCTAGCTAGTTCTGCTGGTTTTAGAGGAGATGGACGCATCCTGAGGTCGCTGGGTCATTGTGTGAGAATTATTGAGTTGATCTTTGAGGAATTGCTTTTTAAACTCTGTCTCTTTCTCCTGTAGCATGAGTTCCCATCCATGGAGCAGGCATTCTGCAGCAGCAAAGACCAGCTGACCCCCGAGCCTCTGTCTGCTGTGAAGATCGACTCCAAAGGCGTAAAAAAGAAAATGCAAGAATGCAATGACGAGGGAGAGACAGACAGCGAGGAGGACGATGGATACCCTGAATACACCCATCACTTCAGAGGGCGACCTCCAAGTAGCTGCGAGCATTCCAGCACCAGCACAAACAGGGCCGGAGACTCGCTGCTCGGAGAGACAAGTAACCAGGAAAGTACTCTCCTGGCTGCCGAAAAAGTTGATTCCGGAGCATGCCAGCCTGTCCTCAACGAAGATGGAAGCGTAGGCTCCGTGCACTTTGCCCCCTTGCTAGAGGAGACCTGCTCTTCCAAGCTTTCGGGAAACTGCAGCAATTTTAATGTCAACTTAAATTCAGTGTTACTGGGTGATTCTGAGGGGTCCTGTGAGGAGAGTGGATCCTCACAGGTCCTCTTATTTCAGGACCTGGAAAAATCATTCATCGCACAGGTTACCGGTGCTCTTCAGTGCGGCCTTTTGTGTGAGCCAACAGCATTGACGATGGGAACCCAGCCTCTTCTGTCCAAGATGTGCCCTTTACATGAAGCTGCTCTGTCCACTGACAGTGAAGAGTCTGATTCTGATGTGGACCAGGACTTTGGATACATGAAGAGAAAATGAAACTTTTCAGTATTCTGAGCATGAGATGAGACTTTCTCTGGTTTACATGTTAGTTCTCAGGTTTTTAGCAGATTTTATATGAGCCACTCTGTCTAATGTATATTTCACTTTTTTTTTTAACGTCTGTACTTATACACATGTGCCATTTTGTAAAGACTTTGTTTTGTTTTACTGAAGTTCACTGTTGTGAGGAGAAATGGTTGTTTTAGGGCATGGATGACCCTTCTTGATCTCATGATTGTAGAGAATGGAGTTGCCAATGGAATCTTTGCAGGGAAGGCCACAGAAACCTTAGCCTTGAAACTACAGCCTGTGTCGTTCTAGACACATTCGCATTGAGTTTTAAAAAAGACAAATGCTCTATTCCAGTATAAAAATATACTACTCCTGCTAAAGACTGAGTGGATGAAACCTGAGCTATATTAATCATGCCTAGCAAAAACTTGTGTTCCCTGGTAAATCTGGCTCTAGTTAACAATGTGCTGTGGAATCATTTGTTGTTTACAGGGCATTACCTGTTTTTTTTTATTGTTATTTTCCCTGTGGGCTTGCTTCTCTTCTTAAACTCTTTGAGCTCTCTTACTCATATTGGCTATGTTGATCCTGCTCATCTTCACCTGCTTCTCCTTGTAAAGGGAAGAAAAAGCTTACATTGCTTAACTCAGTTTTATATTGGGAAGACCCCCAAATGCTTCCCTTCGAGTGTGGTACTGCAGCAGCCTAAGGATGTTCCTTTCCCTTAGGAGCACATAGTGCTAAATAAGGAACAAGCTCGGGCATTGCATTAATCTCTCTCCTTCCCCATTTGGAGTTGCCTTTAGTGCTATTCTTGGCTGGCTGGTGAGCAGTCATCGCTGTAAGGGCTGTGTCCCAATCAGCTTCTTATCCAAGGGTCACCCCCCCCCTTCCCCCCAACACGTTCAGTTGACTGAGATGCAGGAGTCAGATTTCATGCCTAGAAGCTCCAAGGCCGCCGCCATCTTTATTTCAGCCCTTGTGAACATCTTGTGTAGTTGGTTTGGTGATTTGCTTGCCCCCACCCCTCACTCTCCTTGACCTCGTTCTCTTGGGCTGAATCTAGAGGCCATGGCTCTGCAGGCAAGTCAGTAGGGTGAAGATGAGCACAACCCTGAAGTGCTCATAAGCCGACCACTGAGAAGAAGTCTCAGATTTTAGTTTAAGAACATATGAATTATTCCAGTACTGTTCAAAAAGATGTACAACCTCAATCAAAACCTGCAAGTAGCAAAATAGGTGTCATGCGCAGGCCAAGACCATGGGCACTGTCCTCCAGCTATCAGATGGCGAAAGAACAGTTCCTCCTTTAAGGCCATTATATATGTTCTGTGTGCATTTTGTTCTATCTCTCAGCAGAAGGAAATACTGTTCCAATCTACTTAGGATAATCTACCAGTGCTAGGCGTCAAGTTTTTTTTATTCTGTCTCCATTTACTTGCTATAATATCACATACACAGAGAGATCAAGTATATTCAAATTTATCAAATTATTTATTAGAAATCACAAGGTCTTTCCCTATCTAGACATTAAAATCTAAACTCACACACTCATTCATCAATCACACATCATATAAAAACATCCATATACATGAACAATATTCAAAGGTCAATAGTTACAATTGATTGCAATCGGTATAACAGTATCAGATATGTAACATGGTTTTTATATCAAACCCTTCTCTTATCCGTCCAACAAAGGATCTCTTTATTTCGCCTAAATGATCAGGCTTCCTCAGGGACTAACAATATCCTGTAGCTGGTCATATCTCTCAGGACTTGAACTCTGGTTCCTACACTCTCAAGAATCATAAATTTTCATGAACTTCCAGTTTATCACCAATATGACCAAAGGTAATTACTGCTTTAAACATTTTCCGAAATGTGCTTTCAACCGCTACTATTTTCCATGTCTCTCGATAATGTCAATCATTACCAGACAAACCGCTACTCATTTCAGTCTTTGAATGACTTTAAATTCCAAATATGTCTCAATAAATCCATTTCAGGAACCTTGCAGATTGTGCTTCATTGTATCTGCACGTGACCAGATACAATGAAGCACAATCTGCAAGGTTCCTGAAATGGATTTATTGAGACATATTTGGAATTTAAAGTCATTCAAAGACTGAAATGAGTAGCGGTTTGTCTGGTAATGATTGACATTATCGAGAGACATGGAAAATAGTAGCGGTTGAAAGCACATTTCGGAAAATGTTTAGAGCAGTAATTACCTTTGGTCATATTGGTGATAAACTGGAAGTTCATGAAAATTTATGATTCTTGAGAGTGTAGGAACCAGAGTTCAAGTCCTGAGAGATATGACCAGCTACAGGATATTGTTAGTCCCTGAGGAAGCCTGATCATTTAGGCGAAACAAAGAGATCCTTTGTTGGACGGATAAGAGAAGGGTTTGATATAAAAACCATGTTACATATCTGATACTGTTATACCGATTGCAATCAATTGTAACTATTGACCTTTGAATATTGTTCATGTATATGGATGTTTTTATATGATGTGTGATTGATGAATGAGTGTGTGAGTTTAGATTTTAATGTCTAGATAGGGAAAGACCTTGTGATTTCTAATAAATAATTTGATAAATTTGAATATACTTGATTTCTCTGTGTATGTGATATTATTGTATGTCATTAGAGAGTTTAGCCAAAAAAATATTTTTCCCTCTGTAATATTACCTCCATTTACTTGCTGGCAGAAAGAACGTTTGCCAAGGTTTTGGATTAAGTCAAACCTGCTTTACTCATACACAGTTTGGATACTTTGTGCGATTAGTACATTTAGGGCTAATTTTTTAAAAATGTAGTTGGACATTCAAGTTGCAAAGTAAAGCATTGTGTATAAAATTGTAAATGGACAATATCGATTTTCAGCCGTCTTAAAATATGCACATAGTTTTATTACACACTCAGCATTGACTGCCCTTGAAAAGGACATTAACAGTATGGTGGCATCAGGTCTCCAGGAAGGCTACAGTAACCCCAGAATGCTATTATAACCCTAATGTATGGGCAGTGGTACAGCAACACTGGGCTTCCAAGAGGACCACAGTACTCTGCACAAAGCAGCTGCCAATATAACCCTCACAGCAATTAGCAGGTATGGGGCAGATGTAGTGGTGAGAGACCATGTAAAAGAGACAGGGTGGTGCAGAGCGAATGTTGGTTTAAATATGGAAACTTATATACTGCTGTACCCAAAGTGGTAGAAAACCGGAGAGGAAGATAATTGTGTAGACTGGCTGGACCAGCTGGTCTGTATCTGCCCTCATTTACTATGTTACATACATTTTCAAAATGTTATATAGGTAAACAGGGTATCATTTATGCATGTAACTGTGCACCACATATAAATGTATCACTTTGCCCCTTTGCATATACTAGCTGCATATGCACCCAAATTTTACTTCCCACAGCCTCCCAACACACACAAAACCACCCGCCTCACACCCCCACACACATGCCAAATGTATTTACTTCCCAGGCCCTCACAACACACACAAAACCTGACAGAAGTCCGGAAGGCTCCAGCGGGGGGCCAGGACCGGTCCGGGACACATCTCCTGCACGACGGCCGTCGGCTGCCAGCAATCAACATGGCGCCGACTGCCCTTTCCCTTACTATGCCACTCGGGGACACCAATGACGGCAGTAGCCCATGTGACATAGTAAGGGCGAGGGCCTGTCGGCGCCATTTTCAGGACTGGCAGCCAGCGGCCCTTTGCCCTTACTATGTCAGAGGACCTACCGCTGCCATTGCTCCACCCCACTGACATAGTAAGGGCAAAGGGCCGTCGGAACCCGTTTCACTGCTCGCAGCCGACGGACCAACGCCAATACATCGCTCCCGGACCACTCCTGAACGCTCGCTCCACCGACTGACATTTTTATCAGGTCTCGGGGGGTGGTAATGAATTTATTGCGAACATCTTGGGGAGGGGTCACGAGGGGGGGCAGGTTTCATTCATTTGGCAACTCTGGGGGGGCAGAGGGGTGGGCTACTGTTTTTCGCAGGGCTGGGGGAGGGGGCAGGAGAGTGTGGGGTGGTTAGTTTAAGAGAACATTTCTCATAGGGTTGATTTTTGGGGGAAGAGGGAGGTTCACACACAAATACATACACTAAACTTGCACGATCTCGAGAATGCACCAAAATAGCCCTCCCCAGACCACAAAACAAATTTGGGAGTGCAAATTTGGTTAGGCACTCCCCTATTTGGCTACATAATGCGCACAGACGCCCAGGGACAGACCACATGTAGCACCAACAACTTAAATTTCCCAGGTCTTGGGGGGGGGGGGGGGGTTATTATTTACCACACCGAATTTAAAAAATTTGTAAAACACACTTTTTTAAAAAAGCGTTTGGGGATTCAGACACAGGACTATAATTAACCCTGAAATGTTATACTTTTTTTTTCCTTTCTGCAATTGCTTAAAGAAGTGACTGTGGACTTAGGTACAGAATCTCATAATTTAGCTGGGAATAAATTGGCTTATACTGTTAACATCATAGTACTCGCAGCATATTATCAATAGGTTATTAGGTGGATACCTTATCAGTTTTTACTCTTATTTCTGACTTTACTTATCTTTGTAAAATAATTGAGCATAGTTAATTTTAATTACGGTATTATTAAGAGATTTTATTAGATTTAGGGTTTAATTGAATTTATTGTACTTTCTTTGCTTTTTCATTCTTGCTTTATCTTTTGTTTGTATAGTTTACTTATATTTTACTTTATTTTACTCATTTATTTAATTTAGTTGTTAATTATTTTATTTTCATTTTATTTTTCTCTAATTTTTATGTTTCTTTTTTTAAACCGTTTTGGTGAGCGATTTCGCTTTTGAAAGACGGTATAGAAATGTTTTTAAATAAATAAAATAAATAAATTTGATTTAAAGGGTTGGGATTGGGGGGTTTTTTTGGGGGGTGGGGGGTTCCCACAGCAATAGAAAGACAAAAGTTTTCTGCTCTGAAGGGTAGGCAGTAGGCGAGGGGAGGGAGAATGAGGGGGGAGGTGAGTGTGAGAGGAGAGAGTTGGAGTGGGGACAGGGGAGGGAAGGGGGGGTGAGTGACCAAGGGGGAGGAGGATGAGTGACTGAGGTAAATGAGCAAGGGGAAGGGGGAGGGAGGGAAAAGAACTTGACTCTGCCACTGCAACGCGTGGCGGGGTACCGCATGTGATATTTTTACCTCAGAATACTGTACTTTGATATTTTTTGTGTAAAATATAAATGCATAACTTAACTGTGTGTGGAATGGGGCATGGGGCGTTGTGCAAGGCTATAAGGTTTGCCTAGGGCACCTAATACCCTTACAAGAGCCATTGGTATTGGGGGGGGGGGGGGGTGTCAGTTTTTAAAGTTTATCATCACTGAAGGGAGCTGGGCTTTTTTTTTTTTGGGTGGGTCCGGGACAGAGAATGTATGAACTGCAGGCTGCAAAAAAACCTAGCACAGGCCCTGACTATATACACAACTGGAGAAAAGAGAACAGAAAATCTAAATAAATGAGAGGAAGGCAGGAAAAGAAGTTGTAAAAAGAGGGGCGAGGTAGAGAGGGAAGTTGTGGAAAACAAAGGCAGTTGATAGTCATCAAACTGCAAAGGCTGGAAATGTAATGTTTATTTTCATTATGGTAATAGTTTCTTGCTTTTTTTCTTTTCCGTGCTAGATACAGGCGAGGGCAGGAAAGCAGCTGGTATCGGTTGTCACTAAGGTAAATAAGATTCATTTCTCCGGGGGGCAGGTAGGTGCTTGGGGGGGGATATTTGATGTCGATCGCTGGAAAGACCCTTATTAAAAATTATTCCCGCTTGGCAGCTCTGCCACGGCAGAGAAGGCGCTTTCAGCATCCGGCGTGAGACTTTTTCCCCATCGACCAGAAAACGGGCGAAAGCCTTTCGTACATGTAGCGCAAGGTGAAGCGCTTTAAAAGCGCCCCCTCCCAGCGGCCAGATGGGGCTGCGCGTGATGTAAGAGCCGGCTGCGCCTCTCTCGTCTCGGCAAGCCCCGAAGGAGGGTCGGAAACCACCTGCGTGCGGGGAAGGCGTCGGGGCTCCGCCCACTCGCGCGCGCTGCCTTTCCTGTAAGTGCGACGCCCGCCGGCTTCTTACCGCAGTCTAGCGGAGAGCGAGGCTGGTTCCGGCCATGACCGCGTCCCTCTGGCGGCAGAGTCTGCTCGCTGTCTGCCTCGTGCTAGCAGGTGAGTGGGCAGCACTGCCGTGGCCTTGCAGACCTGAAACGGTAGGTAATGGAAATGTTGGAGGGAGGGAGGGGAAGTGTTTCTTGCCGGGCGGAGCCTATTTTTAACCCGAAAGGGTGAGTTGGATCAGGCGTTAGTTTTCCTCCCGTGCTTATTCCTTGTGCAGTTGAAGGATTCGTGAGTCCTGGACTTTGACAAGTAATAGCTATATATATATATACACACACACACACACATATATATATGTATATATATATATATATGTATATATATATATATATATGTATATATATATATATATATATGTATATATATATATATATATATATATATATATATGTGTGTGTTAGGCACTGATTGAAATAATGCTTCTATGTCTAAGGAATACAATTAAGTTCAAGCTAAATGTTGTACGTCATGAACTTATATGACCAGGATCTGAAGTGTAACTATGAGGACCTTGCCTTATCTCCCTGCTGAGAGTTCTCTGCACCACCAAAGTCAACTTTGATTGCGTTTTGTGAGTCATTTTTGTTGTATTTTCAAAGCTCGACGTTCGAGTTTAAGCATTTTGGGTGACTTTGTGTCCCTGAGCACAAAGAGAAGTAAAGCTCTCCAAGGTTCCCTTTCTGTTAAGCATTGTATATGATGATATACCTCTCAGTTGGGACAGCTTGGTGCGGTTATTTAGTTACTTATTTACTGATTTTTATATACTGTCTATATCGGAAGACCGAACTAAGATAACAAAAGCAAAGATATCAGTAAAGTTCCTTCAAGTTAAAACTATTATTGTGCCATAGGAACAGAGAGCTGGTCCGTCTTCTGGTGCCTAGTGCAATTTTGCTGTTCACTGTTCTCAGATGAAAAAAAAACCAAACTGATTAATTTTATTTAAAAAAAAAAAAAAAAAAGCTTGTATTCCACTTCCTCCAAAACATTTGTTCAGCGTGGATTACAGCTATTAGCATCCGTAAATAGAAACGCATCATAAAAACAGTTCAAACGGACATTGATCTTAGAGGCAGGTTTGGCTCCAACAAGTTTTTTTTTTTTTTAACGTCTTTTTGAGATGTATGTTGAGATCACCTGTTTTCTTGGTTCTGAATCAATAATTGTATTAATCCCTATGTTACTGCATCAGTAAAGGTGGTCTTCCTCTGGTGGAAAGGGGTCGCAACCCTTTCCTTGGGACACACCTAACCAGTCTGGTTTTCAGGCTGTCTACAATGACGATGCATGAGGCAGCTTTGCATGCACTGCCTCCTTTGTATGCAAACTTCTCATAAGAACATAAGAATTGCCATGCTGGGTCAGACCAAGGTCCATAGAGCCCAGCTTCCTGTCTCTGACAGTGACCAGTCCAGGTCCTAACTGCCAGATTCTATAAAGTAGTTGTAATTCCTGTTGCTCGCTTCCAAGGATAGCAATAGCTATCTTTAATCTACCTGGTAAATGTATTATGGCCTTTTTCCTCCAGGAACTTGTCCAAACATCTTTTAAACCCTGCTATGCCAGTTTCCTTGATCACATCCTCTGGTAACAGATTCCACAGCTTGATAGTGTGCTGAGTGCAAAAAACACTTTTTTTTCCTATGATTTGTTTTGAGCTTGCTGCAGGGCCGGCGCAACCCGCTGTGCATTTGCACAGTGCTGTGGCCTGGGGGCTTAACTCACGTGAAGGATAGGGGGCTAGTGACGGAGATAATGCCACCGCACCCCCAATCCACCAGGTGGTAAGGGAGAAAGATGCTGCCAGCCATCTCTGCCAGGCAGCCAGAAGAAGGCCATGCCACGAGGCTGTCCGCTGGTTCTGGACCCTCCTGTTCTGGAACCAAGTGGTTGAGGTGAGGGAGCTGTTGGGCCACCTACTGGTTCTCAACTGCCACGTGGCTCAAATTGTAATGCCTCTTACCTCCAAGTGCTCCTGGCAGAGCATCCCACGCCTGCCGCATGTAGCATTTCCTGTTTCCCTTGAGCTCCTCTTTTATAGGCCTGGCAGCTGGGACTTCCTGGGGTGCTGGCTGATAACATCACATCGTGGCCAGATGTATAAGAGAGTGCTTGCAACCAGCCAGTGCCTCAGTAGCTGGTCCCTGTCATACCTTGCCTGTAGTTGCTGTTGGTCCTGCTACTTTCTCTTTGGATCTTGACCACTGCCTGGATACCAGTGTTGCCTGATCTCCATCTGGCCTGACTACTGCCTGGATACTGACCTGCCTGGCTGTTCTCTTCAGACCCTTGCTTTAAGTCCGTCTGGCCTTGGAACCCAAGGGTTCAAACTGCAGGGGAAGAGGCTGATACAGGTGAAGCCCAGTCCTTGTCCCAGTGTGTGTGTGTCTGCCTGCTATCAGAGGGGGGGGGCCCAGCTGGTTCTCCAGGTGGGCAGTATCAATCTTGCCACAGTGACTTGCCCAAGATCACAAAGAGCGACTGCAGGACTCGAGCGCTGGTCTCCTGGTTCATAGCCCACTGTTTAACCACTAGACTAGGCTATTCCTCCACTCAATCCAAAGGACTTGCAAGTTGTGACAGAAATGAGGGAGCTGTGGGGCCACCTGATGGCCACAATTTAAAAAGCTGTGAGGCAGTTCCCAACCTGCCGTAGGGTAGAAGTGGAAGGCTAGGGCTGCTGGGAAAGGAGTGTGTGTGTAAGAGGGAGCATTGAGACAGATGCAAACACCAAGCTCTAGGGATGATGGCGTAAAAGGTCTAAATAGTAGTAAGCTGTAAATTCTGCAGTTTATATCAAAGGTTGTGCTATTGAAGCATAGGGTGTTCTCTTCATGTTAGTATGTGAGGGACGGAGCATGCATGTTCAGTATATAAGCATGTATGTGTGAGATATGGATCGTGTGTGTATATGTAGGGGAAGCATATATGAATGTGTGTGTACGAAGATATAAATCTACAGTATATCTACCTGTGAGAGAGCTTGTGGATTAGTGGGAGAGGGATGCACAACAATCTCAGGGTGAAGAAATCAAAATTTCCCAGGTATGGAGAGTGGGATACATTTTTTTTTTTTTTTTTTTAATCTTTATTAGTATGACTTTTGGATGTTTGTGTCTGCTGTTTTGAAATATTTTATTGGTGTTTGTACAATTTGTTTTAAATTTTCCATAAGATTTTAGTTATTGGATCTTCCATTCATCAGCTGTTTTAAAATATTCTTTTTATTAGTATTTTTTATACTATTAGTAGCCGTTAAGCCCGTAACAACGGGCTTCATTTAAAAAAAAATTTTCGGTCCATTTCCTTCCCACTTCCAACCCCCCTCCCCCCCTCTCTCTCCTCCCTCCCCCCTCTGTCCTCCCTCCCCTCCTCAGCTCACTCACTCCCCTCCCAGCTCATCCACAACCGACAGACAGGGGGGGTGTCCCTCCCTCGCGAGCGTCGCCACCGCTACTGCTCCTCCCTCGCGCGCGCCGCCGCCGCTACTACTCCTGCTGCTCCTGCTTGCCGCTGTTCCTACTCCTAAGGAGCAGGCGCCATTTTTTTTTTTCCGGGCACGCTCTGCTTTGGCCGACATGCTCGCATGCGCGGTAGAGCTGCTCTCTACTGCGCATTTGCGGCACGTCGGTCAGGGCTCCCTTATCTAGTAGATGATTTATTATATTTATTGATTTTATTGTTTGTCTGAGGATTGGTGATTGTTCTGATTTGATAATTGCACTGCATAAAGTCTGACTTGTGATTTCCAGTTCAGTTTTTGCCTGCATGTTCCTTTTTCTATTTTGTTTCTTTTCCTGTATTTCATGAGGATCTGTCTGTGTTCTGCATGTGTGACCGAGGACAGGTATTCAGCTAAGCATGTAAGAATCTATAGCAGCTTGGTTTGTTCTGTTTTCCTAATATGAGGTATCTTGGTGTTTTAGGGCCTGGTGTAATTTAGTGTTACTTTTCGTAGGTGAGGTTGGACTTTTAAAGTGTTGGCAGTTCTGTTTTTTGGTGTGGGAGGTTTATTATATAGTAATTGTAATTTACTCATGGCTTTGAGGGTCAAGCCCACTCCGTATGCATTACAGTAGCCCAAATGCCATATGGGTTCCAAATGTCTCTTGGCAGGGTAGTCTAGTTGGGTACTACAGCGGTGCATGTAAATATATTATGTTGTGATATTTTTTACCTCAGAAGATTGTACTTTTTTCATGTAAAATCTGTTATTAATGCATAATTTCTAACTTGTGTGGGGTACAAGGGTATAAAGTTTGCTTAGGGCACATACTCTTGCATAGGCCATGGACTCAGGGAGGGGGGGGCTGAAGACATAGCGGTGTGACAGGTTTTTAAAGACTGAGATGCTGGAGGGACCACTGATGTTACTGGCATTAGTAGAATGGGATCTAATTAATATGTGGGTACTTGTGACTTGGATTGACCACTGTTGGAAGCAGGATGCTGGGCTTGATGGACCCTCGGTCTGACCCAATATGGCAACTTATGTTCTTAAGGAGGTGGGCTTTTTTTTGGCAGGCCCAAGACAGAAACTGAATGAAAAGGAGGGGAGGAGGCAGTTGTTTTGAAATCCTGTTTTTTATTATGGCTTTATTTCTTGGTTGGTTTTGAGGACTGGTGATGTTTCTTTTCCCTTTGTTGCACTGCATAAGGAGTCTGGTTTGTTGTAGTTTCCAGTTCAGTTTTGTCTACATGTTTCTAGTTATGGTCTTTGTTTTTATTGGCTCATATAGTAAACAGTACAGAAAAGTTCGGCACAGAACTCATATTGGTACAAATAGCTACAAAGTGACCAACTTTTCTAACTTAAGGAAAAACTGCAACCCAGAGTACAACAACCATACACACCCACAACCACTACAATACATGCAATCCTTACCACGATAAACCCATGGACTATATAGCAAAAAAAAAAAGCCCCGAAGCCTGAAGAAGGCAGACTCCAGAAACTAGCGGCAAGTACACCTCAAGGAGTAGAGAGTAACTTATCCATAAGCAAAGTACACATTGGAGACCAGGAGAACATGAGGAGACCAAGTCTCGCTTCCAGAGTAGTTCCATTTGCGCTGTCTGCCGCATCAAGGCTTCCATTGATCAAAGGAAGGACATCCTCAAATTTCCAATGCATCAGGATAGCTTTTTTGGCTAGAAGAATGCCACCTCTAAAAAGCATCTGCCCCCCTTGTGATAAGAAACAGCCCCAATAACAAAAATACAGAGACCCCCAGACCAGGAGAACAATCACAACCCCAAAAGTTTGTCCAAATACTTCATATGCCATCCTAAAAAGATTGTAATTTATGACACCCAGTGAACATATGATAAAAAGTACCAGGAGCAATCTTACATTTTACACAGATATCAGAGTCCCACAGATTCATCAAAACTCCCCTATCCCTGGAGATGAAAGACCTGTGCTATAGCTTAAACTGTATTTCCTTCATATAGGCAGCTGATTAGTACCTACAAATAAGCATGAGCTATCCTCTCCAAGTTCTGCATTCCACTTCCCAGCCAACCTAGTCAGGTGGGGAGTGGGCAATACAGAGAGAAGTCTAGCCCATATAGCTTTTTATTGAACTTGGGCGTGGGCTCAAACTGTCCTGATCATCAGTAAGAGCAAGCAAAGAAATGTTGCCAATAGTGCTGGGCTTGAAGAAACGCACAAAACTGATATGTTATATATATCTGTTTTATATGTTATGAAATTTGCTGTAACAAGTTGTTTTAGATGTAAACCAGCGTGAAGGCCTGTACCAAACTTCGGTATATAAAAACACAAATAAATAAATAAAATAAATAAATCGCTGTATGTCTCACTTCTCCAGCAGTTGCTTAAAGGAGTAAAGACATTCCGAATCAGTCCACCCTCTGAACTACACTGCGAAGGCCCATCCCCACTCATCATTGAAAAATGTAATCTCCCAAATCCGAGCCAAAATTCAGATTGCCTGTCAAGGACAAAGGGGGTGACCATCACACTGTGAGCCCCCAGCCCCTGTCACCAAACCCAGACCTTCCTCAGACCCTGAAACCAAAATATGGAAAGTTTTTTTCATAGAGAACAATTTGCTCACTGGGAGATGTACTAGGTTAATCAGGGCAAAAGGAGCCACCCATTCTGGCATCAAGCTCTCAATGTCAAACTTAGGACGACCGGACACCCACTCTTGTAAATAGCACATAAGACATGTAGCATTGAAGATGCATAAGTCTGGCAAAGCATCACACCTCTTCTTACGGTCAGGCCTCAACACATCTTCTCCAGTCCTCGCCTGTCTATTAAAAATGACACACTAAAGAGTGATACACTTTGAGTTGAGGCAGAGAGCCATACTGGAAGCATTTCCAAGGGATAAAATAACTTCGGGAGGATCACCATTTTTAATTGGAGCACAACATCCTAGTACTGACAAAGGGAGTGCTTTCCACTTTGGCAGTAATGCCTTGATATGATTCATAGTGGCATCAATATTGATGGCATAGAGGTCCTCCAGGGAGCATGCCACCTGTATACCCAAGTATTTAAAATGAGATCCTGCCCAGGTAAATGGGAAAGGCCCATCCCAGATAGCCAGTAAAGTAGGAGAACAAGGGAAAACCACCAACTTTCCATAATTAATCCGAAGCCCCAAAAAGGATCCAAACTGATTAATAACAGTAATAATGACCCCCAAACAATCCACTGGCTTTTCCTACATAAAACAACATATTAGCAAAAAGGCTTAATATGATGATTTTTTTCTTAATCTGGATGCCTTGAATCGAGCGAAGAGCTCATACCTTTATTGCCAATAGCTTCAGAGCAAGGATGAACAATGGAGAAGGGGGGCAGCCCTGCCTAGTCACCCTTCCTAATAGAAAAGCCTCAGAGAGAGCCCCATTAACAAACAGTTGTGCCTGGAGAGAATGATATAACAGTTTGACCCAAGCCAACATAGAATCCCCAAAGTTATAATGTTCCAAGACTTGATGCAAATAAGATCACTCCACACAGTTGAATGCTTTTTTTTCAGCATCAAGTCTAAGGAGAAAGACTAGTCAAAAGTATTACTCGCAGGAGAAAGAGCAGTCAGCAAAGTTTTAAAAAGATTAGTATTAGAAAGCTGCTCTTTGATAAATCCTGTCTGATCTGGGCCTACTACTTCAGTGATGACTGAATTCACCTGCTGAGCCAAAACTGTGGCCAGTAATTTGATATCTTGGTAAAGGAGGGAAATGGGCCGGTAGGACAAGGTTAAAGCAGGATCCCGTCCGGGCTTGGGCAACAGGACCACAGTAGCAAGGTTATGTCCTCTATCAAACTCCCCCTGCTTTTGAGCTGCCTGAAACATATATTCTTTAGGGGCAGCAGAATATGATCACACAATAGTTTGTAAAATTCAGGTCTAAGACCATCAGGCCCCGGTGCTTTCAGCAGCTTCAGCTGCCGGATAGCCTGCAAATTTCTGCTTCGTGAATCGGCATTTCCAAAAGCACATGTGCACTTAAAACAGGGAGATCCAGGCCCTCCCCAAAAATCCTGGTAAGCTTGTGTATTAGATGGTCCAGTGGTGTACAGAGACTTATAATATGAAACAAAAGCTTCCAATATTAGAAGTGGTAGTGAGATTCATCAAGTTGTCCCTGATGTGAGTGATAAGACCCTTCGATGTCTGGCAGAGTTCACCAACTGGGCTAGCAATTTACCCAATTTGTCTCCCCACTGGTAAAGTTTTGTATTTAAGATATAAAACATTCTTTCGCTTTCGAATCAAGTAGGGAGTTCAGTTCCCGACAGGTGGCATCCAAACTCGCCGGTGTATCCCTGTCCAAGTTCTGCTGATGAGCCCGACGTAAAGCATAATCTTCTTAGTAAGTGCCAAAATGGCAGAAATCCGTATCCCACTTAACACGAGTGTGATAAGCCAATATATGGCTCAGCAGCCCAGCCTTAGCCATGCTCCAAAAAGTGATGGGATCAACATCAGGAGTCAGATTAAACTCAACATATTCCTTCCATTTATCTTGGAGAAATACAGCAAAACATTTATCGTTATACAGATAGGATTGCATCTTCCGCCGAAACTGAGCCAGAGGCATGGGGGAGTAAGTTCAGTGTGATCAGTACCATAGCATGATCTGAAAAGGGAATATCATGAATCTCACTAGCCACTAACTTGTTGTAAAGAAATTCGGAAATAAGAATATAAACCTGATGGACATGAGTTAAAAAAAAGTATACTCCTGATCCTCCAGGTGAAGAGTATGCCAGGCATTGATTAATTGTAGCTCATGCAACATGAAGCCCACTTCCTTATCTGCCTGAGCTTGCTTAGGGGTCTTGGATGGCTTGCAATCGACCAGAGGATTGACTACCAGATTAGTCTTCTCCCACTATTACTCATGACCCTCCCAGGCAGCTACTTTAGCCAAAGAGCAGAAAACAAAACTGAGTATTGGGTATATATATTGGGGGCATAAAGATTGACCAGTACCATCTTAACACCCTGTAATTCCCCATCCACAATAAAATAGTGCCCATTAGGATCAGACAAACATTTTGTCAAGGTGAAGCTGACAAGTTTGCTAATAAGTATGGCCACACCAGGCCGCTGAGAAGAAAACAATGACCAACCCATTCCTGCTGTAGCTTGCGATGCTTCCCATCTTCCAAGTGAGTCTCTTCCAGAAAAGCAACCTGCACCCCACGTCTCCAAGTCCATTAAAAGCTTTTTCCTCTTAATTGGGGAGGGCAAATCATCTATGTTAAGAGTAGAGAGAACAAGCTTAACCATTAGGGTCAAAAATAGCATACATCCATAGCATTATAGAGATATACATGGAGAGTGGGATTCCCCAGCATAGATCCCCCCCCCCCCCCCAAAAAAAAAGCTGGAATACTCAATGGAAAAAGAAGCGTGGGATTCAGGTGGGACAACAAACATACAACCCCAGTCTCACCCATTCACACACAACAGCCAAACCTTAACCAACCACCCAGACATAATAAACCTTAACTCTCAATACCTCAATCAGTAGGGGCACCCTCCTAACAAAAAAAAACAAGCGGCAAGGAGGTTGTTCCTTCTCTCCTCGCCAAAGGGTGTGCCCACTGCCAATTGGGGGCTTCCGGAACCGGCAAGGATCTTAGATAAGTACTCCAGGCCCCTCATCCAACACAGCCTTCAAAAAGGAGATAGAGCAGCTTTTAAACTAGCACAAGTGGGAAAGCCAATGGTCACTCAGCAGTGCATGCTTCAGAGGAATGTATCTTTTGGCATTCCAATAAAAGCAAAGTAGCCCATGTGCTATAAGTAAAGAATCACCTGAGCTAAAGAATTCCAGATTATACATATCAACTGAAAAGAAGGTTGTTAATACAAACGCACTTTGAAATGTCTGTATGCTAATGCCAGAAGTCTAAGAAATAAGATGGGAGAACTAGAATGTATAGGAGTGAATGATGAGACATAATTGGCATCTCAGAGACCTGGTGGAAGAAGATAACCAATGGGACAGTGCTATATTAGGGTACAAATTATACCACAATGATAGGGAGGATCAACTTGGTGGGGGTGTAGCACTTTGTCCGGGAGGGTATAGAGACCAACAGGATAAAAAATCATGCAAGAGACTAAACACTTATGAGATTTCTACCCATATAGATTGTACTGTGTGTTGGGTAAGAGTATAGTGATAGGAGTATACTATCGTGCACCTGGCCAAAATGATCAGATGTGGTTAGTGCAGTTAGTATAGCTGTGTTTAAAAAAGGATTGGATAAGTTCTTGGAGGAGAAATCCATTACCTGCTATTAATTAAGTTGACTTAGAAAATTACCACCACTATTACTAGCAACGGTAACATGGAATAGACTTAGTTTTTGGGTACTTGCCAGGTAATTGTATCCTGGATTGGCCACTGTTGGAAACAGGATGCTGGGCTTGATGGACTCTTGGTCTGACCCAGTATGGCATTTTCTTGTGTTCTTATGTTCTTATAGAACACGAGCCCCACCCACACATATATATTCACACCCACACACACAAATTGTCCCAGAGTTAGTTGTGCATTCCAAAAAGGCCAGAAAAACAAGGGACCTTGATCCTAAGAGGATTAACAAGTCAGTCTGCTGTGTGAAAAAATGGTTGAAAGACAATGTAACAATGACCATCTCAGCCTGGAAGTCGATCGAGGAACTCTTTTAACAGCAGGAGCCGAGGAAAATATCAGTCTCATCAGAGAGACTCGCAGCCTCGCTGGGTACTGAAGGGTGAATTTGATCCCATGATGATACAGCTGAGTGCAATATGGAGAGAATTCTTTGCATGCCACTTGTACTTTGTTGGAAAAATCTGAAAACAGTAGGAGTCTAGCCTCTCGGTATGTGAGGTTTTTCCAATTCCGGTAAGCTTGCAGGATTCTAACTTTATTCGTGTAGTTTAAGTAGCAAACAATGGTTTGGCGTGGCAGTGACTGGTTCGGTCCCCCCCAGCCCCTAATTGATGCACATGCTCTAAGATGGGCCTTTCAGCTGTACTGACCTGCAGCTGTTTGGGGATCCACTTTTCGCAGCCTTATCAATTCTTCTCCAGATAACGTTTCCGGAACCCCCACAATCTGCAGATTATTCCTGTGACTGCAGTTCTCCAAATCCTCCAGTTTATCTTCTAAGGATTTGTGATGGGTCCTGCGCTCACACGCTCCAGCATAGCCGGCTACTCCTCGTAAGCCCTGAGTGTAGTCTGCACCCCCACCATAGCGGATGCATAGGCCTCCATTCGATCAAACATCATCCACTGATGTCTGAATCTGGTGCAGCTGGTCCTTGAGCGCCGCCGAAACAGCCCAGGTGAGATCTTTCAGGGCCGCCTCAGAGAGGCCAGAGCCCTCCAGGTAAGGGCTCTGTCGCTGTTTTGTCTTCACCCCCAATGTTGTGATCGCGACTGGCACTTCAGGCGTCCCACTATTACTACTTACTATTACTACTTACAAACTCCAAAACTCAGTTGCAGGAGGGTAATTGGCATATAATCTATTTGACAGATACAGATGTCAGGGAACCGGTAAATTGAACGAGCCCCGCCGGTTCCTAGGAAGCGAGAGGGAGACGCGTGTGCTCAGGCTGCCAGCATAGCCACGCCCCTCTATGGTCTCTCTTCTTTGTTAGGTGAGGGTCTGCACATGTGACTGAGGTGAGGTTTTCTGCTGGCAGGTAGTTTCTGTGCAGGGCTCTATAGCAGCCTGGCTTGTTTCATTTTCCTAACAGGAGGTGTATTGGTGTCTTAAGGCCTGGTATAATATTTTCAGTGTTCCCTCTTCTTAGGTAGTCGTTACTGTTTGAGTGCTGGAAGTCAGTGCTGTTCTGGTATGGGAGATTTACTATCTTTGTAATTTCTGTTCAGAAAGAGTACTTATCTTTCCCTTGTGTCATTCTTAACAATGAAAGTAATACTGGCTTTTTATTTATTTTTATTTCCGCTGTGGATTATGAGCAGTGAGTGTTTTTCGTCAGGTGTGTCATGATGACAAAGGTTGAGAACCCACTGGCCTAGAGCCTCACCGGTCCAGGGGCAGTGACAGCATGGTGTCTCCTTCCTGCCCGCGCAGCCCAAAAAAGGAAGCTAGGGGACGGAAGGAGGAGAGGCCATAGCAGGAAAAGGAAGCCTCTGCCTTGGGCTCATGCAGCACAGGAGGAGCAACAGCGCACTCTTCCCCCACACCCCCCCCCCCCCTCAAGACCAGGAGGCTGCCCGCTGGACTTCTGCTTCTAAAGGGAGGGGGGGAGAGAGGGGTGCGTGTATCTGAATATGTGTTTGCACGTATATATAAGAGAGAGGAGAGAGCCTATGAGCAACAATCTGTCTCCTCTTCCCTGCTAATCCATAACAATCTCAGGGCATCTGGAAATCAAAGGATCCCAGGTATGGACAGCAGGGGTTTTATCTTTTTGTTTTAAGTATTGGGTGATGTATGAGTCTGCTGTGTTTTGAAATATTTTATTGGATGAAGGAGCTTCACTGGCTTCCTTTTTGGTGCATAGTAAGGTGCTTTCAATTTGTATTTATTTAAAAGATGTATAGACCACAAAATATGTAAAATATCACACAAGTTCAAACTTTATCGTGGACGTTTAAGGTATTGAAAAGAACTGGGCCTCAATATCTTGAATCATTTGGTAGGAGGCTGCCTCTTGAGCCCTAAGGTCTGCACATAAAGCATTTATAGTTCCCCTCTCTGTTCAATAGATAGATCAGGTTAAGACAAGAGCAAGCTTTTTCTACAGTAGCACCCAGACTCTGGAAATCCCTTCCATATCAGATCACATTAGAAGAGCCACAAAAGAATATGATTGTTCTTACAATCGAGCCGATGCAATAAGTTGCATTCAGCAGCGTACTGCTTAATACATGATTGGACACGCAAAAACTCCCGATGCAATAAGGGGGTTAGCGTTTCCAAGACTTGCGTCCAAACAGCACATAGCTAATGGCCTCATCTACATGCAATTTATGTGATGAGCGCTATTAGCTATTACCCTTTGATTAAAAAAAATTCCCGCGTGGCCGACACACCCATTGTAATGCAAGTTTTATGCCAGCCTGGGAGCTGGCATTAAGGCATGCCACACTCAAGGGCTCAACCACTAAAACAAAAATCCTGCTTTCTGTGGTTCCTCCTATTCGTACCATTGCAGTGGCTAGCAGGGTGGATAACTCTGTGGTCACCCTGCTGCTCAAACGGAGAGGTGAGCAGTACCCTCTGGCTGGCCCGGGGTAGCGGGCTTGATTGGCACTTGATGGTTCCGGTGACTCGCAGAGGGAAGGTGATGACACTTAAAACTCTTTTAATCACTCCATCACAGCGCTGATTGGTCCATTCACTATCATATGTCAATGAAAGGACCAATCCCCTTTCAGAATGCTGTCCTGAAAGGGGATTGGTCCTTTCACTGACAAGTGCCAGTGAAAAGGACCAATTGGGAACAGCCCTGCTGGGGGTGGGGAGGGAGCTCTGACCAGGTCAGCTGCTAGGTGCACAGCCACGTCTCCTGGGTGCCTGATGCTTGAGTGCTAGGGACATACAAATTTTACCTAGTACATCCCTTTTAGTGTGGCACTCCTTAGCATTCTGTCGCTCGCCCAGGAGAGGTGGATGTGCACATGTTGAAGAAAAATGCACCTAGTTTGGATGCATGTTTTTGTGCGTGATAAAGCATTGGCCTGTTTGTGGAGGTAAACCTTAACTGCTGATGCAGCAAGGCGTTTACATAAACTAAATGCGCCTGTGAAACTCTGCGTCCTGCTCAGCACCTTCAAATGGAATTTTTTTTTTTTTTTTTTTTTTTGATGGCAGAAAAGGACCAAATGATCCATCCAACCTTATGTCAGAATCTGCTGCACTGTGCACTTTACCCCCATGCTTAGTTTCCCAGCCCGTAAAAGTCAGGGTCCTCTGTTTGAATCCAGTTTCCCTTAACTGTTGCCGTGGAAGCGGGGAGCAATGTTGGAGTTGCATCAAAAGTATCAGGCTTACAGGCCGATGCAATACCTGTGCGAGGAAAATGGGTGCTCATGATTGGTGCGTGTTAGAGCGGGCGCACTATCGACCTCTCTGAGGCACCTGACTTAATATTTAAATGTGCTGCAGCAGTAAAAAGGAGACACTAGGGAGAATTGTGCGCC
Source organism: Rhinatrema bivittatum (assembly GCF_901001135.1). NCBI lineage: Eukaryota > Metazoa > Chordata > Amphibia > Gymnophiona > Rhinatrematidae > Rhinatrema > Rhinatrema bivittatum. The sequence goes on along the minus strand of NC_042619.1, from coordinate 239,675,003 downwards.
CTAGCGCCTCCTCGGCAGCGGGCACACAGGAGAGGTGGCTGTCAACGGGTTAGAATGGAAACTCAATTTTACAAGTGTCCGTTTTTTCCTAACCTGACCACCAGCACATCCCGTTCCCCCCCCCCCCCCCCAAAGGAGGAGAACCTTTTTGTTCCTTCAACTTTAATATCACCACGACATTAAGTCAGAGGAAGTACAGCAAAGCAGTATTTTCTTCTTTTTTGGGCTGCTCAAAAATATTTCTGAGGGTAAAAAATGTGTGCATCGGGTGCATTTTCTTTTTTTTCTTTTTTTTTCTATCAGGAGAATAGTTGTTAACCTAATCAACATGCATTTGCTTGTGATGAGCGCTATTAGTTTTGCAGAGGGTTGGACGTGCGTTTTGGATGCGTTAATCCCCTTATAGCATAAGAGATTGTGGACTCTCCTCTAACCACGGATTAACCGCTCGGCTGAGCGCACTGTATTGAATCTGCCTGTTCATGATTAAGGGTAGTAAGCGCTGCATCAGCAAGTTATCACTCATGTCTGTTTGTTCCCCAAACCGTAAAAGTCTGGGCCCTCATTGGTTGTCTGAATCCAATTCCCCTTTTTCCCCAGCTGCCATTGAAGCAGAGAGCAATGATGGAGAAGCATTAACAGTATCAAGGCTTATTTGTTAAGGGTAGCAACTGCCTCACCAGCAAGTTACTTCCATGCACTTTTTTTTTTTTCCCCTTCATTTCCATCCTCAAGCCTTTAAGGGATCACAGTGTGTATCCCATGCCCCTTTAAATTACAGTAGATAATGGCCTCAGGAATGGCCCCCACCCTAATTACAAGATCCTGTTCACATCCTGCCTCTAGTTGCCATCCGTTTTTGGACTGAAAATGCAAATTCTCTTGGATTCCATGTTCTTCCAAGTGTTCAAGATAGCCACACGACACGCCTGATACACGAGAAGGATTTTCCCATTTTGTGTCGGGGGGGGGTGGGAGGAATGCTGAGTACTTACAGCCCTGTCATTTGGAAAATGTATCTACTGAGAATTTTTTATTTTTTTTTTCGTCTTCGCAGTGTCTGGAGAAGTTCCTGTACCGCAAAATGTAAGAATGGAGTCAGTAAATTTGAAGAATATTCTGAAGTGGGATCCACCTATATCACACAAAGAGCATATGACTTACACAGCACAATATACAAAGTAGGTTTGGGAGTTGCAGGGTAAGACATAATGAAGGTGCTGTCACCTTATAATATCTCGCACAGCCCCTGTTCTGCTCTGTTCAAGTGACTTATCCATGCCCTATCTCATTTCTCTGTGTATTAACGCTTTGCTTTTGCTGTTCCTAAACAGCTAGCCTACTCTGCTGCTGGCTGACTTGTTTCCAACCAAATTCACTATAATTTATCCTCTTAACTGCTCCCTATGTGATCTAGGCCGATTTTCAGAACAGTGGATTTGTACAATTTGCATATTGATCTAATGCAGAGCCTCAAAGGCTGTAAACAAGTTGGGTTTCCCAGATTTCCACAGTGAATTTGCATGTACTGCCTCCATTGTAGGATAGGTATCTCTGAAATAAAAAGGAGCATTGACTTGGCAATGAGTCAAGCATGTTAAGGGGAAAATACAAACCACTGAGTTGTCAAAGCACTGGTTCACCCATTCTCATCATTTTGTCCCAATCCAGCCTAGCCCTGCAGCCTCTGCGCCAGCTTCAACTAGCATATTTGTATTTGCTGGCCTGCCTGAATAGATGTCTGTCTCCTTTCTTGCCTGAAGACCTCATTCTATCTAGAAGAAAGGTGTGAAAAAGAACATTTTTCATGTGTGCTATTAGGCCTGTTGTAACATGTTGGGTTTGGCTTTTGTCCACAAAAAAGCATGAATAAAATGAAACTAAACATTCAAATATCCAGTAGGCTTCAGTGAGGTACCAGAAGGAAGCATTTTTCATAGAATAACAAGCTGAAGGACAAGGGGGATTATCATATGAAACTGAAGGGAAGGTAGCTCAAAGGGAATGAGAGAAAATCCTTCTGCATTGAGAGAGTGGCAGACACCTGGAACGGTTGTCATCCAGCAGAAGTGGTAGGATTGTAAATGGTGATCAGAATGGCCCAAGTGCATGTGGACCTCCTGGTAGGGCAAAGGAGGGAGAAGACCAATGATAGTCAAAAGCAGGTACAAATCAGTGGCCTGGCTAGACAGTGACCTTTATCTGCTGACCATCTTCTGTGTTAATCTGCAAAGAATCAGTTTTCTCGGAGTGGAATGACTGCTAGATCTCTTTACTGTGTGAAATTTTTAGGTTGAGTTTTTGTTTGTAGATTCAAAAGGTGGGGGGTATGTGTAAAGCACACATTTTGGTATCTTGGAAAAAAAAGTCTTTCTTTTTTTGTTTACAGTGATTTTCTGTCTACTTCCTTCTACAAACCAGTTCCAGTTTGCCAAAATATTAAAAGGCTTGAGTGTGATTTCTCAAGGCTGTCTTATGCTGGTTACTTTTATCTGCATGTGAGGGCCGAGTTCCAGAACAGAACCTCCAACTGGGTGAAGATCCACTTCACTCCCCTTTCACAAAGTGAGCTTTACTCTCTTCTTATTGCAAAAAAATTCTCCATAATAAGGGGAAATGGAAGCTGTCCTATTCATGTACCTTCCCGAAAAGAACAGAGAAACGAGCAGAGGAAATGCAGTTCTTTGTTCGTGGTCATTGTTGCTGTTGTACACGGTTGCCACCTCACATTATTTCACTCAGATAATCCAGTTTCATTATGTAAAGAGTTTTGGTTTAAGAGTGTATCTGTTTGTTTAGCTCAACCTTGTTTGAGATGACCAAAGGTGCAGGTAGAAGTGAACGACCTTTGCAAAACTGGAGCCAGTGATCCCATTAAGGTCATCCAAGCAAATCCCTATATAAATTGTACCTGCCGCTGTCCCCAATTCCAGTGCAATCCTGGTTCACCTCTGTTGTTATATGGGTGCCATTTATTAAGGTATATCTTTTATTTCAGTTCAGGTATTTGATACCCAGATTTCCTCCCAAAAAGTCCCATAATGCCTCTTTTTCAGTGGCAGCCATGCTGCTATGAGAAAGTAAATATTGACTACAATCTGAGTAAATAACCTTAATCGTCTTCAGTCCCTCCCCTCACAATGGGGAAAGCCATGGATACCAACACAAGTAACAAAGCACTATTGAATTCCTTAATAAATGTAGATGTGTAAGAGCATGTGTACTGCTGAGGTTTCTGTACAAATCATGATAAATGTACATTGAGAAAGTTGCCCCAACAGGAACTAAAGAGCAGAAAGCACATATATGCTCAAGAAGGGCTTTTTGTATTATAGGAGATGGTTATTATTGTAACAGGTTCACTGTTCACAAACATGGCCAGGCAGCTAGGTTAGGAAATATAATGTGCTAAGCGCATGTGATATGCTCCAGTGGAAAAGGCAGCTGGTTACTGGGATAGCTAAAACTTCATTAACTTTCATTTGTGTTCCATTCTTCCTTCTGCAGCAATCATTGGACCACCTCAAGTGATTCTGGAGTCTCGGAGTGGCTATCTGGATGTGATCTGTATAGATCCTGTGCACGAGTATGAACAAAGGTCCCTGAAGGAATGTTATGGTTCTAGCTGGACTTACGAGGTGCGCTACTGGAAAAAAGATGACCCCAATCCACAGGTAATGGTTACGGAGGTAATCTTTATTCTGTATTTTTAAGCTTCTTTCTTTCAGAATTATTTCATTAGGTAGGAAAGGGAGGGGTTTCTATTTTTTCAACTTTGCATCTTTTGCAAGGGCCTGCTCTTTTCTCTCTAGCCAGTGGCGTAGTAGTTAGCAGTGGATGGGTCCCCATAACACCATGTTGCCTTGAAAACCCTGTGAGAGTGACCAAGCAAGTCTTCTGGATGGGAGCAGAAAACCATGCCGACTCCAGCCTTTTCTAATGCAATTTCAAGTTTTTATTACTATAACATCACAGAGGACTGCGTTACCTCCGGACAGTGTACTCACAAACCTTCAGAGAAGGTCAGGAGCTCCTTGCTCCTGGAGACAGGGGGGGGGGGCGCTCTCCAGTTCCAAGCTGAGCTCTCTCCCTCTATGGGATTTAAGGTGGACAAGGCTAAATGCCTTGTCCCGCACAGGTTTAAAGGGGAAAAACAGGGGCGCTTTATCACAGACCAAAGAGTCTAAATAGAAATATGCAGACATAACTGAACTAGAAACTGCAACAAGCCAGATTCTGTATGTAGTGCAACAATGAAAAAACAGGAACATTACCATTCTTTATAAAACATCAAAAAATAAAATCAAGAAATATAAAACATCAATCATAATAGCAAAGCCATACTAATAAAAATAGATATTTGAAAACAACTGACAAAATAGCCAATAAAGCTCTGGAATTTGTTGCCAGAGGATGTGGTTAGTGCAGTTAGTGTAGCTGGGTTCAAAAAAGGTTTGGATAAGTTCTTGGAGGAGAAGTCCATTAACGGCTATTAATCAAGTTTACTTGGGGAATAGCCACTGCTATTAATTGCATCAGTAGCATGGGATCTTCTTAGTGTTTGGGTAATTGCCAGGTTCTTGTGGCCTGGTTTGGCCTCTGTTGGAAACAGAATGCTGGGCTTGATAGACCCTTGGTCTGACCCAGCATGGCAACTTCTTATGTTCTTATATGTTAAGTTCTCAAACGCCAATAAAATATTTCAAAACAGACACATCAAACAATTCTTAAAACTAATAAGGATTTTTTAAAAATACCCTGCTCTTTCCATACCTGAACTCCTTTTTTTTGTTTTTTTATTCCAGTCACCCTGAGCTTCATGGATTAGTCGGAGGTGGAGGGTTCGCACAGACTTTCTCTCTCAAATATACGCTTGCTCACACATGGCCACTGATTCCTTGCATGCTTGCTGACATGCGTGTGTATTGTCACATGGATCATCGCTTGCTCTCTAATGCTCATTTATGCATACTGACACATGCTCTGTCATGCATGCACTGATACATGCCTGCTCTCATGCATGTGCACTTGCATACTTGCTTTCATATGCATTTGCACATTTGCTCTTGTACTTGCTCTCTGTGTCTCACATTTTGCTCTCATACTTGTGCTTGCTCTCACACTCACATACAGATCACTGACAAAAAAAATAGTTTTACTTTACGTAGGGGGTTCTAGAGGGGCCCTAGGAGTACATGGTCTGGATGGACTGCCAGTTAATGCTCTGGAAGGAAGTGTTCTTGGTGTAGAAAGAGGCAGGCTGCAAGTTCCCTATAATGGCTGGTGTTTTGGTTTTTGGGGGTCTCTTTTTTTTTGGGGGGGGGGAGGTTTTTGTGGCCCAAGGATAAGGTATTCCACGCTTCCAAGCAGGTTCAATTCAGCACCTGACACTTTTTTCTATTGCATTAGAATGCCAATCTTCCCCAATCCATTGAATGAGGATAATCCAAGACTGCAAGAATGAGTCTCATTGTCCCAGCCTGACAAAGGCTGAGGGGTTCTACTATCTCATCCAGTTATTTGAGCAGCTTCCGATCCCACTGGGATTTCTCCATCCCTCAGTGTGCAGGAGGATGGACAACTTTGTTATCCGAACCTCTCCTCCCTAGCCTTGATAGCATGGGTATTGAACGCACAGTAGCTTCCTCCCTGCGCCTTCCAACAGAAGTGGAAGACATCTTGATCTCAGCCAGGAAGTATTAGACTAGAAAGTCTGATAACTTCAAATAGAGGTTTTTGGCTTATAGCCAAAGGACTTAGTTATTTGTTTTCACGTTCTTCTTCATCTGGTCCTAATACATCCTCTGTGAAAGTATACCTCGATGCCATTATGGCATGCAATCATCTTGTAGAAGGAGCGCCAATATCCATTCATCTTTTAGTATCTAAATTTGTGAATGAATTGTAGCATTCAAAACTTCCTATCACTAAGCCTCTGTGCTTTGGGATTGTAATTTCATCATAACTCAGCTCATGAAGTGTCTGTCTTGAGCCTCTTAACTCTCCTTACGTGGAAACTGCTGTTTTTGGTAGTCGTATCTGCTAGGCATGAATCACGGTGAATAAGAGACTCATGTTTGTATCTCCAGTTCTTCCATAACGGTGGTCCTACATAGCTTCCCCAACTTTCTTCTAAAAGCGATTATCAGCTTTACATATCAATTTATTGCTCTTCTAACTTTTTTTTTCCCCAAGTCGTCATGTGCATAAAGATGAGAAGGCTCTCCGTTTGTTCTTTGGACTCTGACAGGCCGATGCAATACTGTGCACTGGCCGCAGCACAGGGGTTAGCATGTCCAAAACGGGTGACCAACCTGTAAATTCATGTAGATTTATGTTGATGAAGCTATTAGCTATTTCCCCCAAAGCAAAAAAAAATGTACGCCTGACGTGCACATTTTTTATCAAAAATAATGCCTGACCTGGAGCAGGTGTTAATTCCTGAGGAGCCCAAAAGGTTTACAGAAAAGCAGAAAATACTGCTTTGCTGTAGTTCCTCCGACTTAATATCATGGCAATGTTAAGTTGGAGGAACCGTAAAAGGAGAACCCTAAAAAAAAGTGTGCTGGCAGTCAGGTTAGGAAAAGGGATGCACAATTAACAAGTGTCCGTTTTCCTAACCCGCTGGGCGCCTGCTGCCGAGGAGGCACTAGGGGCGCACAATTTTCCCTAGCGCCTCCTTTGTACCGTGGCAGCCCATTTAAATATTACATCAGGTGCCCCGGAGAGGTGCATCTATGTGCTCTAGGAAAGCAGGAGCTCGGTCATGAGCTCCGGTTTTCCACACACCAATATTGCATTGGCCTGTGCGAGCTTTGGCTTACTATTTGAGAAGGACTCTGCCTCATCGTCAAGCTTCCCAGTTGTTCATATCTCTTCATCCTAAGAGAATGGGAGCAGCAGTTTTTAAAAAGAACTCTAATTCGCTAGAAGACTGTATTTCACACTGTTATGCACTAGCTAGCTTGCAAATAACAGACCCTGTCAAGGCTCATCAGGTTAGAGCCATGGTGACGTCAGTGGCTCATCTCAAGGCCACTTCAATTGAAGACATCTGCAAAGCTGCAACTTGTTTGTCTGTGCACATCTTCTTCATTCTACTAATGCCTGGACAGCAAATCCAGAAATGACACTAATTTTGTACAAACAGTTTCGTGCAACCTGCTCACCTAGTAGTCCACCTTACATTGGTGGGACAAGGTTGCTCATTCAGTTTTTGCTCTGGTGTGTGACCCTTAGCTTGGGACTCCCTACATGTTTAATGGCTAAATCAGCCCTGCTTTTCAACTGAGAAACAGTTTGCTTACCTGTAAACAGGGTTCTTCATGGACAGGATGACTTAGCCATGCTTATTTCTTGCCCATCTCCCTGGCGAGTCAACTTCCTCACTATAGCTCCTAATGGACCGAAGAACTCATGAGGCAGTATGTGTGTGGGAACCAGCACGCATTCTCTAAGATTTTTGCTGAGTCTTGAGAGACTAATCCATTTAGTGCCGTCAGATGTCACCCGCATGTCATAGCAAATGTATTCTGCTATCTATAAAGAACCCTATTTTATGGCTAAGCAACTTGCCCTATTTGCTCTTTGGGGAACAATGGGTAAAATTATATTTTGGTGAAAGAAAGTACTCTATTGTACTAAAATCAAGCTTTTAAATCTGTGCAAAAAAAGAATAAATACAAACAACATTACAAAAAGGTCACACAATATAGTTAATATTAAATTGTAAAACAATCAAACTAAACTAAAACTAATTCAGATAAGACCAAATTTGAGGCAGAGACAAGAGTGTGCCTCCTGTGTTTTAATGCCTTGGCCTGAGGTAGCATAAACTCACCTCTCTGGTCCCCATGATACTCTATTGCTCTGTCCATGTGGTAGCATCTAGTTGTTTCTACCACACTGGGCACAGTGATAGAATAACTTTAGCCACCAGAAATGTAAGTTTACTCCACCTCAGACCAAAAAGGAGTTACAGGACCAGCGTAAGCTCTCTGGGGCTCGCAGCTTTGCAAACTATAAGCTTTCTGGGAAGGACCTTAGCTGCATAGTATGCACTTTAGTGTTGTGCATCCTGAATGTGACATACTGTTCAGCTGTAGGTGCCTTCCCTGGAGAGCTTACACAATGTTCAACTGTAGGCTCCAGTTTCTGAGAACTTACATTTCTGTGTGAGTCCTTCCTGGGTCTGAGGTGGAGTACCATGCTGGACACAATAGTAGACGGCATTGACCACCAGAAATGTGAGTGTATGCCACCTCAGACAGAGAAGTTAAAGTTCCAGTGACTTTGGCATCTTGTTTAGCTGCAGATGCCCCCTAGAGTTTTATGCTTTAAGCTAGCTGTAGGTGCCTGCCCCAAGAGCTTATGCTTTGCCAAAATGGCCTTAGATGCAATAATTTACTCTCTGGATGGGCTCTTACAGCTAGCTGAACAAAATGTAAGCTCCCTGGGGTGGGCATATAGAGTTTACCAAAATTGAAGCACTGTCGGTGTACTGTTCAGCTGTAGGGGTCTGCTCCGAGAGCTTACTGGAAATTAAACTCTTGAGACCGAGGTGCAGTAAACCCAAGCTTCTGGTGGCCAAAGTTATTCTATTGCTGTGCCCGGTTTGGTAGAAACAGCTAAACACTACCACACCGGGCACAGCAATAGTAGAACATGGCCATCAGAAATGTGAGTTAAGGTTTCTTCCTTCTGACCCAGGAGTTAAATTTCCAGTGTTTAAGAAAATGTGCTTTAAGCTATCTGCATTGCTGGGGAATAGCAATAGCTAAATGCCATATTTCATGAGATGTGCATGCACCCATACGAAGATTTTTATTTTTTGGCACTAAAACCCATATTACATACCTGTGTACGGTTAGTGCCAAAAAACTCTCTGTAGGTCCAGTGCATATTACATCCACTCTAAAGCTCTTTTGGAAGTATATTCCAAATAGCAGATGCAGTGCAAGAAAGTCATTTGTCTGGTTCTGGCTGACTTTGCGCCCCCCCCTTTTTTTTTTTTATTGAAAGAACCAACAAAAGAGCTGACCTTAACGTATACACAGAAGTGTACTTTACTAGGCATTCTCGGAGATAACATGAGCCCAAAATTTATAGAGGGATTTAAAGGTCAAAATAACCTCTATAAAACAGAACCAGCGAGTAAGAGGGCCCCCGTATTTTGAACAAGTTGCAATTTACGAGTATTTTTTTTTCCCTTGGGCAAGCCAATGTAAAAGGATATTGCAGTAATGAAGCCTAGACAAAAGAAAATTTTGGATCAGAATAGCTACATTTACATAAATAGAAAACCATTGGGCGTTTCCGAAAGGTATGGCAGCCGTATACTGTTTGGCGGGTAAATTTGGTTTGACTGTCTTAGTTATTGCGCACACTTGCCTAGACAGCAACCAACCCATACTGGTAATCTTTATTTTTTTCATCTCATACATGTTATATATGCTCTCCATTAATATTACTCAACCTTAGCAGGATAACATAGGGACTAGGGTGGGGGGTTCATGGGGGCACACAAATGACACAACTTGAGGGTTTGCAATGGTTTATTATTCCCTGTTTTCACCCCTCTGTTATGAGATTACATCAATTTCACTTCTGTAGAAAGGGATGTTTTCTTTGTACTTCTATTCCATTATACCATTGTCTATTGTGTATATTGTTCTGTTGTAATTGTCTCAAAACTTTAAATTACAAAAAAAAGCTACATTTGCATTGTCAAAACAGCTCGGCGAAGGAAGAAAATGGTTTTCGAACCAGATGACTCTACACATGCTTGTAAGCATCACATCCAACACTGTTCTCAAACTCTTCACTCTCTCTTTCACTGGCAAAACGACCTTTTCCAGGATCAAGGACAAGCTTAGAATCTGTGGGGATTCTTTTCCCACAAATAGTATCTCAGTTTTGGCAGGCTTTTTAACATCAATTTTGTTTCCTGTCATCTGCACCCATAATAGCCTCAGCTCTTGCATTCAATCTTTAGCTCCTTGCATTAGACCAGGATGTAGATGTTTAGTTTCAGGCTGTTCAGGCACCGCTCATAGACTGTTTTGTTTATGCCCAACATTTCAGACTGCAGTCACTACCCAGAACATCAAAACACTCTCTGGCCTGGATCCCTGGACAATGTACTGCCTTGAAGTTCAAGCGGTTGCTGAGGACTATAACCAGAGGGGACAGCTCAGTGGTGTGCACTGCGAGAGGACCACAGACGATGGTAATCTCTTTAACATGGCTAGCTTAAGCCAGTGTGCTGGCTCTCAACCATTTGGCTGCAAAATATATTCAGATCTGTATTCAAGTGCCTTTTGCCATGGGAACATATGCCCAGCGGGGCAGAGACAGTGGGTTCAGTAAGCATCCAGCACTTTAGTATTTAGCGATTTCAACTATCATTGGTAAGCCATTGCATATAAATGTCTGCTTGCTCCTACCCACCTTCCTATCAGTAGAAATCATGCACTTCTCATCCAGCTCTCCTCAGAGAGGCTTCCTGTGGCACACCCAAAACATTTTCCCTGTATTTAGCAACTGTTCCATTAAAGGCATTAAGGAGAGATTTCCCCCTCCACTCTCCTTCTCCAGAGACATTTCTTAATGTTGGTTATTGACCAGCAACTGACCGGCAGATGCAATCCTCTGGGTGTTAAGAAGCTGTGTACTGGTTTTCAGAGCACGTTTCTAACGCCCAGATTAATTTGTTTTAACTCCTGATGCAGTAAGCCAATGGTAGGCTAATGCATTGGGAGTTTAAAAAAATAAAATGAAAGTGGGTTCTGTGTAAAATGTGTACCGAATGCACAGTTTAACTCAGGAAGGTGATGGGGAGGCATCCTTGACAGGCCGCAGCCACCTGCCCAGGTAAGTACAGACTTATCTGGCTGTCTGGTGTGGTTCACCTTTAGTTAGGCATTCAGCATGTTTTCTCAGGGCTGGTATCTGGTGATACGTCAGTGGGAGTCCAAGCTGAGGATGGCACCCAGGCCTCTTGTTACTGTACAACGTCCAAGGGACAGGAATGGAACCCAGGCTGCCCACATTAACACTAAACCCTAAGGCATGTGGTTGGGCCCCTGCTTTTTACCTCCTGAATTGTAGCAAATACTTTTGTAAGGCCTTTCTAGCATAGTAACTATTGCAGAGATACACTTCAAGATATATGAAGATCACACATCCTAACAAATCTCTATTCCGTCTCCTTATGAAGTTTATGAAAAGTATAACTCGTAGGGAGTTGCAAAATCCACAGGTCCTTTTACTCTGATTTTTGCACCTCAAAAGAAAAACGTGTGCCTACTTTTCCCTTTTGAAAATTTGTCTAGGGAAAATGGACCCACAGAGATTTGCCCCTGCTTTATCTCCGTTGCCTTTTCCCTCCCATGCATGATGTTTGCATTTTCAAACTTAAAAACCGTGCATTGTGGCATCTCCCTTCCTAACCCTACTTCTGAACCCATTTAAATTTTCCACAGATAAAAGTACAAGTGTTGATCCTGGCGCTTACCCACAGAAGGAAGGAGGGGGGAGGGGGGAGGGTGGTTTAAAGCCCAGTGATGGATTACCACCCTGTTCAAGGCCTGCACCTGCTTCTAATTCTCAGACTTGTTGGAGCTGGTATAAACCAAATAGAATTCCACTCATGGAACCATGTGGCGTTCAGGGCTGGACAGCATTACACAGTGACCAAAACGTCACATTGCCCATGTTCCAGTAGTACTGTAAAATCAGAAAACGAGTCCTCTCTACATTCCCATCTAACGGTGGCCTCTAGAGTGACTTGAGCTGCTAATCCCAATGGGAAACCTTTTAGGCTCTGTGCAGAGGGCGAAGGTTCACTGGAGCTGGAGTTCCACTAAGGGCTCCACTTCAAATCCAAAAGGAAAAGGGAGATTGAGGAAGTTAAGGAGAAGATGGCCCTAGAAGGTGTGCCTGGTGCCCTGGTCTTAAACTTCTCCTTCCAGTGTCTTAAGGCAGGAGTCTGATAAGTTGTGTCCTGGTTTTATTCAGATGTGGTTGGGAGGAAGAGGGCTATACAAGGGTAGGAGGAAAAGGTGACTAGGTGTGTAAAGGTGTCACCAAAGTGTCCTTATTATATGCATCATAGTCTTCAGATGCCAGAAGTGCATAGGGTTCTCTCCCACTCCCTAGTGGGAGCTGTCTTGTAAAGGAGTGTTTGACCAAACTCATACGCCTACTGTAGCTCATGGCCTCTCATACTAGGAAGGTGGCCTCCAGCTTTCCAGGAAGAAGGAGATTTTCTTGGGTTCCAAGGAGGATCTTGAGACTGTGAGAACCAAAGGAAGGGGGCGTTAGACCCATGCTCCTTGTGCTTATTATTGGTTTTGCCTTGAGGGTTTGCAGAGTAAAGGCTGTCTGAGTTCTTTCTTAGGATGAGCTACTGCCAATTCTTCCTTTCAGGAGAATGTTCCAGCTTTTACTGGCTACAGAGATCTGCACACCCGGGGGGAGGGTCCCACTTTCCTTAGAGCTAGTGGGGTAGTGTGCGAAGACTTGCCATGATAGTAACTATTTTGGACTGTCCTACCAGGTTTTTCTGTATGATTGCGCTGTTGTTGAGTGTGCACTATACAGAATCTATTCCTCTGCATTAGTTAAAATCCAGTAAACGATTTATTTTGAACACCACCAGACACTTTTTATTTTTTTTTTTAACTGGATGATGACAGGAGACCTAAGGGCTTTAAGACTTTACCTCCCTCCCGCCTCTGTCAAGACGTGATCCATGTTCCTGGGTTCAAACTTAGCCTTGGGATTCCCTGTGTCAGATTAGCTGGTGGAATATATACAGAGAGCCCCATATAGACACACATAACAAGAGAGCTGATGACTGAGTGAATAATACAATGCCTGTGTGTGTTGTAGGTAAAACTCCAGAATGGGTGATTATCATCACATTCCTACTAGCCATGGCTGTCATGCTGGGACTGGTCACTGCAGGTTACTTCACCATACTGTATATTTACAGGACAGCAAGATATGTCTTTTTTCCTGCATGTTCACTTCCACATCATCTGAAGGAGGTTAGTCTTTTTTTTTTTTTTCTCCTGCAGATGTAATTCTGAACTCGGGAATATGTTAAGATTCGTAGGGGGAAGTCATATACACAGTCGCAACCACCCTCTTCAAAACCTTGTACAGTGGATTCTTCAGGGCAGGATATTTATTTAAAAATTCTTATATGCCACTTATACAAATGCATTATAGATCTAAGTGGTTTATAAAAATGTACCCCCCCTCCACCCCCCCTTTTTTATACCCTCTGAAGTAACTATTTCCCAGTTTTACCGCCTTCTTCAACTTTCGACGTCTCCGTAATTCTACGTAGTTAAATGACACCTATACAGTTCTCCTGTACATAGTCTCCCCCTACTCTTTTGTATTCTCCCCTTACCTCCTAACTATGCTCCCCCCCTCCCCCCCCCCCCCCCCCAATTCGGCTCCCATGGTTTCATTTTTGTACTGTTTTATTTGTTCACTTTGTTATAATGTTACATTGTTATGTTATATTGTTATATTGTTTCACTGTATCTCCCACTTGAGTTCTTTGTAAACCGGCATGATGTGCTTCACGAATGTCGGTAAATAAAAGTTAATAAATAAATAAAATAAATAAATAAATATACAAATTCAAACATTACAAACAAAAGGAGATAAAAATAAATATGCAAGTGTAAATATGGAGAGTTATAAGAGTTGGACATATATCGTTAAGAGAGATCCTCTGGGACCCAAGGCATTAAGAGTGTCAATTACAAAGTACACTTAAAAGAATCGAAGGGACACATGACTGGGGTTCAGGCATAAAAAGTATTTACCAAAGTACTTATGGCGCAACAGGGATCTAACACAGAATACGCTTTTCTGTTGATTAAATCCACAGTCCAGAAATAAATATTTGAATTTGCAACTGGGTGCTTCCTCCTTTCTGTTACTGAGGTCCCCCTTATTCCTTTCTGAAACTTGGTCTAAATTCCAACAGCTTGTGGAAGCCTATCAGGGCTCTGTACGAATGGGCACACCCTCCACTCGTAAATTGTACCTGAATGAACAATGCTGAAGTATAAATATTTGACTCCTTACCATCTACTCCTTTCTCTTTTGACTCTGGTATACACCAGAGAGAGATTGCCAGTGAGTAATCTATCATTGTCTTCTCCTACTTCTTCTGTATACTACATGAGCAAGATGTTTGCCATGTGGGCACTGATTCTTAGGCTGAGAGAACCAGAAGGAAATAAATTTTCTAAACAAAAAGAGGAAGGTAGAAAAATGTCCTTTCAACAGAAGATTAAAAAAAACAAACAAAAAAACTCCTCTAACCTCAAATAGTAAAATCAAAGTCTTTTAAATCTCCACAAATCCCATAGCCCAGTGAACTGGGCCTAGGATTTCTCCAGGAAAAAGGGAACTAAAAAAGCCAAGACTTTCAATTCAAAATAACCACACCTCCTCTAGGGACTGTCTTTTATAGAAACACAGGAAACAACCATTACAGCAGCCTCATAGAGGGGTTGCTGTGGCTTTCTGTAAGGCTACACCTTCGTAGGGAACCTAGTGAGGGCCCTACAAAGAAAAATTAAGAAGACATGACTGAATTGTCTTGTTCTCAGTGAGGGTCGTGGTTTGGTTTGTTTTTTTGGTTTTTTTTGTTGTTTGCAATGACTAAAATCCTTAACCTTGCATTTGTGTTCTTTTGACTAGATTATAGTAATTCCCATTTAGCTGGCCTATCCTTCTCTCTTCTTCCTCCAGTTTCTTCAAAATTCACCTGCCTGACTCACAAGTGCCAGCTCTTTGTGTGCTTAGGCACCCCAATAATAAGCAAACGCCATTCACTATGTCTGGAAAAGAACAATTTTGTGTTCTGTTTAGCACCCCAATCAGTTTTAAAAGCTGGCTCCCATGGCCTAGTGTTTCCTGCCCCCTTCCTACAGAACCTTCACTGGCTGCTCTTTGTGGTTTTGCTGCTATCTCTTTCTAACTCTTCATCTCTCAGTCTCTCCCCCTGTGCCTTCAGGCCTGACCTGTCTCTCTTCCTATAGCTCCTCCCCCATCCGCAGGCTCTAGTCTGTATTTAGTCCTTGTCACTTATTCCTCTTGCACTAGAACCAGCTGTTTGCCTACATATTTATCTGCTTCTTACTGATTTTTCAAATATCAACTCAAACTGTTGCTGCCACCCCCACCCCCTTCCTATCTTCCATTCTACAAATACCTAATCTCTTTTCAGCTATATCCTGATGGGCCTGCCCACCTGTTACCTTGCATGTATTAAAATTCCTAGGAGCTACAGAGGGGGATGTATCGTCTCTGGCTTGAGGGCGTATGACAGATTGCAGGAAAAATGTTATATAATTGAGGTAAAACCTTGAATGTTTGTAAGCTAGGGAATTTTAGGAATAATGGATAAACAGTGATTATTTTTAGGATACCTTTTTAGGTTTGTGTATCAGCACGATGCACACTATAAAAATCTGCCAGTATCTTTCCTAGTAATGAAATGGCATACACAAATTAAGATTCTTAATTATGTGAAATGTATTTAATCTTAATATAAAGGGCTAGGCCCCAGAGGCAGTTGGGAAATCTAATAGAAACGAAGCCTTACACAGTCAAATAGTTTACTGTCTACCCCTCAGAATACGAGAAGCACCAAAAACCCATTCTGTCTCAGAAATAGCAATAATAAGCTATTTGAGGAGTTCTCAAGGATTAATAAAGGATTAGACTATCTCAGTCTTAAAAAGGACTTTAGAATTTCTATTTGATCCCAATTTGTGCTAAGTTACTCTTTCCTTTATAAAATAAAGGGATCCTGGTAGAATGAAGTACTTTGGGGAAGAGCATAGCACAAGGCTGGGTGGCATTGACTTGTGCGTTCTCTCTTCCCTCACAAGAAATTAGCTGGTACCAGAGGATTGCTCAGGACATATGTATATGTACATAAATGGCATGAGATCTGAATCTAGTAACTTTATTTAACATTATTTATATACTGCTTATACAATGGGTGTTAGGTCTAAGCATTTAACATCTATTCCAGGAACGTTCCTAGCGTTGATTATAATGAAAGAAGGTAGAGAATTGGCAAAAGCTTTTCTTGAGCATTTCAGGTCAAAAGATAATTACACAAAGTAGACAACCAGTTCTTAGCCATATATCTAACTATATTATCTATGCAGACAGAGGGAATAGGGAACTAAAGGTTGCATGATGATCTAACTCTACTTTACTTTCCTGTGCAGATGATGATGATTTATTTTTAAAACTGGCTTGTTTATGTTCAGAATACAAATGAAAGCACTGATGTATGAGAGAGAGATTACTTAAATAAAAGAAAGCAGAAATGAAACCTCTACTGATTAAAAAAAAAATGCTGAGACAAGTGAATAATGCTAGCTTTGTAGGATATAGGAATCAAGTTTATGCTTGTTATGTAGAATCTGACAAGACCTGTCTTTGTCATTGCTTCTGTTGATGAGTGCACATCAATAAAAGGTAATTACTTACTGCAGAAACTTGGGTGTGACAACATGGCTTTTTGTCACAAACTAAGCTGATCAGAAATAACCTAAAATATAGACCAGATAAAAAAAAGTCAATGGAAGTTACTTTGGATTTGACAAAATATTTGGTAGAAAGTTACCATACTACTTTTTTTTTTTTTTTTTTTTTTTTTATTCCAAGTGAGCAGAGAATTGGTTGAAAAGATACATCCCAGATCAATAGACAGAGCATGGATTTGATGTGGCATAAGTAGCAAGATTCAGTGTGGTCTGTTTTTAATCTCTTTATTATAACACATCTCCAAATTATCTAAAGAGTAATATTTTATTTTTGCTGACAAAATTTAAACTTGGTGGTGAAGGGGGAATTTCAGCAGAGGAGACATTGCATAAAAAGCCAGGCACCTAGGGGAACCATGCAGTTCACTGAAAGATGCAGTTTAATGTGGATAACGATAGAACAGTCCTTCCTGATAATGATAAAATAAATATTTGCTAGTGATAACCAAAACAAAGTGGCAGTAGTATCTACATGTTAGAATGGATCAGAAGTGGTCAATGTAGACTACTGCTTTTAATATTAGCATGCATTAAAAATGAGGAGCACTATTCCACCATACAAAGCTCTCATTGTGTTAAGAGTATGGTGTCTAGTTCTGGGATCCATATTTAGATAGGTTATCAGAACTTTGAAAAATTACAAGAAAAAGACATCAACTTAATAAAAGGGATGGGATCCAGGTGGAGATGCTTTCTTAATATGAGCTACTTGGTCTATCTGGTTTTCTCTCCTTTGCATGCAGTCCCAATCGGCCAGTTACGCTGGTCGATGTATGAGCCAGGTGGCCGGTCTCTTGCTAAAGGACATCCAGGCAGCTCATACAGTTATCAGTAGCATGAGAGCAGGTTCAGCTGTCCTATAAACCATATGCAAACTTAAGCACAAACAATGTGAAGAAAAATTCTTGTTTTCCTTCTTTCACAGTATCTGAATAAGCCCTTCTACAATGCTCCATTTCTTGCACCAGAGAAACAAGAAAACCATGAATCCTGCACTGTATGCACCGTGGTTACAGACGAAACTGAAGCCTACAGCCAGGAGCATGCTGCATTCACTGACAATAGAGCAGAGCTGCTTCACAACTCCCGAAGACCTCTGTCCAATGAATGTGAACACTTGGCACGGATGCCGCATACTCCTTTTACCCTGCGCTGAATGCCAGCAGTGGAAATGCTACTGAACAAGAGGCATGAACAGTAGCATAGAGACTTTTCTGACCAATCTCTGAATAAGAGATGTTCACAAGGAAAAATAAGACAGAGTGTGTTGAAGAGGAGTCTTACCCTCTACTTACATGTAAGCTAGGACCAGGAGTACCTTTTTAATGCACTGTATTACTATTCAATCATTTAGTAATTATTCATGTGTAAAATTGTATGTCAATATTTCCTGAAGTTTATTTAATTTTTCAACATTTTGTATCTTTCTGCAGTGTATATAGTTTTTGTATATAGTAAGCCTGTGTTTTGTTTTTTTAAAAACTACCCTCATAAAAGAAACACTTAGAGGTATAGCTTGGGTTGCTTAAGTAATTGATATGTAACCCAGTACTATGCTTGTACCTGTGAAAATTAGGAGCCAGTGTGGAGTATTTATCTAAAATTAGCTCTGGTATAAAACTTGCTCTAGTTTTGGTTTCCCCTACTGTAATGTCTGGAAGATTTTCAATGATAAAGCTCCAGTCAGTTTTGCGGTGAAGCACAACTTTGCTAAAATCCCCTTCCCACCCTGCATCCTGTTTAGTAAAGTCTGCACTTCATGTGCCTGTGGGGCCTGTCTAGTACACAAAGCCCTAAAGTGTGCTACACAAACTGCAAAGGAAGGGTGAATCTTGAAAGTGGCCCGGAGGCGCACATGTGCACCTATGTTGGCCCAGGGATGGGGCTATTTTGTAACCTACACGTGGCTATGTGTGCCTATTATAAAATAGCCTGCCTGCAGCACATGGGTGCTGACCTTTAAGTAGACATGTCCCATTTGCACAAATCCTACTTCTACCCTGTAAGTGGGGGGGATTAATTTTAAAAGGGATGCAGGCCAACACCATTGCCAGTTTTCCAAGTTAAGGAATAGGTCTTCCAAACTCTCTTCTTGCCTGTTAGCTCTGCCCCTTAAAATACCACTGCTCTGCCTAGATTTTTATCACTTACATGTCACCCATGCCAGAAGTAAAGTTACACTGAAGTGGATCCTGGTGCTTGCCAGTGTACGTAAGTATTTATGTACAAATTTCAGATTAAAATCCCAGAAGGCCCATGCCCTGTGCCTTTTTCAGAAATTCAGAGATGTGCACACAGTGGCCTTTACCTGTGTACCTGGGCAGCTTTTAAAATCCACTCAGTGTGTGTTGGCCTAACATTTGCATATCCTTGATTGATTGCGTGCATCAGGCATTTAAAATTCACCTGTAAGTTACAATGCATTAAATCTGAGACATATCTTCAGTATGGCACGGCAAGGAGAAAACAATGCCGTAAGGTGGCTCAGTTAGAGGAGCCTGGCATCAGAGGAGAAGCGTTGGGTTGTTTTTAAAATCTTGATCCGGGGAAAGCAGTAACAGCATGAGTAGCAGCATCCTAAAACTAAAAAGTGCCGTGGTCACTTTTAGAATGTTTCAAATTTCAAACAAGACCATAAAAATAAGCGTATGTCATAATATGGGCTAGAATTTAAAAGCCCTGTGCCGATGTGCCTATTTTGCATAGGCCGCCAGCACGCGCAAAGCCCCGGGACGCCTGTCTAGTATACAGCTTTCAGCAGACTGATGTTACAGATGTACTGGGCCGTGGAATTTTTGCCATGGATAGGTAAGGCCCCTGATTTTGCAACCCCTGTGGCAGAATCAGCCTTGCTGTGGACTTTAAGAGACTGTTCCTGGGTCCTATGAGTGGGCAAGCACACTTTTTTTTTCTCCCTGCTAACAATCTGACTGGCAAGAGGAGAAGGATGGCTATGCCGTAGGCTGTTCCCTCTGCCTCTGGCCTCCAACTTGCACTTTAAACCGCTTGCCAGTAGGCTGTCCTGCATGGTTGTAAATGCGACTGAAGCTCATGGAAAATGGAGAAGATGGCCTGAGGCGCTGCCACTTTCATGCTGCTCCTGCGGGCTGGACAGATGTACATGGGTGAGGGAATCCGAGCCAGGAACACTTGGGAGGATGAGGAGGGGCTGGGAGGGAGATGGAGTATGTGAGAGAGGAGATCTGCTTGGGGGAGGCATAAAAGAGGGGGGAATAATGGGAGGAATGGGTGATTGTATGTGAGAGAGAGTGGAACAAGGCTGGGAGTGGAGTGGGATGGGCACAGATGTCTATCAGAGGGTATATGGGATTGGAGCGGGGAGGGCTGTGGACCAGGGATGGGATTAGGAAGGAAGAAGGAGCACCCCTCCCCCTCCCCTTTTTTTTTTTTCTTCATGCTATTCCCTCACAATTTCAGACCCTCCTTCCTTCTTATCTCTAATCCCAGAATGTCATTGCTACTCCCTGAGGTGCCCTCCCTGGGGCCACAACTGAGATCCCTTTTCTTTATCCAAAAAATCCTCAAATTATACAGCCCTGCAAGCAACATCGGAAAAGCATTTTAATTTTTCTAATGTAAAAAAGTCACCTTCTTTAGGAGGCAAGTTTCAGAAAGCTCACATAGTTACGCAGTCCATGGCTACTTCATGCCTGCAGAGCTCGTAAACGGGTGCTTTTCCTTTGAGAATAGTCTGCGGGAAGAAACTATCTGCAGTGGGCAAAGACTGACTGGAAAAGTTCACATCTGGATTTGAAATTCAAATCTGCGGGTGGCGTTTCCTTACCCCATCCTCATCTCCACGAAGTGCATTCCCATCAGTCAGCTACAAGCATGCGTGCTGTACAAATCTGCCTGTAGGTTTAGCGAGGGGAATTATTCAGGCCAATTTACCCAGGTGGAGAGCTTTGAAGATTGCCCTCTTAATATGCCAATATGCCCCAGAATTGCTGCTGATTCTCCCCTTAAGCTGCCGCAGGAATCTGGAGCCTGTGTGTATATGGAGGAAGGTGCCTGGTGCAATGAGGGATTACAACACTCTTCAAGTTTACACATATTCCCAGAGACCAAAGATTGATTGTGCTGGTGCCTGTATCAAAGCACTGTGTCACATCAAATTCTACAAAAAAATCATAAATTGCTTTGGCTAAGGTGATCACAGCCAATCATGAGAGTATAATATGTTGAGATGGGATAAAAGGGCATCTCATAGCACCAAGTCTTGAACATCTGCTAAAAATGTGAACTTCTCGATTGAGCTGGGAATTGTGAAGTGATTCTCCATGATTCTCCTGTATGCTAAGAGAATGCTTTTCATATTGTGCGTCTAAGCAGAAAGTGTCCTGCCGATCAGCAGTGGGAGGGGAAAGATAGAAATGTTAACCCATTCTGCATGTGCTGGTTTGAAAGAACAAAGAATGGTAATTAATCATTTTCTGATATGTTGCATTCATAAACTCTGTATTGCAGACAACTGGGCAATAATATTCTGTAATCCATTAATGCTGTGAATTTGTCAGTAGTTGACATTCCATACTTGGGTGTAACCAATTTCTCATGTTAGAAAAGACGAGAGCCTACGCAAAGGCGTTCTGTACAGAAGTGAGTGGTTCCTGAGTTAGTTATGCAAACAATTCAAAGTCCAGCTCTAAGTGCTGAATTTCAGCAGACGTTGAGTGAATGTTCAGATTTTCACCAGCTCCACTAGGAACAATTGTTGGATTTTACCAAAGGAGTTGGTAAAAATTTGACATCCAAAGCAACTCTGGTTCAATAAAAATAAGAAATGTGGATTAAGTGTAACAATATCCAGTGTAACTGGCTGTTGCGGTCTCTACCGCTTCCCCTTCGCTAGCTCTGAACAGTGCCTACCTCCGCTGCTGGAAACGCCGCGTTCCGCGTGGCTGGGACTCCAGCAGCTCTGCCGGTTCCACGTGGCGGCCGCCATTGCTTGCCTGTCTCCCCGCTGCCTCGCACGCGCGTGAGGACGCCCACTTTGTGCGCACAGCTCCCGGAAGTCTGGCCCCGCCTGTGCTGATGCCGCCACGCCCTAAGGCCGATATAACCGGCGTCCGGACTCAGTCTCCTCACCTTGCAACGAGGTTCACTACTGCCTAGCAGTTCTGAGTTGCGCTTCGTCTGTTCCTCGTTTCTGACTTAACCTTTGGACTGCCTTTTGACTTTGCTTCAGCCTGCCGCCTGCCTCTGACCTTGGCTCGTTCCCGACTTCGCTTCAGCCTGCCGCCTGCCTCTGACCTTGGTCCATTCCCGACTTCGCTACAACCTGCTCCAGTCTACAGCCTGCTTCAGTCCACAGTCTGCTACAGATTCCATTCCACTCTTCAGCATGCTCCAGTTCCTGTATTCTACAGACCCTGCCTCAGTGTCCGGTTAGTTACAGCTCCCGCTGCCGCCCGCTGCCCTGTCATCAGCTGGCCCTCGGCCTGTACAGCCGGTCCACGGACTATCTTATACTTTTGGACTTCCTATACTACACTCCCAGCCTAGGCCTTAACTGCCACTGGACTTTGAGCATATTCCCCAAGTCCCAAGGTTCCAGGACCCTACGGGCTCCTCCTGGGGGGCTCCTGGTTCCCGGGTGAACACCGCCAGCCTGTGGCTCCGCCTCCCGGCCTACCCTGTCATCCTTGGTGGGCCGGCCCAAGGGTCCACTTCCTCGCCTGCAGTATCCAACTGCAACAGTGGCTTTCTGATTTGGGTAAGATTTTTCTCGGATGGTTTTAATGTGTATGAAGTTTCATGTTGTCCTAAATACATGAGTGCTTTTGATTTGGCATGCTCACAGACCTGTAGGTATGCAAAGCACCCTATTCATTTCCTATGCTGTATATCAAAATTGTTCAGGTAGCCAAGTAGTTGAACTGAAATGTTGGATTGGGGAACAAAAAAAAATCAATGAAGCCACTTAAAGGTGAATTTTAAAAGCCCAGCGCACGCATTAATTAGGGGATGAGCAAATAAGTTAGGCTCGCGCAAGCTGAGTGAATTTTAAAAGCAATGCAGATCCGCACATCTCCAAAGTTTTCAAAATGGGACAGGGCATAGGCGTTATCAGGGTGTGAACCAGAAATGTACACGTAAATACTTATGTGCCCGCCGAGACCCCCTGCCACATAAGTTTACTTCTGCTATGGAGGAGGTGTAAGTTATAAAATAAACTAGGCAGATTTATGGGGTTTTAAATGACAGGGCTAACTGGGGGGGGGGGGGTTTGGAAGACCTCTCTTATTTGGGTGAACTGGTGAAACTGGGAATGGCAGCGTATTAAAATCCCCCAGTTTACATGGCAGAAGCGGGATTTGCATGCCCACTTAAAATTCGGGCCATGTGCACGCAGCCAGGCTATTTTATAATATGCGTGCACATATGCACACAAGTTATAAAATGGCTGCATCCCTGGGTGCAGGCCAACGTATGCAAGCAAATGTGTGCCCATGTGTGAGTTTGAAAGTTACTGTCCCTATGTGGCTTAAATGTTATTCTGAAATAATTTCAGAGCTTGAATTTACTGAGCTTACCTAATATTCTGTTCATTGTTACTAATGACTTTTATGAAAAATTCATTTTTAGAAATAGAACATTTTCCACCCCTCATTTCTGAATGCAATCTACTTTGGATAAAAAAAAAAAAAAATCAAAAGTAGGTTTTCAAACATTGGGTTTGTCAATTGAAGAGTTAAAGTCGTTTCATGTTTATTAGATAATGGGTAGATTCTAAGTTTGGCATGCAAGAAACAGATGGAAAACCAGTAGTTTGAATAAAACTGGAGATAGCTACTTACAAATTTAGATGTTTACCTGATTATTTGCACTCTGACAACTTTGCCAATAAAGATGGAATACACAAAAGATTTAAAAAAAATTTGTGAACTAATTCAAGGAAACTTAACACTTTTACCAGGTTCTTGCGCCATCTGTTAGAGGCTATACACCTTTTGAAATAGCTGCTTCGACCCGTGCAATCAAATTTCAGTCTGACAACCAGTCAAAAAATGTAGGCATGAAATACATGAATGTCTGCATGGGTTTCTCTAGGGAAAAACATATGCAACTTGAGCCTCAAGTCCTCCCACCTTGCCAAATGCTGAAGTAAAAGCTGCCATACCATTACAGAGTTCAGTCTGTCACATGAATGCAAAGCAGTGAGGAAAAGAGGAATGGAAACCAGCTGCTTTGCAGGAAACTAGAACTGTTTTTAGAAATAAGCTTTATTGGTACTGATTTGCTCATGTCTCAGTATAAAAAAAAAGTTTCTCTTCTAATCTTGCAGTGAGCTGAAAATAAGGTTGACTTTCCCCACATACTGAACATAAACATAGGACTAGAACATCTAATCTGGGGGATCCAAGATAGTGCTAGGTTGGCAGGTTCCTTTTGTTTGAGCCCCTTTTTAAATTCCTCAGTATCGGACAAAGTACATATCGTAGGAGGAAGGAAACTCCATAGTACGGGTCCCAAGATCGAAAAGGCAGCATGTTGCTGACAAAAGGGCACCACGGAGAGAAGAAACATCAAGGAGACTTTGCCCAGAGAATCTGAGAGACCTGGTAGGAACATATATGGAAAAGACCATCTTTGGACTGTCACTGGTTCAAAATACAATCCTTTTGCACCTTGAGTAAAGTGTAGCAGAAAATTTAGATCTCCCTTGGCTCCTGAAAGATCTCCTTTCCCTCAAATACCTCCCAGACTCTTTCCAATCCCCATGGTATCAAATCTTTTCCCCAAAGAGCTTGTGGGGGAGGAACCCTCCAGAGACCTGTTGATTGAAGTCCCCATGGACAACTTCTTCAACCACATGAGAAAGCAAGATGTGCTCTCAGTAGACAGAAGATCGGGCACGTGCTCGTTCTATCTCGGAACCTGGGAGGGACACAGTCTCCTGCTGTCTTTCCTCAGCCCCCTTGGTTGATGTCTCCTCCCACTCCCTCCCGTGCCTTATTGAGTCACCTTTATGAACTCTCAAGCTGACTAACCATTTTGGGGACAGGTCCTTGCTATTATTCAGCTTTTGTTACATCTTGCCTGGAAGCTTCCATTGCTGAAAACTTCCTCATATAAACCTATGGTGAAGCCTATTGAACCTTACATGGAAATAAATATTTTATTTATAAACATCTGATATTCCACTTTTTACCAAGAATGGCCTCAAGGCATATTACAATTGATTTAAATTAAACAGTACAGAATATTGTGACGGTTACTGTATCACTGCAAGATTTTCCTTCTCCCTGGAACAAAGAGCAGCAAGGAAGGACAAAAAAAAAAAGGGGGGGAGAGAGGATTAGGAAAACGGACTCATCTTCTAGGAGTAGGTAGGATGTGCAGTAGGTTTCCAGGATTTGGGGTAATAAGTATAAGAGCATAGGTGCATCAACAATAAAGTTAACGTCTGATGCAGACGAGCGAGAATCCCGTGGTGTTTAAGTAATAGTCATTGCTCAAAGTTCTGAGGTCAAGTCAATATGACTTAGTCTTTGCTGAGAAATCTAAGGTAAATATCTTATTTCCTCTGTGGTGTTACCTTTTTTTTTTACTATGAGAAAGAGGAAGTGCAAAACAAGGGTTTATCCTCCTGCAACCTCTACTTCTTCTCAGCCATGCGCTTTGCCCTTCTTTGTGAAGAGATCCAGTGATGTGTCCTCAGATGGATCTGATGCTGAGGCTCAGGAACAGAGCCTTGGCTGGATGAAATGTCCCTGAGTCCCAACATGAGCGTCCCACTGGTTTCAATTATTTTGTCTGCTAGGACACTTGAAGGAGGAGCAAGTTGAGGAGCATTGAGGCAGCTCTTAGGAGAGGAAGCCATGGGGGAAGGTAATAGGGGGTTAACCCCATGGGTGTGAGAATACCTATGTGCAGTGCTGACCTCTCATCAGCAGGGGCCCTCAGTGGGCCACGTAATCTGCTGCCTTAGTCCTCCAAGCCCTATAGCTTGGAAGACCTGTTGATGGCCATGATCTCAGCACTCCCTGTTAAGTACCTGGCTTCAGCCTGGAGTCTCTTGCACTCTATGTTGTGGCCATTCTAGCTCTGATTTGGCTTAGTCCATAGCCTTAGCTTATGTTTGGCTATTTTGCCTTCTGTTCTTTGTGTGGATCCAGTTTAGTGGTGTTCTTGTTTGTCCGTGCTTATTGCATTGGTTCTGGCCTTTCTTTTTTTTTTTTTGCAAAATCATTTTTATTGCGAAGATGTGCATTTCCACAAACACATAAAGGTATGCAAAAAGTGAGACCAACAATATAACAATCAAAACAGTGGTTATGCAGATCTTCATTTGAACAGCATCTGCCACCCCTGTTCTCAAAGTGAACACCCCAAGCTAGTCAGAATTCTCATTCAGACCATTCATAACATGCACACCTCACGCATCTCACCCACACAACCATCCTCACCAACCAACGGATGCTGCCCCTACCCCCCACCCCCAACCAACCCAGAAGCCCCAAGTCCCACATACGGAAATAAAATCTAGGATGCAAGAAAAACAAATGGGCATCATAGTCCCACTCAAGGCTTGGGTGCGGATGGAGCAGTGGAATACCAATTGACGCGGTAGCCTGCTGAGATCAGATGACCTTGAAAGTCTGAAGAAAGAAGAGAGTAATATAAAGCCCAGCAATCAGCATATTGCTTGTCCGTTATCTTAGGTGATTTTGTATAATCCATTTGCTCCAGCAATACCATGTCCATCATTCAATGATGCCAGGTTGAAAGTGGTGGCGTAGTTAAGGGATCAGTCCAGACAGCAAGTACATGGGTACATTTTTAAAAAGAGCGTGCGCGCGTACTTTTGTTCGCGCCTGGTGCGCGAACAAAAGTACGCCGGATTTTATAAGATACGCACGTAGCTGCGCGCATATTATAAAATCCGGGGTCGGTGTGCGCAAGGGGGTGCACATTTGTGCAACTTGCGCGCACTGAGCCCTGCGCGCGCTGCCCGTTTCCTCCAAGGCCACTCCGAAATCGGAGGGATAGGGCACTGCATGCAGGAAGATCACAACACCCCCGGTAACTGGGATAGGGCACTGTGTGCAGGAAGATTTTATAAGATACGCACGTAGCCGCACGCACCTTATAAAATCCGGGGTCGGCGCGCGCAAGGGGGTGCACATTTGTGCAACTTGCGCGTACTGAGCCCTGCGCGCGCTGCCCGTTTCCTCCAAGGCCACTCCGAAATCGGAGGGATAGGGCACTGCATGCAGGAAGATCACAACACCCCCGGTAACTGGGATAGGGCACTGTGTGCAGGAAGATTTTATAAGATACGCATGTAGCCGCATGCACCTTATAAAATCCGGGGTCGGCGCGCGCAAGGGGGTGCACATTTGTGCAACTTGCGCGCACTGAGCCCTGCGCGCGCTGCCCGTTTCCTCCAAGGCCACTCCGAAATCGGAGGGATAGGGCACTGCATGCAGGAAGATAACAACACCCCCGGTAACTGGGATAGGGCACTGTGTGCAGGAAGCTCACAACACTCCCGGATTCAGGGATAGGGCACTGCGTGCAGGAAGATCACAACACTCCCGGTATCGGGGATAGGGCACTGAGTGCAGGAAGATCACAACACTCCCGGTATCAGGGATAGGGCACTGTGTGCAGGAAGATCACATCACTCCCGGTATCGGGGATAGGGCACTGAGTGCAGGAAGATCACAACACTCCCGGTATCAGGGTTAGGGCACTGTGTGCAGGAAGATCACAACACTCCCGGTATCAGGGATAGGGCACTGAGTGCAGGAAGATCACAACACTCCCGGTATCAGGGATAGGGCACTGAGTGCAGGAAGATCACAACACTCCCGGTATCAGGGATAGGGCACTGAGTGCAGGAAGATCACAATACCCCCGGTATCAGGGATAGGGCACTGCGTGCAGGAAGATCACAACACTCCAGGTATCAGGGATAGGGCACAAGTTCTAGTCATATTGACTGATCACATTACTTTTTTTGTCAAGCTACCAACCGTTTCCATTTCCCATCCCCCATATATTGTCAGTGGGAACCTTGGTAACATGAATAAATAAGAGGGCAGCCAATAGGAATACATATTCATTCCTAAACTGACCTGAAAAGTGTCAAATTGTAACATTTTCCGTTAGTGCCCACTAACCGAAAAACTGATTTTTTTACAAAAAAAAACCATGCCGATCAGATTCCCCCCCCCCCCCCCCCCCCCCCCCAGCCAAAATCGATCGTTAAAACGATTGGGCACACGATTCACATCCCTAGAAAACAATAGTTAAAAAGTGAAAAAAATGTCCCGGCAGGTAAGTGGTAGCAGCCGCCACCACTTACCCTGATAATTTACGATTTATCCAAATATCTGGCAGAGGGAAGCTGCTGCCAGATAGCCAGATAAATTGCTACTTATCTGTCTGTTTGGCATGGGTCAGTGCTACTTAGCTGGATAAGTACTTTATCTGGCTAATTAGCAGTGACCAGTGGAAGACAGATGGATAAGTACTATTCCTCCGGCTATCTGGCAGCTGCTTCCTGCTGCCAGATAGCTTAATAAATCAGTATTTATCTGACTATGTGACAACAGCAGCTGCCACCAGTTGTCAGGGTCGGCCTTCCTTTGTTAAAATGTTCATTTGCCCTGTGCCGAATGCACATTTTACAGTTTTTGCACATTTTAACTCCTGATAATGAAGGAGTTCAATTTCGTGAACCTCTGAAGACTGAACAACTGAAAAGTCTCTCGTCTAACCATGCCAGCAGTGAAACGCACAGCCATTTTTAATGTACTAATATTTGCAACGCAAACGGCACGTAATGCGTAGTGACGCAGTTACGCACTAACATTTAGTGTAACGTGACTCCATTTTGGAATAATAATTTGTATTGTATTAATACGAACGCCGCTGTAAAATGTCTAACACGTCAATTAAATGACGAAACAAAGAGACGGTTACATTACGTTAGCATATCATTAGCTTATTGCATCAGGAGTTAAAAAAAACAAATTAACCCCAGCGTTCAAAATGTGCGCTGGAATCCAGCACACAGTTTTTTAGTGGTCAGATTACTGCATCCGCCTGTTAGGTTGTGAGCCCTCTGGGGATAGAGAAATAACTACAGTCCTGATTGTAATCCATTTTGAAGTGCCTTAAAAAGTGGAATATAAATCAAATTACAGCAATGCAAAAAGACTCTATGTCTGCACAGACTAAACTAGAGATGCTAGGAAATCCAACAAGGTGGATGAATATACGATTTTGAGCTTTCCCTAATTGCTCATTACATCTCAGATTGAAATGTTTAAAAAAATATTTCTCTGGGGGGAGCCTTGACTGGGAACCTGCCTGTTTGTGGGAGACAGTGAGAGTGACAGTATCTTCACCTGAGGTGATTCCTCTGCCCTCCCAATGTCATTGGTTGGCATCTTCGAGCACTAGAAAAAATGTGCACCTGCTCAATTTTGGCTTGGTCTTAATTTTGTCACTTGATGGAGAAGAAAAAGAAAGGAGCCATTCCAACTAAGGTAGAGGTTCCCTCCTTTTTATTCTTTTTAAGAACATAAGAATATAAGATATGCCATACTGAGTCAGACGAAGGATCCATCAAGCCCAGTATCCTGTTTCCAACAGTGGCCAATCCAAATCACAACTACCAGGCAAGTATCCAAACATTAAACGAATAGATCCCAAGCTACTAATCCTTATTGATTAATAGCAGTTTATGGACTTCTGCTCTAGGAACTTATCCAAACCTTTTCTAAACCCAGCTACACCAACTGCCATAACCACGTCCTCTGGCAATGAATTCCAGAGCTTAACTATGCATTGAGTGAAAAAGAGTTTTCTATTATTTGTTTTAAGTGAGCTACTTGCTAACTTCATGGAGTACCCACTAGTCAAGTGAGCTACTTGCTAACTTCATGGAGTACCCGTTCAAGTCCTTTCATTATTTTCTAGACCTTTATCATATCCCCCCTTCTCCAAGCTGAACAGCCCTAACCTCATTAGCTTTTCCTCATAGGAGAACCGTTCCATCCCCTTTATCATTTTGGTCGCCCTTTCTCCACCTTGTGCCCCTTTAATCCCTCAATCATCTAATAGTCCAACCAATTCTCTCGCAGGCTTTCTGCTTCAGATATATTTAAAAAAAATTTATTATGAGTTTTTGCCTCTATGGCCAACTTCTTTCTATATCTTTTCTAAGATGCAGCGACCAGAACTGCATACAGTATTCAAGGTGCGATTTCACTGTGGAATGATACAGAGGCAATATGACATCCACCAGTTTTTTCACCATTCCCTTCCTAATAATTCCTAACATTCGGTTTGTTTTTTTGACTGACACATCACACTGAGCTGATGACTTCAATGTATTATCCACTATGATGCCTAGATCTCTTTCCTGATTGATAACTCCACAGCAAGGGTTATTTTTCCCTATGTGCATCACTTTGCACTTGCCCACATTAAATTTCAGCTGTCATTTAGACACTCAATCTTCCAGTCTCACAAGATCCTCCTGCAATTTATAACAATCCACTTGTGATTTAACTACTCTGCATAATTTTGTGTCATCCGCAAATTTAAACACCTCACTCATCGTGCCTCTTTCCAGATCATTTCTAAATATATTAAAAAGCACCAGTCTAGTACAGATCCCTGAGGCACTCCACTATTTACCTTTTTCCACTGTGAAAACAGACCATTTTGTCCTACTGTTTCCTGTTTTTTAACCAGTTTGAAATCCACAAAAGGACATCACCTCCTATCCCATTTCTTTTTAGTTTTCTTAGAAGCTTCTCATGAGGGACTTTGTCAAACACCTTCTGAAAATCCAAATACACCACATCTATTGGTTCACTTTTGTCCACATGTTTATTCACCCCTTCATAAAAATGTAGATTTTTGAGGCAAGACTTCCCTTGGGTAAATCCATGCTGACTGTGACCCATTAAACTATTAAATGTTCTGTGATTTTATTCTTTATAACAGTTTCCATGATTTTTCCCAGCACTGAAGTCAGGCTCTCCGGTCTAAGGTTTCCTGGATCTCCCCTGGAGCCCTTTAGAAAGACTGGAGGGTTACATTAGCCACCCTCCAGTCTTCAGGTACAATGGACGATGTTAATGATGGGTTTAAAATTTTTACTAATAGGTCTGAAATTTCATTTTTACGTTCTTTCAGAATCCTGGGGTGTATATCATCCAGTCCAGGCAATTTACCACTCTTCAGTTTGTAAATCTGGCCTACTACATCTTCCAGATTCACCATAATTTGGTTCAGTTCATCTGAATCATCACCCTTGAAAACTGTCTCCGGGACGGGTATCTCTCTAACATCCTCTTCAGAAAACACCAAAGCAAAGAATTTGTTTAGCCTTTTCGCAATGGCCTTATCTTCCGAAAAAAACTCAAGACTTGGCTTTTCCTCCAAGCCTACCCTTAAGAACATAAGAACATAAGAAATTGCCATGCTGGGTCAGACCAAGGGTCCATCAAGCCCAGCATCCTGTTTCCAACAGAGGCCAAACCAGGCCACAAGAACCTGGCAATTACCCAAACACCTAGAAGGTGTTTGGGTAATTGGGTGTTTGGCAGAGAGGCCTCCGCTCCTCGGGGGCCTCTCTGCTTCTTTCAGGTCGCTATCAGGAACCGGTACTCGTTCCTCGAGGGCCCATGTTCCCTGACTCGCTGCCTGTGTCCATCTCCTCTTCTACTTGGAAGAATTCGCTGCAAACACCATCTGTGAGTACTACTACCATCTACTCCTCAGAGCTGTTTCCCTGGAACCAGGTACTCGCTCCTCGAGGGCCTGCCTCCATTCCAGTGCCAGTGCCATCTCCTACTTGGAAATGCTGCGTGAGTACTTGCCAACGTGCCTCTGCTCCCAGGGATCTGATACTCGCTCCTCGAGGGCCAGTTCTCCCTATCTTGGGGCTTCTCCATACTGGGGACTCTGTGAATGTCTTATTGTACTCATTCTCTCAGATCTTTTCACTACAGCACTGCTACGGGAGGAACCGCTATTCCAGCACCCTGAGGAATACCCTTAAGTTCTAATATTTCAACAGTACTCTCATTCAGTCTCAGCCCATTTGGCTAAATGCCCGGTCCAGCCACAGCATAGACATACGTTCTCAGCCTCTAGTTATTTCTGTCCTTTTATTTCCAGGCTACTCTAGCCCCCAAGTTCTTTCTCCCTGTTATTTGTAACTGCGCCTCGGCCTTCCTGTTATATGGTTATGTTTAGTTAATCCCTAAGTTCCATGTAAACCGATCTGATATGAAGCTTGTCATGAAGTTCGGTATAGAAAAATGTTAAATAAATAAATCTTCCCTAAATGCATGTTGCAACCGTTGCTGCCCGACGGCTTCACTCCGCCTACCTTTCTTTTTCTGCAACTCCTCCTGCTCCTTGTGGACGTCTGGCTGCTGCAGCGTCTGCCCACCGTCCTCTCCAGCATCCCCGCCATGCTCCTCAGGTACCTTAGAGCACGCGTGCCATGCGGCCTTCATTCTTATTTCCTCTATGGCGCAAACCTCAGGGGCGTCCCCCTGTGATGACGCACGCGGCCCGGATATTTAAGCCTACTGTTTATTGCTAGCCGTTGAGTTAGCAAGGGATTTCCTATGGATCCAACTTCTGCCTCCAACTTCTATTGGACTCTTTTCTGCTAACTGGGTACCCGCTCCTCGGGGGCCTCTCTGCTTCTTTCAGGTCGCTATCAGGAACCGGTACTCGTTCCTCGAGGGCCCATGTTCCCTGACTCGCTGCCTGTGTCCATCTCCTCTTCTACTTGGAAGAATTCGCTGCAAACACCATCTGTGAGTACTACTACCATCTACTCCTCAGAGCTGTTTCCCTGGAACCAGGTACTCGCTCCTCGAGGGCCTGCCTCCATTCCAGTGCCAGTGCCATCTCCTACTTGGAAATGCTGCGTGAGTACTTGCCAACGTGCCTCTGCTCCCAGGGATCTGATACTCGCTCCTCGAGGGCCAGTTCTCCCTATCTTGGGGCTTCTCCATACTGGGGACTCTGTGAATGTCTTATTGTACTCATTCTCTCAGATCTTTTCACTACAGCACTGCTACGGGAGGAACCGCTATTCCAGCACCCTGAGGAATACTAGCCCAGCCGGGCTCCATCTTCTACACTACCACCACCTCTGGTGGCTTCACAAACTGTCTAAATAAAGATATAATCTGTGTTTGTGTGTCCAGAGCTGAGCCTGACCTGTGGCCCCTCACGGGACTACCCCCGTGGGCGTGGTCAGCTGCCACAGTGTCCAAGGGTCCACCCAAACCTTACAAAACATAACAGATTGCTAACTCCATGGATCCGGCACAGCTCAATGCAGGCCGTATCGGGCCTGGCCCTGCGCATTGCTGAACAACAAGACACATTGGAGAAACTCATTTCTGCATTCCATCAGCTACACACACAGAAGAATCAAGGTGCTGCTCCCAGTAATGATGGTCAGTTACCTGAAGTAACTAAAGACTACAGTACCTCTGGTTGCTCCAGTTCGTTTCTCTGAAGAGATTCAAAGGACTAGAGGTTTTCTAAATCAGTGCTGCATGCATTTTGCATTACAGCCTTCTCACTTCCCCACGGCCTATGCCAAGACTACTTATATTCTATCTTATTTTGATGGAAGGGCCTTGTCTTGGGTCTCAATGCTGTGGGAACGTAAGGATCCAATTCTGCAGGATATTGACGGATATTTTGATTTGTTTAAGTCCGTTTTTGACGACCCTGCTCAAGTGACTGTTGCTGGTTCTACTCTGGACCTGAAGCAAAGCAACCGACCACTGGCTGATTTTGCATTAGAGTTTAAGACTCTTGCTACGGAACTATGCTGGGATTCCAAATGCCTAAAAACCCTCTTCTTCAGAGATCTGGATACTTGCTTGAAAGACGAGCTGGCCGCTCGTGAGACACCTGACTCACTGGATGAACTAGTGGCTTTGGCTACTAGAATTGACCACTGGCTCCGCGATAAAGTGAAAGAACCCAAGCCTACAGTAGACAGGTTCAGAAGGAGGTTTGAGCTAAACCTGCACTCCAGATAGTTCCAGCAATACTTGTCACCAGTGGAAAAGGACCAATGCAACTTGGTCGCAGTCACCTGACTTCTAAAGAGAGAAGACTTCGGAAGAGGCATGGCCTGTGTATGTACTGTGGACAGACTGGTCACGATGTCCCAACATGCCCAATTCGTCCAGGAAACGGATGGGCCTAAGTCCTGTGGGAGGACTGTTCTTAGGCCTTACCACAACCTCTCCTCCACTCTCTCTCCCAGTCTCCCTGATCTGCGGACCGTCCGAAGTTCAAACTCTTGCCTTGGTGGATTCAGGCCAGGAGGCAACTTTATACTTCGATGCCTAGTGGTACATTTGAGAATTCCCCTCGCCACTTTGGAAGTTCCACTGCTTTTATCATCTATCCATGGAGAGTCTTTGCCAGGTGATGTGACCTGGCATACTGAACTGGTAACCCTTCGCACCGGAGCCCTTCATTGTGAGTTAATTTCCTTCTTTGTGTTAGAGAAGGCTGTGCACCCTATCATTCTGGGGTTACCCTAGTTGCAGTTGCATCACCCTCAATTCGACTGGTCCTCCTTGGAACTCTCCTGCTGGGGCCCAGGTTGTCATGGCAAGTGCCTTAAGGAGGTTTCTCCTGTCCTCTGCATGCCTACAACTCCAGTGTTGCCAGGACTTCTGCCTCAATACGCATCATTCAGTGATGTGTTCTCCAAAGAAGCTGACATCCTTCCTCCACACAGATCTTACGACTGTGCCATAAGGCTGAAACCTAACACTGAACCTCTTAAAGGACGTGTCTATCCACTCTCTGTTATGGAGAACAAGGTTAAATCCGAATACATCGAGGAGAATTTACAGAAGGGATTCATTAGACCATCAAAGTCTCCAGCCGGCGCAGGTTTCTTCTTCATGGGGAAGAAGGACGGTACCTTGCGTCCTTGTATCGACTATCGAGGTCTGAATGAGATCACGATCAAAGACCGATATCCCCTGCCTTTAATCTCAGAGCTGTTCGACAGGCTTCAAGGTGCCAAAATATTCTCGAGACTTGACCTGAAGGGGGCTACAACTTAGTTCCCATTCGCAGTGGCGATGAATGGAAAACAGCCTTCAACACTCGAGATGGTTATTTCGAGTACTTAGTAATGCCCTTCAGCCTGTGCAACGCAACCACCATGTTCCAGAACATGATGAACGACATCTTGCGGGACCTGTTGTACAAGAGTGTCATGGTGTACCTCGATGATATCCTGATATTTTCTCAGGACTTGTCTACCCATCTATAGGACGTCAAACAAGTACTACGAAGACTACGAGAACATCGACTGTACGATAAGCTATAAAAGTGCGAATTCCATAAGGACTCTGTGCCTTTTCTTGGCTACATTGTGTCTAAAGATGGCTTCCAGATGGATCCCCAAAAACTAGAGAGTATTAAAAATTGGTCCCAACCTACCTGCCTGAAGGCCCTGAGATGATTTTTGGGGTTCACCAATTATTATAGAAGCTTCATAAAGAATTACTCTTCTTTAACCGTGCCGTTAACTGCAATGACCCGGAAGGGGGCCAACGCTTCTAAATGGTCTGCGGAGGCCATTTCCGCATTCGAGAATTTAAAGATTGCCTTTTCCACCGAACCATGCCTGCGTCATCCAGACCCCAACAAGCCATTCATCGTGGAGGTCGACGCCTCTGACATTGGTGTGGGGGCTATATTGAGCCAAACCGGAGACTCCAAAGCATTTCATCCCTGCTCTTTCTTCTCACGACATTTCTCTCCGGCAGAGAAGAGCTACAGGATCGGAGATAAAGGCTCCTGGCTATTAAGTTGGCATTCGAGGAATGGTGGCCGCTCAACATCAAATTACCGTGTTAACGGATCATAAGAATCTAGAGTATCTCCGCCATGCGCAACGTCTTGACCATAGGTAAGCCAGATGGTCCTTATCTTTTAGCCGTTTTGACTTTGTGCTCAAATATCACCCCGGAGACAAAAATACCAGAGCTGATGCCCTAACATGCTCCTTTCTCTCAGAGGATGTTCCAGAAGAACCTCAGCATATAATAGACCTGAAGAAAGTCATCTTGGGTGCTACCCATTCTGTGCCCGCTGGTAAAACCATCGTGCCTAAACATCTCAGGAAGAAAGTGCTCTATTGGGCTCACGATTCAAAGCTGGCTGGCCATCCTGGTCAACACTGTACCCTGCTGAAGCTCCAGAAGTATTACGGCCAACTATCAAGGAAGATACATTCTCCTACGTAGCATCTTGTGCCAACTGTGCCAAGCACAAACCTACTTCTGGCCAACTGTGGGGATTGCTGCAACCGCTTCCAGCTCCGGAACAGCCCTGGACACATATCGCTACTGACTTTGTAGTTGATCTTCCCCTCTCTGGAGGTATGAATACATTTGGGTCACAGTCAAACGTTTCAGCAAGATGGCTCATTTCATGGCGCTGCCTGGTTTACCTTCAGCCTTGGAACTTGCGAAGCTCTTCATAACCAACATCTTTCGCCTTCACGGCTTACCAAAGCACATAGTATCGAATCGAGGATCACAATTCACGGCAAAATTCTGGAAGGCTTTGTGCAAACTTTTCAACATCTCTCTAGACTAAACATCAGCCTATCATCCTCAATCAAATGGCCAAACAGAACGGATGAATAGGACCCTGAAACAGTTCATTCGGGCCTATGTGAGTTGCCATCAGAATAACTGGGCCGAACTGTTACCATGGGCTGAATTCACCAATAATTCTCATCCAGCAACATCCACTGGAACACCTTTTGAAGTGGTATATGGACGTTTACCATCTCCGCCACTTCCACTGAAGCTCTCAGTGACATCCCCAGCAGCTCAATCCACTGCTGATGATATCCATCAATTATGGACTCAGACGAAAGAAATGCTACTCAAAGCGAGCGATCGAGCCAAAAGATGTTATGACGCTCACCATTCCAAAGCGCCTATCTTTCAACCTGGAGACAAAGTCTGGCTTTCCACTAAGCACTTTAGACTGAAGTTACCCTCCACTCAATTTGCTCCTCGCTACGTTGGACCATTTCCAATCCTCCGACTTCTTGGCAACATCACTTACAGTCTGAAGCTACCTCTAGATTGAACATCCACAACGCTTTTCATGTTTCACTTCTGAAACCACTCATTCTCAGTGAGTTCTCTTCCAAGTCTCAGGAACCATCGCCCATCAATGTAGAAGATGACCTAGAATACAAAGTCGAAGCCGTTCTTGATGTCCGAAGACGAGGCAAGACTTGGGAATGCCTTCTTTCATGGGAGGGTTTCGGCCCCGAAGAAAATTCTTGGGAGCCTCTGGCAAATATCCTTGACAAAGAGATGCTCCATCAGTTCCATCTCTCGTATCCTTGGAAACCAAAACCTGGTACCCGCAGAGGAGACCGCCCTTTGAAGGGGGGTACTGTTGCAACCGTTGCTGCCTGACGGCTTCACTCCACCTACCTTTCTTTTTCTGTGACTCCTCCTGCTCCTTGTGGACGTCTGGCTGCCGCGGTGTCTGCCCGCCGTCCCTGGACCTGCTTGGGCGCTGCCTCCTGCCATGCTCCTCAGGTACCTTAGGGGGCGCGCGTCGCACAGCCCTCATTCTTATTTCCTCTATGACGTGAACCTCAGGGGCATCCCCCTGTGATGACGTCACGCTGCCCGAATATTTAAGCCTACTGTTTATTGCTAGCCATTGAGTTAGCAAGGGATTTCCTACGGATGGGATTCGCTCTCCGTACCCAGCTACTCTGCCTCCAACTTCTATTGGACTCTTTTCTGCTAATGGGGTACCCGCTCCTCGGGGGCCTCTCTGCTTCTTTCAGGTCGCTATCAGGAACCGATACTCACTCCTTGAAGGCCCATGTTCCCTGACTCGCTGCCTGTGTCCATCTCCTCTTCTACTTGGAAGAATTCGCTACAGACACCATCTGTGAGTACTACTACCATCTACGCTTCAGAGCTGTTTCCCTGGAACCAGGTACTCGCTCCTCGAGGGCCTGCCTCCGTTCCAGCACCAGTGCCATCTCCTACTTGGAACTGCTGCGTGAGTACTTGTCAATGAGCCTCTGCTCCCAGGGATCTGGTACTCGCTCCTCGAGGGCCAGCTCTCCCTATCTCGGGGCTTCTCCATACCGGGGACTCTGTGAATGTCTTATTGTACTCATTCTCTCTGTTCTTTTCACTACAGCACTGCTACCGGAGGAACCGCTGTTCCAGCACCCTGAGGAATACTAGCCCAGCCGGGCTCCATCTTCTACTCACTACCGCCACCTCTGGTGGCTTCACAAACTGTCTAAATAAAGATATAATCTGTGTTTGTGTGTCCAGAGCTGAGCCTGACCTGTGGCCCCTCACGGGACTTCCCCCCGTGGGCGTGGTCAGCTGCCACAGTGTCCGAGGGTCCACCCAAACCTTACAAAACATAACAGTGCACCTTTAACCCCTCGATCATCTAACGGTTCAACCAACTCCCTCGCAGGCTTTCTGCTTTGCATATGTTTTAAAACATTTTTAATATGAGCTTTTGCCTCTACGACCAACTTCTTTTCAAATTCTCTCTTAGCCTGTCTTATCAATGATTTACATTTAACTTGCCAACGCTTATGCATTATTCTATTTTCTTCATAAGAAATTGCCATGCTGGGTCAGACCAAGGGTCCATCAAGCCCAGCATTCTATTTCCAACAGAGGCCAAACCAGGCCACAAGAACCTGCAATTATCCAAACACAAAGAAGATCCCATGGTACCGATGGAGATCTCACACAACCTAATCACACTCAATAACAACAAAAACAAAAACAAAAAAAAAACATGGAGATCTCACACAACCTAATCACACTCAATAACAACAAACAAATAATACTTGCAGAGAAAGTCCGGAATCTAGGAGTAATAATAGACACAGAAATAAGCTTAAAACAACATATATCCATAAAAGTAAAAGAAGGATACGCCAAACTCATGGTCCTCAGAAAACTCAAACCACTTCTAACGACCGCCAACTTTCGATCAGTACTACAAGCACTAATATTTGCAAGCACTGACTATTGCAATACCCTTCTACTAGGTCTACCATACACCTCCATAAGACCACTACAAATATTGCAGAACACGGCTGCAAGAGTATTAACTGGAAAAAGGAAGAGAGATCACATTTCGGAAACACTAGCTGAGCTGCACTGGCTTCCCATTGAACAAAGAATTCAGTACAAGACACTATGCACTATACACAAATTAATACACAATGAAAACGCAGACTGGCTGAACACAGCCCTTCGAGTACACATCCCCAATAGAAATCTAAGATCAGCCAACAAAGCTCTTCTGACTATTCCATCAGTCAAGACAGCAAGACTAACGCAGGTAGGAGAGAGGGTATTATCACTAGCAGGACCCATATTATGGAACTCCATGCCATTGGAATTAAGACTACAAAGAGAAAACAAAACTTTCAGAAAAAATCTTAAAAGTTGGCTATTCAAACAAGCCTTTCAAAAAGAGAAGGGAGAATAGAATCCAGGGAAATGCAAGGTTCAAACTAGGTAAGTGCAAGTGAAAAAACACCCACACAAACAGAAATCACTAAGGGTGTATGTTTTTGTTTTAATAGAATTCATCAGTAAAGGATAAGTTACTTATAGAATGAGTCCTCAACTCGAAACCGCTATAGAATTCACAGGGACATGATAGTGATCACACTCATTTAACAACTAACTTTGATTAAACTATGTTACCGAACATTATGGCACCTGTGTAAAATGATAGAGGTTAATAGCATTACTTTTGTGCCTTATTGTAAACCGTTGTGATGGTACCCACCTTAACGACGGTATAGAAAAAGATTTAAATAAATAAATAAATAATAGCAGTGGCTATTCCCCAAGTAAACTTGATTAATAGCCGTTAATGGACTTCTCCTCCAAGAACTTATTCAAACCTTTT
The DNA here is from genome assembly GCF_901001135.1 of Rhinatrema bivittatum. Taxonomy (NCBI): domain Eukaryota; kingdom Metazoa; phylum Chordata; class Amphibia; order Gymnophiona; family Rhinatrematidae; genus Rhinatrema; species Rhinatrema bivittatum. The sequence goes on along the minus strand of NC_042619.1, from coordinate 239,635,392 downwards.
TGAACCCAGCTACACTAACTGCACTAACCACATCCTCTAGCAACAAATTCCAGAGCTTTATTGTGCGTTGAGTGAAAAAGAATTGTCTCCAATTAGTCTTAAATGTGCTACTTGCTAACTTCATGGAATGCCCCCTAGTCCTTCTATTATTCGAAAGTATAAATAACTACTCTTTCAAGACCTCTCATGATCTTAAAGACCTCTATCATATCGCCCCTCAGCTGTCTCTTCTCCAAGCTGAACAGCCCTAACCTCTTCAGCCTTTCCTCATAGGGGAGCTGTTTGTTAGAAATCTCTGTACGGAGTTAGCAATCTGTTATATATCTGCTAAGGAGTTAGCAATCTGTTGGCGCTCACCCCGCCAAGGGGGGAGGAGTTAGTGATCTGTTATTGATCAGCTCCCCCAGAGGGGAAGAGCTGGCAATCTGATGTAGATTACCCCGCCAGGAAGGCGGAGTTAGCAGTCTGATATGGATCTGCTTCCCCAGAGGGGAGTAGTCAGCAGAGTGATGTACTCCGTAGATGGAGTTAATGATCTGTTGTGGGTTGACTCCCACAGAGTGGCAGACTGTATGATACCACTCTAGTAGTGTAAGGAAATTTGTGAATCCTTGGGCCGATGGCAGATGACAGCACCCCCAGGAGGATATCCTGAGAGGGACCACCGCCTAGGCTGGAGTATGGAGACAAACACAGACAGTTCTTTATTAGACAGGAAATAGAACCACCAGAGATGGCAGTAGTGGGTTGATGTACCTGGCAGGGCTGAAGTCCCTCAGATACTGGAACTGTGATCTCTGGGTTGCTGAGCTGTAGAGAGAGAGTATAGATAGTGAGTAGACAGGGTATGCTGGATACATAACCAGTAGTAGATGATACACTCACAATTGTAGATATCTGTAATGGCTTCTATGCAACAGAGAGTCTTCAGTATATTCAGGAACAGGAGCCATAGGCGAGAACTGCTTCCTATATGCAGTCTGGAATAAGAACTCACAATATCTGTGTATGAGGTGGCTTCTGTAATAGAAGAGAGTCTTTGGAAGGTTTTAGGAACATAGGCCCTCGTGGAGCGAGTGCCAGTTCCTATCTGCAATCTGTAATAGTACTTCACAAGATATAGGTATGCGATAGCTTCTGAGATAGAAGAGAGTCTGTGAAGGGTTCTAGGAACATGAGCCCTCGTGGAGCGAATACCAGTTCCTATCTGCAATATGAAATAGTAATGTACCAGATATAGGTATACGATAGCTTCTGAGATAGAAGAGAGTCTGTGAAGGGTTTTAGGAACATGGGCCCTCGTGGAGTGAGTACCGGTTCCTATCTGCAAACTGCAATGACAACTCACGATCTCCGTACCTGCGATAACCTCTTAGACAGAAGGGAGTCTTCAGAGATTAGGAACATAGGACCTCGTGGTGCGATTACCGATTCCTATCTGTAATAGAACTCACAGTGTTCACGTCTGCGATCGCTTCCAGGCAGTTAGGAGTCTTCTAAGCATTCAGGGACTTAGACCCTCGAGGAGCGAGTACCGGATCCCGCCTTAACAGTCTGAAATCAAGAAGAGAGAGCGGGGCCCCCGAGGAGCGGGTACCCCTTGGTAAGTTTGTGGAGGCAGAGCAACAGAGAAAGATTTCCCCTTACTAACTCGATTCGTAGTAGCAAACAAAGACCTTTTAAGTTGGAAGCGGATGACGTCGCTACGGGGGAATGCCCCCAAGGTTCGCGCCCTTGCTGGTACAAACTCTGGAGCGCGTGCGCCCATACGTCATCAGGAACATGGCAGATCTGCAGCATCAGGCCAGCCCAGGGATTCCAGGTAGACACGGCGAGTAGAAGCCGCGCCAGCATCTGTCCGTCAGACCCGAAGGGAATCGCCACAAAGGTAGAGAGAGTGGAGCGAGGGCGAGAACAGGCACGAACGCAACACTGTTCCATCCCCTTTATCATTTTGGTTGCCCTTCTCTGTACCTTCTCCATCGCAACTATATCTTTTTTGAGATGCGGCGACCAGAATTGTACACAGTATTCAAGGTGTGGTCTCACCATGGAGCGATACAGAAGCATTATGACAAGAAGGCCAAGAAGGCGCCCAAATTGGACGTGCGTTCATGCACCTTTGCCGGCGGGGCTGCTGGAAGCCGCTTTAGCCGCCGGCTGCCCCCGGGAGGCAGGGGAGCCGTGGTGGGCGCCTCGGGAGGAGGGGAGATGCATGAAAACGTATGTCCAATTTCGCCGCCGGCTGCCCCCGGGTCTTCTTCTTATGTTTGGTCTTCTTCTGCCGTCATTTCTATGTTTCTATGTTACAATTAAAGCCAGGGCTCAAATCCAGCAGCCACTCCTCATGACCTTGACAAGTCATTTCACCCTCCATTGTCTCAGGTACAAACTTAGATGGTGAGGCCTCTGGGCACAGGGAAATACCTACAGTACCTGAATGTAATCTGCTTTGAAGGGTCTGAAAAGCAGAATCTAAATCAAATAAATAAATATGAATCACATATTTAAGTATTAACAGTTTCGCTCTCTTACACAGAATAGAGCTGTGTCCGGCCTGCTGGCAAACATTTTCCATAAAACCTCCTGGGTCTTCATAATACATTAACTGAGAATCACTAATTGAGTAGCAATGACTGAAGTGATCAGATCTACCGATGTTTCAAAAATATTCAGGGTAGTTAAACCACAGGCAGATTGTGAGGAACCACCAAAGGACCTTGTGGGACTAGAGAAATGGGCATCTAATAGGTGAAATTTAATGTGGACAATGCAAAATGATATACATAGGCCCAATTAACCCTAATTTTTGATACCCAATGATGAATTCCATATCAGGAGTAATCACCCAGGAAAAGGACCTTGGAGAGTATGGTTAAATCCTCAGCTCAATGTGCAGCAGTGTTCAAAAAAAGCAAACAAAATGCTAGTAATTATTTGTAAGGGAGTGGAGAATAAAACTGAACATCATATCTCTGTATAGATCAGTACAGTACAGTTGCACCTTGAGTATTGTGTGTAATTCTGATCACCCTCATCTCATGAAGGATATAATGGAATTAGTTTCCCCTCTCTTATTTATTCTTACCGTGGAACCCCTAATCCACCGGTTGAAGGCCACCCCATCTGTTACGGGCATATCTGTGGGCAATCAGACTTATCTCACGTTATTGTTTGCTGATGACATTTTACTACTATTGTCCAGAGCTAGGCAAGCGCTCCCGGCGGCCCTAGATATTTTTTCCCAGTATAAACTGTTGTCCGGGTTTAAATTGAATCTCGACAAAACGGAAGCTCTAGATATCTCGGGATCATTGAGGGATAACTGGCAGGGCTTTCCTGTGAAGTGGGCATCCTCTACTATTAAATATTTGGGGATCACGATTCATTCCAACCCTCAAAAGTGGTATATGCTCAATATCCCTCCTACGATCCAGAAAATGACTGCTAAATTGAAAGGCTGGAAAACTCTTCCGCTGTCCCTACAGGGGCGTATTGCGGTACTTAAAATGATAGTGGCACCGCAATTACTGTATAAGTTCCTAATGTTACCATTCCTCCTGCGGATGAGGGATCGTCGGCTTTTACAATCAGAAATCCGGCGGTTCCTTTGGAGGGACAAAAAGCCCCGTTTGGCCTATACTACTCTTATGACACCTAAGACTGCAGGGGGATATGGGCTTCCTAACTTTTCTTTCTATGCTATAGCGGCCAATATGCGATTTTTGGGGGATTGGTTATGCAGTACGTCGGAATACACGGATTTTGACTTAATAAAAGCTCTGTGCTCTCCTCTGGACCCGGTCACTGTACTGCATGCCTCGACCCCAATTTTTCTACAACTACCGGTCCGCTTTAGTCTGGTAAAAACGGTCAGAGCAGTATGGAAAATTATTCGTAATCGACTGGCCTTATCGCCAGTAGTTTCCCCTCAATTACCCTTGCGGGGAGTCTCAGTGGAGTCTATGAGTGTGCTCCCCCTGTATCATAGCTTTGAGATACCAGCTAATTGGCCTTTGGGAGCTCTGTTAGCCCCTGAAACAGGCCAGATTTACTCATTTGTTCAATGTCAGGCTCGGTTGGGCCTTGGCCCTCAGCATTTTCTATTATATGGCTTCTTAAGAGCTGTGGTGACTAAGCTATTGGCTGGGGTGGAAGGGAGATTAGACAATGTTCATTACTCTGCATTGCTTACCTGCTTTCAAATGCGTAAAGGTTCACTTTCTTGTATGTACTCTTTTGTGCATGTGATCCAACCCTATATTATATATGACTCGCTGCTCTCTACATGGTCTGTTGACTGTCAAGAGGACCTGGACGTACAGATGCTTAAAAATTCATATGTGTCTATCAATCTTCTTACCAACAACGTGGGCCTTCGAGAAATGCAACAAAGGATTTTTCACCGGATTGTGTACTCACCGGCAAGAGCGTTTCAGATGGGCCTAACTCAATCGGCGGCCTGCATTCGGTGCAAGGATCTATCGGCCACCCTGATACACTGTTTATGGGCTTGCCCGCATAGCCAACATTTTTGGGACAGGATACGGAGATTTCTCTCAGGAGTGTTCAAAACTGAAATCAAGTGGTCATGCTCTTTTTGCTTCCTTAATAATGACGTCGGTGACCACAGTCTCAACATAGAGAATTCTACATTTGTGGCGAAGGCTTGCCTGATTGCCAAGAGGTGCCTCTTATTGAAATGGTTAGAGGCTGAAGCACCAGCGTGGGGCTTATGGTCCGCTAAGATGACTGAATTATACCTATTGGAATATGGTTCAATGTACAAACGTTTTACACCTAGGAAACAACGACTCTTTAGGGACATCTGGGCCCCTTATTATGAGACTCTATCCCCAACTGTCCAACAAGTAGCACCACTGCCGAGTACATGACCCGGTGATGTGTGGGGGTATCCCACTTTCCAAATCTGGGGAGCTCCACTCGGCGACAAAAGTACTTTTCCCACTGACTTTTTTTTTTTTTTTTTTTTTGGTGAGGCCATGCTGTTTCCTTTTCGTAGTAGATTGTGGTGTAGTACTACGCAGCACATTATGTGAATTTGAAACCATATATGTTTCGTTTGTACTTTTGCAACGTGAATCTCTACTGGGGGGTGGTGGGAGGTGCGGGGAGGGGGGCAAGGGGAGGGTTGGGGGGATTCTGGATACAAAACATAACCCAAGAAAACTTGTTATTGGAGTGATGTTAAAGAAGGTTTATATTGTTAACATGTTTTGTTGATGTAGTTCTGCATCCTCCAATAAAAATATATTGAAAATAATGGAATTAGTTGTTGCGACCGTTGCTGCCCGATGTCTCCACAACGCCCACCTTACCTCTTTGGCGACTCCCTTTTTGCCTGTTGGAAGTTTGGCTGCCGCGGCGTCATCTTGCCATTCTCCTCCGGCGTCCCTGAACCGGCTGAATGCTGCGCTCTGCCATGTTTCCCAGCAGCCTAAGGGCACGCGCACGGCGTGGCCCCGACTCAAGTACCAGCAGTGGCGCAAACCTCAGGTGCGTCCCCCTGAGGTGACGTCATCCTCACCGGATATTTAAGATCGCTGAAATCGCTAACGAATTGAGTTAGCAAGGGTTTTCCTTCAGGTATCGGCGGATGGGATTCGCTCTCCGCATACCTTGCTACTTTGCCTCCTCGGACTTACCAGGGGTACCCGCTCCTCGGGGGCCTCGCTTTCTCTTTTGCTTTTCAGACTGCAGTCTGGAACCAGTACTCGCTCTTAGAGGGCCCACGTTCCCGGACTTGCTACTGAATACCACTTCTGCCCATCCACTGAATACCACGGCCCATCCAGTCTGCCCAGCAAGCTATGTACTTTTTTTTTTTTTTCACATACTTGTTACTCTTGGCTTTTAGTACCTTTTTGTTCTATTTCCCCTCCACCCCACCATTAATGCAGAGAGCACTGCTGGAACTGCATCCAAGTGAATATCTAGCACAATTAGGGGTAGCAACCGCCGCAATAATCAAGCTACACCCATGCCTCCGTCCACCCAGACTACGCAATTTGGACCCCGTTGGCTGTTGTCCATATACAGATCCTCCTTTCTACATTCCCCCTGCCGTTGTATCAGAGAACTATGCGTTGAAAGAGAAGTGTTGGACTTTCTCCCCTGCCGTTGAAGCAGAGTGCTATGCTGGATATGCATTGAAAGCAAAGTATTGGCTTATCTGGTTTTGGGGAAGTAACCGCCGTAACAAGCAAGCTACATCTCGCTTCTTTGTGAATGCAAAACCTTTTCTTTTTTTACTTCCACATTTCCTCTTGCTGTTGAAGCCCAGAGCAACGCTGGAGTCTCACCAACCGTGTGCATGTACATCGAACAAGGGCATTATCTCCAGGTAGTAGCACTCATTCTCGTGAGCCACATTAACAATCAACAAATATTGAACAAGCCTAATAATTGGCAATACCTATAGCCTATGTCCTAACTGGTAAATTTACATACTCTTACCCACCCCTCTGGTTTTTTTTGGAGACGGCAGCCCTCCATCCTTCCGCTCCGTGAAGGTGGTATACCATTAGCATCCCGCTCAGTGAATGCCACTCCAGCCTTCCGCTCCGTGAAGGTGTTCCACCTTCACGGAGCGGAAATTGTTTCATACACATTCAATAGGGATATCCTGAAAACTTGACTGGCCGTTGGCCCTTAAGGACGGGAACCGCCACCCCTGGAAAAACATTGTATGAACTAGTGGAAGGAACCCCACACCTGCACTTTCTTTCATTCCGGCCATTGCTTCTCCTCCTTGGTATCCACTGAAGAGAGCAAGGACCAACATTTCACACTGTGTATGTTCGGTGTTATCATTGTGACATCCCTATCTTTTACTTAAGCAGCGAACATCTTGAAATCAGTCTCAGGCATTGCTATAGTAGCAGTTGCTTATGAATCAATTGTAGTATGTGCAGTAAAAAAGTAAAGTAAATTCTATTGTTATCTTTCCTTGTGCTATTTTTAAATATTTAGAATTTTTTGAGTTCAGCCAATGTAAGAATCATTCATCAGCGGTGTCACGGTGGAAAAAAAGGTTGACAACAACTGTACGAGATCTTTAATGAATAAGTTGTCTTGGATGGTTTGGAAAATAAGCGCAAAATAAATACAGTTACAAGGAAAGTCATTTATTTAAGGTTTAAAAGATCTGCTGTTCTCAAAACTCCTTTCTTGCAAAATGTATAAAAGACTGTTCTCATCCTGCTAAGATGTGACACAATTTCTGGGCATTTTAGGCAGGATTTCTCCACAGCAGCGCCGCCCACGGTGTGAGCTGTCATGGAACTATTAGGGCCTAAAGCAATAAAGGGGGGGGGGGGGGGTTTCCCATCTAGCGTCTGTGCGGAAAAATGGTTAGAACATGCTCCAAGCACCCCTTCCGTTGGCAGTGGCAGATACCCTGAACCCTTCCCCGTGCTGCAGTAACTGACTCTCGGAGCTTTTTCCCCACCCCAAGCCGCTCAAAATGATGTCCGGACGGGGGCGCCGCGATACCCATTTCCCGGATCTGTCACTGGGGGCTCCGTTTGCAGGAAGCAGCCGGCTATTGGCGCATGCGCATCCGGGCGCTTTGTCGCCAGGGACCGTTAGAGCGAGGGTGGAAGCTGTTTGCGGGCGCCCTACGTCACGGGTCGTCGTCGTCTTCTTGGAAAGGGGCGGGGCAGACGCAAGTTCGCTCTCACGTATGGGCCGGCGGCGTCGGTGGGGTCAGGCGGAGGTTGCTGCTGCTGCAATGGTAACGGCAGCGGGTGGAAGCTGGGCCTTACAGCCGCTTCTCCTCCTCCTCAGCCTGTGTGGACTCTGCCTGGCAGGTGAGACTCCTCGCTACCCTCTGCTCTGCTGTCTTCGCCGCTTTGCTTGCGTTAGTGACGTTCTCCCCATGGCCTTATAGACCGGATGTCTGGCGGGAGACTGTGGGCTCGGGGCTGGCGATTTGACAGCCCCATCCTCTCCCGATGCAATAATGGTATCTGCGGCGCTGATGGCAATTGGAATTCGCAGGACTATAAATGCAATGCACTTAGGGTTGCCAACTGTCCAGTCTTGGACCGGACAGCTAGATTTTCTGGCATTGTGTGCAGTGTCCAGCCAGAAGTGCCGACTGGACACTAAAAGTCCTCTCCCCCACAGCCTCTCAGTTGAAAGGCAGGGTCGGAGCCTATCGGAGGAGAGCTGTGCTGTATCCCTGCCCCCTTGCTTGTTGTTGTAACTGGACAGCATGGGGAAAGGAGACAGGACACCGCACAGCCCTCAGTTCCCAGTGGCTCCATAGATGTGTGAGCTATGGCCTTCTTGGTCCCAGCCCCTCTCTCACAGTAATGCTGGGCCGGGACCCAGGAGAGGGGCTGCAGTGAGCCACGGAGGAGAAGGTGGAGAGACAGGAAGACAGAGAGAGGTAGAGGCTGGGGAGAGGAGAGGAGAGAGACACATGGTGGGGAGCATGGGATGGTTGAGATTCAGGTGGGCATAGAGGGAGGGAATGGGTCACAGGATCTCATGCTCAGTCCAGCCAACAGCTGTCTGAGAAGTTGCTCTGTAGGCTGTATGTTCCTCCCTCCTGTCTCACTCTGGATCCACACCTTGTCCCTTAGCAACTTGGAAGTTACCTTGTGTTAAATGAAAAACATATATTGTATAGCAGTGACCGCCCCTCTCTGCCCATGACTGTATCCCTTTCCTGGCCCTTTCCCTTCCCCAAACAGTCTCCCCTCTATCTCCCCCCCCCCCCTATAATCTCCCTGCTTCACTCAGGCCTGTTGCTGGGCTGCCTAGTGCCCCAGGCAATGCAGGTAGCATGGCTAGTCATGAGGGGAGGGACAGTATCTCTCTCCTTTGACATGACTGGCCAGCAGTCACATAGGGGCTAAGGAGTGCTTGTTTCACTTCAATGGTGGCATGCAGCATTGGCACTCGGCCCCTTGATGAGATGTTTTAGTGCCCTCTAGGCTTGGCACCTTGGGTAGTTCCTGCCCCTCCTGGCAGCCCAGCCTCCCCTCTATTTCCCTTCTTCCCTGCCCAACATGTTTCTCACCCTCTGAGATAGAGTTTGAGAGAGAGAGAGAGAGAGGTAGCATGTGTGAGTGAATGTGTTTGTGTGCGAGAGAGAATGAATATGTATATGAGAGGAGAAAGTTTGTACCCCACCCACCACCATTACCCCCTAATTATCCATGAAATAAGAAATGGGGAGCAGCTAAGTGGCAGGAGCCCCCTTCTTTGGCCTGAGAGTCTGAAAGAGAAACTGTTGCCTGTGTGAAGCCTGTCAGCCAGTTTATTGCCTTGTTTAGATAGTTCACTGGCAGGATCTAAAATGTATGTAAATGGGGGTACCATCTCTTCCCTGACCCCCCCCCCCCCTTTTTTTTCTGGTCCTCTAGTGTCTAGTCCTGGTCTGTGGAAAAGTTGGCAACCCTAAATGCACTCTGATGTAAATAGGAAAACTTGGATTGGCTCAGTGTTTTCCTCCAGAGTCAGGTCTTCAGTCATTCAGCTGGAAGTATTTTATGTCATACATATGTTTATGTATCCATCTATAATAAACAGCTATACAACATAAAAAAATGACATTGCAAGTGTTCTGTATTGATTTTAGAATTTGGGCTTTTATTTTAATTTCCAAAGGTTAGAGGATGTTTCCATGTCAGAATACATGAAGTTTTTGCCTTCTGAAAAACAAACATCACTCCAGAATTTTTAAAACATATGGGTCACATGGGGATGATATTTAGGGTTAAAAAGATGTGAATGTGAATCTTTGAGACTCAACTCATTGATCAAGTGACTCCTGGAGTGCCAAAGGTTTAGTATCACTGTTTTGTTTGTTTATGGAATGTGCTGCTGTTTGGTATCCACGGATGAGGTGTAGAGCCCCAAGGTGCTTTTCTCCCCTATGAGGAAAGGCTAACGAGATTAGGGCAGTTCAGCTTGGAGGAGAGACAGCTGAGGGGAGATATGATCCTAAGGTTAGGTCAGGAGGCGGAGGGGAGATATGATAGAGGTCTTTAAAATCATGAGAGGTTTAGAACCGGTAAATGTGAATTAGTTATTTATTCTTTCGGATAATAGAAGGACTAGGGGGCACTCTATGAAGTTAGCAAGTAGCATATTTAAAACTATTCGGAGAAAATCTTTTCACTCAACCCACAATTAAGCTCTGGAATTTGTTGCCAGAGGATGTGGTTAGTGTGGTTAGTGTAGCTGGGTTCAGAAAAGGTTTGGAGAAGTCCATTAACTGCTATTAATCAAGTTGACTTAGGGAATAATTACTGCTATTTTATTTATTTATTTATTTAACATGTTTTGCATACCGTCATTTGGTTTCGCCATCATAATAGGTTAACAGTTACAACAGGGTTTCTACAGTAAGTATAATAGGTGAAAAAGTTGAGTAAAAATAAAAGCATCAGGAAATGTTGGTTATTACATATTGAAAAGTTTTCTGAGCTGTATAGTATAGTATAGTTTCCCGTATAGTAGGTTTAGGGGTTCAGATGAGACTCCATGGGTGGAAACAATGGTATCTCTGTTTTCTTAATGTTGTATTAGGTGGGAGACTGATTGTGTTGATGTTTGAGAGGATCTGAGTAGGCTCTGGTGAATAGCCAGGTTTTTAACTCACTTTTTTTTTTAAAACGTTTTGGTGTTTGAGTTCTTAAACAGGGCTGGCGATGGATATAGCTCTCTCACAGGTTGAGATCAGATGAGTGGTTCTTACGTGAGGGATTTTGAGGAGGCCTTTATTCGTTGAGTGAAGGTTCCTTTTTGGAGTGTGTAGTTCGATGTGTTTACTGGTATTAGTAGCATGGGATCTACTTAGTACCTGGCAAGTACCCAAACACTAAGTAGCTTGGATTGGCCACTGTTGGAAACAGGATGCTGGGCTTGATAGACCCATGGTCTGACCCAGTATGGCAGTTTGTTTCTTGCAGCTTATTCTCAACATCTTGGATGCTTTATGTCCCTCCCCTGCTGATGCTCTTCAATAGAATACTTCATGCCCTGTCATTCCAGTGCAGCAAAGAAATGATTTTATGTTGAGTCACCAAAAGTTAGAAAAAAGCATAGTAATCAACATTTATAAGAAATGTTATGAGCCAACACATTTATTATAGAGAGAATTTGACATACAATAACTGCTTTAACATATCGTGCATGAATGACTTTGGGAGTGAAGACTTAAATGTGTTTTGACCATGGATTGTTTTGAAAGAAAATTGATGTATTTGAATATATCTAGGAGCCTTCACTTTCATGTGTTCATTATAATCAACATAAACAGGACAAAAATCAGTGGAAAAACCTTTTTCCACTGAGTTGCTGTATAGGTGAAGAGTTGCATAATGCTGTTTCACAGGCCAATGCCTTATTTTTGTACATACTAATAATTTATAAATAGAACAAAATTATTTCAACACCCCTTTTGAAACTTGGTTCATTGCAAAGGTAGTTATTTAAATTTTAGATGCAAAAGCATCTTATACTGGAGTGTTTAGTAATGGAAATCTACAGCTTAAACCTACGGATTGAGGGGCCTCTTAATAAAATATAAAAAGAATTTCCTAAGTTTCAAGTTTTGCAGGTTGTTGGTTTGTTCGTTTTTGTTTTTTTTTTGGAATGCTTGTAAAAAGTGGGGAAAAGGGGGGGGCGGCTGAGTGGTAGGTTATATGTCACAGAATACACAACACACTTAATTACAAGTATAGAAGCTTTACTTAAGCCTGAGAATAAGCAATCGGAGCATAGAGTTTGCATTAAAAAATATATACACAAAATACTTTCCTCACAATTCCATATGTGATATCTTTTGGAAATCTGGGACAACGCGTTTCAAAATCAGCAACAAGCTGTTGGTTCTCTGATTTCACAGTTAATCTCATGTTGCTCTTTTTTTAAGTTAATATTTATTTATTTATTTATTTATTTAGAAACTTTTATATACTGACAACCGTTTGCACATCGTATCGGTTTACAGATAACTAAAAACTTTAGGCATTGCCTTTACATGGAACAGAACTGTGAACTAGGGAACAGCAAACATCTAAAAGCAAATTAATAGTATTTACAAAAGTAAGAGACAAATAGATTAATTACAGCTTGAAAACTGGGAAGGCAAGTGGGGCAAATCGTAAAAGATAGGCAACTTCGGTAACTGGCAAGACAAAGATGGACAATTTACAAAATATTAGACAAGAGTTAGGTTGCAAAAGCGTGAAGATCAGAGGGCAGGCAAGGAGAGGAAGAGGAGGGGAAGGAGAGTGTTGCTAAAAACGGAAGTAGCAGCAGGGAGTGCTGGAAGATAAAGGAGGTGTACTCAAATGGTTTAGGTGGTTTCAGGAAGGCGGTTCATGTAGGAAGGATAGGCCTGTATGAACAGCCAGGTTTTTAGTTTTTTTTTTAAATTTTGACCTTTGTCCTAGTTTCATTCTCTGGACCACTCCCCATGTGCTGGTTGAAGCCCCAACTATCCATTATCACATCAGCAAAAAACAGTGAGGTGAGGCCAGGAGGCTAAGTCCTGTTCTGTTCAGATATCTGCAGTTAGCCTTTCTGAATAATGGCTCTCCAATATATCTGATCTCAAGACTTGTTAGTTTTTTGTTACAAGCAGGCTAAGGAAAATGGCATATGTATTCTCAGTATCTAGAGGTCTTATATCAAATAATTAAACTAATATCATTGATTTTCTCTGCTTCATTCCGGTCTATCGAGGCACAATACTCTTCTGCATGCTAACTCCCTCCTTAAAATAATTTCCCACAATGCTGTGGGGCTTCTTCAACTTGACATAGTTTATGGCTTCAGTATGTCTTAATCTGGCCCTGGAAGGGGATATAAAACAAGAGAGATAAATCCCCAGGTAATTGTGAACAAAGGTTTAGGATGCAGATTTTGACCCTCGCTCCATTTGAGCTAGAAGTACAAAGGAAGAGGAGGAAACTGCCAGATCAAAACAAAGTAACCTTGGAAGGTTCATGAAATATATACTGCCACTTTGGTATTTCACAACACATTTACATGGAAATTTAATAGAAATTATATCCCCTAACTATAAGACCCTAAGTCTCAAAAGTAAAAATTGCTTTCTCTTCCTTATGGATTACTTAAGGATGTTCTATCCTAATGATGCTTAAGGACAAGTCATAAACAAGTCTATTCTTGAAAAACCTCTCAAGGAGGCAATCTGTCTGGATCTACTATAATACAATCAAAGTACCTGGCACAGCCAAGCCTAATTCTGATCTTTCCAGGATATTGGTCAGATCCAAGCAGTCAAAGGGCAGTTGGGATGTTTACAACTGTCCTATCTCTTTATTTTTAAAGAGTGGTAAGAAAACTCTCTCATTCTCTTGAAGTTTCTTCACCTTGTCTTCAAAGTACTAAATATGGTTTTTAATTGCAGAAATTTCAATTGCTTGAGTCCCAAAGTTTGCTAAGGAGTCTTCAAGTCAATCAGAAATAGTACCATTCTGACCTGAGAGATTTCTCCATAGTAATAATTGCTTCAAAATTGAAAACTTTGGGTCTCACCAACATTGGCAGTGAGAGATTCTGAGAAAATAATTCCTCTTTTACATCTGAGCCTGGGACTTGGGGATATAGTATTTTATTTCCAGCTTCTAGAGCAGTGATGGCAAACGTCAGTCCTTGAGTGCCACAAACAGGCCAGGTTTTCAGGATATCCACAATTGAATATGCAAGAAATAGATTTGCATACAATGGAGACAGTGCATTCCATGAGAGAAGTCAGCATAAAGGTGCCAATTCTATTTGTGTCTTATGATAAGAACAACTGTAAAGCTACAAACTAATCATACTATTTTGGCAAAATAGTATGGAACAACTAAATGGCACTGTATAGTTAGATGATCCTGTATGTCTTTCATGCAGCAGCAAAGCACTCACATGCAGTGTACATTGTCTATAGTCGCTGTTTTTACAGTTCGGACCATAAGTGTAGACTACACTTAAGGGAAAGTTCACAAAATGTAAATCTGTAATGTGGAAACAGTTCATATGCTGATGGCTACATTTTCCATTATCTAATTTTCAGATCTGTACTAATTCCAGTATAGGAAGATGGCTGTTATGCAAAGATGGTGATCTCAGCAGATTAAAACTGGGTTGATTTCTCTATTTTAGTGACCTTTATACTAAAAGAATAAACAACTAAAAGCTAGAATGTCGAAATTCCCCTGCTTCCCTCTCCCTCGCTGCATTTATAATAAATAGCCTGATCTAGCCTTTTTTATTATGGAAGAATTTGAAAACATGGTTTGCCAAAACATGATCTTACATGTATGTATCTGAGTGAAATAACTAAAATAAAATAAACTAAAATCCAGCCAAAAAATGCAGAGACTTTGGAATAAAAGGAAAAAAAAAACCCCTCTGAGATCAGGGTCAAACTAAACATAGTCCCTAGCACATATTCACCATTCAGAAATTGTGTGGGAGCACTGAGAGGAAAGGATCACCTTGCTGGTGGCTGAAAAGAATCAGTAAGAACTGTGTGGGGAATTTTTTAAAACGTAAGTATTGGGGAGAAGTAAACTATTGGGTTATATTATTTAGTGTGTTTGTGTGTCTGTATTGAATAAATAGGCAGGCAAATAACAGAAGTTTGTATTTCCAGCTCATCCTTTAATTTATAGGCAGGTGACAATTTCACGCTAAAAAAACTCCCTTAAATCAGGCTTTTAACTTAGATTCAGAAATTCCCCACACCTTATCAAGAGTATAATTATTCCCTTGTAGGTCACTACCAAGACCCTAATTGTACACAACCTAAAACCTAACTAGGAACCAAACAAATTTAAGATGAAGACAGCAGTCCAGTAGCAAAAGGGAGGCCTCCCAGTCTTTTGCATTGAGTGTCACATGTGTGATTTTTTTTTACCCACTGTTGAAAAATTGTATGTGTGCATCCGATGCAATGAGTTCAATCTCTGGAGGCTAGGGTGGGAGACCTGGAGGAGCTGAGGCAGACAGAGAGGTATATAGATGAGACCTTCAGGGATATAGTAGCCAAGTCCCAATTCCAGTCTAGCAACCCTGGTGCTGCCTTGGAGGAAGAAGGTCTCATGATTGGAGAGCATCAACCTGGTGCAGCAGGAAAGGATCCTGTAGCAAGGACCTGCTGTCCAGGTGGTGCATTGTCCTCTCGCACAGAGGATGTCTCTCCCAGGGCTACTGCCCAGGAGGGAAGGGTTAGGTCGACCGTCATAGTTTGTGATTCGATTATTAGGAATGTAGACAGCTGGGTGGCTGCTGGCGTGAGGATCGCCTGGTAACATGCCTACCTGGTACGAAGGTGGCAGACCTCAAGCGTCAGCTAGGTAGGATTTTAGACAGTGCTGGGGAGGAGCCAGCTGTCATGGTACATGTGGTCACCAACGACATAGGAAAATGTGGGAGGGAGATTCTGGAAGCCAAATTTAGGCTTTTAGATAGAAAGCTTATATCCGGAACCTCCAGGGTAGCATTCTCGGAAATGCTCCCTGTTCCACGCGCAAGTCACCAGAGGCAGGCAAAGCTCCAGAGTCTCAATGCGTGGATGAGACAATGGTGCAAGGAAGAGGGATTCAGTTTTGTAAGGAATTGTGGAACCTTTTGGGGAAGGGGGGAGTCTCTTCCGAAGGGATGGGCTCCACCTTAACCAGGGTGGAAACCAGATTGCTGGTGCTAATCTTTAAAAAGGAGATACAGCAGCTTTTAAACTAGCACAAAGGAGAAAGCCGACAGTCACTCAGCAGCACATGGTTTGGGGGAGGTATCTTCAAAGTATACTAATGATGCATTAGAATTAGAGCATCCAAACAGAGGTTCCAATAAAAAGAAAAGTAGTCCAGGTGCCTGTAAGTAAAAACTCACCTGAGCTAAAAGATTCCAGTTTATCCCTGTCAACTGAAAAGCAGAATGAAAATGCAAACAAAAAACAAACTTTGAAATGTTTGTATGCTAATGCCAGACGTCTAAGAAGTAAGATGAGAGAATTAAAATGTATAGCAGTGAATGATGACATAGACTTAGTTGTCATCTCAGAGACGTGGTGGAAAGAGGATAACCAATGGGATAGTGTTATACCGGGGTACAAATTATATCGCAATGACAGAGAGGAGCACTCGGGAGGAGGTGTGGCGCTTTATGTCTGGGATGGCATAGAGTCCAACAGGATAAAGATCCTGCATGAGACTAAATGCACAATCAAATCTTTATGGATTGAAATTCTTTGTATGTTGTGGAAGAGTATAGTGATAGGAGTATACTACCGTCCACCTGGCCAAGATGGTGAGTCGGACAGTGAAATGCTAAGAGAAATTAGGAAAGCTAACCAACTTGGTAATGTAGTAATAATGAGAGATTTCAATTACCCCAATATTGACGGGGTATGTGAAACATCAGGACATGCTAAAGAAATAAAGTTCCTGTATGGAATAAATGACAGTTTTATGGAGCAATTAGTTCAAGAACCAACGAGAGGGAGCAGTTTTATATCTAATTCTCAGTGGCGCACAGGATTTGGTGAGAGGTGACAGTGGTGGGGCCACTTGGCACTAGTGATCATAATATAAAATTTGAATTAATGCCTGGAAGGGGGACAGTAGGTAAATCCATGGCTCTGGCACTAAACGTTTTCAAAAGAGAAACATTGATAAAATGAGAAATAGTTTAAAACAAAACTGAAAGGTGCAGCTACAAAGGTAAAAAGTGTGCAACACGCGTGAATATTGTTTAAAAAAACAAACAAACCCATAATAGAAGTGCAGTCCAGATATATTCATGCATTAAGGAAGGTCAAATGGCTAAAAAGTGAGGTGACAGAGGCTATTTTAGCCAAAAGATCTTCATTCAAAAATTGAAAGAAGGATCCACCAGATGAAAATAGGATACAGCATAATTGATAAGACAGACTGAGAAAATTTGAAAAGAAGTTTGCTATAGAGGCAAAAACTCACAGTATAAACTTTTAAAAATATATCCAGAGCTGAAAGCCTGCAAGGGAGTCATTTGGACTGTTAGATGGAGCACTTAGCCATTGTGGAAAGATTAAACAATTTCTTTGCTTCTGTGTTTATTGGGGAGGTATCTGTTCCGGAGACAGTTTTAAAGGGTGATGATTCAGATGGACTGAACCAAATCACGGTGAACTTGGAAGATCTGGTAGGCCAGATTGACAAACTGAAGACTAGTAAATCTCTTGGACCAGATGGTATACACCCCAGGGATCTGAAAGAATTAAAAAATGAAATTCCAGACCTATTTCAATGAATTTGTAACCTATCTTTAAAATCATCAGTTGTATCTGAAGATTGGAAGATGGCCAATGTAACCCCGAAATTTATTTAAAAAGGAAACTATAGACCGGTGAGCCTGATTTCAGTGTCGGGAAAAATTGTGGAAACTGTTGTAAAGAATAAAATCACAGAACATTTAGATAGAAATAGTTTAATGGGACACAGCCAGCATGGATTTACATAAGGGAAGTCTTGCCTCAAAAATTCCTAAATTTGTTTTGAAGGGGTGAATAAACGTGTACAAAGTTGAACCAGTAGATTGTGTATTTGGATTTTCAGAAGGTGTTTGACAAAGTCCTGCATGAGAGGCGTCTAAGAAAACTAAAAAGTCAAGGGATAGGAGGTGATATCCTTTTGTGGATTGCAAGCAGGTTAAAAGACAGGAAACAGAGAGTAGGATTAAATGGTCTGTTTTCACAGTGGAATGCCTCAGGGATCTGTACTTGGCCAGTGCTTTTTAATATATTTTTATTAATGATCTGGAAAGGGGTATGACGAGTGAGGTGATCAAATTTGCAAGATGACACAAAATTATTCAGAGAGTAGTAAATCTCAAGCGGATTGTGATGAATTGCAGGAGGACCTTGCGAGACTGGAAGATTGGGCATCCAAATGGCAGGTGAAATTTAATGTGGACAAGTGCAAAATGATTCATGTAGGGAAAAATAACCCTTTCTGTAGTTACACTATGTTAGGTTCTATCTTTGGAGTTACCACAGGAAGGAGATCTAGGCGTAATAGTGGATAATGGAAATTGTCAGCTCAGTGTGCTGTGGTGATCAAAAAAGCAAGCATGTTAGGAATTATTAGGAAGGGAATGGCAAATAAAAAGATGGTTGTCATGGTGATACTGCGTCTTGAATACGGTGTGCAATTCTGGTCGACGCATCTCAAAAAAGATAGTTGCACTGTAGAAAGTGCAGAGAAGGGTGACCAAAATAAGGGGCATGGAACAGTTGCCCTATGAGGAAAGGCTAAGGAAGTTAGGGCTGTCCAGTCTGGAGAAGAGATGCCTGAGGGGGATATGATAGAGGTCTTCAGAATCATGAAAGGACGTGAACAAATTAATCTAAATAGGTAATTTATTCTCTCAGATAATAGGACTAGAGGGTACTCCATGAATTTAGCAAGTAGCTCATTTAAAACAAAGAAAATTCTTTTTCACTCCACGCATAGTTAAGCTCTGGAATTCATTGCCAGAAGATCTGGTTACAGCAGTTAGTGTAACTGAGTTTAAAAAAGGTTAGGATAAGTTGCTAGAGGAAAAAATCCATAAACTGTTGTTAATTAATAAGCAATAGTAGCTTGATATTTATTTAATGTTTGGGTATTTGCTAGGTACTTGTGATTTAGATTGGCCACTGTTGGAAACAGGATACTGGGCTTGATGGATCCTTGGTCTGAACCAGTATGGCATTTCTTATGTACGTCTTATTTTGTAACTTACCCTGCCAGTGAGACCTCAAAAACCCCCCTTTGAAATGTTAGCTCATATATTGTTCTGGAATCCCTGTGATTTACCTCTGCAATAAAAGCTAATCTGTTTGGCATAGGTTTTCAGGGGGCTTTTTTTCCCCCCGGGCACAGAGAATTTGGTCTATACTGAGAGATTTCTCCCATTTTTAGGAATATTTCATGAGTTTTATTTTTATTTTTTTTTCTGTCCATTCACAGTCTCCTCCTGCTGGTGCAAGTGCTTGTATAGGTTCGCACTAACTGTATTTACTTCCATTTAGCAAATGTCACTACACAAGAGTCCGTAGCAATGCGCAAAACTTAAGAACAAATGAAATCTGAATACTACATATCACAAAACCTGTCCCAGCCTGTTACATAAAGTACCAAAATCAATAAAATTCCCACAGCAGTGCAAAGTGACCCCTAGTGGATAATAAGTAGTTGTACATGTGCATGCGATGCAGAGAGCTCCTGGCTCTCAGAGAACGAGTCCGATCTCTGGATGCTAGAGTGGCAGACCTGGAGGAGCTGAGGGAGACAGAGGTATATAGATGAGACCTTCAGGGACATAGTAGCCAAGTCCCAACTTCAGACTGGCAGCCCTGGTGCTGCCTTGGAGGAAGAAGGTCTCATGATTGGAGAGCATCAACCAGATGCAGCAGGAAAGGATCCTGTAGCAAGGACTTGCTCTCCAGGTGATACCCTCAGTGCGAAAGGACAATGCATGTTCCCAAGGCCTACTGCCCAGGAGGGAAGGGTTAGGTCAGCCGTCATAGTTGGTGATTCGATTATTAGGAATGTAGATAGCTGGGTGGCTGGTGGGCGCGAGGGTCACCTGGTAACATGCCTACCTGGTGCGAAGGTGGCGGACCTCACGCATCACCTAGATAGGATTTTAGATAGTGCTGGGGAGGAGCCGGCTGTCGTGGTACATGTGGGCACCAGCAACATAGGAAAATGTGGGAGGGAGGTTCTGGAAGCCAAATTTAGGCTCTTAGGTAGAAAGCTTAAATCCAGAACCTCCAGGGTAGCATTCTCTGAAATGCTCCCTGTTCCACGCGCAGGTCACCAGAGGCAGGCAGAGCTCCGGAGTCTCAATGGGTGGATGAGACGATGGTGCAAGGAAGAGGGATTCAGTTTTGGGGAAGGGGGAACCTTTTGGGGAAGGGGGAACCTTTTGGGGAAGGGGGAGTCTCTTCAGAAGGGATGGGCTCCACCTTAATCAGGGTGGAACCAGACTGCTGGTGCTAACCTTTTAAAAAGGAGATAGAGCAGCTTTTAAACTAGAACAAAGGGGAAAGCCGACAGTCGCTCAGCAGCGCATGGTTCAGAGAGAGGTATCTTCAAAGAATACTAATGATGCATTAGAATTAGGGCATCCCGACAGTGAGGTTCCAATAATTAGAAAAATAGTCCAAGTGCCTGTAACTAAAAACTCACCTGAGCTAAAAAATTCAAACTTATCCCTATCACTTAAAAAGCAGAATGCTTTTTGTTTGTATTTTCAAACTTTGAAATGTTTGTATGCTAATGCCAGAAGTCTAAGAAGTAAGATGGGAGAATTAAATTGTATAGCAGTGAATGATGACATAGATTTAATTGGCATCTCAGAGAAATGGTGGAAGGAGGTATAACCAATGGGACAGTGCTATACCAGGGTACAAATTATATCGCAGTGACAGAGAGGAGCACCCGGGAGGAGGTGGGGCGCTGTATGTCCGGGATGGCATAGAGTCCAACAAGATAAACATCCTGCATGAGACTAAATGCAAAATTGAATCTTTATGGGTAGAAATCCCTTGTGTGTCGGGGAAGACTATAGTGTGATAGGAGTATTCTACCGTCCACCTGGTCAAGATGGTGAGACGGACAGTGAAATGCTAAGAGAAATTAGGGAAGCTAACCAAATTGGTAGTGCGGTAATAATGGGAGACTTCAACTACCCCAATATTGACTGGGTAAATATATCATTGGGACACGCTAGAGAGATAACGTTCCTGGATGGAATAAATGATAGCTTTATGGAGCAATTGGTTCAGGAACTGACGAGAGAGGGAGCAATTTTAGATCTAATTCTCAGTGGAGCACAGGACTTGGTGAGAGAGGTAACGGTGGTGGGGCCGCTTGGCAATAGTGATCATAATATGGTCAAATTTGAATTAATGCCTGGAAGAGGAACAGTAGGCAAATCCACGGCTCTCGTGCTAAACTTTCAAAAGGGAAACTTTGATAAAATGAGAAAAATTGTTAGAAAAAAACTGAAAGGAGCAGCTACAAAAGTAAAAAAATGTGCAAGAGGCATGGTCATTGTTAAAAAAAAAAAAAAAAAACCAAACAAAAAACAACAAAAAAACCATCCTAGAAGCACAGTCCAGATGTATTCCACACATTAAGAAAGGTGGAAAGAAGGCAAAACGATTACCAGCATGGTTAAAAGGGGAGGTGAAAGAAGCTATTTTAGCCAAAAGATCTTCATTCAAAAATTGGAAGAAGGATCCAACAGAAGAAAATAGGATAATACAAAAACTTTGGCAAGTTAAATGTAAGACATTGATAAGACAGGCTAAGAGAGAATTTGAAAAGAAGTTGGCTGTAGAGGCAAAAACTCACAGTAAAAACTTTTTAAAATATAACCGAAGCAGAAAGCCTGTGAGGGAGTCAGTTGGACCGTTAGATGATCGAGGGGTTAAAGGGGCACTTAGAGAAGATAAGGCCATCGTTGAAAGATTAAATGATTTCTTTGCTTCTGTGTTTACTGAAGAAGATGTTGGGGAGGTACCCATACTGGAGAAGGTTTCATGACCAATGATTCAGATGGACTGAATCAAATCATGGTGAACCTAGAAGATGTGATAGACCTGATTGACAAACTGAAGAGTAGTAAATCACCTGGACCGGATGGTATACACCCCAGAGTTCTGAAGGAACTAAAAAATGAAATTTCAGACCTATTAGTAAAAATTTGTAACCTATCATCATTAAAATCATCCATTGTACCTGAAGACTGGAGGATAGCTAATGTAACCCCAATATTTAAAAAGGGCTCCAGTGGCGATCCGGGAAATTACAACCGGTTAGGCCTGACTTCAGTGCCAGGAAAAATAGTGGAAGTATTCTAAACATCAAAATCACAGAACATATAGAAAGACATGGTTTAATGGAACAAAGTCAGCATGGCTTTACCCAAGGCAAGTCTTGCCTCACAAATCTGCTTCACTTTTTTGAAGGAGTTAATAAACATGTGGATAAAGGTGAACCAGTAGATGTAGTATACCTGGATTTTCAGAAGGCGTTTTGACAAAGTTCCTCATGAGAGGCTTCTAGAAAAGTAAAAGTCATGGGATAGGTGGCGATGTCCTTTCGTGGATTGCAAACTGGCTAAAAGACAGGAAACAGAGAGTAGGATTAAATGGACAATTTTCTCAGTGGGAGTGGGCAGTCGAGTGCCTCAGGGATCTGTATTGGGACCTTTACTTTTCAATATATTTATAAATGATCTGGAAGGAAATACGACGAGTGAAATAATCAAATTTGCAGATGATACAAAATTGTTCAGAGTAGTTAAATCACAAGCAGATTGTGATAAATTGCAGGAAGACCTTGTAAGACTGGAAAATTGGGCATCAAAATGGCAGATGAAATTTAATGTGGATAAGTGCAAGGTGATGCATATAGGGAAAAATAACCCATGCTATAGTTACACAATGATAGGTTCCATATTAGGTGCTACAACCCAAGAAAGAGATCTAGGCGTCATAGTGGATAACACATTGAAATCGGTTCTGTGTGCTGCTGCAGTCAAAAAAGCAAACAGAATGTTGGGAATTATTAGAAAGGGAATGGTGAATAAAACGGAAAATGTCATAATGCCTCTGTATCGCTCCATGGTGAGACCGCACCTTGAATACTGTGTACAATTCTGGTCGCCGCATCTCAAAAAAGATATATTTGTGATGGAGAAGGTACAGAGAAGGGCTACCAAAATAAGGGGAATGGAACAGCTCCCCTATGAGGAAAGACTAAAGAGGTTAGGACTCTTCAGCTTGGAGAAGAGACAGCTGAGGGGGGATATGATAGAGGTGTTTAAAATCATGAGAGGTCTAGAATGGGTAGATGTGAATCAGTTATTTACTCTTTCGGATAATAGACTAGGGGGCACTCCATGAAGTTAGCATGTGGCACATTTAAAACTAATCTGAGAAAGTTCTTTTTTACTCAACGCACAATTAAACTCTGGAATTTGTTGCCAGAGGATGTGGTTAGTGCAGTTAGTATAGCTGTGTTTAAAAAAGGATTGGATAAGTTCTTGGAGGAGAAGTCCATTACCTGCTATTAATTAAGTTAACTTAGAAAATAGCCACTGCTATTACTAGCAACGGGTTAACATGGAATAGACTTAGTTTTTGGGGGTACTTGCCAGGTTCTTATGGCCTGGTTTGGCCTCTGTTGGAAACAGGATGCTGGGCTTGATGGACCCTTGGTCTGACCCAGTATGGCATGTTCTTATGTAGATAAAACTAGTAGGAAAGTAGGAAACCAAAATCCAGACCATGCTTGTTCAGAAAATATATCTAAAATGATTTCTTATTTGTTTTGCATGTATAGACTGGTACATATACTTATCCTTGCAATGTTTATTCCATGCAGGTGTCACAATGCTACCTCTTTCCCCTGACCATGACACCACTCATGCAATATACCATTTTAGTCTCTCCCTCTCAGCCTGGTACATATTCAGTACTATCTGAGCTTACTGAAGAATCAGTAAAGATATTAAAACACAAGGCAAAAGGAATAATTTTCAAAAGGATTATGCCCTGAAAAATGGGTTTTGTGAACGTAAATGGGCTTTTGAAAATTGTTACGATATTTGCTACTTTTTATGTGCATAAATCCTTTTGAAAATTGTTTACTCCTGTGTGTTTACTTTGTGTTTCGCTGGAAGCACAGACTTCTCCAACTTGCTCATTCTGGAATTGGATTTATACAAGTTATTTGGGAAAAATAAGATCCATTACCGCCAAACAATACAAGGTATCTTCTCCCTATCCCACTACAACACGAGTTCTATCCAACCCAAATAAATCACTCTTCTATCCTTTCAGTTAGGCCTTCTTAATGTTCACTTTGCACACTGCAAATCTCGCCACATTCAGGATCTAATTGTCCTCGAAAGCTCATGCTTTTAATAATTTGGTTAGTTTATAATGTGCCACTCGACACCTGTCATTTCTGTTCAGAAGTGACTTAGTGCCAGTGGAAAAAGTGAAACTGAATCTAGCATTTAGGAATTTCCCAGAAGTGGTATTTCAGTTAGTTGTAGATTTTTAGATTAGGAAGACTTGTCAAAGCATGTTAGAACTGTTCTTGCAATTCAGTTATAATAAAACACAGGGGCCAAACCCGCTTTGACATTCAGGTTTCTTTTTTGTAATTGCATTCTCACTGCTGCTGGTTACATCATATTCCCCATCCATACTTTACCCTTGTCAATATGACTCAATCTTCTTTTAACACAGTACTCTTTGCTAATAGTATATTGACCAAACAATACAAGAATGCTTCAGAAATCAGTGTCTCAAATTATACAGTTATTATATTATCCAATGATGGTATATTCTCATAATGTCCTCATGTTAAAAGAAGATTGAGTCATATTGAGAATAAAATGTTTTAGCATGGGTATGGTTTTATTTGAGATGTGTGTGAATGGTATGAATTGAATGATTGAAGGGTAAAGTATGGATGGGGGGAATATGATATTTTAGGTAGTATAATGAAAGCACAATGATAGATTTAGAACAATGTGGTCTATTTTGTGAATAAATTGTATGTTTGAAATAAGGTTGTAATTGTATTATACAAAATAAAAATAGAATTTGGCATGTAAATTTGCTTAGTACCTCTGATTCTATATATGGGTTTGCTGAGTATTCAGAGGATATGCATGTTTTGTTCACCTTATAAATTCAGACTTAACCAGACAAACTATGAGATTTGAATTTCTCACTGCTCTGACTGTTTCTGATTTATTCAGGTAAATTTGTTTAGCTGGATAAAACTTACCGAGGTAAATTGGAGGCATTCTGAGCAGGACTAAGTTATTATGATAATGCTAATCAGCGTTATTCAGATGTCTAGTAATGCCTAAGGGTAGGCTGGATAAAATTACCCACACAATGTTAAGACAAGTTAGATTTTATCTGGGTATATTCTGCGGAATGCATAACTGGTTGTATTCTGTTGAATATACAAGTACAATTATTCAGGTAACCTCATCTGAATAAATTGGCCACTCCCTGCATTGTTAAATATGTACCTCTGTATCTAACATCTCATTCAGACACAGCTTTTTCTTCCTTCTCATTGTAGATGTAAGTAGTGTAGACAAGTAACTTTCTCAGCTGTGCTTTTTCAGATATGTAATACTGCACAAACTTTAATGTTTTGAATTTGGATTTTTTTAAAAATTGGTTTATCTGAGATAGGAAACGTCATTCAAAGTCTTTAAACTAGGAATTCCAAAGAAATTGTCAGGCACACTAATGTGCCTAGCTAGAAATCCTACTGGAAACACAATCACTTACATAGCCAGATCTCTCTGTTAGCATGCAATGATAGTTAATTAGCAGTTGGATCTAGAAGTGCCAGAGGAATCGCAGGTGCTCATGTAGTAATGTTCAGGGACGGATTGCAGGAAAATATCAGCCTGGAGATTTTTTTTCAAACTGGCCCATGAGGTATCTAACTCCCTTATACTCGTTCTCTGAGCTCATGTATCAACAGCTCTCATAAGCACACCAAGTCGATCCTGGAACCTGGCAGAATTGATCCCAAATATCTCCAAACTAGAATTTCACATTTTTCCTAAATAACTAAGAAGTAGAGCACTCTCTAGACCTGCAGTGAGCAAACAGAGCTGTAGCCCCCATTCCATCCATTTAAATTGCTTATAAGTCTGCTTATATCTCTAATATAAATATATCCTGGATTCCTGGTGGCCAGCCAAGCTGCTCAGTGCAAGTAATGAGACAACTACATTGCCAGCCAGTGTTAGACATACAAACGCTAAGTCACACACACAGAGATTTCCTTAGCATTCGGGCAGATCAGTCCCAACAAGTGGGTTATGCACCTCTGCCAGCAGATGGAGACGGAGCAAAAGCTGAAGTCACTGTCATATAGTCCCGCCTTGATTTCAGCCCGCCAGTATTATCAGTCTCCAGCAGATGGTGGTCATGCATTTCCCTTTGAGGGATTACCTGTGAGTAAAAAAAAAGGAATTGAAAGATGAGATGTCTGTATAGTACTGCTTGCCTCCTGAGGTGATACTGTGCGGTCCCTCCCTCAGTAGCGTGCCCTCAGTCCGGTAACCTTGACTAGCGTGGACCTAAAATTTTAATAGCGCTTGCAAGCCAAGAGAGGCTCGGCGATGAAGGATTTAGCCCTGTCCCCCCCCCATAGCCGGGACCCATTCCTGCTGTCGGCCAGGGAGGGCTGAGCTCAGGTAAAAGATTTTAACTTTACAAAAAAAAAAAAGAACAGCGAGAGGAAAGCAGGAGAAAAGGTCTGTTATCTTGGTGTTCAGCTGTCCTGCTCACATCTCTGGGAAGTTCAGTGAGGTGAGGAGGTAGTGCAGGTATGGTGGCTTGAGCAGCTGTTGGGCTAGGCCCTGCTCCCAGGCATCTTGCCTTTTGGCGAGTGGTAGGCCATGAGGTGATTTTGCACGTTTTTCACCGTGGGCTGTCTGCGCACATCTGTGTGCCCAGTTGTGCGCCCAACTTTGACATGTTTTGGTTTTGGTACTAGGCGACCAGTGTGGGCACCTAGTTGGCCGTGTGGCCTAGGTGTGTATACTTGCGTGCACAATTTCTGTGCGTCCATTTTGGTTGCGGGTTTTATGCGCGCATATCTAGGCTCGAGCCTTTTCTCTCTACATGCTTACAACCATGGCTCCCAGGGGCGGATTGAGGGAAAATAGTGGCCTGGGGGATTTTTCTCCATACTGGCCCATGGGTACCCAATTACATATACAATATAATTTACATATATAATTTACATATATATGCACATTCGCCTATATTTCGGCATGGTCCTCCCGTATCAACACAGTACTATTTGCCAACACTCAAAGAATAACAACCCCACCTATGAAAAAGAATACCACAAATATTACACCAGAATCTAAAATATCAATACATCTCCTATCAGGAAAACAGAACAGGCCAAGCTACTACACAGATCCCTACAGAGAAGCCACATGCTAAAAGAATGCTTCATCTCAGTCTTTGCATGCAGAGCACAAACTCTCACCAAATACAGAATACAAAATGAAGGAGCACAAATGACAAAAATTGAAATGGAAACTCCAAGAAGCCAGAATCCGTGTATTAACAATAGAAAAATAGAACCACCATTCCTCATAAAACAAAATCAAGAAACAAAGCATCAGTTATAATAGTAAAACCATAATAAAAGAACATTTTAAAACTACTGATAAATAGAATTTCTATTAATTAAAATCATATACATTTTTTACAATTTCCCAAACACTAATAAAATATTTCAAAACAGCACATATATCAAATAACATTCAATAATTAAAACTAATAAGGATTTTAAAAAGCTCCTGCTGTCCCCTTCTGTGGGAGCTCTTGATTTCCAGTCACCCTGATATTGTCGAGGATTAGGAGGTTATCCTCTCTCTCTCACACATACTCTGTCACATACATACATATTCATGCTCTTATATCCACCATAAGCTTTCACTCTCACTGACAGGCTCTAAGACACTCTCTCCCCCTACACACACACACACAAACTCTTACTCCCTTGGATTTTCTCATACACACTCATGCTCTCACACTCGCTGGCTCACACACACACACACACACCCCCAGGCAGGCTCCCATTCATTTTCTCACACTACCTTCCCATCCTCCAGGCATGCACACATTCATTCTCACACACACAGACCCCCAGGCAGGCACCCATGCATTCACACACGTACACCCCCAGGCAGAGTCCCATTCATACACATGCACACACCAAAGGCAGACCCCCCTCTCTTTTGCCAGCAACCTCGGAATCTCTCTCATTCCTCTGCTGCCACTGTCACTGATGCCGCATGGCTATTGGGGAGGCGCTGATTGCTGCTACTGACACTGAAGCCCATCCTGCTGCCTCCTCTGTGCAGGCCCCGTGGGCTTCCACTTTCTCTATGCTGATCTTGTACATTGTGAGATCCGTATAGAGAGAGTGCTATTCTTTCACATTCCCAAAGATTACATGTGCCAATCACTAAAAAGTAATTTATTTATTTTTTTTACCTTTGCTGGCTGATCTTGGTTTTCTATTCGGTTTGCCACAGGCTTTTTTTTTCCACCTTCCCTTTCTTATTTTTTTTCTAATTCCTTTTATATTATCTTTTTTTCTCTCCATCTTCTTCCCTCAAACACAGTCAGGTTCTCATTCTCACATGCATTTCTCTCTCTCTCACACACACACAGGCTCTCACTGTCACATGCTCTCTCTCATACAATCATTCATACACAGTCTCTCACTGGCACATGCTGTCTGACTCTCACACACACACAGGCTCTCTCTCACTCCCATATGCTGACTTGCACAAGCTCTCACTGTCACATGCTGTCTCTCTCACACACATAGAGGCTTTTACATGCTGTCTCTGCAAACATTCAGGTCCTCACTCCCACACACAGTCTCTCAACTCATCTCATACATGCACGCACACACCCTCTACAGACCCTCAGCCTCTCTCTCACCTCTGTGCCTCCTCTTCGCGGGTCGCCGCAGGATGGGCTCTGCAGCGGCCCTGATCTTGTCGGGCTGCGGCGGCCCTGCTCCGGGCCTCTTCTTCTTCTTGGGCCGCCTATTCCTCTTCTCTGGCCGCTGAGATAATTCGCGGCGGCCCGTAAGCGCAGCTCCTCGTCTGCTCATGCTGATGCTCCTCCTCCTTCCTGCCCATGCGGCTCCGGCAATAATTACTTCCGGGGCCGCGCAGGCAGGAAGGAGGAGGAGCATCAGCGCGTTTAAACGCGATCTTTTTCTTCGGGCCGTGGTGACGTGAGCTCCACCACAGCCCTGCCGATCTGCCTGCTACATGCGTGTCACTGGCGGCCGCATGAGCCTCCCTGCGCCCGGGGGCATTGGCTCCCCTCGGGATACCACTGCTCGCGGCACCCCCTAATACTTTGGCTGGAAACTTTATAATTAAAAAAAAAAAAAAAAATCACGTGACAGGAGTGACCAGCCCACGGGGGTAAGCCTGATCCCCCGATAGGTCAATCCGCCCCTGATGGCTCCCATGGCGAAGAAGCCTAAGCGCTTATCCATTTGTGCTGCATGCCACTTCGGAGCCATTCAGGCAGAGCTATCTTTAAGCCTATGTCAGTGCTGCTTGGTTGCTCGGTGATATTTAGCTCCTAATTTTGACGATGACGTTCCATTTCCTCGGTCTGCGAGGAGTGGGGTTGAGAGCGGCACGATGGGGGTGTCCTCTCCCTCTGTCAAACCATGGCTCTAGTCATCAGGAGACTTTCACTCTCAGTATGTCAGCTTCAGGCCTATGGGACCTGGAATGGACCTGTTCTCCTTTTCCTGGGTAGAATTCTTCCAGGGATTGCAGACATTTCTACAGGGGCGGTCTTCTGAGTCCACACTGCCTGCTAATGTAGGTCCGTGCGTGTAGACTGCTCCTCTGCCTGTCTCCACAGTCGAGCGCCATGGCACAGTGCGGTCTGACAAGGCTCAAATGCAGGTGGATCAGGATGATATCAATGATGATGGTGGTGGCTCTCCTGGTGAGGAAGGGGAGATTCCCCCAGGTTTGGAGCCTTATAAAACTCTTCTTTGTTTGTTTCATAGAGATGAATTGCCAAGCTCGATCTCTCTCTAAGATCCTGAAGACCCTCGGAGTGGCTGGGTCTGACTCCTTGGGGGATGCAGATGAAGGATCCCATTTTGGTCACCCTTCTTGTTTCTTTCCCCTCCTGGATGCAATCCAGGATTTGATTGATCTGGAATGGAATGCGCCGGAGGCGTCCTTTTAAAGGAGAATGTATCTTGGTGGGTTTATATCCCTTGGATCCCCAGCCAGAGAGCAGTTGCACTTCCCTAAGGTGGATGCCTTTGTGTGTTCTGTCACAAAACATACCACCATCCTGGTAGAGGGAGGTGCAGTATTGAAGGATGCTCAGGATAGAAGAATTGAGGCTATCCTAAAGCAAGCCTTTGAGGCAGGGATGATGAATTACAAATTGTTTCTTGTTGCACTTCGGTAGCTTGGGCTACCTTGCGTCTTTGTCAAGATTCTGCTAGCGCCATGTCTTTTCTTGGACCTATGATTGAACCGGGGGCCGTCGTCTTAGCTGGTGCAGGCTGTGACTTGGTTCGCACAGTTGCCAAAGGAGCTGCTTCGGTTATTGCGGCCAGGCGACAGCTGTGCCTGCACAACTGGTTAGCACAGGGCTTCCCAAACCTGTCCTGGGGACCCCACAGCCAATTGGGTTTTCAGGATATCCACAATGAATATGCAAGAGAAAAATGTGCATATACTGAGTCTCCATGGTATGCAAATATTTCAAACTGCTGATGGATAGACATCTGGTGATTACAAACATAACATTGTTTGGGTTTTTTTGTTTTGTTTTTAAATTTCCCAGACATCAATAAAATATTTCAAAACAGAAGACACATCAAACACCCAGTAATTAAAACTAAGCTAAAATAAATGCCCTGCTCTCTGTACCTGGGCACTTTAGATTCCAGTCACCCTGAGGTTGTTGTGACTTAATCAGAGGTGGGATGTATACACACACTTTCTCTTAGGACAAGCAGGATGGAGCCCGGCACGGAAAACTTATGTCAAAGTTTCTAGAACTTTGACTGGCACACTGAGTATGCCCAGCAAGCCACTATCCACGCATCCACACGGGGTTCCTCTTTAGTCTCTTCTTTTCCCCAGAGCTATCATTTTGCGGTTGTGGAGCTTGTGCTCTTTTTCTTTGGAAAAATTTTTGTTCAGTTTTTCGACTTTCCCGCGCCAGGTCACTCGCCATTCCTCCTGGCCTTAGTTTAACTGGGTGACGCAGTAAGTGTTTTTCATTGTGTTCTATCGATTCCTGGCAGTGGTGTCCTCTGCGATCCATCAGTCATCGACTGCTCGCCGGGTTTTCGTGTCTGCCTCCAATGCCCTCTGACGATGTCCCTCATGGATCCACACAATGTGTGCATCCTTTGCTTGGGGGCATCGCATGACATCTGGGGTGTTATTTTTGCAACCAGATGACCCCCAAGGGCCAGCGCACCTGCCTGGATAAGATGGCGAAGCACTTCGGATCGAAGAAGTCTGAGCCTTCGACACTAGCGTTGGGAGCATCGACCCCGAGGAGAACTGATGGACACAAAGTCTTCAGTGTCCACCCCTAAGCTGGGACCTTCGGAAAGGAGTGCAGATTTATCCATTTGTGCTGCATGCCATTTCGGAGTCTCTTCATTCCAAAGAAGATCTGGTTGCGCCTTCTCCTCCTCAATGCGTCCTGTTGTCGTCTGCTTTCGAGGAAGAGTTGGAGTGCATGGTAGAACTGGTAGTTGTTCAAGCCCTTCAGGGAATCGAGCAGCTTACTCCACCAGTGCCCCCACTGGTGTCATAGTCCATGCCGTTGATGTTTGTGCCACTGCTGGAGCACCTCAGTGTTCTTCTAGGCATCTTTCCCACGCAGCTGTTGCCGGTGCACAGAAGGGCCATCAATGCCTTGAAGGCCACTGTTGCTTCCTCCACCCGGTTTGTTCCCAGTTCTGGGCTCCTCCTCGGAGGAGAACCCGTCGAGCTGAGTGCTCCATTGGGGCCTGTAGTTCATCAGCCGGCCTTGCTTGGTCCGATTCCAGGGCCCTTGATGCCCAAGCTGCAGGGCCTGGGAAGGGCCCCTCTACTAGTGTCTCCAAGCACCCTCAGCGAGGATGACTTCCCTTATGGAACCGTGGGGGGATGATACGTCAGAGTCTTCCTCCGATGACTCTGGTGACCTTCCCTTGAAACTCTTTCCTCCAAAGGAGCAGCCCCGCCTTTGGAGGAAAGAGGAGGAAATTCTCTGCCACCATGGCAGAGACAATTTCCTTCCAGCTTCTTACGGAAGAGGATGCCGGGCACAAAATGCTGGAAGTTCTTCAGTTTGTAGATGCCCAAAGGAGGTGGTGGCTGTTCCAGTCCATGATATTTTCAAGGACCTATTCCTTACGTTCTGGTAGTACCCCATCTCCATGCTTCCAGTAAATAGGAAAGCCGATGTGGTTTATCTGGTCCAGCATGCCTCGGGCTTTGAGAAGCGTCAACTCCCACACCAGTCTGTTGTGGTGGAGTCTGCCCTTACAAAAGGCTAGGCATTCTCGCACCTATGCACCCCCCGGGACATGAGCACAGGACGCTGGATGCGCTGGCTAGGAAGGTGTTTCAGGGCACTATGTAGATTGCCCGTATTGCCTCCTACGAGTTGTACATGATGCAATATTCTTGAAACCTCTGGGAGCAGATCCAGGAACTGATTGAGCGCCTGCCCCAGCAACAGCAGGATGTTTTTCTGGCAGTTGTCCAACAGGGTCTGAAGTGTGGCAAGCATGAGGTGTGCTCCACCTATGATGCCTTTGAGATGGCAGCAAGAGTGGCGGCCGCAGGCATTGGTGCCCGGAGGATAGCCTTGCTCCGAGCTTGTGATCTCTGGCCGGAGGTACATGAGAAGCTCGCTAATCTGCTGTGCATTGGCAAGAATCTCTTTGGGGAGAAGGTGAAGGATGCAGGGTCTCAGCTGAAGGACCACCATGATACCCTACAGCACCTCTCTGCTAGCATGTCTGACCCACTGTCTTCTGCCAGGAAGTCCTTGCAGCAATTGCCAAGCAGGTTCTTTATCTCCAAAGGAAGTACTATCCTCCAGCCTCTTGCACCCATTCCCAGCTCTAGGGGCCGTGCTAGACAGCAGTGGACCCCTAGACCTCAGCTGGTGCCCCAGGCCTGCCCCGCTAGAGGGTTTTCACTGTCTGTGAGGGAGAATAAGCCACTCACTCATACCCTTGTCGCCAAGCCCTCCAGTCGGAGGCTGGCGATGGTTTTTTGCTGACTGTTGGCCCATGGTTACCTCAGACCAGTGAGTTCTCTCCATTGTTTGTCAAGGGTATCAGCTAAACTTCTGGAGTGTCCCTTTGAGCTCTCCCCTATGCCCTTCCTGGGGCCTGTCCTCGCATCAGGAAATACTTGTGACAGAGCTCTCCATCCTCGTAATGGCCAGGGTAGTTGAACCCATTCCGCTGCATGAGCAGGGGTTGGGGTTTTACTCCTGGTATTTCCTGATTCCAAAGAGAACAGGGGGACTCCGTCCTATTCTAGATTTGAGAGCCTTGAACAAGCTTCTTAGAAAAGAAAAGTTCAAAGTGGTTTCTTTGGGCACCTTGATTCTCCTCCTGCAAAGAGTGGACTGACTTTGCTCCCTTGATCTGAAGGTCGCGTATGCCCACATCGAGATCTTCTGCGGTCACATGAAGTATCTCGTTTGTGGTAGGCAAGCATCATTTCCAGTACAAGGTGTTGCTGTTGGCCTCGCTTCAGCCCCATGTGTGTTTACCAAATGTCTGGCTGTAGTGGGCGCGCACCTTCACAGACTTAGAGGTAGACGTGTTTCCCTACCTGGACGATTGGCTGGTCAAGAGCATCATCCAGGAGGGAACGCTTTGGGCCCTGCACATGACCCATTGGAATGTTGGACACTCTGGGGTAGAATTTATAAATTTACGTGCGCACATACTTTTGTTCTCGCACCAGGTGCGAACAAAAGTACGCTGGGTTTTATAAGATACACGCGTATCTTATAAAATCCGGGGTTGGCGTGTGCAAGGGGTGCACATTTGTGCAACTTGCGCGCGCCGAGCCCTGCGTGCACTGCCCGTTCCCTCCAAGGCCGCTCTGAAATCGGAGCGGCTCGGAGGGAACGTTCTTTCTACCCCCCCCCCTACCGTTATCGGAAAAGTTACTACTGCCTCTGGGCAGTAGTAACTTACGTGCGCTGGCGCGGCAACTCAACCACGCCCCCGACCGCCCCTTTTTGCAAGCCCCGGGACTTGCGCGCACCGCCGAGCCTATGCAAAATAGGCTCGGAGCGCGCAGGGGGGTTTTGGGGTAGGTTTTCGGGGGGTACACGCGTATCCCTTTGAAAATCTACCCCTCTGGGTTTAGTTAACTACCCAAAGTCCCATCTCGACCCGTCGCCTCAGTCGAGCTTCATTGGCGCTTGGTTGGACACATCTCAAGCTAGGGCTTCTCATATGCGATCGGGCACTAATGCTAGTATGCCTCGCGGGAATGATCCACAAGAGCCGGCAGGTCACTGCTCATCACATGCTACGGCTCTTAGGGCACATGGCTGCGACTGTCCATGTCACTCCCTTTCCTCGCTTTCATGTCCGCAGATCTCAATGGGCCCTGCGGTCCCACGTTCGCATCCACATCACTCCACCTCTCCAGGATGCCTTGTCTTGGTGGGAGAGTCTCCTCAATTTGGAGAAGGGAGTTCCTTTTTAGACTCCCCCCTACTCAAATTGTGCTCACTACGGATGCGTCCCACCTGGGGTGGGGTGCCTATGTAGAAGGGCTCCATATCTAGGGTCAGCAGTCCGCTCAGTGTAAGATCAACTTCCTGGAACTTCGTGCAATCCGGTACGCACTCTAGGTGTTCAGGGATCATCTGACCAACCCAGCAGTCCTAATCCAGACAGACAACCATATGGCGATGTGGTACATCACCAAGCAGGGAGGTATGAGGTCGTTCCTCCTGTGCCAAGAAGCAGTCCATATTTGGTCATGGGCTGTGTCCCAGGGTATGCTGGGACACAGCCATGTATCTGGCTGGGAGGGAGACTTGGTGGCAGAAAGGCTGAGTCGGGCCTTCTGACCCCACAAGTGGTCCCTGAATCAGGATGTGGCAGATCAGGGGAGGAAGTGACGTCATCGTCTTGATGGCAGCCTGACTCCGGAGCTCCTCACCAGCCAAAGCCCGATAGCGATTCAAAACGTGGTAGCCAGCGTTTTGTTTTTTTTTCTCTTCCCCACGTTTATAAATAGCCCGAGACACCAGCGATTATGGCAGCAAAACGAAAGTCTGTAGACTTTCACCAATTTTCATACCGGGGTGCGGAGAGTGCAGAGGACACAGGGAGCCAAGATGGCGCCGGCGCTGACCCCGATGCTACAATGCTGCCGGAGGGAATGGAGGATAACTTTCAGACATCGGGGGAGGCCCCCTTACATGCTGAATTTAGAGAATGGTTCACCAGCCTCAGACAGGACATTAAGGGTTATAAACAAGAAATTAAATGCATGTTGGAGGATTTTCATGAAGAACGTCTTGCATTGGGCCACTGAGTGGATGATCTTGATGTCTGCCTGGATGCCCAAACAGAAACATCTAAACATCTTCAAGAAGACTGCACAGCCTTACAGGATGACAATATGGCTATCAAAACTAAACTGGCGGACTTGGAAAATAGATCTCGCAGGAGCAGCCTACGATTCCGAGGGATATTAGAAACGCCAGCTAATGCAGACTGCTCCATAGTTGACAGTCGCTTCTGTAAGCGCCTCCTGGAATTCCACTTTGACACCGCTGAAACGGCAGTACTGGACAGAGCACTTACGGCATTGGGCCCTCCAAACAGCAACCGCGTAAGAGATATCATAGTATGCTTTAATGATTATGGTGTGAAGGAACAGGTAGCCACTGTGGCCTGAAAGCAGCAGACCTGGCAGTGGGAAGGCCAGGACGTTGCAGTATTTGCTGATCTATCACAAGCGACACTGCAAAATAGATTGGAGCTGCGGGAAGTTACGGCCTTCCTCCGTAAGGAAAATGTAAAATACAGATGGCTCCATCCCTTTGGTCTCTTTCACCTGGGAGGGATGTACTTACAAACTTCAATCTGTGACTGATGCCATTGATGCGCTCAAAGATAAAGGATTTCGTCCCAAGGAACCTCTTTCTCCTGCAGTTAAGAGATTCGTTTCTGGAAACCAGCTGCCGAAATGGCAGCGAGTGGGATCTCGTAACAGTTGCCTCAAGCGGAACTCTGGCGTAGCCACGAGTCTCTCACAGCCGACGTGAACCCAGTGTTCCTATTTTAATTATGTTCCATTTTTGGAATTTTTAGCCAAGCAGCTCGGCTGCTAATCCTGAGCCAGTGTTGGGCTATCTCAGATTATTGTTGGTTGGATCATATGAGGTTTTTCTTGTTTACAGGTTCGCTAGCTTATTGTGGAAAGGTTTACGTGAATTTGAAGCTCTGGCTGGAGAGAGCTTACATATTTTAGGTTTATATTTGGTTCCTCCTATTGGATGGGTTACATAGATCTGCTGGGAGGTACTCACAGATCAATTCATACTAGGGAGGGGATGGGGATGGGATCAAGGTACTGCACTTAGTATGTTTATTTCAATATGTGACGACAGATACGGATTACCATGGGCTATCTATATTGCTTCAGGGGAGGACTTTTACGGAGGGGTATCATGTTTCTCTTCCTTTTCTATTTTTCTACATGCAGAATCTAAGGGTAGCTCTGCTATTTTATTTCTTGATAGGTTACCATGGCTGATTTCTGCATCATTTCTTTAAATGTTAAGGGTCTTAACTCCTCCTTTAAAAGACACATGCTTTTTTGGGAATTGACCAGTATCAAGGCAGATATAGTGTTTACCCAAGAAACCCATTTAAAGGGAAGATATAAGAGGTTAATGCGGTCCCCTAAATATCCTAATCAGTATTTCGCATCATGTGGAAAGAATAACAAGTATGCAGGAGTAGGCATCCTTTTCTCTATGAATTTCATATTTGAATGTCATGCTTGCTATGCGGACCCCTTGGGAAGGTATCTTTTATTACAAATTTCTGTTAATGGGGTTGCCTATACATTGCTTAATATATACGCTCCCAAGACTGGGCAAAATGTGTTCCTAGACCAAATCCACTCACTGTTGCAGAAACACCGCAAAGGGCCACTGATTGTGGGGGGGTGATTTTAATTTAGTGCGTTCCCAGCCATCGACATGTCTAAAGGGGAGTGCCACAGCACCTCTTCTACACAGGATGTGGCAGATCGGATCTTCCAACTCTAGGGAGCCCCAGACATGGATCTGTTCGCATACCCCTGCAACAGGAAGGTAAATCAGGGGTACGGCAAACCAGCCTTGAACGCCTTTGCCTGTCATAGGGGCAAGGGCCTTCTGTATGCATATCCTTTGCTTCCTCTGGTGATAAAGACTCTCCTGAAGCTCCGATAGGATGGAGGAACTATGATCCTCTTAGCTCCTCATTGGCTAAGACAAATCTGGTTTCTGCTCTTGTGGGATCTTGGGGACAGCCCCAGACCTAATCATGCAGGATCAGGGTAGGCTGCCCCATCCCAACCTCCGGGCCTTGTCCCTGACAGCCTGGATGATGAAAGGTTAATTGGAAAGCATTGGCAACAAAGTAAAAACAGAAACATTCCTCACAAAACATCAAGCAATAAAATTGAGAGAGAAAACATCATTCATAATATTAAAACCATACTAATAAGAATAAATGTCAAAACAGCCACAAACATCCTATAATTTAAAAAGTCATGTAAATTTGTTCTAATATTTCCCAAACACCGATATAATATTTCAAAACAGCAGACACATGAAATAACACCCCAGAATTTAAAATAATGGAATTTAAAAAAAATCTTCAGCTCTCCATACCATGAAATAAATAAATACCTGAGATCTTTTGATTTCCAGTCACCCAGAGATTGCCATGGATTTGGAGGAAGGGGGCCGCTCAATATTTATCTTCTCTCCCCTTCACGTACAGAGGTGCTCTGTTGCGCTCATACACAAATGCACGCTTATTTGCTTTCTCTCGCACACACAGGCTCACTCTCATCCACATACCCTCTCTCATATGCATGCTCTCACACATACACACGCAGGCTCTTAGAAATACATGTGGATGCTTTCATATAGAAGCATGCTCTCATCACACAGGCACTCACGTGCATGGAGGCTATCTCTCTCATACGCATGGAGGCTCTCTCTCACACACAGACATACAGGCTCTCACAAGTACATGCAGCTGTTCTCTCTCGCTCTCACTCTCTCAGGCCTCCTTATGGGCTTTGGCTGCGCTGCTCCTTACTGATGGATGGGAGGTGCAAATGCTAGTTACGTCCTTCTTCCGGCCCCACAGGCTGTAGCAAACTAGGCTCTACCGCCACCCCACCAAGACCACCTTTAGGCTGCAGCAGGTTGGGCTCTGCCCTGGCCCCTTTTTTTTTTTTTTTTAGAGAGTTTTGCCGCTGGCAGGCAGTCTCAGCAAGAGCTGAGATTAAACCACAAGACTGGTGTGAGCCATCCACCAGGACATGTCCAATCCCCCAATAGGTCAATCCACCCATGGCAAGGTTTTTCTGGTAGATTATGTGCTGCTTGTGTTGACCAGCTTTATGGGGGCCAGATATTTGGGCATCAGCCACACTAATGTTGGCAACTGGATTATTGTGGAATCTTGTGGTTGACGAAAAGAGGGAAAGATGCGCTGAGTGTAAACTTTAAAAAAAAAAAAAAAAAGGGGGAGGGGGTGGGGGCATCGTGCATGCTCAGCCAGCCAGGAGGGAGGAGTACTATGGCAGAAGACGTATTGTGTGAATCCTGTATGGGATTATTGTGGTGGTGTAACTTTGCATGTAATGTAAGTTGCTATGAGCATTTTTTTTGACAAAGCGATT
This sequence comes from Rhinatrema bivittatum, assembly GCF_901001135.1. Classification (NCBI taxonomy): domain Eukaryota; kingdom Metazoa; phylum Chordata; class Amphibia; order Gymnophiona; family Rhinatrematidae; genus Rhinatrema; species Rhinatrema bivittatum. The sequence goes on along the minus strand of NC_042619.1, from coordinate 239,596,809 downwards.
AATTAAATTGAACAAATAGATAACCCTTTTGGAGAAAAAAAATTGATATCCTACAGATGGTCGTGCTTTATGGCTGGCAACTGGCATAGATCCTGAGCCATGGGGGCAGGACTAACCATTTATTGTGTTACCGTATGCAGAATTAATGATATTGGGGCAATTTTTAAAACTGCCTACAGTGGTGCACAGTCCACAGGCCTTGCACCTGTTCTCAGAGAAGGTACAAGCAAACTTTCCCCTGAGAGATTTTCTTAGGAAAAAGTCCCTGCAGAGTTTGCACCTACTTTTTTTTGTAGATTGTATATAATTTTGAAAATGGAAAACTATGCACATTGTTGCATTCTCTGTCCTTGGGAACACCTCCAATCAATGCAGGTAAAAATGTTGTGGAACTTTTACCCTGGGGGAAAGCTGGGTAATTTTCAAAAGCCTTTTTATCCAGGAAAATAGCTTTTGAAATTTGTTCTCCATAATTTATAGTGCTTCAGCATTTCTGTTGCCTTCTTCCTTGGAATTTATTCAGCTGTGTTTATGCCTTTAATGTTACGTGACTTGACTTTTCCTTCAGATTGCATTAAGTAAAAAGTTTACATGGTTGTTAACATTTGTGTTATCTGCAGTAGCTTTTGTGTGAAAATGTAGCTTAATTTTAAAACAAACTAGAGGAAGAATACATTAAAAAAAAAACCTTTCTGTTCCTTGGAAGTATATCTGGTGGGCACTGTCAGGAGCTTGTATTGTTAGAGCTGCTCTCTGGTAGACTCCTACAGAACATCAAAAGACATAAGAGCATGCCATACTGGGTCAGACCAAGGGTCCATCAAGCCCAGCATCCTGTTTCCAATAGTGGCCAATCCAGGCCATAAGAACCTGGCAAGTACCCAAAAACTAAGTCTAGTCCTTGTTACCGTTGCTAGTAATAGCAGTGGCTATTTTCTAAGTCAACTTAATAGCAGATAATGGATTTCTCTTCCAAGAACTTATCCAATCCTTTTTTAAACACAGCTATACTAACTGCACTAACCACATCCTCTGGCAACAAATTCCAGAGTTTAATTGTGCGTTGAGTAAAATAGAACTTTCTCCGATTAGTTTTAAATGTGCTACTTGCTAACTTCATGGAGTGTCCCCTAGTCTTTCTACTATCCGAAAGAGTAAACAACCGATTGACATCTACCCGTTCTAGACTTCTCATGATTTTAAACACCTCTATCATATCCCCCCTCAGTCGTCTCTTCTCCAAGCTGAAAAGTCCTAACCTCTTTAGTCTTTCCTCATAGGGGAGTTGTTCCATTCCCCTTATCATTTTGGTCGCCCTTCTCTGTACCTTCTCCATCGCAACAATATCTTTTTTGAGATGCGGCAACCAGAATTGTACACAGTATTCAAGGTGCGACACAGCTTTATAAAAATATTCAATGCTTCCCTTATTTCCTCATAAGAAATGAATGAAACTTTGGTCTTGACCCATGAACAGGTTTGTATTATGGCCTTTGTGTACCAGGTTCACTTCAGTAACTTACTGTAAATGTGCCGCCATCATCACATATATGTGGAAGGCAGTCAGAGCTCCCAGCTTTGGTGTTTGTTTGTTTCAACAAAGCTGGTACATGCAGTCCAGACGTTGACGAGGGTAAGTCTGTGCCATATTGGCTGTCGCTGCCAGCACCGCGATACCGCTCCTGCCCACCTGAGGAGCGCTGCATGATGTGGGGTAAGGGAAGAAGGGGAACCAACTCAGATGGATATGCGTGTCCGCTTGGGGATGGCAGAGAGGCGTGGGTACTGTGTGGAGGCTTGAGAAGAGGGCGAAGCAGAGCAAGGCCCTTCGCTCCCATCATTTGTGGTGATGTTTTTTTTTTTGTACTAGTAATTAAATAAGATTGTGAGTAGATTTGATGCTGTGATGAGCCTCTTAGTCTTTCCTCTTCTCAATCTTATGTAACACTTCTCCGGCTTCTTTTCCATGGAAAGAGTGCCGCACACTAAATGTTTGGAACAGAAGCTTAAAGTCCACCATTTCAGTCTCTGACCACAGTTTTCTTGAGGTCCCAAAAAACACAAAGGAAGGCGATCTAAAGCCGTGAGGAACAAAACAAGGATTAGACGCCAAGATCTTTTTCCAGAAGTTTATTATACATCTCCACCATAATAAACTTCTGGAAAAAGCTCTTGGCGTCTAATCCTTGTTTTGTTCCTCACAGTTTTCTTGAGGCCACAGCCAAGCAGCATCAACTTGTGTATTTGATGTTATAAATAGTAGTTATATCCTAATTATTGGAAAAAGGGAATCCTCACATTATCCCCAGTAATATATTAATATGTAGTTAAAAAATCAAAAAGAGAGATTGTTTCCTAAAGCATGAGGCTTAGCCCCCATCTCAGGATCAATACATTTAAAATGAGGGCTAGAAACACAGTCTTCTTAACTGTTAGTGTGCTGAACTTTCTCTGCATGTTGAGCATTTATGGAGTTGATCTGCGCTGTCCTAGGTCTTTATGGACCAAACTAGATGCCTTTGGCTAGCATTTCTGAATATTGTGCATGCCTTGTTTTTATGGGGTTTTTTGTTGCCTTTTCCCCTTTACTAACCGATCTATTCCCACTCCCACCACACACGCACTTTTTTTTCATGTTTTTTCAGATCAGGGGAACCTGCCGAAACCTAAGAATGTTCAAGTCCATGTAATGAACACAAACTTTACTCTAAAATGGGACTGGGATGGTAAATGTAATGTGAAAGACTGCAATGTTACTTTTTCCACATATCATCTGTAAGTTTGTCCTTTTTATTATAAATGAAAATGTTAAGTTTGAAAATGAATTTCTGTGATCTGTTTCCTTCTATGTCCGCATGCACAGAGTTTCCTTTGCTTTATTTAATAACTTTTTATATGTAATACTTCCATATTCAGACTATCTTGTTTTGAGGTAGAATATATTGTCACGCAGATTTTAGGCTTGAAATGACTGCTAATCAGGTGCTAGCTTATTCCTTCGTATAGTACAATAAGACAAAAATGGCCAATTGCAGAACTGTCTTTTCTAGAACCTACTCCATTAATCTGCCAGTGCTTTCATGATAAATGCAGCTGCAATTATTTTGTTGGATCACACAGCCAATATGTATTCTTTTTAGCACTTTTCAACACAAGTAAAATGCTTAGGGATTTGTTCAATCCATCCATCTAGGGGCATAGTAACTTCTAGTAATATGCACCAACTGGGCCCAAACTTGGGAGGGTAAGGCCCACCATAGATATGGTACACTATGAAACATGACTGGAAGCGGTAGAGTAACATTAAAAAGCACTAGAAAGTCCATTCAAATGCATAAGCTTAACATCATTGTTATAGTGAGTAAATCACACATGAAAAGTCAAGTTAACATGTAACTAAATATTTCATGTGTGTGTGATAAGTGGAATATTACATGGCCTAATTTTTAAATACAAACTTTAATTTATTATTAATCCTTGCTTCTTTAATGTTGCTCAGGGTTTTATAAAGATCAAACATAGCTTTAATTTCCACCACCATTTCTCATATTTTCAAACTGGTCAAGTAACACTAGGGGTGTGTGTATGTATATATACTGTGATATAAATATAGCTAAATCTCTCTCGCTCTCGCATTTATATAAATATATTTATATTGAGGCATGAGCTTTCAAGGACAGAATCCACATCTGACAAAGTGAACTTTGGTCCTTGAAAGCTCATGCCTCAATAAACCGGTAGATATATATATATAGAGAGAGAGAGAGCGAGATGTACAGATATATAGATTTTGCTATATTTATATCACAGTATGTTAACTTAGTAATCATCTTATAAAGCAGCAAGACAAATGTCTAATTGTAATTATAAAATAGGTTTATCCCTAGAGCACCCTAAGATTTATATACTAAAAGGTATTTACCATACATTTCACAAGGTTCAACTGAACCCAAAAAATAATGTTGGCTGCTAATTTTCTACACTCCTAGTAAAAAATCAAATCAGGCCTTTGGGGTAGCTGCTTTGTGCAGTTTAAAAGGTTCTTGGATATTGGAAGAGGCCCAATATTGGTGCCTAAGTGCCATCGTAAAAGAAGCACATATTAAGCAATATAAAAAACAAAGGGAAAAATAATGTAAAACATTTTCAATTGAGGGTTGCAGAATCTTTGTGGGTTTTTGTTTTTTTTTTTTTGCAGAAGAATTGGGTTCTTTAACATGAACAAGAATAAACAGTAAACCACTGCTGTTTAAATTGGCTTACACTGAAGAATACATCAATATTAAAAATGGTCCACATGTCAGTAGAATTGAATAACAAAACAATATATAAAATGATAAAGCAATTTGACTGTATGGTTTTGTACTATACACAAAATTACAGCCCGAGAGAGAGATACACCCTTAACAGGTATAAAGGGCAAAGGAAGAATATTTACAGGCAAATTTACTTTCTTTAATTTGTGACTTGTCTAATTTCTTTTGCTTATTTTCTTCAGTTAGCTAAATACCTTTTTAGAAATTTTTTTGATAGTTGCTTATTTTTCTCTTGTTTGTTTTGCTAGCTATTTTCCCTTTTCTTTCTTTGCTCTCTTCCCTTCAACTTCTTTTTCCCTCTTTCAGCCTCTTCTCTCCCTCTAATTTCTTCTCTCCATCTAGCTGCTTTCTCTACCTCTTACCATGTGTATGACCCAGCAGTAGTGAGCAGGCGTAGCCCGTGACGCTGCCACTTAAGTCTGGGCTGGGCCGACTGTCCACAATGGCAGCATCTTGGTCGGGGCTTCCCACAGTCTCCTTGGTCCCAGGGTAGGACACAGCAGTAGTCTTTCCCTGAACTGGGCTGGTCTTAGTTGAGTTCTGTGCTGACCTGGTCTCTGGATGGGATTCCAAGGGAGAAGGGATTTCGGTGGGAAAAACTTCAAATTTTGATCCCATCTTTTGCTTAGGTCCATGTTCATCATGTTCTTAAAGTGTAAGTAGAAAACAGATATAGTATTTTAGAAAGTAGAAAATGTGCCCATTTGATTAGCTTCTTGTGAAGTAAAACATCATGGCATTGCTATGAAAGCAATTGGCTCATTCCATTTCGGCTGGCTTGCACAGTCTCTTAGTGAGGTGGTTGTCATGGTAGTCCACTTGGATATACAGAAATTAAGGTCAGTCTTAAAGTTGTAGGAGGTATCTTTTTTTATTTTAAACTCTATTTTCAGTACTTTTCACATTCTTACAAGTCAAAGACATTCAGAATGGATCGGATAACAAAAGGGAATATACAAATAAGGTAAATATAAATGGACCTTTTCAAATGGAGGAAAAAGCACTATAATAACAAACTAACTCGCTTTAACAAATAGATTTACTACATTAAGGGAGAACAGGTGAGGGTCTTTCACGATTTTGAAGAAAACCTTCCAACTGGTCAGGGTCAAAGAAAATATTTATTAATACCTATTTTTAAGATACACTTGTAGGGAAATTGTAAAAGAAATGATGCAACAGCATCAAGCACACTTTGCTTTTTAGCCAAAAAGGCCTTCGTCTCAGTCGCCTTGGCAACATCAGGAAATAAAGCCAGTTTTTGACCTAGGAAACATTTATTAACAGAACAAACATTTTTCATAATCCATATATGATTGTGTTCCATAGCGAATACTACAAGCAATGTAGCAGTACCCTGTATGTCAATCGGAGATTCTGGCAACAGCGCAGTTAGATTTTTTTTAATGCATTAGAAGGCAATAAGGAATGACTCTGTCTAAAGGGTAAATAAAAGGCTTTAGTCATAGGAGGAACAGAATCTTGAGGAGCTTTAAGAACTTTAACATAGGATTTCCTTAACAATTCAATTGGTGAAACACTTAAGGACTTAGGAAAATGAAATATATTCTCAAATTTAATTTCCTACAATTATTCTCAAGCGCTTCCAATCTGTTGTATAAATTCCTGTCCTTTAATCAAAGCCAGGTCCCGTTTCCCAAAAGGTTCCTGCTGTTTCTCTAAGAACTATGTTCAGTATTACTTTTAATCACTTGATTGTATCCGGGTACTTGATTTTGACCTTGCACAACAACTGAATTAATATTATTGCATTTTGACACCAAACACTGTTCTAAACCCTTAATATCAGAAACACTCTGGATTGCTATTATCTGTGCAGGTGTTTCAAAACTTAAACTGCAGGAACAGTTTCCAAAGTCAGAATTACCAGAGTCTCATTGGTATTTCTAGCAAGTTCGAGGTTCTGTAAAAGCAGGTTCCCCCACCTCTGGAAGAAAACTCTGAACACCTTGAGCTTGCAAAGAAGCCTCCAGTGAACTTGTCGAAGCACCAGAATTCAAAAAAGGTGGCAGGCGAGTATCAGGGCTGAGGGAGATAGAATTCCCAAGAGAAGTGGCATGAAAATCCATGCCAAGCTGAATAGGCCCTGAAGGGGTACTAGTGCAGACAGGTTGCATGTAACCTTCAATAGTCTGTGAGAAAGAGGATGGCCCCATAGGCATTGGTGGGGGAAAGCATACAGTTCCTTTTCTCTTCTTCCACATTCGATCAGAAGGGATTTGCAAATAAGAAAAAAAAAAAAAAAAAAAGCAAGAGAGACTTCTGGGATGAGTCAAACTTCGTGAAGGCAGAGGAAAATATGTAAGTCGCACGCCTCTTTGGTGAGTGTGCCTTTGGCGGGGGCGCTACTGTTCTCTCTCTTTGTCTCTCTCTCTCTCTCTCTCCCCCCCCCCCCCCCCCCGAGGTACCCTTTTATTGGACTCGGTTAATATATTTGTGATTATGCAGCCCTCGTCGGGTCGGTGCTGAATGAAGTTTGCCACAGTTCATTCTGTACTAACCTGACTCAAGGTACATAGCTACAAATGTATTAACTGAATCTGATTAAAAAGGTATCCCCTATAACTTCTATTTCTACTTTCTGATAGGAAATATTAAAAAAATGAAATGTTGTAGTATTGCCTTACACTGCACACACAACTCTTGATAAAGGTTAGCTAAAGCAGTATCTTTATCTGTCCTGGAATACTTTGTGCTTCTAACCTATATGTAGCAATGCTAACCTATGTCATCTTACATTTTCTTGCCTTAAGCAATTTCTAGCATATTGGTAAGTCACACAATGCAGGTTTGATAGACCCTTGGTCTGACCCAGCATGGCAATTTATGTTCAATTTCTTATGTCTCAAATGGTTGGCAGTTGCTGACATCACTTAACAAAGGATTTCTAGCATGTAGACAGATGGACTCAGGACCAGTGGGTTATGCTCCCCTGCCAGCAGATGGAGACAGAGCAAACTGATGTCACAGGATATATATACTTCTACAGTGACACCAGCCTGCCAGTATTCTCCGTCTTCAGCAGATGGTGGATGTCCATCTCCCTATGGGGATTGCCTTCACTTTGAAAGGAAAATTCTAAAAGCCCCGCTCTTCTGCGGTGATACCTAAAGGTCTCTCTCCCAGTTAAGATATTCCTGAGGTGATTTCTGTGGTCCCTCAGAGGTGTGCCTTGGTCCGGTAGCCGGTTCGGACTTTGCTGCTCGTGCAGCTAAAAGGCAGCATAGGTGCATAGGCCAAGTGAGGCGGTGATAGCAAAAGCCCTCTCCTGCTGCAGACAGAGACCGTCTCTGTGCTCAGTTGGTAAGTGCTGAGCTCGGGTAAGCTTTTTTTTTAAAAAAAAAAAAGAAAAAGTGTTTTACATTTAGCGACAGAGACAGACAGAAGGGTTTCAGGACTTCCTCCGGTCTCCATGTTCCACATGTTCCGACGTCTTTTCCCCCTCCTGACAGGGTTAAGGGACTTGGGCAGCCTGGCGGGTCAAGCTGCCCCAATGGTTTAGGCCTTGCTTTAGGGTTTGTAGGCACTGTGTGTGGTAGGCTGTGGCAACGTTTTTTTTTTTTTCATGCGCTCCTATGCGTGCCTTACTGCCCTCTACAGAACATTGGTGTGCGCAGTGTGTTGGCTCTGCGCATACGTTGTGCATGTAGAGTTTGAATGTGCCTTTGCACGCACAACTTTTTAGTGCATGCAGCAATGCTTTGATTTGGTGCTCATGTTGTGCATGTGCCTTGTCGTGTTTTATTCCTTGGTGCCTGAATTTTGTGCGCATAAATATTTTACACAAACCGATTGAACGCACTGTTACCAGTGCTAATGGCGCAGGTAACCAAGAAGCCTAAGCGCCTTTCTCTTTGCATTTCCTGTCCTATTAAGGCTTCTCAACCTGACCTGTCTTCCAAAAAGTTAACGCTGTGCAGATGCTCAGGGAGAGTTGTCTTCCTCGGATTTTGCTAAGGCTGGATCTTCTCATTCTGATGGTCCATTTCCGGTATTGATTGAAGCTATACCAAATCTTGGTACTTTCTTGACTGGTTCCTCCACAGGAGATGGCTGTTCTGTTGGGCCCACTCCAGTACCTTCTGGGCTTGGCCTGGATCTGGCTGCTTTTTCTTCGGTGGAGTTTTTCTGTTTGTTTTTTTCTGGGTTTTTTTTGTTTTTGGTTTGTTTTTTGTTTTTGTTGGGTTTTTTTTTTTTGTTTTTTAGTGCTTACAAGCCTTTGTTCGGGCTCAGGCCTCTGCTTCACCCACTGCTGTCAGGTTGGATCCTCAGCCGGTGGCCCCTTCCTTTTCCACTCCTATGGTTAAGAACTGAGGAATCTCTTGTTTTGCCATAGGTTTCCCCAGCAGGGACCCGGATGGCATGGACGATGAGATGGATTCTGATTCCTTGGAAGATGGGGAAATTCCTCTTGGTTTGGAACCATATCTGAATATGTTATGGTACTTTCATAAAGATGAACTGCCGGCCCTTTTTTCCCCAGACTTTTGGAGATACTGGGATTGCCTGGGGCGGATCCTCTGTCAGAGCAGAAGAAGAAACCCATTTTGGTTTCCTTGCGTAAAGCATCTTGCTTTTTTCCTGTTTATGGATGCTGTTCAGGAGCTGATTGATCTTAAATGGGACACCCTGGAAGCAAGTTCTAAAGGGGGTCAGGCATTGGAGGGTTTCTACTCTTTGGATCCAGCTGCGACAGAGCATTTGCATTTTCCCAAAGTGGATGTGCTGGTTTGTGCAGTCTCTAAGCAGACTACTATTCACGTGGGGGGAGGAGTGACCATGAAGGTTGTGCATGATAAACTCAGTTCTTCTATCCTTAAGCAGGCCTTTGATGCAGGGACCCGTTCTTGTCTGCTCCTCTCTCAGGAGGTGGATGATTCTGTGATCAATTCCAGAGCAGTAATGGAACCCGTTGCTGCTTGCTGTTTTTTTGTTTTTGTTTTGTTTTTTGTTTTTTTTAGCAGATGCGGGTTGTGATTTGGTCCATACCTCTGCCAGAAGAGTGGCATCGGTGGTGGCGGCCAGATGTCAGCTGTGGTTGCAGAATTGGTCAGCTGACACAGCATCCAAAGCTAATCTTACAAAATGCCCTTTAAAGGCTCACTTTGATTTGGGAATGAGTTGGAAAAGCTGGCCAGTAAGTGGGGCAAGTCTCCACTTCCCCGGTTGCCGGAGGATAAGAAGAAACAGGTGCAGCACCCCTCTTCTATGAGGGCTCATATTAGGGGTTCCCAGCGTTTTCATCCCTACAGGAACTCCACATTTCAGATGCCTTGGCCTTTTGGTAGGTCGCAGTCCTTTCGCCCCCAACAATCCAAGAGAGGAGTTCTCTAATACTGGCCCATCCCTATGAAGGGATGCCGACCCACCTTTGGGATGAGGAGATAGGGGGCCGCCTATCTCTCTTATCTGAGGTGGGTTAAGATCACATCGGGTCAATGGGTCCTGGAAGTGATACAGGAAGGATATGCACTGGAATTTCGCAGCACTCCATGTAATCATGGCATCTCCTTGCCACTCTTCGCAGCCTGACGACGGTGGCCTACATCATCTGGACTGCAAGCATGCCAACCAGACCACCCAGGCCTCCAGGCGATTGATATTCCAGAGGACCTCTTCAACCATCCAACGTCCCTGGGCTGCCAGTTCCTGACAATGAGATCACCAACCTAGGAAACTCACATCTGTCATGAGAACCAACCACATCGGGGAGGACAATGACACAATCCTTCTCAAATGAGCCTCGTGCAACCACCACTGGAGGCGAGAACAGATGGCCATTGGCAAGTAGAGGTGAACCGAATAGTCCTGAGACGGCAGTGAGCACTGAAGAGGACGCATACGCGCTCTCGCCCATGGCACCACTTCCGGGGTTGCTGCCAAACTGAGCATCTAAAGATAGCTCTACACTGTCAGGTGTACTGGGTTCATCAACTGACACTCTAGGGACATCAATTTCTAGATCCATGCATCTGGCAGAAAAATCTTGCCCAGCCTCATCGCGAACTGAACACCCAGATACTCCAATGTTTGAGAAGTCTGAAGACTGCTCCTGGCCAGATTCACCACCCAACCAAGCTCTTGCAGCAAAGAGATCACCTTGTTGGTCACCAGGCGCTCTCTTCCAAAGACATAGCATGAATCAGCCAGCTGTCCAGGTATGGGTGCACCAGAATTCCACTCCTTCTTAATGCCGCTGCCACAACCACCATAAACTTGGAAAATGTTCTGGAAGTAGTGGCCAGACCAAAGGGCAGTGCCTGAAACTGATAATGGTGACTCAGCACTACGAAGTGCTCCAAATGGATGGGAATATAAAGGTATGCCTCGGACAGATCCAGGGAGGTCTTAAACTCCTCCAATTGCACAGCCATTATCACAGAGCACAAGGTTTCCATACGAAAATGAGTCATGCACAGATAATGGTTGACGCTCTTCAGGTTCAGGATGGGGCAAAAAGAACCTTCTTGGGCACAACAAAATAAATGGAACACCACCCCACACTTTCCTGAGATGTAGGTACAGGAACCACTGCCCTCAGGCTGAGAAGCCTTAGAAGTGAAGACTCCACTGCCTGCCTCTTCTGCGAAGAGTGGCAAGGAGATGCCATGAATACATGGAGTGCTGCGAAATTCCAGTGCATATCCTTCCTGTATCACTTCCAGGACCCATTGACCCGATGTGATCTTAACCCACCTCAGATAAGAGAGATAGGCGGTGGTAGGAGTAGATAGTGTGTCAGACATTGATCGCCAGGGAGAAACCAAGAGCCAGCAAGTGTCGCAGGAGATAGACCTTCTTATGGAATGGGCAAAAGTACATCTACAGATGATTTTAGCCTCCCACATTGCAGGAAGTGTCAACATGAGAGCAGACTTTCTCAGCAGGGAGAATGTGGACCCTGGAGAGTGGGTGTTGTCCACCAAGGTGTTTCAGCTGATAGTGGATTGCTGGGGCCCCCCATCCCTTGACTTGCTGGTGACTTCTCGCAATGTGAAGGTTCCTCACTTCTTCAGTCGCGGGAGAGATCTGTGGTCCCTATGCTTCGATGCCCTTGTTCAGGCCTGGCCGGGAGACAAGTTGAATTATGCCTTTCCTCCGTGGCCCTTGGTGGGCAGGATCATTTGCAGGATCAAAGACCACAGGGGGCTAGTACTCCTGGTGGCTCTAGATTGGCCCAGGTGTCCGTGGTATGCAGATCTGAGGAGGCTTCTAGTAGAGAACCCCCTTTGACGTCTGCTGCACACGGATCTGTTGCAGCAGGGGCTGGTTCTTCACGAGGATCTGGCTCAGTTCTTGTGTTATGGTTTGGTGCTTGAGAAAGCTCTCCTGTTGAAACGTGGATATTCTTCTGTGGTGATTGCCACCTTATGTCACACTCAGTTCTCCTCTTCTCTAGCATGTGTGTGGGTTTGGAGAGTGTTTGAGGCCTGGTGTGAGGAGCACGATATTCTTCCTCCTTCGGTTAAGATCCTGCTTATTCTGGATTTTTTTGCAGGATGGGTTGAATAAAGATTTGGCCCTTAATTCCTTGAAGGTTCAGGTTGCGGCTCTTACCTGCTTCTGGGGCGAGATGAATGGTGTCTCCTTGTTGTCCCATCCTGATGTGGCTCATTTTTTGAAGGGAGTGAAGCACCTTTAGCCTCCCTTGAGGTTGCTGATTCCCTTGTGGAGTCTTAATTTGGTGCAACCTTTCTTTGTGGTTATTGACCTTGAAGACGGTGATCCTGATGGTTATATGTTCTGCGCATGAGCTGCAGGCCTTGTCTTGCCGGGAGCCATTCCTTCGGGTGACTCAAGGGGCGTTATAGCTGCATACTTTTCAATTCAAGGTTGTCTCGGACTTTCATTTGAATCATTCCATTTCATTGCCCCCTTGGATAAGGTCAGGGATGCAGAGGAGTATAGTCTATTGCGTTCCTTAGATGTCAAGAAGTTTGTAGTGTGGTATCTGGAGGTTTCTGAGCCTTTCCGGAAGACTGATTGCTTGTTTGTCCTTCAGGGTGGAAGGAAGCAGGGCAACCCAGCTTCGCGAGATATGATAGTTCGCTGGATTAAGGAGGTGGTTACAGCCGCAAATATGGATGCTGAAAAGCCATTGCCTACTCATGTTCAGGCTCATTCCACTAGGGCTCAGGCAGTGTCATGGGTGGAGATTAGATTATCTCCCTTGGATATCTGCCAAGCTGCGACGTGGTCCTCCTTGCACACTTTTTTTTTTTGTCTGGATGTGCAGGCCTGGGAGGACACAGCCTTTGCATGTGTGGTGTTGACTGGAGCGCGAGCAGGCTCCTGCCCTGTTCGGAAGTAGCTTTGGTACATCCCACTGGTACTGAGTCCATCTGTCTACTCGCTAGGAAATTGAGAAATTATTTACCTGATAATTATGTTTCCTTAGTGCAGACAGCACAAGCATTGACAGCTGAATGCTTGTGTCAATAGTCCTCCTGTGGGGCTAAGTTTTCCAAGGGATTACTAGTAAGTGTTCACCCAGTCCCTAGCTTGGGTACCTTTGTTCTTTCTTGAATTCAGTGTTTAACGTTGGTTGAGTACAGTTATGGTTGACTGTTTTTTAATGTCTTTAATCCAGTTTTTTTGCTAGTCTGTCCATAGTTGCTTTTGAAGAGAATACTGGCAGGCTGGGGTCACTGCAGAGCTATATATACTGTGATGTCAGCTTGCTCCATCTTTATCTGCTGGTAGGGGAACATAACCCACTGATCCCGAGTCCATCTGTCTATACTAAGGAAAACTAAATTATCAGGTAAGTAATTTCTCCATTTTAACTAGCAAATTGACACACTGTCTACTCCTACCACCCCTTCACCATGGATTCCATTCAGTAGTCAGTGCAATAGTCTAAATTTGGAACAAAAGGCTGCAGCTTTATTTTATAAATCATAAAAATAATTTAAAAAATTCCCTTCTAACTAAGCTAGCTATAACTAAAACTTTTCCCCAGTTCCTCACCATGCTTAAATTGGGCAAATTGATAATGCTTAAGTCATCCAGCCTGTGGTGTTCAAGCTACACTAGATTCCTGGCAGCATCTTGTAAACCCAGGGTCTCACTATGTTCACGTTAGGCGCCCTAGCCAGAGAGACTAAACCCAGCCCTTACCACTGAGACTTACTCAAGGCTCTCCAGGTGCTGTGCTGAGCCACCCATTCGATAACTCAACATAACGTTACCTCGATTGCACCCGTGTGGCCCAGAGAGCTCCTTGACAAGAGGGCTCTGGCACCTTGTGGGAGCAGGGTTCTTCCCCCCCCCCCCCCCTTTTTTTTGTCAGGAGACAGCTCTATTCAATATTATTCTCGCTTTAAACTCTTCCCCTTTAGTTCAGGTACCCATCTTTCTGTGACAGTTACACAGTTGAACGAAATGCGTATTAAATATGAATTGAAGCTGTTCTCTCGACCTATTGTCAGACAAAAATTAAACTAAAAGCTAAATACAAAAGTTTTGAGTGGGTGATTGCTACTTGCTGCAAAAGAGGCAATAGCAAGGGTACTACTGCTATGTATGGCATACATGACCTAACACCCACTCTTCCTACAATTCCCCGAAGGAAGAAAAATAGGATGGGGCAGGGAGGTCACTGCTCCATGTAAAACAGACTTTACTTTCCAAATAAGCCTATTTATGTTCTGATAATCTTGCAAGGATGAATGGTGAAAACTAGCAGAGCTGTTCATTATACCCTTCTCCAGTCTGTCACAATAATGATCTCTGAACACCAAGTTAGACCCCTGTCACATGAAATAATATTTAGAAGTGGTGTACATTATATCTGTAATGGTAAACATTTGAAGCAGATGTACAGTTCACAATTTGCTCAAGCCTTTCTAGTAACAAACAGTGCTGGGAGTTCTTTGCCATGAACTTTATTCTACAAATTTTCTTGCTCAAGGGTCAAGAAAAAACATTTCAGAGTTTGGCAGAAGCTGTCTGGATGTATCGATGTGGCTGCTACCATGTGCGATTTCTCCTCAGCGAAGCTGGATTTTTTAAGAAAGTATAAACTGCATGTAAAAGCTGAACGGGGAGAGGACAGCTCTGCGTGGTCAAATACTGTCGTATTTGTGCCAGATGAGATTGGTAAGACACAGCTGTAGCTTGGTTTTTTAGAGGCTGCGCACTCTTATTCTGTTAGTTTCCATCTTTGCTGCCATTTGCTATTGTTGCAGGGTTAAATATTGCTGCTGTGGGTATCCTGGAAATTCAGGTGTTTACATTGCAGTCATTTTCCCTTGTTCTAAGAAATACACTAAAGTTTAAAGCAGAACAAAAACTTATCTTTTTAGGCTGGCATTTTTATGAACTTGCTACTTTTATCAAGGCTATTTGTGATATATTTTCTTTATTGTTTGTGGTGAAATAGGTTCTTATTTTCACACTTTGGGACTGGGCCTAGGTAACTTAGGAAATCGCAGACATAGACACCCAAATGCATGTGACGCCTCTCCTAGGGCTTTTAGGGAGGAGAGAGAGGAGTCTTTGATCCCTTCCAGGTTCAGAATATTAGTAGCCCAGCTTCTTCTGTCAGCTCATTTCACAATTGCTTTTATGTTCTAGATACCTGATTCTCATTGATAGCAGGCCTGAATTAGCCATGCTGTCTGTGAAGCGTTGCGATCCCAAGTAGGCGGAGATTCCTCAGTGAGTCACAGAGCTTTGACTCTGTGCAGCTGCGCGGTGGTGTTCCTGCACGATTCCCTCTCTTCTTCAGTTTCTTTTTTTCCGCGAGCTGATCGCACATGGGGTTTTCTCCTCAGTCTAATTTTTTTCGGCAATTTTTCGCTTTTTTCGACTAAATTTTGATTCCAGATGGCTCCGAAGCCATCTGGCTTTAAATACTGTCAATGTGGCAAAATTATGTCCATCACTGATGGACATAATTATTGCTACATATGCTTAGGCCCTGACCACGATCAAGCCTCGTGTAGAAACTATGGTTGAATATCACCAAGGGCCTAACCGACTTCAGCTCACTCTTTGCTGGGACCGTCAAAGAAAGAAAAAGTCCCTACCAAGAGGGCCTCCTCCCT
This sequence comes from Rhinatrema bivittatum, assembly GCF_901001135.1. Classification (NCBI taxonomy): domain Eukaryota; kingdom Metazoa; phylum Chordata; class Amphibia; order Gymnophiona; family Rhinatrematidae; genus Rhinatrema; species Rhinatrema bivittatum. Next base: position 239,581,421 of record NC_042619.1, on the reverse strand, counting down.
GGGACCCACCGAGCTGAGTCACTCTGCGTCAGGTACCAGGCCTGGGTTTGATACACCCTTAGAGCCTCCCAAGAAAGCCAGGGCTCCGGCAGCGGTACCGCACAGAGAAAGACTCGGAGATGCGTCGACCGGATCACAGGGCTCTGTTCCCAGTCAACCCTGTTCTCTGGCGCCAAAAGCATCGACGCAAAAGAAGCATAAAAGGAAGTCTATGCACAGCGCACGATCGATGCACTCGACTCCATTGCATGAGAAGCGTCATAAGCTCACGACGCACCTTGAACATTCAACGACTCATTCAACACAAAAAAGATCTGAAAAGAAAAAGTACACCCATGAAACACCAAGAGCTCCATGTACAAGCCCAGTCATTGATATTGAGATTCTTTCTGATCTGGAATCTCACTCTTCAAAACACACATCAATAAGTGAAAACTCTTACTCAGGACTCTCTTCGGTGTCTCGCACTAAAAGACTATCTCCTTCATTGCAGGTTCCCCTGGCTAAGCGTTTTAGACCATCACCGGTAATTCCGCCAAAACATCAGCTCAAACAAACGTCTCCTCAGGACATCTTATTAGCTGCCATTCCTACAAGACCGTCTCCCATGCTGGTGCATTTACCACCTCAGGGTACGTTGGCAGCTACCGCCATGATGAAAATTTCCAATGTTTTAAGTTCCTTTTTCGAGGATCTGGAGCAGGCAGAGTGTCCCACCAACAGAGTCTCCTAATGACTCTCCACCTTCATCTCGGTCCCTGGACCATCTGATCCAAGCGTTATACCTATACCGGTCCCTCCAGACAGTCCGGACTCTCAACTATCTTCATCTTCAATAAATTCTTCCATGGGAATTCCCTCTGACCTGCCGGAAGGTCTACCGGAGCCTAACATATGCCAAATTCATAGCAAAGGTTGGTAATCTCTTCCAAGTGGAGACCGGGAAGATCCCTGATCCCAGAGCGGAGATGATGGGCATTCTAAGAATTTTCGAAACACCTCCAGAACCAACAGCACTACTACCTCACACGGTCCTGGATAACATTCTCCATAAAATGTGGGAAACACCCTTTTCTATAACTGCCGTGTCTAGAAAAATAGATCTGAAATATAGGATGCAAAACTCAACCATTATATGAATCCTCTCAACTTCCCCATAACTCCATAGTGGTGGAATCAGCATAAGCGAAAAGTTCCAAGTTACACGCAAACGCTCCTCCAGGCCATGACAACAAATGCTTAGATGATTTTGGCAGGAGAATGTACCACTCTGTGATGTTGTCCCCCTAAGATCCAACATCACCAATTTTATACAACACAATATCTTTACGAGTGTCTCCAGAAGTTGCACCCAGTCTGCTTAGCGGAAGATAACACTCTCTCCCAACCTTTTCTAGACATTGAAGAGGGTCTCCGGCACTTGCTTAGATCAATCTACGAGGCCTTTGAATCTTTGGCAAGAGCATCCGCTTCAGCCATAGCGGTCAGGCGACTCGCTTGGCTAAAAGCAAGTGCAATTTGTGATGATGTTCACGATAAATTAGCTGACATCCCATGCAGGGGCAACAATTTGGAGATAAATTTGGAGAAACTGTCTCACTTAAAGGAGCAGAGCATGGCTGTACTCTCGCTCACCACCCCCTCAGATACTCACAAAACCCATCAAAGGTTCTATCCCTCCTATCGCAGGAAGTCTTATCAACGACCATACTCCAGACCGTTTATACACTACAGGTCTCAACAATATGGTCCACCCAGGCATTCCTCCCAAGGGGCAGATCTCAGCGACAGCAAAAACAAACACCGGCACCACAGCAAAAGCAGCCACTGGCTTTTTGAGTGCCATGGAGCCACCACCACCAACGTTTATAGGAGGACGCCTGCGATTCTTCATTAGCAAATGGGAATCCATCACAGCAGATCAATGGGTGCTCAGCATAATCAGGGAAGGTTATCACCTGAACTTCTTCAGCGTTCCATCTCTTCCCCACATCACTCATCATCCCTCAATACAGAGGTAGCGAACATGCAGATCCAGAAATCCATTCAATCAATCCCTCTTCAACAACAAAATCAGGTATTCTATTCCCAATATTTCCTCATGCCAAAGAAGTTGGGAGGTCTCCGTCCCATTCTGGATTTACGACACCTCAACAAATATATCCAGAAAGAAAAGTTCAAGATAACATCTCTCAAAAACATCTTGCCACTGTTACAACCCAACGATTAGCTATGCTCCATCAATCTGAAGGATGCGTACTCCCATATACCCATGCACCCATCTTCCTGGCGCTACTTCTGCTTTCAAGTTCAGAACATGCACTACCAATACAAAGTTCTGCCATTTGGCCTGTCCTCAGCCCTAAGAGTATTCACGAAATGCCTAGCAGTGGTGGTGGCTCATCTCTGACAACTCTCGATCCAAATATTCCCTTATCTGGACGATTGGTTGCTAGTTTCTTCGGATCCCTATACGCTACAAGCACATACGTTACACACAATCAACTATCTCCAGACACTGGGATTTCTCATCAATTACAAGAAATCACACCTACAACCTACACAATTCTACAATTCATAGGTGCTCTCATCAATATGGTGAACGAGAGAACCTACCTTCCCAGGGACAGAATGCAGACTCTTACTGCACTAGCTCAGAGCTTATTCAGCCGAAACCAAGCATCAGCACGCCAAATTCTTCAACGTCTGTCACATGGCGGCAGCCATCTATGTAGTTTCCCACACGAATCTGCATATGCACTGCTTACAATGGGGCCTGAAGATTCAATGGTCACAATTCCAGCAGCCCCTCAACTACAGAGTTCAACTCACCAAAGCAATGAAAGCAGACATTCAATGGTCATTCTCTCCCAGCAACCTATCCTCAGGAGTTCCCTTCCGGTTGCCCCCCTCATCAGCTAACGCTTACAACGGATGCCTCCAGGAAAGGTTGGGGAGCCCACCTCGACAGCCTAAAACTCAGGGACTTTGGACTCCACAAGAATCCACATACCAAATCAATCTCCTAGAGTTACGGGCAATCTGGAGAGTGCTTCAGACCTCTTCTCAAGTCTGCAGAACACGTCTCATGGTGTACCAGACAACCAAGTCACCATGTTTTACATAAACAAAGAAGGCGGGTCCGGTTCATGGACTCTGTGTCGAGAAGCGATTTGAATACTTTAATGGGTGAAAACAGCCTAGGTATCCCTCCAGGCCACTTACATTCCTGGTCTGGACAACGTATTGGCGGACCGCCTCAGCAGGGTTTTTCACCTACACGAATGGACATTAAATCCAGAGGTGGCTCTAACCATCTTCCAACAGTGGGGCTTCCACGGAAATCAACCATCAGACTCAGGTCTTTTGCTCCATCTACCCCAGCAAACTTCGATATGCCTCCAATGCCTTTCTCATCCCATGGAGGTCGGTCTTAATGTACGCCTACCCTCCCATTCTGCTGATATTGCGGAAAATTCAGAAATGCATTCAAGATGTATCGGACATGATTCTCATATGCATACCATGGCATATGAGAATACCATGGCAAAAAAAATTAAAGAATCTGAGTCCATCCTGGGCTTCCCTTATCCAAGATGCTCCACCCAGTGTGCCCTGGTAGCTCCCTTGAAAAGTATATGGTAGCCGTTGAGGCAGGAGAAATATCTGAAAGTGCTGGTGAGTGCTGAGCAAGAGCTCTGCCAATAGATCATCATAATGCGTTGTCTGTAAATGTAGAAGGAAAACTCAAGATGTCTGAAGGAGATGATGGATTCCTTTTCTAAAGATGCTGGCAAACTTGTATCTGATTTTTCTACAAAATTCCCTTTGATTTTGGAAGATGCATTGCTACAGTGGGTATTTGAGGCTAAACATATCTCTTTGGAGATGCTTTGGAGGACCTCACGTTTTGAAGCATCTTCTTACCGATTAGCTTGAATAAATCAAGACTGGACAGTTTTTGTGTATGTGTGTGGAGGAGAGGCCTGTTCCGTTGAGCTCCATTGGAACACTGATCATTATGCCATGAACCTTCGTTAGCAATTACCCAGGGTGCTCTTTCCCTTATTTCATATCCCCCTTCCCCCAAAATACCTAATCTGGTAGTTGTGGCAATGGTCAGTAGGCCCAAGAGCCATGCACCAGGTTGCCTTCTTGACCCTGCCACCATGAACCCTAAATCTGGCCATTAGATATTGCCCTGAAGTGAATACCACAATTCCTTTCCTCCTCTTTCTCCTGGTGGCTGTGAATGCTGTCTTTGTAGCATTTGCAGTCCCAGCCGACCCAGGGAATGGAAGACCTAATGCAGGGATCTTCCACATGGTGGTGTGAAATACTGCCACTGAGCCACCGGGCTGGCCGGGAACAGGAATTTAAATCTTTATTTCCAAGCTGGCCACTCAGGAAACTGAAATGGTTGTTAAAAGGCTGCCTCAACTGGAGAATAAAATGACTGAAGTGCAAGAAAGATGTTTGGTCTTACAGAATGACAATGTAACATGACACAGGCAGTCTGAGGCTCCTGAAAAGTGAATAGGGAATGAAAACCTGACTTATCTATTTTCCTAAATTAGAAAACATCAGATCTCATGAACTTTTCATCACGGTTTAATAGAAGCGCTGAAAATTGCTGAATGGTCTGTTCCACCTATTATTACATAGTGATAAAGGTTTATCAGGTTCTGGGGAGGATGTGTCATCTTATCTACAGGTGTTTTGTGAGAGTGCCGCAATTAATTTGGATATTTTATAATAATTCTGAGACATTTTTCCTATGTTTCCGTTTAAAGCAGTGTTGGTAGTTGAACTTGCATTTCAGAGAAATAAAGATTTAATTTTGAAAACTTTTTTTTTTTAATGGAAAGAAAAGTTTTCTAACCTTGCATTTTCAGGTGTTTCCTGATATGACCTGAGTCATACAGGTCAGGGAGAAAAGGTTTCTTGCCAAACATAGCGATGTGTTGAAAAGAGAGGCTTCCTTTTCCCTAATTATCCCTGCCAGATGCTGTGTAACCTATAAGGGTTTAAAATATCTTTTCTGTATCCCAGCACATCTTCAGCAATTTTATATTTCTCTAAGTTGCAGTTAAACCTGCTGACATGGCATGTTCTGAGTCGCCTCATTTCAGTGCTGTTGCTCTTGGCTGACACCAGCAAATTGTTTTCCTTGATATTGTAAATTCACCGTGATTTATTTTTATAAGTTCTTTTTGATGTTTTTCTATACCTTCCCCTTCTTTGGTTTTAAGAACTTGTTGAACACTTATGTATGTGTTTTTATCTTCCTTATAGAAGTACTTATGGTGCAGGCACCCAAACTTTCATAGGGAAACTGTGGAACATTTCCCTTTGAAAATTTGCTTGTGGGCCCCACGGATACATTGTAGTCACAAGCCTTCAAGCAATGTGGGGACCTCAAAAATTGCTCCTAAATGCCTAGTTATAGCTCTGCAAAAGCTAATTGACCTCACTATCAATGAAAATAAATGGCATGGCTTCCTTTTGCCTTTTCAGCTGAAATTGGTCCTCCCTCAGATGTTCAGGTAGAGGCCATAGATGGATTAATAAGGATTAATATTTTGGCTCCAGGCAGCACTGATAAAACACCAATGTGGGAAGCATCAGATTTTAGCTATCTGGTAGAATTGCGGAAGAACGGCTCCAATGAACAGGTAGAGCACATTCTGTCTTCAGGTTAGTGTGGTGGAAGTATGTAATCCTTACAGCGTTTACTGGATGTAAAATGTGCTATAGTGAATGTCGAGATTTAGAAATTCATCCTGTGCTTGCTTGTCTTTTTGGCTAGAGCAGCAGTGCAATTTTAGTCATTTTTCTGTTTACCATAGGGAGGATAATTTTCAAAAGGACTTCTGCAGGTAAAGTCGAAAATGTACTTAGAAAATTGTGCAATTGATGTGCAGGTAAAAATTTGTGCAAAACCTATGTGCGCATAATTTTACCCACAAAGGGGAGAGGTGCTTCAGGGAGTGGAGTCTGGGCTGGGTTGGGATTTACATGAATAGTTCTTCATTTTAAAAAGTAGGCACACAAATACTATTGGCAAAACTACATGCACCAAGTTAGCAAGTGTAATTTGTGTGGGGTATATTTGGTGAGAGAATTTTCAAAGTGGACTAATGCGTGTAAGTTTGCTTTGGAAGTTGGCATAATTTATGTGCAGTGTAACAAAACTACCCCCAGAGTGTACATATCGCTATAAAATATCTCTGCGACATATCTCAACCTTATTTATTTAACAAATGTATAACCTGCACTAATTCCATGGTTCATGGCAGGATACAGTGTAACAGACATAAAAACAAGAGACAGTCTGCGTAAAAAAATAAAGTAAGTAGTCTCAACATTTTACAGTGTCCTAGAGCAAAATGTTTGTTTGGGCTAAGTCCAAGAAGTGGTGAGTCTTTAAGCTAAGAAAATAGGGCATGAATCATTAAAATAATATAACATGTATTAGCATGAATCACACTGGTCCTCTCTTCTCTGAAAATGTGATTATGTTCAAGGTTTCAGTTTTAGGTTTAATTGATTTAAACACCAGAAAAACACCACTGCCTCTAGTATTCTCCTACTCCTCCCCTTGCCTTCCTGGGATCAGACATTGTGCCTTTTCCATGCTGACAACTCCTTGGTTGCACAAGTTTTTAGCTGCTGATAGGCCTCCATCCTTCTCCTCCCACTGGCTGTGCTGCACAGATTAGTCCTGGGGGAATTCTGTGCTACTGTGGAGCGCAGAATTCCCCCCCCCCCCCCCCCGTGCAGAATTGCCACTTTCCGCATAGAAAATGGCAGAGGAGGGCCCCGACGCGCCATTCGCAGCAAAGATGAAGGCCCTGGTGAGAGTGGGTGTAAGGGGGAGAGCAGGGAGGGGAGTGGGGGGGGAGATGTTTGAGTGCCATTGAGAGGAAGCCTATATGAGGAGATTGTGAAGGAGTCTGTGTATGTGTGTGAGATTGGGAGCTCGTGTGTATGTGAGGGTGCTAGCCTGTGTGAAGGGATTGTGTATGTGTGAGACAGAGCCTATGTGAAGGGGGTGCATGAGAGAGACATAGGTAGCCTGTGTGAGGATGTATATATGAGAGAGAAAGGGAGCTTGTGTGGGTGTGTATACAAGAGAGAGGGTCCTGTATGAGGGGATGTGTGTGCGCGCGAGGGAGCCTGTATTAGAGAGAGGGAGCATGTGTGTGAGAGAGGGAGGGACATAGGTAGCCTGTGTGAGGATGTATGTGTGAGAGAGAAAGGGAGTTTGTGTGGGTGTGTATGCAAGAGAGAGGGATCCTGTATAAGGGGATGTGTGTGTGTGTATTAGAGAGAAAGGAGCATGTGTGAGAGAGGGAGGGACAGAGGGAGCCTGTGTGAGGGGCAGTACTGAGAATGGGGTCAAACTCCCAGACTGGCGATAGAGTGGAAAGGGTTGAGGTGGAGGGGAGAGATACTGGCAGGTGGAGGAGTTGGGGCCTCAGAGGGCAAAGTGGCCAGGGGAGTAGGGAGAGCGAGTGGAGGGGACACTCTTACAGTGAATTTCTAGGAAATTCTGCTCATAATATTTAAAATTCTGCATCTCTAACTAATAACATTTTTCTGTATTAATTTAAAATGTAATTACTTAGACTGTCATGTAAATTGTTATTTTGACCAATATAAAGTTTGCAGAATTTTAAGTTTTTTTGTGCAGAATTCCCCCAGGAGTAACAGATATTTTCAACAGCAATCATCTGAGCTAGCGATAGGACAGAATGAGCAAAGAAGGGAAGTCTGATACTAGTAGGGACAAGCTGTTGGGGGGGGGGGGGGGGGGGGGGAGGGGGAGAGAGAGAGTGCAGGCACTGGGATTGTGTGGGAGAAAGAGGACTAGGACTGGCATGTGAGGGAAGGGGGCCGGAGCTATTGGGAGGGGTACGTGGGTTACTGGGAGGAATGTGAGGATTATTTTGTTATGGCAGTACATTTTTGGTAATAGAAATATTTATTTTATTCAGCTAGAAAAGGTACCCAGCAGTACTTCTGCAGCACAAATACCAATCTTTATGTATCCTGAAAGAACCCCTATTTAGCTGGAAAATTAACTCCTACATTTACAGTTCATAAACACTTAAAAATAGAAGCCCTAGTTATGTTAGAAATTCTGTTTTCCTCCATATGAAGCATCTTGCATTTCTTAGTAGTTTGCATTTCAGAATGCTACCTTAATGTTAACTATAAAAAGCATTGCAGTTAATGCAATGGCTGCTTTAACCTTACATTTATTTATAGTATTTGCAATTTTCAATGTATATTATTTACTTTACTAACAATCTTTTTTTTGTTTTTTTGTATGTTTGTTTTGTAGAAACAAATAAAATTGGCTAGTAACAATGAGAGAATTGATAAACTTTCACCAAATACTACTTATTGTTTGAGGGTCAAGGCACAATTAAATGCTGGAGAAAAAGAGGGCTCTTTTAGCCCAGAGTACTGTGTACACACTGAAAGTGCAGGTAAGCCAGATAGCACTGTACTTATCATATTAGTGATGTGTAGCTCTAGGTTAGCGAAATGCAGGTGGCAAATTTTGGTAACTGAAGTGTTGCAAATTTTAGATTAGACCTGGAATATTCCTCAAAAGATTTATTTTTTGTGGATTTGCATTGTTTTATAGTTAAGGTTGGTGTCCATTATTGATCCCTATAGTAATATTGCATCTGTATTCACATCTGCACAATAGCTTAGTGTCTTACCTCCCCCGTACTGATTAAGGTATCACTTTGATTCTTCAAGAGTAATTTACTTTTTCAAAGTGTCACAGATGACTGGTCACATGACCTGTCATGTGATGCTCTGCTTTCCAAGAGTAAAGTTCTAGAATTTAAGGCTTTGCCTCATACCCATCTGCTAACCTTTCTCTACTACCATCTGTTCCTTTCTTTTCACAGCTCAATGAGGAGCTTCACTCTGCTTCTTCAGCTATTTATTTGAAAATTAAATTCATTTTTAGCAGGTGCCTTGCTAGTTCATTATTGAAATCTTCAGGATCCCGGGTCTATTCCTCTCCAGAGGTTGCCACTTGAGGATGTGCTTGGCTCCTGAGAAAATCACACACTGCAACTCTTCTCCTGTTTTAGTTTCTAGACATATCTTCTAAAGTGCTTTCAGTCCTTTTTTTTTTTTCCTGCAGGCATTCTTGTAACCATGCTGATTGATCCCTGTCCTTATGAACCTGTTGAAATTATCTTTGAGAAGGATAATTGCATGACCATAATTACTTTCCTCAAAAGTACTCTTTCCAGGAATTCACATAAACCACCTTTTCCTTCTTGAGGAGATCTGTGGTGTGTTCTCTTTATCTGTTCTCTGTAGATTGAAAAGGAATGGTTGTGGGAGTGAATGGTTAGTAGATGGTTACCAGGCAGAATTCTAAATTCTTGAATTCTAAATTTGGAGACGTCCATATTCAGAAGCTTTTGGCTGGATAACTCAGAAGTTATCCAGCTAAATTAATATTTGGGCACTTATCCAGCTAAAATGTGGCTGGATAAGTTAGGGGAGTTTCGGAGGTGTAACTGGGAGGAGCTGAGTTAGCCGGATAAGTTATCTGGCTAGCTCCAATATTCAGAACTAGCCAGATAACTTTTCCGGTTAAGTCTGGTAATCCTGAAGACCTGTCCTAAAATTAGCCAGCAGCTAATTTTAGGATAGTCTGTGATGCTGCTGAATATACAGGCTATTAGCTGTATATTCAGTGATGCTGCTGAATAGACTTATCCAGCTAACTAGCTGAGCCACACAGCAGCTGAATATGAATACCAGAAAATCCCTTGGGGCAGCACATGTCGCCAACCATAAATGTGCACCAGTGAAAATACTTATCTTAATTGTTCTCCAGACAGTAGTATCTTATCTTGGCAGCATTAGGATGTGTGTTTGTGCTCATGGAGCTTTGACACTGCTGTGAGCACCAGTACTAAATCATTTTTGCTTGCCTCCTCAACACCCTACTCATCACGAAAGACCAAGGTGTTACATAGCCCCTGCTGACCTGACTGGTGGAATTGACATTTGTATTGCTGTTGATTACTTGGCAGTTTGTGTTTATTGTGATATCCATATTAATATTGACTCACAGTAACTCAGTATATGACAGATGCAAAAGACAAAATTGGCCCATCTGGTTTGTCCTCCTGTTCTTCTTCTTTGGGTAGGTAAGTACTGGCCTTCACTGTTAGGCCATTTCAGACCTTGCCAGCTTTCTCTTTGACTTCCTACAAGACCAACCCTAAATCCAACAGTGTCTTATTACTGTCTTTTTTTTTTTTTTTTTATATATATATATCTTCAGTAGTATGCTGATCTGTCAGAATGGCTTTAAATGTCTTGTTTCAGTATATACATAAAAGCAGATTTCTGAACACATTTTTGAAGTCTACAATGCATAGAAATTTGTAAATACTAAAAGGCATCCCCTTGGTGGTAATCTTTAATAGTGAACTAAATTTGGAAATTAAAATATAAAGCTCTTTTTGACGTAGACTAGCAAAAAGTCTTAAATATATTTGACTGTAACATAGTAAATGTCAGTAGATAAAGACCAAAATGGCCATCCAGTCTGCTTGTTACAAGTAGTCCACTTTGGGTCGATGCGCACACACATTATCACATGGAACATGACATCCACTCATCTAAGGTCTTTTAGGGTTACCCCATGCCTTCTAGGAAGCACAGTGCAGCCATATCACTGCAGTTTTAGGCTGTAACTGCCACTCTGTCTAGGTTACCCCCATTCATATCACTATTGTTTGAGCTGTAACTGCCACTACATGCATAATTTACCTTTATTTCCTTCGTTACATAGTAATTGACATCAGATAAAGATCAAAATGGTCCATCCAGTCTGCCCAGCAAGGTGTTCAGGGTTATAACTGTTGCTCCATGCAGGCTACCATCAGGTATTCTGTTTAGGGATGTAACTGCCACCACAAGTCACCCTGGTTCTTTATTTCCATCCTCTTGCCACTAGGGATCCTTTTATGTTTATCCCATGCCCTTTTGAATGCCATTGCTTTTCTTTTCTTCACCACCTCCTCCAAGAGGGCATTCCAGGCATCCACCATTCTTTCTTTGTAAAAAAAAAAAACAAAAAAAAACTTTCCTGATGTTGTTCCTGAATCTGCCCTCTTGACCTGACCCATTTTTCTAACAGTTGGCAGGCGTTAACGGACAACACACATGACAAATGTGTACATAAACAGGCACTTCTCAATGGAAGCATGAGCAACTAAAAATCACAATTTAATGTAACTTTGTGGTAACCATAGCTATGGTGGTGATACTCCAGTGCCTTAATTTTGGTATTGATAGCGTGAAGATCATAAACAGTATCTCTAGCATGTTTGATTTAAGAATGAACATATTACAGGCTGTAATAAACTCCTTTTAAAGGGTTGTATTGTTCAGATACTAATGCAAGAAATCCGTTTTTTTCCTCCCCTGTATGTTCCTTATGGGATTACAGCTCCATTTGACACACACAATTGCTTGAAAAGCTGCTTCAGTATCTCAAACGCATAAATTGTGAGATTCTTCAATATTATGATTTCTCCTTTGGTCTGCGGGTTTGATGATCACTCCTTTTTAAAACTAAAAATGGATTCCTTTTCATTTATTGTAAAACTAATTCCCTGTACGTACCAGGATCAGTCCAGACTGCTGGGTTATGCCTCCCTTCCAGCAGATGGAGTCAGAGAGAAACTGAAAAGGCACCTCCTATATACCCTGGTGCGCCACCTGCGATCCCTCAGTATATCTCTGACTCCAGCAGATGAGAGAGCATAACCTGCGGTCCTGATCTCCTCTAAATTGGGAGGGGTTCCTCGGTCAGGTTTGATTTCAATTTTGTGGGGAACCCTATGACTAGATCAATTAAAAAAAAAACAAAAAAACACTCAAACAAGAGCCTTAGCAGGCCAGGCAGGGCATTGCCCTAGAGTCTTTCCCGGAGTGTCTTTGCTCCCTTACCCAGTGAGAGGAGGGGGAGGATTAATCGGTGGGCCGGTCACTCTCCCCCTCCGCCTCCAGAGACGCACAATTCCTCGGAGAAGATGTGGCAGAGGGGTATTGTTAATTGGCAACCCTCTGCAGGCTCTCAGGTTTTCTAATAAAGTTTATGAAAAAAAAAACAAAACCAAAGGCAGCGATTGGAAAAAAAAAAAATAGAAAAACAAGGTATGTTTCTTTCCTTTGTGTTGTCCCCTGCCAGCTTCCTCACTTGGGTCTCCGGAAGGGGTGGCCTGCCACCCGGTCCCGTTTCGCGCTGCTTCAGGATGCCAAGGGGGACACTCTGTGCCGCGTGTGGGGAGGCGGGGCTACGGCTCTCGCGCTAAGGCCTCTGTTCCCGATGCGTTCCCGGGGACAAGGGGCCTTCGCGGGGAGCGACCCCGAGGGAAAAACCTCTGCTGCCACTGCAGAAAGTCTCTGGCAGGCAGCGGTACAGCTCGCTCCCGATATCGGGGGTGGCGGCCATCTTGCCCTCTTCCGAGCAGGCGGCGGCCATGTTAGAGTAGGAGGGGAGTGAAGCGGATTCAATAGGGGACAAAGAGGATCTTCCTCCTCTGTCTCCTCCGGACCTTAGCCCCCACCGACCCCGCGATTTACAAGGGGAGCTTAATTTTCGGCCTTTGGACACAAAGGGAGGTCCTTTGAAGAGGACACATCCTTTTTCATCTCAGTTTTGTACTATTGCTGCATAAGGCTTACATGGAAGCCGAGGCTGAATGGGAGCCAGGGGGTCCCTATCCCCGGTAAATGTGGTAAGCCTTCTCCAGGTCAGGTTGGCCTAGAATTGGGGGGTTCTGGTCCGGTTCCAGCTCCTAGACCTTCTCCCAGTGCAGCTCCCAGGCCTTCCCCCAGCGCAGATGCGGATCCGTTATCCCTGGGCTCACACTCTCCGGATGCAGGGATTGATGTGGCGGCTGCGGACTCAGTAGAAGGGGATGATCCCCAGGTGCTTCGGTTATTCCACAAGGAGGAGCTGGATCTTTTAATCACGCATGTCCTTCAGGAGCTGGGGATTCCGGTGCCACAGGCAGAATCCTATTCCTTGCCAGGGGACTTAGAGTTGTCCGGGCTCCGCGCACTGGCATATACATTTCCCTTTCATCATAAGCTTTTTCAGATTGTATCCCGAGAATGGGATACTCCGGAGGCTACTTTGAGAGTCAGCCGGGCTATGGATAAACTTTACCCGCTCCCTCTTGATTCCTTGGACCTCCTTAAGGTGCCTAAAGTGGATTCGGCGGTCACAGCCATTGCTAAGCATACCACCATCCCAGTGACAGGGGGCACGGCTCTTAAGGACCTTCAGGATCGGAAATTGGAAGTCTTGCTTAAGCGGATTTTTGAGGTTTCAGCTTTGGGAGTGCGGGCTGCAGGTTGCAAGGTGCAGAGGGCTACCCTCTGCTGGGTACAGCAGCTATTAATGGCTCAGGATTTGCCTCCGGAGGAAGCTGAACAAGTGAACCGTATGGAGTCGGCGGTGGCTTATGCTGCAGATGCCTTGTATGACCTCTTACGCACCTCGGCCCGTTCCATGGCTTCGGCGGTTTCAGCACGACGGCTACTATGACTGTGTCATTGGGCGGCAGATGCCTCTTCCAAGGCGCAACTAGGTTCCTTTCCGTTTCGAGGTAAACTTTTGTTTGGGGACGAGTTGGAGCAACTTATTCGCTCGCTGGGGGAGAACAAGGTGTTCAAGTTACCGGAGGACAAGCCTAAATCCTTTCGTGCTACAGGCACCTTCCGTGGCCATTTTCGAAATCAAGGCCGGTTTCGCTCCGGGAGGGGTTTATCCTCATACCCCGAGATAACCACCCACACAATCGCAAGCGTGGACACATTCCTTTCGCGGCAGACGGCCATCGCGCACTGGCACGTCCCACACCTTTGCCAACAATAAGACGACACAATGAGGGGACACTGGTCCATCCCTCCGTTCCGGAAGTCGGGGGACGACTCTTCCACTTTCGGGAGGAATGGGCCAGGATTACTTCCGACCAGTGGGTTCTCGACATTATAAACCACGGCTACGCTTTGGATTTTGCACGACCCTTGCGCGATCTGTTCCTCATTTCTCCCAGCGGATCTCCGGCAAAGCAGCAGGTGATTTCTCAGACACTAGTGCGGCTGCAGGCCCTGGGGGCTATAGTTTCGGTGCCAATAGCCGAACAACGGACAGGTCGCTACCCGGTTTACTTCATTGTTCCCAAGAAGGAGGGCACTTTTCGTCCAATACTGGTTTTAAAGCAAGTCAACAGAGCATTACGGGTACCGTGCTTCAGGATGGAGACCTTACGTTCAGTCATTGTGGAAGTCCACAAAGGTGAATTTTTGGCCTCTTTGGATCTAACAGAGGCTTACCTACACATAGGGATCCAGGAGTTTCATCAGCAGTTTCTTCAGTTCATGATCCTGGGGTCCCATTACCAATTCTGTGCCCTGCCGTTCAGTCTAGCGACGGCCCCGAGAGTCTTCACCAAGGTAATGGTGGTGGTAGCAGCGAGCCTTCGGAGAGAGGGCATATTGGTACACCCGTACTTGGACGACTGGCTCATTCAGGCAAAATCATGGATACTCTGCGAGGAAGCAGTACGGCGGTCCTACACCGTCTGAGTTCCCTCGGCTGGGTGGTAAACCGGTCCAAGAGCAAGCTGACGCCATCTCAGAGTTTAGAGTTTCTGGGAGCCCTCTTGGACACCAAATTGGGCAGGGTTTTCCTGCCGCAGGCGAGGATGGAGCGTCTGATGGCACAGGTTCGTCGGCTATTAGCTCTTCCCTTGCCGGTGGCGTGGGATTACTTGCAAGTTCTTGGGTATATGGTGTCCACTCTGGAGTTAGTTCCTTGGGCTTTTGCACATATGCGACCTTTACAGAGAGCACTCCTTTCACGGTGGGACCAAAGTCCGAGGAGTTCGGGTTGCCTTTACCGCTTCTAGACCCGGCCAGGTCCAGTCTGCATTGGTGGTTGGTGCCGGCGCACTTGCGACAGGGAGTGGATTTGGAGCCCCCTCAGTGGATCATCGTCACGACTGATGCCAGCCTGACAGGTTGGGGGGCGGTCTGCCCAGGGGCTTTGGACACCCCAGCAGACAAGGTGGTCCATCAATCGTCTGGAAACCAGGGCGGTTCGCCTGGCATTACAGTGTTTTCTCCCACTGGTACAGCATCGAGCAGTTCGGTTTTTGTCCGACAATGCGACTACGGTGGCTTATATAAATCGCCAAGGGGGTACCAGGAGTCAGCTTGTGGCTACCAAAGCAAGCAGGTTGATGGATTGGGCGGAGAAGCACCTACTTCGCATAGCGGCGACACACATAGCCGGAGTCGACAACATTCAGGCGGACTATCTCAGCCATCAGCGGCTAGATCCGGGGGAATGGGAACTGTCACAGGAGGCGCTAAAGCTCATCATTCAAAGATGGGGGGACTCCTCGATTGGACTTCATGGCGACTTATTCGAATGCGAAGGCAGCGCGTTTCTTCAGTCGCAGAAGAGAACACAGGTCCAAAGGGGTGGATGCGTTGGTTCTTCCATGGCCCACTCATGTTCTTCTTTGTGTTTCCCCCGTGGCCGCTGATCGGGAAGGTACTGCGTCGAATCGAGTCCCACAGCTGACCAGTCGTCCTCGTGGCTCCGGAGTGGCCAAGGAGACCGTGGTTCACTGACCTAGTCAACCTAGCAGTGGAAGGTCACCTGCCTCGCCTTCTGAGGCAGGGCCCAGTGTTTTTCAACCAGTAGATCGCTTTTGTCTAGCGGCTTGGCTTATGAGAGGCGGCAATTGAGAAAAAAGGGATATTCAGAGTCGGTCATCACCACTCTTCACGCTCGAAGAAGATTCGATGCTTGGTGTCGTGGGTTGCGCATGTCTCCACGGCAGGCTAAGGTGGCTCATATTTTGACCTTCTTGCAGGAGGGTCTGAAAAAAGGGTTATCCTATAATTCCCTCCGAGTGCAGATAGCAGCCTTAGGCTGTTATCGCTGCAAGATTGATGGGGTTTCCATAGCCATGCATCCTGACGTAGCCAGATTTTTGAAGGGAGTCCAACATTTGCGTCCACTGGTGAGAGCTATCTGTCCCTCTTGGAGTCTGAATTTGGTCCTTCGTGGTCTCTGTACTTCTCCTTTTGAGCTGCTACGGAGAGCTACGCTCAAGGATTTAACTCTTAAAACAGTTTTTTTCTTGTGGCTATTTGTTCAGCTAGGCGAATTTCAGAGATTCAAGCGTTGTCCTGTAGGGAACCTTTTCTCCGTATCTCTGATTCGGGGGTCTCGCTTCGCACCTTTCCCTCCTTCTTACCGAAGGTAGTTTCGGCTTTTCATGTCAATCAGACGGTTGAATTGCCAGCCTTCTCCGTGAACGACACTACCACTCCTTGGGGCAAGGAGCTACGGCGGTTGGATGTCCGAAGGGCGCTCTTACAGTACTTGGAAATTACCAATCCTTTTCAGTTATCCAACCATCTTTTTGTTTTGAGGAGTGGTCCTAAGAAGGGGACTAAGGCTTTGAAGACTACTATAGCTCGATGGTTAAAGAATGCGATTGCTTCGACTTACATTTGTCAGTGACTCGCTGTTCCGGAGAGACTTAAGGCACACTCTCTTCAATCACAAGCGGCTTCTTTAGGACAGCTTGGGTACTTCCCAGCAGTCTGGACTGATCCTGGTACGTACAGGGAAAGGAAAATTAGTTCTTACCTGATAATTTTCGTTTCTGTAGTACCAAGGATCAGTCCAGACGCCCGCCCATAGCAAGATGAGTCCCGCACGTATTCTGGTATTTCTGTTTCCTTTTTATTCCAGTTTTCGAGAGCACTTGGATGTGTGGATTATAGTTATGTACGATGGCATTTTTTCGCCTGGTTTCCTCATTTTCCAAAAGTTCAGGTTTGAATTGATCTAGTCATGGGTTGTTACTGTAAATTTTTTATCATTCTGCTTTGATATCGATTATACTGAGGGATTGCAGGTGGCGCTCCAGCAGAGCGCACTGTTAACCCGGTTTTGGACGCGCATTTTCGACGCGCTAGCTTTACCCCTTATTCAAATGCATGTTGATGGCCCTATTAGTTATTCCCGCGCAATTCAGTAAGTAAAATGTGCAGCCAAGCTGCACATTTTACTTTCAGACATTAGCGCCTACCCAAAGGTAGGCGTTAATTTCTTCGGGCACCGGAAAAGTGCACAGAAAAGCAGTAAAAACTGCTTTTCTGTTCACCCTCCGACTTAATATCATGGCGATATTAAGTCGGAGGTCCCAAAAGAAAAAAATAATTTTAAATTTAAAAAAAAAAAATTTTAAATCGGTTTGCGGGTTGCAAACCGGATGCTGGCAAAATTGAGCGTCGGCTGTCAAACTCACTGACAGCCACTGCTCCTGTCAAAAAAAAAGAGGTGCTAGGGTCGCACTAGTGTCCCTAGCGCCTCTTTTTACCGCAGGACCTCATTTGAAAACCGAATCGCACACAGGAGAGTGGGCGCTCGCCTGCTCTCCTGCGACTTTTACTGTATCGGCCTGAAAATAAGAAAAAGCAGGCAATATAAGATCAGCACTCTGCATCAAGTCTCTGGGGCAGATTTTAAAAGCCCTACACACATAAATCCAGCCAGATTTACATGTGCAGGAGACTTGTGTGCTGGCGCGCCTATGTTGCATAGGCCGCCAGCACACGCAAAGCCCCGGGACACGCGTAAGTCCCGTGGCTTTGCTTGGGGGTGTGTCGAGGGTGGTGCAGCATTCAGGGGTGTTCCGGGAACCGTGGGCATGGTACCGGCCCGGGGGTGTTCCGGGGCGTGGCCGAGGCCTCCGAACCAGCCCCCGGTCCGGGGAATTGCGCACTCAAGTTATTTATTTATTTATTTATTTAAGGTTTTTTTAAAGGTTTTATTTATTTTATTTATTTATTTAAGGTTTTTATATACCGGCAATCATGAGGACATATCTTGCTGGTTTACATGAAACGGGGTGCATTAAATACATCAAACTAAAACTGTGGTGATCGAAGGAAACAGTTACAATTAACAAGGGTCACAGAACTTGGAGAAGAAGGAAGAGATAGGAAAGAATAACTGGTTAGACAAAATACAAATTAAATTAATTAAATACTATGTACAAATGGTATTGTTAATGGTTGAATGTTTTGGGGAAAGTTGGGGTTGAATGTTTTGGGGAAAGTTATGCCTGCCTCGGGCAGGCATAACTTTCTTAACAAAGGTAGGGGGGGATTTAGTTGGGGCTGGGGGGTGGTTTAGGTGGGGGGGGGGGGACCGGAAAAAAAGTTCCCTCCGAGGCCACTCCGATTTCGGAGCGGCCACAGAGGGAACGGAGGCAGGCGGCTCGGCGCGCACAGGTTGCACAATTGTGCATCCCCCTGTGCGCGCGCCGACCCTGGATTTTATAACATGTGCGCGTGGCAGCGCGCACATGTTATAAAATCGGGTGTAGATTTGTTCACGCCGGGTTGCACGAACAAATCTACACCAGTGCATAACTTTAAAAATCTACCCCTATATGATTTTATTTTAAGATGCACTTTTAACGTTAGATAAAGAACAAGAAAGAGCGACATGTAAATTATCAAGGATACATGTAACAAATGGACTAAACATGAGATTAATCATCAAATAGTCTTTGTATTGAAATTTTCTGTAACTGGAACCCTGAGGACACTTTCTATAGTTGTATAACTTTTGATAACATACTACTCATTAGTATTTGTGCTTACTGTAAACCGTTGTGATGGTACATAATGGTATAGAAAAGATTTTAAATAAAATAAATAAAACAGTCTCTTATGTAGCCTATTTAAGAAAGATACCACGTTAGCATTAAAATATGATTCTGAATTTTGATTTAAGTTAATCAGTAAGAAGGCAGTTTTTAAATTGGGTACTTTGTACCGTGGGACTGCAAGCATATTTTTGAAAGGATTCTCTCCATGGAGTTTTCTTTTGAAAATTTGGCCAGCTGCAGGTACTTTTGCACATGCTTTCAAAATGATAGTTCCTACACATGCTCTCCCTCCCCTGACCCTGCCTCTTGTTTGCCAAAGGTATTTTTACCCATTTAATGTTGATTAGAAAAGGATTTAAGATATAAATAGTGGATGCAGTAAGATGTGATTTTGAATGAGTCGGCTTTTTGAGACACCAAATAAATCCCAAGTCATTGGTAACTAGTGGAGGAGCCAGATAAAAATGTGAAGGCTTGAGAAAGATTGAAAAGCTTGAGTGGGTGCATGTTTATATATTTTTTTATATTCCACTTTCAAAGAGCACATCAAAGTAGATTACATTCAGGTACTGTAGGTATTTCCCTATCCCCAGAGGGCTCACAATCTTTGTACCTGAGGCATATGTGTAAGGGTGACATTAAGTAGGAATGGTGGACTTCTTTTTGCTATTAGTGACTCTGCTTATTAAGTGTGGTGTTTGTAGCTAACGTATTGGAAACGTTTTGTGTGTGAGAGGCTGTCTGTTTTGTGTGGTAAGTGAGGGCAGAGTATCTGGAACTGAGTTGCAGTGCAACCTGAGACTCATTGGCACTCCCATGGTTGAAATTGGCAATTTAGTAACTCTGGTCAACCAAGGCTTTCATGCAAAGTACTTTGCAGAGAGGAGAGGTAGTGGCCGTGCAAATGGTGGTGCTGGGTAGATGTGTGAACAGTGCATGCAGATAGTAGTGAGAGGGGATGGATTGTGGGATCCAGTGCTGCAGCAGGAATGAAGGCAGGAGCTGGTTGGGATTGAAAAGTGAGTTCTAGAAGGTGTGATCACAGGATAATGGCTGTGGCATCCTCTGCAAATCTTTGAATTGTACAGTGGTTTTACCACATTCTCAACTTAATACTATAATGGGGAAGACTGTCAAAAACTATTCTGGAGTGGGGGGTTTGTTTTTTTTAATTTTTGAGTGGCTCCCTGAATTTATAAAAGCTTGTTGAATCATGAATGAAAAAGAGTTGGGGAATTATTGGACTAGAGAAGTAAAAAATAAAAACTCATTGCTCATCATGTGTCTCAGAAAAGCATTTTGTGTAAGAGTTCTGGACTCTGGAGGATGGATCTAATGGATCATCGGATGACCTTTTGGTTTTTATTATTATACCTATGCTATAGGGTCAGGGGATGTGTGCATTAAACAATGAAATGCATTTCAATTATTTGTGATACCTTGTTAAAAAAAAAAAAAATGTTTTGACCAATGATGCGTCTGCCTTCATTCATCTTGGGCACCCAATAAACTTGTAAGTGGGCAAGACTAACAATGGAAAATCAGAACCTTACATAAATTGTACAGCTGATGTGTGTATGACCCACTACTTAAAATCAACCTTGAAATCATTAAAACTCATACCAGGAGCTGCCTTGAAGAGGAGTTGGTTATTTGTCACTGGAGGCTTACCATATCCTGGGAGGGATGCAGTTTCTTTGGTAGCACATGTAAAGCTTCAGAGGAACCTAATGGCAGAAGGAGAAGCCAGATGCATAATAAGGGGCAAAAAACCTCCACATTTGTATTTAATGAGAATTGTAATAATTTCTGAAATGACTTTCTAGAATCCTTGGAGGCTGGATGACTAAGTGGATGGCACAGAGATACAGAGCCTTCTATAGCACTTCTTGGTCACCGAATCGAGCTTAGGGACAAGAGTGAACAAATGTCCTTCACATCTGAAAAAGTCCTTTAGGAGACAAGTTTTCAGTTAGCCTGCAAATTACATGTGTGCTTTATCAAGATTTTCGGGGGATAGTAGATAGATACTTTCCCTTTGAAAATTTGGGTAAAGCATAGGCATGAAAACCACTTGCATAACATGAACCTGCTCTTTTGTGCAGGCAGCCGAGAGGAGGGAAACAGCATGTAGTTCTGAAAAGGTTACGCATGTGCGCTGACCTAAACCCTCCTTTTTAATTCAGTGTTTTATTTTTCTGTCACAAGCACGACTCCGAAAGTTGTTTTCTTAATCAGTTACTTATTTATTAGTTATTCTTTAATACACTGCGTATCATCAAAGGTATACGCAGGAAGCAAAAGCATAATATACTCACATAATGTACATAGCACATCTAGGTCTGGAACGTTTGCTTAATTTTTTCTTTTTGCAGGCTCTCTTTATATACATCTTTTTCTGTAAGTTAATTGATGACTTCTATATTTGTTCTAAACCACAAGATTTCAGTTAATCTTGCTGCTAATGCAGCTGCTCTTTATTTATTTATTTTAAAGGCTTTTATATACCGGAGTTCATGCACTTGTGCATACCACTTCGGTTTACACAGAACAAGGAACAGAAAATTACATCTTTGTTCCTGTTTTATCTTATCTTACTTCATATGCACAAACTTTCTTCACAGATACCCTTATCTGTTATCTTCACAGATCTGTTATCTTCACAGATACCCTTATCTGTTATCTCGTTCTCATGCTCATCCTGTGGCTTACTTGTTTACGTTTCGACTGGATTCTGCTGATGTGTGTGTTGCTTGCAAAACTAGGTCATGCTAGTTTTCTTATCTTCTTCAAAGCCTGGTTCATTTTTGAGGTCTCTGGTATTTTTTCATCAGCACATTCTACAATCCTCCCTTGAGCCAGGTTGACTCTTGGCTCATACTGGTCTTTCAATTCTTCACACAGGGGAACAGCATAGAGACTAGAGTTTCTTCTTTATATCTGTGGACACTTACCCTGAGACCTCCCTTTTTAACTATTCTCACTTTCCAATTCCCATCTATCATCTGTACTGGTTGTGGTTTGGAGCATTCTAGCAGTCCTCAAGTTTATATTGCTATACGCTATCATATTGGTTACTGATTTTGGCGTTGGCATCTTTGGTCGACAATATTGCAATACTGAACAAATACATGGAATACAAAAACATAATATTATGCCTAAAACTAGTAATCCGAACAAAACTCCTACTATCCCCTTCAAGTGACTAGATAAATTAGAAAACCAGGAAGTTATGGAATCCCACCAAGTTACTGAGATTCCTCCCTCAAAATCGCCAACTTGAAGTCTAGCTAGTTCTTGTATCTTTTGCATTGCGTTGTAAACTATATGAGAACGATTGACCACTACTGTACAACATTCAGAGCTATTAAGTAATGTACACAATCCGCCTTGGGCAGCCAATATATAGTCCAGACCGTGTCGATTATATGTAGAAACCATAGTTAATTCGTCTACTGTGTCTTGAAGGGCTTTGAGGGCGATCTCTAATTCATGCGTGACTACATGGAGGACAGATTGTAGTCGCCGAATAGCCATTCCCAATTCAGCTGCAACTGCAGGTTGGGCAAATGGTAACCATGAGGTATAGCTTAATGCATCTAATCTAGTTTTAGTTAAAGGATAGGTGGAGTTAATATAAGCCAACGAGAGTTGGATTGCTTGATCTTCAGGGACAGCTGAGGGAACACTCCTTCGGGAGCGGGTATGCATAGGGTGATTTAATGGAATAATTCAAGAAAAATAGTTAAATGTAACTAACACACAAAATTCATAGTATGTAGGGAGTTTGAGGAAGACTATTCCATCACACAACCAATAATGTCCAACATAAAGATTCGCAAAGTTTTGTATTACGGTATCATTGCTATTGTCATAAGGACCATAAACAAAAGGAGATTTATATTTTCCTAATACACTACAAGGAACCAAAGATAAGTCATTTTCAGATGAACAGTTATTGTCTGCTATGTTGAAGAGGTCACACAGACGTGGACAGACAGTGTATGTGGAATTAAAAATGCGTATGTATTGGGTGTCGGTGGCTACATGTACAATCTTGGACAGATTTGCTATACATGGGAGGCAACCTGGTGGAGGAGATGCAGTAATATGTGAAAATGTGCAATTACATCTTATTACAATGTCAGTGAAAGGCGTGCTAGGTAATATGGTTCCCTTACGAATAATCCATGTTGTATTATATGTGGAGTAAGTATAGTTGCAAGGAATAGGGTTCGGGGAAGTAACATTACTAAGGCAAAGAAAACCAATTTTTGGTAGATCGGCTGTAAGTGGAGGAGGTTTGGCATTACCCAAATATTGTGTCCATGTTTGTCCTGCTAATGGATCTATGATCATATTATGTTTTCCATTGTCTTTAAATCCTAAAATATGGTGTAATGGAACTGGAAAGGAAATGGCTGGGACATGTGAATGGGCTTTTTGATGTGGAGTGCAGACGATACAATCCGTAATATTTGCTGGAAGAGTCTTTACTAATTCATGTATTGTCTGTACCCACAAATTTGTTAATCCTGAGAAAGGGGCCTGTTGGAGAGGGAAAGGTGTAACAAGTGGCCATGTATACATTAGTACATATAAACAGGTTAGTAAACATAACATTTTCATTTCTGCATTCGTCAGTTCACTTAAAAAAAAATAATGCAACAGTCCAATTATAGTATCGGATTAAATGTCCGTATGTCCGACAAATGTACCCAAGTGGAATGTCCCGTTAGCTTAACAGCCGTGTGACTGAGTTCTTTGATAGTAAACGGTCCAACGTAGATCGGATCCTTCCAAGTCTTGTGTGTGTAATTCTTTCGTAGTACTTGATCACCGTTTTCCTTTAACTGCTTCAATCATATCAGTGTAATCAATGTGCCATTCCAAACCTGGTCCCTGGGGAATGGGTAAGCTGCCAGGACTCACAGCTGGACCTCGACGAGCTATATGAGTAGAACAGACTAAACAGTTATGAATTATCTGTACAGCTAAAGCATAGAGATTCTGGTTCCAATTATTACTTTGTATGCCAGCTAATAATGCAGTGGCAGACAGATGCATGGTTGCATGCCATGCAAAGAAGTATCGCAACACTTCTGATGTTGTCAAACATTTTGCTTAGACATCCTTTCATTCAAACTGTCACACATCTATTCATTGCACAAAAGACAAAACAACAAATAACACATATTGTGAGCTCAAAAATCAAATCAAAAGGTAAAGTGAAACCAAAAAAAAAACTGGAAAATGTTTGAATTGGCCAGGGTAAAACAAAAATCAGAATTCTGTTTAAAAGTGGAAAAGAAAATAACCTGGAAAAATCTGGAAAAAATGAAATTATTAGTCTCACTTTTTTCATGGCAGGAAGGCTGTCGTTCTGGAAAATAAAATCTATACAACAAAATCATTATAAGAATGATTACAGTCAAATTATTTCATATTTCTGTTAAGCCTCAAGGAGGCACTACTACAAGGCACTCTAACTTGGCCCTGGTCTTAACAGGGACAGCTTTCTTCTTTGCCTTAGGAGCCACTGTGGAATAATATCAATTTTAGTTTTTAACCTTGGAGCATAAAGTCCGTTAGCAGAAATTCTGAGCTACAATGATATCTCTGCCCTCATCGCTGAGGCCTTGACTGGAGCTTGTATTGGAGACAGTTCTCCTATACAAGCTGCGGCCGTGCCGACTCAGAATTGTGTTTTCATAGTAGGGAAGACAAATACATTCCGTTCCCTTGGATAAAACTGTACTGGCAAGTAATCAAAAAGTCACCCTTTAGCATAATATACTCTAAAACATTATTAAAACATTTTGTCAATAAAACTTTAGCAGTGACTGCTTTACTTAAATGACGTCAGAAGCTATTGTGTATTCAGTGCACTTTTCTAGTCAGTAAACTCTGTCTTCATCTACACACAATGACACACAAACAAAACACATAATGACAGAGAACCACAGACAGAAAACAATTATCGAACATTAAAGTTCAAAAAGTAGGCCTTTTAAAAGTAAAAACAAAAATCTTTGGATCCAAAATTAAGCAAAAATCAGAATTTTTAAAACAGATCTGTTCAGAAAAAGAAAACCAAAATCTAGGAGAGAGAACAACCCTCAGCTTCCTGTACGACAGCTTTTATTCTTGTAAATCTGTAAAAGAACAATCTCACATACAAAGAGAGGTTAATTGTAATCTTTTAAATCACATTACAAAGTTTTAAACGGCTAGCTATAAGTAACTGAGCAGCACCGTTAAGGTTAAAAATCACTAGATGGGAGAGAAAAACAAGTTTAGTCTCTCCCTGCTTCTGTTTTAGCTAAATCTATAGTTGCACAATTAAAATATTACAAGCTTTTCATTAGGTTATCAGCTTAGGTTATCAGCTGAGGCCACATAGGGGCCTGCCAGGAAGGGAAGGTAAATACTGAAAGTAAAATCCAGGGGTTTATGACAATTTTTTCCTGTATGTCCTTTTCTCAATAACAAATGCCACAAAACTTCTAACTAAATATAAGCCTCCCTTCAACATCCTGTTACAGATGTATGCAATGGCGGATTTTCACTCCCCCCTCTTCTGGATCATTTGCTCCTCTGTTCGCAGTGGTGTTTATATTAATCAGAGGAGGATTTGGTTTTATGTTGTTCCCAAAGGATTTCTAAGTCTCACTTAAATCAGTCTTACACTGCTCATAGCGTTATATATCTTTTGCCAAATGGGCAGGGAAAAAAAATATTTGTTTTCTCCAGTTTTTAGCCAATCTTAACAATAGTCATATCAAAGCTGTGCTCATTTTTTGAGCATTGTGGCATGGATATACTTAAAAATCTTATTTTCTATATCACCAAAAGAATTTGTCTGCTAAGGCATTAGAATACCATGGATTCTTCCCACATACTGCTGCTCCAAAAAGTGCTTTTTCTTAGTTGCTGCTTTTAATTCTAGTTTAGTGTCCTTGTACTTCCTAACAAACGACACCTTCTGTTGTCACATAATGCTAAAGTTAAATACACACAGAATGGGATACATAATCATGACATATTTGTGTAAGAGTGACAGAACAAAAAAGTGTTCTACTACTGCAAAGAAAGGAATGATAGGGGCAATAAAATGTAATGGGAGTGTTGCCAGGCACTCCCCTTTTCCCAAACCTGGTATTGTGTGTTACTGGGGTATTGTGTGCCACTGGGGCATCTACCCTATCTGCTGTTGTCTCATGACAATTTTCATTCTGTCCCTCAATTATTCTTAAACACTTGTCTAAAGGTTTTAAAGAGGCTGGGTCATTATGCTGATAGCCACAGGCTCCAAATGTGTTATTAATCTGTTCACGGGCTGGGGAATCTAATTCTATATGGACTCTGTTCTTGATATCAATCCTAGCGGAGTTCCCTGTAGGCTGATATCCAGCTGCCTTTAAAGGCTGGTCACTAACTTTCTGTGTCTGTATAGCGGGAAATTCATGCTCCATTCTATCTTGCTGTGTGAAATCTTCTAACACTTGGGTAGCCTCCTGTTCTACCGCTTGCCGAACAATAGGGCATGCTTGTTCGACAGTATTTATTTTTGACGGGGATTCTACTTCTGCCTCCTCTGCACTGTCTGTATCTGTGGAATCCCAAATATTCCCGTCCCATGTTTCGGGATTCCATTCATTTTTCATTTTATTCACTTGTCTACGCTTTCGATATTTATGCTGTGCCAGCCGCACAGCCGCTCGTTCTGCCACTGATTGATAATGGTCTGCTTTCTGGGAAACTGTTTCTAAGTGGCATCGCAACATAATGTTGTCTTTTTGCAGACCATCCATTTCCTTTTCTAGTGCAGCTAATTTCAATTGCAAACTGTGCTTTTCTTCGTGACAGTTTCTATATCCTGTCAATAAAAGCCAGCCATGTCTTCCTACTGCCTCCAATTCCTTCCCTTTTTTTACTGGGACCTCTTGTAATTTGTCTACAATATTTACAGGCTCGCTACCTACATCCCATGCTTCTGCCAATCCCATATTCATTGCCCATTCCTGTGCCAGCACAGAATAGGGAGTTTTTTCCCATCCTGGGATTTTAACATCCACAGGAGTAACAGGTTCGGATGGCTGCTTTGCTTTCTTTCTAAATAAAGCCTTTTTAAATAAAGCCATCCCTACCCTCGTCGCCAAATGTTAGGAGTGAGGTAGGCGAGAATAAGGTAAGAGTAAA
The DNA here is from genome assembly GCF_901001135.1 of Rhinatrema bivittatum. NCBI lineage: Eukaryota > Metazoa > Chordata > Amphibia > Gymnophiona > Rhinatrematidae > Rhinatrema > Rhinatrema bivittatum. Next base: position 239,554,440 of record NC_042619.1, on the reverse strand, counting down.
ATAATATGTCTATTGATATACAATCTTAATAATCCTAGGTATTAAAGGTATACAGTTCTAAGTACTAAAATATATAATTCTAAGCATATACAGTTCTAAGCACTAAAGTATACAGTTCTAAGTATTAAAAGGTACAGTTCTTACAGTTCTTAAGCATCAAAAACAATTCTAAGCATATTCATCTGTATCCGTGTTCCGTCTACTTATTCTACGCACCAGTAACTGAATATAATAACCAATGCAAAATAGGAACAAAAATATATACACGCTAGTATCAAACCACACAATAAGTACAAGAAAAATATCACTTCAATCTTTTCTGCAGTATTTTAACCCTGGGTACCCGTTTTTCCAAGATTCACACAGGACTTGGCTTTCCTTTTACACCAAGAACGTGAATCTAAACCCTTTGCGCGCTTTTCATCAAGATTCACACAGGACTTGGCTTTAAACTGACTACTCCTTGACCACGGTTGATCACTCCGAGTCAAGGAAATCACCAAGAACGTGAATCTTCTACTTTTCACAATTCTGACACTTTAAATGCATAACACTGACAATTTAAATGACCAGAGTTGTTCATCAAAAAAAATTTTAAAGCCAAAACGCGGTCCTGCCGCGGTCGCCAGATTGTTTTATTTTTCTGTCACAAGCACGACTCCGAAAGTTGTTTTCTTAATCAGTACTTATTTATTAGTTATTCTTTAATACACTGCGTATCATCAAAGGTATACGCAGGAACCAAAAGCATAATATACTCACATAATGTACATAGCACATCTAGGTCTGGAACGTTTGCTTAATTTTTTCTTTTTGCAGGCTCTCTTTATATACATCTTTTTCTGTAAGTTAATTGATGACTTCTATATTTGTTCTAAACCACAAGATTTCAGTTAATCTTGCTGCTAATGCAGCTGCTCTTTGTTCCTGTTTTATCTTATCTTACTTCATATGCACAAACTTTCTTCACAGATACCCTTATCTGTTATCTTCACAGATCTGTTATCTTCACAGATACCCTTATCTGTTATCTCGTTATCTCATGCTCATCCTGTGGCTTACTTGTTTACGTTTCGACTGGATTCTGCTGATGTGTGTGTTGCTTGCAAAACTAGGTCATGCTAGTTTTCTTATCTTCTTCTTCAAAGCCTGGTTCATTTTTTAGGTCTCTGGTATTTTTTCATCAGCACATTCTACAGCAGGTAAAATGTGCATGTATGTGTGGGCTCTCTGAGAGGGGCAGCTTTCAGATACACCACTTTACCCTGATGACTTGCCTTCTTGGTGGCCTTCATAAAATGGGTTACCCGTGCTCTACCTATATAATAGAAAAATACACCATCACACAATTTACGTTATCTGTAACCCTTCACAGAGACCAAAGGATGAATGAGTGTGGACAATGGAATCATCTTTTCACTCTGGTCCGTTCCCCCCCCCCCCCCCCCCCCCCCCCCCCCCCCCCCCGAGCAGAGTTGAGAGATGTTAGTATGGCAGGCTGAGGAAAGCTGCATTCCCTCGGCCTGTGCTATACCTTTTCTATGAATGAACCCAGAACTTCACATTCAAGTGGTAATTTTCAATAGTCTATGTAAATCAGCATGTCTAAAGTTACAGCAGTGTATGTTAAACGTGTGGTGGGAGCCTCGCCGTTTATATAAATACAGCATATCTCTGTCCCAAAAGTATGTTACAGTATGCACACTTTTGTAATACAGTAAACCACATACTTTACCTATTTTATAATTTTTACAATTTTATAATTGTAATGTGTGTGCACAAAAACCCTATTGTACAGTGTGACGTGCATGTTATAAAGAATGCAGATACTCCGCTTATGAAAATACTTGTGCATGTACTTGGAATCCTCGGTTCTCGGAAACCTCCACCAGTTCACCCAGAGCCTAATTCCCCACCACCACCATTTAACCCAGAACTCCCACCCAAAAACTGCAGACAAACCAAGTGCAATTTCACTTCCATAGCTTAATTAGGTGTTAAAGCGCACCAACAAGTTTGGTAAGGTATGTGCATATCCCGCTTACAAAATCACAACTTGTGCGCAAACTCCCAAACCGCATCCTAAACTGCCCTTTTTTATTTCTCATTTCCGTTGTGACATTGCTAGTGCGTGCATACTTCGGGATTTTGCAAAATGCTATTTATGCACGTAATGTTAAATTTTACATGTGTAAATGGTTTGAAAATGTAACCTATCTACCACCTATCACTGATTTTGCTAGAAACAAAATTAAGAAAAATTTGCCCTTAATTAGAAGGAAAAACTGCCAGCTATACTGTAATGAGTCATTGGAAATGGAAACTGAAGTAACTCTGAACTTGAACCAGTCTGCGATTTTCTTTGTGCAGTGCCATAAATCCGTGCTGAGCTTAAAAGGGAAGCTTTTCTCTCTCTCTCTCTCTCTCTTCGTCATAGCACATGTCTATTAGCATGTTTTATTGTGAAGACTGGGAAAATTACAACATAGGAGATAATAGATGCATAAGGAAGTTAAGGAAAATCCATGAAAGGAAGGCAATTTAAAAAAAAATTTTAAAAAAGGGTTTTCTTACTTGCAGTTTTTAACCAGCACTTTTGCCTGTTTGATTTCTAGATGCAAATGTATTGCCTCGCCCAGAGAATGTGCGAATTCATGCCTTGAACACACACTTCGTTCTGAAATGGGACTGGGATGAAGCGTATGGGGAGAACGTGACCTTTTTGGTGGAATGCTGCAGGTAGGTTGAGCAGTTTCGAGAGCCTGTTACTTGACAGTTATTTTGTTCTAAGGGCATTTACCTGTGTTAACTTGTCTGTCAGTTGCCTACCCTTTCTCCGTTATGTATTTTCCTTTTGACAGTTGGTGCCATGTCCATGGGCTAAAGAACTTACTGACTTCCAAAGAAGGGCAACCAAAATGATAAAGGGGATGGAACAGCTCCCCTATGAAGAAAGGCTGAAGAGGTTAGGGCTGTTCAGCTTGGAGAAGAGACGGCTGAGGGGGGATATGATAGAGGTCTTTAAGGTCATGAGAGGTCTTGAATGAGTAGATGTGACTCGGTTATTTACACTTTTGAATAATAGAAGGACTAGGGGGCATTCCATGAAGTTAGTAAGTAGCACATTTAAGACTAATCGGAGAAAATTATTTTTCACTCAACACACGATAAAGCTCTGGAATTTGTTGCCAGAGGATGTGGTTAGTGAAGTTAGTGTAGCTGGGTTCAAAAAAGGTTTGGATAAGTTCTTGGAGGAGAAGTCCATTAACGGCTATTAATGAAATTTACTTAGGGAATAGCCACTGCTATTAATTGCATCAGTGGCATGGGATCTTCTTAGTGTTTGGGTAATTGCCAGGTTCTTGTGGCCTGGTTTGGCCTCTGTTGGAAACAGGATGCTGAGCTTGATGGACCCTTAGTCTGACCCAGCATGGCAATTTCTTATGTTCTTATCTTCATAGTTTTGAAAATTGTCCCCTTAATTGTGTTGCATAAAATTAGGTGTATTTGTTTTAGTCTGGTACCTGGAAAGCATTAGCTCAGTGCAGTAATGTATAAAGCTCATACTGAGATTGTCCTTATGACATATTAATCTTACCACTTATTTCTGTAGTGCTATTAGACATACAAAGTACTGTCCAGATTCATATAAACCACAGTCCAAAAATTACACTTAGAGCGGCTAAAAGTATGTGCAGGCTTTGTAGCATGGGGAGAAAAAAACTTTCCTGTAGGCTATTAGCTTAGGGAAGGAAAACAGCTTGCATGCTTTGTACTTGCTAGTTTTCAAAGAGAAACAATGCAAGTAGCTTCTTTTTGAAAATTTGCATATAGTACGTTCATTAAAAGCACCCATGTAGTTTGCAACTGTTAAGGGGCAAATAGCTCAATTAGGCAAAATAATAAATTCTATCGAAGGATTATTACTTGGCCCAAACAGAAAACCAGTCTCTTCTTGCTTTGTAAGTGTTCACTTGTGGAGATGGTCTAAACCTAAGTATTGTATATAAGAACTGCCATACTGGGTTAGACCAAGGGTCCATCAAGTCCAAAATTCAATACCCAGCCCTTTGTCTATGATTTACTACCTCTGCCTACATTAGGCTCTGTATCATGTAATTTTATGTATTTTTATGTTATGAACCCCATATATTTATTTCCAAGTTACTTCTACCTGTTCCTTGTAAGACATTTACTTGTCACTGTTATTGTTCAGAATGTAAACTGAATTGATCAGTAATTCTGTTATTGGAAAGTCGGTATAGAAAAGTTCTAAATAAAATAAATAAATATCCTGTTTCCTACAATGGCCAATCCAGTTGACTAGTACCTGGCAGGATACAAAGTAGTAGACATGCTATTTATGCTTAAGGATAAATAGTGGCTTTCTCCAAGTCTACCTGGTTAATAACTGTTTTTTAGCATCCAGTCAGATGAATCCAAAACAAGTGGGTTATGCACTTCTACCAGCAGATGGAGACAGAGCAAACCGACGTCTCAGTATATATACTCCTGCAGTGACAACAGCCTGCCAGTATTCTCAGTCTCCAGCAGATGGTGGACATGCATCTCCCTACTACGGATTACTTCATTTTAAAAAAGGAGAATTAAGGATATTACATTTGCCCTGCTCTCCTGTGGTGGTGCCAAAAGGTCCATCCCCCAGTTGAGAATTCCTAAGGTGATTTCTGTGGTCCCTCAGATGTGTACCTTGGTCCAGTAGCTGTTTCTTTCAGTCTGCATGGACTTAAGCGGCTGAAAGGCAGCAGTGCAGGAAGCTGAGCACAGTGGTGATGGAATATGCCCTTTCCCCCTGCAGCTGGAGACCATTTCTGTACTCAGCCAGGTAAGGCTGAGCTCATAAGTTTAAAAAAAAGAAATTATTTACAGAGACATACAAAGGAGGCTTTTGTAGCATGGGGTTTCCTCCTTTTTCCCAGTTTCCGTGCTCAGCGTGCCATTCCGACATTCGTCCCACTCCGTGGAAGGTCAAGGGACATGGGCAGCCTTGCGGGTTGAGCAGCCTCTCTAGGCTAGGCCCCACTCTGAGGCTTTTTTTTGCTGCGTGCCATGTGGTAGGCTGCAATGGCATTTTGCGCGCTTTCTTAGGCTGCCCTCTACAGCAGTGGTTTTCAACTGGTGTGTCGCCAAGCACACGCAAGTGTGTCTCCACACTTCCCGGTCCCCTGCTGACCCGGGCTTAAAACGCTGAAAGCCCGGGCGGAACACGGCAGCGACGCCGGCATGCTTTCTTTTTCCCACCCCCCTGCAGCCCGGAAGAGGAAGTGGTGATCATGCTAGTGCAGGCAGCGTCAGCCCGAAGAAAAGAGAGGCGCAGCTGAGGAATGAGCAGCGCGGCTCGGAGAAAAACGAAGAACGTAGTCAACCCCCGTGGCTGATGGGACTCATTGCTCTGCGAGGGCTGAAAATGAAGTAGGTTGCTGCTGCCGTTAGGGTTAGAAGTGGAGGAGGCTGCTGCTGCTAGTTCAGGGGAGGGGGGAAGAGTGAATGAATGAGCAAGCATGTGTGTTTGAGATCCTGTATGTGTGTGTGAGTGAGAGAGCATGTATGTGAATGATTGAGAGCTTGTACATGTGAGAGACTATGTGTCTGATTGAAAGCTGGTTTATGTGAGGGAGCATGTGAGTATGTGATTGAGAGCCTGTGTGTGAGAGAAAAGGACAGCATGTATGTGTGATTGAAAGCCTGTGTATGTAAGCCTGAAAAGATAGACAGCATGTGTGTAAATGTGTAATTAAGAGCCTATATAACGGGCTGATACAGTACAGTGCGCTCCGACGGAGCGCACTGTTAACCCTCTATTGGACGCGGGTTTTCGATGCACTAGCATTACCCCTTATTCAGGAAGGGGTCAAAAATGCGCGTCCAACACCCCGAACCTAATAGCGCCCGCAACATGCAAATGCATGATGATGACCATATTAGGTATTCCTGCGCGATTCAGAAAACAAAATGTGCAGCCAAGCCGCACATTTTGCTTTCAGAAATTAGCGCCTACCCAAAGGTAGGCGCTAATTTCTTCAGGCACCGGGAAAGTGTACAGAAAAGCACTTTCTGTGCACGACCGAGCCCAGTGGAGAGCGCCTCTGTTCCTTGGGTACGGTCGGGTGTTTTGGTTCCAGTACCCGGACTCGTTTGGGCATGGAAGTGCCAATAGCACCAGTCTTACCTTCCCCAGTGACAGAGGACCCAGTCCCAGTTTCCAGGGAAGAGGTGACTACCATGGTCCAGCAGGCCATTGTCAAGGCTTTTCGAAACTTCCAGCCTCCCTCCATACCATCGGTACCGACACCGACCCCAGAATCGATATCGGATTCGTCGATATTTCAGCCTTTGCTGAACAAAATCGACGCCTTGATAGGAATAATTCCTCCGGCACCTACGACGCCGGTACCACCGATGCACCCATAGACTCCATAGATGCCGACGCATCCACCAGTGATTCCTTCCATTCCGATCCCCAGGTCATTGGAAGAAGATGATAGGGACTCTGATTCAGTCCCAGGACCATCGGGCCTTCACCGTCATCTGATACCGAAAAAAAACATCGATGCCAATAAAAGATCCCTCGATGCCAATGCATCCCGGTCCATCGGGTGACACCCGACATCGATTCCCATCGATTCTCCATCGATGCCTTCATTACCTCCTACGTTGCCAAAGCAGATTCCATCAAAATCTGTTTTCAAAACAAAGCATCATGTACAACCAGAGGATCCTGAATCGCCTTATCCTCAGTATACTCCCTGGAAGGATGTCTATTCTGATATTGAGTCAGAAGAACTACAATCCGAGCCTTCTCCACCAGAAGAGAGGAAAAAGTCCCCTCCTGAAGATTTGTCCTTTACAAATTTTATTAAGGAAATGGCAGACACAATTCCTTTCGAATTAGTGACTGAGGAGGACACAAAACACAAGGCCTTAGAAGTCCTTCAATTCGTGGATGCACCAAAGGAGGTAATGGCAATCCCAATCCATGAAGTCCTTTTAGAACTCCAACAAAGGATGTGGGAACATCCCTGTTCAGTACAAGCGGTGAATCGAAGAACAGATGCCACATACCTGGTGCAACATGCTCCAGGTTTCCAAAAACCCCAACTGCCTCATCACTTGGTAGTCGTTGAATCAGCTCAGAAAAAAGCCAGAAAACAGAAACCTCACTCTTCTGTCCCACCAGGAAAGGAGCATACCAGCTTTATATGTCACACAGTACCAAAGGAACTTGTGGAAACAAGTTCAAGGTATTGCCGATGATCTCCCTCAGCAACAACAACTGGCTCTGAACACACTTATTACAAAGGGGCTGGAATCTGGTAAACACGAGGTACGGGCAGCTTATAATGCTTTTGAAACATCAACTCGCCTATCAGCGTCAGCAATTAATGCAAGAAGGTGGGCTTGGCTTAAGGCCTCGGACCTCAGGCAAGAAGTCCAGGAAAGATTGGCGGATCTCCCTTGTACTGGAGACAATCTTTTCGGAGAAAAGATTCAGGCTACTGTCTCTGTTAAAAGATCACCATGAGACACTTTGCCAGCTCTCCAAACTGCCATCAGATTAGCCATCCTCCTTAAGAAAATCAAGCAGAAGGGACACCAGGAGACCCTTCTATAGACCTAGAAGATATTACCCACCTGCTTCTTCAAGGCATCCATACCTTCCACCACAAAGAGGAAGTCCTCGCCAGCCAAAACAGCAAAAACCCCAACCCCCACCACAAACTGGTCCGGCAGCAGGTTTTTTGAAATAAATCAAGAGAACAGAAGCCTTTCCATCAACCCTATGCCCCACTTGCCAGTAGGAGGTTGACTTCATCATTTCAAACACCAATGGAGTCTCATCACAAAAGACCAATGGGTATTAGCCATACTATATCGGGGATACTGTCCAAAATTCAAAACAATACTCCCGCATTCTCCACCCATTCCACTTTGGACAAGCATGGTCATCACGCCTCAACTCCAAGTAGAACTCCCTACTTTGCTGATTGCCAGGGCTATCGAACCAGTGCCCCAGTCTCAACAGGGCAAGGGGTTCTTTTCCCGCTATTTCCTAATTCCAAAGAAAACAGGCGGCCTTCGCCCTATCTTAGACCTCCACAATCTCAACAAATTTCTTCACAAAGAAAAATTTCGGATGCTATCCCTGGGAACCATCCTTCCATTGCTTCAACGGGGAGATTGGCTCTGTTCTCTAGATCTTCAAGACTCTTATGCACACATACCAATTTCCACACAACATCGCAAGTATCTGCGATTCATAGTGGGAAGAAATCATTACCTGTATCGAGTCCTACCATTTGGACTTGCCTCTGCTCCTCGAGTACTCAAAAAATGTCTAGCAGTGATTGCTGCACATCTAAGAAAAAACAGCATTCATGTTTTTCCATACCTCTTCGATTGGCTAATCAGAAGTCCATCCAGGCAGGGAGCTCTGTCTGCCTTAAAAAGCACAATAATACTATTGCACTCCCTGGGATTTCTCATCAACTATCAAAACTCCCACATCGATCCGTCTCAACTCCTCACATTCATCGGAGCAGACCTCGACACCACAGTAGCGAAAGCTTTTCTTCCAAAGGACCGTGCCAACAATCTAGCACGTTTGGCGAACTCTATAACCCAAAACCAGTTCGCATCTGCCCATCAACTACTGGTGCTACTAGGACACATGGCCTCGACAGTACATGTTACCCCTATGGCTACGTTAGCCATGAGAAGAGCTCAATGGACTTTGAAGTCTCAATGGCTACAAGCTTTCCAACCACTGTTGTACACAGTTCAAATCACCCATCAGTTATGCCTATCCTCCACTGGTGGACAAATCAAACAGCATTGAAAGCTGGTCTCCCATTCCAACAGTCAATTCCGCAAGTTATCTTGACCACAGATGCCTCCAACTTGGGATGGGGAGCTCATGTCAACAACCTTCAAACACAAGGGACGTGGACTGCGCTCAAAATGAAGTGTCAGATAAACTACTTAGAACTTCGAGCAATGCGATATGCCCTCTATGCCTTCAAAGACTTCCTCTCAAACAAGACTGTGCTGATACAAACAGACAACACAGTAGCAATGTGGTACATAAACAAACAGGGAGGCACAAGCTTTTATCTGCTCTGCCAGGAAGCGGTGCAGATTTGGGCTTGGGCTCTAGAGCACTCCATGCATCTCCAAGCAACTTATCTAGCGGGCATACAAATCGTCCTAGCGGACGATCTCAGTCGACATTTCCATCCCCACGAATGGTGTCTGGATCCACGTGTAACGAGCAAAATCTTACAACGCTGGGGTCGCCCAACCATAGACTTCTTTGTGTCCAAACTGAACCACAAAGTGGAAAGCACCAGCCAAGTATAGATCCCTGAGGCACTCCACTGTTTACCCTTTTCCTACTTTCTGTTTCCTGTCTTTTAACCAGTTTGTAATTCACGAAAGGACATCGCCTCCTATCCCATGACTTTTTAGTTTTCTTAGAAGCCTCTCATGAGGGACTTTGTCAAACGCCTTCTGAAAATCCAAATACACTACATCTACCGGTTCACCTTTATCCACATGTTTATTAACCCCTTCAAAAAAATTAAGCTGATTTTTTTAGGCAAGACTTCCCTTGGGTAAATCCATGTTGGTTGTGTTCCATTAAACCATGTCTTTCTATATGCTCTACGATTTTGATCTTAAGAATAGGTCGAGACTGTACCTGTTAGATATCTTGGAGGATAGATGTCATATATGTATGCTTAGCAGAGAGACAGCTTTGAAGTCTGCTGGATTATTGATTTGTTGAACAATCCGTCTTCGTTAGATTAAAGAAGGCTTAGTGGAGATTTATTCTCTTTATGCATGAAAACTGAACATGCAAAATGTAGTTAATTTGATTAAAAACAAGTAGAGAATTTGTGACACCAAGTAAACCTGTTCTGTGATAAAAAGAAAATGAGTCTTTTTTTTTTTTTTTTTTTTTTTTTTATTCAATGTCCCAAAAGTAGGTTTAGTCAGACAATCTTCATAGACAATACAGTTCCCCAATAAATTCATTGTAAGAATGGTGGCAAATGCAGAATCAAAGGAAGGAACTGCAGCAGACAAAAGTATTTGAACATACCAGGGTGTGTAGTTACAGAAGACTTTTTTAGAAGATACTTCTAAACTGGGATTTCTGTGAAATTACACAAGATCAAAATAATATATATACTATGATGCACAATGTGTAAAATAATAATAAATAGAAGCTAACCTGATTCAAACTCTATTAGAATACACAGGATTCAACAGCAATTAAACGAAGAGGGTTGAGAAGGTACATTAGCGCCAGAATTTAGTATCTGGAAAGTGTACAAAAAATTCTCAGGAATATGAAAATAGCTGAAGCCAATTGTGGCAGTCTTTAAAAAAAACAAACTATGTACCTACCATAGGTTCCTAGCATTAGAGGTTTGGGTGGCGTGGCAGTATTAGTTCAAGTACCGAGCACTTACAGCAAGCGACAGTAGGGGATTTAAACTTTTTCTCGTTTACTTGATGGGTGTGGCGGAATATAAATAATTTTAAATATAACATAACAAAACATATAGTAGCATAGTTTTTTTCTGGCAGAAAAAGACCAAATGGTCCATCCAGTCTGCCCAGTAAGTTTCTTATGGAAGTAACTGCTGCTCCATGCAGGTTACCCCCAAGCCTTATGTTAAGGGTATTAATATTAGCAATCAAATCCAAGCATAGTGAAACCCATATCAAAACTACTGCTAGCAACATTTTTATGGGGTGAGCAGCCTTCTTGATAAATTCAGACAATGCTGCTTGAACATGCTTTGCTTTTGGACTTGGCTATAGAAACGGTCCTGCACTTTTTCGCTAATGTCTGTGTATCAGTACCTCGGACCGTAAAAGTCAGGACCCTAACTTTTTTCCACCCTGCTGTTGAAGAGAGCGATGTTGCTGTTGCGTCAAAATCATGAAAGCTAATTGGTTAAGGGTAGTAATCACCATGCCTTTTGTTAGGGGTAGTAGCTGCCGCTCCATGCAGGTTACCCGTGTGCACCCTTTTCTTCATTTCCACCTCTTGCCTTTAGGGATCCACAGTGTTTATCCCATGCCTTTTGAATGAATAAATTAAATATTTGTGGATTGCACTATAACAATCTCAGACTCACACTTCACCTAGTACTTGTTTTACTAATTATATTATGTCCACATATAAAACAATGTAAATGTTTCCATTTTAACATTATTTCTTAAATACACAGCTTCTCTTTAGCAGGTACCGTACTTATAAAGAGTTCTTGAAAATGACTACAAAGACAGTGTCTTTAATAAACAGCTGTCTACATCTGTTTCAGGGCCTATGATAAGAAGTACATGGCTTCGAATTGTTGGCATGCAGTACCTAGCTGTAAAGAGGTTACCACTTCTGAATGTGATTTATCCTCCGAAATTTGGTTTGAAGGAACTTATGAATTCCGTGTGCGAGCAATCAGCGGGACAGAAGAAAGAGCTTGGTCGAAGGAAATAACATGCAATCCCAGCAAAGACAGTAAGCAGCGTGTCTTAGAATTTTTTTTTTTTTACCCCTTCTCTTCTTGTGTTCATTTTTCTGCACTTTTTTTAATAATACTATTATGGCTCTTAGATTGTAATTTTGTCCAAAGCACTTTAAAGACCCAGAACACAATTATTATCCAATTACAAACAGTATTCATTATATTTCTTCTAGGGCAAGCAGGATGGTAGTCCTCATAGATAGGTAACATCATCAGATGGAGCCCAGCACGGAAAACGTTTGTCAAAGTTTCTAGAAGCTTTGACTGGCACGCTGAGCATGCCCAGCATGCCACTATCCGTGCATCCACACGAGATCCCTCTTCAGTCTCTCTGTTTTTTTTTCTGTGGTGCACTTGCTTCGCGGTGCTTGGAGCTCTAGTTTGTGCTCTCTTTTTTTTTTCCTGCTTTTAAGAAATCTTTTTCTCCCGTTCTTCGCAGTTCCCCATTCCTCTAGATGGTGTCCCTTCAGCACAGTAGGCTATTTTTTTTTTTATTTTTTTTTTTACCATTCAACCTTTTTCACGATTCCTGGCAGCTTGCTTCTCTGTGACTGCCGACCATTGACTGTTCGCCGGATCATTTTCATAGTATCCGGTTTTCACCGATGCCCCCAGTGTCCGCAGACCTTGCCCATCAAGGACCCGCATGAGGTTTGCATCCTTTGCCCTGGGGGCATCGCATGACTTCTGAGGGTGTCAGCTGTGTGATCAGATGACCTCCAAAGGCTGTTGTGCTGTGCTAGTCTTGACAAAATGGAGAAACGTTTTGGCCCCTAAAAGTCCACTCCATCTACGCCGGCTTGAGAGTCCCCGATGTCCGGGGGTGGGGGAACCGCTAGATACGCTGTCCCTCTCTACACCCCTGGCATCTACTTCTGAGGATTGGGGAGCCGGTGATTGGGCATCGCTGCTGTCAGTGCTCTCTCAGACATTGGGTTCCTTCACTTCCTCTGTGCTGGGGAAGGACTGGACTGAGCACCAGGGGAAGCATTGCCACCAGTTGCTGTTGGCGCATGGCTCCGGCACTAGCGGCCGCCGTGCTGCCACCAAAGAGGCCCCGTGGTGAGGAGATCCCACCCCCTGGCAGACCGGGATTCCTAGGCATTCCCCACAAACTTCATTGCTGGGCACTGAGCCTCCTCAGGGCTCCGAGGGTCTCTGGTGATGCCTCGTCCCGCTCCATCAGTAATGTTTTCATAGGATTCCAGGAGGAGTTGGACTGCAAGGTGCAGTGCTCAGAGCTTTATGGGGTATTGAACTGCCCACGGCACCAGTCTCCATATCAGTGTCGGAGCCCACACCATATCTATTGTCACTCCTACTCGAGCATCTGGACATCCTTCTCATTGGCCTTCAGATGTAGCCATTGCCTGTGGGGGACCATCTGTTCCCCAACGGCTGTTGATGCCCTCCTCAGGAGTGATTCCCATCATCAGGTCCTCCTCAGAGGAAGACATGCGCCGTCCGGTGCTTTGGGACAGAGGCCACAGTTCCTCGAGCCTGTGCCCAGGCCATTGGGCCTCCCACAGCCATCTGTCCCCTCCCTGCTGCTGATGCCGATGGTCCCCCTCCCTTCTGCCGGTGTCATCTGTGCCCTCTGTCCCCAGACAGGAAAGTCTAGACAGGCCTTACCCATGCAGGTCCCCACGGGCCTAAGTGAGGAGGAGGGCCCATACGATCCATGGGAAGATGAATTTCCAAGTCTTCCTGTGAAGATTCTGGTGACCTCCTCTCAGAACCTTCGCCGCCAAAGGTCTTCCCTGAAGGACCCTCTCGTTTGCGCGGGGTTTGTGAAGCCATTCCCTTCCAACTCCTAACTGAGGAGGATGCATGACATAAGATGCTGGAAGTTCTCCAGTTTGTCGATGCACCTAAGGAGATAGTGGCTGTTCCTATCCCCAACATCTTCAAGGATCTCCTTAGGATGTGGTAACACCTGATATCAATTTCTCTGTTGAACAGGAAGACTGACGCCACTTACCTGGTGCAACAGGCCTTAGGTTTTACGAAACCTCATCTCCCCCACCAATCTATGATTGTGGAGTCTGCTCTTAAAAAGGTCAAGCGTTCCTGCACCCATTCTTCTACCCCCCCCCCCCCCCTCCCCAGGGCGAGAACATCGGGAGCTTGGATGCCTTAGGTAGGAAAATCTTTCAGGGCACTATGCTCATTGCTGGTATCGCCTCCTATAAGTTATACATGACCCAGTACAACCAGAACCTGTGGAATCAGGATAAAGAACTTGCAGAATGTCTGCCTCAGCAGCAACAGGAGTCATTCTCTGCTGATGTACAACAGGGCCTGGAAGCCGGAAGATACGAGGTGAGATCCACCTACGATGTTTTTGAAACAGCAGCATGGGTGGCCGCCGTGGGCATCAGCACCCGTAGGATGGCCTGGCTGTGTGCTTTCAACCTTTATCCAGAGATCCAAGAGAAGTTGGCTGACCTCCCTTGTACAAGGGAAAATCTCTTTGGGGATAAGTTCAGGGATGTGGTAGCCCAGCTAAAGGATCACCATGAAAACCCTTCAACAGCTATCCACTAGTGCTTCTGACCCACCTTCTTCTGCCAGGAAATCTTCCCCACTGAGTTCCAGGAAGTCCTTTTATCGGCTGTGGAAGTATTATCCTCCAGCCACCCAGACTCACACGTCTCAGGCTGGTTCTAGAGGTCACCCCCATCAATAGCAAACTCCCAGGGCCCAGCCGGCTCCCCAGTAGGCCCCAGCTTATAGGCTTTTGACTTGAGGCGAGGGAGCAGGCTTCAGTGCTTGTACCCTGGCACATGATCCCCCGGTGGGGGGCAGGCTTATTGGCTTCACCCACCGTTGGCCGCTCATCACGTCGGACCGGTGGGTCCTTGCCATCGTTTGCCAGGGGTATTGTCTGAACTTCAGAGAAATCCCAACAGACTCTCCCCCATGGCCATCGTGGGGTTTGTCCATCCTGCAGGATATACTTCTAATGGAACTCTCCACCCTTCCAGTGGCAGGAGCAGTAGAACCCGTTCCCCATCGTCAGCAAGGGCGGGTTTTACTCAAGGTATTTCCTGATACCAAAGAGAATTGAGGGCTTACACCCCATTCTCGATCTCAGGGCCTTGAACAAATTCCTCCACAAGAAAAAGTTCAAGATGGTCTCTCCGGGCACTCTGATACCACTCCTCAGGATAGGAGACTGGCTCTGTTCCTCGATTTAAAAGATGCCTACGCTCACATTGCCATCCTTTCGAGGCACAGGAAGTACCTTCACTTCGTGGTGGGGCAAGCTCACTACCAGTACAGAGGTACTGCCATTTGGCTTGGCATCAGCTCCTTGAATCTTCACCAAGTGCCTGGCAGTGGTTGCAGCGCACCTCAGGCATTAGGGGGGGTGCATGTGTACCCCTACCTAGACAACTGGTTGGTCAAAAGCAACTCCCACGAAAGAGTTTTGAGTGCTTTGACCCTTGCCATACAGGTGCTGCACTTTCTGGGGATTGTCATCAACTACCCGAAGTCCAACCTCTGCCCGTCCCCTCAGCTGTACTTCATTGTAGCCAGGCTGGACATGACTCAGGCGAGAGCAGAGGTTGGACAGTAGCAGTATCAACCCGGATTTTCCACATGTGGGGAACTCTGGATGTAGATCTCTTCGCCTCTCCCCTACATTTTCAAGGTGAGCAACTTCTGCTTCCTCTTCAGGATGGACGCCCAGCCTCATATGCCTTTGCCCTCCATTGGGGCGCAGGTCTTCTCTATGCGTATCCTCCTATTCCACTTCTCATGAGGACTCTCCTGAAGCTCCAGCAGGACCAGGGGACCATGATTCTAGTGGTGCCGTACTGGCCCAGGTGAGTTTGGTTTCCTCTCCTCCAAGTTCTGTTGATAAGGACCCCCATCAGCCTAGGGATTGCGCCCAACCTATAACTCGGGACTGGGGCATGCTATGCCAGCCCATTCTCCGGATGTTGACCCTGATGGTTTGGATGTTGAGTGCCTAGTCCTACAGCCCCTGGACCTGTCTGATAATGTGTCCCAGGTGCTGGTGGCCTCCAGAAAACCTTCCACTAGGAAGTCTTACCAGTTGAAGTGGAAGAGGTTCTTAGCCTGATGTGGGGAACCAGGACTTAGATCTGTTCTCTTGCCCAATGCTGAGATTTTTGGATTACCTGTGGCACCTTTCTGAGGCTGGACTCAAAACCACCTCAGTCAGAGTCCATTTGAGTGTGGTCAGTGCTTACCATAGTGGGGTAGCTGGCGCACTCATCTCTGTTGAGCCCATAGTAGGTCGCTTTATGCCCCCTCTGTGGCCTGTGGTCTCCTGGGATCTCAACATAGTCTTGGTGCGGTTCATGCGTCCTCCTTTTGAGCCTATGTGCTCCTGTGAGCTGAAATTCCTCACCTAGAAAGTCCTTTTCCTGGTGGTGGTTACTTCAGCTTGTAGTGTTAGCAAGCTTCAGGCCTTGGTTACGTACCTACGCTATACGAAAATCTTTCATGATCGTGTGGTCCTGTGTATGCATCCTAAGTTCCTGCCGAAGTTCGTGACTGGTTTTTCACATCAATCAGTCCATTGTTTTGCCCACCTTTTTTCTGAGGCCTCATTCTCACAAAGGAGAACAGGCTCTACATACGTTGGATTGCAAAAGGCTCTGGCCTTCTATTTAGAACACTCAGGCCATAGACAGTCCTCCCAACTGTTCATATCTTTTGACAAGAACAGAATAGGGGTTGCAGTGAGCAAACAGACCTTATCCAACTGGCTAGCAGACTGCATCTCATTCTACTATACACAATCAGGTCTGCATCTAGACTGCAAAGTTAAAGCTCACCCTGTGAGGGCTATGGCGGTGTCGGCCCACTTACAGGCAGTCCCTGTTGTCGAAGTCTGCAGGGCTGCGACGTGGAGCTCCCTACACACGTTCACTGCCCATTACTGCTTGGTCAAGGATGGTCATCAAGATGGTAGATTCAGCCAATCTGTCCTACACAATCTCTTCCAGACTTAAACCCAACTCTTCCTACCAGAACCCCCTGGAAATTGAAACAAGCTGTTTCCCCACCATCCAACAGTACCTCAGTTGTATTTGTGCCGCCTGTTGGCACCTTGTTTGGTACCTGTTGGCCTGGGTTGTTTCCGGGAACAGCCTGGAGCTTTGTATTCACCCATCTGTAAGGACTACCATTCTGCTTGTCCTAGGAGAAAGTGCAGTTGCTTTCCTGTAACAGGTGTTCTCCTAGGACAGCAGGATGTTAGTCCACAGGAAACCCATCCGACACCCCACTGAGTTGGTTTCTCCATTTTTTTTTTGTTTTGTTTTTTGTGCTCGTATTTTTTCTATGTTATGAGACTGAAGGGTGACCTCGCATAGACGCACGGATAGTGGCATGCTGGGCATGCTTAGTGTGCCAGTCAAGCTTCTAGACACTTTGACAAAAGTTTTCCATGCCAGGCTCCATCTGATGGTGTCACCCATCCTGCTGTCCTAGGAGAACACTTGTTACAGGTAAGCAACTGCGCTTTACCTCGAAAGGTTAAATGATTCTGTTAACCATGCTGAGATTCAAGCCTGTAAATATTACAGGAAAATGCTAGCATATTTTTCTCTGACTTGCTAAACCGCAGTACCAAGGAATGCCACTCTCAAGCTCAGAAAAAGTGTGATTGGTATTTTGAATTGTAAAGCACTGCTGATTACAACTGGCAGGATCTTTTGGACTATGAGCACCTATTGTCTCTATTCCAGTTTGTGAAAGAATTATGCTGAACTTTGTATTCTGCTACAATGACTTTAACATCCACTTTAAACTTTCAGCATCTTTAAGACTTAAAAAGGAGATGGGTCTATTAAAGCTCTGCATAAGTGTTGATCAGTCTGTAGGGACTTTTGCAATGGAGCATAAAATCGATCAAGGTCCCCCTTTTTGCTATGCACGATCTCCCTGTTGGAGGTGGGCAGTGTTTGGCACCTGGGCAAGTCTGTCTGGCAATCTCAGTTCAGAACTGCATATATATTTTTTTATAATTAAGTTTATTACACAAGCAAAAGTACAGGGACGTCAGCTCATCATATGTACAGGATCAAAGACAACATAATATAAATAGCATCAAATAGTTTTCAACATTTTCTCCCACCCATCAACTTTGGCATCCAAAAACTTCATGGTGTGCTCTGAAAAAGATATCAATCTCAAATAAACTTCATATTATACAATCAGACACAAGGATAGCACAAGGAAAATCAGGGCTGCTGTTCACTTTGCCAGCTAATATATCTCTCCCACACCTTATTAAAGATCTTCAGTTTATCACATCTCAAAGCTGTAAGACACCCTAAAAAATATACTGTATATCATGCAACCTTTTTCTGACCACTTCTAATGATGGGCACCACGAATGCAACCAGAAGCCTGCCAAAACAGTTTCTAGCAGCTAACACAATTTGAAGTATTAAATGTTGAAGTGATTTAGACAACTCAGGGACTGGAATATTCAACAGGAAATATTTGGGATCTTTGGGAATATCTTGTGATGCAACTAGTTTGATAAAACTCAATATTTCATCCCAACAAGATATTACCTTGGGGTATTCTCACCAAATATGGAACAAAGTTCTACTATCGCATTATCTCCAAAAGTGTGAGGAGGCCTGAAGATATATTTTATTAAGTTCAGCAGGAGTTAGATACCAACGAAATAGGACTTTGCATCCATTTTCCATTAGAAGTGAAGAATGGATCTTCTACTGTACTTAAGACAAAAAAACAAAGATGCCAGTCTCTTCATCCAAAGTAACGCCAAGGTCAATTTCCCAAGATATAATGTGCTTCAGCTTAGCCAATAATTTTCCTATTTCCTGGCGTGTAGCCAGATGGACTCAGAACCAATGGGGATAGTATCCACGTGCTAGCAGTTGGAGACGGATCTGACGTCAGCACGGGGTATATAGCCCCACAGGAAGCGCAGCGATTCAGTAATTTCCGTCTCCAAAGCAGTTTGGAGTGCCTACACGCTGGTTTAGCGTGCTTTCCAAGCCTACTTTAATTTTCTCTTTTTCTCATTCTAGATTCTACCTTTCTTCTTTACAAACTACTATCGAGCCCCGCGCTCCTCAGGGGACGTTTCTGTCACTCCCCCCAGTTGAGCTTCCCGGGGCGCTTACCGTGGCCCCCCGGTGGGAAAGTCCTCGGTCCGGCCGAACCGCAGCAGGGACACAGCCTCCCGGGGGAGACTCGGGTGTGGCTCCGAGGCCCTCGGTCCCGGCGTGGACGAGGTAGCGGGTGCAGTTCCTCCAATTGCGGCGGTGAAAGGTACCGGCCCTTTCCCCCCGCAGCCGGAGACCGCCTGTGTTCCAGCCTAGAAGCGCCGAAGATCGGGTAAGGCGTATATCTCTTCGCCCAGGTCTCCGAGGTCTTGAGGATCGGCGGCGTGGCAAGCCGTGGAGGACGCCATTTTGTGGCCCTATTCAGGTATTCCGCGCCCGTAATGGGCGCGGCTTTCTTCCTCCTTGTGCGTATATTGTATTGTTTTCGCATATTGGCTGCCACTGTGAGTCTCTGCCGCATATTATTGAAAGCCTATTGCATGCCATAGCGCGTATATTGCTAAACGGCTTTGTGCTGCTTGCCTATTGAATACCATTAAGCGTATATTGCTAACTGCTTAACTGCTGATTGCCTCTTGAATGCCATTACGAGTATATTGCTCTTTGCTTAGTGCTGTGTGCCTATTGCTCTTTGTGCGCCTGTTGTATTACGCGCCTATTGACGCCGCGTATTATTACTATTGTGCGCCTTTGTATTGAGCGCCTATTGCTGCCGCATATTCTTACTATTGTGCGCCTGTTGTATTGAGCGCCTATTGCTGCCGCATATTATTACTATTGTGCGCCTGTTGTATTGAGCGCCTATTGCTGCTGCATATTCTTACTATTGTGCGCCTGTTGTATTGAGCGCCTATTGCTGCCGCATATTATTATTATTGTGCGCCTGTTCTGTTACGCGCCTATTGCTGCTGCTATTGTGCGCCTGCTGTATTAAGCGCCTATTGCTGCCGCGTATTATTGCGCGCTTGTTCTATTTGGTATGGATCAGCACGCAGCCGCATCCTCAGCGGCGCAGCCGCTTGTCTCCGGCATTTCAGCCCTTGGCCTCTGCTCTGCATGCCACCTTAGAGCCATACGCAGTACTGAGCCAGACTCACTATGTGCCCAATGTGAGGCGGCAGGGGGACCCTCCGGCCAGGACCAGTCTCAGCCACAGTTTCTTGACAGTTCCCCTGGGGCTACCCCGGATTTGGGGGGCAGTCTTGACCATTCGGGAATCCCGGGGGATCTTGTACCCCGGCGATTAGAGGCTGCTTCCATTTCCTGGGTGGATCTCTTTAAGGGGATTCATGCCTTCGTCCAGATGCAGACGGCTTCCCATCCCGGCCCTACTGTCCCTGCTGCTCCGGGGGTTCCTGCTGTTGCTGCGGTTCCTGCGCTGGCTGCATCTGCGGCGCCTGCTGCGGCCGCCGCTCCGGTGGCAGCACCTAGGGATCCTGTGCCTGGACCCTCACAGCCTTCTCGGGAGCAGGACCTCCCGCCACTGGACAGTCCAGATCAATCGGACCAGGAGGTTTTGCCGGACGAGTCCGACCTCCCGGATGAGGGGGACCTCCCCCCAGGGATTGAGCCATATCGAACCATGAGGCGGTTCTTTCCTAAGGAGGACCTCTCGGACCTCGTGACTCAGTGTCTGGCGGAGTTGGATATCACTGGTCCCAGTGCTTCGGTGCCTTCTGCGCAGAACCCCCTGCTGGAAGGTCTTTGTCCTACAGCTCGCCATTTTCCATTCTTGCAGGCAGCTCAGCAACTCATAGATTTGGAATGGGCGGCACCGGCGGCTTCATTCAAAGGGGGCCGGGCCCTGAAAGGCATGTACCCATTGGCACCGGCTCTCCAGGACCTGCTGGCTTGTCCTCAGGTGGACGCCTTAATTAGCGCTGTGGTCAAGCGCACTACTATTCCAGTGGAAGGGGGGACGGCCCTCAGGGAGCCCCATGACAGACGAATGGACACCATTCTGTAACAAACTTTTGAGGTGGCAGCTCTTTCTTTGCGGATTGCGGCCTGCTGCACTGTGGTGACGCGTGCCTGCTTGTCTCAGGTCAGGAACAACGCTCCAGCGGCTGACATGGAGTCCGCTCTTTCCTTCCTCACCAATGCCGCATCGGATTTGGTTCGCACTACAGCTAAGGGGATTTCATCCTCCGTAGCCGCCAGGAGGCAGCTCTGGATCCGGCCGTGGTCAGCTGATGTGCCTTCGATGTCTCGTCTCACCAGGTTACCCTTTCAGGGCTCGTTTCTGTTTGGCAGTGACCTTGATAAGCTAGCCACTACCTGGGGTGCCTCTCCTGTGCCTCAACTTCCGGAAGATCGATCCAGGAGGGGACAGCGCTCCTTTCCACGGTCCTACAGGGGCAGGAGTTCCCAGCGCTTTGTTCCGTATAGAGGGCGCTATCAGGCGACTCGTCCTCCGGCCAGGAATCAGTCCTTTCGGACCAAGCAGCGCAAGCGTGGGGCTGGCCCGGGCTCAGGCCCCGGTCGCGCCCCGCAATGAGAATTTGCCGATTCATCTGGGAAACGAAGCCATAGGGGGCAGGTTGACCCTCTTCTACCCCAGATGGGTCGAGATTACGTCTGACCAGTGGGTCCTCGCCGTTATCCGGGAAGGATATTATCTGGATTTTCATCTTCTTCCTCCGGACAAGTTTGTGGAATCTTCATGTCCCCGGCACAAGAAGGCAGCTTTAGAAGCTACCCTGGCGAGACTCCTGTCCTTGAACGCCATCCTCCCAGTACCTGCCTGGGAAGTGAATTCTGGACACTATTCCATTTATTTCATGGTACCCAAGAAAGGGGGTACTTTTCGGCCTGTGCTGGACCTCAAGTCAGTCAATCGCTACTTACGGGTACCGAGGTTTCGCATGGAAACTCTGCGCTCCGTCAAAGCCGCAGTCCAGCCCGGAGAATTCCTCACGGCATTAGACCTGTCAGAAGCATATCTGCATATTCCGATCCATCCGGATCATCAGCGCTACCTGCGCTTCAAGGTTCTGGGCCTCCACTTCCAGTTTCGGGCTCTACCCTTCGGGTTGGCCACGTCCCCACGGACATTCACCAAAGTGGTAGTAGTGGTGGCAGCGGCACTCAGGCGGGAAGGGATTCTGGTCCATCCCTACCTAGATGACTGGCTGATCAGGGCGAAGTCTCGAGAGGAGAGCCTGCGGACAACCGACAGAGTGATCGCCCTTCTGGAAAGTTTGGGCTGGGTAATCAACCTCAGCAAGAGCTGCCTACTGCCTTCCCAGTCAATAGAGTATCTGGGAGTGCAGTTCGACACTCGGGGCAGACACGGTCAGTCTTACGACCAAGAGACAGTTGAAACTTCGACAACGTATCCGGTATCTGATGAGGGCCGGTCGGCCCATAGCCTGGGATTATCTGCAGGTTCTGGGTCTCATGGCATCCACCCTGGACGTGGTACCTTGGGCGCGGGCCCATATGAGACCTCTACAGCATTCCCTGCTCTCTCGCTGGAGCCCCCGTCGACGGGACTATTCCACGCACCTTCCTCTACCGGACAGAGTTCGGACCCAGCTGCGGTGGTGGTTGCAGTCCAACCACCTGAGCAGGGGGTCGAAGATGTCCTCGCCCACGTGGACCTTGCTCACCACGGATGCCTGCCTGAGCGGCTGGGGAGCACATTGCGAAGAACTCACCGCGCAAAGGCGATGGAACAAGGAGGAGTCAACGTGGAACATCAATCGCCTGGAGGCCAGGGCAGTCCGACAACGCCACCACGGTGGCCTACATCAACCGGCAGGGCGGAACCAGAAGCCGACAAGTATCTCTGGAGATCGCCCCACTGATGGTTTGGGCAGAGGCGAATCTGCAAGACATCTCCGCCGTCCACATTGCCGGGAAGGACAATACCACAGCAGACTTCCTCAGCAGGGAAAGCCTGAATCCAGGAGAGTGGCAGCTGTCCCCCACAGCTTTCCGGATGATTGTCGATCATTGGGGGATTCCGGCCATGGATTTACTGGCGGACCAGTCCAATGCTCAAGTACCCAGATACTTCAGCCGCAGGCACGACCCGTTCTCGCACAGCATCGATGCCCTGGTCCAACCATGGCCTCCAGGGGCTCTACTATACGCCTTTCCTCCATGGCCTCTGCTGGGCGCCCTCATCCACAAGATTCAGACATACCGGGGCCTAGTTCTTCTAGTGGCACCAGACTGGCCAAGAAGACCCTGGTACGCGGACATGAGAAGACTACTGGCAGGGGAGCCTCTTCCCCTGCCTCCTCTCCGGGACCTTCTACGTCAAGGTCCCATCCTGCACGAGGATCCAGCTCAATTCTCTCTTACGGTCTGGCCCTTGAGAGGGGCTAGCCTGAAGAAAAGAGGTTACTCGGGGCCCGTGATTGATACACTCCTCCGAGCTCGCAAGTTTTCCACATCCCTCACCTATGTACGGATCTGGAGAGTGTTTGAAGCATGGTGCGACACTCACGGCACCAATCCACATGCCACCACCATACCTATTGTGTTGGATTTTCTGCAGGATGGGCTTCAGAAGGGTCTCTCCCTCAGCTCCATCAAAGTTCAGGTAGAGGCACTGTCTTGCTATGGTCCCAGGAGGGATGGCAAGACCATCGCCAAGCACCCAGATGTCTCTTGTTTCCTGCTGGGTGTCAAGCATATTCGTCCGCCACTAAAGTGGCCTGTGCCCTTATGGAACCTTAATCTTGTTTTGGATTTCCTCGCGGGATCCACCTTCCGATCCCTTCGGGGCTTGTCTCTCCGGTCTCTCACCTTGAAGTTGGTGTTCTTGCTGGCGGTGTGTTCCGCACGCCGCATCTCGGAGCTGCAAGCACTGTCCTGCCGTGATCCCTTTCTACGAATCACTCCGGAGGCTATCCATCTTCGGACGGTTCCCTCCTTTCTCCCTAAAGTGGTTTCACAGTTTCATCTTAAACAAACCATATCCTTGCCTACCACGGTAGGTTTGAAGAAATCTGAAGAAGGCCGTTTGTTACGCCATCTCGACATCGGCAGATTTCTGCCCAGGTATCTGGACGTGACACAAGACCTGCGAAAGACGGACCACCTGTTCGTCCTACACAGCGGGAAGAAGCAAGGTGAAGCGGCCTCTCGGCCCACCATTGCCCGCTGGATTAAAGAAGTTGTCAGAGCAGCCTACGTGGAGGCTGGGAAGGCTCCGCCTCTACAGGTTACGGCTCATTCTACCAGAGCGCAAGCGGCATCTTGGGCTGAATCCAGGATGCTGTCGCCGGCAGAAATCTGTAAAGCGGCGACGTGGTCCTCCCTTCATACCTTTTCCAGGTTCTACCGTCTTGATGTCCAGGCCAGGGAGGACTCGGCTTTTGCGAGGGCGGTACTACATGGTCCTCAGGCAGCCTCACTCCCCGGCGGGGAGTAAAGCTTTTGTACATCCCATTGGTTCTGAGTCCATCTGGCTACACGCCAGGAAATGTTGAGATTACTTACCTGGTAATCTTCTTTTCCTTAGTGTAGACAGATGGACTCAGCATCCCGCCCAGCTGCCTGTGTACATGAGTTTTCACCGGTTCCAGGTAAGCCAGGGCATTTGTTTACATAAGAGCGTACACTCTACCAGTATCTGCGCTTTCCGGTTGTGAATGCTGGCGGTCTCCAGCCACTGTCAATCGGTCAGGGGAATCCTGTTTTCACTTTTCACTGAGCGTCAGTACACACATCCATAACAGCTTTTGCAAGGAAGATTACTGAATCGCTGCGCTTCCTGTGGGGCTATATACCCCGTGCTGACGTCAGATCCGTCTCCAACTGCTAGCACGCGGATACTATCCCCATTGGTTCTGAGTCTATCTGTCTACACTAAGGAAAAGAAGATTACCAGGTAAGTAATCTCAACATTAGTTTATAAATTTTTTATATAATACCCTTTTCTTTACCACCAGTATTGTATATCCCTTCAAAGAAAAATTTATTCTTGTTCATATCCATATAAGCTTGTTTAGATTTCATGTAGTGACAAACCTGCAAATAAGGATAAACATATCTAGCATCAAGATTATATTTATCCTTAAGTGCATCAAGATTATATTTATCCTTAAGTGCATCTAAACAAATGAGGGTAGTATTAGCGAATGCAAACCCAAAGGTTCCCATCTACGAAATACTTCTGAATCAAGGCTTGGAGGAAAATCTTTTAGAGTGGTTTTCTTTAAGACCCTTTTCTATTTCCCCTTTTCCACCTTCATTGAAAGCTGAGTATGTGGTGAAAAATTGCAGGCATAGACCTACATTTCCTGGGCAATCAAAATAGAATTTCATATTTTTATAGTAAAATTTTTTTATCATTCTCTTGTCTAACAAAAATATATTTATAGCATATAATTAAACTTGGCTTAAAATCATATTGGACCAGAAATTAATTTTCTGATTCATTTTGGTGTCTGGTGTAGCAAAACTTTCCACAGATATATTTTTTTTTAGTTCTATAATAATTATGGTTGAACAAAGCATCTTTAAAATGTCCCATAATTCTTTCAGCTGAGATCGGCCCTCCATCAAAAGTAGAGATAAATTTGATCAATGACTCAATCGAAATCAAAATCTCTCATCCAGGAGAAGACACAAACAAATCCATGAAGGACATTCAAGGCTTTTATGACTTATCCTACCGAATATTTGTATGGAAGAATACTTCAGATAAATGGGTAATAAATACAGGCTATTGTTTAAAGATTTTAAATATGTTTTTACAGCCTAGTATGTTATGTTCATTTTTAAAATTGTTCAGAAAATTGGAGCATTGTGGTCTGCTAGGCAGCCTTGTGATGTGCATCAATATCCTTCAATACCATCAGCATGTCACAGAGCACTGACTGATAGCAGGACAGCTAATGACATTACTGCTGTAGTCCCAATAAAGATTGAGCTGAGACAGTTGACAGTACTACAAAGAAACATTACTTTTATAATTAAAAAATAACAAAGTCTGAAATGGTCCCCAAAGTATTTTGGAAAAGCCCAGGGTTTCTAACCAAGGATTTGTATATTTCCTAATTCCTTAAATGCCCTTGGCTTCATGCATCCCAATAAACCCAGCGTACTCATTTAAATCTTTGTGATGGCAATTTTCAAAACCCATTTCTGCGGCAAAATGGGCAATGTCTCGCCATAGGGCACTGACCAATCGCAAGCTGACTGCATTGAAGGATATTGATGCACGTTTCATAAGGCTAACAGGCTACAGTGCTCCATTTTTCTGAACAATTTATTTCTTGCAGAAAAGGGTTTTGAAAATTGCCCTTCCTGTGTGTGGATATGGTTAGATGTGTAGTGCCACTGAACACGTAACTTTACCCGCAGTGAGGGGAGGTATTGCCGGGACTAGGGTTGGGAAGGAGTTTACATTTACATTCATATGTTTTGGATTTTGACACACACACATGTAAATTTAGAAGTTAATCAGCTCTGTACTAAAGGACTGATATTTTTCATAGTCTGTTTCAGTTCAGCCAAATATGCAATGTTATCCAAAATTCAATTTTATTAAGCAAGATCCACACTCTAGTTGTTAATGAATCAAGAAACCACTTCCAGATTCACAAAAGCTTTTTATGGTGAGGCAGTTTGGACGGTAACTTTTAAAGCGGCACGTGGGCGCACATGTGCGCATGTTTGTCGGCCTGTGCCCAGGGATGCAGATATTTTTAACACATGTGCGTATATGCATGCATGTTATAAAATAGCCTGGCCATGTGCACAAACGCACTGAATTTTAAATAGGCGCACAGCTGTACACACAAATCCCGCTATTACTGCGTAAGGTCTTTTCAAAGGACGCGCGCCGACACACATTGCCAGTTTTACCAGTTCGTTTCCAGTTTGCCCAGTTAACAGGTCCTCCAACACCCCTTTGGTTTGATAGCCTTTACATCCCACAGTTACCCAAGATCCTTAAAACCCCTCTGTAATGGCTTTTTTTTTTTTCCCACTTAAAACACCATCCATAGCAGAAGTAAAGTTACACAGCAGAGAGCCACAAATTTCTGGTTAAAATCCCAAAATGCCCATGCCCTGCCTCTTTTTGAGAAGTTCTGAGATTTGCGTGCAGCAGCATTTACACGTATCCAGGCAGCTTTTAAAATTCGCTTGGAGCATGTGAGCCCAGCATATTCTCGCATCTCCTAATTTTGGCATGCGTCTGGTTTTTAAAATTCACCTTTATCGGTTTAACACAGACATTTTTTCCATGGCCATTAAACTGTGCATCTGAATCTTCCACATTTTGCATTTGTGGGCTCTTTATCTGTCCATTGGCTCAAACTACATGGTCTAATAACTACACAAGACTTGCGCACAAATATCAAAAGATCTTGATCATCCAGTACATAATTATCTGTTATATCTAAGAGACAAAGTTCAGGATCCAGGTGCAGGGATGAATTGGCCTAAACAGAGATGCAGTAAAATACATCTTCCCAAAATTTTTTAATAAAGGGGCATTCTCCTAGGATGTTAGTCCTCACAGATGGGTGACATCATCAGTGGAGCCTGGCACAGAAAACTTTTGCCAAAGTTTCTAGAACTTTGACTGGCACACTGAGCATGCCCAGCTTGCCACTATCCACACATCCATGCGGGGTCCCCCTTCAGTCTCTTCTTCCCCTCCCGCGGTGTTAGTTGCCTCATGGTTTTGAGCTTTGCTCTTCTAGTAAAATTTTCTTCAGTTTGTCACAATTTTCCCGTTTTTCAACATCTGGTCTCCCTTCTCTGGTCTGAGTCCCTTCAACGGCGTGATAGATTTATTTTTACCTTCTTTGCAGTCGATTCCCAGCATGTTGCTCCTCTGTGGCTGCTGGCCATTGACCACTCACCGGCTGTTTTTCATGGCGGCATCCGGTTTTCGGTGGTGCCCCCATGGTTTGCATCCTCTGTCTGCCTGGGGAACATCGCATGACATCCAAGGGTTTCAGCTGTGCGATCAGATGACCCTAAGAGCAGTCGTGCTCAGCTGGATAAGATGGAGAAACTCTTTGGTTCCAAAGGTTCTACTCTGTCCATGCCGGCATCGGAGACTTAGACGCCTGGGGCAGAGTCGATCCGCTAGATAACCTGTCCCTATCTACACCCCCAGCAGGTTCATCCAGGGAGAGAGAGGCCAGTGATAGGCCATCTCTGGTGTCAATGCTTTTGAAAACATCAGGATCTTCGGCTTCTTCGGTGCTGTGGAAAGTCTGGGCCGAGCATTGCAAGAAGTCCTGCAAGCACAGTCACCAGTCGCAGTCTGTGCAAGGCTCCAAAACTGGTACAGCACCAGCGGCTGCCGTGCCCCCACCAAAGCGACCCACATAGTGAGGCGCCTTATCCTCTGACAGTCCCAGGAGTCCCAGGCATTCCCCACCGATGTTGGTGCCGTGTACCGAGCCTCCTCAGGGCTCCGAGGAGTCTTCGATGACACCTCGTCGTCCTCCATCAGTCCTAGCTTCACCGGATTTCCAGGAGGAGTTAGACCACAAAGTGCACATTGCGGTGCTTCGAGTCCTGCAGGGCATCGAACCACCCCAGCACTGGCCCCATACCGGTGACGGAGCCTGTGCCATCTCTGGCACCCCTGCTAGAGCGTCTGGATGTCCTTCCGATGCAACCAGTGCCCCGGGGGTGGGCCCTCTGTTCCCCAACAGCCACCGATGCCCCCCTCCAGAATGATTCCCATTCTTGGATCCTCTGAGGAGGAAGATTTGTTGCGGCCACAGACAACGTCTGGTCTATTGGTCCCATGACCAGAGTTCCCCCGAGCCTATGCCTGGGATGTTGGGAACCTCGTTTCCACTGGTGCCTTTGCTGCCCTCGAGGTCACTGATGCCCTCTGTGCCCAGACCAAGGAGCTTGGACAGGGCCCACCCAAGCAGGCCCCCCCCAGGGACTTCAGCGAGGAGGAGGGGCCCATATGACCCTTGAGGAGATGGTATTTTGGAATCTACTTCTGAGGACTCCGGTGATCTTTCGGAACCTTCACCTCCAGATGAAAGGTATAGGTCTTCCCCAGGAGATCTTTCCTTTGCTGGTTTTGTCCAGGCTGTGGCTGAAGCCATTTTCTTCCAGCTCCTCACGGAGGAGGACGTTTTACATGAGATGCTGGAAGTTCTCCAGTTTGTCATTGTCTCAGTCCACGATATTTTTAAGGAACTCCTCAGGATTTGGGAACATCCGGTATCAGTTCCTCCAGTAAACAGGATGGCATAATGAAGAATATGTCTGAGTAAGATAACCAAGAATACCCAGACTCCTCTGCTGTACTAGCCTGTCAGAGGTGAATGAACTTTGAGAGACTTTCTGACTATCACAGATTCAACGGATGCAGAAGAGTTGGGAAACTGGTAAATCCTGCAAAGCTTATAATTACAGGCCAGGAAGGCATCAATGACTTGCAGAGAATCTCTGAGACAGATTTGCTGGCAACAAAAGGAGAGAGGCCTATTTTAATGGCCACATTTACTTCACAATGCAGGGATACTCGTTCTGCAGGAAACCAGGATGCAAGCCTTTATCTTGCAGATATTGGTTTCAATGACCTGAAACCAATTTGAATGAATCCTGGTGCCAAGCTCTATTCAAGACCCAGACTGGGAGGTGTTTACAATAAACAAAGAAGAACAACAGAAGACAAGAAGAGAATACTTGCATCAAAGCCAGTATGATACAGGAACTTGTTTACAGTGGGAGGAGAAACAGGGTTAGAAGAATTCTTAGTTGAGGGAGGTCCTCACAAGCATTTCCTATACAGGATAGATTGTCATGACAACCGTATCATGTGTTTGTGGGCGGTTACACTTTTCTGGAAGCTTCGGGAAGGTTGTATTTAATTATATAAGTCAAAGCATGGCAGAGATTCAGGGAGATGCTACTTATTACAGATAGAGGGCAGATTGCATCTCACAAGAACACTTGTCTTTGCATGTCTTTTGAAAAAGCCAAAATAAACTAAATTTTAAAACCTCTTGCTGAATTGCAGTGTTCTTGTGCCCTAAGCTATGAGTCCCAAAATTAGACAATATGCCCTCTATTTGGTCCAGCAAGCTTTGGGATTTGAGAGGCACCACTTCCTTCACCAGTCAGTGGTGCTAGAGTATGCTCTCAAAAAAAAAAAGCCAAGCACTCCCACACCCATGCTTCCACCCTTCCGGGCCAGGATCACAGGGTGCTGGATGCCCTAGGCAGAAAGGTATTTCAGGACACTATGATCATTGCCCACATGGCCTCCTTCCAATTGTATATGACCTAATACAACCGGAACCTGTGAAAGCAGGTCCAGGAGCTCTCAGAACGCCTGCCACAGCAGCAGCAAGATGCTTTCTCTGCGGTGCTACAGTAGGGTCTGGAGGTGGGAAAACATGAGATAAGGTCCACCTATAATGTGTTTGAGACAGCGGCAAGAGTAGCTGCAGTGGGCATTGGTGTCCGCAGGATGGCCTTGCTCTGCACCTCGGACCTTCAGCCAGAGGTCCAGGAGAAAGCTGGCTGATCTTCCCTGCATGGGAGAGAATCTTGTCAGGGATGCGGTAGCCCAATTGAAGGACCACCACGAGATCCTTCATTAGCTATCGGCTAGTGCTTCCGATCTGCCATCCTCAGTCAGGAAGTCCTCACAACAAGGTTTGAGGAAATCCTTCTATCTTCAAAAGAAGTATTACCCTCACTCCTCCTGGGATCATACACCCCACGCTGGTTCCAGGGGTGGTTCTCGCCAACAGTGGACCCCCAGGCCTCAGCCAGCCCCCAACAGAGCCCTGCTATGGGGTTTTGACTAGATGCGAGGGAGCGCGTGAGTCAGCCCTCCAGTTGGAGGCAGGCTACTGCGCTTCGCCCACTGCTGGCCCACTGCTGGCCATTCGTTACTTCAGAGGGGTGGGTTCTCTCAGTCATCTGCCAAGGGTATCGGCTGAATTGCAGGGACATCCCTGCAGACTTTCCTCCATGACCAATATGGGGTTCGTCCACTCCGTGGGAAATACTCTTGACAGAGTTCTCTGCCCTTCTGATGGCAGGAGCAGTAGAACCCATTTCCCTCTGCCAATAGGGCTGAGGGTTCTATTCAAGGTATTTACTGATACCAAAGAGAAGTGGGTGCCTACGCTTGACCTCAAAGCCTTGAATAAATTCCTCTCTGATCATCCTGGTCCCACTCCTCAGAAGTGAAGACTGGCTCTGCTCCTTCGACCTGAAGGATGCCTATGCCCACATTGCAATCTTCCCAAGTCACAGGAAGTATCTTCGCTTTTTGGTTGGAGAAGCTCACTACCAGTATAGAGTACTGCCATTTGGTCTGGCCTAAGCCCCTCGGGTCTTCACCAAGTGCCTGGCAGTGGTGGGGGTGCACCTCAGACTTTGGGGGGTACATGTGTTCCCCTACTTGGATGCCTTGCTGGTCAAAAGTGACTCCCAGCAGGGAGTGCGGCACTCTTTAAGTCTGACCATGCGAGTGCTGCAAACTCTTGGGTTTGTCATCAATTACCCAAAGTCCACCTGCCCATTGTCCCACCTGGACTTCATAGGAGCCAGACTGGACACTATTCAGGCCAAGGCGTTTCTGCCCCGTGATCAGGTGCTTGCCCAGTCATCGCTGGTGAGCAGGTTCCTGCTCGTCTGCTGCTTCGTCCTTTGGGCCACATGGCTGCCTCTGTCCATGTCACTTTGTTGGCCCGCCTTTGTGTGCACAGTGTGCAGTAGACATTACGGACTGCAATGGCAACAGGCATCGCAGGTCCTCAAGGTACATATCTCCATCATGCCACCTCTGCAGGTTTCCCTGTCCCGGTGGGAGATTCTCTCCAATCTGGAGCAGGGAACCCCTTTTCAGGCTGCCCCACCTCAGAGAGTACTTACCACCGATGCCTCGCCCCATGGTTGAGGGGCCCATGTGGGCAACCTCCACACGCAGGGTCAGTGGACGGATCAGGAATCTCTATGCCAGATAAACTTCCTGGAGCTTCGGGCGATTCGTTATACTCTTTGGGCGTTTCGAGACCGCTTGTCCCACAAGGCAGTCATGATTCGGACAGACAATCAGGTAGAAATGTGGTACATCAACAAACAGGAAGGCATGGGATCGTTCCTCCTCTGTCAGGAGGCAATACAGATTTGGGCCTGGGCTTTGTCACAGGGCATGTCCCTGAGAGCGAAGTATCTATCCGGGCTGAAAACCACCTTGGTCAGGGTTCACTTGAGCGCCCTCAGTGCTTACCTTCAGGGTGTTGCTGGCACACCCATCTCTGTGCAGCCCATAGTGGGATGATTTATGCAGGGCCTCCTTCAACTGAAGCCCCCGCTCTGGCCTCCTGTTGTGTCCTGGGATCTCAGCAGTGTGCTAGCGTGGCTCATGAGAGATCCTTTTGAGCCTTTGCGCTCCTGCGATCTGAAGTTCCTCACCTGGAAAGTTCTATTCCTGGTGGCGATCACTTCGGCTCGTAGAATTAGTGAACTTCAGGCCTTGGTTACGGAGCCACCCTACACAAAATTCTTCCATGATAGGGTGGTCCTACGTATGTATTCCAAGTTCCTGTCTAAGGTGGTGACTGATTTTCACCTTAATCAGTCTATTGTTCTGCCCGCCTTTTTTCCAAGGCTCCATTCACACCAGGGTGAATGGGCTTTTCGCACATTGGATTTCAAGAGGGCCTTAGCCTTCTGTTTAGAACGCACAGCATGCCACAGGCAATCCACTCAGCATTTCATATCTTTAGACAAGAATAGGTTAGGAGTTGCAATGGGCAAACAAACCTTGTCCAATTGGCTAGCAGATTCTATCTCCTGTTATGCACCAGCAGGCCTTCAGCTAGGAGGCTGAATCAAAACTCACTCTGTGAGAGCTATGGCAGTGTCAGCCCACTCACAGGCTATTCCCGTCGCCGACATCTGCAGGACTGCAATATGGAGTTCTCTGCATACGTTCGTGGCCCGCTACTGCTTGGAAAAGGATGGTCAACAAGATGATAGATTTGGCCAATCTGTCCTACCTGAACCCCCTGGAAGTTGAAACCAAGCTATTTCCCCACCATCCAACAGTACTTATGAACCAGGAGACCAGGGTTCGAGTCCCACTGTTGCTCCTTGTGACCTTGGGAAGTCACTTTACCCTCCATTGCCTCAGGTACAAAACTTAGATTGTAAACCCTCTGGGGATAGGGAAATACCTACAGTACCTGAATGTAAACCGATGTGATATTTCAGATCGAATGTCGGTATATAAAAAATAATAAATAAATAAAAATAAATACCTCAGTTACATTTGTGCCTGTTGGCACTTTGTTCGGTACCTGTTGGCCTGTAGCTTGGTATTCACCCATCTGTGAGGACTACTATCCTGCTTCACCTAGGAGAAAGAGTTACTTATCTGTAACAGGTATTCTCCTAGGACAGAAGGATGTTAGTCCTTAGGAAACCCGCCCACCACCCCACGGAGTTGGGTTCTCCTGCGTTTTGTTTTATTTTTTTCGTTAGTGAATTTTATGTTACGAGACTGAAGGGGGACCCCGTGTGGATGCGTGGATAGTAGCAGGCTGGGCATGCTCAGTGTGCCAGTCAAAATTCTAGAAACTTTGACATAAGTTTTTCATGCTGGGCTTCATCTGATGTCACCCATCTGTGAGGTCCTAGGAGAACACCTGTTACAGGTAAGCAACTCTGCTTTCCCAGACACAAGAGGTATGAACCCTCCAAAGTCTCTCATTTAAAACAATTACTAGATCACAAATGGCAGCTTTCTGAGCCCTAAGGGGGTGAATATGCATTTTGTGCAGAAATTTGAAATATAATTCCCTTAAGCTTACACTTTCTACCAACTTATATATTTATTCCCAACTATTTGTAAAATCATTCACCACTATTTCCTTCCCCAAGTCAGTACTCCTCTTCCTCACCACACCAATAACTGGATCCGATACAAACTCTTGAACCATATTTTTTTACAAATTAGAAAGTAGTTTAGATCCTGTTTTGACCTTCAACACACCACACTCTGATCTGCTAAGAAAGCCCCATTCTCTTCTGCTGGTAAAGTATGAACATATTTTCACTACTGAAGATATGTATATGGTTCCCTATTCTCCAAACTAAAGGTATCCTTTAATTGTTGAAATGAACAGGCCCCTTCCCTATTATCCTGCAAAATTTTGCCCAAGAGGTCCATCTCCAAAAAATATTATCCAGCCTGGCTGGAAATTATATTGCCTCCAATTGTAAGGTAACCTAGGGTTGGGAAGACAAGTTATATTTCTTCTCACTCACTACCAAACTGTCCAACTAGGACTAATTAGATTATGCTTCTTAAAAACCCGTCTGAGCATGCCAAACAAAAAAATGACACAGGACAAACTAGCTGCTGTTTCAACTACACATCAACTATGGTAGAGGAGGTAAACACACAATCATGAACCACTTTCAAACAGGCCACATTATTTAACAGTATATCTGGCAAATTTCAGCCTCCATCAGTGATCACCATCTGCAACAGTTTAATGCGCACCTTAGGTTACCAAATAAATACAACTAATTTGTTCTTCTTCCTAACATCTGCCGTCTTCAACATTATTGGTAAACATTGTAGGACATACAACCACTTGGGGAATAAGATTCAATTAATTAAAATTAAGTTATATAAAATTGTGACCATACAATGATAAAGGCAAACATTTCCAACTGTCAGGCAGTTTGGCTGTGTCCCTCAAGAGAAGCCCAATATTTTAGTGAATATAATTGGTTCAATTCCTGAGGGATATCAAATCCTAAATATCACAAAACATTTTCTTCCCACTACAAAAGGAATGAGCCCAACCAACTCCACCGCAGTTTCCTCAAGACATCCAACGAGAGATTTCCCTATATTTTAAGCCCAGAAAAAAATGTCCTGCAGAATCCCCATTAAATGCACCAAAGATTCATTGGCCAGGACAAACAGATGATCAAGTTATCAGGAAATAAAGCTACTTTCATTTCCATCTTTCTAAAACTAACCTCAGGGATCCATTTAGGAGGCAAGATCTTTCTTGCCAATGGCTCCATACTTAGAATAAACAAAAGTGGGTAGAGAAGACACCTCTACCTAGGATCCCTCAAAAGGGGAAACCGCTCAGAGAGAGTGCCATTACATAAAACTGCAGCCACCAGATTCTTATGTAAAATTTTAATTCTAATAATTATAGCACCATTAAACCAAAACTTCCACTAAGTAAAAAAAAAAAAGTTTCAGGCTAATTGATCAGATGCTTTCTCAGTATCAAAGCTAATCAAACTCTTCACAAATTCAGCATTAGCAAGCAAAGCCAAAACCTTACGCATATTTATCACAATATTTCTCCCTTAAACAAAACCCACCTGCTCATTGGAAATGAGAGCAAGAAAAAGTATTGACAACCTAACGACTAAGACCTTAGATTAAATTTTGACGTCCATATTCAATAATAAAATAGGGCAATAGGAAGCCGGATTCTCCAAATCGTTCCCCTTCTTAGGTAGAACTGTTATAAATGCATCTTTAAAGGAAGATAGGAGTTCCCCATTTACCACTGAATCACAAAACATGGCACACAAGGGCTGGGCCACAAATTCATTTCTAAGTTTAAAAAAAAATTCTGAAGTAAACCCTCAGACCGAGGTGGTTTTATGGTTATCAAGAGTATGAATCGCGGCAGACGCCTCCTTCATAGTTAAAGCCTGATTAAGCCAGTCTAGTTTAGTTTATCCTTATCAAGCTGAGGCAAATCCAGTCCTGCAAAAAACTTCTTTCTGCCCACAACACTATCCCTACCTTTAGCATATAAAGATGCATAAAAGCTATTAAAATAAACAAAACATTATTAATCTTTGGAATGAACTCAGCCCTCTACCTCTTTTTGCATTGTGGAAATAAAATGAGGACTACTCACGGTCTTGACCAATCTCGCTAAGCTCCTACTAACCCTATTACCATACTTAAAGAACTTATGCTTCTGGAATAACAGAGTATTAGAATTTTGCTGCTGCAACAAAGCCTTCAGATTGCTTTGTACCATAAAGAAGTGTTCTTTATTCTCTGAAGTCCTATTCCTGGCCAGCACCAGTAGTGCCTTCAGAAGTTGGTTCTCCAGCAACACAGTAGCTCTATTCAAACGCTTCTTTGCAAACGAGTAGGCTACAACTTCCCCTCTTAAGACAGCTTTAGCCATTTCCCAATACTACGTTGGTGAAGACAAGTGCTGTACATTATAGGCCGGATTTTAACTCCTTAATTGGAGCGAACTGGGGAAGGCCTAATTGCGACGCCGTGCAGACTTTGGATAAATTCACACACCCCCCCCCCCTTGCGCGCGCGGCCACCCAATTTTATAACATGCGCACGTATTATAAAATTGGTGCGTCCGTGTGCGCGCACGCGTTATAAAATCTACCCCTATGCTTCTTATAGTCTCTCTGTTTACCAACCAGAAACTCTCTAAAATTGAAATCCTCAGCTAAATTAGCCGGCATCTGCCAATAATAAGATCTATGAGCACTGGAACATGATCTAATATCACATAAACACCAATTTATGGTGATCCACCATTTTGGCCTTTTCCTCTCTTTTGCTAAACTTTGTAGCTGTAATGTCTATAAATATGCTTCCAAAAGGTTGAGGTATAGATCGAAAAGAGTTGGCAATCTCCACAAGCAGATTAAGATGAGAGAAATTGGGAAAATCACTGAGTTAATGGGGATGGCACGACTGAGCAACTCTCAGTAACGCGTGATGTCTTTATGTAATGTTAGTTTTTAGTTTCTCACTGCTTAAGATTCAGTATGGATCTAATGAAACACACAGACAGTTTTGTGAGAGGTAGGTCTTTCTGTATCCTTTAGAGGACAATTTTTTCAAACCCCCCCCCCCCCCCAAACTATGGATAAAAATGTCTGCGTTGTTCTGTGCTCAGTATACATGTCACAAAAGGGACAGGGGAGGGAAAATAGGTCCTGGCTTTCATTTTCAAAGCCCGGTGCACATTTTCCACAGGTGCAGATGTATGTGGAGGTCATTGGACCCTTTGTCTTTCTTCCCTAAACCTTTCCAGCTGAATTTTCAAATGGAAATATCACAGGCAGGTTCCACTTGAAAATGTGCTTGTAGTCCTGCAGGTAATGTAAAAATTGCCCCTATATAGCACTGCTGTCTTCTCTAAATACTAGAGCAGATTGAAACTGTTTGCCTTGTCAGTTTTAACTGATGGCTAGTATAAATATTCTCCTGAATCAGCATAACTGCTTCAGCTATAAGGAATGTGTTTTCTCTTTCAGGAAAAGTGCTTTGAAGATGAACATACTCTTTATACGCTTCCTGTATCGGAACTGAATCCTGAGACGTATTGTCTAAAAGTGCAGGCATTTTCACAAATGTCCAATAAATCTGGCCATTTTAGTGCTATTAAATGCATTACAACTGAGGCTGGTATGAAATCAACTCAAATCTATATTTTTAAGAGATGCAGTATATATCTGCGAGTGCTCCAGTACTTAAGAGGGGTTTGGGCATCCATCTCCAACTCTGTTGGACTTTCAATGTAATCAGAATTTTCTCCAATACCATTTTGATAGGGAAACTCGAAGCTGAGACATTTGTGGGCTTGACTGCCTCCTTTTCCCTGTTAATCTACCTCCTAATTGGGTATTGTGGCCAGTAATTCTTGTGCTAAGAAACATGAACAGAGACTTCTTCTGGAGCCTGCTACAAGTACTTCCTTAAACAGAAGCAGATCCAGTAAATGATCTCAGGCATACATCTACAGAAATATCTTCACATGGATTTGTGAGCATTACCTCTGCAGCCAGAGCATGTTTTCAGTTTTTTTTTCCTGCTTTCTATTCAGCCTTATCACTCACCGTTGTCGGGGGGGGAGGGGATGTTTTACATGCAGACTTTACTCTGAATTTTCAAAGTATTTATGCGCATAAATTCCCATTGAAAATTTGAAAAGTAATTGGCTGGGAATACATACAAATTTACCTGCACAGTTAAACCTGCTTGTGCAGGTTATGTTACACACACAAAGGTGAATTTTAAAAGCCCAACGTGCATCAATAAGGGAATGCGTGAATATGTCGGGCCTAGGAGCACCGAGCGGATTTTATAAACCACTCGTGTATATGCGTATATCTTGCTGCATGTACAAATAAAAAGTTTAGAAAAAGGGATGGGTTGTTGGCGTGGTCTTGGGCCATGGGTGTTCTGAGATTCACACTTGAAATTTGTGTGTGCATATGTATTTGCACAGGGGTCATGCATAACTTTACTTCTGCTATAGATGACGTAAGTGTTAAAACAAAAAAATGTA
The DNA here is from genome assembly GCF_901001135.1 of Rhinatrema bivittatum. Classification (NCBI taxonomy): domain Eukaryota; kingdom Metazoa; phylum Chordata; class Amphibia; order Gymnophiona; family Rhinatrematidae; genus Rhinatrema; species Rhinatrema bivittatum. Next base: position 239,516,499 of record NC_042619.1, on the reverse strand, counting down.
GGCAAGTCAGCAGGGTTTTAAGGGTCGGAACTAACGGGGAGGGGGGAGGCCATTAAACTAGGGAGGTTTGCAAGTCCTATCCCCCAACTGAACTGGGAAAATGGCGTTGGTGCATGTACTTTGTAAAGTTTCCCCCTTACGTGGTAGATACGAGATTTGCTCGAACATGTGCATGTCTGTAAAAAAAAAAAAAAAAAAAAAAAATGTGTACACTTGTACGTGCATCCAGGCTATTTTATAATATGCGCGCCTATAAGCATGGATGTTATAAAACGGATGTCTCTGTGTGTGGACTGACAAATGTGCACACACATGCACCTGTGCATCTCTTTAAAAGTTTCTGTCATAGGGCCTGATTTTAAAAAGCATTTACATGCTTAAAATTGGGTTTTACACATGTAAATGCATTTTACCCGTGTAAGTGGGCTTTTGAAATTGCTACAATATATGCCATAGGATTTTCATGTGCAAGTACACTCTACATATGCAAATGATTTTTTAAAATTGCTACGATAGTATATTACAATAACATGTGTAACTCCTTTAAAATTACCTCTATACTTTTTAAAATGGAGAAAGTATGAGTGGAAGTTCCAATGGCTTTGAAAATTCAGCCCTCAGGTATATAGTGAACAAGCCAGGGAGCAGGAAAGTTAACTAGGTAAAGTAACCCAGGTAAATTGGAAATTCAGTGGAAGAGAGCTAGATATGCATTCCACTGGCTAAAGTCAGTTATCTGGATAATTTTAAGGCAGCCCTCCAGTATGACCAGAGATACCCAGATCGTGCTGAATATTGACGCTAACCAGCTTAAGTTAAGCGCTGCCCTCAGATTGCCTCTCATCACTGCCTCTTCTTTTTATTTGTCTAAAGTTTGTTGGATAATGAGTTACTAGGACAAAATTTAAATGGACAACAGAGGAAGGACATTTTTTAAATCAAAGCTTTGTCTGGGTAAGCCCCATAGTTGCCCAGATAAATCTTTTGAATATGGATCTTATAGACCCAGGGCCGGCGCGTCCATTAGGCGAACGTCGGTGGTCGCCTAGGGAACTGAGCCATAGGGGATGCTGAAGAGCAGCCACGTGGTGCCGCAAGCGGGGCCTGTCCCACTCACAGCAAACAGAAATAGAGACTGTGCTTCTCAGGGCCCCGCCGCTTGCTCGCGGCCCTGAGAAGCACACAGTCTGCGCAAAAACAGGTCGGGGGGAGGGAGCGCAAGGGTCACCTAGGGTGCCCAATAGCCTTGTACCGGCCCTGTATAAATCCTAAGCTTTTCTGTGTTGGTCCTTAAAGACAATTTTTAAAATGTGCAGGACTTGTGTAATTCCTGATCCTGGCTTCTGCTCCCTAGGCCGGCAGGAATGGGGATTCTGGGGAGTCCAGCCATCTCTCACTACCACTACCACCACTCGGGGAGCTGAGGCATATGTTTTATGGTGCAGAATCATCACAGATGATGGGCTGGATGAGAGTAGAGGGGGTTAAAATAAGGGAAAATGGCAGGTAGTTGTAAATGAAGGCTCATGTTGCCACAGCTACTAACAAAGGCTGGTTCTGACTGAGCTAGAAACCCAAAGGAGCAGGAGGAAGCTGTTGAATCAAACACCCACACACAGGAAAAAAATACATAGGAGATATTCTAAAACTAATGAGCTGAACCATGACCTTGGATTCGTGACTCAGCACCACCTGCTCAGCATATTACCTTATTGTATTTGATTTGATTTATATTCTGCCCTTCAAACACTTCAAAGCAGATTACATTCAGTTAATGTAGATATTTGACAAACTCCTTTCACAATCTTCACAACTCCAGTGCTGAGCTCTGCTAACTGATGCTGCTTATCCAGTCTCCACATAGTACCTTCACTTTGAGAATTCCCACCCTCACCGGAATCCCCTGAAATATCCATTCTCATCTGAAGAAGGGGGCCTTGTTGACTTGACACTCATGTTCTGCACTATCTTAAACTGTATTACAACATAGAAAGAATCTCATTTTTATCAAATGACCTTTGTTTTGCCAGAGACCTGCTTTTTAACAGAGTGTAGACAAGATTTTTTAAGACATCTTAATTTTTAACACACATGTCTTTTCTTCTAGGTAACAATCCAGTTGTCCTGGTGGTTGCAGTTTTTTTTTTGCAACACTGTTGTCTTCAGTTTTATAGTTGCTTTTTGTTACGGTGCTTATAATTTGCACCGCTGGATCAAGTATGTGTTCTTCCCATCATGCAAACTCCCTTCAAACATAGAAGAGGTAGGTGCTTGCAGTTAGAAATAAGTAAAAAAAAAAAAAAAATAGAAACAAGAGCAAGAAAAATTCAGAATTTGATTTATTCTGGGAAGAGACTTATTGGAAAAAATGTGGACTTCAGACTATCAGTCCGATGCAACATTGGCACATGCATTGAGCGCCCGCTCTCCTAACGCATGGAGATCGACCTATCTGGGTTGCCCAGTGCAATATGCAAACTGGCTGCCGCGGTAAAAAGGAGGCGTTAGGGGAAATTGTGTGCCCCTAATGCCTCCTCGGCAGCGGGGGCCCAGCAGAGGTGGCTGTCAGTGGGTTAGGAAAATGGACGCCCAATTTATACAAGCATCCCTTTTCTAACCTGACCGCTGGTACATTTTTTTTTTTGGACAGTTCTAATTTTTCAGTTACTCTGACTTAATATTGCCATGATATTAAATCTGAGGAAGTACAGAATACCAGTATTTTCTGTTCTTCTGTACACTTTTTGGGCTCCTCAAAAATTAACGCCTGCTCCAGGGCACACACTTTTTATTTCCCCTCCCCCCATCGGGGAGGAATAGCTAATAGCCTCATCAACATGAATTTACATGTGATGAGCGCTATTAGCTATGCATGCGATTGGACGCGCTAACCCCTGTTGTGCATCAGGGGTTATGGATGTGCGTCTAATCGTGCATTGAGCCTGCCGCTGCCTAAAATTACCCTCAGACAATAGGGAAAGCAAGACAGCAGAGTAAATAAATGTCATGAGAACAACAATAGAAAATAGAGCAACTTGTTGTTCAAAGTATAATATATTTCCTTTGTAGTCTATAAAATGTTTGTTTTTCCTTAAACAGTGCTTCCATGAAGTATCTTTTGAAAAGTTCCTTCGTATCGTGTGCAGAGGAAACCACAGAAAAATGCTCTATAACCATGAACATTGTTGCTGAAGACATGGATGAGTATCTGATAAAGACTTACTAAGCACTGTACACAAAGCAGTGTTGATTCAGGAAACTATTCCAATGAAGATGAAGTGAATGAAGGTGCATCAGAAGAAACTTGACAGCAGACAATACTTGAATATACTCAGTGTGCCTTAAAATGTTTTGGCCTAGTAAGCAATCTGAAAAACAGATATGGCCAGAGAAGACCGATAGATATCCCTTGGAATACTCCTGTTTTTTTTCTCCAGTACTTTCACACTTGATATTCTGTTTCATATAGGCATCCCAAAGTAATTTATAATAAATGTTAAAATATCAGATGATACAAATTAGTGCAAAAAAATGAACACAAAAACAAATACTGCAATAATACAAAAGCAGTGAAAATTTAAAAAAGCAGAAATATATCCAGTATACCGAATGAACAAATTATTTACTCAGGAAAGGCCTGCATGAATAACCAGGCCTTTAACCTTTTCCTAGAGACTGGGTAATGAAGCTCTGAGCAGATATCTAAAGGAAGTGCATTCCACATAATAGGAGCAAAATATAAAAAAGCAGAGTGATGACTGGACTTGTACTTAATCACAGATGGTTGTGGGACCCATAACAACCCTGTGAAGATCGGGCAAGCTTGCACAGGAGATCAAGGTACTCTGGACTGATCCTGAAAAAGCTTGGCAACCAGTGAAGCTCCTCCAAAACTGGTATAATATGATCTCTGATTTTAGATCCTGTTAGTCAAGCTGCAGACTATGCAGCAAACCAGTCTGTGGAAAAACAAATGCTTATCCTCTACACTGGTCTTATGATCTTTGTTTTATGCTAGTAGCTGCTTCTGCAGTTAGTCATTTGCCATACACATCTAACAACTGGATTATAATTCTCTAGTTGATGCAAGCTATATCTGTATGCTGATGGCATCAGCTGAACTGGGTGCTATCTTCAGCTACATCTGATACATTCTTTATGGAGCCTGATGTCTCCAGAGATGAGGAAATTTTAGGCTCATGCATTATTAGTTTAGTTTAATTTATTATTTAATATACCTCGGATCCTTTGCAAAACATCAAAATAATATGCAAAATAAAGAAATCTAAAATTATGCACAAAATCATAATGTCTGAAGACTAAAATTATAATACATAATCATAACTTAATACAAATCTCAAGTTAAATGTCATCTGCTGGCAGGCCTAGGGATAATGCTTTACATTTGCGCAGACGACATTCAATTAATTCTACCAATAGACGACACAATTGAAAAAACATTAAGTCTAGCTAACATGTACCTAGACATAATTAAACAACTACTAAACCAAATGGAACTGGTTATCAACACTGACAAAACTGAATTCCTTCACCTTGAAAGAAAACATACTGAAATCATTCAAACACCGATAACCCTAAGAAATAACCAAAAAATTGAGCTAGCCAAAAAAGTAAGGAATCTGGGAGTAATAATGGACCCAGAAATCAACCTGAAGCAACACATATCTATAAAAGTAAGAGGAGGCTACGCAAAACTTATGGTCCTCAGAAAATTGAAACCATTACTCACACCTGCCCACTTCAGAACAGTATTGCACACACTTATCTTTTCTAGCACTGAGTACTGCAATGCACTCTTTCTAGGACTCCCAAGCACATCGATAAGACCACTCCAGATACTTCAAAATACTGCAGCCAGAATACTGACGGGAAAAAGGAGGAGGGACCATATAACCGAAACTCTAGCAGACTTACATTGGTTACCCATCGAATAAAGGATAAAATACAAAGCCTTATGCACCATACACAAACTAATATATGATAAAGAAGCAGACTGGCTAAACACAGCCTTACGAGTACATGTGCCACAAAAAAACCTCCGCTCAGCAAACAAAGCACTACTAACAATCCCTTCAGTAAAGTCAGCAAAATTAACCCAAGTGAGAGAAAGGGCTTTATCATTGGCTGGGCCCATACTATGGAACACGATGCCTCCTGAACTCAGATTACAGAATAATCTCAAAACTTTTAAGAAAAATTTAAAAACATGGCTCTTTAAAAAAGCCTTCACTAAAGAGTGTGGAGGGTAGAGAATGAAAATACAGGGTAATGCAGATGAGAATGAATTTACTCAATCCTAGATTTAAGAAGTAATATCTCAAAGCGATAGTTACTCAAATAATGATTTTATTTATGAAATTGTAACCGAACTTTATTGGCACCTGTTAGAATGTACGATATCCTACATTTACTTACCTTAGTCTGTGCCTATTTGTAAACCGTTGCGATGGTATATAACTTAGCGACGGTATAGAAAGGTTTTTAAATAAATGAACACAAAACCACCCAAAGTTTCATAGAATCTAATATCCTAAGATAAAAAGTTGTGAAATGAAATTTCTCCAAGGACAAGCAGAATGGTAGTCCTCATCCATGGCTGACCTCATCAGATGGAGCCCGGCATGGAACTTTGATCTCAAAGAATCTAGAACTTTCAAACACGTCCTACTGAGCATGTGCAGCTGTAGTCATCACCCTGCCCCCTAGGCAGAGTCCCTCAGTCTCTATTTTTTCCCGCAGAGCATTATGGTCATGGGAGCCATGTGTCTCACAGTATTCCGCTTTTCTTTCTCCTCACAGTTTTTGTAAGTGATTTTTTTCTAGAACTGCAGCTGTTTTCTTTCCTTTACCTTATGGTAGTTATTTCTTTTCCCTTTTCTTCTTTTCTCTGTCTGCCAGCTGCATGGCAGACCTTAGTCACTGTGCAGTCTGCAGAGTCTATATCTCTTATAAAAAATAAATAAATAAATAAATACTGCACTGGCAGTTTAGTATCTATATCATCTCCTTGTGCTGTCTGATTTTGTACCTTTGTCAGGTGCTGGCAAGACTGACTGAATGCAGTCTGTGGGTAATCTCTGTGGGCTGCTGAGCCCAGGGACTCGAATCGATGGAAGTTCAGACAGTGCAGAGATCGAGGAAAACACTGTTCCTGTTGGGGGGGAGATCTCATCCTCCCCACATTCAAAAGAACTAGTCTCCACAGGCAGGAGCCCTGGATGAGGTAGCCTTCCCTCCTGTTTGCCAGTGATGCAGTGTAGTCTCCTTGCAAGAGAAGGTAAGCAGGAGCCTGGGCAAGCAGCTTTCTGCCGCACCTTTGGTGCTATGCCCAGTAACAGTTGCCCATGCACATCTGTGACCAGCGCATCGTTGATCTGTTGCATCAAAGTCAGGACTGCATAAGGGACCAGGACTGCCATTGAGCATTATAGTCACCCATGATGTCGAGGGTCAGGGGTGCCCTAGCCATCGGGGTGCATGACTACCTTCAATGCCATAAGGGCCTTCTGTGCCGTAGGCATCTGTGGATGTAGATCTTGATGAATCGGAGACATCGAGCACCTTGGGCCTCGATGTGGCAGAGTAGTGACACCAACCTTTTGTGTCAGGGACCAGGTCTGCATGAAACGCCATGATTCCCACTCGAAGCCATTGGAGCCACCCTCAGTGACTATGCCATCGATGCCCTCGATCCCATCGAGGTGCGTGAGTGGCCACCTTCAATGCTGCAGCCACCTTCAGAGCCATCGAGTTGCATGGCCTCTGCCATCAAGGTGTGGAGCTGCCCCAATACCATCGACCCCCTTGATGCCATTGAGGTGAGGGGCTACCATGGAGGCCATTAGGCGTGTTGGCCACTGATGCCTTTCGTTGCCACGCTCGACAATGTTGAGCACCATTAACGAGGCACTGGGATCGCCATTGAATGCCCTGGTCGTCCCCAAGGCCATTGACCACTAGGGCTCTTGCAAGCCCTCACGTGACAGATTTCGGGCTTGAACGGATTGAGCACCATTTGCTCAAGGTACCCTGGTACACCAAGGAATCCAGGCACAGTGGTCTGGTGCCCTCGAGGATCCTTGGCGGTGTCCGAGGCACTGAAGGGCATTGTACTGTCCCATCACTGGTCTATGGCTATCGGGCACCGTGGATGCTGATGATCTTGGGAGCCCTGATCTGCTGGGATCAGGGGGCATCTGAGGCTCCACCTGGATTCATGCAGCATTGGTGTTTAGAGTGCTAGCAATTCTATCGTCAGCCATAGCTGCTGGTGAAGTAAGTCATTGAGCTAGCAGTACCGATGTCCTCAGACAGATAGGTGAGCCGAGGGGAACAGACGATGGTGCTGGCATTCATCTGTTCCTCTGGGTGCCGATGAGGCATGTCAGGACTGTATTGGGGCTGCAGAGCCTCTGCCTTCAAGCACCCCTGCCATCCTTGGTACCTCTGGTCCATTGGTGCCTTTGGACACCGGGGTCTCTATCGGTGCTGTTGAGGTCCATGGGTGCCTGTGGCACTGGGGATGGTGCTATATTATGTCAAATTGATCAAGATTCAGTCAAGCGCTGTTCAAACCCTGGGTGTAGCATCTTTTGGTGCCCTTGATGTGATCCATCGTTGGCAAGTGTGAAAGCGCTATGGGCCCTATAGGCGCCATCAACACTGTGGGCACCAGTAGATGCTATCAGATGCCACAGGACACAACTGCAGAGTGCCATGGGCACAGTCTGTCGCCATGGACTTCGCTGCTGTCATTCACTAAGGGAAACAGCAGTGAGCCATTCCTGACGCAGTTTCAAGGGTTGTGTCCAGCCTCTTGAACGTAATCAGGTACTGGAGGGGACAATGCCATAGAACGCCACCCACTGCCATGCCATACCCAGAGCCCCAGTGGCACTGGGAACACAGTTACTGTTCCTATGCATTCCACTGGTAGTTACTGTAATAATGGAGCACAGCATTAGTGGTCGGGTACAGCAAGGCATCTACTCCAAGCGCCTCAGGAGATGGCAGGTGGCATTCTCCCTGTCTGTGGAGTTCTGTCATGCCAGGGTTCTGCCATCGTCACACCAAGGTCTCAGCCTCCTTGTCAGTTCTGCACTACAAAGTGCTGGGGAGGACTGGTGAGGAAGGTGTCATCACATACTCTGTGATTTGCCTTTTGGCAGCACCTTTCCAATGACTCTAGCAAGCGGTGCTCTGTTCTGGCTGTTCTGTGGGATTCTATCCCCAAGCACAGCGAGTGGGGTCATAGGTGTGCCACCATCCATAGGATGGGATACCGCTGTACAAGTACTGGTCAGCTTGCTTTTACAGCAAAGGACTCTATTCTCTAGTTGTCCTCTACTGTGTGTGTGTGGGGGGGGGGAGGTGTTTCCCTCCTGGCAAGCACGATAGGTTGTGCACTACTGCCACATGACTGATGTAGGACTGCGTTCCTGGTCAAACCCTAAGGAGAGTAGGCACCAGGAGGGTAGTGTCAGGAGTCTTCTCCTGCCTCAGAAGCGGAATATGTTTTTCAACCTCTTCCGTGTCACAAATCCCCTTTGTGAGGAAGCCCCTGGGGCTCTGTACCTGGCAGATTTATCACTGAACAGGAGCTTTGAATTGGTGCATCTCCTTGTAGGTCAGGTAGAACAGCAGCGATGATCATCTTACTGTTTTTGCTGAGGCCCCTTCTTTACCATGGTGGCCTTCCCCAACCAAGACTGGCTGCCAGTGGCAGATTGGTTGCTTCTGAACCTCAGCAATCAGTGATTGTGTCTCAACGCCAACTGAAGAGTTGACGGGTTTTACGGGATCAGGAGGCCCCAATTCCCATTGCTTTCCTGTCCCTTCAGAAAGGGGGGATTTGACTGAGTTCCAGGGCAACTCTTATGGGTTCCCCTCTGGATGCCTGGTTGTCCACCCCTGCAAGATGTGACCCTCATTCTCCCGTTTCCTGAAGAAGGCATGTCGCTGCTTCTGACTGGTGGTCACTCTGTTCCTTGTTGGATCTGAGAGCCGGTCAAGTGGTACCGCTCTACTTAGGCACATCAGGTCTATTTTGCAAGGGGATCCTTTCCAGAGTAGCTCCCCTGTGAAGATTTGGGGTGTCTCCCGTCCAGGAGTCAACTTTTATACCTGCTGATCTTAAGCATTTTTTGATTAGGATCACTATTGCCAGGCATTCTCATGTGTGGGACCCTACCTCAGTGAGGAGGGTTGTAATCCATTTAATTGGGGAGTATGCCTTTCAACCTATTGCCATATCCATGGCTGAGGGAGTTGGGGATGAGGGACCCCACAACAGAGGTGCTGCTCTTTGGTTACAGTGGCTTCCAAGCTATAATTCCCCATTTTAGGCATAACCCTGTCTGCAGACGGGGAGTCCTGGTTCATGCAATGATTGTTCCATTTTCTGGACCATATGAGAGAAAAGAAAAGTGCGAAACTTGCTGGGCAGACTGAATGGGCCGTTTGGTCTTCTTCTGCCGTCATTTCTATGTTTCCTTAAAGGAAGTATATGCTATGGCTGAGATATTAATACCATAGCCAGGTTTGAGGTAATCTGTAGTGAGATTGCCCTTGCCCTGTCCTGGTATCCTTAATTTCCAGGCCGGAGAAGAAATCCTTGTTTGACGGGGGTTTGCACCTGCAGCACCCTGGCTTTCTGTCTCTTAGTGGAGTGTTTTTGGATTTCTCCCCTCTGGAATTCGCTCTGTTTTAGCTATTCCAAGCAGGCTGAGGGCTCTATCTCAGTTGGTAACTCCTGGAATCGGCCAGCGAGTTATACAACCTAGCGACTTATGCTTATTCGGCAGTCCCGCAGTCTGCCCTCCTGTGTTCTTTGCTCCTTCCGACTTACAGTGGAATTTCGGGGGGAGGGGGGAAAGCTAAGGCATTCATGGTATATCTTAGTGTATACCTGCAGGGAAAGAAGACACCACTTTTTCCCTTTTTCACCAAGCTCTGTTCCAGTACTGCCTTAGCTTTATCATTTTACTAGGTTGCCCAAAGTGTCTTCCTGCTTACCTGAATTATTCCTGTAGACATGATGGGTAGCCAGCCCCTGACAGGGTACGGTTGTAGGTGAGGCTTTAGGCCTAATGTATCTCCCTGCTTGGGGGTTTGGGCTAGTGATCCCATTCAGAGATTTGCCATTTCATCCCTGAAACTCTTGATGATTCCTGCTGGTCAGCTATGTCTAGTGCTTTTGGCATGTAGGGTCTGTCACAGATCCTGTCTTTGTTGCTGATTATTCTTCCCAGCCTCGCTTGGGTTTTCTGCCATTATGCTTATTAGCCAAACATGGGCACACTTCTGCAGAGACATTCTATCCTTTGGATGTTAGTGGAGCACGGTTTCTTTCTGGGGAGTTCTCGAGCCCCAGCTGGTTTTTCGGTTGTGTTATAACACCGAAGAAAACTGTGCGGTTTTCATCAAAGACCTTCGCTTGTTTACATCTCTAGACTTTTTCTTGTATCCAGGAGGTTCTAGATCTATTGTTGTCAGGGTTGACTGATCTGAAACCTTGTTTGTAATGTTTTCCATGGTGTAGCACTCATATCACTCCCCTGCCTTTGGCGCCTCTGGTACGCATCAGGGTTTTGTCTCACTCTTTTCTGTGGTTTTTCTCTTTTCTAGAACCCAACTCTTTCCCTGCCTAGACCCCTTTGTGGGTTGGCTGCTTCACACGCAAAAGGGAGAGAGGTGGTGCTTTCAGCACCGTGCGGTTTCCCGCTTTGTCCTGCTCGGACAGCCTATAGTTTGGGGTTCACCCATGTGTAAGGACTACCATCCTGCTTGTCCTCTGAGAAAGCAGAGTTGCTTACCTGTAACAGTTGTTTTCTGAGGACAGCAGGATATTAGCCCTCATGAAACACACCCACCTCCCCTGGGAGTTGGTTTCTCCATGTATAAGCTATATTATGCCCTGAGGGACTCTACCTAGGGGGCAGGGTGATGACAGCTGCAATTGCTCAGTAGGGCATGTTTGAAAGTTCTAGGTTCTTTGAGATCAAAGTTCTGTGCTGGGCTGCATCCGATGATGGTCACCCATGTGTAAGGACTACCATCCTGCTGTCTTCGGTGAAGACCCGTTACAGGTAAACAACTCTGCTTTACACAACAGATCAATTTCCCAATAAACAGTACAAATTAGGAGCAATATTCAAAGTCTTATATGACAGCCAAAAAGATTGTTTGAATGTCCATGTCTTAACCCTCTTAGAGAATTTTTGATAGTCTTTTGTCATATTTCAACAGGAATAGTATTTCAAAATAAAAGGGTTGCATAAGAAAAAGAGTGATGGGTACCTTCTTGTCTAATTACAGAGGGCTACCAATAAGGAAGTGCTGTACTAACTGGGGAAAAATCCATAGATTTACTTTGTAAAGAGAGATTTGTGACATTTTATACTTGTCTTTTAAGTAAAGAATATTTTTTTTATTTGCAATTATATTGCTTTTTAAATTATAAAAAAAAAATTACGAACTAACTGTATTTTGCTACTTGGTTGTCAGTAGTGGGTGAAGCTTGCTAAGTAGAAGTAGTAATAAAACTGCTTGAAAGAACATAGAGTAAAAATGTAGAAGCGTTTACAAAAAAGGCCTTTTTAATTAGTAAACAGACAATAAATTACCAGAATAGCATGGTTCAGGAAGACAATGGTAAACCAAAAATGTAGTTGTTATAAAGTTAAGTGTAGTCACCAAGGAGCCTTTTTTATTTTTGGTGAGACCTCATTTTGGAGGCTTGTACTATCACAAGGCTGGAGATAGATGAAGGCAGTCCAGAGAGAGGCTACCAATATAGGGGCCAATGCATTGTGTGCATAGATGTACACGCAGTTGGATGTGCATTTTGGACACACTAGACTAATATCCGATGCAATAAGGAGACTAGTGTGTCCAAAACACGCACCCAAACAAATGTGTGGGTGATAATGCCCATCACATGTAAATTCCATGTAGATGAGGCTATTAGCTATTACCCCAATGAAGAAAATTGCTGGATGCCCAATGCACACTTAACGTGGCAAATTTAACTCCAGCCAAGTAGCAAAGGTCAATCCGTGAGTCAAGGGCTCATGAGAAATCAAAAATGGTCCTCTTTGGCTCCTCCTATTTCAGTCTTTGTGACACTTTAATTTACTGCTTGTGGTGTTGAAAAATACATGTATATTGGCTTGATTTAAAAAATCAAGACGCCCAGAACTAAGGGATGCTTAGTTCTGGGCGTCTTCAGAAACTTCAGCAAAATCGGCCAGAAGAAGCGAGATGAAAACGGATGTTCATATTGAGCACCTGTTGCAATTGTGGGCACCCAACGCATTTGAGCACTAGGGATGCACAATTCTTCCCTAGTGTCTCCTTTTTTATGCTGCCCCTCATTTAAATACTGCATCAGGCGCCCAGGGGATGTGGCTGCGTGCGCGTTCAGAAAACGGGCTCAATGAGCACCATTTTCAACATGCGTCTTATTGCACTGCCCTATAGTGAAGGGTCTGCACCAAAAGAGATATATATATATATATATATATATATATATATATATATATATGATAAGACGTAAGGTCCTAAATATATATATAACCAAGAGGAAGAAGAGTATGTGATGGAAATATTCAGATACCTGAAGTGTATAGATAATGCTCAAGAAGCAAAACCTTTTCTGAGGAAAGAGTGCCGTACAAGAGGTCATGATATGAGATTCCAAAGAGGAATAGATTCAGTTACAAACTCAGAAAATATTTTGTTATAGAAAGGGTGATGGATGCATGGAATGGCTTCTGCATGGAGGGGATGGCGACAAAAATGGTAATTAAATTCTAGAAAGGTTAGGATAAGCATTAATAAGTCAGATTGGGGGGGGTCTATAGAATTGCACCAGAACTACAATTGGGCAAATTAGATGGGTCTTCTGGTCTATATCTGCCATCATATTCTCTGTCTTTGTGTTTCATTGTCATAATTAAGATAAGTGGGAGATAGGAAAGTAACATATACTATTTATACTGATTAGTTAAAAAGATCTTCACTTTATGCTATTGTTTATAAACACCTACCCCCAGTTACAAACAAACCTAAAAGTAAATGTTTGGAACAAATAGAAAAAACAAGTAAGTAAATATTTTAAGGAAATTCTTGTTAACAATAAAAATTCTCAGTTACAGCATTTATGTAGACCCCACATTTAATGCATTATGCTCCTGTCCCCCACTAAACCCAGAAGGAGCGGCAATGTCATACCATGTTACGGTAATTTGATAATATCCTGAGAAACCAGGTCATTGCCAACCAGGGTTTGTTATACTAGCAGGCCTTGCTGAAATCTTACAAGATATACTGATGAAACAGTGCTATATTACAGTCAAAAAGCTGCCTGCGCCGAACAGCTACATCCTTCCTTTGCTACCTCCTTGAACAGATGCGCTTTCGCTGCCATAAAGGCATTCCTGGCCCGTAATTAATGGTATATACTAAGGTGGTGCAATCGTTTTTTCTCAAATTGGAGAACCAAAAAAGATTGAATTTTTTCTGAAATTTCAGAAAAATGTATTTTCCGGTTAGTTCGCAACTTTAGTGCATGCTAACTCCCGTTAGCGCTCACTATCGGGTAGTTAATGCGCACTAACTGGAAAATTGGGGCCCCCGAAAAAAAAACCCCCGAACTGCGGGAAATGAACCCCGACACGATCTAAGAATCTGAAGCACATCTCGAGTATACACTGGAGTTTTCTTACCAGTTAAGAAAAGTAATGTTGGTGATTTATTTTTTTTTTTATATTTTGGTGCTTAAAATATATTCAGATGTACTGTGTTTTTCTATAAAGAATAAAATATTGACTCTAAGGCTATGGATCTAAAAGCGTTTTCTTTTTTCTTTCACAAGAGTAAGAAAATTTTGTGTCCTTAAGTGTCTACCGTGTACTTACTATATCTGTATACAGCATATTTATCCATATATGTATATAAATATTCTGCCTCTTATAACACATCAAAGTGGATTATATTCAAGTACTGTAGGTATTTCCCTATCCCCAGAGGGCTCATAATCTAAGGGCTTTGTTAAGTATTTTTCCTATAAAGACAGAATGGGGGGGGGGGGGGAAAGCCATAGTAAATTGGATAAAAGTTATGTCTGAGATGTTTCGTCTTTTTTTTTTTATTTTGGCTGTTAAATGTATAAATAATATTTTGTGTAACTTTGCTTTTTTTTATTTTGTTGTATAGTAATTATGCATTTTATTGCTGCAAATTGCTTTCCTTATCCCCAAACCAGCCCATAATGATTGGGTTTTTCTCTTCTTACTAGCAGATGGAGAAAAGGAAGGCTTTATTGTACTGTTTGGTACTTAAGTAACTGTCAGGCCGATACAGTACAGTGCGCTCCATGTTAACCCGCCACTGGACGCGCGTTTTCCCTTACCCCTTATTCAGTAAGGAGCGGAAAACGCGCGTCCAATCCACCGAACCTAATAGCGCCCTCAACATGCAAATGCATGTTGATGGCCTTATTAGGTATGCCCGCGCGATTCACTAAGTAAAATGTGCAGCCAAGCCGCACATTTTACTTTAAGAAATTAGAGCCTATCCAAAGGTAGGCGCTAATTTCTTTGGGCACCGGGAAAGTGCACAGAAAAGCAGTAAAACTGCTTTTCTCTGCACCCTCCGACTTAATATCATGGCGATATTAAGTCGGAGGTCCCGAAAGTTTCGAAAAGAGAAAAAAAAAAAAAATTCGGCCCGCAGTTGTCTGGTCGAAAACCAGACATTCAATTTTGCCGGCGTCCGGTTTCCGAGCCCGTGGCTGTCAGCGGGCTCGAGAACCGACGCCAGCAAAATTGAACGTCGGCTGTCAAAACCGCTGACAGCCGCCACTCCTGTCAAAAAGGAGGCGCTAGGGACGCCCTAGTGTCCCTAGCGCCTCCTTTTGCCCGTTTTTACCGCCAGGACTAATTTAAATACTGAATCGCGCGCACCGGCGAGTGGGCGTTCGACCACTCTCCCGCTGACTTTACTGTATCTGCCTGTGTGTAACCTACAGTCACTAGTATTCTCTGTTTCCATCCATCAGATGATAGAGGTGCAAAACCTGCAGTCAGACTTTGGAGACTAAATTGCTCCAAGGGTGTTAGGTTCTGATGTGAAACTTGAACTCTGTCCTTGAGGGTTTGATAGGGGTGCTGGTTCCCTCACTTCCTAGCCTCCACTCTCTCTCTCTCTCTCTCTCTCCCTCTGTTTCTAGCTGATCTTGCCTGAAGACTTCTCTAAAGGAAAGTATTATTAACTTCCTCCTTTACTATTTGTAGGAAGTTGGTGGTTTTTGGAAGGAGATTGGTCCCTTTAAGTAATACCTTTTACTTTTTGTATCACCTCCAGACAGAATGGGATCACAGATTGGTTGCAGGGAGTACATGGGCTCTGCCGGTGGTGTGGGCTGGTTCAGAGTCAGTCTTACTGCTTAGAGAGAGGGCAGATAGAACCACAAAGCCAACCCACGGTGTAAACATATCTGCTCCCACTGAGCGCAGGAAGCAGTGCCTGGCCTGTGGTGAGCACAAGGGGAAGCTGCAGGCCTCGGGGATGTGCGCAGCCTGTGATCATGGAGGGGAAGATGGCTAGGGAGCTTCTCTTTTTCTCCCACTGAGGAGACCACAAAAAAGGTAGCAGTCCTAAGGTTCAGAAACATGCATCAGGGAAGATATGGAACTGCAGGAGCAGTGACCATGTTATCTTCCTGTGTGTGGACCATGAGATCTTGGGGAGGATTAATGCTGACATCTCCACCCCTGCCCTTGGTTATTACCCATTGTGACCCAGGGGCAACGTTGCAGGAGATTCTGGGCTGAATGCTGCTGATTTAGATGCAGAAGTCGATATTCAAAAGTTATCTGTCTAAATGGCTAACAGACTATTATTAAAGTTAGAATTTAGCCGAGTAAGTTGGGGGTGATCCAGGGGCAGGCGGGGGAGGTATTTTGGGTAGGAGCGGAGTTAGTCGTGCTGTAGAGCTATCTTAAAATTTAGCCAGATATACTTATCCGGCTAACTTTAAGGTAGCAGGGTATAGAATATCCCCATTAAGTTATTTGGATAGCTATATCCGGCTAAGTTAACTAGCCAATCTGTGGCTGAATCTGTTCCAGAAGAGCCTTTTTCTGTTGATTTTGTACTTTTGATGCACAAGGCCTTTCTGAAGAAATAGGCTTGGGCTTTAAGGGGTCCTTGTTGAAGACATTCCCTAAGTGGGAGGTGGTTCCCTCAAGTCTCAAAAGGAAGGAAAATTGAAAATGTTTCACATCTGGATTTTGGGATAGATGCTTCAGGGGAGGACAGTGGGGCAGAGTTCGCAGATGTCCCTCTAGAGGATTCACCTGGGGACGATGATAGGGATCAGGAGCCTCTGGAGGAAGAAAAGCTGCTGGCAGCTGAAGGGGATGATCCAAGTGGTTATCTTTTTAAGAGGGAAGAATTGCCCATGATTGTTAATTCATGCAGATTGGTAGATGAAGGACAAGCAAGTAGAGTCAGAGCATGAAGGAGAAAATCCAATTTTGGAGGGTCTTTGGGGTCCTCCTAAAGTGTGTCCTTTTCATAGAACTTTTAAGGCCCTAGTTTTTAAAGAGTGGGATGCTCCTGAGTCTGGTCTGAAAGTCAGTAGGGTCATGGCCAATCTGTATCCTTTGCCAAAGGAGGCCTTACATCTTTTTAAATTGCTTGTTAGATGCAGTATTTCCAACGATCACTAAAAGATTACTATACCAGTAAAGGGCTGTGCATGCATAAGGATTCTTAAGTTCGGAAGATCAAGCTCTGTCTCAAGAAAATATTTGAGGTTTTGGCCCCAGTGCTCTGTTTTGCAGTGTGCAGTAGTTCTATGACTCATCCTGTTTATGCTGGGTACAGCAGGTTCCTGTAGCTGAGAACAAGGAGACACTATCTGAGAAACATGGAACAGCTGGAGGCTGGCCTAGCCTTTATTGTGGATGCCTTGTATGATTTACTTCAGACATCAACCAGGAATATGGTTTTGACTAGGAGGCTGCTGTTGTGACAGTTGCTGCCCGACGTCTCCACTTCGCCCTCCTTGGCGACTCCATCTTGCTCAAGTGGAAGGTTGGCTGCCGCTGTGTCATTCTGCCATCTTCCTGCGGCGTCTCTGGAGCAGCTCGACGCTGCAATCCGCCATGTTTCACAAGGGCCTAAGGGCGCGGCCCCGACTGATGTACCAGCAAGGGCGCGAACCTCAGGGGTATCCCCCTGAGATGACATCAGCAGTACCGGATATATAAGGTCTTAGAAATCGCTAACTAATCGAGTTAGCAAGGATTCGTTCTACGCTACTCTGCCTCCTCGGACTTACCCGGAGTACCCGCTCCTCGGGGGCCTTGCTCTCTTTGTTTTTCAGATCACAGTCTGGAACCGGTAGTCGCTCCTCGAGGGCCCATGTTCCCAGACTGGTTGCTGAATACTTATTACCTGTACGTACCTAGATCAGTCCAGACTCCTGGGTTTTGCCCCCCCTCTAGCAGATGGAGACAGAAGTTTACAAACAAAACTCCGCCTTATCTAGGCTGGTGCCACCTACAGTCTGGCAGTATTCTTCTGTCTCCTAGCAGGTGGAGAGGGTGCAAAACCTACAGTCTGAGCTGAGGCCTAGTTTAAAAAAAAAAAAAAAATTTAAGAATTCAGGATTAGTGTTAGGTAGGTCAGTAGAGGGTACTCGCTCCTCGAGGGCCTAACGCATTCCAACACCTGGACTACTTCTAGAGACTATTGTGTGAGTGTTACCATCAAGGTTCTGTTCCTGAACTCTGCCTACTCACTATATTCATCTTCTCTACAGCTCAGTTATCCAGGATCACTGTTCCAGTACCTGAGGGACTACAGCCCTGCCGGGCACTTCCAGCTTACTACTGCCACCTCTGGTGGTTCAATATATACTGTTCAATAAAAGAACTAGTGTGTGTCTGTCTCCATACTCTGAGCCTGACTGGTGGTCCCTCTCGAGATCTTCCCACGGGGGTGTGGTCATCTGCCACCGGCCCAAGGATCCACCCACAACTATCTCAAACACCAACATGCTGTGAGGTGCAACTTGTATGGTCCAAGTCTCAGCTTGGTAATCTCCCTTTTAAAAACAAACTGCTTTTTGGGGAAGACTTGGAAAGGTTGGTTAAGCATCTTGGGGAGTCAAAATCCCATAAATTTCCCAAGGGAGCCTGAAAAACCTTCCCACTAGCAAAAGTTTAGGGAGGCCAGGCATTAACAGCCAGGAAAGGGGTCATCTTCACAGTGGCCGTTTGTGTCCATGTTGCAGTCTTCTCAGGGGACCCATAAAGGTTCCTGAGAGACCTCCAGGTTCTGCTTCTGGAGGACCTAAGAATTCTCAGTGAGGCTCTCTTGGTCCACTCTTCATTGGTGTGCATAAGGGGGTGGTTGGCCGCCTTCTACCTGGAGTGGACCAAGATAAAGGATCAATGAGTTCTGTTCATGTGAAGAGATGATTATGCCTTTAGATTTTGCTCGACCAGTGGGCAAGGCCTTCATGGTATCCCCATGTACTCTGATGTGGGTGCTCATAAGCCCTTAGTCTCAGTGAAATACTTTTTGACGTCACACAAGAAGTCATTGTTCCTGTTAAGTTTTTTATTTTTAATCATAGGCAGCCTTTAACCAAGTATAATTTTGTAACATGGCATTTCCTAGCGTGTAGCAGATGGACTCAGAACAAATGGGTATAGTGTGCTCCTGCTAACAGTTGGAGACGGATCTGATGTCAGCACATAGTACATATACCCCTGCAGGAAGTGCAGAAGCTCAGTAATTTCCGTCTCCAAAGCAGTTTGGAGCTGGCTCACGCTCGCTGAGCGTTTTTTCCAAATTCTAACGACTAAATTCATAGAAGAATCCTACCTGAAGACGAGCCCCGCACTCCTGCGGTGATACCCTCTGGTCCCTCCCCCAGTTGAGTTTCCCGAGGTGATTTCCGTTGTCCCTCGAAGGTACGAGCCTCGGTCTGGTGGCCGAATCGCGGCAGGGACCTAGCCCCCGAGTGAGAAGGGCTCGGGCGCGGCATAGAGGCAGCCTCGGTCCCGATCCATTCGTGGTGAGGACTTGGCCCCCGAGCGAGACGAGTTCGGGCACGGCCTAGAGGCAGCGGGTGCACTTCCTCGAGCGCGGCGGTGACTGTAATCACCCTCTCCTCCCGCAGCCGGAGACCGCCCGGGTCACAGCCGGGAAGCGCCAAAGATCAGGTAAGGCGTACATCTTTACTTTTGCTGGTCTCCGAGGAACGAGGATTAGCGGGGTCTGCCTACGTGGCAGCCCGCCAAGGAGGTTGCCATTTTGCCTGCCTGCTCGCCGTCGCCATCTGCCCTGGTTCGCCGCCTCGCTCTAGTGCTCAGACCGGACTAAGCATACAGGCAACGGGCACGTATGTTAGGCGCCCAAAAATAATTGGGCACATATTATTTAGGCACACATTGCACGTTGCTGGGCGCACATTGGTAGCTGCACATTAATAGGCGCACATCTTTTGCGCATATTACAAGGCGCATACTTTCGGCTGGGAGCGCACCGGCGCATAGAGATAACAGACGCCATGGAGCGTATGAGAGCCCATGCGTCCACAGAACCGGCACCTCCAGAATCAGGCATAAGAGCTCTAGGCCTCTGCTCAGCATGCCACCTCAGAGCCACACAGAGCGAGGAAGCAGACTCCCTATGCGCCCAATGTGAGGAGGCCCTGGGAGTTCCAGGCCAGGGCTGGTCCCAGCCCAGCTTAATTGCCAGTTCCTCAGGGAACACCCCGGACCTAGCAGGCCGAGGTGAGCAGCCGGGGAACCCTAGAGACCTGGTGCCCCTAAGGCTAGAACCTGCTTCGCTCTCCTGGATGGAATTATTCAAGGGGATTCATGCCGTTGTCAAGATGCAGTCTGATCCCCGAATGGACCCATACGTACCGGATGACCCTGCCCCTGGACCCTCAAGACCTAGGCACGGCCACCCGCCACCCGGAAGCCCCACTTATGGGGATTCAGATTGCTCTGAGGAAGAAGGGGAGCTCCCCGAGGAGGGAAAACTTCCCTCAGGGATAGAGCCATATCGAACCATGAGACGCTTCTTTCTTAAGGAGGATCTCCCAGACCTGGTCTCTCAATGCCTGTCGGAGCTGGCTATCCCGGGCCAAGGCACCCCAGGGGAACCTAGAATGAACCCCCTGCTAGAGGGCCTTCGTCAAACGGCTCACCATTTTCCCCTCCTACAAGCAGCACAGCAGCTAATCGATCTGGAGTGGAATGCGCCGGAGGCCTCATTCAAAGGGGGTCGGGCCTTGTCTAGCATGTACCCCCTGGACCCGGCAACCAAGGAGCTGCTGGCGTGCCCCAAGGTGGACGCCATAGTTTGCGCAATTGTGAAGCGCACCACCATTCCAGTGGAGGGAGGGGCGGCCCTCAAGGATGCACATGACCGGCACCTGGACGCCATTCTGAAACAAGCCTTTGAGGTGGCAGCCATATCCCTACGAATCGCGACCTGCTGCACCGTGGAGACGCGTTCCTGTTTATCACAAGCCAGGAACAACACCCCGGGAGAAGAAATGGAATCAGTTCTATCGTTCCTCACTGACGCTGCCTCCGACCTAGTCCGTACGGCAGCCAAGGGAGTGTCATCCTCAGTGGCAGCCAGGAGACAGCTCTGGCTACGAAATTGGTCGGCCGACTCCTTCTCCAAGACGCGCCTTACAAGAATGCCCTTTAAGGGATCCCTCCTGTTCGGCAGCGACCTCGAGAAACTGGCTAACAAATGGGGCACCTCTCCATTACCCCGTCTACCAGAAGACAAGTCAAGGAGGAACCAGCGCCCTTTTCCTAGGCCATCCAGAGGTAGAAGCTGTCAACGCTTCAACCCTTACAGGACTTGCTACCAAGCACCTCATTCTCAGACCAGGAACCAGTCCTTTCGGACCAGGCACAACAAGAGGGGAACAGGCTCTGGTTCGGGTCCCGGCCGCACCCCACAATGAGAATCAGCCGACCCATCTGGGGGAAGAAGCCTTAGGGGGCAGGTTAACCCTATTCTACCGCAGATGGGTCGAGATTACTTCGGACCAGTGGGTCCTCGCCATTGTCCGAGAAGGGTATTACCTGGACTTCCTTCGTCTCCCTCCGGACAAGTTTGTGGAATCTCCTTGTCCGCCCCTCAAGAGGGCGGCACTGGAAGCTACCTTGGGGAGGCTCCTGTCCCTAAAAGCCATAATCCCAGCGCCTGCAGGGGAGATAAATTCTGGGCAGTACTCCATTTATTTCATCGTGCCCAAGAAAGGGGGCACCTTCAGACCCGTCCTGAACCTCAAGTCGGTCAACCGGCACTTAAGGGTCCTAGGATTTTGCATGGAAACTCTGCGGTCAGTCAGAAGCTTACTTGCATATCCCAATCCATCGGGATCATCAGCGCTACTTACGTTTCAAAGTCCTGGGACAGCACTTTCAGTTCCGGGCTCTACCCTTCGGGTTAGCCACTGCACCACGGACCTACAGACTAGATAATCTGCAGCTTGAGTTCCAGATCACTGCAGAGTCTCAAAACCTCATTTAGCATCTAATAATCCTTCGAACCAAAAAGGAGTTTGATTGATATACAAACCACATTTATTATTAACATCTTTTATCAAAACAGAATAAAAAACATGCTTTAAGGTTTAAGATCTTCATGGACAGTCTCCATGCTTAATATTCTTCATTCAAAAAAGCCATCAACCTAATAAATGAAGGTTGACCGACGTGCCGCAAATGCGCAGTAGAGAGCAGCTCTACCGCGCATGTGCGGGCGAGCACGTCTGTCTCAGCCAGCGTCAGAAAAAAAAAAACATGGTAGCGTCGAGTGGCGGAGGCGGCGGGTGGCGGTGGCGGCGGCAGCGAGCGGCGGCCAGTAGCGAGAGAGGGAGGAGAGAGAGAGAGGGAGGGATGGACTGAGTGAGAGGGAGGGAGAGAGGGAGGGACTGAGTGAGAGGGAGGGGGAGGGACTGAGTGAGAGGGAGGGAGGAGTGGGTGAGTGTGTGGGAGGGAGGGAGGTAGGGGGTGGGGAAGAGTGAGGGGAGAGGGAGAATGAGGGAGAGGTGGGAGGGAGGTAGGGGGTGGGGAAGAGTGAGGGGAGAGGGAGAATGAGGGAGAGGTGGGAGGGAGGTAGGGGGTGGGGAAGAGTGAGGGGAGAGGGAGAATGAGGGAGAGGTGAGAGACAGGGATGTGAGTAAGTGGGAGGGAGGGAGGTAGGGGGTGGGGAAGAGTGAGGGGAGAGGGAGAATGAGGGAGAGGTGGGAGGGAGGTAGGGGGTGGGAAGAGTGAGGGGAGAGGGAGAATGAGGGAGAGGTGAGAGACAGGGATGTGAGTAAGTGGAAGGGGGAGAGGGAGAATGAGGGAGAGGTGAGACAGGAATATGAGTAAGTGGAAGGGTAAGAAGTTGTGGAGCAGAGAAAAAGGGAGTGGAGGAGGGCTGAGGGGGAGGGGATGGGATTGAGAGAGGTGGGAGTGACTGAGGGAAGGGGAGGGAGGTGAGAGTGAGGGGAAGGAGGCAGTGTGAGACAGAGGGGTGAGTAAGACTGAGTGGAGGGAAGAGGAGGAGTGAACGCGGGGAAGGGGGAGAGAGGGAGAAAAAGTGTAGAAGGGTACTGTTAGAAAATGGACTGAAAAAAAATGTAATGTAACTAACGTTTATGTAATTAACGGCTTGTTAATTACATAAACAACTAACCAGAATGGACTAGTATGCAAGATTTGTTTATCCTGTAAAACTGGGGATATACCAACCATAGGAGTCAGAGATAATCATCATAATCCAGTAAAATGCATCACATGCAATCTTCCTTCACTCTGATGCTGTGGTGAAGGGGACTGTGTTTGTTTTTTTTGGGGTTTTGTTTTTTTTTTTTTTAGGACTCTTCCAGATTAGCCAATCTCTTTCTTGGCACTAGAGGGCAGTATTGGCCTGTGTGCCAGAGCAGTGCACCATATTAAATGACCGTGCTGTCATGATGATATTAATGCAAACTGACTCTTTAGGTAAGACTAGACATGTTTTACAAATACAGAACAATTTTATTTTATATACCTTCTATAATACAAATGTCCCCAAACCCTTCAGTCACACATAGTACACCCAAAAACCACTTAAGACTGTCTGTACTTTAGAAACAGGACACTAAAAAATAATGTGAAGACAAAATTGGGATGGGGAGGAATGACAATGTAAGTCTTTCTTTTGTAGGTGTACTATACATAAACAAGACACTAAAAATGACAGTCACATACAGTTGCTCACAATAATCAGTTGACAAACTTATTTAAATCTTTATTGATAAATTGTTCATACAAAAAACCTTAAGCACTATACATAATCCTCTTTATCTCTCACTTCTCAAGAATATCTTTGTGTATATCACTTCTCAGGATTAGCTTAGCATACATGCCTTAAACTATCCCTCAGTTCACCACCTATCACAACAACCCCTTATCTCCCCCTTCACATGTAGACAGGACACCACAAAACATTGACTAGAGCTTCAGACAAAAAAAGGGGGTGAAAAAAAGAAAACAAGTGAAAATAGCAAAACAAAAATAACAATATCACATTTAAATAAAACTCCGCATGGTTCGAGTCTTTTAAACATTTATAATCCTCTCAAAGAAAAATGCCGGTTCACCAATGTCATTATCGTGGTTATAGTCACAGTTGCTTACTTCCCTGTGTGGCTGGAGTCAAATATTATTGAGACAGAGTATTAAAACCATGTTACAGTCCAATGAAGGTCTCCCATATTTCAGGGCCAACTGAAGAGTGAGATTTGTCGCCGCACAACCTGACCCTGTAGGAAAGTAACAATTAAAACGTCACAAGGACGGCAAGGATAAAATCCATCGTCCCCCAACCAAGCGGGGAGATGGCGCACTTTCACGCCGCCTGCTGAAGGTAAGAGCGGCAGCAGCCAGACTCAAGTTCACCACACCCAACGCTGCAGCATTTAGGCACCAATGCTGCCTGCATCAGGGGATTATCATTTTTAGTCTGAAGCCAAAATATCACTAAAAGGCCTCACACTAGACGCAAACGTACACAGACACAAAAACTCACCCCAAACAAATTAGACCCAGCTTCAGTCTTCTTTTCTTACATGAGCGTGAGCATGCTCATATCTTAAACGTGCTAAGCCTGTCCACCGTTGATTTGACAGACACACAGCTCGACTCAATGGCTCCCCGCGTGTCAGATTTGTAAACATCAATTTAAAGATCGCTTAGGCCGGGATTTTCTAACCATGCACAGCTCTATGAATTGCGCGGTGCAGGGGGGGCAAAGCGGGGGACGGGCCTGCGATAGCCGGCAGCGATCGCACCTCCGCGGTGCGATCGCTGCCGGCTTTCGCACCCAATAGTGCCATCGTAAAAGGTGGTGCTATTGGGCGCGAAATTGGAAGCGAAAAGGCTCCTTACTTTTTCGCCGTCCGCGCTGTCTTCACGGTGTCCACCCTGTGCCGCCCCAATTCCTCCCCTTCCAGTGGTTACTCCTCCCCGATTTAGCTATCGCACGCGAAAAGGGACTTTTCACGTGCGCTAGCTTTAGAAAATAACCCCTTTAGTCTGTTGAAAAGGCAACCGCTAGAGATTTAATAATGGACGTAACCCTAATACAACAATATCTTTCTATTAATATAATTAATAGAAAACATTCCATTCTACCTCCTTGTTTGAATGCCCCGGAGCTACAATACCTCATTGAAAAATATTTGTTCTTTCTGTGTCAAGACCCTATTAAAGTCCCCACCTCTTATGCCTGGAATGGGCTTTTCCAACACCACAAAGGTCAAGTCTTCAATTTTGTGGCCTGCCTCCTCCCAATGAGAGACCAGGGGAGCCTCATACCTGCCTTATCTAATACAACTAATGTGTTCTGGTATTCATACTTTAAGGTTAGGGCTAGTCTTACCTACATAACACAGATAGCATGGGCACCTGTGGAATAACAGGAGGACTCAGATCGTAGTTTAAAAGGACATCTTTTGAGCAGAGCAACTATATCCCCCTCAAAAGATAAAGGACAAACACTACACTTCCCACAAGGGTAATGTCCCCTTCCGGTACATGCATGTCACAGGGGATGGCATAATGGAGTGAACCAACCGGTCTCTAAGGTTACAAGCTTGAGAGAGAGCAACAGTAGGACCCTCCTGAAACACTGGATGTAATCTTATAATGTTCCAGTGTGTAAGTATACTTTTGTGTACCTGCCATGTGTCGGGTGTAAAGGACAAAAACACAAGTCAAATTTGATTTCTCTCATGAACTATGTGATTGTAGTAAAAGATCCGGTTGGCCTACCTACCCCTCTTAAGGGACTGTTTCAAGACCCTACTAGGATAGCCTCTCTAAGAATCTGTTGTGCATGTCAGTTGTTTTATAATAATATTGAGTATGAGAAGAGCATAATTACCTTAATCTCAAAAACTGTCCCACAGGAACATTTTGTTTCAATTTCAATGGATGGCAACTATTGAAGTGTAACAACTTATTACAGGCCATCTCTTTCCTAAAAACAGAAAAATGAAAGCCCTCCTCATGTGTTATAGCTATGTCCAAAAAATGTATCAATGTGTCACTCACCATAGAGGTGAATTGCAAATTATGGTCTTGAGTGTTAAGCCAGACCAAAAAGCAGTGCGACTGCCTGACCATAGTAAAATTACATCATCAATGTAACTCCTCCAAAGAATTATATTGTTCCTAAATTGACATTGCATTAACATTTGTTCTTCAAAGTGGCCTATAGGTAGGTTAGCAATATCAGGGGCCATTAAAGCCCCCATAGCTATTCCCTTTATTTGTTGAAAAAAGGTCTCCCTAAACTAAAAAAAAATTATTTTTTCTAGCTAAAGACATAGGGCCGGATTTTCAAAAGGTTACGTGCGCCGGGCCTAAAGCCCCGGGACGCGTGTAAGTCCCGGGGCTTTACAAAAGGGGCGGAGCAGGGGTGGGGCGGTCCGGAGGTGGGGGCAGGGCCAGAGGCCTCTGCACGGCCACTGGGCCGGGGATTGCGTGCCAGTAGTCGGCCAGTGCACGCAACTTACTTCAGCCCCAGGGCTGAAGTAAGTTTTAAAACAAAAAAAAAAAAAGAAAGCATTAAAGGTAGGGGGGAAAGGGCGGGGGAGGTAGGGGAAGGGAAGGTGGGGGGGGGGGGGGTAAGGAAGTTCCCTCCGATTTCAGAGCAGCCTGGGAGGGAACAGGGGAAGGCAGCGCGGCTTGGATAGGGCTCGGCGCGCACAAGGTGCACAATTGTGCACCCCCTTGCGCGCGCCGGGTAGCACACATACACGTACTCACGTAGGCCACGCGCGTATGTTTTTAAAATCTGGCCTATAATGTCAACTAAAAACATGGCATGGGTCTGGTCGTTGTTCTAACCACTCTCATATAATATTAAACAGCCTCATCTTGGGGGCAATGTCGAAGGTAACCATCCGGAGATCTGAATATAGGAGCTGGCAAACTTTCTAAAATTGTAAAAATATGGCCCGAATCCCTAATGTAGGAAGGAAGCTCTCAACAAAAACCCTCACATTTATCAACATAAACAGAAAGGGTCTCAAATAAAGAGCCTCTTGACGACACTATTGGTCTCCCTGGGGGTTTGGTTAAACGTTTATGAATTTTGGGCAATATATAAAAAGCTGCACATATGGAAAACGGTACTGTCATGAATCTCCGTTCCTTAGCAGTGATCCACGGTTACTTTTAACTGGTGTAGGATCAGAAGTTAAATACCTAACAGAACTCTCTATTCGATAATTGTAGTTCAATTTCATCCACAGAATCACCAGTGTTCATAACAATTGCACCCCCTTTGTCTGCTGGTTTGATAATATCCTCATCAGACTGTAATTGTATTATTGCTCACCGTTCGGACTTAGTCAGATTGTCACTATGACTATAATGTAATGGATCTATTAGCCTGAACATCTCTTAACTAGTTCTACAAAAGTGGAAATAGTGGGATCCAATGAACCTGGAGGTAGCCATGAAGATTTAGGATTAACTATTGAAATCTCATTCAAAGACTCCTTTTGGGCTGAAAAAAATAATCTTAATCTCAATGATCTTGTAAATCGTTGTAAAGCCAATTGCATCTGAAATTCATTAAACTGATTAGTTGGTGCCAAACATAAACCCTTCTCCAAAATAGAGAGTGTTAGTCAGATTTTTGTTTTGTTTTTTGGTTTTGCTCGTTTTCTTTTTTAACCCTCTTTTTTTTGGTCTGAAGCTCTAAATGTTTTGTGGTGTCCTGTCTACATGTGAAGGGGAGAGATAAGGGGTTGTTGTGATAGATGGTGAACTGAGGGATAGTTTAAGGCATGTATGCTAAGCTAAGCCTGAGAAGTGATATACGCAAAGATATTCTTGAGAAGTGAGAGATAAAGAGGGTTATGTATAGTGCTTAAGGTTTTTTGTATGAACAATTTATCATTAAAGATTTAAATAAGTTTGTCAACTGATTATTGTGAGCAACTGTATGTGACTGTCATTTTTGAGTGTCTTGTTTTCGTATAGTACACCTACAAAAGAGAGACTTACATTGTCATTCCTCCCCATCCCAATTTTGTCTTCACATTATTTCTCAGCCAGTAAAGCAGAAAATCATGTCAGTCAGATGTCTTTCCGTTTTGCCAGGCAACTTCATCTGAGCGTCAGACTTGTTTTGGTGGGAGCTTTTTTTTTTTCTCCCAGCGTAACCACCCCTGAAGGCAAAGGAAGTAAAGCATAAGAGAAAGTCTCTGCAAGGAATATAAGTATAGAAAAGATGATAGAATTAAGAAACTAAAATGTATTGATATATTGGGATGGGGGATACTTTAATTTATTTTGAATTTTCAGAGAGAGAATTCTCTATGAAACATTTAGCAATGCATCTTCATTATATTTAATGCGCTTGGGGTAAATTTTCAAAGAAGCGCGTGTGTCCCCATGTGTGCGCGGTTTCCGACTGCATGCACATGGATGCGGCAATTTTACAACACGCGCACATCACTGCATGCATGTTATAAATACGATTCCCGCATGCACATGCGTGCCTGATTTTAATATCGGCGCGTGCATGTGTGGGTGGGTGGTGTCTCACGCGCGCAAGGTTGGGGGGATTTTAAAAAAATACTTGCGGCGACATGAGTAGGCCTTTTCCAGTTCCCTCCCACTCTGCTCCAATTAAGGAGTGGCCTGGGAGGGAGCTTTTCTATCCACCCTACCTAGCCTTCCTCCCTTTTCCCCCTCTCTCCCCCCTGACCCCTAAACCCACCCTAACTCCTCTAATTTTTTTTAAGAACTTATGTGCCCCTTCGAGCAGCAGTAAATTCTGCAAGCCGGCTTCCCTGGGACAGGGCCTAATGGCTGCTGTCCCAGTTGGCCCCCGCCCCTTTTTGTTCTGCTGGCACTTCTGTGCGTGGCCTGGCTCTTTTGAAAATGTGCTTGACGTGGCCAAGTGCGTATCTGCAGGATTTGCGTGCACCAGTGTCTGAAAATTTGGGCTTATGTGCAGAGGAAATTGTCTGTTGGCACTAGTATCTTGATGGCTCCCAAAACTTCTTCCTCAGAGATAGGGGAATTGAATGTTTCAGAATCTTCCACATTCAATTTATAACAATATAATGACCTTAAAAAAGGTCTGTGGGCCTATACTCATCCTCCATGTCACATGAAACTTACAATGAAACATATAACTCCCAGAAATCCCCCACCATCTACTCAGGAGATGAGCATAATGTATCACCCAAACTAGAAGAAGTTCTGGTACCTTTTAACTAGTTAGCCAGAATCCCTTTTGACTTATTGCTTTTCTCAAAGTAGAAGAAACACCTCTGGGTCTGGTGACTCATAGTGCACTGCAGGGGGTCATCAAGAACTTCTTTAATCAGAACTGAAGTGCATTGGAGGTAGAGACACTCACTGCTACCTGTCCTTGTGGCCAGATAAGTTTAATTTTTATTTAACATTAGCCATAATATAGATTTCTTTCTTGCTGACATTTATTGTTCTGCATGTCTGTGTTACGTGGTTTGAAATCTCTCTCTCTCCAAGCTGGTCTGTATTAAGTAACTGTGTATGTTGTTTAAAAAAAAAGCGGGTATCTATAAGAGTTATTTATCCTGGAGGAGAACTGTGGATTTCCATAGATTGATAAATAAGGAGGACAGCAACTTTGAATGTGAAGTTTATTTTTGCAGAGCACATTCCATGCATTCCTACAGGATACTACTACCAAGCTACGCTTGAAACTTTTCAGGTAATTTCACCAGCCTTACTTGTTAGTGTAAATGGACAGGCCCACTCTTGTAGAAAAACCAAAGAGGAATAGTCTTGTGTTTCTAGCAGCCAAACTTTCACGTGTTTTAAGAGACTCTCCAGATTATATTCCTGCCAGTTCGGGTATGATAGTCCCCCTTGAGCTCAGGATCTCAATAAAATTCATACAGGCGCCCCTGCTTTCTGCTTCCTCCATAAAAATCTTCTCATTATCTGGTGCATCGCTGTGATGCTTCTCTCTTTCAGCCAAATGGGTAGAAGCTACAAGACATATAACTACTTAAACTAGTGCCATCATTTTCAACAAATTAATTTTTCCTATCAGAAAGAGAGGTAGGGAAAGAGAGAATGAGTGGGTATGGGGAGGAGCTGGTCGGTCTGGCGTTCCACTGCCCCTGCTAGGTAGCCTTCTCACTGTGGCATGATAGTAATATAATAAATGATAGTCAATAAAGAGCAAAATGGCCCGGCACCCAGTCTGCCCAGGAAGCTGCTATGGTTGTAATTCCTGCTCCCTGCAGGCTACTTCTAGGCAGAAACGTTACCACATAGTACCTCAGTGCTTCAGTTCCATCCTCTTGGTGCTAGGGATCCTCTGTGGTTTTTCCCACATCTTTTTCAATTCCATCATCATTTTTGTCGTCACAGTCACCTCCGCCGGGCGGGCATTCCAAGCATCCACCACACTTTTCATGAAAAAATATATCCTGACCTTATTTCTGACTCTATCCCCCTGAAGCTTCCTATCATGTGGGTGGCAGGTGCTTCTGTCACACAGTGGCGTAGCCAGAACTGATTTTTTGGGTGGGCACAAGGTTAACATGGGAGGGCCATAGGCATGCAGGTCTGAGACCTACTACTTGTATTCTTATTGATAAATAATACCATATACTCCTTCCTACGATAGCTTTCTAAGTAGTTTGCAACAGCCATTATGCATCAAGTGTGAAACTTTAAAACATTTTACCTCAATTATTTCAAGCACTTACCAGCATTACAAATTCCTTATTAATCTGTATTAATTTTTTATATTTAGTGCAGTTTATAAATGCACAAGTAAGAACATAAGAAAATGCCATACTGGGTCAGACCAAGGGTCCATCAAGCCCAGCATCCTGTTTCCAACACTGGCCAATCCAATACCCAAAAACTAAGTAAAAAACTAAAACTAGGTAAAAAGCAAAGAAAACAAACAGATCCAATCAATCGTAATAAAACGAAAATCAATGTATTCTTTCATGAATCCTCTTTGCAGAAAGCCAGAAATCATCATAACTACAATAACATTGCTCTGCACCTATTCTGTGTAATGCTGAGCTAGGACAATTAACATTACAACCAACAAGAAAAGAAAAATTCAAATTCTGGTGTCACTTCAACAAAAAATATCCCTCCGTTGCTAAACATTTTGTGAAGTAACACAAACTCCTGTAAAAATAAGAGACATCCAGAGTCTTTGCCATACCATACAGTCACAGCACTGACTCTTAGGACTCAAATAATAGTAACACTATGAAAAAGCAGCAATGCATGTACTACACCAGGCCCTAGAACATTAATACATCACCTACTGGAATAACAAAACAAGCCAGACTACACACGCACACAGGCAAAACAGAGACCGACCTTTACCTAATATAGAAATAAGAGACTACAAATTAGAAACAGAAACAGGCACACAAAACCAAAATAGAAAGCCTGAGAAACTAGACTCTGAACAGTGGAATATTGAAGAAAGAACAAAATACAAAAATATAAGAAATGCACAATCCCAAAGTTGGCATATTCCAATTGTTAAAATCTCAAAATATATATATATTTTTTACCTTTGTTGTCTGATCTTTATATTTTTCTATTCAGTTGGTCCCAGTCTTTTTTTAAATAATTTAAAATATAATACAGAAAAAAAGTATTACTTAAAGATGCAGAATTTTAAATATTTTGAACAGAATTTCCATAGAAGCTCACTGTAAGAGTGTCCCTTCCACTCTCTCTCCCTACTCCCCTGGCCACTTTGCCCTCTCAGGCCCCAACTTCTCCACCTGCCACTATTTCTCCCCTCCCCCTTTAGACTCAACCTCTTCCACTCTACCTCCACTCCCAGAGTTTGACCCCTCTCTCAGTACTGCCCCTCACACAGGCTCTCTCTGTCACTCTCTTTCTCTCTCACACACACATCCTCAAACAAAATCCCTCTCTGTCACACACACACACACCCTTATACAGGGTCCCTCTCTCTCTCACACACATCCCCTCATACAGGGTTCCTCTCTCATGTGGCATACACCCTCACACAGACTACCTATGTTTCTCTCTCACACACCCCTTCACCCAGGCTCTCTCACACACTCCTTCACAATCTCCTCATATAGGTTCCCTTTCTCTTGCATCCGCACCCACAAACTTTCACACATGCTCTCTCTCATCCCCCCTTCCCCCAGGCTCGCAGTCTTACACATACGCACACACACATTTCTACACATACTCACTCTCAAAGGGGTTGCTCCATCTTTGTCCAATTCTGTGCAGAGGGGAAAATTCTGCGCTCAGTAGCGCAGAATTCCCCCAGGCCTAACAAACACAAGCTCTCACTCTCATATACTCTCCCACACACACATACACACTCTCTCACATTCTCTACACACATACACACAAGTTCTCACCCTAATATACTCTCCCACACACACACACACTTTCTCTCTCTCTCTCACTCTCACATGCTCTACCACAAATACAAGCTCTCACTCTCACTCCCTGACTCCCATTCTCTCACACAGAGATGTACACCCAGGTTCTCATTCTTATACACCCAGAGATGCACACCCAGACTCCCATTCTCACCCACAGACAGATACAGACTCAGGTTCCCAGTCTCATGCTCTCACACATACACCCCCAGGCTCCAATTCGAATTAACACACACACCCCCAGGTTCCCATTCTAACCAACACACACACAGGCTCCCATTCTCAGCCACACACACATGGGGCCTTTTCATTAGGCATAGCCAAAGTCCTACTTCCTCTGTGATTAGGATGGGATCTCGTGACAGCCTTGCAGCTACGGCTCTCCTCTTTGCTTTCACGGGGATGGGATCGCGCAATGGTCTTGCTGCTCTGATGTCAGACAGCCCTGGATGGGTGGGCCTGAGCCCAATAGTGATGGGCCATCCCCCCCCCCCCCCCCCCCCCCCGTGGCTCTCCACTGCTGCTACAAGCAAAGTCCCAGAGAAAAGGAGGCAGTACCTTTCAAGAAAAAACAAATCTTTAAGCGAGCTGCAGGTTCCAGGAGAGAAATTTTAGGCCACACCTAGATTTCTGACAACCCCACCCTGAAGCATTCTGCTACCTGCCATGCTAATTTCACATCTAGAAAGGGAGCTTAATAATTAAGTCTGAGGAGAAATTAGGAAATATGGAGAAGAGACTGACGTATTGTGAAAGTTGGCAACAAAGGCTTACTAGAATGGAAATATTATATGATAAGAAAATAGAAGGTTTAGAAAATACCTCAAAATATTGAAATTTGAAGTTGATAAATGTTCCCAGACATCATTTGATTACACCTCAGGATATGCTAAGGGAGTATATGCAATATATATTAAAAATGCCTTTACAGTCTCTGCCTCCTATATCTAAAATATATTATATTTCCTCGAGATCAAAAGGAGATGCATTAATAAGATCAGAGGAACAAGAATCATTGAATTTGACTGCAATTATAGAGGCCACTTTAGATACAGAAATAACCACTAAGGCGACACTTTATGTTACCTTTGCTCACGCCATGGACAGTCTTTAGGTTATTTATGAGAAATCGGTTAGCATTATTTCACGGTGAGAAGGTTTGGATATATCCAGACCTATCCAGGCAAACACAAGATAGAAGAAAAAAATTCATAGCCTTGAGATCAGAAGTGGTAAAAATAGGAGGCAAAATGACTTTAAAATATCCCTGTAAATGTGAAATAATCTGGCAAAATAAGAAATATATATTTTTTGAACTATCACAATTACAGAATTTTCTAGCTTCTAACCCCCAAGATATTGTAACCGAGGTTGTTGAGGCAGTGGAAAAGTAACAGTTGTATATCTCTTGAATTCAATTGTTTCCAGAGGGGATTATGTTTTTTCTCTCTCTGTTTTCCTCTTATATCGCTCAATGTAATCTAATCTTTTCCTGGATATTACATGCAACAAATACAAGATGGATAGATTTAGAAATATGTTTTTATTTGTAATTTTGAAATATATGTTACAATCCGTCCAATTAATTATGATTGTAATAATTGAAATGGCATAAATAAAAAAATTAAAAAAAAAAAAAAAAGAAAGGGAGCTTAGCAATATATCCATGCTTTGTGATGCAGTATGGAAAAAAAAAAAAAGCAGGACTAGCCAAAAGTTTCCCTTCTTGAAGTGGGTAACTTGTCAGTTCTGCTTTCTTGCAGCTGTTCACATAAGCCACAGAAGTCAGCTCCAATGTGCCTTTGGCCACTGGTTTCCTCTGGGATACTCTGAAGTGTCTCTCACTTCTAGCTCTGACTCATCTGGCAGGCATATTTTATTAGTAAGCAAAGCACGATGTGACCTCCCGCCAGGGCAGCTCACAGAGCCCGCGCTGCGGATTATGGAGTCGATGCAGTCAATATCTACTTCCTCAAATCTCTGAGGTCTTAACGATCTCTCTCTCTCTCTCTGCTGTGCTGAGGCGCTGTTGCAACTGCCATCGCACTTCCTCCAGCTCCGGGCTTGGCTCAGAGGTGGGGGAAATTTCGTGAAAGCCCTGAAGCTATTCGGAATAAAAAAAAACCCCAACAAGCCCCAATCACGT
This sequence comes from Rhinatrema bivittatum, assembly GCF_901001135.1. NCBI lineage: Eukaryota > Metazoa > Chordata > Amphibia > Gymnophiona > Rhinatrematidae > Rhinatrema > Rhinatrema bivittatum. Next base: position 239,482,315 of record NC_042619.1, on the reverse strand, counting down.
TCCTTTCCTCAGCGGCACCAAAGCCGCTTCGGCTGCGGGAGGAGGGGGACGCGAGCCGCTGCACCGGCTACGGTAAGCCAGGCTTTCTTTATACTGCGCCCACCTTTTGCTGGAATACGAAGAAAGCGATGAGACATTCAAATAAAATATTTGTGTGCTATGGAAAAACTGCTGGGTGCAGCTGTTTCTGCGCCCAGGGCAGATATTTAGGGTTAGACCCCTCTCACCCCCCCCCCCCCGACCCCATCTTACCAGTGGCTCTGGCAGCAAAGGCACCGCTGTCCTCCTGGGGGGGGGGGGGGGCAACTTACTCCTGGGGGGAATTCTGCGGACCAAAACTTACAATTCTGCAAACTTTATATTGGTCAAAATAACACCATTTACATGACAGTCTTTAAGTACCGGTAATTACATTTTAAATTAATACCGAAAAAAAGTTATTACTTAGAGATGCAGAATTTTAAATATTTTGAGCAGAATTTCCCTAGAAATTCACTGTAAGAGTGACCCTTCCACTCGCTCTCCCTACTCTACTGGGCCACTTTGCCCTCTCAGGCCCCAACTCCTCCACCTGTAGGCTCAACCCCTTCCACTCTATCGCCAGTCCCAGAGTTTGACCCCGTTCTCAGTACTGCCCCTCACACAGGCTCCCTCACTCTCACACACACACATCCCCTCCTACAGGGTCCCTCCCTCTTGCATACACACCTGTGAGCTCACTAGTGTTGCTCTTACAGTAGGTAATACAGTAAAGAAAAAACTGTATTTCCTTATTCTCTTATATTTTAATTTTAACTGCTAATATACAGACCGATACAGTACAGTGCGCACTGTTAACCTGTCATTGGACGCGTGTTTTCTCTTACCCCTTATTCAGTAAGGGGCGGAAAATGTGTGTCCAACCCGCCGAACCTAATAGCGCCCTCAACATGCAAATGCATGTTGATGGCCTTGTTAGGTATGCCCACGCGATAAAGTAAAATGTGCAGCCAAGCCGCACATTTTACTTTCAGAAATTAGCGCCTACCCAAAGGTAGGCGCTAATTTCTTCCGGCACCGGGAAAGTGCACAGAAAAGCAGTAAAAACTGCTTTTCTGTGCACCCTCCGACTTAATATCATGGCGATATTAAGTCTGAGGTCCCGAAGGGTAAAAAAAGAAAAAAAAATTTGAAGCCAGCCGGCGGCTGTCGGGTCTAAAACCAGACGCTCAATTTTGCCGGCGTCCAGTTTCCGAGCCCGTGGCTGTCAGCGGGCTCGAGAACCGACGCTGGCAAAATTGAGCGTTGGCTGTCAAACCCGCTGACAGCCGCCGCTCCGGGTCAAAAGGATGCACTAGGGACACTAGCGTGTCCCTAGTGCATCCTTTTGCCCGTTTCTACCGCCGGACCTAATTTAAATACTGAATCACGCGCATAGGCGAGTGGCCTGCGGGCGTTCGCCCGCTCTCCCGCAGACTTTACTGAATCGGCCTGAAAGTAAAGTTAGCTAGAGAAACTTCTAGTAGTTAGAAGCTGTTAGAAACTAGTTCTGCTGCACTGCCCAGCAGACCCCCCCTGCTTCTGAGAAACAGTAAGGCATAAGAATTAAGTAGCAATTATAATCTGTTTAGGCCATCAGATGGGAGGAGGGCCTGTGAACAATGGATGGTCAAGGAGGGGAGGACAACACCCCCCGTTGGCAGGTGTTAAGTATACATAGACTATGCCCCTTCATGCATTCCTCCTCACCTACTTGAGGGCCTTTGCATAGCAACAAGAATGACCAGAAAAAACACCATCTAGAAACAGCATGAAAGCATAATGATTGGATACAAGGAGGGAGGAGGGGATAAAAGGGGGGGGGGGCTGGCTTTCAGGGGTAAGAAGGAGTGTATAAAGATGCTGCTCGGACCCACGGAGGGGTGCCTACTTCTGTATGACACCCGTACTTGCAAGTTGGTGAAATAAATAATTATATTGTTTCACAAACTTTTTGTGCTCACTCTCTTACCTTCCAAGAAGGTTTAGTCAGTTTCTTACAACACCCCACACAAGCTCCCTTTCTCTCTCACACATACATCCTCACACAGGCTACCTATGTCCCTCCCTCTCTCACACACATGCTCCCTCTCTCTAGTACAGGCTCCCTCGCACACACATCCCCTCATACGGGACCCTCTCTCTTGTATATACACTCACACAAGCTCCCTTTCTCTCTCATACATACATCCTCACACAGGCTACCTATGTCGCTCTCTCTCACACACATACACACTCCTTCACAGTCTCCTCATAAAGGCTCCCTCTCTGTGGCACCCACACTCAAGCATCCCCCCCCCCCCCCGCTCTCTCACCTCCCATGCTCTCTCTCACACCCTCCTGCTCACCTTCCCCTCTCTCTCACAACCCCTCCCCTCCCCCACACCCCCTCCTTTCCCCTCTCCTTTCTCATACCCTCTCCCTTTTCTCACACCCCTCTCCCTTTCCTCTCACACACACATTCACTCTCATGGGGCCTTCATCTTCACAGGAAGCGGAGCACACTCCATTCACGGCACATGGGGGCCTTCATCTTCGCTGCGAGTGGAACACATTCCACTGCACAAGGGGGTCTTCATCTTTGCCCCAAACAGCGCACCAGGGCCATCCTTGTCGCGCACTCTGGGGTAGATTTTCAGAGCCCTGCTCGCCTAAATCCGCCCAAAACCGGGCGGATTTAGGCGAGCAGGGCCCTGCGCGCCGGGAAGCCTATTTTACATAGGCCTCCCGGCGCGCGCAGAGCCCCGGGACTCGCGTAAGTCCCGGGGTTCTCGGAGGGGGGCGTGTCGGGGGGCGGGCCCGGTCGTCGCGGCGTTCCGGGGGCGTGTCGGCAGCGTTTTGGGGGCGGGTACGGGGCGTGGCCGCGCCCCAGGGGCGTGGCCGCGCCCTCCGTACCCGCCCCCAGGTCGCGGCCCGGCGCGCAGCAGGCCCGCTGGCGCGCGGGGATTTACGTCTCCCTCCGGGAGGCGTAAATCCCCCGACAAAGGTAAGGGGGGGGTGTAGACAGGGCGGGGCGGGTGGGTTAGGTAGGGGAAGGGAGGGGAAGGTGAGGGGAGGGCAAAGGAAAGTTCCCTCCAAGGCCGCTCCGATTTCGGAGCGGCCTTGGAGGGAACGGGGGGAGGCAGCGCGGCTCGGCGCGCGCAGGCTATACAAAATCGATAGCCTTGCGCGCGCCGATCCAGGATTTTAGTGGATACGCGCGGCTCCGCGCGTATCTACTAAAATCCAGCGTACTTTTGCTTGAGTCTGATGCGCAAGCAAAAGTAGGCTGATCGCGCTTCTTTTAAAATCTACCCCTCTGTTTGCAGCATGCTGGGGTCTTCTCTGCCATTTTCTGTGCAGAATTTGGCAATTCTGTGCAGGAGAGGAATTCTGCACTCTGCAGTAGTGCAGAATTCCCCCCAGGACTAGGTCAACTCCAGCAAAGCAATCATCCGCCCCTCTATCTCTCCTCCTACCCAGCATCCCCCTATTTCTCTTTCCTCACCCTGTGCCCAGATCCCTTTCTCTTCCCCTGCATCTCCCTCAATCCACTCTGTGTCCTGTATTCCTCTATCATTCTACTCCTTCCCAGTCCATCACCCCCCTCTGTCCCCCCCCCAACTCCATGCCCTATCCCACCTCTTTCTCTCCCCCCAATGTCTTGGCCCACTCCCCCTTTTACCCTCACCCATTTCTTAACTCTACATTCTTTTCTCCCCTACCTACTTCTTGCCCTGCATCCCACTCCCTCTCCATTCCTTGTCCAGTAGCATTCCTCCTCTCTCAGCTATCCCTCTCTCGTGCTCTCTCTGTCCAGCAGCAGCAGCTCCTCTCTCTCTCTCTCTCTCTCTCTCTCTCTCTCTCTGCACCCCTCCCCCCCAACCTCACACCCAGCAAGAGCTCCTTCATTGGCTTTCCCCTTCATCCCCTGCGCAGTGCCAGCCGCCTCCTCCTCCTTTCTTTCCCTCTTGTGCTGTTCGGGCTTCAACTCTGTAGATCTTTGTGCAGCACTAATAGCTGTAGAAACTTAAACTAAAATTAGCACAGGGCCTGTGAGCCAACCTGCACCTACAGGCCCTGAGATAGCCTTAAACCTTCTCCCACCCAAGCTTAAATCATTGCAGTATCCTGAAATATCGATGGGCTTGGAACCGCTTCCCTGAGTCCTTCAGCTTTCAGCCATGTATATCCTTGCTGTCTCCTCCTCCCATTGATTTTCCTGCCCTGATTTCAGATTTTAGTGACTAAATCTCAATCATTATGTCCCCCACTACAACCCGTCCTGTGAAATCATATAATTGGACATCATACTTTTAAATATTAAAGTTTGCTTTGTTATATATATACACATAATACAAATGTATTTCAGAAATCATGTCTCAGTGTCTAATGAATGTCATCTGTGATTTCTGGAGATGGAATGCAGAAAAATAAATTCCAAGAAATACTTAAATTTATCAATTAAAAGACATTCATATTACATTGGTTGAAAGTAATGGCTGGCTGGGCTGAAAAGGAATGCTTCACCTTCATACTCGCCATAGGAAGAAGAATCAAATTATGCTGGCACTTTGGTAACAGTGCAACAAAGTCCCTCCATTACCAGTCACTTTATGAAATAACAAAACCTTGCAAAACGTCACGCAGACCCTATATAGCAAACCTACCATGCCAAAACTGTGCTAACTCCCAGAACTTGGAAAGCAACAATTCTGTGTGAAAAGGCAACACTGCAAATATTCCACCTGGACTCAATACCAAGACCCCTTCTAGTGGGAAAACAGAAAAAGCTGGACTACGACAGTGCCCTACACAGAAGCTAGTTACCAAGCATTATCCTGCACCTCAGTCACTCATGCAGAAGAGACGGACTCTCACCAAATACAGAACGAAGATTAAAAAATTAGAAATAGAAATATGCTGACAAAAACTGAATTCTTTGTTGTGCAATCCAATCTATATCATCTCTCCTCCGATCCCCCTCCTGTTCCTGTTCCCTGCAGGGAAAGAACAAGAAGAGAAGGGGACCGGATTAGGGAGCTGCAGGATCTTCTTTGCTTTACACTCTGCTCCAGGCTATACCCCACCTCCTCCATCCTGTTCCTTGCATGCTGCCTGGGAGGGGAGAGGCTGAGACAGGGGCTGGAGCAGGAAGCCAATGACTTTATTGGCTAGTGCCCCCCCAAGACAACAGAGAATAACCCATTCCTTGCTGCCTGAGAGGGGCACGAACCAATAAAGTCATTGGGGGCAGAGCCCTGTGTGCTTTTGCCCAGAGCTAATAGCAGCCCTGGTGATGACACCCCCTTGGGCTTGACCCCTGAGGCAGCTTCCCCCCCTTGCCCTCACATAGTCCTGGCCCTGAAATAAACTATTGTATCCCACAAATTGCTATTGTAAGGTTTTGAAATGTCCCCAACTTTAGCACCCTGAGTATTTCATTAGTCCAAATGATGAAGTGCCATGGTTGTAAGACTATAAGATGGCAGAGCTCCTCTGGCCTGAGGAGCTTGTAAGTGCAATCATCATCAACCTACCTGCCAAGAGGGAATTGCATGAGAGGAAGAATCTTTTAGGAAGGAGACACAGAGAAAATCAGTCACATTTTTGCACGACTGAAAGGGACTCTCCCTTTTAAAAAGGGAGAGCGTGCGAATGTGTAAAATAAGTAGGCTGTGTCTGGATAGCTTTCTCACCGTGAAGGTGACCACATCCTGATCTGGGGCCCAACCTTTTCTGCAGATGGCATTGCTGCTTGCTTGCTGCTGGATAGCAGAGGAAGGTGCCTGGTGGAAGCAGTGGAGTTCAGGCACTAACACCATCAGGCCAATGCAATATCGTGTGCTGGCCACAGCACATGACTCAAACGCACAGCCAATCGCATGTTTGGACGTGCATCCATAACCCCTAATGCAAGACGCGCATGTAGGTGATAGCGCTCATCGCATGTAAATGCACGTTGATGAGGCTACTATCTATTCACCAGCGCCCTACGCGCACATTTTTACTCGCTGAAATTAATGCCTGCCCTGAGCAGACATTAATTTTGGAGGAGCCCAAAAAGTGTACAGAAAAGCAGAAAATACTGCTTTTCTGTAGTTCCTCCGACTTAATACCATGGCGATATTAAGCTGGAGGAACTGAAAAATTAGAACCGTCCAAAAAAAAAAAAAAAAAAGTGAGCAGGCAGTCAGGTTAGGAAAAGGGGATGCTGAATTAAAGAGCATCCATTTTCCTAACCGGCTGACAGCCACCTCTGCCAAAGAGGCAGTAGGGGTGCGCAATTTCCCCTAGCGCCTCTTTTTTTTACTGTGGCATCAAATTTAAATATTAAATCGGGCGCCCGGGAGAGGTGGATTGTCGTGAGTTAAGGGAGCGGGCTCTCAATCATGAGTGCCCATTTAACGCACGTCGATATTGCATCGGCCTGCATGACAACTACAGCTCTGTCCCCGGAGGTCTATCTTTAATCAGGTTCACTTGGAAATCAAGCCAATGACTCGGACTTGCTAAGCATGTTCTCTCTAGATACCTAACATGAATAGTCTCCCACTTCAGAACTCCAAAACGTTCAGGGCTGGAAATCGCCTGAGAAGCTGATAAAGTAAGAATGCGCACATACACAGGCTCCATTTTGCACAATGCATCCATATGAGAGAACGTTATAAAATATCACAAAATCACTTTTAAAATCATTAGTCAAATTTTAGCTTTCAATAGCAGTAATCTCATCTGGAAAGAGTATTTATTTATTGTCAATTAATGCCCTTCCTCGGTTTGAAGCCCTTGGTTTCAAAATTCAACTCCACAACTTTGTTGATGGAGGCATTTAAATACCTTGAGGGCTTGAAGAATCAAACCTTTTTCAGAGGAAAGAATGCTCTAGAACAAGAAACCATGGTAGGAGGCTCGGGGGGAATGAACCATGAACAAAATCCACAAATATTTCTTCATAGAAAGGGTGGTGGATGGAAGCCCAGAAGAAGTGATGGAGACAAAAATGGTAATGGGATTTTTGAAAACATGGGATAAGCGCAACGGAACCTTAGTGACAACAGAGGATGGCAAAGAAGCACATACCTTTTGTATGTGTGTGGTGACTAGACAGAGCAGGGACTGTCTCTCTTGTGCAACTCTGCATACCTCTAGTAGCACTATAAAAAGGATAAGTAGTTGGAGTAATGGTTCCCCCTCAGGCCTTCAAGTCCATCCGATGAAGTACTTATTGACAATAAATACCTTATCCATTCAAGACTGCTATTTAACTTATCTGAAAAAACGTATAACTGTCAACTGTATTTTTCAACAGTTCAACTTAAAAGCGGGAATCCTCACTGTGTAGGGAATTTACTGGCCTGTCTGCAAGAGTCCCAGACTTAAAGCAAAGCCCAGGGCCTATAACTCAAACTGGGCATTACAATACAATAAGCACCCCCTTCAGGGAGATTTAGTGATATTGCAAGCTAAAAAATATTTGTTCTAGGGTGTTTTGAAAGCTTTTTTTTTCTTAAGTGATTGTCAAAACATTGCAAACTGATGTCACCGAAGCAAGCTTTTTCTAGACCACTAACATCCTGTGCTCCAGCCAATTGGATTGTTTGTTTAGAATCTGAGGTTCCATTTCACTTATAAAAGAAAACATACACTAACATTTTTTTATGCCTCCGCTTCTCTCCTTCCTCTGCCTGATTGCAGAGTTACACCTTAACCGCTGTGACCACAATTGTACTCTGCTAGAAAATGGTTTTTGGATGGTTAGATGTTAACAAAAAGCTCTGTAACCTTTGTAATATAAATCTGCCAAATCAAAATGGTGAATCTTATTATCGTGAAAACAATATAGAGAGAAATCATGTTTTTTTAATCAATTCAAATGTTAATCCATTCTTATCTAATTATATAATAAAACCAAAAGTTATATACAAAAATACAAAAGTATTTAAATGAAATTACAGATATTTAAATACAAGGATTTTAATTAGTACAAAAAGTATTTTAATTAGCACAAAAACATTGCTGAATATAATAGATGTAAAAATAGTATCAAAAACATTCACTCAACTTTACTCAAAAAAAAAAAAATCGCATTCACAAACACCTTTCATAAACCCATCCCATGTCACACTCCTAATGGTAAAAATAAAGGATATAAGTTCCTTCTAAATCGAATATTAATCATGAAGTATCAGATCTTCAATATATATTGATGTATAGATGAGATATCATCTTCTTCAACATTACTTCTTTTTTTTTTATTTTGCAATTTCAAAAATCCAGACATTAAATACATGTCCAAAGAAAATACAGGCATAGTAATTACATTTACCACATTACATTTTTCATCAAATTTACTGCCTGATATTGATACTTATATACTAGCATGGGGAGATCCAATTCACTTAGAGCAATATTACCAAGAACCATACTAATAAAATAATTGAAAGACAGTTAACATTTTTTAGCGCTGCTCTTTATCTTATCCTGTTTCTAGAGTCCATTGGTGATTTTGCAAAAAGTTCTCCAATTGTTCAGGGTCGTAAAATACATATCTGTTTCCTTCCACTCTTGTCGTACATTTACATGGAAATCTCAGAATTATCTGAGCTCCATGTGTTCTAGCCTGAGGTAACAGTAAGAGGAATTTCTTTCTTCTCCTCAGAGTATCCTTAGATCCATCTGGGTAGACCCAAATTTTTTGATTTAAATATGAAACAGATCAATTTTGTAGACTCTTTTTCATTATTATATCTCTGTCCCTCGATGTTAAAAATTTGACTAACATTGTGCCTGATATTGTTGAGAAGTTTCCAAAAACTCAGTAACAAAGAAATATAATAATAATACTAGCCGATACATTTCTTGACTAATTTTGAACCTGTGGAAGGGCGTGTGAATTCCTAAAAACGAGTCAAGAAATCTATTAAGTCGGTCCACTTAAAAACGATTACGGCCGTGCATCGGAGTGGGCGAACGCAGGGGACTGTACGTCTCCACGATGGATTTCTGGCTCATTTGCAGCCAGACTGCATTAGAAGGGACAGCCACCGCCATGGAAATTCCCCGCCGTCGCGGGTATTTCCAGCCCGGCAGGGACCCTCGGGCGGATCAGTGGCGAGGAGCGCAGTGCATATACCGCAAGGGGGGGGGGGCGGGGAGGAGAGAAGAGCGCGGTGTTTACCGCAGGGATCGAGGGGGGGAGGAGAGCTCCAGTTTCGGGGGCGGGCCCGGTCTTGGGCCCGCCCCCCGCGACCTCTCACTAACGCCTTGCCTCTTTCTGTCGCCCGCAGGTGGGCGGCTGCGGTGAGGGAGGCGGCGCTTCCGGTGGGGGCCGGAGCTCGCTCGGAGAGGAGAGCAGACGGGATCGGCGCCGCCGCCGGAACCAGGAAGACGGACGTGGGGCGAAGCAGCGGCTCCCGAGGATGCGGCGGAAGAAGCCTTGAGCGGAAATGTTGCGGTGAAGCTCCCCCCACCCCCCCCCCGGCTGGGACATGAGCCGCTTCCCGGCGGGCCCCCTTCTCTTCCTGCTGCTGTGCGGCCTTCCCACCCGACTGCTGGCAGGTACTGGCGCGGGAGGAGAGGGAGGGCGGAGCTGGCGAGTACCTTCTGCTCCCTTACAGAAACCCATTTTACTTCCCCTTTCTACTGTAAATTAGACGAACAGCAGCCGAGGCGGGATAAGGCCCAGTCTGCCCCCCCCCCCCCCCCTCTTAGCTTAGGATCTTTCTCAGCCGAGTTTGACAGTGCAGGAGGGTTCAGGTTTCCTCGGGGTGGCTAACTGCCTGCCAAGTTGCTCCAGTAGTACTAAAGAGGGACATAGGTGGAGTTTCCTTGGGGCCCTTCTTCTTAAATCCAAGGTCCAGAAAGGTTAGTAAAGTAAGGAAAAGTTTGTCTCTCTCCCCATCATTCATCAAAATGTGTTAAGGTGTTAACGCATGCAAAAAGTATGGTAACATATGGCACAAATGCACATTTTTTGGTTAGGGCAGGATTTAGTTAAATTAGGGGAAATATCGCACGGTTTTAATGCCGGAAATAACTACAACTTTTTTCCTGGTGTTAGCCTGTGCGATGTGCCCAAAATAGCCATAACGCAATTTGTAATAAATTCTTTTGGCCATTTCTGAGCGAGGGGAGGGGGAGAGAATCCTAAGGGTTTGTTAGTGACACTAACAGCTGCAACAAGGTGTTTGCTCCTGATGGAACAAATACAAATCCTGAAGCTTGGTCAAGTGACAAAAGCATGACAATTTATCCAAGATAGATTTCTGGATCATTTTCCGCATCTACAGGCAGCAAGCACAAGGGGATGAAGGGGAATATCTACTGCAAAGGATTTTCCCAGCTTCTTGGGTATTTCCAGCCTTTCAGCTGTCTCTCTTCTCCCCCCCCCCCCCCCCCAATGCAAAAAGTCCCTACCTGTCCCACTGATCTAATAAACAGGTTCCTCCAGGAGTCCTGCCACAACTTCCCACCCCTCTGATTATACCAAGAGGCCCTTTGGGGGGGCTGTGCCTCCCTTCCAATCCAACCTCCAAAAGCACACCTGACCACTCTTCATCTCCCTCCCACTATTCCAGAGGGACCCCGATTCTTTCCAAGGAGGAGGGAATTGCAGGCCCTCCTGCTGGCTTTGCTGCTACATGCTGTACAGTACCTCCTAGCAGTGCTTCACAATTCCTCATCTTTTACTCTCTGTGGTTTCTGTTGCTCTCCAATGCCCAGGTGGCTCAGGGCTTGCTAGTTTGAGGGCTGAAGGGTTCCCTTCTCTGAGCCACATCATTGGTGCCACTCAAATCAGCAGGGGCCACCATGATAATGGCAGCTGTCTTCCTTTCCTCCCTGGACATGAGTGCATCATCATGGTGTGTGTCCAGGCATGGCCAGCCCAGGCGGACGAGGGATCTGAAACTCAGATTAGCACTCAACATGGTTCAGAAGATTACCATGTGATAACATTACCCAGGAATTTGCCACAATTCTGGGAATGTAACTCTTGGCTGCATATTCAGTTCACATTTAGCCATGTAAAAACATTATCTCCAGTGTGTTGTCAAATATGGATTTGGATTTTAGATTTAATTACTTGTGTATATATATAATCATAATCATTTAATATAAATATATATATATAATATAATATATATAATATATATTATAATATATTTTTTATATAATCATAATCATTTAATTACTTGTGTGTATATATATAATCATCTATATATTTGATAATATTCAGTCCTGAGTACAAGTGATTATTATAGTCCTAAGTATATGTCTAGATATTATTTATTTCTGAGACTAAATATTATTTATTTCTATGTTAGCCATGACTCTGGCTTTTCCTCCTCCCAGTTCAAGTGCCCCTGTTTTATTGTAACTTTCATTCACTTTTTCTCTCTTCGCCTATTGTTCACGTTGATGTTAATGTTATTGCACCGCTGTTTATTGTAAACCGATACGATATGATTGGTATCATGAGTGTCGGTATAAAAAAAGCCCTAAATAAATAAATACTTCTTTCCAAACCGGAGCTCAAGGTGAGTTAAAATCTAGTTCCCTCTCCCCAGAGGGTTTACAATCTAAGGGCCTATTTATTGAGCTTTTTTTTCCCATAGACCAAGAATGGTAGGAAACCTTCAGTAAATGGGCCCCTAAGTTTGTACTTGAGGGCGAGGTGGCTTGCCTAAGATCGCAAAGAGCATGCGTGGGGAAAAGCGGGATTTGAACTCTGGCTCTCTAGCCTGCTCTAACCCCTAGAGCACGGCGGACACAATACACAACTGCCCTTTTCCCCATTTGTCAAAATGCTCACTGCCTTGGGGAATGTTTACAGCTGAACTGTGGGAGCAATGCTGTGTTGCTCCTCATATCTGACCATGAAAGGCTGGAGGTGGAGACAGTGTCAACCATAAAAGTAATTAGCACATGACATTTCCATCTGGAATTAACTCTTGATGCATTTCACAAGTTGGACAGAAGTGGATGAACAACGATCAGTTTGAATCGTATTCTTCAGTTTGAATCATATTCTGGCCCAACTAACTACATTTCTGGCCATGCAAAGCTGGAGGTGGGGAGTGCATCAACCAAAAGTAATTTGACAATATGGGGGAGCAATATTCAAACATTTCTATGTGAGTAAATGTGGGCTGAAAATTGCCCCCCCCCCCCCCCCCCACACACACACATGAGAAAAGTACATTTTCCTGCAGAAAAAAAGGACATGCTGGGAGGGAAAGTGTGCATAGAGGTTTCTCTGAGAGTACTCTGGTGCACCCTTTGCAGCAGCTCCAATGCAATATAGAGTACCTGGGTACTTTTGTGCCCACATTAGTGCTAGCGAGTTGTTTTCTTTTTAAAAAGGGCTTGCAGTATCGGGATTGTACTTGCTGTCTTTGATGTGAATGTGTTTAGTTCCTGGAATAACCCTTCTCTAGAAGAGAAGCCCAGAAAGAACCTTGAACAGAGCACTTCTCTTGGCTTGCCTGGAGCCATCCATGAATGAACAAGTGGTGAAAGGATTCCTCCTATGATTCAGCTGTAAATATTCCCCAAGGCAGTGTATGTTAATAGACAAATGGCAGTCATGTTGGTGTCCAGCTTCTTTATTATTTATTTATATACTGACATTCGATCTGTTTACATTCAGGTACTGTAGGTATTTCCCTATCTTCAGAGGGCTTACAATCTAACGGGCCGATTCAGTAAAGTCTGCGGGAGAGCGGGCGAACGCCCAGGCCACTCTCCTGTGCACGCCATTCTGTATTTAAATGAGGCCCGGCGGTAAAAACGGGCAAAAGGAGGCGCTAGGGACGCCTCCTTTTGGACCAGAGCGGCGGCTGTCAGCGGGTTTGTCAGCTGACGCTCAATTTTGCCGGCGTCTGTTCTCTAGCCCGCTGACAGCCACAGGCTCGGAAACCGGATGCCGGCAAAATTGAGCGTCCAGTTTTTGACCCGACAGCCGCCGGCCGACTTCCATTTTTTTTCTTTTTTTTTTTACTTTTGTGCACTTTTCTGTGCACCTTCCCAGTGCCCGAAGAAATTACCTTTGGGTAGGCGCTAATTTCTGAAAGTAAAATGTGCGGCTTGGCTTGGCTGCACATTTTACTTTTTGTATCGCGCGGGCATACCTAATAGGGCCATCAACATGCATTTGCATGTTGTGGGCGCTATTAGGTTCCGTGGATTGGACGCGCATTTTCGCAGTAAGGGAAAACGAGCGTCCAGTGGTGGGTTAAGTTTGTAGCTGAGACAATGGAGAGTAAAGTGACTTGTCCAAGGTCACAAGGAGCAACAGCGGGACTCAAACCCTGGTCTCCTGGTTCATAGCCCACAGCTCTAAACACTAGGCTACTCCTCCCTCTCCATGTGTGGTAGTATATCTTGAACTTAGCATTTTTTTTTATATTTATCCCAAGTTCTGTCAAAGTTTCAGATGTCTTGCAGATTCAGACTTTGATTTTCTCTCAGATTGGAGCCTGTTGGTTTTGTCAAGCAGAGTGATTAGTTTTATGAGGCCAATATGCTTTTCAGGGAACTGAGCCGTGCAGGCCTGGATTTGTTAATGGGTACACACTAGGCCTGTACCTTTGGCATAAAAAATCAGGCTGGCTGAAGATTTGCTGCCTTTCAGCTGTGCAGATCTCACTGGGAGGGGGAGGAAACAGCCTTCTGCTTCCTGATCCAGTCTCCTCCCCTCCCAGGTAGTGTGCAGGAGAGGGAGGGGCCTGGAGTACATATAGCAAAGCAAAGATGATCTATTCTGTTCCCTAATCTAGCCTCTCCCCTCCAGTCATTCACAAATGGGGGAGGAGGGGGGGGGGTGAGCCTAGAGTAGTGGGAGCAAAGGGAATCCTTTTAAGGAGGCTAGGAGAGGCTGAGTGGAGGATCATCAGGAGAGAAGGGATCAGCTGGGGCAGCATGTGTCTCAGGAACAGGATTGAGCAGCATTTTTGTATGTGTGTGTGGGTGAGCGAGAAGGGTTTGATGTTTATGTATACCAATTTGGATGGGAGATTAGAGAGTTAATGCCAAGGGGATCAGGACCAGAATACCCTAAGGACATCTGCCACCTCCCCCTCCCCACACTGCAATTCATATCCTCTCGCCCTTGATTTTGGATTCTGTCCCCCAGATCCTAGAACCTGCCTTACTTTTCTACCTCTTACCTTCTCTTCTCTGTACTTAAGATATTATTTTATTTTATTTTTATTGGGCGAGGAAAAGATCCCTTTTCCTCGTCCAATAAAAAGAAAATAAATTATACAGATGCAAGAAAAGTTGGAAAACTACTTTTATTAAAATAATGTAAAATAAAAGATGTAAATGTTTGTCACTGTTCTGCAGAATTTTCACATTTTTGCCACAGAATTAAAGGAAACTGGGAGTCAGCACCTTAGACTTTCTACTGCCTCTTGTCTGACCTTATGAGGAGGGTGGGGCAGATAGCACCAGCATTGCTAGGGGTGGCAGAATCCAAAGTCTCTCATGGGCTGCGTGCTGGGAGTATTGTCCTTGCATAACTTACTAACAGCAGCTAGGGGGGGGGGGGGGAATCCCAGGGTGAGACTTTTCATAGGAAGTGAGCCAGAAAGAGCTGAGTGACTCAGAGCAGAGATACCAGCTTTCTTAGCCATGTGCTTTTAATCACTGAAATATAAATATGCCTTCTGTGGTTATTTCCCCGGGTGTGCTGATGTAAACTTTTTCTGATTTGGGGATTGGAAGAACAACATTGTACCAGTAAAGACATGTGACATACACCTTATCTCTTTTTTTTTTTTTTTCTTTCTTTTTAGTCATCTCAGCTGTCACCACTAAATGGTATCTTTTTGTGCGTCTGCACTTTTTTTTTCCTTGTTTCACTTCCTTTTAATCTGATTGTAGGCAGACGTTGTACTCTGCTAGCCTGCATGTGGTAAGATACGGAGTTACCCAGGATGCAGCACAACCGATCTTTTTTTGTAATTTAACTTTTTATTTGGATAAATAACAACATACAAGCCAATAATTTTCATACAGCTACGTCTCCATAGAGACAAACAGATTATCCAAACAGTTTCCCCTGTACGTACCAGGATCAGTCCAGACTGCTGGTTATGCCTCCCCTCCAGCAGATGGAGGGGAGGCATAACCAGCAGTCTGGACTGATCCTTGGTACTACAGGAACGAAAATTATCAGGTAAGAAACTAATTTTCCTTTATACTCCCAACCCCCCCCACCCCCTACCCCCTCCCTCCCTAGTGTACAGCAAATACCATTGCTAGTATGGTTGTCACAATGAAACAATTGCCCCCTCCTGAACGGTAACAAAATATGTAGAGGCATCTTGTGCATTATACATAAATACAATTAGAATAAAATAAAATACAGTGTCCCTGACAGCCCTTGTGAACACAAATAAAATATATATGGCAAACATTTGCCTCTGCTCATACTTATAGTAAATAATCGGAGGAAAAATAAAGAAAAATGAAAATATACTAACATGCCAGAGATCAACCTATTAACCGATTGCTCTGAAGCCATTTGTCGAAGGGTGCCCAAATTTTCTCATATTTCGCTAAGCATCTCTGCGATAAGCAGCAATTTTCTCCATTGCTCTGATGCCTATGAGCTTGGTAACCACTAATCTCAGCGACGGTGCACCTTTCCTCTTCCACCACTGAGCAATCACTAACCTAACCGCTGTGGCCAGATAACGCAGGAGCCGCAAGGTAGTTATCCCCTGGTCCTCCGGCCGTAGCCCCAAGAGCCACATTTCTGGGTGTAACAATGGTTCCATTCCCAACATATCTTTAGCCAACCCATGAATTTGACGCCAAAAAGCGTGAATGAGCGGATAGAACCACCAGATATGGATAAAAGTGCCCGTTTCTTCTGTACACCGCCAGCAGATATTGGACAGCATGGGGTAGCACATTGCTAACCGGTCAGGGCAGAGATACCACCTATAAAGCAATTTATATTCATTTTCAATCATAGCAGCAGACATAGAATGGCGACCTAAACCCAAGAAACATTTATCCCATCGGCCTGTGTCCCAACTGCCCCCCAACTCCGTCCCATAGGCTTTGAGATGTATGGCAAGGTACACCCCATCATCATCCAATAGTCTATTTAATTTTGACATCAATTTAGGAGGTTTCTTAGTGACCATACAAAACCCTTCCATCAAAGAGACTCCGCGTCCCAAGTCATGAGAGACCTCAGGGCTGTGGATGAAATGACATAACTGAGCATAAGCCAAGAAATCAGACTGTGAAAGATTGTATTCCCTTTGCAAGGTTGAGAAAGGAGTCACAGCTCCCACCTCCCATACCTGTTGTACTCTATAAAGTCCCTTTAAGGCCCATTTTTGAAAAGTCTGAGATGCCCGTCCAGCAGGGAAATCTGACAGAAATCAAAATTGGGCAGGGAAAAAATACCCTTTTTCCCCGTTATGCGCTCCCTCCGGTTATACCATATCGTCAAAGTACAGTGTAAAGACAGCAAGATGGAGGGGTCCGTCAAAAATGGTTTCTTTTGCTCCCAAAAAATGCTCTCCGGTGTCTCTTCCCATTCTAGAGGCCTCAATATCCATCCACTGCTTCCTGTTACCTACGATGTGATAGTCTATGACCACTTGGAGTTGAAGGCTACATAGTATTTTTTCAAATGTGGTACTCCTAATCCTCCCTTAGCCCTGATCCTATACAAGACCATACGCGATACTCTTGGAGGGCGTTTTTTCCAGATATATGCAAAGAATTTCCTTTGTACAGCCTTGAACCAGGAGTCTGAGATCAGACAAGGTAATACCTGAAAAAGATAGCTCAACCTGGGAAATAAATTCATCTTCACAACAGCAATCCTACCCAGCCAAGATACTTGAAATCTATCCCATTTCTGCATATTTTTATACAGAGTATTGAGTAAAGGATCATAATTCACCTTTAAAAAGGGCTTTAGGATCTTCCACCAAGTTAACCCCTAAATATCATATAGGGCCTTTCGCCCAACGATATTGAAATAATTGGACAGATTAGATTGTTGTGTGAGCGAAAGATTCAGAGGTAAAATCTCTGATTTATCCATATTAATCCGGAAACCTGACACTGTTCCAAAATTGTCGTCAATGCCCTCAGGGAGATTTCTGGGTCTGTGACCGTGAAGATAATATCGTCAGCATATAAAAATATTTTTAATTGGGCTGTATCTATCCGCACTCCATGGATATCTCGGGAGTTTCGAATCAATTCTGCTAAAGGTTCTACACAGTGCAAAAAGCATAGGGGATAGGGGGCACCCCTGTCTAGTACCCCTATAAATAGGGATAGAATCCGTGTAAACACACACCCCCCCCCCCCACATTTATTTTTATGCAAGCCCTGGGATCCCTATAGAGTTCCTTCACCCAGCCTAAAAAATAGCCTCCCGGTCCCATCTTTTCCATTACTGCAAACAGGAAAGGCCAGTGAACCCTATCAAAAGCCTTCTCTGCATCGATAGTTAGCAGAATGGACGGGCACTTATTCTGGTTTAACACAGATATAATATTGAGAATCTTACGAATATTGTCAGAGGTGGATCTCCCTGGCATGAAGCCTGCTTGATCTTCCTTTACAAGACCTAAAATCACCATCTGTAAGCGAGTGGTTAGTACTTTGGCTAACAATTTGAGGTCTATATTTATCAATGAAATAGGGCAATAAGAGCCACATAACTTTACATCCTTACCAGGTTTAGGGAGGATGGTTATCCCTGTCGTATTTCCGTTAGGTAATAAATGCTGAACCTCCCTAAGGGCATTAAACATATCTGTAAGCGGATTTGCTAGAACTCCCATAAATGTTTTATAAAAGAGGGGGCGTCTACCCATCTAAGCCAGATGCCTTCCCAGCTTTGAGAGATTTGATAGCATTTTGCACTTCCAACACTTGGATAGGCGACCCCAATAGATCTTGCTCCTTTTGTGCAACTGAAGGCAATGACAGCCTACTTAAAAATTGGGAAATATCAGCCTCTGTGGTGATGTGATCAGTTGCGTACAAAGTTTCATAGAAGTTCATAAAGCAGGTCTTGATCGCTGATAACCTGGTTTGGTCCTGGCCGTGCTTATCTTGAATGACATGAATATGGGATTGTGTTCTCTATCCTTTCAGTTTATGGGCCAGCAATTTACTGGGCTTATCACCCTGCTCATAATATAATTGCTTCACTAAATCTAGTTGATATGCAACTTGATCCGCATCCAACCCCTTTAATTCCTGATGGGCCTCTTCTAAGTTGCGTAATGTATGGGGTTTTTGTCCCTGCTTATGTTCTTTTTCTAGAGCGGATATCCAGCTTAACACTTTTTGCCTCTTTAGTTCTTTTTGCTTCTTGTGATATGTGCTCAGACTAATGAGATTCCCCCGCATGGTGGCCTTCAACCCTTCCCACAGTGTCACTGGAGAGATCTCAGGAGTGCTATTGAGTGTTAAATATTCTTCTATCTGGTCACACACTTTGGGAAAATATAATTTATGTTTGAGTAAACTGTCATTCAGCTTCCAAAAACGAACTCCCGGCTCCCATTGTGGCATATCCACCTCCCACCACACCGGGGCATGGTCAGACCATGTGATATTTTCTATATCAGCCTGCCTCGTATGGGCGCTCAGATTTTTATCAATAAGGAAATAATCAATACGTGAATACGTATCATGTGGTCTGGAATAAAATGAGTAATTGTGGCTGTGGGGGGTACAAAAGTCTCCAAATATCGAGTAAATCCGTCTGCCATTAGCCACATCAAAGAACGCCTATCTCCCTGAAACGATCCATCCTTCCCTGAAGAGGTATCCTTGCCAATCTGAAGTGTCAAATTAAAATCTTCCCCAATCACTAAAAAGCCACCATCCAGGAGAAGTAATTTCTGATTGATCTCATCCAATAACACTCCCTGATTGTGGTTTGGACAGTACACATTTACCAAAATAAACTTGCAGTTATAAATCTCCACCACCAGTATGAGATATCGACCCTTTGGGCCTTCCACCTTGTTAAGTAATTTCATCCCTAGATTATTTGCAAACAGTATGCCAACCCCACTGTATTTAGAATCCGGGGTGCTGGCTGCAAAATATTTTTGGGAAAAGGAGCGCAGCTTCAGTAAGTGTTCATGGTGGCGCCTTAAATGCGTTTCCTGTAAGAAAACTACAGAAGCATGGAGCCGAGCTAGGTCATTACATAACATCTTACGCTTCATTGGCGAATTTAAACCTATCACATTAAGAGAGAGAAATCTAAGTGGAGTCATGATCCCTCATCTCCCCACCATTGCCCACACACCCAAACATACTATGGATCATTCTATCACATTCTAACACAACCATACAGAAATCAGACCCCCCCCCCCCTGAAGATATCTGAAGTCTCCCCACATGTGGCAGACGCCTGAAAGAGGGAGTGACGTCAAGAACCTCCATCCCCTCCCTCGAAACTTATGGAAAAGACATTGAAAAAACAGTCCAGTTCCAGAAAAAGAAGTTATATGAGAAAACACCATAGCAAGTCAAAGTTAAGTCTTAAACTGTATCGATGGTATAGATACTCTGGTGATGACACAGTAGTCCTCACACAGCAAACTCGCAAAACCCAGATGCATACCGAAAGTGTCTGCGCCCGTTAGATCTTCAGGTGGTAGTGTAGTCTTTCCGATTATCGGTATTAGCCGATTGCCAAAGCTCACCCGAGCCAGATGTTCTCTTCAGGCAGCGACCTCCTTTTCCCGCCCTCTGTCATTTTGCAGGTTCCACTACAGGTACGGCTGGGTCCGCAGATGAAGCCATGCAGGGAATCTCCATACCTCCTGCCCGCATAATAGTAATGGCTTCTTCTACTGTTTTGTCCCTGGAGGTCACTCCTTTAACTGTGAATGCCATCCCACATAGATATAGCCAATGATATTTATGATGATCTTTCCGGAGGAATACAGTTACCGAATGAAAATCCCTGTGCTGTTTCAAGGTAGCTGGTGAGAGATCATTATAAACAGAGAAGAGATGACCTTCCCATTCAAAAGCTTCCAAACACCAAACTGCTTTCATTATAGCTTCCTTTGTAATAAAGCTATGAAGACAAATGACGATATCCCTCGGGGTATTTCTTGGGGCCGGAGCCAACGCCCTATGCGTCCTCTCCACCACAATAGAGCAGGGGACTCCAGAGCCTCACTGCCATCCATCGTTGCTGCGGCTTGGAGAATTGCAGTACAGATGAGCTGAACTACTTCAGTGGTATTAGCGTATGCCGGTTCTTCCAGTAGGCCCCGTATGCGTAGGTTATTGCATCTAGTGCGATTCTCTATATCTTCCAATTTCAGCGCAGTGTCCTCCTGCTGCCATTTCAGAGTGTCTAGCTCGGATGTTAACGTTGTAATTCGGGTATCGTGAGCCTCAATCTGTGCTTCGTTGTCCTCCACCCGGTGCCCTAGCTCTTTGATATTGCTGCGTAGGGCAGAAACGGCGTCCCGAAATTCATCCGCCAAAGCTTTAATGTCATTTTTCAGATCTTGAAAACAAACTTGTAGATCTCTTTTTTGAATCGGCTCGACTCCCCCAGCCGATTCCTGCAGCTCCGAACGCTGTTTGTTTCCCACCACCTCCGGGCCCTCTCCCAGCCCCATGGCCTCACAGGGAGCCACAAACCGAGATCCGCCGGAATCAAAGGAAAATTGCTGGAGATCCACCGCTTTTTTCTTAGACGCCATAACTACGCTGTTTAATGCGTCTTATTAAGGGTATTGAGAGCCGATACACCGTTGGAACTGGACGTTTTATCGATTAAAGCTTAGAGGAGAGTAGGAGAGAAATTCTAAGCAGCCATCTTAGATCGATGACGTCACTTCCTCCAGCACAACTGATCTTAGTAGCCTCAGCTTGGCCCCGACAGCTGTGGAACACTTATCTCCTGGACCTCTCCATAGCAGAAGCAATCCGATTGCCAGATCTTCCAGATCTCCTAACGCAGGAAGATGGCACTCTTCAACACCCAATGCATGTATCCCTCCACTTGACAGCATGGAACAAGGAATTTCATTAGAGGCGCAAGCAGTCTTCTTGAACTCAAGAAAGCCTTCCACTACACGGGCTTATGGGTTCAAGTGGAAAAGGTATTCCTCTTGGCGCACATCTAAAGGAATAGAACCATTGAACTGTTCGCCAGAGGCCCTTCTGGACTAACTTCACAGTTTATATCAAACTGGATTAGCGACAGCATCAGTTAGAGTTCATCTCAGTGCTATTGCCACCTATCATAGATCACACCAGGGACAATCCATTTCATTTCACCCATTGATCTCCTGGTTTCTAAGAGGCTTACTACACCTCCGACCGCCAGTTACTAAGCCTCCAATACCATGGAATCTAAACCTGATCCTAGAACAACTAATGCTTTTTCCATTTGAACCGCTTGACTCGGCTCATATAAAATACCTCACATGGAAAGTGGTATTCTTAGTAGCAGTGACTTCGGCACGTTGAGTCAGTGAACTTCAGGCCTTAGTTCACTACAGCCCATATCTTCAATTCTATCATCATAAAGAAGTAATGAGAACTCACCCGTCATTTCTTCCGAAAGTGGTCTCTCATTTTCACTTGAACCAGTCAATTGAACTGCCAACGTTTTTCCCTAAACCTCACAACAATGATAGTGTTCTTTACATACATTGGACTGCAAGCATGCTCTCGCTTACTATAAGCAGAGAATGCATTCCCTAACACGGGCATCACAACTATTTGTCTCCTTTCATCCTGAAAAGATGGGATCTCCAGTAACAAAAAGGACCATCTCTAGTTGGATAACACAGTGCATTCAATTCTGTTACGATAAACATGATTTATCTCTTCCTTCAGCGCCAACAGCTCATCAGGTACGAGCAGTAGCGACATAATTGGCTCACTTAAAACACGTACAACCGAGTGACATTTGTAAAGCAGCCACCTGATCTTCTCTCCACACATTTACATCGCACTACTGCCTAGGTCAACAATCTAATGATGCAAAGATGGGCAGGGCGGTTCTGTATTCTATTTCAGAGTGATTCCTTATTCGACTATCCATGTCGTATTAGATCCCGCAAACCACGATTACAGATACCTACAGGCATGATCAAGAGCTTGGGACTCCTATGACAGCATGGCTAATTCAGCCCTGCTATCGACGGGAAAAAGCAAGTTTGCTTACTGTAAACGGTGTTTCCGTAGATAACAGGATGAATTAGCCATGCTGACCCATCCGCCTCCCTGGATAGTCAACACATACTACTGCCGTACCTATACTGCTTAATCACAGACTGAGGAGATTGCTGTTTCCTGCGCGGGAACTCATGCGCAGCCGCACAGAGCAAAGCTCTGTTTCCTTCTTAGGAAGCTCCGCCTCCCGGGCCCTGATTGACAGTTCCCCATGACAGCATAGCTAATTCATCCTGCTATCTACGGAAACACAGTTTATGGTAAGCAAACTTGCTTTTACTTGTTTTACCCCAATATATTTTATTTCTTATATTCATACGTTTTAGAATAAACTCTGAATAACTTTTAAGGCTTTCTTATAAATTTCCTTTCGAGAGTCTGTTTTCAGTTGTTCCTGCTGTAGCTAGGTTTGAGGTTGCATCATTGTGATGTTCATATCCTCAGAGCACCATATGAGCATGAGTGCCTCATTTTGCTTACAAGATGTTTGCCCTTCACTTTTGCAAGCTTTTTACACTTCCTGCCTTGATTATTGCAACATCTTACTGGCCGGTTTACCTAGTTTTGCCCTCTGATTTCTGTCCCTTCTGGGTTCTTCAAAATTGTAGACATTGACTCCTCTACCAATTACTGAGCTGCCAAGTTACTTAATTCTGGAGTATTTTTAGGGGAGGGGGCAAAGGGGCTAAGATCTCAGTTTCAGGAGGAAAATGAGAAGTTCTGTCTTGGCTAATCTGAGTTTCAGATGGTGGCTGGACATCCAAGTGGCAGTGTCAGGCAAGGGTTGTGATTTGGCTGTAGATGCTGGATGAGCATTCAGGTGCAGAGAAGTAGATCTGGGTGTCATCCGTATAAAGATGATACTGGAAACTATGGGAGGTGATAAGATCACCAAAACAACAAGTATAAAGAGAGGAGAGCCCAGAAGAGAGTCCTGAGGGGTATCAGCTAGTGGCAAAATAGCTGAAAGTGTGATGAGAGCATTAAAAAGAGAACCATAATAGAGGAGGGGTGCAAAAATCAGGTGAGGGCATAGACATCGATGATCTGCTGTGTCACAGGCATCAGATAGCTTGAGAAGGCTGTGGACTGAAGAGACCTTTGACCTGGGCCATGAAGAAGTCACTTGATACTTTGGCAAGAGCTGTTTCAGTGGAATGAAAATTGGAGTGGATTAAGAATAGCTTGAGATGTCAAGAGGCAGGACAGAATGGTATGTTCATGTAGTTTGGATGCAAAGGGAAGGAGGGAAATGGGACGATAGGGCATGTGATGGGTTTTTTTTTTTGAAGCGTGACATGATCACAGCATGCTTGAAGGCCATAGCAACAGTTGCAGTAGAGAGGGATAGGCTGAGGATATAACAAATGGAAGAGAGAATCATGGAGGAAATAGAACTGAGAAGTTGGGTGGATATGGAGGTCAGAGGAACAAGTAATGAATTTGAAGGAGGTGGGAAGATGGGCAGTTACTTCCTCCTATGATTTAGCAATAGGAGGAAAGGATGGCTGCAGGAAGGGTAGAAAGGTGGTGGTGGCCTAATAGAGACCTGTGCCCTTCTTCTCCAAATAACTTTTGAAGTATTCATCCAATTTCATTCAAATTTACGCCAAAGGTTTGAGAGTGCCTAGTGACCCCCGGCTCATGCTTTTCACATGCCCTCGATGCTCCTGGCCCTGACACAGAATCCCTTCTTTTTGTTTCAGTTAATCTCATGGAAATAACCATATGCACATTTCTGTCTCCAAGAAGGAAATATTCACATGTCTTTTCTTATCCTGTGGTAGTGTTCCTTGTATTTTTACATTTGTTTGGCACAAAGCTTCTGGCCCAGGCTTCCCACGTACCTTTTCTTGAATAGCTCTTGGTCACTCCAGCTCTTTAGTGCTCGTGAATCATGGTGGGTGGTACAAGATCTAACACAGCGATACAGAATCGCTCCCTGCCCTCTCTTTATCTAGGTCTAAAGCAGTGGGAGTGGCTATAGCAGGCACTACCAAAACTCCAAACCCTTGTTTTGTCTTGGGAAAGAAAACATGGAATGCAAATGACTTGGTTCTGTTAAGTGACATAGTAAAAAGAAAAACTGCAAAAGAAAAGGAGATGTGAATGTGGCTCTGGAAAGTGGGAAAACATCTATTTGTATATATTTCTTTCATGACCTGGAAAAATCAGTCAGTACTCACATTGATTTTTAACCTCCTAAGCTGAAAGAGTTTTTAAGAAATATTTTCACAGTCTCTCTGCTTTG
Organism: Rhinatrema bivittatum; assembly: GCF_901001135.1. NCBI lineage: Eukaryota > Metazoa > Chordata > Amphibia > Gymnophiona > Rhinatrematidae > Rhinatrema > Rhinatrema bivittatum. The sequence goes on along the minus strand of NC_042619.1, from coordinate 239,457,846 downwards.
CTTTGATTACAGAATCTCTATCCAAGCTGCCTGCTCCGCAGAATGTAAGAATTCACTCCTACAACCTAAAACAGGTGCTGCTCTGGGATCCTGTGCCTGTGGAGGATGATACGGGCAGAGTGACATACTGGGTGGAGTACATTGGGTAAGTGAATGTGAATCGCAGATTGGCTCTGCTGCACTCTAATGCGAAGAGCATTGGAGCAACCTCATGATGCTGGATTCGTGACAAAGGAAGCAGTGCTCTCAACAGCAGTATGTGTCCCCCATTGACTCTTGCTATAGCGAGGGCTGGTGCATCCCATTAGGCGGCCATGTGGTGCCGTGAGCGGAGCCTATCCCGCTCGTGGCCAAGACGAATAGAGGCTTGGCTGGCTGAGAGCAGTGCCCATCCTGCTCACGGCTGAGAAAAGCAAACACGAGCGGCATCTCAGTGAATGAGGTAGGGACTGGGGGGGGGGGGGGGGGGGGGAGGGAGCTGGGTGAGCGCAAGGCAGGTGGTTTTGCCTAGGGCGCCTTACACCCTTGCACCAGTCCTGTCTACTGTTCCATTTATTTTATCCTGGGAAGAGTTTTCCCATTGACCTGAGTGTGGGAGCATGAGCATTCAGTTTTAGCCTGCACCCTTTCCTGCTGACTCTACCATGGCCTCCTCAACCCTTCAGTCTTTAGCACTTAGCACACCCTATCTTTCACCAAGGCCTTGGAATGCCTCATCATATTCTATGGTGAAATCCTCTGTTTTCATAGCTTTTTGTTTGAAAAGTTCCAACCTGACAAATAGTGACTTATTGCCAGTGTTCAGTGGTTTGGAAAGAGAGGGTAGGAATGCAGTTTTGATCCCTACCAGTGTCAAACTGTGCAGATTTTGGCTCCCGACATCTGCAGCAGTGGATCAGAGCAGCACGCAGCGGTCTCTAGTGGAAGACTGCCCCTTAGTGGCACCTTTAGAAGTGTGATTTGTTAGCCCCTCTAGAAATCAGCTCTCCTAGAGCAGGTTTGGGCAACTTCTTTTTAACTGGGGCCACATTGCTGGGTCTCATTTGTAGCAGGTGCTGGAGTGGGGGGGGGGGGACCCCCTTTTGAGCTCCTTCAGTGGGAGGTTGGGGAGTCTGCCTTGGAGCTCATACCATTTCTCAGTCACTGTCGTACCTGTCTCCTCACTCATACACACGCTCTTACTGTCTCTCATGTATACACTAATTAGTGGGTAGTGAACCAAATTATATTTTCCTAGCTAACTTGATCAAGCTGATGTGAAGCATGCTTTGAACTATGCCTGCCCCCACCCCTTCTAACCCCACACATTTCTGCCCCAGTGCGGCTCACTCTGGTATGCGAGCTGCTGTCAAACTTCTTTTTGAAGACTCTGGCATTTCTGGAGGTGCGTGCGTGACACGTTACCTATCTGGGAACTCATGGCGATGTCAAAAAAAAAAAGAAAAATAGGACAGGGGGAGGAGAAAAAGAGCACTACTGCCATTACTTCCCCTTCCTCCTGGCTCTGCCGCCTCCTTATTCTCCTGGTTGTCTTGCTTTGGCTTGTGCTGGCACAAAGAAATACCCCCTTTCCATTCTAAATCTCACTGGAGTCAAAGTTTACATTGGCCAAGAAGCTTCACTGGCTAGCGATTGGTCCTCAGCTAGCTGTCCTTCATGTGCATTCCAGCCTTTCGATTGGATCCAGCCTTCCACTGCAAACATTCTGCCACTGGGGGTAGAGTAAGGGCTGCCACTTGTGCTCCTCATAGTAGCTTTTGTCCCTATCACCAGCATGGTCACATCCATGCAGTGCGGCAACTGCCTTGAGCCTCACTGCCATGCCAAGATAGGAAACGAGAACAAGGAAATGTGGAATCTGGCCTCTTCCTTTTCTTGGGATTAGAGCGGTCCAGCAAATAAACCTGCTTGCTCCTGGGTCTGGTCACTCTTCCTGCTGTCCTACCAGAAGGCGGCGTCGGTGGGCTGGTCAGAATAGAGCAAGGCAGGAGGTGGGCGGGTTGCATTAAACGGGGGTGAAGGGCTGCTTCTGGCCCCTGAGCTGTAGTGTGCCCATCCTTGTCCTAGAGAACATGCTGCAGTGAATCCAATATCACTGCAGGTCATTAAGGCAATTTCTGAATTATTCATCCAAACTGCTAGCCTAATGGAGTCCCAAGCACTGGGGTGTGTTTGTATTTAAGATGCTCATGTGACTTGTGGTTCACAAGCTGTCTGCTTGAAGCAGTCCACGAGTAGCAAGGAGCAGAGAGTCTGGGAAATTGTACCTATAGATACCTGCAAATTCTGCAATTTGTTAGCCTTGGGTGCAGTCCATGTGGTGATATAGGTCAAGAAATGAAATGAAAATGTTTCTTTGTGTAATGGGGGAAAAGTGACCTAGAAGACAAGATTGTGCATGGCATTGGGGTGGGAGAGGGATTGCTATCTCTGTGAGGGGTGACTAGAAGAGGACAGGAAGACTTGACTGGAGTTACTGAAAGGGATCAATAGGGAAAAAAATTGTAAACATAGAAAAAGTTGCTTATATCTACCTTTTGAAAATTTTGTGTACATCCAGATGGCTAAATAGCTTGCACTTGCAGTGATGGAAGTGCATGGGATCGCAGCGTATTGCAATACTGACGCTGCAAACTGGTGCTGGGTGGGAGAAGAAGGGTTTTTTTGGGGGTTTTTTTTTTTAATTTTATCATTTTCAGCAAACTTACAAGTAAGAAAACACAGAAAAAGAATGAGTAGCATATAGAATATCTAAGAAAGCATCATCCAGCAGAATATAAATTAATTTCCCTTACTCTTATTCCCAATTTAGGAAATAGTTTGAGGGGGTTGGAATACAGGGAGATCATAAGCAATAAATAAAGACAAGGTAACAGGTTTAATGTGCTCACTGCCTCCTTATTCAAAAATCTTCTAGATATTTATTAGACTGGGTAGTTATGTTCCTGGCATTAATAAAATGGTAGAAGGAAAATAAACGAATCATTCTGAGAGCATATCAAGCAATTACAAGGATATCTTAAAGAAAAAGAGTAACAAAGAGAGATTATCTGAGGCTTTAAGGAAAGCAATTCTCGTCTCCTCTCCTGAGTCACACGTGTGAAATCCGGATATAGTCGGATTTCTTGAGTGAAAGCAGACGGAGATATTTAAAAAATATATCTTCACTAATATCTTGCTCATTTTAAAAAGTGATCAGGAGAGTAGCACTTTCATAGATGAATTTTCCAAAAATGTACTTAAATTTTCCAAAGTCTCTGTTTTTTTTCTTGAACTTTAACCAGTATAGGCAGAAAAACTATTTTATTAAGAAGGTAATCTCTCTTCCTCACAGGAGGTCTGTTGTTTTTTTTTTTTTAAACTTTAGCTTACCCGAGGTGGGAGTGGGAGGGCTAGCAGAGAGAATCTTGCTCAAGTTTTGACATTTTTCATTGGAAGGTTGGTGGGGTTACAGGCTCCGCTAGTACAAGCCTTTTAAATTTTATATGGAGGGTGAGTGGGGGGATGGCAGGTTCTTTTATTTTAAAACCTAAGAGTGATATTAATAGGATATCTTCTGAAGATATCCAATTAAGTGACAGGTTATCCAACCATACTGGCTATATTCAAAAGATGGCCAGTTAGGTTTAAAATTAGCCGGCTAACTTTAATCAGGGATATTTAATAGGATGTTTATTAATATCCATGACAAATCTGGATATTTTTAACCAGATAACTTGTTCGCTTACTGAATATGGATCTCGCATGTGGAAAAATGTTTTTTTTTCTTATGACTTTTTAAAAAAATATTTTCCCCTTTGCTTTTTAATGTGGTTTTTTTTTCCATTTTATTTGCTATATAAACAGATTGATACAATATCAGTGTGCATTAAATTGGTGCTCATGATTAAGCGCTCGCTCCCTTAATGCGCATTGATCCACCTCTCCCATGCGCTTGATTTAATATTTAAATTGGCTGCCATAGTAAAAAGGAGGTGCTAGGTGAAATTGTGCACCCCTAGCACCTCCTCGGCAGTGGGCATGCAGGAGAGATGGCTGTTAGGTTAGGAAAATGGACGCTCAATTTTATGAGCATTTTCCTAACCTGACCTCCAGCACACTTTTTTTTTTTTCTTAATTCTCCTATTTCAGTTCCTCTGACTTAATATTGCAATTATGCCCCTTTAAGTTGCAACGATATTAAGTCGGAGGAACCGAAAAAAGGAACAGAAACGCAGTATTTTCTGCTTTTCTGTAATTTTTTTGGGCTCCTCAGTTGACAGCTGTTCCAGGCAGGCGTTTGTTTTTGTGGGTTAAAACGTGTGCATCGAGCGCACCCTTTTTTTTTTTTTTTTAAATCGGTGGGGGAGGGGAATAGCCTCATCAACATGAGTTTACATGTGATGAGTGCTAATCCCGTTTTGCATCAGGGGTTATGGACATATGTCCAATTGTGTGAACTGTGCGCTGTGGCCAGCACACAGTATTGCATGGGCCTGTTTGTTTTTATTTGTTTGGGATTTTTAAAACATTTTAACTTTTTTTTTTTTTTCTGGCAGGATTGAGGTTTAAAACTTTTTTTTTTTTTTGTTTATATTCTTCTGCCTTCCAGACTGTCTTTGTCTCCTCCCCCTTCAGCTCTCTTCTATACAGAGAGCAACTATGGGCCACTGTGGCCTTCTTTAGGCTTGGACCCGCCATGTCGGCAGCAGATCCCATTAGGCCTGGACCAAGCCCAGCAGCTGGTACTAGATGCGAATTTTTAGGCACTTGAGTGACAGGGTGCCCTGGACTTTTCCACTCCTGTGTGTGTGATTGCATGTATGGAGGGGACAGATGAAACCACATGGCAGCAACAAGTCAGCAACAGTGAGAAGGGGAGAGGAGCTTCGTGGAAGGGGAAGAGGCTCTTGGGAGAAGCGAATGTTAAAATTATGGTTAACAATAAGTTTTGGACAGAAAGAAGAGGTATAATTTGTTTGAAAACTAATAGTTGTACAATGTGTGGATGATCACTAATGTTGATGGACACTGGCATTTTTACTTTATGCATTTTACTTTATGCATTTGGCTCCATGGCGATCCGGGAAACTACAGACCGGTTAGCCTGACTTCAGTGCCAGGAAAAATAGTGGAAAGTGTTCTAAACATCAAAATCACAGAACATATAGAAAGACATGGTTTAATGGAACAAAGTCAGCATGGCTTTACCCAGGGCAAGTCTTGCCTCACAAATCTGCTTCACTTTTTTGAAGGAGTTAATAAACATGTGGATAAAGGTGAACCGGTAGATATAGTATACTTGGATTTTCAGAAGGCATTTGACAAAGTTCCTCATGAGAGGCTTCTAGGAAAAGTAAAAAGTCATGGGATAGGTTGCGATGTCCTTTCATGGATTGCAAACTGGCTAAAAGACAGGAAACAGAGAGTAGGATTAAATGGGCAATTTTCTCAGTGGAAGGGAGTGGACAGTGGAGTGCCTCAGGGATCTGTATTGGGACCCTTACTGTTCAATATATTTATAAATGATCTGGAAAGAAATACGACGAGTGAGATAATGAAATTTGCAGATGACACAAAATTGTTCAGAGTAGTTAAATCACAAGCAGATTGTGATAAATTGCAGGAAGACCTTGAGAGACTGGAAAATTGGGCATCCAAATGGCAGATGAAATTTAATGTGGATAAGTGCAAGGTGATGCATTTAGGGAAAAATAACCCATGCTATAATTACACAATGTTGGGTTCCATATTAGGTGCTACAACCCAAGAAAGAGATCTTCGTGTCATAGTGTGTATGTTTGGTTGTAAACCGTTTTGATTAATTCTTTGAATTGTAAAAGCGGTATATAAACATTTTTAAATAAATAAATAGTGGATAACATATTGAAATCATCGGTGCAGTGTGCTGTGGCAGTCAAAAAAGCAAACAGAATGTTGGGAATTATTAGAAAAGGAATGGTGAATAAAACGGAAAATGTCATAATGCCTCTGTATCGCTCCATGGTGAGACCGCACCTTGAATACTGTGTACAATTCTGGTCGCCGCATCTCAAAAAAGATATAATTGCGATGGAGAAGGTACAGAGAAGGGCTACCAAAATGATAAGGGGAATGGAACAACTCCCCTATGAGGAAAGACTAAAGAGGTTAGGACTTTTCAGCTTGGAGAAGAGACGACTGAGGGGGGATATGATAGAGGTGTTTAAAATCATGAGCGGTCTAGAACAGGTAGATGTGAATCGGAGAAAGTTCTTTTTTACTCAACGCACAATTAAACTCTGGAATTTGTTGCCTGAGAATGTGGTTCGTGCAGTTAGTATAGCTGTGTTTAAAAAAGGATTGGATAAGTTCTTGGAGGAGAAGTCCATTACCTGCTATTAAGTTCACTTAGAGAATAGCCACTGCCATTAGCAATGGTTACATGGAATAGACTTAGTTTTTGGGTACTTGCCAGGTTCTTATGGCCTGGATTGGCCACTGTTGGAAACAGGATGCTGGGCTTGATGGACCCTTGGTCTGACCCAGTATGGCATTTTCTTATGTTCTTATGTTTAAGAAAAATTAATAAAGATATTGTGGAGAAAAAAAGAATGTTTTGTAATAAGTACTCTGTGCCTGACATCCCAGTCTGTGAGCTTTACCCACATGTTTTTGGTATTGTAAAAATTTACTTTTAGTTTGAGCAAACCTTGTAAACCAGCAGTTCTACCTATATTGCTAAAAATATTGGTTGACCTGTTTCCAGCCTTGTTGTATCTTATTACATATTTTTGTCCTAATTTGATAATTTTGGAATAACAGATTGGTAGAGTCACATTCTGCTTTGAATCTGTCTTCCCCTGGGTGTGCTAGGTTCATGCTGTAAGTGCATTAATGTGATGTCTGCATGAGGTGCTAAGGAGTTGTCAGCACAGTATCCAGATTCATGTAGATTATGAAGATCGGGGAGAGGGAGCACTAATTTGCAGGACCTTTCAAAAGCTTTAAACTTTTTTTTTTTTCTTATTTTTTAAATAATGTTTCCTAGTGTGTAGCCAGATGGACTCAGGAGTTATATGCTCCCCTGCTAGCAGATGGAGATAGATTTCAAAACTGATGTCACCCTAGATACACCCCTGCAGTGACCTCAGCTCCTCAGTATCTCTTCGTTTCCTAGCAGATGTGAACGCGCTTTCCCTATCGAGATCACCATACTCTTTAGAAGAAGAAATGTTACCTTTAAATTGGAGAAAGATTGAGCCCCGCTCTCCTGCCATGATATCTAAAGATCCTTTCCCCAGTTGAGAATTCCTGAGGCAGTTTCCGAGATCCCTTAGAGGTGTGCTTGGTCCAGTTGCCGGTTCCCGGCATAGACATTGCTGCTGTGGATGTACTGTTGAAAAACTGTATATGAAACCTCCTCTATTTTTATACATTTTAAATTGTTTTTACATATTATGTAGTTCCCTCTCTAGAGATGACAGCGTAAATATTTTAGTAAATATTCTTCTTCTCCTAGGCCCACATGAAGAAAACATCTGAGCAGGCTTTGTGTGTGAGAAGGCCATGAGCCCAGGGTCGGCCCTTGTCTTTGGAGTTCTAGAAGGATTTGTTGTGCTTCAAAGGAAGGATAATTACTCAGATCGGAGTGCATTATATGCAGTGTCATGTATGGGTTCCCCAGATACCATTCTTGCTGTGTGGAAACTTAAGTCTGTTTCTGGGGACTGCTCTATTGACAGTATTGGAGCCCCAGTGATGAAACTGACAAATATTTTTCTGTCTTGTTTAGCCATAATGACAAAGACTGGAATGAAATAAACTGCTCGAATATCACAGAAACGAAATGTGATTTTGAACAGCACGTCTACTGGAGAGTTACACTACGTGTTCGAGCAATGCTCGGCCAGCTTACATCTGATTGGGTGAACACGACGGAATTTCAAGCAGACCGAGACAGTAAGACTCTCTCTGTCCTTTCTCCCCTCCCCTCCTCTGCCTCTCCTCATCTCCCACTCCTGCTTACAGCTGTATTTTATGGGATTGGATGGAAGCATGGGATGAGCTCTGTCTCCCATGGGCCAGGAAGCCTGTTATGTGTTGATTTATGATACTCCAAGTGATAAACATTGGGCTGCACCCTTCAGATAATTGTCAAAACTTTTTTAAAGCATAATTATACAGGGGGAGAAAGGTTCCAGGTCAGGAGCTTGAGGTAAACAGCACTCAACCTCTATAATATGCACAAAACAATCAGGCATACCCTTTATATTAAATGTGAAAGTTGTTTACTCATGTAACCAAAGGAAACCATTTCGATCTGACTGTCCATGATAGAAATGGAAACATTGGTATATTTTGACCACACAAGTATACATTGTAACCCATATATTGCTTGTTTATGTTTCCTTCAGTCATTAAAAAGACCAGAATAACTAACGTGTGAATTTTCTCCTTTTTGGTCTTTATGTTGATCAGAAGCAGGATTGAATCGGCAGTTTTGAGAGATTACGGGAAAGCTCCAGTATCAAGAGAGCAGCTCAGAGGGAAAAGGGGGAGGAGATTTACTGTGATTCATGGAAGGGTCCATATAGATAATGGCTCTGAGGGAATAGAGGGAGGAGATTTGCTATGATCCATTGAAGGATCCAATCAGAGAGCAAGTCTGAGGGATGTGGGTTTCTATCTCTCTACAGATCAGTGTGTTTGATATAGAGAGAAACTAGGCAAATAGTGGACAAATATTAGGTTTGACTATCTTTTCGCAAATATTTGCTGTTGTAAAAAGGGAATATTTGTCTGCTTTTAAGTAATGTTTTGAAACCCTCCTGAAGTGATTTGAAAGGGCATGAATAAAGATATTTGGAGTGCAGAGGAGGAGAGCAAGATTAACTCTCAAATTATTGGGCTCTGCTGTAACTCAGGTATCACCCCTAAAGAGTTAGTCACCCACCTAGATACTTGGCTCACATTTCAGTGCCACTATAACATTTTCAGCTCTAACAAACTTTGTACTTTGATCAATTTTGGTACAAGGTTTCACACGACTTTGCAGATGTTCCCTAGAAAACTTTGTTTTTAAATATCTCTACAGTTTTGATTTGATTTTTTTTTTTTAACTTGTTGACTGGAATAAAAGCTTTGGTCATTTTGGTTGATTGTTCTTTATTGCTAATATATGGATTTGAGGGCAGGTAAGAAGTCAAGCCTTCAGTGTTTTGGGGTTTTTTTGTCACTGGAGTCTGTAGCCTCCCTTAGCCCACACAAGTGATGTTGGCGAGCAGAGCCCTTAAGAGGCAGCTGGTCAAGGAGAGCAGGAAAGCTTTCACCTATGAAGGCAGCAGGGGCAGGAGAGGATTTTGCAGCTGCTAGCCATTGCAGCCCCCATGCTGCCCAGTTTTGCTGGTTGGTTTGTCCCTAGTTTCTCTTCTTCCATCTTGGGAAATGGCAACTGTTCTTCCACCCCTTGAGTGATGTCAGCAAGCTGAGCCTTAAGACTGTTTCCCAAACATTGTGTCATGGAGAAGTTACCACTGCCTGATGCTTAGGTGCAGACCAGCACCTGGGCTCTGCTCTCTGCATCTTGCAGCAACAAGAGACACTAGTGGTGACTTTTAAGCATGCAGGAATTATTTTCTGAGCTCATATGTAATCGTGCGCGACTCTGCTTCCTAACTATTTTAAGAGCCTCAGAGTGTTGGAATTAATGGGTAGCATGGATAGCTGCAACTACTTTGTGCAGCATTCACATAGAAACAGAGAAATGATGGCAGAAAAAGAGCAAACGGTCCAGCCAGCCTGCCCAGTGAGCTTATTGGTAGCATCTGCTGCGCCATACGGGTCACCTTCATATTTAGTTTCCCAGACCGTCAGCCAGGGCCCTTGGAGGTTGCCGTCTGACAGCATAAACACCTCTTTTGCTCTGGCTGATCGCCATGCCTGTGAGACGAGGAAAGTATGCACTGAGCTATGGGTGTGATTTATAGCGAGCGTTGGCAGCAGCAACTGCTGCTGAGCTTGGCAGCCACTTGCTGTTTTCTCTTACAAATAGAAGGAGATGAAGACAGAAGTGGGGAGCTCTTCTTAAATAGAAATGACAACAGAAAAGGACCAAATGGTCCATCCAGTCTGCCCAGCAAGCTTCCGGTAGTATCTGCTGTGCCGTGCAGGTTAACCTCATGCTTATCAGCTTCCTAGACCATAAAGGTCAAGGCCCTTGGTTGCTGTTATAATCCAGTTCCCCATTACGCCTTGCCTTTGAAGCAGAGAACAGTATTGGAGTTGCATCAAAGTATCAGGCTTATTGGCTAAGGGTAGTAACCACTGCATCCCCAGACCGTAAATGTCGAGGCCCTCATTGGATGCTGTTCAAATCCAATTCCCCTTTTCCCCCTGTTGTTGAAGCAGAGAATACCAGGAGCTGAGGGGGGCAGGATAAAGAGAAGTCCATGTGTGGTGAGGAGCTGAAGGTAAAGAAGGAGAAATCCGCAGGCAGTGGAGGTTGCAGGAGTATCTGCAGGGTGAGGAGTATGATGTGCCCATGTTGATAGGTGAGAGCAGAGAGAATGAAATAAAGAGCAGCAGGAGAGAAGGGAGGTGTGGGGGAGGGGCTCAAGGTGAGATTCCTTTATGATGCTTAATTGTGTTTGCAATTTATAATATAATCCACTTTGTGATGTTTTTATGGGAAACTGACTCAAATTTGGAATTAAAGTAAAGTTTCAAACTGACTGGAGCCCAAGGAAGTGTTAATGAAAAACAAATTGAAGCTGTGGGTAACCCACAAATATAACTTGTACTTCATCCTCCGGTGCCAGAGGAGCCATCGAGACAGTGGGGAAAATTCATGGAGGAACAAAACAGGCAGCAGTCATCTGTACCTGGGATTTAAAAAAAAAAAAAAAAAATAAATATATATATATATATATATTATATATATAATTTATTTATTTAACAATTTTGTCCATCTCCAGGGGCAGCAAAGGAGATGCCATGGAGACCATTGGGGTATTTTCCACATTAGTGGGGGCTGTTTGTGACCAGCCACTTTAAGGCATGAATCCAAGATCATCGGCATGTGAATTAGCGTCCCGATGCTCCTGGAAGAAGTTAGCTACATCTCTTGAATTGTAGCTAACTTCAAATCAAGTAATATAGCTTGTGATTTTTGAGACAAGCCACATTATTTGATGTACATTTATTAGGGTAGTAATGAGCTGATTAGCATGCACTTACATGTTATCCAGCTCATTAGCATACTCACAGTGCCAGGGGCAGAATAACATGCAGTATTTTATGTTTACGTACTTTTATTGAACAGTATTAAGACAAAACACTCGGTTGACACTGGTTTCTGGAGTCAATCACATGCAGTATTTTAAATACAGCACAGTCTACATATCAGTATCCTAGTCCATTAAAATGGAGGCCAGTGTTGCAGGAGGACCTTGTGAGACTGGAATATTGGGCTTCCAAATGGCAGATGAAATTTAATTTGGACAAGTGCAAGGTAATGCATTAGGGAAAAATAATCTATGCTGTAGTTACATGATGTTAGGTTCCACATTAGGAATTACCACCCAGGAAAGAGATCTAGGTGTCATACATTGAAATCGTCGGCTCAGTGTGCTGCGGCAGTCAAAAAAGCAAACAATGTTAGGAATTATTAGGAAGGGAATGGTGAATAAAACGGAAAATGTCATAATGCCTTTGTATCGCTCCATGGTGAGACCACACCTTGAATAGTATCTGCAATTCTGTTTGCCACATCTAAAAAAAAAAAAAAAAAAAAAAAAAATATACTGTGGACCCTCGAGTTACAACTGGCTTGACATACGAACAACTTGGGTTACAACCAAAATTTTAGTTTTGAGTTACAACCTGAATGCCGGCCAAGGCCATGTGTATCCGCTCGTGCGTGCAGTTGCTTCTAATTGGGCGTTTTTTCCTGTCAATCGTGGTTTTTTGGGCTTGTTGGTTGGGACATCTGCTCTGCTGTTGCAGTGATTGGCTGCTGCCGATGAGGCCTGTCCATCTCAGGCGCACCCAGAGCTGCAAATGTTCACAGGATCACATAGGCAGCCCCGGCACGGCATTGCAGCAAGCAACAGCATCACTGGTGACCAAGAAAACTTCTGTGCAGCAGCAGAAAAGGAGTGTAGCACTCAGCTGGCTACAGCAAGGTGCTGGGAGGGGGAAATGAGTGTTCCCTGTACGTACCCGAATCAGTCCAGACTCCTGGGTTCTGTCCGCTCACCAGCAGATGGAAGCAGAAAAAGTTCCAACTGACTCCGCCCCTTCCGTGAGGTGCACCTACAGTACGTCAGTATTTTTCTGCCTCCAGCAGATGGTGGAGGTGCAAAATCTACAGTCAGGTTTTTAGTCAGTTTTAAAATAAAAAGGGAAAAAGTAGATATTTTGTTGTAAAATGTAACCTTTTCTTTTAGTATTTCTTATTTTACTTTAAAAAAAATAAATAAGTTTTTTTGTGGAAGAAGGGTAAGCGGAGACTAGCCTCCCAGGGAGTTGGCAGGTCCTGAGGGGACCATCCTCCCTGATATTTGAGACTCTTGGCTTTAGGGGTTGAGAACCCTTGTCCTCAGTTTGTTGCAGCTTCTGGGGTGATACCGGGGAGCCCGGTTCACTCACCCCGCGGAACAAAGGACCCAGCTTCTATCAGGTCGTATATAAAAATAAATAACTTATTATTTCATTATAGCCTTTTTACTTTGCCGGTCGGACTCCCCGTTACCTTTTTTGCTGCTTTGGGCGGTCGACGGGCTTTTTTCTTTTGGTTTTTTTTTTTTTTTATATTTTCTTTTTCTTAAATTTTATGATTTACATAATTCAACATTACGGGGGTAGGAGTCGTCAATGCCTTGGTTCTTCCATGGCCGATGAACATTCTGCTTTGTGTTTCCTCCTTGGCCTCTCATAGGCAAGACTCTTCGACGCATAGAAACTCATCCGGAGGTGATTCTGGTAGCTCCGGAATGGCCGAGATGTCCTTGGTTCGCAGACCTTGTCACCCTCATAGTGGATGGTCCACTTCGTTTTTGGGACCTTCCCAATCTTCTCTCCCAGGGTCCCATTTGTTTGGAAGAGGCAGATCGCTTCTCTCTAGCGGCCTGGCTTTTGAAAGGTGTCGTTTGAAGGATAAAAGTTATTCTGGTGAGTTAGTCGCTACTCTTCTCATGTCAAGAAAAACTTCTACCTCTCTGGCTTATGTCAGGGTTTGGGGAGTTTTTGAATCTTGGTGTGTAGAGAATCAGGTAGTTCCTACTCGGGCTTTGATTCCTGACATTTTGTCATTTTTGCAGGCTGGTCTGGCTAAGGACTTATCCTGCAGCTCTCTCAGGGTAAAGGTGGCAGCTCTAGGTTGCTTCCATGGGAAGGTAAAAGGTGTCACCCTGGCTTCTCATCCTGATGTAGCTTGTTTTCTTCAGGGGCAAAACACTTGTCGTCCTTTCAAAAATCCTTGCTCTTCATGGAGTTTAAATTTGGTTCTTAAAGCTCTTTGTGCCACACCCTTTGAGCCTCTGAAAAGGGCTACTCTTAAACATCTTAAGTTAAAGGTGATTTTTCTGCTGGCTATTTCTTTGGCCCGCAGGATTTCTGAGCTTCAGGCTTTATCCTGTAGAGAGCAATTTTTAAGAATTTCAGATTCTGGAGTTTCTTTGAGGACTGTTCTGTCTTTTCTTCCAAAGGTGGTTTCTTCTTTTCACTTGAATCAGTCGGTTGATCTGCCATCTTTTGCTGATTCACAGCTTTCGGATCCTCAGTCTAGAGATTTGAGGAAGCTAGATGTGCGGCGGAGTCTATTGCATTACCTCGAGGTCACTAATAGTTTCCGCATGTTGGACCATCTTTTTGTGCTCTGGATCGACCCCAAGAGAGGGCACAAAGCATCTAGGGCTACTATAGCCCGATGGCTAAAAGAAGTTATTGGTTCGGCTTACTTCATGGTCAGTTGCTTCTGTCTGGTCTTCGTGCTCACTCTACTCGGTCTCAAGCAACTTCCTGGGCAGTGTGTCACAAGTATTTCCGCAAGAGATTTGTAGGGCGGCGACTTGGAAGTCTTTACATACTTTTGCTAGACCTTATTGCCTGGATGTTCAGGCTCCAGGATCTGGGGGTTTCGGTGAAGCGGTGATCCGGGCGGGACTCTCAGGGTCCCACCCTGTGTAAAGGAGCTCTGGTACATCCCAGGAGTCTGGACTGATCCGCGTACGTACAGGGAAAGGAAAATTGGTTCTTACCTGCTAATTTTCGTTCCTGTAGTACCACGGATCAGTCCAAAGTCCCACCCATTTCAGTTTGGAGATAAAGGAGAGTCCGCTCGTTCTTGTTGTTTACTTTGCAGATAAGTATTTTCAGATAATATGTTTGTTCTATGTTAGGTGCTCTGCTGCCGTTTGGGTCAGTGAGCCTGGTTCTTATGGAATGTTCTTCCAGTTTTTAGCAGTTAGCTACTTAGTTGGGTTTTTTAGTTGGGTTTTTTAGTTATTCTGCTTTGTTACATTTAAATACTGGCGTACTGTAGATGCACCTCACAGAAGGGGCAGAGTCAGTTGAAACTTTTTCTGCCTCCATCTGCTGGTGAGTGGACAGAACCCAGGAGTTTGGACTGATCCTTGGTGGTACAGGAACAAAAATTAGCAGGTAAGAACTAATTTTCCTTTTGGAGGCCAGAGATGTGCTCTGAGGGGGTTGGGAGGGGGGAATCCTCCCCCTTCCCCTCCCCCTCCTCCCTTCCTGCAAGCCAAAGATGTCAACTTGAATGGTGAGTAGTTTCTGGTAGGCTAGGCACATTTTTATAACTTTTTGGTGAGTACACTAGGAAAATTATAGGTGTTTCTGGTAATTACGCACATTATACAACCCTTTTTTTATTATGAAAATGTTAGGTAAAGGGTGCTTTGGAGGTTCGGAACCGCTTTATGGGTATTTCCATTATTTCTTATGGAAAAAATAGTCGAGTTACAACCAATTGAGTTCGAAACTCAAGGGTCCACTGTACTTGCATTGGAGAAAGTACAGAGAAGGGCAACTAAAATGAGAAAGGGAAGAAGTTCCATCCCCTATCAGGAAAGGCTAAAGAGGTTAGGGCTGTTCAGCTTGAAGAAGAGACGGCTGAAGGGGGGATATGATAGAGGTCTACAAAATCATGATAGGACTTGAACGGGTAAATGTGAATCGACTGTTTACTCTTTCATATAATACAAGTACTAGGGGGGCACTCCATGAAGTTAGCAAGTAGCTCATTTAAAACAAATTGAAAAAATTTTTTCATTCCGTGCACAATTAAGCTCTGGAATTTATTGCCAGAGGATGTGGTTATGGCAGTTAGTGTAGCTGGGTTTAAAAAAGGTTTGGATAAGTTCCTAGAACAGAAATCTATAAATTGCTATTAATCAATAAGGATTAGTAGCTTGGGATCTATTCATTTAATGTTTGGACACTTGCCAGGTACTTGTGATTTGGATTGGCCACTGTTGGAGACAGAATACTGGGTTTGTTGGACCCTTGGTCTGACCCAGTATGGTATATCTTATGTTGTCTGAATTCAATTCCCCTTTATCCCCCCATCAAAGCAGAGAGCAATGTTGCAGATGCTTCAAAAAAATCAAACCTTATTGGTTAAGGGTAGTAATTCCCATGCCTTTTGTTATGGGTAGCAACTGCTGCACTGTGCAGGTTACCCACCTTTTTCTTCATTTTTTGTCCTCTAGCCTTCAGGGGTCCATGTGTTTATACCATGCCCCTTTGAATTCTTTGACTGTTTTGTCTTCACTACCTCCTCTGGAAGGGCAGTTCAAGCAACCAGTACCCTCTCCATGAAAAAAAAAACCCTGATGTTGGTTCTGAGTCATCCCCCCTGGAGTTTCATTTCGTGACCCCTAGTTCTGCTGTTTCCTTTCCAACGGAAAAGTTTCGACGTTCCATACATCATTAAAACCTTTCAGGTATCTGAAGGTCTGTAATGTATCTCCCCTGCACCTCCTCTCCTCCAGGGTGTACATATTTAGATCCTTCAGCCTCTCCTCATTAGTCTTCTGATACAGATCCCACACCATTTTGGTCACCCTTTTCTAGACCGCCTCCATCCTGTCTCTATCCTTTTTTGAGATACAGATTGCAGAATAGAACACAGTACTTTAGGTGAGGACTTACCAAGGACTTGTACCAAGGGCATTATCTCCTTTCTTAAGGTGTTAGGATGTTTACTGCATGTTAAATGGCCTATTGCAGAGAGAAATAAGGGAAAAAGTACAGGACTGCTCCTATGGCCAAGTCCAAAAGCAAAACATGTCAAGCAGCATTCTGTGAATTTGCAAGAAGTCTCCTTGCCAAGTAAAAATGTTGCCAGCAGTAATCTTTTATGGGTTTGACAGTTGCTTGGTTTTGATTGTAAATATTACTACCCTTCTCATAAGGCTTGCGGATAACTGCACGGAGCAGCAGATGCTACCATGGGAAGCTTGCTGAGCAGATTGGATGGGCCATTTGGTCATTTTCTATTGTCATTACTATGTTACTTTGGAAATGAAGCCCTAAGTTTGCACCTTAGGCAATGGATGGTGAAATTATTACAGTCACCAATGTCACTAACAGGAAGTGTGTGTGAGAGAGAGACATAGGTAAGACCAACTGAGGTTTCTGTATTATAACGAAGCAGGCCAATGCTATTTCGTGCGCTGAGCCTAGCACACAGGCTAACAAGCTCTTGGACGTGCTAGGCTAACACCCGATGCAATAAGGAGATTAGCGTGTCCAAAAGGGGCATCCAAACCAGCGCGTAGATGAGGCTATTAGCTTTTACCCCCCGTTACAAAAAATCATCTGGTGTCCAATGTGCACATTTTAACCCAGGATTGGCATTAAGTCTTTAGTGTTCCGAGCCGTCTAACCCCCCCCCCCCCCAGAAAAAAAACAAAAGCCCAAAATACTGCTTTTCTGTGGTTCCTTCTACTTAGTATGTTTTGGGGGGGAATAAAATAATTTTGCTGGCAGTCAGATTCGGGAAACAGACACCTATTTATTGAACGTCTGTTTTTCTAACCTGTGGCTATCAGTGGGTTAGGAAAACCATGGACGCGCTAGGGACACACGATTTATCCCTAGCACGTCAATGTTTAGCATGATTCCTCATTTAAATAATGCATCACGAGCGCCTGTTTTATGCGAGCTGATTATTGCACCAGCCTGTTGGTAAATAGAATAAAGCACAAAGGGGGTCATTTATCAAAGTGCTATAATGGCGTTTTTGCATGCAAAAAAAGCCATTAACGCATGCAAAAGCACCATAACGCATGGTGTGATACAAATAAGAAAAAGGGGAGGATATTGGGGCGGGATTTTTGGCCAAGTGGGCTGGGCTCACAGTTTTGCAAAGCCCTATCACACAGCTTTAACGTGAATTTTAATTAACTACACCTTTTTCATTTGCGTAAAGCTGTGCGATAGGAATTTGCAAAACTGTGAGCCCACAAATCCTCCCCTCTTTGTTATTTGCATCGCATCATGTGTTATGGTGCTTTTGCATGTGTTAATGGCATTTTTTGCATGCGAAAACACCATATAGCACTTTGATAAATGACCCCCAAAGTTAGAACATATGGTAAGCCAGCTCCACACTGAAACACATTTGCAAGCCTCGCTACCTAAATAAACAGGGTTTTCTCTCACCCAAGCCAGTCTGTTCCCTACTTTTTGCCGGAAGTGAAGGAAGCAGGATGCCAGTGGCCAGTCAGTAGTTGGTTACTGTTTGGGTGCTTCTGCTGCTGCATACTCTGATGCTGCTGTACGGTGTTGTGTTCACACGTATTATAGTCCTTTATTTCACAGGCTGTGCTGTGTCCAAGGCTGGAATTTTTCTCTTATCTTTCCAATTAGCAGTAGAAATTCTTTGAGCCATGCTTGGCTGAGTTGTTTCAGCATCTGGTTATTGCCTTAGGAAACAGGGAGGAGATATTTTTGCAGGCATATGTGGGAGACCTTCTCTTGCTCGAGAATACATTGTCCTTGAGTTAGTAATGTAGCTCATTAGCATGTTGGAGGAAGTTTTTTTTTTGTTTTGTTTTTTTTTGCAGGTGGCTATTAAATCTCTATATTCCATGCCAAATGACCTTGAAGCTGCTGGACATACTGTTTTTCTTCTATGGGAAGGTGTAACTGTTCATGATGTCATCCAGAGGTGTTTCCTGTATATGTTCTCAAAGCAGTGAATAGGCCAATAATCCTTAACCTAACCTAAGTCTCATGCTGATGCTCATATATACCCCAACTCTGCCCAGAGTCACAAGGATCAACAGTGGGAGAAGGGGGATTTGAACCCTGGCTTTCCTGGTTCTCAAACCATAACTCTAAGCACTAGGCTACTCTTTACACATCAGTTAATTTAAAAGTCAATGGAGTTCTGTTTGGTAGCTGGATGAGTGGCTCATTCCTCTCTAGTGAGAGCCATGGTTCTGAATCATGTATGGATTGTGCTGATTAAAATGGTGTTATGCTAGTGATTTTATTTCATTTTATATTCTTTTTGTTTTTTGAGATTTACTACTGTAGTTTGTTGTTTTTATATTCCTTTGATGCTTTGTATGAAACTGGAACTTACTGATGTATTTATCATACTGCTGTATTACTTGGAGATGCTTCTAGTTTGAGGGAGACTGTAAATAAATATAACTTACCAAGTCTAGATCCAAGGTGTTCAGAGGACAGACACACAGCTAGGAGGAAGCTCACAGCCGATGAGGAAGGGTCTTCAGATCTACCGATTTGTGTAGTGCTAAGAAGACCCATGATCTGGGCACACTGTCATAAGAACATGCCATACTGGGTCAGACCAAGGGTCCATCAAGTCCAGCATCCTGTTTCCAACAGTGGCCAATCCAGGCCATAAGAACCTGGCAAGTACCCAAAAACTAAGTCTATTCCATGTTACCATTGCTAATGGCAGTGTATGTTACTTTATAAGTAGTTCAGAAGTTACAAATACATACATAAGTACATAAGATTTGTCATACTTGGTCGGACCAAAGGTCCATCAAACTCAGTATCCTTTTTCCAACAGTGACCAATCCAGACCACAAGTACCTGGCAAGATCCTAAAGGGTAGATTTCATGCTTCTGATTCCAGGGAAAGAACTGGATTTTTGTTAGTCTCTTCTGGAGAGTAACACGATGCTTTAGAAGTGACGTGCTAAACTGAATGAACTTGTGGAATGACCCGTGAAACACATTCTTCACTGATACTCAGACAAGATATTATAGAGGCATTTTACACAGGAATTTGAGGGTAAATGGTTGTTTATCCACAAGACAAAAAAATCCCTTAAATCCCCCCCCCCCCCCCCCCAATGTGGGGAAAAGTACGTGTGCTGTCTCCAGTGCACATACTATTTTTCCTATGTGGGAAAAGGAACAGTGCTAGGGACGGGGTTAGGGTAGGCCTGGAAAATTGTGCATGAGGATTTAATTAAATCCCTGCATGCTTTGCAGGTGCAGAGTACACGGGGTAAAGAATCCTGGTGGCTCTGTCCATAGTACCACTTTATCCTAGTTACTTGAAGCTGCTAGAGAATATATTACCATTTCAAATACCTTCCTGATTGGTGTTGCCCTGGGATATCTATGCATCTAATGTGCTTTTGGTTTCCCTGTTAAATCGCCCATAATCTTTGTTTCCCTATTTGCCCTGGCTTTTCTCATTTCTCGCTGCTGGGACATGCTGCAGTTGGGGTTCCAAGCCAGAATTAGGATGAGGTAGACGTAGAAGATCCCTGACTGCAGCGGTGTGCGGAGCGGCTGGCGTCCTAGAGAAGGAGCTGGCTCTCTGATGCAGGAGAAAAGAAAAAGGGCAAGCTGGAGATCGATGAGGGAGGGAGGGAGGGAGGGGCAGCTCTCACTTACTGATCCACATAGAGATAAAAAGTGCGTGTGCTTTTTATCTGCGGGCTTTGCGCTAATTCTCCAAACAAATGTATTTGTCTGCTTTCCCGCTGAAACCTGCCGTGTGCGCCTGCGTTTCCTGCAGGTAGAGTTTTGCTGGAAAGGTGCGCATGGTCGTAAAAGCTATCTACGTATGTGTTTACCTCCCTGGGAATGCCTTTCTTCACGTGTGGCAGTTTTCCAACAGCTGATTTTCACGAGTCATCTGCCTCTTCCCTGTGAAAATGATTGAACTTTGTCCTCTTAGCTGCTTTTCACTTTAGAATTCATTATTGGTTTTGTTTTTAGTGTGCTACCTCTTATTGGAACAATAAAAAGATGTCAGTTTACTGCTTTTTCAATAATGTTTATTTGAAAATTAAAGTACACACATTAAGTTCCAGGATAACCTGGAACATAATGTGTTTCCTCTCATCCTTGTTGCCAGACAGCATCAAAGCACATTAAAGAAGCCTGTATTCTTTGCAAAAAAAAACCAAACCAAAAAACTAACAATATGGATGATGATATCATCTGTGATTGATTGACTTTTGTGTATGTGTATTCATTTCCAGCAATTGTGGGACCACCAAAGTCGGTAAAAGTCAGTTCAGATTATGGATCACTTACTGTCACTTTCTCTCCTCCTGATGAGAGGATTTCTGTAATATCCTACCAATATTATGTGTACTACTGGAGAGAAAATACTGCTAAAAAGGTGAGACTTAATATTAGTTCTGTGGCTGAGCAGTTCTTGGTAATACACTGTTTCATTTTGCTTGCTACCTGTTGCTGTTCCTGATCTCATCCCTCCCATGAGTGGCCTGGTATCCCTCTGCTTGACTAGTTGTACTAACCTCCCATTCAAGGTTCAGCAAGGAGCAGTGCAAGGTGTACCAGCAAAACTACTATGGTCAGAAAAATTGCCTTAGAAATTGACTGTCTTTCCTTTGTTCATCTCTTATTGGGGGCATCAAACCTGACAGACCTTACTGCTTCCCATGCAACTTGCATCAGAGAGCCGATGGGCACAGACTCTCATTGTACCTTGCAGTTTAGCTTGTCTTTGGTAATTCCCTTGTTTTTGCCCTGTATCCCTTCTCAGCTCTGTGTGTAGTATTTTCCATGTTTATCTGGTGCTGTTAGGCTGGGCACCTTACCAAGCAGTGATCTACAATGCTGGCAGATGGACAATGGTCTACAGAAAGAGTTGGTAGCAAACTTAGTTACTGAGTTAATTGAAGATGAGTTTTTATCATAAGTGTGTTTTTATTAAGTTTTTGTTCTATTTTGGGCCTGACAGTTTCTTCCTGCTTCTTTGTACTTCCAGCTCAGTCAGAACTGGAACTGAGATCAGGCATCCTGAGCCTTCGTTCACAACTAGCCAGGGATTTTTCCCCCTGTTTTATATCCCCCTTCCCAACTCAGTCCAGCTGTCGCAGTTTGACAGTCCTCGGCCAGTGGCTCTGCACCAGAGCTCCTTCCAGAATCGTGAAATCATGGGCCCTAAATTCAGCCACTGGGGGGCACCATTGCTGGATGACTGGGACTCCCTTCCCTCAGAGGCTCTGACTGGCCTGGACAGCAAGAGACCTGGTGTGGGAGTTCAACCCAGGTCGTCTTCTGCATGGTGGCGCACGTCACTCCATTGAGCCGCTCTGTTTGTTACGTTTTGTCTACAAAAAAATCAAACTAACTCCCAAGTATTCATGTGACTACAGTTTACCAATAGAAAATTCTTCTTTCACATAGACTGAAGGAGGCGTTTATGCAAGCATTTCTGAAAAAATGGGGGTTTAATTTACCATATTTTTCCAGAAAGTCAAAATGGATGGCTTCTGCATGGAGCAAGCTTCATAGCTAGGGCCGACAATAGAAAAATGTTGAAACTACAAGGAAACCCGTTTAACATGAGGGACTAAGAGAAGAGGGAAAGCAGGGAGAAAATAAGGCCATGGATCAGACAATGGATACATTTATTAGCCAATACAAGGAATCAGAAGCGATAATGAAATTTAACTGGGAACCCATGCATGTCAGCAAGGAGTGATTTATGAAAACAAGGCAGTTGGTATAGGAAATGTGCTGCTTAATTTTGAGGAACCTGGAGGGGGGTGACTGACAAAATCCAATAAACTAGTCACTAAATAAAATTGACACAAAGCGCAAGTACTTGTCTCACTTCAATCAAACCTGACAGACAAAAGAGAGAGAGCGTCCCATGACTGTGAAACTGTGGTGGGTCCGAGAGTGAGCACTTCACACAGAGGTTTACCTTGAGTTAGTTCCCTTTTTATTCCCACTGATGCAGTCTGTCACAAAATGTTAGCTAATGGCCAAGTATTTTTATGTGCAGCTTAATAAATGTAAAGACTATTTTTGAGGGGATGATTGAGAGGACCATTTTGTCTTTGAGACAAACCTTTACTGGCTGGCTGACACCCTCTTTAGGTTATAAAAATTGCTAGTTTGTATATTTTTCATGGCAAATTAAATTGAGAGCCAAGAGGTGGTTAAAGCTTGTAAAAGTGAAAGGCCTGCAGCAAATGTTATGGGGCTGAGCAGAGAATGAGAGAGCAGCGTCAAAGCAGAAGCTCAGATTCATTGCAGGGTTTGAAACATTTAAGCCACCTACAATCAATGGAAACATCCTGAAGGAAGGGGAGGAGCGCGAAGGTCTGTGGGAGATGGATCATGTCCAGTTTGGATGCATTCAGTGACAACGTGAACACATCAAAGGTTAATATAGTAGAAGTCGGAGGAGGAGAGAGAGATTTGTGAATCTCCTGTGAAAAGAAACCAGCCAAGAATGCAAACGTCAACAAAGCAAACGCCATAGAAGTTAAATTCTATAGTGAGCATCCATGGCTGGAAGAACACCTGCGCCAGGACTGCTCTTTGCTCATGCACAAGGGGTAGTATTAAGAGTCTGTGAGCACTGTGCAAGCCCAACCTCCTCCAGGAGAATAGAGTTCACATCCTTGCTTGGCCCAAGTGGCTTGTTAAAGGTAGAGAATTGTCCCTTTTGTTGTATACTATGAGTAGATTATTCACACATGTAAATTTTTTGCATGTAAAGAGACTGAATTCAGGAACTATTATACTGACCTAAACTGATCTTCTGTTAATCAGAGACCCTCTTCCATGTGATGCTGTCTGTCTTTATGTGCAGGTATTCGTGTTTGTGTCCATGTATAAGATCAATGTGACTTACTTTCTCTGCTTCTTTGTGTTTTTCTGTTATCTCACAATTTATAAATATAAGATGACAGAGCAGCATTGCTACCAAATCCACTAGATTTATAAAACTCACAGCAGTAAAATTCCTTGGGCATCATCATCGCCCACAGCTAGTGCAAGAGTATTTGGTGCCCTAGGCGAACCTTTGGTCAGACACCCCTCTCCCTCCAACTGTAGCTCTAGCCTTCCTATCAGTGGCAGTGGTTCTAGCATAGTACCCCTCTGGGCCTTGTGATGGCTGGATTTTGCCACCACTAATATTTTGGCACGCTAGGCAACTGCCTAGTTTGCGTATTGGAAGCAGTGGCCCTGTCACCTCCTAAGATCTAGATCACAAAATCAAAGTACAGCAATAGGTATCAGGAATAGTTGGCCAGACCAGTCCCTCACGGTCTTATTTCGAGAGCTGTAAGTACCGTAATACAAAAATCTAGTAATATTTATTATTTTCTCCCCTGCACCCTGGTCTGCTGGTATTTCCCTAGGGCTCTTGGCTAATTATCCAGATCCTTGGTCTCCCATGTCAGTCACTCTTCCTTGTAACATGTCAGAGTTATGGTGACACTTGCAAGATAAGTCTGTGTGCCCATATTTACAGCTTGATCTTACCACCCATACTAGACCCCAGAGGCTAGTTTAACCTTGCCTGAATAGCCTGCATTATTTGTCCAGCTATTAGAGACCAGATCTGCTTTGTTTTAGGATGAGATTATCCTGGCCCAGGGTTGGCTATATTTCATTATATGCACATAAACTGTAACACTTTCAGTGCACTGAAATGGAAATGGGGTTCAAACATGCATCACACATTTTTCCTTGGATAGAATTTTTAGAAAATGCAACAGAAGCCTGTTTTAAAAGCTTTCTGAATGGAAAATCTTTTTTTTTTTTTTTTTTTTTTTAATAATTAAGGCTTTTATTGTGTACAAGGTGCACAAAGTACAAATACTGTTTAGACATAAGCAAATGATGTTACATCTTTTCTTCCTCCCCCTCCCTCTTCAAAGGGAAGAGATCTGGTTTGCATTTGTTTCTTTATATTGCCTTCTGCTTCAGAATGAATGTGTGAACCTAACTAAAGTGATTTGCTATATACTGGTCAGTACTGTGTGCATGTGGAAAGGAAGCCATGACATGCACACACACATCTAATTTTGACATTTTTTTTCCCGTCTTATTGTTTTTTAAGCTGGAAACATACTCCACATCCTCCACATCCGTTGTGCTTCATGACCTGGATCCATGGACGGTGTACTGTTTGCAAGTGCTGACAGAATACAAGATATGGCCAGAATCCAGGGCAAAATATGGGATACCCAGTGAAATTGTGTGTGAGAAGACTACAGCCACAGGTAATATTCTGTTAATTGTAAAGGCATTATGAGGATGAAAGCAGTTCAGAGAGAGGCTCCCAAAATGGTGCCAGCCTTCAAACATAAGCCCTTCACACAGAAGCTTAAAGTGCTCAAAATGTCTGTGCTCCATCAGAAACAAGGGAAACATTGATTTCCTAGCATATAGCCAGATGGACTCAGGACCAGTGGGTTATGTGCTCCCCTGCTAGCAGATGGAGACAGGTTTCAAAGCTGACGTCACCCTAGATATACCCCTGCATGACCTCAGCCATTCAATATCTTTCTGTCTCCTAGCACAATGGTCTCCAGCCCAGTCCTGGGGGCCCACTAGCCTGTCGTGTTTTCAGGATATCTACAATGAATATGCATGCACATGCAAATTTTCTCTCATGCATATTCATTGTGGATATCCTGAAAACCTGACTGGCTGGTAGGCCCTAGGACAGGGTTGGGGACCACTGTCCTAGCAGATGTGGACATGCTTTCCCTACACCAGCATTGATGGTTTAGCGGGATGGCAGTACTCGTTAGAAGAAGGAGAATTTACCTTTAAATTGGAGAAAGATTGAACCCCGCTCTCCTGTGATGATACCTAAAGATCCCTCCCCTAGTTGAGAATTCCTGAGGTGATTTCCGGGGCCCCTCAAAGGTGTGCCTTGGTCCGGTAGCCGGTTTTCCGGCATGGATTTGCTGCTGAAGCAGCTGAAAAGCAGCAGGTGCAGGAAGCCGGGCATGGCAGTGATGACCAAAGCCATCTCCCCCCCGCAGCCGGAGACTGTCTCAGTTCTCAGCCGGTAAGCACTGAGCCCAGGTAAGTAGAAGAAGGGATCCTCTGATTCAGAGACGTGGAAGGGCTTCAGTAAGTCTTTCCTCCAGTCTTTTGCTCGGTGCGCCATACCGACAACGTTCCTGATCTTGTTGGTGCAAGGGAAAGGGGGTTTCTGAGCGGGTTCACTGACCCTCTGATGGGCTAGGCCCCGCTTCAGGCTCAGTGGTGCCATTTTCCACTATAGACCGTCGGTACGTGCAGTGCAGGTTGGCCCTGCTGTGCGCCTAGTGCGGACATATGTGCGCACATTCTGGCACACATAACCACGCGCATATCTGTGTGCAAGTGCACAAGTATGCTTGCGCATAACCAGATGCTTAAGGGAGCTTCTACTTCCATGCATCGGAGTGGATCTGTGTGTGCTCGAATCCAAGCGCTAGCCGCTGAACACACAAGTTACAGATAACTATGGCTACTGCAGCAAAGAAGCACAAGTGACACTCTCTTTGTGCTGCCTGCCATATTAGAGCTTCACAGTCTGACCTAGAATCCTTCCTGTGTCAGCACTGTGAGGAGGCCCAGGGAGGACTGGACTCCCAGAACTTCTCCAAGCCAAGTTGGAAGATGGGTCAGCCACAAACGACCTTATCCGGTAGCACCCCGGATTTGAGTAATCCTGGGGCTGCGTCGGCCTTGGGAGAGGGCTAGGTATGGACCCGCGGGCTTTTTCTTGGATGGAATTCTTTCATGGCCTTCAAGCCTTTTGCTCCGGTGCAGTCAGTTGCTGCTCCTGCCAGGAGCGAGCCACAGCCGGGAAGGCCTTGTCCTCCCAGCCATATCAGCATACCTTGGGTCATGCCTAATCTCACCAAGGGTATCCCTGACAGGACCCAGACACCAGGGACAATAAAGGGGATGCAGACTCATTGGAAGAGGGGGAAATCTCTCCAGGCTTGGAGCCATACCAGTCCATGAATTGCCGGCACTGGGCTCCAGACCCTGAAGACTCTAGGAGTTTCCGGCACAGACCCGAGGACATAACCAAAGAAGAATCCCATCCTGGTGTCTCTATGGAAAGCCTCTTGCTATTTTCTGATGCTGGAAGCCATCCAGGAGTTGACTTAACCTGGAATGGGATGCCCCAGAAGCCAGTTTTTAAAGTAGTCAAGCATTGGAAGCTCTGTACCCACTGGATCTGCGGCAAGAGGACATCTGCGTTTCCCTAAAGTGGATGCTCTCGTCTGTGTCGTTTTGAAGCGAACAACTATCCCGGTGGAGGGAGGAGCGGCGTTAAAGGATGCGCATGATAGGTGGCTGGAGTCCATCCTTAAACAAGCCTTTGATGCAACAGCATTGACACTACAGATTGCTTTCTGTTGTGCCCTGGTGGCTCATTTGTGTCTGCTTCTCTCTCGAGAGGCAGATAGCTCAGGGGGTGCATTCCAGAGAGGTGATGGATCCCGCTGCGGCCTTTCTAGCGAACATGAGCTCTAACCTAGTTCATACCTCGGCCAGGGGAGTGGCCTCAGTGGTAGCGGCCAGAAGACAACTATGATTGTGAAATTTATCAGCAGACGTGACCTCTAAGGCAAACCTCTCAAAGATGCCCTTTAAGGGATCCCTCCTATTCAGAAGCGAATTGGAAAAGTTAGCCAGTAAGTGGAATGAACCTCCAGTGCCGTGGCTACTGGAAGATGAGAGAGAGGCCGCAGCATCCTTCGCCTATGAGGGGTCGAGCCAGGGGCTCCCAACGCTTTTGGTCCTACAGAAACTCGTCTTTTCAGCCCTCTGGAAAATTCAGTCCTTTCGGAACAGAAAACAAAAAGAGGGGCTGGTTCGAGTTCAGGTTTGGCCTGAACTCCCCAATGAACCATGAAATAGATGGAATACCTCCCTGTTCTCCGTTCTTTTACGGGAACTGGCACTACGGCCCCCAGAAGTTTCAAACAATCCACCATCTCTCAGTCCGCCAACGCTTCTTAAGCAGTCCGCAAGGGGAAATGACAAAGGGATCCCTGATGGGACAAGCAAAATCTAAAGCATAGCAGTCTCTTTCTGTAATTATGTTTTTATTGTAGAAATCAAAGTATTATACGCTCAGACAATCAGCAGTATCCCATATATGTATAAGATATAGCATTAACCATAAACAGAGCATTACATAAAATCATGTAACATGTGCCAACAATAAACATAACATCTAACTATGGAATTATACAGTAATCCACTAAATATAGAGTCTCATGGCTTTGACCCATATTTATGTATTTAAACCCCCCCCCCCCCCCCCCCGTGTTGTGCACATACAAGATCTCATATAGAGTTTGAGGCAGACCACTGTTGAAAAGCTTGCCACGTTTTGTGGAATTTCATCAAGATGTCCCTTCTTGAGGCAGTCAAATACTCCATATAATAGATCCACTTCAACCTCTGA
The DNA here is from genome assembly GCF_901001135.1 of Rhinatrema bivittatum. Classification (NCBI taxonomy): domain Eukaryota; kingdom Metazoa; phylum Chordata; class Amphibia; order Gymnophiona; family Rhinatrematidae; genus Rhinatrema; species Rhinatrema bivittatum. The sequence goes on along the minus strand of NC_042619.1, from coordinate 239,430,155 downwards.
AGTACCGCAGACAAAGAAGGCGCACTATGTTCCTTCCATCGTTTTGCAATTTCACCACGAACTGCATGAGCGAGCGCTTTAAGTAATTGTCTATGTTCAATGGACACCGTGGTTTCTGGAATGTGTAATAAAGCCTCTTTTGGGTTAAAATGTATAGGGATGTGCAACAGGTCCTAAAGCCATTTTTCAGCTTGTACCCATAATCGTTTGATTGGGCATGTCCACCACATATGGAAGAAGTCCCCTTCCTGACCACAATTCCTCCAGCATAGCGAGTCTTTATGAACCCCCATCTTTTTCAACTTATGGGGGGTTAGATACCACCCAAACAGCATTTTGTAACTATTTTCCACCATGGAAGCTGCTATAGAGCTGCGGCTGATAGCCAAAAAACAAACATCCCATTCTCCTTCTGTGAACTGTACCCCTATAGTCGTCTCTTTCTACCCCGAGGACCCGACCATCTGTGGTAATCTTGACCCCACTCCTCGAAAAAAGAAATAAATACCCTCTGACAACTGGAACCAAAGAGTGGGCCAACCTTGCATCATTGCGAAGGCTTTGCACTTCCTTAACCTGTCCCTGGTGGTTCTTTGGCCCCCTTGATAGGACTGCCCCCAGGACGAGGTCCTGGCAGTAATCTGGCACTGCGATTTCCTCCCCCTCTCCCCAGAGGTTTTGGACTGACGGAATCTTTTGTTGTCATGAAACCTAGTCCGTGCTAGTGCCAACTTCTACCCTTAGGCTTGTCCACGGGCAACTGGTGCACCTTTGTTTCAACCAGATGCTTCATGATCTTCTCCAAACAGCAACTTTCCTTTAAAAGGAAGTGGTCTAAGCTGCCACTTGGACCAAACATCTGCTGACTAATTCCGCAACCATAGCAGACGACTAGCGGACACTGCCGAATCTGCAAAGAGGTCCTAATTAGATTATAAAGGCATTGGCTCCATACGCCACCACTACTTCCAGCTGATCCTCCTGTTGCGCTTACACTGCTCTTGCAGAATGTGACTCCTGCAAGTGTTGGACCCACTGGAGGCACGCCCTCTCCACCAAACTGCAGCACACCGCAACCCTGATGGCCAGAGCAGAAACCTCAAAAATCCGCTTGAGATGGAGATCCAACTTTCGATCCTGCACATCTCTCAATGCGACAGAGCCCACTACCGGAATGGTAGTTTTCTTGGTGACTGCCAAAACTGAGGCATCCACCATGGGCAGAGACAACAACTTCAAGATATCTTCCAGTAAAGGATAGAGCTTTGCCATAGCTCTTCCGACTTGTAGACCAGATTCAGGAGTATCCCACTCTCTGACCACTAGCTTCTTCACAGACTTGTGAAGGGAAAAGCCTTAGCTGGCGCTCTCAGGCCATCCAAACCGGATCTGCGCCTCCAAGTCAGACTTTTCCTGCGGCACCTGGATTCCAAGCTCCTGAAGAACCTGTGGAATCGGCGGTCCAAGTTCCTCTCTGTGAAAGATGTGAATCACCTTGGGATATTCCCCCCTTCAGCCACAGGCACCTCCTGCGGATCCTGGAACAAGTCTGGCATGTCCTGTAGTGGAGTTTCTCCTGGGACTGCCCCAGGGTCCTCCTGCTGATCCTCCATATCATCCTGTGGGTCCCCAGAATCCAAAGCCAAGCTGAAAAGATACCAAGTTGCCTCGGTGTGCTTTCTCTTAGGAGGATTAGACTTTGTGCTTTAGACCCCGCCCCCCCAGGGGTTGAGGTAGAGTCACCTTGCCTCCCCCCTGATGCTTTTCTGGCCAGAAAAACTTTGTGCATCAGGAGAACAAACTCAGAGGAAAAATCTTGAGTCATCAGAATCTTGATCCTGAGGGGATCCAACATCTGCGAGCCCTGCATCCAGAGGGAAATCTTCCCCTTCGAGGTCATCCCAAATCATCTCAGGATCTGAAGCAGCTGGGAAGAGAAGTGGAGGAGGCGGCCTGGGCTCCCCCAAAACTGTGAGAGATCGCATGGCCAGCCACACGGCAATATCCAGAATGGCTGCTGACAGGCCCCCTCCCCCGCACTAGAGATAGAGGCCTCAGGAAAGCTCTGGCAAAGATGCAGAGAAAAAACGAGGGGAGGGCCCTGCCAATGCGCTTTCCACACCAGCAGCACACCCAGCGCGTAAGCTGAAATAATTGAGCCGTGAACATGACTCCCCGCAGACCTAGCAAAAAGCACGAGGCATGTTTAAAAACACGCGCTTAGTGCTTGAAACCATCCCCTCACAGCACTGCTGAAAAAAAAAACACCGGGAAAAACTCGCCTGCTGCACTGCACCCCTTCGGTCACCTGTCCTCCCCAAACTAAGTAACAAAACAGCTGCAGAGAAAGAGAGAAATTTACTTTTATTTATTTATTTTTTAAAAGATACCAGGAAAAGAAGGGAAGCCAAAAGAAATAAGATGGAGTGGACAGGATTGCTAGTGGGTCACAGCGCTGCCTCATGAAAACTGAGGGATCTGGACCACCAGATATCAGCCACATGGTAACAGGAGCGAGCTAAGGAAGGATCACCAACCCTCTGCTCGTCTGCCTTGATCAGGGAGGATAGCCCTACCAGGACCTCACAACTCCCCAGGATGCTCCTTATGAAATTTCTCAATCTTCTACATTTTTTTTTTAATCTCAGACTGCAGATTTTTCACTATCTGCCATCTGGGGACAAAAATGCTGAGGGACTGCAGATGGCACTGTACATTATATAGCAGTTTCAATAAAACTGTCTCTCCATCTGCTGGCAGAGGTACAAAACCCAGGAGTCTGGACTAATCTGGGTACGTACAGGGAAGGTAGTTAAGTACAACAATAGCATTACTGCACAACATCTCTCGTGCAAATACTCCCTGATGTTGCTTGATTGCAGTTTTGATCAGGTTAACATTATTCTTGGCAAAAGGAGATTTGAAAAATTTCCACTTTTGCCTCCTAGGTTAGCCAATGTATATAAATAGAAGCATACTAAGATTTGGCACATTTTAGAAATGGAGCATGCATCTTTGTTGATTAAGGATGACTTGCCCTCTTTGGACTTAATTTGGGTTGGTCCCCTTTTTATGTTATGTTGATCAAAATACTTGGGCAACTGCTGCCTCACACAATGCACACTTGTTTACTGTGGGCTCTGATATAATGAGCTGCCTGTTTCGATTCTCTGGTTTTTCCTTTTCTTGTTTCTTTCATATTTGTCTGCTTAATTCTGCATTTTGCTGCTGTGATTTATTGCCTGTCAAGCTGTTTGTTATGGAACATAAAATTTGAAATAATTCAAGCACTCTTGGGATAGATGCCTTCAGAGGGCTTTGGTCAGGGCAAGGGAAGGGAGATGGCCAGAGATTAATTAAGGTCTGCCCTAGTGGAGTAAGCGAAAGCGACTGGGTGGGCCAAGAGGTCCTTACCGGACGGTTAAATCATGTTACTGTAGTTTTCACAAATATATCTGTGTGTGAGACTCTCGGATTCCAGCTGGGTGAGAACCGGTGCCTTTTATTTATCATATACTGTATTGTGACGTTTTACATGGCTTCCCACGCTAGTCCAGTCCAGTATACGTTGTTACTTGTGACACTTGTTAGCAAGCGAGTTGTAGATAGAATTTCAAGAATAAGAATGAAATATATAAAACAGTTTTGTGACCAATACATGATTTCTTGGTTTCTGAAGCACTAATCCATATTTACTGGGCTGGGTCCATTTTGCTCCTGAAGTGGTTCCAGTTTGGAGATTTGGAACTGATGTTGTAAAGACTGGAAGGTTGTACTCCCATGGAATACACAGCATTTCCAAACGCATTATTTATATTTAGTACAAATATCCATAATCTACCACTGACTTACAATCATCCTATGCATCATGTATTAGTGCTATGAAATTATGTGCTTGAGGCTGATGGATTCTATAACTGTACCATCAAGCTAGGGTGAGAGAACATAGTACAAAATTTCATCTTTATGAGACTTTCCTCAGTCCAAATCACGTCAAATCTTCACCAAGATGTACTGTGCTGTTTGTACATCTCACTCTACATGCGAAACTGGCATCTAAACCACCACTAACATCTCACCTCGACCTATTAGATGGCCCTCCTTTAGAAATATAAATTGGTGCACACAGTGAGGCCCTCCCCAGAGTCTGTCTCTCTCTCCCGCTCCCCTCCCCAAGCCCAGAAATGGCCAAAATGCAATTCCAAAAATTTATCACAAATTGTGTTATGGCCTAACGCCAGGAAAAAAAGTGTAGTTATTTCCGGCATTAAAACCGTGCAATATTGCCCCTCATTTAACTAAATCCCTCCCCAATCCCACCCCCAAAAACTTTGCATTTGTGCCATGCATTAGTGTTTTTCACATGCGTTAACGTGTTATTGCGTGCGTTAACGCCATAATGTATTTTGATGAATGATGGGGATAATTAACTCATGTAAACAGTTACTGCAGTAAAGGCTATTTAGGTGGGTAAGTGTGCACAAATGAACAATTATGTGGTATAATCCAAAAGTATAATATCACGTTTTGTGTTATTGGTAAAAATGTGCTGTCAGAAAATTCCTTGCATGTGTTGATTGTTCCCGGTTGGTGAGTTCTGGGTTCCATGGCATAGGAACATTATGCGCCAATGTGGGCATGGACGCCATCGTGCTGCATTTGATATTGTTGACATATGTACCTGTTTTTTCGATGCCTATTCCTGTCAATAGAAGGTTATATGCAGTTTAAAAAAAAAAAAAAAGCCATGGAATTTGGCCTTAACAGTCCAGCACCTCCTGTGAAGATTGCCTAAAAAGGACTGCAGGAACATTTCTTTTGCACATACCATGTATGCAGCTTATCTGTGCTTCAGACTTGCTTTCTGCAGTGAGTAGCAGATATCGTTGCTTTTAACTTGCTTATGAATCTCTGCTGAAGAATTTGAATCTGTGTCCCCAAATTTTTTATAAAGGGCTACAGTAAAGAGTTTAATTTGCACAAGTTCAAAACTCATGAGCAGTAGCATCAGTCAAGGTTTTAACTGTAACTGTCTATTCGTGCATCTTTTGTGTACATTCATAATTCAGTCATAGTAAGCAATACATATAACCTCTATCCCACCCTTGGAAGGGACAAAGGGATACATTTAGGTGCTGCAAGTTTTTAGCTGGCTTGCTACAGTCCCTGGGATTCTTCAGTGGGGAAAAATAAAAGCTTCAGGGCCAATGGAGTATGAACACAATTGCCACTCACTCAGTGTGTTTTTAAAAAAAACAAACCAAAAAAACCCCCTCTACACAGAGCAGTATTCTAGAAAATAAAACCATATCCTGATGTACAATATATAGATGAATAATTTGGAAGACAGTGCATTTGGGTCTGTTGCAATCCATGCAGAAAACAAAACTCCTAAACAGTCCAATCATTACAAAGCACAGACATCTGCCAACTTCTGGGTTTTCCCCTGAATTAGAACTCCATTAGCAGAAAAAAAAACCCACTGTAACAATCTCCTGAATATTTGCAGCTGAGATCTTGCTGATCTTCTCTGTCAGCAATTCTATATCTGAACCACAAGTCTGGAAGTCCTCTGTTTTGACGCCAACCAGTAAAATCATTTTACATGTAAGGCAATCTTCAGACACCTTCCTAGGACAGAAGACTGGAAAAACAACACAAGGAAAAGTGGTCCTAGACAAGACCTCTAATGGAGTAGCCTAGTGGTTAAGAGCAGTGTGCTACAAACCAGGGAAGCCAGGGTTCAAATCCCACTTCTTCTTGTGACCTTGGGCAAGTCACTTTATCCTGCAAATTTCTGTGAGCCCTCTGGGGATAAGGAAATACCTACAGTACCTGAATATAATCCACAAGCATCACTGGAGTCCTGATGGGGGACAGGAGGAAATGCTGCATGGAGATCACATGAGGAAGACGCCACCACTGACTGGCCAGTTCCACCCCACAGCCCACCACCACGGGCAGAGAAGACTGGCTGCAACATCGGAGTCCTGACGGGGGCAGGAGGAAAGGACGGAGGGAGATCGCACAAGGAAGCGCCCCCTCCCCCGCAGGTGAGAGCATGAAGATGCCAGCGCTGACCACCCTTGTGCCCACCCACCACCATCACAGAGGGCAGAGAGGACCGGCTGCAACACCAGAGATGCTAGTGTGGCAGGTACGCGCACGAAGGAGCACAACAAAGGAGCTTGCCCCTTTGTGCGCCCTTTCAAGTGCACCTGAAGCAAGCAAATTCTAACTCAGCCATAACCAAGCTCAACATAAAATGAAACCGGTCCACATCATAGAAACAATTACTGGACGAAGAAACCATAGAAATCTCCAGAGAACCACAAAACACAAGCTAAGAGAGGAGAACAACTTTATCTATTCTAAGATAAATAACAATTCTCCTGTGAGCTCTTCCAGCTTAATGTTCACTCTCCTATTACTAAATGTTCAATCGGTATAAAAAAAAAATAATACCACTGATAAATTACCTAATAGAATATAGTGGGATTTAGTTTCTCTGCATTACCGAAACATGGCTCAAAGACAGTGTTAATGTCCTATTAAATCAAATTGATAACCCAACCTATGATATGTTTCACTTCCCCAGACACAAATGAAAAGGTGGGGGTCTCTTAATAATATGCAAAAGGGAACTTAAACTCAAACCATATAAAGTTGAGATAAACCCGCCCAATGTGGTTGCAATACTAAAATCTCAGTTTCTAAATATTGGTGTGATTTATAGCCCATCCGGAATACTTCAGAAAGACTGCTCACCTCTAATCGAAGTCTTCACTAAAATGTTTCCAGTCCCAGAATCAACTCTAATCGTAGGAGACTTTAATCTTCATGTAGACAGCACACACCTAAATCTACAGCATATGAAATTTTCCTAGATACCGTGGAAGCCAGGGGTTGGTCACAATTTGTATCCAACCCTACCCATAAAGCAGGACACATCCTCTACCTAATTTTTGCCAATCACAATAACTGCGTAATCAGTTCTTCTCATAAAATATTGCCCTGGTCTGATCACCAGCTAATAAAGACAGAAATAACTCTCTTCACCAAACAACAAACTCCAAAGATAGAACCCGAAATACTTAAGATATTAAAAACAAAATAATTGAGTTCAATCTCGATAATACCTCTTCATCTTTTGGCTCCTGGGATAAAATTATCAATGAAATAGCAGATACCCTATGCTCAATCCATACAAAAACATTCCAAACTAAAGAAAACACAACTAAACAAAAAAAAAAACTTGGTACAGTGAAGAACTAAGGCACACTGAACAGACCTTGAGAAAATCCAAAAAACAATGGAGAAAATACCAATCTACAGAATCCCTAGAAAAATACGAATCCCTATTAACAAAATACCAAGAACAAATCAACAAAGAAAAAAGAATACTATGCTAAACAAAATCATGTTTAACTCCAAATTATTCTTTGAAACAATAAAAACCTAATCAAAGAGCCATCCTCCTCCACATCAAACAACCACGACTTTTCTAAAAACTCACTTTTTCTTTTTTTTTAACAAATCAATACACTAAAATCACAATTCTCTACCTGCTTAATAACATAAGAACCTGAAGAAAAACCTGGACAAGTAAAATGGAGCCTGATACCCACCTACTGGACCCTAACCCCGCAAGTACCTTGAAAACAGTGAACAGCCATATATTCTGATATTTACAACCATAATAAACAGCTTGCTAGCTGAGGGATTAGTCCCTGATAAGGGAAAACAAGCTGTGATTAAACCAATCCTAAAAAATAAAACCGGCAGACAATTGCCAACCAATTTCCACCCTGCCTTTCATCACTAAAGTCCTAGAGAAAGCAGTGTTCTCACATTTAGCGAACCACCTAGAAGGCAACAATAATACTATACCCAAACCAATTCAGATTCAGAAAAAACCACTCAACAGAAACCCTACTCATTTCCTTAGCTGACCCAGTACTACAAGGGTTTAATAACAATGAATCATATCTTGGTACTAATCGATCTAACGGCTGCATTTGACACAGTTGACCATATCCTGCTATGCCATCAACTAAGAGAAATTGGAATAGATGGAAATGTTAACAAATGACTCTCTTCCTTCCTAAAAGAGATGGCATTCCAAGTCAAGCTGGGTTTCAAATTTGACACCACCTCAGTCGAATCAGGTGTCGTCCCCCCCCCCAAGGTTCAGCACTCCCGGCCACTCTATTCAACATATATTTGCTGCCTTTTTTCGCACTACTAGCGAATCTAGGCATCAACATCTTCCTATATGCAGATGACATACAGTTCTACATCCCGTTCTACAAAACAGTCAAAAAAAAAACCCAAACTGCATCGTCTCTATCAAACATATATGAAGGGAATACAACAAAAACTTTCTCAACTGAAATTGACTCTAAACCCCCCAAAAAACACGATAATTAAACCACCAACCTGAGACCTAGAAATCATTAATATTACGCCCTCAGAGCAAGTACAAGTCCTAGGAATTCAGCTCAATAAGAACTTCACTATAAAAAGCATATAAGCAAATTAATCAAAATAGGATATGCTAAGCTGAGAATCTTACACCGGCTAAAACCACTGCTAACATAGGACTTCCGCACTGTTCTACAAATATTAATATTCTCGAACTTGGACTACTGTAACTCCGTATCACTAGGCCTACCTTCAAGTCTACCAAAACCACTACAGCTACTTCAAAATGCCTCTGCTAGACTATTCCTAGGGACAAGGAAATTTGAACACTTTGCTCCCTCGCTGATAGCATTACACTGGCTTCCAGTACAATCCAGAATTCACTACAAAGTATTAACTCTAATTTTCAATATCAACAATATTAACCTTTGTTTATTAGGAGTGACACTTCAACATTACACACCACAAAGAGCCCTAAGATCACAAAACAGAGGTCTTGTAACAGTGCCTTCCACTCGGAACATACACCTAACGCAAATAAGAGACCAAATATTTTCCATAGCAGGCCTCAGGTTGTGGAACTCTTCCAGAGTCTTTACATCAGATAAGAGTTTCAAGCGAGAACTGAAAACGTGGCTCTTTAGAAATGCATACAATTTAATGTAAAATACTAAAACACCAATACCTCTGTCAGTACCAGAGACAAAAGCAGTGGAGTGAACAACAAGTAATGTTTGATGTGTAAAGTATAATGTTAGCAGAATTAGAATTGGGATTTGTGTCGTCAAAAAAAATGTATAAATAACTACATTCTATAGTTGTTAATGCAATGTCCTAGAATATATATGATTATGATCTAGAATATGCATTTGTTATGGTGCTAACCTAGAATGTGAATGTTGCCACACAGTATGTGATTGTTGATCAAGAATATGAAGGTTGATAATGTAAACTGTTGTGATCTTCTTTTGGAACGACGGTACATAAAACGCATAAATAAAAATATACAAATACTCATTCTGTCATCATACATCTAGTGTCTGAAGACAGTCTGTCATACATAGTAAGGAACACTTTGATGCCCTTACATACAAAGAAAATCTATCTAAAACGAAAGTATAATTTACAATCATTAACCTCATGCTTGGATGAGAAGCTGGGCATTTTAGCTGCAACTCTTAAGGTGTTTCCTTAGGAAATCTTAAATATCATGGGGAAATGAGGTGTGCAGAGGGATGTAGTTTAGGACGGGGAGGCTGACTTTTTTTCTTCTAAGCTGTTTTTTTTTTCTTCTTCCTAGCAACCACAGGTAGGGCCTGTGTATAGTGCAGGGTTCTGTGGGTGTATACACTTGGAGGTCCTGAGCGGAAAGTGGTGTCCTGTCATGTTTACACTGTGGGGCCCTTGAGTAAAGTGGAAATCCATCATGGTCCTACCACAAAGATCATCCCTGAAGTGATTAGTATTCTTTCTCTCTTTCAGGTGCGGCTAATGCAATCTATGCTGCCAAAATACTTTTCCCAACAATATTTATTCTCTTTGGGCTGTTAGTCGGATGTTTCATCTTTAAACAGAAGTTTCTCAAAGATGTTAAACGCTGGATGTCCCCTCCTTTTAGAATACCGCAGCACATAGAGGAGGTAGGTAGATGCTTGACTGGTCATTTTGTATTTCTTTTTTACATTTTTAGTTAACAGATATCAGGTGTACAACAGATTACATATCTTGACCATAAATGCACATGCCAGGGTACACACGCTTAATTTTCTAACCAGCACAAGTCTAAGGCGTCCTGCCAGAGCACTTCTTGGAAGCCAAACATCTGGGCTAGTTGATGTGACCAGTAAGGGCTCCATATTTTAGTGTAAAGAATTAGTGCATTTATCCACCATGGTGGTGGTGGTTAACTTTACTTTTCCAAAATATTGGTGACCCCGGCCACGTGTAACATCAGCTGCATTGCTTTTATTGTTTACAGGGATATCACCCTTGTCATCGATGTCTAGAAGGCACAGCTGTGGGGAAAAAAAAAGCATCTGCATTCCCAGCATATGCTCAGTTTCCACTCTGACCCACTCCCAAAAGCCAGTAACAAACTGACACAACCAAGATATATGCATGCGTATGCCACAAATTCTTGCCAACATAGTTGACTGGGATGGACTAAATTTTGTATTTCTAAGAATTATTTTTGAAAGAATTTTTATGAATCCCATTGGTCCATATTAGCTGATATCACAAATATTCCTTGTGAGTTTTTGGTTTTAGTTTAAAACGTATAAACAGCAAATTACAAATAAAATTGAACTAAGTACATTCGGGGTAGTTTTCCAAGCATGGCTGCTCCTGAAGTTTTAAATACAATTGTAGAGGAGCAGCTGAGAAAAAATGTTGTTTTTTTTAAAGTGTTTACCAACAAATTTGATATTCCCACCAGCTGTCTACATTTGAAAAGTTGCACAAGGGACAGCTTTCTTTTTAAGATAATTCAAGTTCCTAATATTTTGCCGCACTGTGTTTTTGTTTTTTCCCATCCGTTAGAACACACTTTGGGGCGGATTTTCAGAGCCCTGCTCGCCTAAATCCGCCCAAAACCGGGCGGATTTAGGCGAGCAGGGCCCTGCGCGCTGGTAAGCCTATTTTACATAGGCCTATTGGCGCGCGCAGAGCCCCGGGACTCGCGTAAGTCCCGGGGTTCTCCGAGGGGGGCGTGTCGGGGGCGTGTCAGGGGTGGTCCCGGTCGTCGGGGCGTGTCGGCAGCATTTTGGGGGCGGGCACGGGGGCGTGGCTACGGCCCGGGGCGGTCCGGGGGCGTGGTCGCGCCCTCCGTACCCGTCCCCAGGTCGCGGCCCGGCGCGCAGGAGGCCCGCTGGTGCGCGGGGATTTACGCCTCCCTCTGGGAGGCGTAAATCCCCCAACAAAGGTAAGGGGGTATAGACAGGGCCGAGCGGGTGGGTTAGGTAGAGGAAGGGAGGGGAAGGTGAGGGGAGGGTGTTAGAGGATTCCCTCCAAGAAATCGGAGCGGCCTCGGAGGGAACGGGGGTAGGCTGCGCGGCTCGGCGCGCGCCGGCTATACAAAATTGATAGCCTTGCGCGCGCCGATCCAGGTTTTTTAGCAGATACGTGCGGCTCCGCGCGTATCTACTAAAATCCAGCGTACTTTTGTTTGCGCCTGGAGCGCAAACAAAAGTAGGCCTATTCGCGCTCCTTTTAAAATCCGCCCCTTTGAGCAGATTGAGGGCTTGAAATTTTTTTTCATGTGTGTGCTTGTCTTTTGCAGAGAGCATTAATAATGGCAGGTATGCAGGGTGGAGGTGGGGAAACTGAGGTTTCCATACGACAGTTGCTGATTCATTTGTAGTTTTTGGTGGTGTAAAGAGTCACTAAGTGTGAGGCATTTGAGAAATGCAGTTAGAGGAACTGGAATCTTCATTCATCGCCCTTCTTCTTTCTGTAACCTGGAGCAGTGATGTTCCATTTCTGAAAGTAGGATATTTTAAATGTGCACTTCATTTTGATTTGCTGAAAAATCAGAAGGAAACTGTGAGCAGGCTTACTTGGTGGCATTTCACATCTAGAAGTTATGAGCCGGCTGTGAAGATCGGACATTCGGATATATGTCTGTAAGAAATTGGTGTAAAAAAAAAAATAATAGAATTTCTGAAATATGGAAGCACAAACTTGAAAGATTTGTTGTAGGCTGTGACTAATAAAAACTGATCCAAAAAAGACCATCAAATCCACTTCTTTTTAATGTTAGTCGAAGAACAAGCTTAATAACCTAGCCAGCATCCCACTATTTAGAATCAATAGGTAGAATGAGAAAGTGAGAATTGTGCACATTTCAACCCACTGACTGGGTTATTTTCACCTCTGTGTTTCCACTGATCCTTAATTTACCATATATACTCGTGTATAAGTTGAGGGTACTTTTTGGGCCCCCAAATCAAGAATTATCTGTCACCCGTGGATAAGGCAATGGAAAAACCTAGGGAGCTGATGAAATGGTGAAATCCATACTAAGAAACAAACCAATAACAGAGAATTGCTTTTATTTATTTGTAAAAGCAAAATAAAGTCTCTTATAAGAAACATTTTCATTTAACAACTTAAGACAATGTCCCTGCTGTATGGATCTTTCCCTCCCTCCCGTTCCTGCTCCTCCCCATGGGTGTCCCTGCTGTTTGGATCCTTCTCTTTTATTCAAATTCTGATTCTTCATCATTGGAATGTCTGAATAAATCATAGAACTGTTCTTTGGTGATGCCATCAGCGTAAATGTTGTCTTCACTGTCTCCATCTGTTGAATTATCATTCGATGCAGATTCATCTTTGTCTTGATAGATGGCATCATCATCTGATCCATCCATAGCATCGCTAATGCTGCATTTCAGGGATGACTTCTTGACCATTTCTTGTGGAGTTGACTCCCAGGCATCCTTTATCCATTTCACCACCAAATCAATGGTTTCATCAGGTTCCCTACTTTTGTTAACTTTGCTTGACCAGAACACATCCATTGTTGCCACACATTGGTCATTGAAAGGCTTGTTGAGACAGACATCTAACGGCTGGAGCATTGATGTCAGACCTTCTGGAATCACTGTTAATGTGATCGGCATTTTCTTTGCATCGTCCTTCACATCCTCTGTTATATGTGTGCGGAACATATCCCACACCAGTAGTGACTGTCGTTTTCTTAGCCCCGCGCCTGCCCGACACCGCACAGCCACCATTTCGTTCCCTCCTCATCCCATCCAGTCTTTAGGTTGAACCCGAACAGTTATGCCTGCTGGAATTTTTAGGTTCTTCGGCATCATTTTCCTTTTGCATATTACCACCGGATGCAGTTTTGTGCCATCTGCCAGACAAGACAGGACCACCATGAAATGGGTCTTTTTATGACCAGTTGTTTTTACAAGTACGGTCTTCTCACCAATGCCAGCTACAGTGCAGTTGCCAGGCATGTCAAATGTCCTAGGCATTTCATCCATATTACCAGTGATATTCATATCAAAATGATTCTTTGTGGAACGAACAGATCAGATCTTTTCATCAAGCTCTTTGGGCAGTTTCTGTGAAATTTTTGAGTGCTGACGAAGGCACAATCCATATTTGTTAATGAACCGCGAACACCAACCAGACGATGCTGTGAATTCTTTCAGACCTTCGGTCAGTGAATATTTTTCTTTTGCCATTTGAAGGGCACGAATCCTAATGCTCGAGCGAGTCACAATGTAGCCATTCTGTCTGCATTCCATTACCTAGTCGCTCACATCTTTTTCCATTCCTTCAAAAGGCATAATTTTGAGACGTAAGGCTTTGACTTTGGCATTTCTAGCAGTTTTTCATCATTTTTTTCCAATCTGATGATTTTTTTCACTGTCAAATTCTCTTGCAGCTTACACAATTATTGGCCTCCTTTGCATGTTCTATAACCTTCAGTTTCAGCAAAACGGTACAATATGCTCTTTTTCTTCTCAGCACTCATTTTTCTGAGGTTAAGATGTCATTATTCTAATGGCTGACCCAGCTGTCAGAATCCTGCTGTCCCGCCTGTTTGAATCCGTCCCCTCTCCCTATTCCTTAGCTCATCTGCTGCTATCTGGACAACAGCAGCTTCTCCCTTACAACTCCTCTGGATCCCTTAACTTGAACACACGCTGCTTGAGGATGATGGCAAACTTGTGGTTGCTCATGTTCTTTCTCCTCCCCACGGGGTCCCAGTGGTGCGCTTTGAACCATGTGGTTCTAAGTGCACCAGTCAGACCCTGTTTTGGGGGGTTGTAGGACGTGCCTGCACAACTGCAAGTGCCGTCATTGTCCTCATAGCGGGTGAGTTAAGGGATCTGGAGGAGGAGCATGCGAACAATTCACTTATGCATCGTGAATTACGGGACCAGCATTATATGGATTGACCCGTGGATAAGACTGCTTTTAAGGACCAGTTTTGGGGGTAAGATTTTTTGATTTATACATGTATATACAGTAACTTCTGCTGCATAGTATTTACCAGATCCTCCCCTGCAGCCTTCCTACAAATCTTCATTACATTTTTTTTTTTTTTGCATTCTTTGTTAAAATAACTTTGAGAGTATGTCTGGACCAGAGAGTATATTTTTTCTTAATTTAAAGATGTTTAATAAAGTGTAAAGTGTACACTATAACCTGAACCCTCCTTTTCTCTCCTTTTCTAATGCTTTGTTTGACATAATTCATAGTTTTGAAGAGTCAAAAATGGAGACTAAAGTGTGGCATATGACCAATTCCCAGGATGAGCTGCAGGAGATGTCAGACCCCACAGTGCTGAAGGAGGCTGTACTTGTTGCTTATTGTGATTGCCTATGGAGAAAGGAAAGACTCTGCAAAGCTAGAAAATACTGTACTATTTTCAAAGATTAATTTTTATGCTTCTGTCAGTGATAGGAATGAATGTAACTTCTCTACTTCCACTGCATCAGCGGTGAGGTTGAATTACCACTGATGACCTGGTGCATAGTAAGAACATTCCCTGAAGTGGAGTTGATCATAATTTAAGAGACCATCAAAACAGATTCAGATACAGCCAGAGTATGCAGGATAGGTTGGGACCTTCATTTTTGTGTTTTATTTTTTTAAACTTGTCTGTGAATTTCAGGGTTTATTAAGATAAGAACAAAAGCAGGAGAAAATTAATGGAAAGATGTGACTAATTTTCTGGGTTAAATATCAGAGTTTATTTTGGTGGATAGAAGCCAGCACAGTATTAAGATTTTCCCACTCAGCAGCATCCCTACCTTCACCCCTATGTCCTGCCTTCTTCTCTCACATCCCTGGTGAGAATATTCCCCCCTCCCCCGCTCCATTGCAGCTGCATTCTTCCTTATTCCTGGTGGCTCCAGATATTTCCTCTCTCCTTCAGCAGCTTGCTGGCTGGGGCTCCTGTGCTCTTCAGCACTGCCCTTCCTTTTTGTGGGGCCAGGGAACGTACCAGGAAGTGCTTTGGGTAGGTGTTGGCCCACTTCAGAAGCTGCATTGGTGGTACCAAGGAGCAGGTACTTTGGCTGCTTGGTGGGGCTTTTGCAGGTGGGGGGTGGGATTTGAAACACTGAGGGGCCGAGCGCACTGTATAACCCACAGTTAGATGCAATAAGGGGATTAGCGCCTCTACAACACGCGTCTAACACGGAGTAAATCTAATAGCACTCATCACATGCAAATGCATGTGAATGAGACTAATAGGTATTCACTCCCAATGCAAAATAAATGTGCATTTAGGTCGCTCATTTAGCGATCAGAAATTAATGCCTGCCTGGAGCAGGCATTAATAGCGGAGCCTCCTACTTAATATCGCCTTCTTGCTAACGTGACCCCCTAATTTAAATATTGCATGGCACCCGTGGGGGTGGGGGGGGAGCATTAAGAAAGCGGGTGCTGACTATTCAGCTTCCGCTTTCTGCGCATATTCATTGCATCGGTCCCTTTGCGTGTTTTAGCCTGTACTGGCTTCCAGCAGCTGCAGCTCTGAAGCTGCTCTTTAATCAGCCCAAAATTTGAGTGAAAATCGGTTTAAAACTATTTTCACTTTTGGAAAAAAGTCTGGGAATTTATGATGAATATCAGTTTAAACTAAAAATGCAATAATCCATTTTAGATGTTATGTGAAGTAGAAAAAGTAGGGAGAAAACATAAGAAGTTTCTTTAAAAATACAAGCATTACTGGCCAGAAACTGTTTTGGTCTGTACCTTGGATATGCTGTAGTGCCTCTGGTGTAAACCTAAGGCTTGATGTGCTAAGGCTTTTCTCCCATTCTGTGTCTAGGGGGGAAAATGCTTAGTAAATAAGGCCTGTAGATTGTGAGCCCTCTGAGGACAGGGAAATACCTACACAATGTAATCTGCTTTGATGTGACGAAAGGTGGAATAGAAATAAATTATTTTAAGCGATGTTATTCACACCAATCTTTCTTTGCCTTTCATCTTTTGCAGTATTTAAATGAACGCATGGAGCACACCTTGGTGCCAAAGTTGGAAACATGTAATTTTGATGAGCAGTATGACACATTATCGGTTGTTTCTAGCGAAGAGACAATTCCAGTGAGGCAGTGACAAGAAGAGGAGGTCTTGGTGTGAGGCAACTGCCGCCCCAGCAGCTACATTGTCTGATGTAGCCTCATGGAACTACAGTCCTGGAAGTTCACATAGGGTCGGGCCTCTACCACTGAAACACAGAAGCCAATTTATACAACTGGGCCCATGGATGTAGACCAGTAATATTCATGAGCCTAAACATGCCAAAGAGAATTGGAAGAAGAAAAGGTATACATGAGGGGGAGGGAGTAAAAGAAGGTACACTTATCCCCCACAGTGTTGTCCCCCAAAGCACTGCATGTACTTTTCTCCTTGTGGTCAGTGTCTATTTTTTTTTTTTGAGTGGGGAGAGTATACTGAGGCAGAGACATTTCTTCCTCCCACCAGTGCTTCACCTCTGCCAGGACAGCCATCAGTTCCATACCTGTAAACAAAATAAACTATTTTCTTATGGCATAAACTGGATGAGAACTAAGCCAAAACATTTGCACATAGCGAAATACAGCGCTGATAGAATATGGAGTCTGCGGGTGAAGAATGGAGGGGCCTCTATGCCAAGCACTTTCTTTGACACATAATGTTCAGGAAACAAACTTCTTTTTAAACATTTTTCTAGGTTATGAACAATTAAGCTGTTGTGTTGGTGTACAATTTTGTAATATCTCAGACAATCTAGAAGAGCCACTGCTGTTTTGGGAACATTGGTGTTAAGTGTTTATCCTGGTTTGCAGATGCATTTTTGAAGACTGAATGGAATGGGTAAATAGGAAATGGTTTGGTACAAATCAGCCAAAGGAATAAAGAACAAAAGGAATATAGTTCATGAAAAACATAGAACATTCCTTTTAAAGTGTTCTAATTATCACTC
Organism: Rhinatrema bivittatum; assembly: GCF_901001135.1. Lineage (NCBI taxonomy): Eukaryota > Metazoa > Chordata > Amphibia > Gymnophiona > Rhinatrematidae > Rhinatrema > Rhinatrema bivittatum. The sequence goes on along the minus strand of NC_042619.1, from coordinate 239,412,793 downwards.
ATGCCTCTGTCTTTAAAGATAATTCAGTCCCTTGTGGGTGAACGTTTATACATGTGGAATGGTCGTTTTCCATAGTATTCAGTTTCAGAAAATGTATAATTTTGGTTCCTAGATTTCTCATAATTATGTAATATCACACACTCCTCACCTTGCCATGCTGTTAATAGATTTGTTAATTTCACAAAGCCTAATGAGACATTACAGTTTACCTAATAATTTCCTTTTCTTTAAAGTAAACAGATGAATTCAGGACGAATGGATAAGCACCTCTACCAGCAAATGGAGACTGAGCAAACTGATGTCAGAGTATATATACTCCTGCAGTGCCATCAGCCTGCCAGTATTCTCTTCCAAAGCCAACGGTGGACAGACTAGCAAAAACTTGAGTAATAACAGATAACCATTTTAGTACTCTGCCACCAGGAAACACTGAATTCAAGGAATGTATTAATACTAGTCTACTGGGTTAACACTTACCAGTAACCCTTGAACATGTAAACACGCAGGAGGACCAAAGGACAATCATGTGGCAACCAAGGGTGGGAAGCTGAATTCATCTGTCTGGTTTAAAGAAAAGGAAATTATCAGGTAAGTAGTAATCTCATTTCCTAGCAAACAGACAGATAAATTCAGGATCAATGGAATGTACCCAAGCTATTCCTGAATAGGATGGGAATGGTCATGGTCCTGTCAAAACCGCACGTGCAAAGGCTGCATCCTCCCAGGTCTTGCACATTCAGACAATAGTACCTGGAAAAGATGTGCAACGAGGCCCACTTCACAGTTCGGCATTTGTAGACAGGAGCTAACAAACTAACTTCCGCTCATGACACTGCCTGAGCCCTAGTGGAATGAGCCCTAAATTGAGTGGGCAACGGCTTTGCAGCATCCACACATGCAGCTGTGACTACCTCCTTAATTCAGTGAGCTATTGTACCCTGTGAAGCTGGCTCACCCTGTTTACCTCTTCCTTGAAGGCAGACAAGATGATCTGTCTTTTGGAAAGGTTTGGAAACCTCCAGATACCTCACAACATATCTCTTGAATCCAAGGGTTGCAACAGGTGATATTTCTCAGCAGGAAAATGAAAAAAATCCATTTTTTGGCAAAAAAGAAGGAACAGTCTGCAGCTGTATCGTCCCTGGAGTCACCCGAAGGAATGGCTCCCAGCAAGACAAGGCCTGCAGCTCGGAAATTCAACATGCGGAATATCACCACCAGAAACACCATTTTCAAGGTCAGTAATGGCAAGGAAAGGCTGCACATTGGTCGAAACATAGGGCCCACTAAGAAATCCAAAACTAGATTGACTCCCCAAGGGTACTGGTAACCACAAGGGAGGATGAAGATGTTTAACCCCTCTCAAGAAATGAGCCACATCTGGATGAACCAATAAGGATTTACCATTCACCTGATGCCAGAAACAGGCAAGAGCTGCTACCTGTACCTTCAAGGAATTAAGTGCCAACCCTTTATTCAAGCCAGCCTGCAAAAATTCCAAAATAAGCAGGATCTTAACTAAAGGAGAAAGCACGCCTCTCTTTACACCAAGCCTCAAATACTTACCAAACCCACACATAGGTTAAAGAAGTGGAGAACTTTCTTGCTCGTAGTGAGATGGCAATCGCTGTAGTAGAATACGCATGCTTCAGCAAGTGAACCCTCTCGAGGGCAATACCATAAGACAAAACAGTCTGATCTGCATGAAGAACAGGTTGCTGCTACAATATATTCCTGTGTGCCAGAAACTGCAGGGGAGAGACCACAAGAAGCCTTCACAGATCTGCATATCATGGTCTCCCAGGCCCAATCTGGTGCCACAAAAAGTACCATCCCTCTGTGACCCTCACCCCTCTGAACTATTCTGTCCAACATAGGCCTTGGGGGAAAGGCAATACTGCAGCTTGTCCGCTAGCCAGTCCTGTAAGAAAGCATTAATACCCAAGGACTTTGGATCTCTCCTGTGACTGAAGAATCAAGGAACCTTCGCAATTGCGAGAAGTCACCAGCAGGTCTAGAACCGGAAGGCCCCAGCAATCCACTATCAGCTGAAACGCCTCATCTTACAAAACCCATTCTCCTGGGTCCAGACTCTCCCTGCTGAGAGAGTCTGCTCTCACATTGTCTTTTCGTGCAATGGGAGAGGCCAAGATTTCCTGAAGATGCCCTTCTGCCCATACCATAAATTGATCTATCTCCTACGACACTTGCCGGCTCTTGGTTCCTCCCTTCTGATTGATGTAAGTCACTGTTGCATTGTCAGACATTACTGAAGACTGCTTGACCCTGCAAGCATGCCAACCGGACCACCCGGGCTTCCAGCCAATTGATGTTCCAGAGAAACTCTTCCATACTCTAGCGTTCTTGCACTGTTAGTTCCTGACAGTGAGCTCCCCAACCCTGGAGGCTCACATCCGGCTTGAGTACTAATCAGTCCAGCGATTTCTTAGATGATCCACTTGCAACCACCATTGGAGGTGACAGCAGCCTTCCAGTGGCAGGTGGAGCTGAATTAAATAGTCCTGAGATTGCAGGCCCCCCATAAGAAAGCAGGAAGCACTGAAGAGGATGCATATGCACTCTCGACCAGGGCACCACTTCAAGCCTTGCTGCCATCAGAATACCTGTGCCATCAACTTCTGAATATGAGCTTCCAGCAGGAAAACCTTCCCCTGCTTCATGGTGAACCGAAAACCCACATACTCCGATGACTGAAATGGCTGAAGAGTGCTCTTGGCTAGGTTCACTATCCAATCCCTGCACTCTTGCAACAGCGAGAGCACCTGAGTCACCTGGGGGCTCTCTTCTAGAGACTTGGCCTGAATCAACCAGTTTCCTAATACAGCTGTACCAACGCTGCCGCCACCACAACCTTGGAAAATGTTCTGGGAGCAGTGGCAGAGCAAAAGGCAGTGCCCAAAACTGATAATGGCACCCCAACACTGCAAAATGCAGAAAATGCTGATGCACCCAGCAGATGGCAATATGGAGGTATGCCTTGGACAGATCCACAGAGATCAGAAATTCCCATGACTGCATTGCCATTATTACTGAGCACAATGTTTCCATGTGAAAATGAGTCAACTGTCAATGACAGCTGACCCCTTTGAGCTGCAGGATGGGAATATCGACCTGTCTTTTCTTGAGACATGGCACTAGGCTCACAGCTCTTAGATGGAGGAGCCTTGACAGTGAATACTCCACTGCCTGCTTCGTCTGTGGGGAGTGGCAGGGAGGCACCCTGAACACAGCCCAAGGAATACTACAAAACTCCAGTACATATCTCTCTCTCGTATCACCTCCAGGACCCCCTGAGCGATGTGATTTCGACCCTCCTCTGATACGAGAGATGCCCTACCCATCTCCTGTTCCTGGAGGTGGGTCAACAAGCCTTCATTAGGAGTCCGGAGAGGTTGCACTCCCCTAGCCCACACCCTGCCTGGGCTGTCTGGGATGAAAGGACTGAGACCTACCAAAAAGTTGTGTCTGCTTAATTGGTTGCACCTTTGTAGGGTTAAAAATGCATGGAACCCCTGGTATGACCTCTCATGTCAAAGGGACACGGTGTCTGCTTCTTATCCTCCGGCAACTGCAGATTCGCCCCACTTATGGGCCAGTTTCTCCAACTCGCTCCCAAACAAGACTGAGCCTTTAAAGGGCAATTTTGTAAGATTAGCCTTGGAGCTTGCATCTGCTGCCCAATTTCTCAGCCATCACTGACGCCTGCCTGCTATTACTGAGGCGTGGCTCAAATCACAGCCCACATCTGCTTAAGGTGGCAGCTGGTTCCATAACTGCAATTCATAGCAGCGTCATCTATCTCCTGACAGCGAAGTAAACAAGAGTGAGCCACCAGGGAACAAGAAGAAGCTATCTGTCATTGCTTCACATGTTTGCTTAAGGATTGCGTTGAGCCTCCTATTGTGCTTATCCTTTAAGGCCATTCCTCCGTCCACGGGGATAGTCGTCCATTTAGAGATGGCACGGACAAGCCTATCCACCTTTGGAAAATGCAAATGCTCTCTTACTACTGGAGCGAGGGGGTACAGGCCTTCCAAGGCCTGACCCCCCTTTGAAATTTGGCTCTGGGGCATCCTACTCAAGCAATTCTTGAGCTGCCTCCAAAACAGTGAAAAAACAAGAGGCTTTCTCCCTAAAGAAACCAAAATGAGATTTTTCTTTTGCTCCGACATGGAATCTGCTCCAGCTACTCCCACCATCTTCAATGTCTGGGACATAGGAGCCCATAGTTCATCTCTCTGAAAGAGGCACCACATTGTCCTATATGCTTCCAGTCCTGGAGGCATTTCCTCATCCTCCAGATCATCTGGATCGACCACATCATCATTTGATCCAGATTCTTATCCAGGAGCATCTGCTGCCAATCGAGGTGCACTTTGGCACTTAACAGTAGTGCCAGATGGGTGGGAGGTTACTGCCTGTGAGTCTGACCTGACAGGATTGGATGGGGCTGAGGACTGTGCCTGAAAAAAGGAGTGCAATTCTTGAAAAACATCTACCTAAGAAAAGGTAAAAGGCTCCATGTCAAAAATAGCAGGCACCTGTGCTTCACTCACTGAGCTGCATTCCCCTAACCACTCAAGGGAGTTGCAAGGGCAGCCATCGCTTCTGACATGTCCTAACCCTGCCCATCATCAGACTGGGCTGAACCAGGCTTAGTAAAATCAGAGAAAGATAATTCTCCCTGAACTTCTAAGCAGTGTTGGCACAAGTTAAGAGGGCACTGCAGGTAGCACAGAGGGAAAGGTGCTTGGGTTTCTTGGCCACAGGCACCATTAAGCCGACAATCCGCTTAAGAGGCAACTAAAGGTGTGAATTGAGCTGAATTCATGCCTCAAAATTTAGGTGTCACAAGGCTAGGCATTGCAATACTAGGTGCACTTTCACTGTGCTAAATTTAAGTGCACAACCAATGTGTCCCAGACTGTGTGCACAGGCACATTGCCAAAAGAGCCTGAGTGCACAAGTTGGTCACACAGCCAGATGCACTTGCATGCATTGATGGTCCTGAAGCAATTGAAAATGCTGCCTTGGCCTACTGCGTGGCACACAGAAAAGAAAGTGTAACAGTGGGGCCAAGCATGCCCAGCGTCCTCAACCCTCCAGGCTGCCCAAGTCCCTTAATTTTCCACAGGAGTGGGAATGAACGTGAGGAATGGCTCACTGTGCCCGTATAGTCAAGGAAGCCCTATAAACAACCCTTCTATTCTCTGTCTTTCTCCTCTTTATTTTTTTTTTTAGCCTTACCTGAGCTTAGCCTTTCTTGGCTGAGTACAGAGATGCTCCGTGGTCTTTGGGGGAAGAGTGCATGGACCGTCCCCACTGTGCTTTTGCTTCCTGCACCTGCTGCCTTTCAGCTATTTTAATCAGCTAAGTCTATGCCAGCTGAGAAAACCAGCTACCGGACCAAAGCACATACCTGAGGACCACAGAAATCACCTCAGGCATTCTCAACTATGAGAGGGACCATTTGGTATTGCAGGCGAGTGGGGTGAATTAAATCTTATTATTTCTTCTCTAAAATTTGAAGCAAGCCCAAGAAGTGCAATGCATGCCAACCATCTGCTGGAGAGGGAGAATACTGGCAGGCTGCTGTCACTGCAGGAGTGTATATATTCTGTAAGGTCAGTTTGCTCTGTCTCCATCTGCTGGTAGAGGTGGATAACCCTCTGCTCCTGAATTGATCTGGCTGGGTGGTAAGAAAATCAGTTTTACATTTTCCAACATTTGAAATAAGCCCAGGTTGGTTACTGGTACTCTAAAATATGCTAATGTTGGTCAAACAATCCTGTTTTAATGTGTTCTGTGCTATGATCATTTTAGATTCATAAAACACAAGGAATAACCTGTGAGCCCTGTTAATATCTATCAACCCTATACAAATAAGCCTCAAAAGCAGAATTAAAAAAAATGTAGCAGACGAGCTTGGTCTAGCTCTACGTAAATGGCCAAGTCCAGGGTTCTGCTTCTTGAGGTAGACTGGAGCAGGTGGTGCTATGGAGACAGCTTTTACTGCTCCTAGGAGAAGGGAGCTGTGGTCATTGTGCAAGGGTGACACCTGGTGGCAGGATTCAAGACTTGGGATTGTAATTGCACTCACCAGACTTAAGTGCACCTGAGTGGGGACAGGGCTGCTATAAAACAAGGAAAAAATTCCAGGGTATATGTGAATGAAGGCTCAGTGCTAGGATTTCCACCCCCATGGATTCCTAATGAACTGGAGCCCCAAAGGAGCAGCAACAAATGGCTGAGTCAAAACAAAAAATCATCAGCTGGATACTGTGAAAGGGAGCCTGTCTAAACATACAAAGCTTTGCGTGTCTCTTTACATGCAAAAGACAAAATATTAATAGCCACTGTACAACTGGTAGAGACTGATCTAACCACTTTTTAAAATTAAGTAGATGGTACTTTTCAGTGGAATGGCTGAGGGATGTACAGAAAGGATCCTTCTAAAGGTGGTGGTTCAGTCCGGTAAATGGTTCTTCAGGAAGTAGTAGAGATGGGAATGTAACAGGTTGATTGTATGTTGTTATGAAGTTATTGTGAACACTAAAGAACATGTAAATGAACGACCATTATCTAGCTGTACTGAAGCAAATTCTCTGTTGAACCTATTGGGTACACTTTTTTTTACAGCTTCTATTTATTATTGCTGCAAGCTTATTTGGTATTTAATACTGTTTTCTCTTTTTTTTATGATAATATCCATTTCTAAGCATGCTGGCTGGCAAGAACTAATTCTTTTCCACCCTGAATAGTGCTAGATGCCCATAGCACATCATATGCATTAATCCCTATGGAGCTCAAAGCTCCTCTGCAGTAATGGTGCGACCCAGCCATTTGTTCCTTTCCTTAAGTTAGGCTCCTGTAGTTAAGTTTTTAGCATGGTCAGACATGAGCTACTTGCACTGAGCTCTTGCTCTACAGCTTTGGGGCTGGTCACAGGTTCTGGACTGCACTGTGAAGGGTGCTGTGGAATCCAATTAAGCTGCTACCCTAAAACTGCTAAAGCAAATGACTTAACCAGATTCTCCATACGCAAGGGTATTTCATTGAAGAACTGGTACAGCACATAATGGTTGTCTACTTGAAAAAAGTTAGGGAAGGTCAGGCTCTAGTCTATAAGAGAAGAAGTTTCAAATCTGTTTTAAAAAAACAAACAAAAACCTCAGGAACAGTGAGAAAAATACAAATGCAACTACTAGCCTTTGCATAAGCAAAATACAACCAGTGAATTGTCTTTTTTGTAAAGGGTTTAACTCTTATTAATGCAGTTTTGGTTTAACTTGAATGGCAGCAGCCTGTGTGAAAGTGGATCTTGTAGACTGGCGGCAGTGCTGCATTGCAAGGAATATTGCTGTATTTGCTATCACTCACACCTCCTGGGCCAGACATAGACAATTAAGAATTGCCATACTGGGTCAGACCAAAGGTCCATGAAGCCCAGTATCCTGTTTCCAACACTGGCCAATCCAAGTCACAAGTACCCAAACAAATAAATCTCACACTACTCTTGCTTCTTACTTAACACAGGTCTGTGGATTTTTCCTCTAGGAACCTATCCAAACCTTTTTTAAACCCATTTACACTAACTGCTGTAACCACATCCTCTGCCAATGAATTCCAAAGCTTAACTATGCACTGAGTGAGAGAGAATTTTCTTAAGATTTGTTTTAAATGAGCTATTTGCTAACTTCATGGCGTGGCCACTAGTCCTAATATCTGAGAGAGTAAGTAACCAATTTACATTAACTTTTCCAAATCCTTTCATGATCTTGTAGACCTCTGTCATATCCCACCCTCCTTAATCTCTTCTCAAAACTGAACAGCCCTAATTTCCTTACCTTTACCTCATAGGACAGCTGTTCCATGACACTTATTTTGGTTGCCCTGCTCTGCATTTTTTCAGTGCAACGCTATCTTTTTGGAGATGTGACAACCAGAATTGTACACAGTATTCAAGATGCAGTCTCACCATGGAGTAATACAGAGGCATTATGACATGCTTTGTTTTATTTGCCATTCCCTTTTTTTTTTAAATTCAAGATTTTTATTGGTCATGAAACAATAGAAATCAAAAAGGTTGACTTTCAATTTAAAGCCATCCCCTCCCCCCCTCCAGGAGCTCACAAACATCATAATACAATGGTCATTTCCATCAAAATCCAGAGGAGATTGTCAAGACAGTGATATCCATTACCTAAAATCATGGTTGTTTAATTATGAATAGCTTTTTCCATTGTAAGTAAGGGCTCCATTCAGCTTGAAATTTTAATTTGCTATTATACAAAGCAGCTCCGCTGGCTGCTATACTGCAGTAGGAGTGTACTTTTTGTTGAACAGATTGTAAAGATGGAATTTTTGTTGACTTCCAGTGAAATGCTATGGCTATTGTTGCAATAAAAACTTGTTGACAAAATAATAGCTGTTTCGTCAATGGCTTATGTGGAAAATTAAGCAATACAAAACCCACATCAAGTAGATTACTAAGCCCCAGTAACTTTTCCAACCATTGTATTACCACCTTCCAAAACTCATAGAACTTCTCACAACTCCACCATCTATGAAAGTAGGTTCCCTTACACCCACATTTCCTCCAGCATAGTTCACTGAGGTTTGGATATCTGCAATGTAGTGTGTAAGGGGGTGAGGTACCATCTGGTAAGAATCTTATAGCAATTTTCCTGCAAGGCTATAGATCTAGAGCATTTCCGTACTGAATCATAAATCTGATCCCACGTTTCAGTTGTGAATGATTGCCCTAGATTGGCTTCCCATGCAAATGATGATGGGGTTTTTACCGGACCATTTAAGATTGCATATAATTTAGAAACCATACCTCTTTTCTTATCTGCATCCTCACAATAGTGCTCAAATAATGTCTTCCCTTGACTTAGGGAAGGCATCATTACCGAGGATCTCAGGAAATGCAATACGTGGTAGCCAGCCAGGAAATCAGTATTAGGTAATTGGTAGGCAGCTTGCAAGTTGTCCCACTGCATAATGGAACCTCCCTTTAGTAAATGCTCAACCCTGGTAATTCCACGTATTTGCCATTCGCTGAATGATTTATTAAAGCTCCCTGCCTGGAAGTGACTACTGGGTGGAATAAAAATAGTCCCTGTTTCACACTGTTCGCCATTTAAACCAGATTCTCAAGGTTGTCTCCAGAGAGCTTGGCAGTTCCCCTATGGTGGTCCAAGTGTCTCGGGGTTGCCACGGCATGGTTCGCAGAGGCATACCTCCTATTATGTTTTCTTCAAAAGACACCCACTGTTTTGTAGTGGTGTCTAGGCATATCTGGAATTGCTTTAAGTTTGGCCGCCACATAGTATCATTCTAGGTTTGGCACCCCCAGTCTGCCTCTATCTCTGGCTTAGGGGGGCTGCTTTCGCCAAATAAAGTCACTTTTTTTTTTTTTTGCCAGGCCCGTAGACTGGTGGAGCTTAGTAAGATTGGTAATGTTATAAATAGGTATAAAAGTCAAGGTAACACATTCATTTTCACTACAGCAATGCGTCCCATCCAAGAAAACTGCTGTCTGTCCCATTTATTTAACTCCTTCTCTATTGTGTGGATGAATGGAGCATAGTTGAATTGAAACATCTTTCACATTGGCTCCAATATGTACTCCTAGATATTTAATAAAGGTTGATGCCCATTTGAAAGAATTTTGGGATTTGAGCTCTGTTACTGTCTGCTGGGCTACATTAACATTTAGAATTTCGGATTTATCTTAAATCCAGAGACTGAGCTAAAACTTTGCAATTCAGTGGTGACATTCTGTAGAGATCAAACTGGATTAGATAAAGTTAATAAGATATTGTCCGCACAAAGAGAAATTTTTAAATTTAAATTTCACTTCTGTACCCCATAGATTCCTGCAGATTTCCTTATTCTTGTAGTGAGTGGTTCAAGAAAGAGTGCAAATAGCAGTGGGGACAGCAGACACCCCTGCCGTTTCCCTCTTTGTACTGAGAAAGTATTTCCATATCCTCCATTTACCTTGCCGCTAGCTCTCGGGTCTTGATAAAGTTGTTTCACCCAAGTCATGAAAAAATAGCCAAACCTCATTCTTTCCAGGGTTGGGTGAATAAAAAGTCCCCGTGGCCCATGTCGAACACTTTTTCAGCATCTATAGACAGTAATATGAGGGGTATATTCTCCTTTTTAGCCCACCAAAATATGTCCGTTACTTTACGGACATTGTCCGCTGCCATTCTTTGAGGCATGAATCCCACCTGATCCCGATGAACTAGTTGAAAAAGGACCGTGTTTAGGCGTCCCACTAGTACTTTAGCTAAAATTTTTAGGTCCACATTACATAAGGATATGGGACGGTGGGGTCTCCCCTCAGCTTCACTATTTTTGTTATTCCAGCAACGTTGGAATGGGAAGGTAAGGAAGCTCCCTCTCAAATACTATTTAAAAAGTCCATGAGGGGTCCCACTAGCAAAGGGCAACATTTTTTGTAATAGCATCCCATGAAGCCATCTAGACCTGGTGACTTGCCAGATTTCAGAGATTTGATGGCTGCTGTTACTTCAATTATACTAATTGGTTCATCTAAGAATTGTTTTTGCGTGTCAGAGTGGGCAAGGAGACCGATTGCAGATATGTGGTTATAGTATCTAATGTGATAGACCCATCCTTACTATATAGTGAGGAGTAAAACAATCCTGTAGATCCTGGGTAGATGTTAAAATATTATCCTTAATTTTAGCTATATTATTCTGTATGGATAAAATCTTTAGCTTCCTAGCTAGCACTCTACCCACCTTGTTATTCCCTTCAAAAAACCTTTGTTTCATACATTCAAGTGAATGCGCTATCTGGGTTGATTCTAAAATATTAAGTTCTTAAATACCATCGGGCCGATACAGTAAAATTTGTGGGAGCGCCCGCTCTCCCAATGCGCGCCCAGGCCACTCTCCTGGGCGCGCGATAGAGTATGCAAATGAGGGCCTGCGGTCGGTGGCTGTCAGCGGGTTTGACAGCCGATGCTCAATTTTACCAGTGTCTGTTCTCAAACCCGCTGACAGCCACGGGTTCGGAAAACGGATGCCGGCATAATTGAGCGTCCGTCTTCTGACCCATGGGCTGCTGGCCAATTAAAAAAAAATATTTTTAATTTTTGATTTTTTTTTTTTAATTTTGGGGTCTCCGACTTAATATCGCTATGATATTAAGTCGAGGGGTGTACAAAAAAAGCAGTTTTTTCTGCTTTTCTCTACACTTTCCCGGTGCCAGCAGAAATTAATGCCAGCCTTTCGGCAGGCGTTAATTTCTGAAAGTAAAATGTGCGGCTTGGCTGCACATTTTATTTTCTGTATCGCACGGGAATAACTAATAGGGCCATCAACATGCATTTGCATGTTGTGGGCGCTATTAGTTTCGGGGGGGGGGGGGGTTTGACCACGCGTTTTCGATGCGCTATTACCCCTTACTGTTCCGTTCCGATAGCGGCTAAGTCCTCCCTTACCTCTGATAAACAGGCCCATGCAGTGAAGTGCGTGGGAGAGCCAGCGCTCCGAGGCGAGCGCCTGCTCTCCCAACACACACCCAGGTACCTCTCCTGGGTGCGCGATTCAGTATTTAAATCAGGGCCCGCGCTAATAAGCAGGCGCAAGGGACACTATCTTCAATAAGTGCCCCTTTTAACCCCTCAATCATCTAACTATCCAACCAACTCCCTCACAGGCTTTCTGCTTCAGATATATTTTTTTTAAGTTTTTATTGTGAGTTTTTGCCTCTACAACCAATTTATTTTCAGATTCTCTCTTAGCCTGTCTTATCCATGTCTTACATTTAACTTGCCAATGCTTAATCCTATTTTCTTCTGATGGATCCTTCTTCCAATTCTTGAATGAAGATCTTTTGGCTAAAATAGCCTCTTTCAGTTTTCTTTTTAGCCATGCTGGAAATTGTTTGACCTCCTTCCACCTTTCTTAATGCAAGGAATACATATAGACTGTGCTTCCAGGATTTTTTATTTTTTTTTTAAACAATATCCACACCTACTGCACACTTTTTACCTTTGTAGCTGCACCTTTGGTTTTTTGTTTTTTTTTCTTCTCATTTTAGAAAAGTTTTTTTCTTTTGAAAGTTTAGTGATAGAGCCATGGATTTACTTATTGTCCCCCTTCCAATCAATAATTCAAATTTGATCATATTATGATCACTATTGCCAAGTGGCCCCAGCACTGTTACCTCTCTCACCAAATCCTGCTCTCCATTAAGAATTGTTCCCGCTCTCGTCAGTTCCTGAACCAATTACTCCATAAGACTGTTCTTTATTCCATCCAGGCACTTTAGCATGCCCTGATGTTTCACTTACCAAGTCAATATTGGGGTAATTGAGATCTAGGACACAACAGAGCAAAATGCTGCACTTCAGTAATATCCAGAGTCTGCGCTTGCGCAGACTCTGCTCAACTTGGGAGGAATTCGTATCTCAGGCTAAACTCATGACTGGGCGTTTTTTGTCAAGGGGGTACCCTTCTCGAGTGATAAAAAGTGCCTTTAAACGGGCTCTGTTTGTGAACCGGGATCTGTTATTTCTCCCACGACCTCGATCATCTGATACTGTCAACAACTGCATTTTACCTTTTTCCATTTTGAGTCGCCAGGTCACCGGTATTATCCGTAGACATTGGCAGTCTCTCTCTTTGAACCGTCTTTTTCAAGGCCCCCTGAGGTTTACATACCGTAGGGGCCGTAATCTTCGTGACAGACTCATTCACGCGGATTTAAATTCTGAACTGGGGGCTCCCTCATCCTTGGCTATACATCAGCCTTGTGGACACTGCATTATGTGTAAACATACTGTAATGTGTACGTCTTTTACACATCCCATTACACAACAAGTCTTTCCTCTTCGGGCCTCTTCGGATTGTACCTCAAAAGGAGTAATATACATAATCACCTGCCCTTGTCCCCTGGTTTATGTGGGAAAAACTTCCAGAATGATAAAAACTCGCATCATTGAGCATTGCTCAAATATACGCAACACTCGTGAAAATGAACCTCTAGTTACACACTGGGTTCAACAGGCACACACCCTCTCTGATTTATTCTTCTGCATCATTGAGGTTGTCCCCCGTTCTTCCCGGGGTGGCAACTACAATGAGCAGTTAGGACGAATCGAGCAGAGGTGGATTTTCCACCTTGACACAGTAGCCCCTAAAGGGTTAAATCGGGAACTCGAATGGCATTTATTTACATAATTGGTGTGGGGTCACCAAAATGCTTTGCTGTTTGCACTGCTAGTTGCGCCTCAGGAACGGGGCTGCTGTGATTGGCCCCGCATGACCATGTGACCTGTCAACCTGAGTTTCGCGCCAACTCCGGTAGGTTTAAATGCCTGTTTGTATCTAAGATGGACGCGCTCCCTGCCAATTTTAAAACTCCCTTGCATTCAGGTATGTGATGACATTGGTGTAAAAATTGTACTAGAAAATTCATGTCGGCATTTTGCAGCTCTATGTCCTAACCAGTATATGTTTATTTACAGTGTCTTGTGAAAAAACTGTTGCTCCCTCCCGATGCAGCCCTCTGTGAAACACGGGACCGTGTCGGGGGACGCGTTCTAAATTGGTGCGATTTTAAGTCAGTGGAGTTGCCGCTTAAAAATGAATAAAAGTTACTCTGCTCTGTAGAGCTTTTTGAACTACCTTGTGGTTTGGACTAAATCCTTTCTGCACTTTTTTGTCTGGTAATTGAGATCTCCCATTATTACCGCACTACCAATTTGGTTAGCTTCTCTGATTTCTTTTAGCATTTCACTGTCTCTCTCATCATCTTGGCCAGGTGGATGGCAGTATACTCCTATCACTATACTCTTCCCCAACACACAAGGGATTTCTACCCATAAAGATTTGATTATGCATTTAGTCTCATTCAAGATCTTTATGCTGTTGGACTCTATGCCATCCTGGACGTAAAGGACCACCCCACCGCCAAGATGCTCCTCTCTGTCATCACGATATAATTTGCACCTTGGTATAGCACTATCCCCTTTGTTATTCTCCTTCCACCATGTCGCTGTCTTGCCAATTAAGTCTTAGACTTCTGCATTAGTATATAAACATTTCAAAGTGTATTTTTTGTTTGTATTAACATTCTGCTTTTCTGTTGACAGGAATAAATTGGAATCTTTTAGCTCAGGTGAGTTTTTAATTATAGGCAGTTTGACTCTTTTTCCTATTATTGGAACCTCGCTATTGGGATGCCTTAACTCTAATGCTTCTGTCTTAACTCTAATGCACTGCCCACAACCTTCTCTCACTGAAGACCAAGTGTCCTTATTGAAGTGGTGAGATCAGCAAGCTTGAGTGACTAAAGTAAATTACATTTTCCAAACTGTTATAGAAAGAGTAAAGAGGAAAAGGGGTAGAATCAAAGATATTAAAAAGGATGTCCAAGCTTTGGAAAAGTTTTAATTTATATTTTTGTGTTTGTTATCATTGGGAAGGACAACTGCCGTTGTCCTGTCCTCTGTGGAGAAAAGTATTGTCAGCAAAACAAATGTAGTGAAACCATAAGTCCCTGATCTCTAAGGCAGGAAGCAAAGGTCTAAACCACTAGAATTTAGTCAGCCATCATCTGTAAAAAATGTAGCCTCTCGGGAATGGAACAGCTCCCCTATGAGGAAAGACTAAAGAGGTTAGGACTTTTCAGCTTGGAGAAGAGACGACTGAGGGGGGATATGATAGAGGTGTTTAAAATCATGAGAGGTCTAGAATGGGTAGATGTGAATCAGTTTTTTACTCTTTCGGATAATAGAAAGACTAGGGGGCACTCCATGAAGTTAGCATGGGGCACATTTAAAACTAATCGGAGAAAGTTATTTTTCACTCAACGCACAATTAAACTCTGGAATTTGTTGCCAGAAGATGTGGTTAGTGCAGTTAGTGTAGCTGGTGTTTAAAAAAGGATTGGATAAGCTCTTGGAGGAGAAGTCCATTACCTGCTATTAATTAAGTTGACTTAGATAATAACCACCACTATTACTAGCAACGGTAACACTTAGTTTTTGGGTACTTGCCAGGTTCTTATGGCCTGGATTGGCCACTGTTGGAAACAGGATGCTGGGCTTGATGGGCCCGTGGTCTGACCCAGTATGGCATGTTCTTATATTCATTAGTATCCTTCGCAGATACCTCTCTCTGAACCATGAGCTGCTGAGTGACTGTTGGCTTTCCCCTTAGAGCAGCTTTTGAACTAAATCAATCTCCTTTTTAAAAGTTTGTGCCAGCAGCCTGGTTCCACCCTGCCCCAAAAGATTCCCCAATTCTTTACAAAATTGAATCCCTCTTCCTTGTACCATAGTCTCATTTACGCAGTGAGACTCTGGACTCTGTTTGCCTCTGAAGCCCTGCGTGTAGAACAGGGAGCATTTCAGAGAATGCTACCCTGGATTTCAGTTTTCTACCCAAAATCCTAAATCTGGCTTCCAGAATCTCCCTCCCACCTTTTCTTATGTCATTGCTGCCCACATGTACCACAACAGCATTGCCTACATGTACTCCCCAGCACCGTCTAAAATCCTATCTAGGTGCCGCTTGAGGTCCGCCACCTTCCCACCAGGTAGGCATGTTACAAGGTGATCCTCATGCCCATCAGCCACACCAGCTGTTACATTCCTAATAATCAAATATGCTGGCAGACCTAACCCTTCTCTCCTGGGCAGTAGCCCTGGGAGAGACAGCCTTGGTGCAAGAGGACAATGCACCACCTGGAGAGCAGGTCCTTGATACAGGATCATTTCCTGCTACACCAGATTGATGCTCTCTGATCATGCAACCTTCCTCCTCTAAGGCAGCACCGGGGATGCCAGACTGGAGTTGGGACTTGGCTACTGTGTCCCTGAAGGTCTCATCTATATACCTCATCGGCTCCAGGTCTGTCAAACTCTAGCCTCCAGTGATCAGACCCATTCTCTGAGAGAGAAGAGCTCTGTGTATCGGATGCACCTGACAATTTCTCACCAGTGGGTAAAAAATTATGGGGTAGATTTTTTAAAAATGCGTGTTCGCGTACTTTTGTTGGCGCACCAGTCGCAAACAAAAGTACGCTGGATTTTAGTAGATACGCACGTAGCTTCTAAAATCCAGGATCGGCGCGCGCAAGGCTGCTGATTTTGGGCAGCCGGCGCGCGCCGAGCCGCACAGCCTGCCTCCATTCCCTCCGAGGCCGCTCCGAAATCAGAGCGCCCTTGGAGGGAACTCTCTTTCACCCTCCCTTCACCTTCCCCTCCCTTCCTCTACCTAACCCACCCCCCCGGCCCTATCTAAACCCCCCCTACCTTTGTCCACGGATTTACGCCTCCCGGAGGGAGAAGTAAATCCCTGCGCGCCAGCGGGCTGCTGGCGCGCTGAGACGCAACCCAGGGGCGGTTCCGGAGGGCGCGGCCAAGCCCCCAGACCGCCCTGGGCCGAAACCACGCCCCCGGGCCCACCCCCAAAATGCCGCGTCCCGCCCCCAAAACGCTGCGTCGATCGGCCCCGCCCCCGACACGCCCTCGACAAAAAACCCCGGGACTAACGCGAGTCCCGGGGCTCTGCGCGCACCAGCAGGCCTATGGAAAATAGGCGCGCAAGGCCCTGCTCGCGTAAATCCAGGCGGATTTACGCGAGCAGGGCTTTTAAAATCCGCCCCTTAACGTGTGATACTTGCTGCAGAAGATTGGGAAGGCCTTTTCTTGCTGCTGGACTGCTGCCTTTATCTTAAATTTGTTCAGGTCCTAGTTAAGTTTTAGGTTGCTATGGGAGTAGGATTGCGTACAATTAGGGTCCTTTAAAAGTAGTAGTGTATTCACTATATATCTGGTAGTGACCTTCAAGGAAATAATTAAACTCTTGCTAAGGTATGGGGAAGTTCTGAGTTTAAGATTAAAAAAAAAAAATCAGCCTTTTTATTTTTTAGTGTGAAAGAGTCAGCTGCCTATAAATTAAAGGATGTTAGAGGAGGTGGAAATACAAACTTATGTCTTTTGCCTGTCTTTCTATCTATTTAATACAAAACTCAAAACTATGAGTTTTGCCTGCCCTCTGACTAGCTATTTAATACAGACACACTAAATGTACCCCAATAGTTTTACTTCTGCCTTGTGTTCTAATTGAACAGAATACTTTTCTCAAGGAAAAGCTCTTTAGAACATAAGAACATGCCATTCTGGGTTAGAGCAAGGGTTCATCAAACCTGGCATCCTGTTTCCAACAGAGGCCAAACCAGGCCACAAGAACCTGGCAATTACCCAAACATCAAGAAGATCCCATGCTACTGATGCAATTAATAGCAGTGGCTATTCCCTAAGTAAAATTGATTAATAGCTGTTAATGGACTTCACCTCCAAGAACTTATCCAAACCCTTTTTTAAACCCAGCTACACTAAGGGGCGGATTTTAAAAGGAGCGCGAATAGCCTACTTTTGTTTGCGCTCCAGGCGCAAACAAAAGTACGCTGGATTTTAGTAGATACGCGCGGAGCCGTGCATATCTGCTAAAAACCTGGATCGGCGCACGCAAGGCTATGGATTTTGTATAGCCGGCGCGCGCCGAGCCGCGCAGCCTACCCCCCGTTCCCTCCAAGGCCGCTCCGAAATCGGAGCGGCCTCGAAGGGAACTTTCCTTTGCCCTCCCCTCACCTTCCCCTCCCTTCCCCTACCTAACCCACCCGCCTGGCCCTGTCTAAGCTCCCCCCTTACCTTTGTCGGGGGATTTACGCCTCCCTCCGGGAGGCGTAAATCCCCGCGCGTCAGCGGGCCTCCTGCGCACCGGGATGCGACCTGGGGGCGGGTCCGGAGGGCGCGGCCACGCCCCCGGGCCGTAGCCACGCCCCCGGGCCCGCCCCCGGAACGCTCCCGACACGCCCCGAAAACGCCGCGCGGTTCGGGCCCGCCCCCGACACGCCCCCTCCGAAAACCCCGGGACTTACGCGAGTCCCGGGGCTCTGCGCGCGCCGGTAGGCCTATGTAAAATAGGCTTACCGGCGCGCAGGGCCCTGCTCGCGTAAATCCGCCCGGTTTTGGGCGGATTTACGCGAGCAGGGCTCTGAAAATCCGCCCCAAATTGCACTAACCACATCCTCTGACAACAAATTCCTGAGCTTAATTGTGCATTGAGTGAAAAAGAATTTTCTCCAATTAGTTTTAAATTTGCTACTTGCTAAGTTCATGGAGTACCTCCTAATCCTCCTATTACACTAGAGAACACAATTTTCATTGAGGTAGATCAGACACTTGTTTTTGACTAACTTTTGACATGTGAATCCAAAATTGACCCATTTTTCTCATATCAAGTCAACTTTTTAAGGTACAGGATACCCTCCCTTTGTCCCAAAAATCATACAAAATGTACATACAAAGGAAATAAAAGAAAAAATTACCTGAATATACTGTTTATTTAGAGTTATTTTATTCATACAAAGGTTATATATTGTTACTGTAAGGCAAATTGTGTACAAGTAGTAAAGTTCTGCTACCAAACATACATTTTAAGGTAAACATTTACACTTATAACTTTTCCAGCAGTGTTCAATCTTATTTTTATTTATTTATTATTTTTATATACCGACATTCGATCTCAATCGAGATATCACACCGGTTTACATTCAGGTACTGTAGGTATTTCTCTATCCCCAGAGGGCTTACAATCTAAGTTTGTACCTGAGGCAATGGAGGGTAAAGTGACTTGCCCAAAGTCACAAGGAGTGACAGCAGGACTCGAACCCTGGTCTCCTGGTTCATAGTCCACTGCTCTAACCACTCAGTCTGTGGACAATCTTGCCTGATGCTCCAACAATAGTCAGCCATCATATGTACATCCCATCTACCCTGATACCGTGCCTCCATGACCTTCAAATTTTGGTGGAATCATTCACCTTGCTCATCACTGACTGCACCAAGGTTTTTCGGGAAGTCAGCAAGATGGTTATGCAGAAAATGCACTTTGATGCTCATGTTGCAATGAAGCATTTTGAAGCTCTCCAAGAGTTTCTGGACAATTTCGGTGTAATTCTGTGCTCTTGTATTTCCAAGAAAGTCCTCAACAAGGTTTTTGAATGACAACCAAGCATTCTTTTGGAGTTCTGACATTGTCCCGATGAAATGTTCATCTTTAATGAGCTGCCGAATCTGTGGACCATCAAATACACCAGCCTTTATCTTTTCAAACGACAGGCTAGGAAATGCCAAAATGAGATAATTAAAACAATCTCCTTCAGTTGGCAAAGCTTTAACAAATTGCTTCATGAGACCCAGTTTTATGTGCAGAGGTGGGAATATAATGTTCTTTTGTCAACAAGTGGCTCATGTAGAATGTTTGGATCACCAGGTTTTAGGTCAGATCTTGGAGGCCAATTCGACTGCACCCAATGCTTCTCACGAGCTCTGCTGTCCCACATACACAGAAAACAGGGATACTTGGTGTATCCACGTTGCTGACCAAGAAGGAAGCAGACCATTTTAAGGTCAACACCGATGATCCAATTATGCTTGTGATATTGGAACAGATCAATGACTCTCTTTATGTCTTCATAGTCTTCACGAAAACAAACTGAATGCCCAATTGGGACTGCACCAAATAAATTGCCATTGTGGAGGAGGATAGGCTGTAGAGAAAACCTTGACGTGATAGAAGAAAACTAACTGCAGTTTTGAAATCATCATGCCGATTTAAGTCTAAAACAGCTGAAAAATCAAACTCAACAGGAATTATGTTAAAAATTGTTCCCCAGTGTTATCTGAAAGAGTAAATAACAGATTCACATTCACCCGTTCTAGACATCTCATGATTTTAAAGATCTCTATCATATCCCCCCCTCAGCTATCTCTTCTCCAAGCTGAACAGAGCCCTAACCTCTTTAGCCTTTCCTCATAGGGAAGCTGTTCCATCCCCTTTATCATTTTGGTTGCCCTTCTCTGTAACTTCTCCATTGCAACTCTATCTTTTTTTAGATGCGGCGACCAGAATTGTACACAATACTCAAGGTGCAGTCTCACCATGAAGCGAAACAGGCATTATGACATTTTCTGTTTTATTCACCATTCCCTTCCTAATAATTCCTAACATTATTTGCTTTTTTGACTTCTGCAGCACACTGAGCTATTTCAATGTATTATCCACTGAAGCCTAGATCTTTTTCCTGGGTGGTAGCTCCTAATATGGAACCTAACATCGTGTAACTACAGCATGGATTATTTTTCCCTATATGCATCATCTTGCATATGACCACATTTCATCTGGCATTTGGATGCCCAATCTTCCACTCTCGCAAGGTCCTCCTGCAATTTATCACAATCCGCTTGTGATTTAACTACTCTGAATAATTTTGTATCATCTGCAACTTTGATTACCTCTCTCATCGTATTCCTTTCCAGATCATTTATAAAAAAGCACTGGTCCAAGTACAGATCCCTGAGGCATTCCACTGTGAAAATTGACCCTTTAATTCTACTCTGTTTCCTATCTTTCAACCAGTTTGTAGTCCTCAAAAGGACACCACCTCCTATCCCATGACTTTTTTAGTTTCTTTAGAAGCCTCTCATGAGGGACTTTGTCAAACACCTTCTGGAAATCCAAATACACTACACATCTACTGGCTCACCTTTAACCACATGTTTATTAACCCCTTCAAAAAAAAAAAATGAAGCAGATTTGTGAGGCAAGACTTGCCTTGGGTAAATCCATGCTATGTTCCATTAAACCATGTCTTTCTATATGCTCTGTGATTTTGATCTTTAGAATAGTTTCCACTATTTTTCCCAGCACTGAAGTCAGGCTCACTGGTCCATAGTTTCCCAGATTGGCCCTGGAGCCCTTTTTAAATATTGGGGTTACATGGGCCACCCTCCAGTCTTCAGGTACAATGGATGATTTTAATGATAAGTTACAAATTTTAACTAATAGATCTGAAATTTAATTTTTCAGTTCCTTCAGAACCCCGGAATACATACCATCCAGTCTAGGTTATTTGCTACTCTTTTTAGGCTTGTCAATCTGGCCTCCTACATCTTCCTGGTTCACAGTGATTTGGTTCAGATCATCTGAACCATCATCCTTGAAAACCATCTCTGGAACCAGTATCTCCCCACCATCCTCATTAATAAACACAGAAGCAAAGAATTAATTTAATCTTTTTGCAATGGTCTTATCTTCCCTAAGAGCCCCTTTAAGCTCTCGGTCATCTAACGGTCCAACTGACTCCCTCATAGGTTTCTTGCTTAGAATATATTTTTAAAAGCTTTTATTATGAGTTTTTGCCTCTACAGTAATCTTCATTTCAAATTTTCTCTTAGCCTGCCTTATCAATGTTTTACACTTAACTTGACAATGCTTACGTTTTTCCTATTTTCTTCAGATGGATTCTTCTTCCAATTTTTGAAGGATTTTTTTTTTGTGGCTAAAATAGCCTCTTTCCTCTCACCTTTTAACCATGCTGGTAATCGTTTTGCCTTCTTCCTACCTTTCTTAATGCATGGAATACATCTGGACTGCACTTCTAAGATTGCATTTTTTTTAAACAATGTCCATACCTGTTGTACACTTTTAAACCTCTGCAGCTGCACCTTTCAGGTTTTTTCTAATTATTTTCTGCATTTTATCAAAGTTTCCCTTTGGAAAATTTAGTTTTAGAGCATATTGTCCCCTTTCCAGTCATTAGTTCAAATTTGATCATGTTGTTATCACTATTGCCAAGTGGCTCCACCACTGTTACCTCTCTCACCAAATCCTGTGTTCCACTAAGAATTAAATGTAAAATAGCTCCCTCTCTCGTTGGTTCCTGAACCAAATTGCTTCACGAAGAAGTCATTTATTGCATCCAGAAATGTTATGGCTCTAGCATGTCCTGATGTTACATCTACCCGGTCAATGTTGAGGTAATTGAAATCTCCCATTATTACTGCACTTCCAAATTGGTTAGCTTCCTTGATCTCTCTTAGCATTTCATCATCTGTCTGATTATTTTGGCCAGGTGGATGATAGTATACTCCAATCACCATACTATTACCCAACACACATGGGATTTCTACCCATATAGATTCTGAGCATTTAGTCTTTGGTATGATATTTATCCTGTTGGACTCTATACCCTCCTAGACATAAAGTGCTATACCCCCACCAACCTATCATTGCAGTAAAATTTGTACCCTAATAGAGCACTGTCCAATTGGTTATCCTCCTTCCACCAGGTCTCTAAGATGCCAATTATGTCTATTTCATTATTCACTGCTAATCATTCTCACTCTCCCATCTTACTTCTTGGACTTCTGGCATTAGCATACAGACATTTCAAAGTGCATTTTTTGTTTGTATTACCAACTTTCTTTTCAGTTGATATGGATAATTTGGAATGCTTTAGCTCAGGTGATTCTTTACTTATAGGCACATGGGCTACTTTTGCTTTTATTGGAACCTCTCTATTGGGATGCCTTCATTCTTCTATTTCATTAGTATCCTTCAAAAGATACATTCCTCGGAACCATTCACTGCTGAGTGACTGCTGGCTTTCCCCATTGTTCTAGTTTAAAAGCTGCTCTATCTCCTTTTTTAAAGTGAATGCCAGCAACCTGGTTCCATTCTAGTTAAAGTGCAGCCTGTCCTTTTGGAAAAGTCTCCCCCTTCCCCAAAAGGTTGTCCAGTTGCTTACAAAACTGAATCCCTCTTCCATGCATCATCATCTCATGCATGCATTGAGACACTGGAGCTCTGCCTGCCTCTGGGGACCTTCATGTGCAACAGGGAGCATTTCAGAGAATGCTACCTTGAAGGTTCTGGATTTCAGCTTTCTACCTAAAATCCTAAATGTGGCTTCCAGAATCTCCCTCCCATGTTTTCCGATGTTGTTAGTTCCCACCTATACCACAATGGCCGGCTCCTCCCCAGCACTGTCTAAAATCCTATCAGGGGGGACAGTGACGTCTGCCACCTTCGCAGCAGGCAGCCATGTTACCAGATGGTCTTCATATCCACCAGCCACCTATCTTTCTAATAATCAAATCACCAACCTCTTTCCTCCTGGGCAGTAGCCCTGGCAGACTTATCCTCCGTGCGAGAGGACAAGGCATTACCTTGCTACAGGATCACTTCCTGCTATACCAGGGTAATGCTCTCCAAGTGGGAGATCTTTCTGATCCAAAGCAGCACCCGACCTGCTAGACTGGATTTGGGACTGGGATACTGTGTCCCCGAAGGTCTTATCAATGTACTTCTCTGCCTCAACTTCTCCAGGTCTGCCACTGTAGCCTCCAGAGATCAGACTTGTTCTCTGAGAGCCAGGAGCTCTTTGCACCAGGTGCACACATATGATCGCTCACCAGCAGGTACAAAAATCATATATGTGACACTCAATGCAAAAGACCGGAAAGCCCTCTTCTTGCTGCTGGCCTGCTGCCTTCATCTTAATTTTGTTGGTTCCTAGTTAAGTTTAGGTTGCTAAAGGAGTTGGAATTAGAGTACTTTAAATTTATAGGTATATTCACTAATTAATCTGCTAGTGACCTACAAGGGGATGATTAAACTTTCATACTATTGCACCAGCCCTTATTGAATTAGAAAAGAACCTGATAGATTTTTATTGAGACAGTGTCTCATGATTAAAAATCAAGAGTTGAGCTCGGGGTGTGTGGGAGGGAAAGACAGATACTAGAATTAACTCCCTCTGGCTTACTTATTATCTCAGTAACTCGCAACCTCTAAAGAATATATCCCTCTCTTAAAAAAAAAAAAGTTTAGAGAGAGGTTTAAGTCCAAGAGTTTCCAAAACTATACTTATCTATCCTCTTCAATCACCCTTAATTTGATCTTCACTCAAAGGATTAAGAGGTTTGAGATTCACACACCTAGCCACACTCGCTTCCGGTCCTCTTCTACTGCAAAAGGTGTGGGGCCTCTGGAAGCTAGGACTGTGGAGTTTGAAACCCAGATCGCTTGCTGTGACCTCTGGAATCCTCTCCCGTGGGAAGCTGGAAAGAGTATACAGATGAGCCTTCCGCTCCTCTTCTTTCTGGGATTTTTGGAAGTTTTATGTAAGTGGTGCACACAAAGTAGGGCACCTGCAGCCTCTGACAGAGTAGTTTTGTTTTGTGATAGGCCAGCAAGCACATACTCTTATGGTAGCTGAACTTAGCAGGACCTCTTGCTCCCAGATTTATCACTGGTGCCAATTGCCCACCAGATCCTCCCAAATTCTAAGGTTGTAGCATGCCTTATCCAAGTATCTCTGAGGAAACCAGCTATCTAAATCAACTGACCCTATCTGGGGAAAGCAGAGTTTCTTACCTTTAACTAGTGGTCTCAGAGGACAGGAGGATGTTAGGGCCTCATTTTCCAAGCACTTTACCGCGTGCGATAAATTCGCAAATCGCGTTAACAGCTGTTGACTAATTTGCATTCGCAAATCGCGTTATTTGGTATGCAGGGGGCGGAGTTGGGGCAGAGCATATGTAAAGCGGGAACCTGTGTATCGTGTGCGGCGAAACAGCCGCAGTGTTAGCGCGGCTGCTATCGCGGCTAATAACTACAACTCCAACCTCGCGTTATGGACTGCGCTACAGGCCTGAAAAGGATTATCGCCATCCACGATAGTTCCGGACAGCCTGTTGCAGGCTCCCGGGGCGGGGGGGAGGGAGAGAGCGAGAGAGCGAGAGAGCGAGCCTTACTATAGTGCCTATGCCCTACATAGGTATGTGAATCCCTATGGGAGGGCTACCTACTAACTCGGGGTGGGGATTAGGTATGAGCGTCGGGGGTTGGGGGCCACTTTCGCATTCCACATGAGACCTACGGACAGAACAGTGGTCTCTAGTGCAGATTTGCTGGCCGTTGGAGTGAGGACGCTCACTCCAAGCGGAGATTTGGCCAACATTCTCTCCACCTAGCATGTTGTTGCCCAGGTAGAGTGTCCATCAAGCTAGGTAGAGAGAACGTTGCCCAAACCACTTCTTGGAGTGAGCGTCCTCACTCCAACGGCCAGCAAATCTGCACTAGAGACCACTGTTCTGTCCGTAGGTCTCATGTGGAATGCGAAAGTGGCCCCCAACCCCCGACGCTCATACCTAATCCCCACCCCGAGTTAGTAGGTAGCCCTCCCATAGTGATTCAAATACCTATGTAGGGCATAGGCACTATAGTAAGGCGCTCTCTCGCTCGCTCTCTCTCTCTCTCTCTCTCTCTAAAAAACTTGCAAATAGCAAATATCGTGCACGGCGATAACAGACTGAAAGAATCATTGTGCACTGGGAAAACATCGCGTGCGGCGCTAATGTTTTCGCGAATGGCGGAAACATCACCGCACGCGATGTTTCCCCACTGCACGAAAGAAGCCTCATTTGCATTGGTAACGCCCCCTAATGCGTTACCAATGCGATATTGGAAAATAAGGCCCTTAGTCCTCACCCATGGGTTGACCTCATCAGATGTAGCCCCAGTTCAGAACTTTGATCTCAAGGATTCTAGAACTTTCATACATGCCCTGTTGTGCCTGTGCAGCTATAATTATCACCCTGCCCCTAGGCAGAGTCCCTCCGTTCATGATGTAGCCAAGACATGAAGAAACCAACTCCCAGGGGCTGCAGATGGGTTTCATGCATGCTACGCTCCACTGTCACATTACCTCTCAATGGAGTGGATAGTAACAGTGCAAAGATGGCTCCCTAGTACCACTGGGGCTTCAATTATGGCGTGGTGTTGGGTGGAATTCTATGGCGTTGTCCCTTTGATACCCCCAGTATCTGGTAATGCTCCAAGAGGCTGGACACAGCCCTTGAAACTGCATTGGGAATGGCTCAGACATTTCGCTCATGGAACAGCAGCAGTGAATTCAGTGGCAACAGACATGCCCCTGGTACTCTGTGGTCGTGTCCTGCGGCATCTGACCTCATTCACTGGTGCTTACGAGGGTGACTGCGCCTGTAGGGCCCATAGCGCTCTTGCGCTCACCCACGATGGAGCACATCAATGGCACCAAACAATGCTCCACCAAGGGTTTCAACAGCGCTTGACAGTCTCCTAATCAGTTAGATGGTTTGTAGCGCCATCCCCGGCGCTACAGGCACCCATGGACATTGACAGCCGAGCAGCACCAATAGAGACCCCGGTGCCTGAAGGCATTGATGGACTGACTGTACCGAGAATGCCAGGGGCACCTGCAGGTAGAGGCTCTGCAGCCCCAACATGCTTCCTCGGTACTCAAAGGAACCAATGACTGCCAGTGCCAGACTGTTCACCTTGGCTCACTTATACGTCAGAGGGTGTCGATGCTGCGAGCTTGATGGCATCCCTCGCCAGCAGGTATGGCTGACAATAGCCTTGCTAGCATGCATTAGCACCAATGGTGCACAAAGCCAGGCGGGGCCTCAAATGCCCCTCGATCCCTGTGGCTCAGGGCCCCTGAGATATTCAGCATCCATGATGCCCGATCGCTATAGGCCAGTGATGGGACAGCCTGATGCTCTTCAGTGCCCCTTCTGGATACTACAAAAGGGCTGCAAGGGCACCGGAATACTGCACCTGGCTTCCTTGGCATCCCAGGATGCCTCGATTAGATGGCGACACAGGCACTTGACAGCACCAAGTCTGTCCAAGGCTGAAACCCCTGTCGCCCGAGGGCTTCAGTAGAACTCAAGGGCTCTCAGGTCTTCGTGGACATTGGCCTTGAGGGTAACTAGGGAACTCAATAGCAATCCCAGTGCCCTGTTGATGTTGCTTGACCTCATCGCTGGCTAACACGCCCGATGGCCTCCAGAGTGGCCCTGCACCTTGATGGCATCAAGACAGCTCCATAAAAAGACAGCCTCGAGGGCAGCTGTGGCATTGAAACCATGGCATCAAAGCTCTGCACCTCAATGTCATAGAGGGCATCTATGACCGCGATGGGGACTGTGATGCTCAAAGGCAGTTCTGGTCCCCAACACTAGAGGTAAGTGCTGCTACCTGCCACATCGAGGCCCAAGGTGCTCGCTGATGTCAGTGCATCAATCCACGGATACCACAGCACAGAAAGCCCTTACTGCATAGAGGGCAGTCATGCACCTCAATGGCATCAAGGGCGCCCTGGCACCTTGATGGTGTCAAGGGTGACCATGGTGCTCACTGACAGTCCTGGTCCCTGACACAGTCCTGACATCATGTCAGCTCATTGGTGCACTGGTCACAGATGTATGCGGGCAGCCATTACTGAGCATAGCACCGAAGGTACAGCAGCAAGCTGCTTGCCCAGGCTCCTGCTCACCCTCTCTCACAAGAAGATTGCACTGCTATCACAGGCAAGCAGGAGAGATTACGTCATTCAGGGTTCCTGCCCTTGGAGATAGTTTCTTTGAATATGGGGAGGATGAGCTCCCCCCCCCCATCCCCCCAGAACAGTGTGGTCCTCAATGTCTTCACTGTCTGAACGTTCATTGAGGCCAATTGATCGCTGAAACAACATGGAACTCCTGGCCAGACAGAACTCAGGAGAGTTCCCAGGCTCAGTGGCCTGCATTCTGTTAGTCCTGCCAGCACCTGACAAAGGTACTAAAAAAACAGACAGAGCAAGGAGAGGACAGAAACTGCAGGTGCAGCATTTATTAATAAAGGATCTGCCAGGCTGCACAGTGACTAAGGCCCGCCATGCGGCTGGCAGACAGTGGAAAGAAGAGGGAAAAAAGGAATACACACTACCGTAAGGTAAGGGAAAGAAAAACAGCTGCAGCTCTAGAAAAAAATTACAAAAACTGCGAGGAGATAGCAAAGCTGAATACCGTGACACACACAGCTCCCGCAACCACACGGCTTCATGGAAAAAAAAAAAAAGACTGAGGGACTCTGCCTAGGGGGCAGGGGGATAACTATAGCTGCACATGCTCAGTACGGCATGTTTGAACGTTTTGGATCTTTGAGATCAAAGTTCTGGACCGGAACTCCATCCGATGATGTCACCCATGTGTGAGGACATCATCCTTGGATAAAATTGCTTTGCAACAGAAGCTAGTTTTTTGTTTTTTTTTTCCTTTCTTTGTCATTCAATCCAGGCTCCTACCCATCCTCATAGTTCCTCAGGGCATCTCTGGTGGCCCTGCATTTTCCACAGACTTAAGCAAATGGCTCCACCTCTTATCGCTATCCCCACACTTTTACTTTTGAATCATAAAAAAGGACAGCACATGGCTATGTGATATTCAAAGACAAGTATGAACAGGTAGGAGAAAGGGAGAGACAGTAGCAAAAAAGGTATAGCATGCCTCAGTTATACTGGATAGAACTTGTCACTTACCACAGCTAACCCACCAGACTGCATTTTGTTTTTCAATCTAAAACAGAACTTCCTAATTATAGCTCTGCCACTAACTCACTACATGACAGTGGTCAAATCCCTCAATCTCTGCATCATGGATCTAACTGTGGCTCTGCCTTTGGAATTAAATATGAGATACAGAGAATGTCAAATTTGCCACAAACTGCTCCTGTGACCTTGTTCAGGCCAGGTTCTCTATGCCTTCAGTTACTTTAATTGAATATGATCGGTGCTTATACCCTTGGGAAACTATGATGCAGCTCAGGCACAAACAGAGATAAGCAACTGTTATAGCAAAGGGGGCTGGCCTCCTCTCTCATTGTAAAGTGCCAAAGAAATGCAAATTAGTAGAGAACAACTTGACTGACCACACAGATCGTTTGTGTATAAAAGTAGAGTACTAGTTTATTCACTTTTTATTTAAAATTTATTGCAATGCAAGCATTATGAATACAAATCTGATTGTGATACAAATTAATATGATGTCCATATGAAGTCCTCATGAAAGAAACAGTTCTATTTTCTGAACATAATACAGTCTCTGTCAACCCCACACAATGGCCACTAGGGGAGCATCATATTCGGTACAGAAGACAGGTTTCTAGACCAACTTAAATCAGTAACATGTCTTAAATACATGACTGTCAGAGACAAGCTGTGAATCTCAAAAGGCATCAATCATCCACCATGTCCATTCAATATGCCTCCTTTATGATCAGCCAAAACATTAGAGAGGAACAAAAAACCAGCAGCTCTGCTAAGAGTATCAAAGTCTACTACTGATGCATCCGGGAAACACTATCCCTGCTAGCATAGAATCCTTTCATCAAGAAGTGCAGCAACTATGATTGAACTCTCAGATCATGAGAATGGAAACATTAGTATGGATCAGTAAAAACAAACAAGTTTTACTGGAATAAAACAAAAACATCCTTAACTTCATTGATTTAAGCCATTTGATTATGGAAAATATGTTCATTTTGAATTAGATTTAAAATAAACCCCCAATAATACAGTTTAAGTGATTGGGGACTTAATTATATTCAGATTGCACTAGACCGATTTTCCTGGCCATAGATGATAGAAACAGAGCACTAATACTCAGAGGGCCGGATTTTAAAAGCCCTGCGCGCGTAAATCCGGCTGGATTTACGCGCGCAGGGCACTCGCGCGCCGGCGCGCTTATTTTGCACAGGCCGCCGGCACGCGCACAGCCCCGGGACGCGCGGAAGTCCCGGGGCTTCATAAAAGGGGCGGGGGAGGGGGCGTGTCAGGGGGCAGTTTGGGGCGGGACCAGGGGCATGGTGCCGGCCCGGGGGCGTGGTCGAGGCCTCCGGACCAGCCCCCGGGTCAGGTGATGGTGCATCAGCAGCCCGCTTTCAGCAGGCGTAAATCTGCCAACAAAGGTAGGGAAGGGGGGGTTAGATAAGGGAAGGGAAGGTGCGGGGGGGGTGGAAAGAAAGTTCCCTCCGAGGCCGCTCCAATTTCGGAGCGGCCTCGGAGGGAACAGGCAGCGCACGCAAGTTGCACAAATGTGCACCCCCTTGCGCGCGCCGACTCCGGATTTTATAAGATACGCGCGTATCTTATAAAATCCAGCTTACTTTTGTTCGCGCTTGCGTAAATTTATAAAATCTACCCCAGAGTGTGTAGTGGGTTCTATTAATGCCGTTTTAAAAAAGCAGAAAATCTATGAAACAAGTTCTTCCATAGGAAGAAATGGAAAGAGCACATACACAAATTGCATAACTTGTATATCATTTTAGAACTGACAAGTAAAAGGAGGCGCTCTCAGAGACTTGGTTTTCTTTAACACACCTCTTCATTAAAAAAAAAATAAAATTCTAGTCTTCCCAATTTGGCTTTGATCATAATCCTTCTTGCTCATGCAGAAGGGAGGAAAGGGGAAACAGGTTAGAAAAGCAGGAAGTAAATGTTTAAAAAAAAAAAAAAGAGGGTGAAGGCAGCTACAGCAACATTTCCTCTCCCCAACAGCGATGTGCTGACAGGCATTCCCTGGGCTGGCCAATGGCAGCTTAGTCTGCCCCAATGTGGAGACAGGCACAGGAGTCATGCAACCACCCAGGAAGAAACACTGAAATGAAGTGAACAGTAGCAGCACTTGCACGCTCCTATCCCAGCAGCTAATATTAAAGTTATTAACTGGATGAACTGGTTAACATTTTACATTTCTAGGTGTCAAGTTTCCCACCACCCCAAGGTTGTTAATGTTTTCAATCTAGCTAAAAGGTCAAGTAGGATGACTCCACAGCTCCGGATCCATGTCAACAAGCTAAGCCAGTCTTGGTTTTAACCTATTACATGCAGGGAGATTAGTTCTTTAAGAAAGGCAGATCTACAATAGAACTGCATCTCCTTACATGCGATTGGTTAAAACCAAGAACTAGCTCAACTCGATACCCTGGACATGCAGCTATATGATCACCTTACCAAGAAGGAAGCATCCTTCGTTCACAGCTCAGGGCCTTACATGCCAAGGTGGTTATATACAGATAAATTCAGTGGCAAGTTACAACTCTTGTTGCTCTCTTGCATCAGCATTATCTCAAACTAGAAGCTAACTTACTAAGGGCCTTATTTTCTAAATGTATCACAGGCGGTAAGGGACGTTTTGCACGCTAAATGTCCCTTTTCGTGTGCGATACCAAAATGGGGGCGGAGTCGGCCCCGGAAGAGGAGGTGTAGGCGTGTCAGGGGGGCAGACTCTGCGAAGCCGCCGGGGACGATGAAAAGGTAAGGCCCTTTTCGCGTCCGCTCCCAATAGCTACACCTCCTATGGTGGCGCTATTGGGTGCGAAACTGGCAGCGAACGCACCGCGACGGTGTGATCGCTGCCGCTAGCGCAGGCCTGCCCCCCGTTTCGGGCCCCCTGCCCTCATTTCCTAAAGTATCGCAGGCCTGCGATACTTTAGAAAATGAGGCCCTAACTCAATTTGGGAAAACAGAGCATAGAATGCCCTTAAAAAGGTCAAAGGCAATTTAATGTCAGACAAAATTTAGATGTAACCAAGTTATTAACTACAACCTGGGTAACTAGACAAGTCTGGCACATTTTCTTTACAATTTAGGTCCACTTCTTGATGAATTTCTCTAAGGACTGGAATCTACATCCTCCCAGCTGGGGGTCAATCTATCTACTCAGTTTCAGAGATGATTTGAAGTATAATCCAATACATATACTATAAAGTCACTACACACAGAAACAAAAGCAAATAAAATCATAGAAAAAAAGTGTGCGGTGATCACCGGATTATGTGGTTCAGTAACAGAGCACAGGCAATGAAGGGTCATTCAAAAGGCTAGGAGCCTAGACTTCCAGAAAGCTAACTATTGAAACGGGGGAGATCCTCAAGGAGTTGTTAGCTAGATGGGAACATCTAGGGCAGAGGTTCCCAAACCTCCTAGATGTCCTGGGGTTTTCAGGATATCCACAATGAATACGCATGAGGTAGATTTGCATTCAATGGAGGCAGTGCATGCTGATCTCTCTCGTGCATATTCATTGTGAATATCCTGAAAACCTGAATGGCTGAGGGTATCTCGGGCCAGGTTTGGGAACCACTGATCTAGGGGTAGTACTAGAGAAATGGACAAAACTAAAAAAGAGAAATTGTAAGGGCAAAAAAATCTTTTTGTTAGGAAAGTGAATAAGAGAAATAAGAAAAGGAGGCCACTGTGGTTTTCTAAAGTAGCAGCAAAAAGGGTAAGGGAAAAAAAAAAGGACAGCATTCATGAACTAAAAGATCATAGAGAGGAAGACAGGCAACAATATCTGGAAAATATAAGAGAAGCTGGGAAAGTAGTCAGGAATGCAAATGGAAGAAAAAAATAGCAAATAGAATAAAATGGACAACAATAAGACATTTCTTAGATAAGTTAGTTATAGAAGGGAGTGCAAAAGTGGCATTGTGAGACTCAAGAGGTGAAGGGGAGGAGTATGTAGTCTGATGAAAAAGCAGAACTGCTTAAATATTTCTGTTCAGTGTTCATCAAGGCAGGACCACATAAAAAAAAAAAAAGCAAACACAAGTAAGATTGGAAGTGAGGAAAAACTCAAAATGAATTTCAGAGAAGTGCTCACGAGGAGCTAGCTACATTTAAAGTAGATAAAGCAATGGGACTAGACAGGAAACCTCCATGGGTATTCTGGAACAGAAGTTCTGGCAGCTCCCCTGCCTGACCTTTTCAATGCTTTTTTAGAGTTAGGAGAACTAGAAGGACTGAAGTCGGGCAGATGTGGTTTCTCTTCACAAAAGAGGTAAGGAGAAAGCTGGGAACTACTGGCTAATTAGTCTGACCTATGTGGTGAGAAAATTAGTGGAATTGCTACTACAACAGAGGATAGTGCAGTTTCTGGAATCCAATGGATTACAAAATCCAAAAGCAGCATGGTTTTACCAGAGGTATTTAAAATATTTGTATTGTGCATTTTCCAAAAATATTTTTAAAGCAGATAAAAATAAAACAACTAGGGATAAGAACCATAGCGTGCCTATGGCCAATATGGCCTCGGCCATAGGCACTGCTATCCAAAGGGCACCATAGCACCACCGGTACAGAAGGGAAATTGTTGCCTGCTGCAGCCGATAAAAGCAGCGTGGTCCCACCAGAATCCGCAGCATAGCCGGCAGGACTTTAGAAAGAGTAGCGATGAAGCATGGGAAGAGGAGGAGCTGCACTGTACTGTGCTGCCTCACGGAAGCATCGCTAAAGGGACCTAAGAGGAGGAAATGCTGCGCTGTACTGCCCCCCACTGGAAGTGGCAGCGTCGCCAGTGGGGCCTAGGAAGATGAGGAGATGCGCAGACTGCCCTGCACGAAAGAACACACTGACAGAGCAGGGTTGGCTCTCGCGGCTGAAGATTATTGTTGCTTTGAGTGAATGACAGAAGTAGGGGGGATGTGTGAGCATGGGGGTGTGAGAGAGCGTTTCTGCATAGGTATGTGTTTGTGGCAGTGAGCATGTGCCTGTGAGTCTAAAAGTGCACATATGAGTGTATGCATGCATGCATGTTCTGTATGTGTGCGAAAGATCACGTATGTGAGTGACAGACATGAACGCATGTATATGCTTGACAGCATACATAGGCATGTGAGCATGTGTATGTGCGAGCAAGATCTTGAGTGTGTGAGCAAGTGTGGGTTTGGGAGAGGGAGAGCACGTATGTGTCTATTAGAAAGAGAAAAAAAAAATAGTCTATTCAAAACAATCGCCCTTGCCCTCTACCTGCTAATCCATGACAATCTCAGGGCATCTGGAAATCAAAAGTTCCCAGATATGGAGTGGGGTATTTTTTAAAAAGCCTTATTAGTTTTAATTTAGGTGTTATTTGATGTCTGTTTTGAAATATTTTATTGCTGTTTGGAAAGTTTTTATATGGGTTTTTAATTTCTGGATATTATTCTGTGCCTTAGCTGTTTTTAATTATTCTTTTTATTGGTATGGCTTTACTACTATGGATATTCATATTTCTTGATTTTAATGTTTTATGAGGAATGGTGATGTTTCTGGTTTTCTATTGTTGCACTGCATACAGAATTTGGCTTCTTGTAGTTTCCAGTTCAGTTTTTGTCTGCACATTTCTATTTATGTTCTCTTTATTCTGTTTTCAAGGGTCTATCTGGGTTTTGCATGTGCGACTGAAGTGAGATATTCCAATAGGGGTGGATTTTATAACATGCGCACGCAGCCTACATGTGTGTACACTACCCGGCACGCACACATGTACACCTGATCTTATAACATGCGCACGGCAAGGGGGTGCACAATTGTGCACCTTGCGTGCATAAAGCCGTGCTGCCTTCCTCCGTTCCCTCCCCCCTAACCTAACCTTCCCCCCCCCCCCCAAAAAAATTCTTACCTTTTGCACCTGCCTCTGGGCAGGCGCAAGTTGCACACGCTGGCCATTTGCCGACACGTGATGTCTGATACAGCGGCAAATGGCAAAAGGTGACCTTGTCATGGTAGAATTGCAAGTAAGGGGGATAGTGGACTAACACCTGTAGTTCATTAACTCGTCTTGCTGAAGTTATCGCAACCAGGAACAATACATTCCACATCAGAAGTTTCATGGAGGCGGTTTGCATCGGTTCAAAGGGCGGAAACATAAGTATTTCCAATACCAGGTTGATATCCCAAGGAACTGCAGGTTTTGAAACTGGGGGATAGAGTCTTAGAGCCTTTCTCAAGAAACGAGCCACCAGCGGGTGCACTGAGATTCTTTCCCTGTGTGGAAAGATGACATGCTGCTATGGCACTGAGGTGTACTCTGATGAATGCCACCACAAGACTGGAGGAGTATAACAGATGCAGACACTGCAACAGTTGCTCTGGGAAACAGCCAAATGGGTCTACATCACCTGTTGCACACTAGTGAAGGTACTTATGCCACTTACCAGCAAAATTTTTCCTTGTGGATGGTTTTCTGCCAAATGTTAGAATATCCTGAATCTTAGCAGGGAGAGGGAGATGACTTAACACTTTCCTTTCAACCTCCAAGCCATCAGGTGAAGAGAGAAGTTCAGTGGATGTAGGTGTGTGCTGTTTCCCAAACGAGATTTGTGGTTGAGTCGAGAGTTGTATGAGATAGGCGTACCACGGTTGTCTGGGCCACACTGGAGCAATAAGTATGAGATCTGATTTCTCCGGAATGCATTTTTGGATCAGACGACCTATTAGAGATATCAGCGGGTATGCATAAAACAGGTCTCCCATCCTGGGAATTAGGAATGAATCTTGGGCAATCCTATGTCTGCTCGAATAGAGAGCACAAAAACTTAGCCGTTTTGGGTTGCACTCTGTTGTGAAGAAGTCCATGCAGGGTATTCCCCACCTCCTGAACAGGATGATCGCCACTTCTTAATGTACAGCCCACTTATGGGGATGAAAAATTCTGCTGAGCCTGTCTGCCTCTGGGTTCTTGATACCTGGAAGGTAGGTTGGCTGCAACTGGAAGGAGAGGTCTTCTGCCCATTCTAGAATCAGCACCACTTCTTTGCAAAATATCCTGGAACCAGACCAGCATTCTTTGTTTAAATAAAACATGGCCAGTTGGTTGTCCATATAAATAGTTACCCTCTTTTCTCTTCGAAGATGAGAGAAGGTGTAGATGGCATTCCTTATGGCTCTTAATTCCAAAAGGTTGATTTGGAGAGTTTTCTCCTGTGTACACCAAATGCCCTGTGTTTTCAGGTGTAGTACGTATTCCCCATCCCTTGTGGATGTGTCTTGTCATGACAAGTTGTTGCGCCAGGGGACAAAATGGTGCTCCTGATTCTAAAACCCGAGGAGATAGGCACCAGTCTACGTCTGAGATCATAGACTGAGTCATGAGCACCTATAGAGACATTGGGTGGTCATACTGAGACCATTGTGCCTTCAGTCTTCATTGCAGCCATGGCATGTGAAAGCGGGTGTGTGGAACAACATATGGTTGCCATCATGTGACCTAGAATGGTAAGTATTTGATGAGCTGGGGGGTAAGACTGGTTTCGCAAAATGTGAGCCAGTTTTCGAAAAGTTTGGATTCTTTCCAATGGAAGGAAAGCATTGCAAAGTGTCGTGTTTAAACACCGTTCCTATAAACTGAAGGACTTCAGTGGGATATAGATTGGACTTCTTGTAGTTGATTATGAATCCTAGATTCTCTAGGCAGCATATGGTCTGAATCAGGTGTGAGCGAGCATTTGGATTTTGAGAACACTATAAGCCAATTGTCTAAATAGGTAACTACTTATCCATTTCCTGCATGGTGGGGGGGAGGGGTCACAGATACAGCTAGGTGCTTCGCAAACACGGAGTGCTGACGACAGGCCAAACCAGAACCACCTTATAGTGGTAGTGTTGCACATTCACTTGAAAACAAAGGTAACATCAGGAAGATGGATGTATCAAGATGTGAGAGTATATATCCTTGTGATCTAAACACATCCAATCGTTGGGTTGCAGAAATGGAAAAATGGTTTTGAGAGATGTCATCTTGAATATCTCTCTCAGAACTACAGGCCCTTAAGTTCATTCTAAGATGGGTCAGAGACCTCTGCTCTTTTTCAGGATGAGGAAGTATTGAGAATAGAATCCTAAATCACACTGTCGTCAAGGTAGTACTTGGATCACCTATTGATGGAATAGTGATTGAACTTCCTGCTGAAGATGCATATTGCCCACTTGATCCCGGTAAGATGGTGCAAGGTGAGGCACTGTCGGAATTATCTTGATGTTGGGTCTGTATCCATTCCGCACCACTCTGAGAACCCAACAATCTGATATTATAGAAATCCAGGCATGGTAAAAAAGATATGCAGTCACCTACTGCTAATAATAGCTGTGGCTGAGCCGCATTAAAAAATTCTGTTATGGCTTTTGATTAGAGCCCTGTTTTTGTGGATGTTGTGATCTTGCGTGTCCACTTGCTTGAGTCTGTTGTCTCTGTAGTTGAAAGGGTGGTGACCTGTAGGGAGCAAACAGCCTGTATTGCTGCCTGTGGTAGAAAGGTTTTTAAACATTCTTGAAGATCACTGTTCCATCAACGATGTAAACAAGGAGACTGCCACGTTCTATTTTTTGAGTTGGGATACAGTCTCTTGCAGCCTCTCTCCGAACAAATTATCCCCCTTGCAAGGGAGATCAGTCAGCTTTTCATGAACATTGACCGGATAGCACTCACCTGAAGTCAGGCAGATAGCATAATCCTTCCTGGTTCTGCAACAAGATATCAGTTGTTGAACCCTCCTTCAGCTTTAAATACTGTAGGCATTCGTACAAGTACTGGGTAATATAGAATTGATGCTGTTGAATCTTGGCATTCAACAGCAGCCCCTAAAAAACCTTTTTATCAGAGTCATTCAGATACCTGTTATCTTTACTATTGGTGAGTTAGAACGTAGGCGTGTCTTCTTTGCCTTTTCCATGGCTGACTAGACCACAACTGTTGCGTGAGTTAGTTGTACCATCAGATTTATGCATCTGAAGCTTCAAGTCAGTCTTCCATGCCTCTGCTGTGCTCCGACTTCGATCTTCGTGGTGAGACTTTCGCCTCTTGACCAGTGGTTCCTGAAGCTGAGGTGGCTTCCGCTTGGAAACCACCAATAGGTAGACACTTCTTGGGGAAAATGAAGAACAGCCTTCAGACATGTGGTATAATTTCAATATCAGAGGCGTTGGAAGCCATAAGCTCCTGTGGCATGAAGACTATTTGCGGTTCTGGACTCCATTGCCCCTGTGAGGCCCCCTCTTGATGTTTCCGCACTGTGTGCCGCGATGCACGTTTATTGTTTCAAGTGCATCATTTTTAGTCTTTGTATCATGGGGGATTTATCATTTGACTCGTGCGTCGGTTCCTTGGTTTGTCCTGCGCTGTGCACAGACTGCATCATACGCTGCATGCGTCGATTGTAATTTTTTGTTAGTCTTCGGCACTGGTTTTGACAACGCTTTACAAGTTCTGCAGGGTTTTTCACCCAAACCCTTACCTCAGATCTCTCTGGAGGGGGGGGGGGGGTCCCCACCTGGCTCTGACCTGTTTTAGTCTGC
The DNA here is from genome assembly GCF_901001135.1 of Rhinatrema bivittatum. Classification (NCBI taxonomy): domain Eukaryota; kingdom Metazoa; phylum Chordata; class Amphibia; order Gymnophiona; family Rhinatrematidae; genus Rhinatrema; species Rhinatrema bivittatum. The sequence continues at coordinate 239,374,942 of NC_042619.1, read as the reverse complement.
CACAGCAAAGACACTCATTTCAGCACAGTTTGTCTCTGCAACTTGGGTCTGGGTGATTAATAGGTTGAATGTGTTGGGGCATAGGAGCCCGAGAAGGCTCCCTCATCATGCAGTCTGGACACTTTTTCAGCCCACTGTTGCTGGGCTCTCGATGATGTTTAGTCATGGGCAGGCCCCAGGCACAAATAGCAATAGTTATGTCCTTCCATGGTGGACAAAACCTTGCCACACTGGCAATACTTGAAGCCTGGGGTCTTGGGAGCCATGGATAGCACTTTAAAGTGCTTTTGGGATTCGCCAGAGAGAGAATAGAGAAGCAAGAGAGAAGGAAATCTACATCATTGAGATGCACAGGAAAACATAGAACTGAGGAAGTCAGGCAAGTCACTGTGGAGGGAATTCCCAGACAGCATGGCTAATTCATCCTGCTTATTGTCAGGAAATGTAATATTTTTACCTAAGAAGACTGTATTTTGACTATCCTATTATAAACACATAATTTAATTGTGTGGGAAGAGCGTAACGGGGGGGGGGGGGGAGGGAGGGGGGACAAGGCTGTAAGGTTAGCCTAGGGCACCTAATACCCTTGCACCAGTCTTGGACATTGTTGTACAAACATTTACTAGAGTCTCCCAACTCAGGGTGTCATGTGTGTAATATGGGTGAGGGTGACATTTTTCACTTAGCCATAGGCGCCAAGTTGCCTGGCTATGGCTTTGCTAGGGACCTTCATTTTTTGTTTTTGCTTATTTTTCCTGGGAATTTATCAGGGTTTATTATAACAGACACAAAAACAGGAGAAAATCAGGTTAAAAAAAAAAAAGACTAATTTTTCCAGATAAATAGAGTTTATTTTGGTAAACAAAAGCCAGGACAATAAAATATTAAGCAGATTCTCCCACTCATCAGCATCCCCATCCCCTGCCTAACATATCCCCCTTTCTCTCCCCTGCCAAGAATCTCCCTCTTTTCCCCCACTCCCTGCACTGCAACAGCATTCATCCCTTATGAGTGGTGGCTCCAGGCTTCTCTTCTCTCCTCTCCTCAGGCAGCATACTTACTGCTGCTCCAGTGCATTGCATGTCGGCTTTTGTGCAGGGCCAGGAAGTGCTTCTGGTGGACAGGGCCTGCTTCAAATGCATTTGCAGCACCAGTAAGCAGGCACTTTGGCTGTTTAGGGATGAGGAGGTGGGCCTTGAAACATGACATGGACAGAACTTGAAACATGTGCTTTGGCCCACAATGGCTTCAAGCAGTGGCTGGAGCTCTCGAAATGCTGCAGTTGCAGCTCTGGAGCAGCTTTTAATCAGTCTAAAAGTAGGGTAAATATCTGTTTAAATGCACAGTCACCTCTGGGAAAAATGCAGGACTTTTATGGGTTAAAAAAAAATAATTAAACTGAAAAAAAGATCCTAAACATAATCAATAAATACATGCAACAAGATAAAACAAATCACACCACAAAAAGAATCTCAAAACAAGTAATCCAGGTAGGTACTTGATGAATTTGATCAATTTCTTTGAGTGTGTGACCAGAAGAGCACATTAGAGTGGGAGGTTACAAAGGATAGTGGTAAATGGAGTAAACTCCAAGGAAGGGGGCATTACCAGCAGTGTGTCTTTGACCACTTCTTTTCAACCTTTTTGCAAATGGCATTGCAGAAGGATTGTGGGAAAGGTTTGTCATTTGGCACAGGAATCAAAATCTGCAACAGGCTAGGCAGCTAGGAAAGTGTGGAAAACATGGAGGAGGGATCTAGTGAAACTCAAAGAGTGGTCTATGGTCCGTCAGTTAAGATTTAAAGATAAAAAATGCAGACATGTATTTGAGCTGCAAAGACCCAAGGGAGCAGTACAGTATATGGGTAAAAGTCTTCTAAGCATGAAAGAGCAGGATCGCAGGGTGATTATATCTGATGATCTTGAAAGATAACCAAACAAGTGGATAAGGCAAAAGCCTGAAAGATGATTGGCTGCATAGGAAAAGGAATGGTCAGCAGAAAAAAAGGAAGAGATATTGCCCCTGTACAAATCCCTGGTAAGATCTCATTAAGAACGTGGCATGCAATTCTGGAAACCACACCTTCAAAAGAATATAAACCAGCTGGAGCTGGGTCCTGAGGATGGCTACTAAAATGGTCAGTGGTAGTCATTCTAAAGCATATGGAGAGACAATGATCTAAACATGGATACACTAGAGGAAAGGCGGGATATGGGAGGTATAGAGACATTTAATTACCTTCATGCACAGAAAGCAGAGACTAGAACAGTGCTTCCCAAACCTTTAGCCAATCTGACCCCATTTTAGCCCTTGAAAATTCACACAATCTCAGAGGACAACCAAAAATTAGCAGAGATGTGATGCCCCCTTCAACAATCATTCCACTCTCCAGCTGATCTCTCAATCTCTGTTTCCTCTCTTAACCTCTTCTCCTCCAGTGGACCTCATCTCTCAATCTCCACTCCTCCTCAGCCCATTTCTCCTCTCTCACTCCATTAGGCCCTTTTTACATTCCCCCAGCTGATCCGGTCACCTCAAGCTCATTTATTCAGGCAGGCTTTTAATCCACAGGTGGATGTAGTTTTGCTCTGGTGATAATGGGAAATGTTTATTTTAGCTGTTATATTTTAAATGTTTATGTATTATACTTGGGTTTTTTTTGTTATCCATCTAGCATGAATGTTATCACTATAGGTGAACTAAACATTTTTAAATAAGCTCTTCTTATAATCCCTAACTGAACCTGTCATCCCCTTTCCTTTACCCCATTCTGTCCTCACTTATCCCCATCCCTTCTTACCTCCTCCTCCAATCCTTTTCTCACATTCTCCCCCAGCTAATCCTCTCACCCCAACTTGCTCTTGCATCCTCTGGTTGATCTTCCATCATTTCTCCCTCACTCACCCTCCACAGCCACTCCCTTTCCACATTATCCAACCCTCAAACCACTCCTGTACTTTATCCCTACTTTCAAATAGGCCTGCCTCCAAACATGCCCCTGGCTTTGGGTCTTGGTTAAAGGTGGATGACAACTGATGGGAAGACAGAGGCAGCATTTTTCTCTTGGGTAAGGTTCAGTGGTGAGTAAGAACAGAGGAGCAGTGGCAGTGTCTGACCCATGCAAACTCATCCCTCCCCTACTACTAATGAAAGTCAGCACAGGGCCTATGGATTAGTGCAAGCTTACAGGCCTCACACTAACATCCACTGCTAAAACTTCTGGTGCCTGAAGAGTTCTGTCATTTGAGGGACTTGTGATTCCATCTGAAGGTTTCGGAGCCCCATTTGCAGTCCTGATCCAGTGTTTGGTGAAACCCTGCTCTAGATCGAGGGGGTCATGTAAAAGGGGGTAGACTCAGGAGTAATCTAAAGAAAAGCAGAGTTGCTTACTTGTCACAAGTGTTCTCCAAGGACAGCAGGAAGTTAGTTTTCACACCCAGGTGACATCATCCAATGCAGCTCAGCACGGGAAACTTTGACAGGCAAACTGAGCATGCCCAGTATGCTAACCACACTTACACATGGGGACCCTCTTCAGTCTTATAACAGAATTCGTGAAAAATAAAATTAACTGAGGGGGGGGGGGGGGGGGGGGGGGGGGGGTGTGCCCTAAAAACCAAACACTGCGGTGTGGCAGGCGGGTTTTGTGAGGACTACCATCCTGCTGTCCTTGGAGAACACCTGTTAAAGGTAAGCAACTCTGCTTTTTCCAAGGACAAGCAGGATGGTAGTCCTCACACATGGGTGAATAAGTAGGTCCAGGCCACTTTGAACATGAGCAGCAGGGAACAGGTGCCAACGTGCACAGAAACTAGAACTGCAACAACCACAGGAGCAGGCCTGCACCCAAGGAGAGGGCCCACAGAGGAAGAGGTGGGTTTTTATGGCTGGAAGAGATTATGGTGGACGGATTGTCTGAATTGACTATCCTGCCAGCCATCCTTGTCCAGGCAATGTGAGGCGAATATGTGGAGGGAACTCCATGTCGCCACTCTACAAATCTCATGAATAGGAACTGCACACAACTGAGTCACCGAGACAGACATGGTACATACGGAGCGAACTTTGAAGGGACAGTCAAGCTGCAAGCCTGCCTGTACAGAGCAAAAAGTAAAACAGTCTGCTAGCCAACGGGATAGGGCCTACTTAGAGTAAAAGGCAAGTATCCTCTTGCAATCCAGTGTGTTAGAGCACGCTCACCTGGTGGGGGTGAGGCCTTGGGGAAAAAAGGCAACAATAGAATGATTGAGCTGGAACTCTGAAACCACCTTGGGAAGGAATTTCGGGTGCATACACAAGATCACCTTGCATGACAAAACTTTGTATAAGGCGGGTACAACACCAGCACTTGCAGTTCACCGCTCCTGCAAGCTGATGTAACTGCAACCAAGAAGATAACTTTCCAGGAAAGGTTCTTTAAATCGCAAGAATGCAATGGCTCAAACGGAGATTTCATAAGTTGCAAGAGGACTTTGAGATCTTAGGAAACCCCCAGAGGGGCGAGTGGGGGGCTTGAGTTGTATAAACACCTTGTGGTACGATCCATACCCTGATAGTATGCTCCAGTTTACCCTCACTGAAGTAGTCTGTAGATCAGATTCAGCGAGGGACAACAGGTAGTTTGAAAGTGCAGGAGGGGAGCAAGTGAAGGGATCCAGACCGTGTCCCTCGCACTAAGAAGAGAATCTTCTCCACTTTAGATTATAGGATTTTCTAGTGGAAGGTTTCCTAGACTCCAGAATAACATGTGATACCCCTTCTGAGAGGCTGAGGGCCCTGACAGTCACCCGGTCAACATCCAAGGCGTGAGGGCCAGGGCTTGTAGGTTGGGGGATGGAGCCTACCCTGGTCCTGGGTGATCAGGTTCAGAGCTTTCCCCAATCAGATCGGGGGGAGGGGGGGGGCTGGGCTGCGAAGCCAGATCCCAAACCAGATTGGACAGGGCCAGAATGGGGCAAATCAGGATCATGGAACCCTGATCCTGCTACAACTTCTGGAGCATTTTCAATATTGGGGGGGGGGGGGGGGGGGTGTTAAGAGTACAATAACCACGTGCCCCACTGAATGGAGAATGCATCAGCCATTGATCCACCGCTCCTCTGGCTGAGGGAGCAGAAGCAGCACACTGTTTTCAAAAGCGGCAAAGAGGTCTATGTTGGGGGGTCTCCCAGGAGCAAAAGATCCGGTTTGCTACCTCTTGACTAAGGGACCACTCGTGAGGTTGGAATACCTAACTCAAGGCATCCGCCAGGGTGTTGTCCATCCCGGAAAGTACACCACGCAGGGGTGATGCCATATTCGATGACCCACAACCAAAAACATACCACCTCCTGACAGAAGGGGGGGAGGAGGAGGACCCAGTTCCCTCCCCCCTGCTTGTTCACATAGCACATGGCCATCTGATTGTTGGTCTGAACAAGAACTACCTTGTTCAGGAGCTACTCCCAGAACACCTGAAGGGAATACCGAATTGCCCGCAGCTCAAAAAAGTTGATCTGGAGCTGTGATTCCTAGGCAGATCAAAACCCCTGGGTGTGGAAGCACGAAACATGAGCTCCTCACTCAGTTCAAGATGCATCAGTGGTGAATCCAACCTGAGGCTGAGGGCTCCAAAAAGTGCATCGCAGCTCCAGATTTGAGGGGTTTGCCCACCACTGGAGAGACTGTTGTAATAGGATCATGATAAAGACACAAGCACGTAGGTCCCGAGTGGCCTGACACCATTGAGCGCAATGTCCACGTGCTTTGTGCATGTGCAGCTGAGCAGACAGGGTGACATGTACTATCGCCCTGTGGCCCAGCAATCAAAGGAATTGGCAAGCTGAGACATGGGGGCAACTGGAGACCTCTTGAGCAAGAGCCACAAGGGTTTCCACACTGTCCTGAGGCAGAAAGGCCTTCACTTGGATTGTGTCCAGTTGAGCCCCAATAAAATCCAGGTGCAATGATGGTTGGAGTGGGATTTGGGATAGTTGATCAGAAACCCCAGGGTCTCCAAAGTTTTGATCATGAGGCTCAAGGCAGTATGAGCCCCTTGTCAGGAGTCGTCCTTGATAAGCCAATTGTCAAGGTAGGGGAAAATGTGAATCCACTGCCTTCGAAGATAGGCTCAGACAACCGCCAGACATTGTGAAGACATGGGGCGCGGATACCAGGCTAAAGGGCAGAACGCGATACTGATAGCGATTCCAGACCAAGAATCGCAAGTACTGCCGATCCACCTGAATGATGGGGTATGGGCATATGCATCTTTTAGATCGAGGGAGCGGAGCCAATCTACCTCCTTGAGAAGGGGGAAATCAGGGTGTCCAGCGAGACCATTTTGACTTTTTCCTTCACCAAGGAACAGTTTAAAGAGCTCAAGTCTAGAATGGGTCAAAGACCACCCGTTTTCTTGGGGTTTAGAAAATGCCTGGAGAAGAACCCCTTACCCTGTTGGTTGGGTGCGACGGCTCGACCGCTTGAGCCAAAAAGAGTGGAAAGCCCTAGCCGAAGTATCTGTGAAGTCCCCTGTCACTCTCCACTGGGGACATGGAGGTGAGCAGGGTGAATGACACTGGAAATGCAACTGGTAACCCTGACGCATAATGGACAGTACTCTCAGATCTGATGTGATCGAAGTCCACTGATCTGTGAACAGCTAGAGTCGACCCCCAACCGGAAGGACAATGTCTTGTGGAGAAGGCTGGCTCTTGCTCCCTGGCCGCCAATGAAAACCCTGTGGGGCAGGGTTCTGCGGCAGAACTATGGTTACCCGGGGTGGCAGAGGTTGTCTTGACCTCGGCCGCTAAGCCCTGGACCTGGGTGCTGGTGGGTAATATTTGAGGCCTATAAAAAAGGGCCTCTTAGGGTTTAGCCATGGCAGCATCTTGGGTGGCTGGGTGTCAGAGGTACTGGCTGACAACTGCTGAAAGGTCTCTTAATAGTCCTTCAGTTGCACCACCACATCCTTAATTCTATCTCCAAACAGATTTTGCCCTGCCAGACAGTCTTGGACCTCAGGGTGCAAGTCGGAGGCTTGCAGCCACGCCTTTTGCTTGGCTGCTATACCCGCAGCAGAGGTCCTCATGGCTGTCTCGAAGAAGCCATAAGCAGAGCAACCTCATGCTTATCACATTCCAGGCCCTGCTGGATGATTGCCTGAAAGCCCTCCTGGAAATGCTGTGCTAGGTGCTCACTAAGTTCCAGGGCCTGCTTCCACAGGTTCCTGAGTAATGCCCTATGTCTAATTGATAGCAAGCAATCCAGGCAGACAACAAAGCACCCTGAAAAATCCAGCATCCCAGGGCATCAAGGGCCCTATGCTCTCACCCTGGGGGAGATTAGGCATGGGTGCAGATCCATTTTGCCTGCTTCAGGGCTGACTATCACCACCGATTGGGTGGGGGAATTGACGGCACTTGAACCCAGTGGACAGCTGGACTAAGTACACTGCATCCGTCTTCAGGTTAACCGGTAGCACAGAGATGGGGCGTTCCCAAAAGGTGGGTTACCAGCTCCTTAAAGATGTCATGGACTGGCACCGCCATCACCTCTTTCGGGGCATCAATGAATTGCAGAATCTCAAGCATCTTTTGCCTAGTGTCCTATTAAAAGTTGGAAAGGCACTGATTCTGGCATGGCCTTTATGAAACCTGTGAAGGAAAGATCCTCCAGGGGAGATTTTCGTCGCTACTCCGGTGGAGAGGGCTCGGAAGGCAGATCCTCCAATTCCTCAGAGGAGGATATGAATGCCTCCCCTTCTGCGATCCTCCGGGAATGAGAGGGGGGGGGGGTGTCGAAGATCCAATGGTGAGAGAGAGCATGGTCTCAAGGGCACCGAGAGAGGAGCTGGAGGCTTCAATGGGCCTTGCGGCTGAAGGGGCACCAATAGTTCCAACGACGTTGGTGGTATTGGAGACACCAGTGGAACCGATCCCGAGGGCCCTGGAGGAGCTGGGAGGTGACGTAGCACCGTGCGTCCCCGGGCCGCCATCGAACCCGATGGCCCTTCCTCCTCGGAGGAGTTGCACACCGACATGGGGGCCAGTGGCGGTGGCAACAGTGCTCCCTTTGGCTGCAAAGGGGCTTGGGGCACCGGAGCTGGCTGAGTTGGTAGGAAACAGAGCAGAATATCAAGCCATTCCAGTATGGCAAAAGCACCGGTGGAGAAGGCTCTTGCGGCGGTTCCGGTGGAACCGGATGCTCAAAGCCTCGAAGGGCCCGGCTGACCGCCAACCACTTGCGCCTCTATAATTCCTCCTCAAAGGCAGCCAAGGACAAAACGGCTTGATGAGGAGCAGGTAGAAATCGGGATGTCCCCTGGAGCACAGAGGGGCACCAAGCCCTCCACCGGAGTTGGTGGAGACATCGGGAGGATCAGAGGGAATCACTTCCTCTGCCCTAGACCGCTTCGTGGGAGGCACAGATGTTGATAACTGCCCGAGGTCTGGCTTAGACGATGAAAATGATTGATGACTGTTTCTTCGACCTTTCTCAATGGTCCCCACGGTTCTTGCCCGGAACAGATGGTGAGGAACCCGACTGAGAACGGGACGACAAAGACCACGGTCTGTCCCCTACCCAGAGATTGGGGCCGGGGAATGGAGGAGGGGGTGATCCTGACGGAGTCTAGACCAGGATCTCTGTCCTGAATGGAGTGGAGGTCCCTGAGGCAGAGGATGGATCCGACCCCTTGGACCTGAATAATTTTTCTATTCTATCAAAATGGGCCAGACAACCCTTGGGGGGACATTGTGGGATGCCCCCAGGCAAAGGACGCAGACCTCGTGGGGGATCTGTGATGGCCATGGTCCAGGGCACTGGCGAAAGCCAGTCGATGCCATGGAAAAAAGTACCCGGCGCACGGTCAATGATCGGTGGGCACTGGGGGAAGGAAGCCATTGGCAATAGACCCCGAAAACACAAAGGAATTACCAGATCGCTGAAAGAGGGACCCGGAGGAGAAAGGGACCCTATGCAACATGTGGAGAGAAGACTTCAAAAAAGCAAAAACTGCTCAAAAGAAGCACGAGCTCCGCTACTGTAAGGCAACAACTTTGCAGAAAAGAAGAGACTGAAGAGGGACCCCGCATGGATGCGTGGTTAGTGGCATGCTCAGTGTGCCTGTCAAAGTTTCTAGAAACTGACAAAAGTCTTCCGTGCTGGGCTCCATCAGATGATGTCACCCGTGTGTGAGGACTACCATCCTTCTTGTCCTTGGAGAATATTTCTTTATAGAGAGGGTTGCAGAAGTATGGGACAACCTTCCAGTGGAGGAAAGAACAGTATTTGAATTAAAGAAAGCCTGGGATGAGCATAGGAGGATCTCTGAGGAATTGGTAGGCATTGTTGAACTGAGCAACTAGTGTGGATGGGAAGACTAGATAGAAGACGACCAAAAGGCCTGCCATTGTTTCCATGTTTCTAAAATGTACAATGCCAAAATGATAAGTCTGGAAATTATAGAACTTGCAATATTTCTATCCCAGTTTCCTATGATCTTTAAGTCAGACTGTCATTGTTAAGTGCTGGCACCTTTCAAGCACTTTTGAATCACAGATGGCTGGCCCAGTGGTTTTCTTGTTCAGCATGAATCTGCTAAGTGTGAGCATCAACACAAATTTTACAAATCGGCTGCATCTTTCACCTGAGCCTAACTAAACAAGAAGGGATGCATTTGGGGGTTACAGCAGAAAAGAACTGGTAACTGTAGCTTGGAAAACAGAAGACAATAGAAAAAGATGCAATCTCAAGAGAAGTTTCATTTTCAGCTGGTTACAGAGCCCAACAGAAAAATTACCAGAACAAAGACGACAATCTGAAAGTAAAAACTATCAGGACTGGTTTTATCAGGATGCCTTTGTCAAAAAGATAAGCATGCTCCTGTCTGATAAATATAATATAAAACTGCACTGTCTGATAAATGGCATGGATCATACTGACAGCTATATCAGCAAGGCTACAATTATACCTCATCTTTTCTATCACATGAATTTCAATACAGTATATTTACTGTCAAAACATTGTCTTTTTAAGGAGCCTAATAAACCAAAGCATCTCCTTTGAAAACATTCATATGAACTTTTAAATAACTAATATATATATATATATATAGATATGTATAGCAAGATTTTTATATCATCCATATAAAATTTTGCTACCCTCCACCCTCCCTGTAGTTGGTCATGGTATTCCTGATGCAAATACTGATAGATATAAATCAGCCATAAAATGTTACCTCCCCCACTATCTATGGTATATACATATAGTAGGCCTGGGTATATCTATTAACAGGCCTGCCCTACAAACAAATGAACTACTTACAGAAAATGAGAAACTAAATAAACATTTTAACAATTGGTGTAGGAAGTTCATAAGACTTGTAAGCAAGTAGTAAAACATCAGCAACATAAAAATTGACCAAATATAAAAAGAACAGCAACAGTAAAGTTAGAGAATCTCCTAAAACAGAAAAAAAAAAAGACTTAAGATGGGAAGTGCCTGTTCTTATCCCCATAGTTCTTCTGTTCTTCCAAATTTGTAGACCAGGGTGCTGTATAAAAATACAAATTGGAGGCAAAAAGAAAGAAGAATGAGTAGGTTTGACATTTTATGCAATGTAAATACAGCTTTGTCCTTAGCTACTCTTGATATATTTGCTCCAGTACTCTCACTGTCCACCTGCATACACTCCTCTCCTTCTGCAATCTCTTTCTAAGGGGCAGAGTGGGATACAGACAGGGATGTAAATAGTAAGGGAGTCTCCGATCTGGCCATCTCAACCGCTGAGCTGCAGCATTATCCCACAGGAGATGTGTTTGAACATCTTGTCCTCCATCACTGGAAGAGTTTGGCCATATCATAAAAGTGATGTGCTTGAGCTTGGAGAAGGACGGACGGACAGATGATGGTCGCTGAAGGGTTCACACTTAAAAGACCACTTCCACAGCCTTCAGTCAGCAAAAGATCATTTATTTAAAATTTAAATTCCATATCCTCTGAATTGTTCAGGGTGGGTTACAATCTCACATACACAGTGTTAAGAAACCAGACAAACCAAACATGTTAAAATCATGATTGTCCAATCATCCTGGGAGGAGTCTGACACAATCACTAAAATTAGCAATTTGGAAACCAAAGACCTTGAATGAAGACCTGGCATACGGGCCGATCCAGTAAAAATGCGGGAGAGCGGGTGAACGCCCGCTCTCCCAGCACGCGCGATTCAGTATTTTAATTTATTTTAATTAGGGCCGGCGGTAAAAAGAGGCGCTAGGGACACTAGCGCGTCCCTAGCGCCTCTTTTTTGACAGGATCGGCGGCTGTCAGCGGGTTTGACAGCCGATGCTCAATTTTGCCGGCGTCTTTCTCGAGCCCACTGACAGCCACGGGTTCGGAAACCGGACGCCGGCAAAATTGAGCGTCCGGTTTTTGACCCACGAGCCTATTTCAATTTCTTTTTTTTTTTTAAACTTTCGGGACCTCCGACTTAATATCGCCATGATATTAAGTCGGAGGGTGCACAGAAAAGCAGTTTTTACTGCTTTTCTGTGCACTTTCCCAGTGCCTGGAGAAATTAGCGACTACCTTTGGGTAGGCGCTAATTTCTGAAAGTAAAATGTGCAGCTTGGCTGCATATTTTACTTTCTGTATCGCGCGGGAATAACTAATAGGGCCATCAACATGCATCTGCATGTTGCGGGCGCTATTAGGTTCGGGGGGGGGGGGGGGTTGGACGCGCGTCCAATCGCGGCGTAACTGTATCGGCCCATTAGTGCTTAGAGGACAGGAAAGGACTGTGGGTCAGAGACACTGTGCTCTATTCCCAGCTCTGATGCAGATTCTTTTGTTGTCACTCTGTTGAGGGCATTCTAAATCAGGTTTGACCTTGGTTAACCAAGCATTGCAGTGCCTAACAAATTTGTCCCCATTTACGTAAGACCAGGGATGTTTTTTGGGGGATGAGAGGGGCCCGAGGCACTACAAAGGTCTCCTTGGAAAAGCTGAGTGAGATTATTGAGGAATAGGTTCAGGATGCTGGCATTAGCTGGGCCCATTTCTTAGTTTCTGCCCTGGTCCCCTATATGTTTAATCATAACAGATAGAAGGCAGAGTTCATGGACCCCAATTCCAAACCTCACACTTCATCCAGGTATTTCCAAGGGAAGAAAGAATGATAAATAAGGGACTTTTAGCCAGATGAATTGAAGTTCGCACTAGGCTCAGCACATCATTATTTCCATTTCAGCTACTAGACAAGTAGTGCTTTTCAGACTTATCCAGCTAAGCAGACCTGCTGCTACATAGCCGGATAAAAATCAGAATATAGACGAACAAGTGCTGCTACTTATCCAGCTAAGTTCAAATTTTTCTAAGTTGCGGCAAAAGGTGCTACTTAGCTGAGTGTCTTAATTTAACCAGATAAATATGCATGATATACCCGTATTTGTACTTCAAATTTTAAAGGGATGTGAATAGAGGTGCATTTACCCCATAAATTGGCTTTTACACAGGTTAAATCAGGGGGTTTTATAACATGCTCATGGTAATGAAATTACCAGATTTACCATCAGTCTATCAGTTTGCCCGGTCTATCTGCAGCTCGTGAATGCCCCCACCTAATCATTTTTTTCACTTTTGAGATATTTACAATCACTTACACCAGAAACAGAGCAGGTGTAAATCTACACAAATAAAAAAAAAAAAGAAGACTTAGGTGCATCACTTTGGCAGGTTTTAAAATAGCAACTTATGCATGTACATCTTGGCCCCACTTCAGAACGTTTGCAGCGTAATGTGCATAAACTGGGATCTGCATGTAAAAACTATTTTGAATATAACATACTCACAAATGCACCTTTTTGTGTGCGCACGTGTACTTTTTGTGCGCACAACTTTTAAAACTTCATCTCTAAACAAGAGGCAAAAGTGGGATCATTTTAGCACATGCTAATGAATGGCATGGGGAATTATTTTCAATGCAGAAAAGTGCATTAAAAGATTAGCACAGTTTTACTTATGTTTTAGCAATGAAACTTCACTTCAATCCCTGAGGCAATTAATGTTTTAACTTCTATTTACTTCTCTGGAAAGTAAATGGAAGAAAAAAAACAAAAGGCGCCAACTATCAACAGACCTGGGAGAGCTAGGTCTATTGATAACTGGGACCCCATAGTTAGGGACCCATAGACCCAGACCCATTTCAAAGATCCTTCACATCTAGGAAGCCAGAGGGAGAGGGATGCCAAAAATCAAAACTTATTCCTCCACCCCAATTTTCTCCCCCATCCCCTACGCCAGGGAATCCCCAAACTCAGTCCTTGAGGGCCGCAAGCCAGGCAGGTTTTCCCACAATGAATATGCATGAGATCTATTTGCATGCATTGCCTTCAGTTTATGCAAACAGATCACGTGCATATTCATTGCGGAAATCAATCAATCTTGAACACCCAATTGGCTTGCAGCTATCAAGGACTGAAATTTGGGGGTCCACTACTCTAAGCTCACCCACCTACTCAAGTCCCCAATATGGCCCCACAATTACCTAAGCCCACTACTGTCCCCATCACCTAATACCTCACTCGCCAACCCCCACACTATGCACCTTATGCTTATCCATGCTGTAGACTTGCTGCTCTCCCTTCTGCCCCAACCATGTTAAAATGGCCAGTGGGACATAAAGGAGCATGCTTCGGGACGGATAAGTATAGAGGGTGGAGGTGTGTGGGATGCTCTGTGATCTGAGCCAGAGGCTCTCTGGCTCAGCAATCCTGCAGCACGTGAGACTGAGCCAGAGAGAGTCTCCAATGTCTAATTCAATGGTTAGATGTAGTAATCAAAATGGAAGTAAGGTTTAGCTTAATTCCACCTCTAACCATTGCAACTAATATCAAACGCTTACTTCCACTACTGTGTGCTATCCATCTCATTTGCTCACTACTTCAGAAAAGTAGTAGTAAAGAATTCAGTGCTAAAAAAGTTTAGCACCAATTTTTTCAGTGTTTTACTACATCAGCCTATTTTGTAATTTATGCCTGCTTCTGCCATATCACAATAATTCAACGTTACAGACTAATTCATAAAACATTCTCTCCTACAGAAGTTTATTTACAGTTAACTGTTTTCCGTAGATAGGATGAATTAGCCATGATCTGTGGGTGACGTCACCTGGCGGCACTAAATAGAAAGCAGGTTGCTTACCTGTAACAGATGTTCTCCGAATTCAGCAGGATATTAGTCCTCACACAATGGTGACAACATTGGATGGAGCTCTGCACGGAATTTTGATCTCAAAGAATCTAGAACTTTCGAACATGCCCTACTGAGCATGTGCAACTGTAGTCATCACCCTGCCCCCTAGGCAGAGTCTCTCAGTCCATAATATAGCTAAATACATGAAAAAAAACCAACTCCAAGGAGAGGTGAATGGATTTGGTGAGGACTAACATCCCACAGTCCTCTGAGAACACCTGTTACAAGTAAGCAACTCTGCTTTCTCAGAGAACAAGCAGGAGGGTAGCCCTCACATATGGGTGGAATCCCAAGCTATAGGCTGTCCAAGCAGGACAAAGCAGAAAACCACACCATGCTGAAAGCACCACCTCTCCCCCCTTTTGCCTGCGAGGCAGCTGACCCACAAAGGGATCTAGGCGGGAAAAGAGTTGGGTTCTACAAAGAGAAAATCATAGAAAGACAGACAAAACCCCCAATAGATAGCAGAGACACCTAAGGCAGGGGAGTGGTGCGAGTACCAACAGAAATATACTCCACATCACGGAAAACATTACAAACAGGGTTTTGAATCAGTAGATCTAGAATCTCCTGGATACAGAAAAAAGTCTAGCGATGTAAACAAGATAAGGACTCTTGTACAATAACCACACGGTTTTCTTTGGTGCTACAAGACGACCGAAAAACCAACTGGGGCTTGAGAATTCCCCCAAAAGAAACTGCAGTTTACTGACATCCGAAGGACAGAATGTGTCTGCAGAAGTGTACTCATGTTTGGCTGATAGGCATAATGGGCAGAAAACCCACGCAACGCTTGGAAGAATAATCACAACAATGGTAGGGTCTGTGACAGACCCTTCGTGCAAAGCAGACAGAGCTAACCAGCAGGACAGTATCAAGGGTTTCAGGGGATGAAAGGCAATCCCTGAACTGGATAGTTAGCCCAAACCCTCAAGCTGGGAGATCTGTAAGGATGGATAACCCTGCCCTTGACAGGGTGCAATGTGGGTGAGCTTCAGATCTATCTACAGGATAGTTCAGGTGAGCAGGAAGACACTTTGGGGAACCTAGTGAAGTGAAAAAAAGCTAAAGGCAGCATTGGCCAGAGCTTAGCAAAAATATAGGAGAAAAAAGGTGTACCTTTTCCCTGCAGGTACACACTAAGATATACCATGAATGCCTTAGCTTTTCTTCTCCTCCTCCTGAAATTACAACTGGAAGTCGGAAGGAGTGAAGAACACAAGGAGGCAACCCAAGCGAATAACTCACTGCTGATTCCAGAAAGGAGTTACTGACCAAGAGAGCCCTCAGCCTGCTTGGAACAGCTGAAACAGAGCAAATTCCAAACGGGAAGAAGTCCAGAAACACTACACTATGAGACAGAAAGCTGGGGTATCACAAGTGCAAACCCCTATCAAACAGGATTTCTTCATGGGCCTGGTAACTAAGGGTACAAGGGCAGGGCAAGGTCAGTCTCGGAACAGATTGCTCCGAACTTGGCTTAGGTATTATATGCTATCATGGCTGTGGTATTACTCCCATTTACTGGACCACGTGCTTCCTTGGAGGAACAGTCGTTCCATGAACCGAGACTCCTCTCCGCAGACTGGGTTATCCCTAAAATGAGGGTGTATAGCTTGCAAGCCACCAAAGAAAAGCATCTCTGTTGCGGGGTCTCTCATCCCCCAATTCCCTCAACCTTGGATATGATGATAGTTTGAAAGGCATACTCGCTAATTAGATGGATTAGACCCCTCCTCACTGAGGTAGGGTCCTGCAGGTGAGAATGACTGGCAATAGTTGCTTTACCAAAAAATGCCCATTGAGCTCAGCAGGTATCAAAGGTGACTCCTGGATGGGAGAAACCCCCCTAATATTCATCGGGAAGCTACTCTGGAATGGCTCCCTCATGAAAGACTTGCTCTGCCTTAGGACGATCTAAGGAGGGTACTATCCCTTGACCAGCTCTCGGAGCCCATGAGGAACAAACAGTGACCACCAATCAGAAGCAGTGACATGCCTTCTCTAGGAAACGGGATAATGAGGGTCACCCCCTTGCAGGGGTGGACAACCAGGCACCCAGAGGGGAATCCATAAGAGTTGCCCTGGAACCCAATTGAATCCCCCCTTCCTGAAGGGACAGGAAAGCAACGGGAATCTGGGCCTCCCAATCCTGAAAAAAACTTGTCAACTCTCCAGTTTAGAGCTGAGTTACAATCACTGAGGTTCAGAAGTGACCAGTCTGCCACTGGCAGCTACCCTCAGATGGGAAATACCACCATGATAATCAATGAAGGGGCCCCAGGAAAAACAGTCAGATGACCGACCGGCTGCTGTCCCCCAACCTGGCCTACAAGGAGATTTAGTGGTGGTCCATCTTCCTCTGAATCTAGGATAGTTTCTTGCTCTGCTATTGGTGAAGGACTGGAAGGAAGTTGCATAATTGAGCAATAAGGTTCTGGAGATTGTACATGAAGTCCTTGAGAACAGCTGGACAACTGGTGGAGATGTGGTGACAGGGGGCGGTAGGGCAGTTGGGCCTCTGCTAGTGAAGCATCATAAGAGGTATGGAGCTGTGTTGGTAGTGATGCTCTTAAAATTTCATGAGTATCTTTTGGTTGAACTGCTAGCAGTGGCAGATGATACATTTTTGCTTGACTTCTTTGAAGTAGTCGATAGCGGAGACATCAGAGAAGGTTGTGGGTCTTCATTAGAAGTTGGCATGTGTGTGGGAAGAAGAGACTCTGCAGTGACTTGCATTGATGAGTCTTCTGATGATCTCTGTTGATTTTTTCTTTGTCACAGCTTGCACTGATAACTTCTATGGTTCGTTCAAGTGCATCGATGAAAAAAAACATGTCAGTCGCTCCAGTGCAATTTTTGTTAAGTGCAGATGGTTTTTGTGTGTTGAGGATATTGACAGAATGCGTTGGGGGCATCAATGATGCGGGCATCAATTAATGCGTCAAACATGTTGACGCATGGTGTGTTAAATGCATCGATGGTTCTTGCACTGAGTGATGCATCAGTGTGTCGACTTCTTTCCCAGACGTTGCTTCGGTACATCTGTCAAGGTATCCTTCGTCAGTGCATCAGAGGGCTTACGTGTTTGATACAGTCTTCTTCAGATGCCATTGATGCATCTGCCTCACTTCATCATGCTGCATTGAAGGTTTTTGCTTTTTGGATTGTACTGCCTCTTTCTGCATCGGTGACTCTTTATGCTTTGGGTTTTGTTGGTGCTTTTTTCAAGTCTAACGACCTGGCCTCTGCATACTCTATGCTTTGCGGTTTGACCAATCTGTCACGCCTCTAACCTGTGGACTCAACCCTGGACTTATTGCTTCTTGAGGATGAAGAGGAATGATTAATCTGTGAGGAAGTCCTGCTGTGACTGGTCATGTTCCAGACCTAGGCAGAGGGAGATAATTCATATCCATACATTTTGGACATGAGGTACCCACAGGCGTAGGCCTTGAATCCACTGGCTGCTTTCCTAGACATAGTTAACTTTTTCTTTTTTTTTTAAGAAATACTGAAAAACGCACTGTTAAGGGTCGCTAAGGTTAGTGAGAAGAATTTTTTTTTTAATTAAATACTGAGGAGTCAGTCAAGGAGAGACTATAACTATATGTTCGATAGTTCGAACAAAAACAGACTGAGGCAATGCCCGCGCAGGAACTCAAAGCTCTACTAGCTTCGAGAGACAATTCCATTCAGTGCCGCCAGATGACATCACTCATAGATCATAGCTAATTCAGCCCTGCTTATCGATAGAAAAAATACCCTCCTTAAATGTCGGGGTTTAGGATTCTAGGACATGTAACCATTTTTTTGGTCCAACTTTTAATATTTGGACTTAAATCGTAATCGTATGTTAATTTTTAGAAAGATCCCACTCTGATCTTGTGTAAGTCATTTATATCACTCCTGTGTCCATATTTCTTTCTACCCACTGGAAGTTGTCATGCAACTAAAGCACCAAAAGCTATCAACCCTTGCACTCTCGAACTGGCTGCATGCATTTTTCTGGAGTGATAGGATTATATATAGCATACTGAACATGAACTATAGTATATATTTTGTAAATATTTTCTCTCTCTCTCTCTTTCTCTATATATATAGTTCATATCTATATCTCTATATCTCTATCTATCTTTCTCTCTATATATAGTTCATATCTATCTCTATATATATATAATCTATATCTATATATATTTTAGATCAAAATACACTTGTTATATTACTTCATTTCCCAGTCTCAGATCATTAATTTATCAAGGGTGCAACAAAACCTGATCTTCCAGGATTAACACCGACACAGGGAATTGGGAATTGGGCAAGACTACCCAATTCCCAGGTCCAGCTTTTGCTCTCTGGATCAGCCCAAGCTGGAAATACTGCAGTGGCAGTACTCACAGCCCCCAGGCAGAGTGAGCCCTAGTCCAGGGGTGGTCAATTCCAGACCTCAAGAGCCACAAACAGGCCTGGTTTTCAGGATATCTACAATGAATACACATGAGAGATTTTCATGCACTGCTTCCACTGTATGCAAATCTCTCGTGTGCATATTCATCGTGGGTATCCTGAAAAGCTGGCCTGTTTGGTCACTAAGTGTTTCCGTTATGTGACTAATTAGGGCAGGGGTGGCTGATCTTCAAGAGCCTCAAACAGTTAATGTCAACTGAGGTCCAGAAGTAGCTGAGGTGTGTGGTTCCCAGTGAGAAGTGTCACTCTGATGGGTGGGATGAGTTGGGGCAAGTAGGGGGAAAAATATATAAAATGGGAGAAAAGCCCTGGGGAGTTGTAAATTAAGTTTCATGGTATTTAACCCCAATAGAAGCAGTTTCCAATGGAGCTGGAAGCCCAAAAAGGAGCAGGAGGAAACTGGCAGAGTAATTTAAAAAAAGTGTTTGCAATCTACCTCCACGAGACAAAAAGTGCAATTGCTTATCTGTTATAAAATCACTCAACAGAAGCAACACCGCTCGATAGTTAACTCACGCAAGCACAGTGTGAACACTATAAGAGAGGGAAATAGTATCTTAACTATTCACCACAACCATATGTTAAACTAGACTGGAGACAATATCATAGGCGAAGTGCTCACAATCAGTTCTCGATCTGCTGTCTCTCGCCCCCAATGGGCCGCAGGCAGTAATCAGCCTGTGAGCTCAAATAATTTTTAATCATTTATTGTCTCCTGTTTACCCAACCCTCACTCCAAAGAACATCTTTTATTTAATCAAATAGTCTTTAAACCATTAAAGTGCAAAGTTATATATGTGCAAAGTTATATATGAGTGAAATATATGAGCTGTTTTGATAACTTTGCACTTTAATGGTTTAAAGACTATTTGATTAAATAAAAGATGTTCTTTGGAGTGAGGGTTGGGTAGACAGGAGACAATAAATGATTAAAAATTATTTGAGCTCACAGGCTGATTACTGCCTGCGGCCCATTGGGGGCGAGAGACAGCAGATCGAGAACTGATTGTGAGCACTTCGCCTATGATATTGTCTCCAGTCTAGTTTAACATATGGTTGTGGTGAATAGTTAAGATACTATTTCCCTCTCTTATAGTGTTCACACTGTGCTTGCGTGAATTGCTTATCTGTTAACAGGTATTCTCCTAGGACAGCAGGATGTTAGTCCTTACATGTAGATGGGTGACATAGGATGGAGCCTGGCACGGAAAACTTTTGTCAAAGTTTCTAGAAGCTTTGACATGCACATTGAGCATGCTCAGCCTGCTATCTGCTCATCCATGCGAGGTTCCCCCCTTCAGTCTCATAATATAGAAAAATATGAGCAAAAAAATAAAACAAACTGGAAGGAGAACCCAACTCTGTGGGGAGGCGGGTGGGATTCCTGAGGACTAACATCCCGCTGTCCTAGGAGAACACCTGCTACAGGTAAGCAACCGCACTTTCTCCTAGGACAAGCAGGATGGTAGTCCTCACATGTGAGCAAGTACCAAGCTCCGGACTGTCCTTGCCATCAAGGAGACCAATAGTGATCGAACAAGGTGTCAACAGGCACAACTGTGACACTGTAGGTTGGCTGAAGACTGTCTGGTTCTCACATAAGCACGGACAGGCAGAGTTTGGTTCATGACTGGAACAGTTGCGCAGGACGGACTGACCGAAGGCACTGCCCTGACATCCATCCTAATCCAAGCAGTAATGCAAAACTACATGATCGTAGAAGAACCTTGTGAGGGTGGATACGTCACCAGGGTGAGCCAAAGTAATCCTCACCTGGGAAGTTATATTCCTGGTGGAGAACTTCAGATCGCAGGACCACAGTGGCTCAAAGGAAGAGGGCATGAGCTGTGCCAAGACAACGTTGAAATCCCAGGATGCAACAGGAGGCCGAAGGGGGGCTTCAGCTGGAAACAGCCTACTAAAGGTTGCACGGAGGCGGGTGCGCCAGCAAACCCTCGATGGTACGTGTTGACAGCGCTAAGGTGGACCCCGACTGAGCTGGTTTGAAGCTCAGACTCTGAAAGGTGCCACAGGAAGTCCAACAGTCTAGGGAGAGGGCATGAGAAAGGATTAAAGTCATGCCCCGCACACCAGATGGAAAACCTTTTCCACTTTAAACTGTAGGTCATCCTGGTGGAAGGCTTCCGAGACACCACCAGTACCTGGGAGACAGAGTCAGAGTGCCAGGGGCTGAAGGACTACGTGCTTAACATCCTTGCTGTCAGCGCCAATGCCTGAAGGTTCGGATGGCACAGGTGTCCCAATTCTGGGAGATTTAGGTTGGGCGCCATCCCCAGCTGGATGGGTGGCTGTACCACTAGGTCCTGAAGAAGTGGAAACAAGACCTGTCGAGGCCAAAAGGAGGCCACAAGTATCATGGTCCCTCCGTCCTGTTGAATTTTCAGTAATATCTTCAAGAGGAGTGGCAGAGGAGGGTAGGCATATAGCAGACCCTTTCCCCAGTGGAGGGAGCAGGCCAGATGCACGGCCCAAACCACAGGGAGCAGAACTTGCTCACTTTGCAATTGTGGGGGGGGAGGCGAACAGGTCCACCTCTGGTGTGCCCCATCGGCGAAATAGTTTGGCCACTATCTCCGGGTTGAGGGACCACTCGTGAGGCTGGAAGGAGCAGTTTAGGCGGTTCACCAGCACATTTAGATGTCTCGGCAGGTACATGGCTCGCAGGGACATCCCTTGGGACAGGGCCCAAGTCCACACTTGCACCGCCTCCAGACAGATCAGAAACGAGCTCGTGCCGCCCTGCTCGTTGATATACCACATGGCCACATGGCTACTTGGGTGTCTGTCCGAATCAGGACTTCCCTGTGCAACAACTGGTCTCTGAACGCCCACAAAACGTAGCAGATCGCTCGAAGCTCCAGGAAGTTTGATAGCAGGCTTTGGAGGTGGTCCAGAGACCTTGCGTGAGGATTCCATTCACATGGGTCCCTCAGCCTCGAGGGGAGGCATCGGCTGTAAGGATCACCTGAGGCGAAGCAGCTTGGAAGGGGGTCCCCCCCCCTTTCCAAGTTGGAGAGGTCTTCCCATCAGGCCAGAGACACCCACAGCGGGTCCGTGACTGCGACAGGAGTCTCAAGGTCCTGGCAGGCCTTTCACCATTGGGACCATAGGGTCCATTGAGCCCTCCGCATGCACAAGCAGGTGAGAGGGGTCACATGGACGAAAGCAGCCATGTGGCTTAGCAGGCGGAGCAGAAGGTGGGCAGATACCCTCTGGCTATTCCGTATGAGTGTGGACAGCGAGGTGAGGGCAAGAGCCTGATCTCTGGGCAGAAATGCCCTCGCTTGTGCCATGTCTAATCTGGATCCTATGAAGTCCAGCTGGAGCGAAGGGCAGAGATGAGACTTGGCGTATTTGATAACAAACCCTAAAGTCTGTAGTGTCTGCACAGTTAGGGCCAGAGTACTCAAGGCACCTGCACTGGAATCAATCTTGACCAACCAGTTATCTAGGTACAGGAAGACATGTACCGACTGATGTCTGAGACAGGCTGCCACCACTGCCAAGCATTTGGTGAAGACGGAAGGGGCTGAGGCCAACCTGAAAGGCAGCACCCTGTACTGGTAATGGGCTTTCCCTTCCATGAAGCAGAGGTAATTCTGGTGGCTGGGGAAGATGGCTATGTGAGCGTAAGCCTCTTTGAGATCGAGGGAGCAAAGCCAGTCTCCTCTTCTGAGGAGTGGGATCAGCGTGCCCAGAGAGACCATCTTTAACTTTTCTCTTGCGAGAAACTTGTTCAACACCCTGCGGTCGAAGATGGGCTGCCATTCTTCTTTGGGATGAGGAAATACCTTGAATAGAACCCTCGGCCCTACTGATGGCAAGGGACCGGTTCTACAGCGCCCACTACAAGGAGGGCAGAGAGTTCCATCTGAAGTATGTCCCACGATGGACATGGGAGAGGGTCTCTGGGAGCCGGCTGAAGTGTAGACGGTACCACCGACGAATGATAGAGAGGACCCAGCAATCCGATGTGATCTCTTCCTAGCGGTGTGCGAAACCCAGGAGCCTGCCTCCGACGCTCCCTTGCTGCCAGTCAAAAGCCTGTGGTTGGGGCTTACTGGGGCACCGGCTGGGGTCTAGCGCTGACTGTTGGCAACGGCAGTCACTGCATCTGGTACGAGGTGAGCGAGCCCTGGAGGCCAGAGAATAATATTTCCTCTGCCTGTAAAAGGGCTTCCAGGATCCTGGCCTAGAGGCCGCTAGCGGAAAGGGTGTCATGATGGTCCTTCAATTGCGCTACCGCATCCCAGACTTTATCCCCAAATAGGTTTTCACCTGTATAGGGGAGATCAGCTAGCCTGTCTTGGACCTCCGGCCAGAGGCTATGAGTCATGCCATTCATCTGGTGCAGATGCCCACCGCAGTTACGTGGGCTGCTGTCTCAAAGACATCATAGGTGGATCGCACCTCATGCTTTCCAGCCTCGACCAAGCAGGACAATGGCCGAGAGGGCCTCCTGCTGTTGTTGGGGCAAGCCCTCCCTAAAGTCCTGCACTCATTTCCAGAGATTGTGGTTATAATGGGTCATGTATAGCCGATAGTAGGCAATGCGGGCCACCAGCATGGCGCCTTGGAAGACTTTCCTCCCCAAGGCGTCCATCTTCCTGTGCTCTTGTCCCGGGGGGCCGGAGTCATGGGTGCGGGAGCGTCGGGACTTCAAGGCAGACTCCACGACCACTGACTAATGGGGGAGGTGCCGCTTCTCAAACCCCATAGCCTGGCTGCACCAAGTAGGTGGCAGCAGCCTTTCTATTGACGGGGGGGGGGGGGGGGGGGGGAAGAGATAGAAAAGGGGTGCTCCCACATCCAAAGAAGGTGGTCCTTGAAGATGTCATCAATGGGAGCCACCACAATCTCCTTAGGAGAGTCAAACTGGAGAACGTCCAGCATTTTATGTCATGCGTCCTCCTCCGTGAGCAGTTGAAAGGGTATGGCTTCAGCCATGGCCCTGACAAATCCTGCAAAAGACAGGTCTTCAGGGAGCACCCGGTGTCACTCTTCCGGTGGCGAGGGATCCGAGAGGGGTCATCCGAATAAAATGGAGGATGACTCCATGGAGTCATCACCCCAAGGGTCATAAGGCCCTTCCCTCCTCACTTGGTCCAATGTGCTGTGGGTGAGGTCCTTGAAGGGCATCGGTCCTGAGCTCCAATGGCTTCGGAGGCCTCAAGGGCACAGCGGGATTCGACGGTTCCCCTGCATCGAGGGGAAGAGAGGCCGCAGGAGGCCAGAAGGACCCAGTAGGGGCTCGGGAAACCGTGGCCAAGGGAATATGGTATCAGCCACATCTTCCTAAATGGAGAATCAGAGGACCAGGATCACTTCAGTGGAGGGCATCGGTGGCTGCTGGGGAACAGAGGGTCCCTTGGGCACCGGCTGCATCACAAGGGAACCCAGGAGAGTGTTCAAACGCTCTAGCAGGGGTGCTAGCACTGATGGTGGAAGTTTGGGCACCGGCAGTTCAACACTCTGGAGAGCTTTGAGCACCACAGACTGCACCCTGCGGTCCAACTCCTCCTGAAAGTCCAGAGTGGCCAGGACTGAGGGAGGGGGGATGAGGCATTACCGGCTCTTCCTTGGGTCTCCTAGGCGGCACGGTGCCCGGCACCAATATCGGTGGGGAACGCCTAGGACTACCGGGGGCATCGGGGGGATGGGGCCTCTGATGGCCGCTCTTGCTTTGGTGGCGGCCCGGCAGATGACAGTGCTGCCCCGGAACAAAAGCCGTGCATAGAAGGTGATTGGTGGCGATGCTTGCGGGAACTCCCTCTGTGCTCGGCCCGGTTTTTCCCCAGTGCTGAGGAAGCAGATGATCCTGATGGAGGTACTGGCAAGAGGAACAACCAGGGGAAGTGTGTCGAGGGGCTCCCTGCGACCTCTCAGCATCGACTGAGCCGACGCAGGTGTAGAAGGAGTGGACTTTGGGCCCTGAAAAGTTTCTCCATCTTATCAAGGCGCACCCGATGGCCTGTACAGGTCATCTGGTCACACAGACTGCAGAGGCCCCCAGGCAGAGGATGCAAACCTCAGGCAGCTCTGTGATAGACATAGGAACTGGGGGCACAGATGAAAACCGGTTGATGCCATGAACAAACGCCCGGTATGTGGTCGATGACCAGCGGTCACTGTGAGGCAAGGAGTCTGGAATTAACCACAAAATTGGAAAAAGGTAATAGAAAAAACCTACCACACCAAGGAGGCACCAACCACGAAGGGGGACCAGACGAGGAAAAATCGGGAAAAACCCGAAAGTTATCGAGAAAAATAAGGAAAAATTCAGAGCTCCACAAACCGCAAGGCAACTGCACTGCAGAAAAGAAGAGACTGAAGGGGGACTTCGCGTGGACAGCAGCAGGCTCAATGTGCTGGTCAAAGCTTCTAGAAACTGACAAACATTTTTCATGCCAGATTCCATCCTATGATGCCACCCACCTACATGTGAGGACTACCATCCTGCTTGTCCTAGGAGAAAGCATGGGAACAAGTCTGAATTTAGACAAGTGTAAAATTGTGAAAATATTGCTAAAAATAAATAAATAAAAAGTTAATCAATTCAGGTACTTACCTAAAGAATATTAATGCATTCTGAAAAAATACAGCCAATCCTGGGTACACAGGAAAATCTTGAAAAACAAAAAAATGATTTAATAAAAAGCTAAAGGAAACACAATTTTTGCTGCATTCTTGGACAGTAACTGGCATGTGTGTGCTATCAGACAACAGCTCAGCAGTACCCAGATGTATTTACAACCGATAAGATTCTATCAAAGATTTACAAACACTCATTTTACTTTTGAAATTCAACAGAAATCAAACTAGAAACCAAAAAAAACAAAAACTATTTTATTTTTAAGTCAATGCTGCTAACTGAAAATCAATGATTTATTCATAAAAATAGCAACAGTGCTGCTGCAGTATCCTTGCTACACAATAAAAAACAAATTCTTACTTTGTGTGACATATGCTCCAAAAAGGATCCACATGGAAGCAATAAGTGACCCAAACATTAGCATGAAACCAATGAAGAGCCAGATCCGAGCACCTGTTGGAAATATAAGTGTTAACGTTACGCTTTTAAAAACAGAAGGTATTAAAGTAGTACTAAGACAATACCAATATGGTAATACATTTAGATAGGACATAAATGAAACCATGGTAAAACGAACTCTGTTGGATCTTTTTGGGAATGTACAGTTTTCAAGGATCTTCTGCAAGAACAGTACATTTTCAGAACAGTCTTTTCCTCGGTTCAGGCATGCCCTATCACGTCCCTCACAGTCTAAACAGATCTAGCTTTCTAGTTAAGACAAGAAAGATCTCCATTACTACAGAGGAAATCCCCTCCCCCCCATAATTTCAGAACACACTGGCATGCAAACCAGCACTACCAGTTTCAAAGATTCCTGGAATCCAGGTTAGGTTTACCTGTCCTTCCAAGGCATCCATCACTGTAGCTATCACCTCGCACTTGGGCGTTTGACACAGCATTTATCCTACAAGAAATAATTTAAATTTAACAAAAATCCTTTCCTCCTAAGCTCCACTTCAGAAAAACGTATTGCTTATACACCATGATTTTTTATTCACGCAATTAGTTTTTGTTGTAACTATGCAGGTTCTTGATTGTAAAATGTGTTTGCAAGTTGAAATGGTTAAGGGAGTTAAAGATAAGGTGTGGGTGTTATCTAAAAAATGAGCATTTAATACTGCAGCATTCCCCTTCCCTAGGATTAAAAAAAAATAAATTTCCATATAAGTTTGAGACTACCAACTCTACTGGTCAAAATCAGTTACTGTACAGCAATAGTAAAACAAAGCTCAGGATGTGTTTTCCTTCATCAGCACACAACAGAATAGTCACTGTAATGATGTCCACTATCAACCAAAGAAACCTCACATCTTATATTTTGCATTTTCTCTGCACAGTAACCGCGTGTGTTCAAAGATGACCTTTCCCTGCATACCAAGCTGTTCTAAGATGAATGTCATAAAAGGAAAATAAGTCATTTCCACAAATTTAACCTGTCACCAGAAGGATATTTACTGAATTGGACACAAGAATCTGGCCCCTTTGATTACACAGTAATAAAACAAGAGATTAGTCATATGAAGCAGAAAAGAATTCTGCTTTGCTCAATATTGGTGGTAAACATTTAAGATTTAAACACTATAAATGCCCCAAGCTAGAATCAATTCCTCTCTGGAGATTAGAGAGAGCTTAATGAGGTAGTTCCATTCATTACATGATCACATTAACTTTAGGGAGTCAAGATTAATACACTAGACAATTTGTTGCAATCAGGTTCTGCTGCAACTGCTTAAGGGGTAGATTTTATAACATGTGCATGTGGTTCCTGGCGGGCACATGGACGCACTGATTTCATAACATGTGCGCCTGCGTGCACGTTATAAAATCGGGTGGCTGCACGTGCATGTGCGCAACGGGGGGGCGTGTGGAGCAAGGCGATAATTACTGCCGCCGAATATCCACGCCTCATTAGACGAGCCCTCTGAAGGGCCAAACTGTAAGACAAAATAGAGTTGGATCCTCATGAAGGATTGGACCTCGCTGGTGCAGGTACCTGTGCAGTAGGAGGCACAGGGGGGTCTCCACCAGAAGGACTAATCCCTGTGGCGCTCGATCCTGTGAATGACTCTGCCTAGCAGGGGCCACAGAAAGAAGGCATATAGTAAGTCCTCTTCTGGACAGGTCTGAACAAGGGCGTCGATCCCCAGAGACTGCTTATCTCTTCTATGACAAAAGAATCGGGAAGCCTTTGCATTCTGAGATACAGGCAGCAGGTCGATGGACAGGAGGCCCCAGCGATCTACCAGCAGCTGAAAGGCTCTAGCTAACAATGCCCATTTTCTTGGATCCAGACTCTCCCTGCTTAGAAAGTCTGCTCTGATGTTGTCTTTTCCTGCAATGTGGGAGATTGAGATCATTTGTAGATTCAATTCTGCCCATTCCATAAAGGAGACACTTGCTGGCTCTTCGTTCCACCTGGCGGTTGATATAGGCTACCATTGTTTTGTCCAATATTATGCAGACCGCCTGACCCTGGAGGATGTGGCTGAATTTCAGACACACCAATCTGACTGCTTGGGCTTCCAGGCGGTTTATATTCCAGCGTGCTTCTTCCTTGGTTCAACGCCCCTGAGCCGTCAGTTCCTGACAGTGAGCTCCCCAACCTTGGAGGCTCACGTCTGTTGTGAGAACCAGCCAGTTCGGCGGGGACAGGCTTACACCCTGGAGCTTCCTGTAGCCACCACTGGAGCAGAGAACATACTTGCATCAGTAGGAGGCGGCGAATCGAATTGTGTTGAGACAATGGGTTCCAACATGACAGCAGGGAGAGTTGAAGTGGTCGATGTGTGCCCTTGCCCATGGTAATACCTCCAGGGTTGATGCCATCAAACAGATGACCTGAAGATAACGCCACACCTTGGGGTTGATCACGTTTGTCAACTGACACACTTGGAATATCAACTTCCTTAAACGCAAGGGCAGGAGGAAGACCTTGCCCTACTTGGTGTCAAACCGGACTTCCAGATATTCCAAGGACTAGGAGGGCTTAAGACTGCTTTTGTCCATGTTTATGACTCAACCAAGCTCCTGAAGCAGGGACGTCACACTGCTGGTCACCCAGAAACTCTCTTCTAATGATTTCACCCGGATCAACCAGTCATCCAAGTATGGGTGCACCAGGACTCCTCCTTTCCTCAGTGCCGCAGCCATGACCACCATAATCTTGGAAAATGTTCTGGGGGATGTGGCCAGGCTGAAGGGCAGCGCCTGGAACTGATAATGGCAGCCCAGTACACCAGTGTTTCCTACCCTTAAGGGATCTTGCTGGATTGGAAGGTAGGCCTCGGAAAGGTCCAGGGAGGTTAAGAACTCTCCTGGTTGTATAGCCATTATGACAAAGCGTAGAGTTTACATGTGGAAATGAATTACTCGTGTCTGTTGACACTCTTGAGGTCCAGGATGGGAGTGAAAGAAATGCTCCTCTGGGGCAGCCATGGGCAGGATGCTGAGTCCATCTCTCAACACTAAGGAAAATGAAATTATCAGGTAAGTAATTTCTCCATTCCTAGCGTGTAGCCAGATAGACTCAGGACCAATGGGATGTACAAAAGCTACTCCCTGACAGGGCGGGAGACTGCCCGTGGCCCACTTAATGCTGCCCTTGCGAAGGCTGTGTCTTCTTGGGCCTGAACATCCAGGCGGTAGAACCTGGAGAAGGTGTGTATGGAGGACCACGTTGCCACTCGACAGATCTCGGTGGGCAACAGTAGCTTGGTTTCTGCCCAAGAGACTGCCTGGGCCCTCGTAGAATGAGCCTTAACCTGTAGTGGTAAGGGCTTTCCTGCCTCTATGTTGATCCAGCGGGCTATGGTCGCCCGCGAGGCTGCTTCTCCTTGTTTCTTCCCGCTGTGAAGAACGAACAAGCGATCCGTTTTGCGCACCAGTTCTGATCTTTCCAGGTACCACACTAGGAGTCTGCCAACATTTAGATGGCAAAGGCGGCGTGAGTCTTCAGAGCCCTTATGTTCGTCCGGAGATGGCTTGGTTCAAGCGAAACTCGGAAACCACTTTCAGTAGAAAGGAGGGAACGGTGCACAGCTGTATGGTTACAGGACTAAACCTAAGGAACGGTTCCCGACAGGATAGTGCCTGTAGTTCAGAGGTGCGATGAGCTGAACATATTGCCACCAGGAATACCATCTTCAATGTTAAGAGGCGTAGTGACAGACCATGCATTGGTCTGAAGGAAGCCCCTGCTAGGAAGTCTAATACTAGATTGAGATTATATAGAGGCACCGACCACTTTAGGGGTGGTGGGAGTTGTTTAACCCCTTTCAGGAAACGGGACAAATCCGGATGGGTTGATAGGGGGGTACCGTCCACTTCGGCTCTGAAGCAGGACAGTGCGGCTACTTGAACCTTGAGGGAGTTGAGAGACAACCCCTTCTTCATACCATCCTGTAGGAACTCCAAAATCATGGGGATCTTGGCTGTCCGCGGGAGCATCCCGTGGTTCTTGCACCAGGCTTCGAACACTCTTCAGATCCGTATGTATGACAGGGATGTGGAGAACTTGCGCACTCAGAGCAGGGTGTCAATCACGGCCTTTGAGTAACCACGCTTCTTCAGGCAAGTCCTCTCAAGGGCCAGACCGTAAGAGAGAATAGACGGATCTTCATGAAGAATCGGGCCTGCTGGAGAAGGTCCCTTTGTGGAGGAAGGCACAGAGGGTTCCCCGCAAGGAGTCTTTGCACGTCTGAGTACCATGATCATCTTGGCCAATCCGGGGTCACTAGTAGAACTAGTCCCCAGTGATGTTCTATCTTGCAGATGTCCTTGCCCAGTAGCGGCCATGGGGGGGAAGGCATACAGTAAGTCTTCCTCTGGCTAAGTCTGGACAAGATGGTCGATCACTTGGGAATGTGGCTCTTGTCTGCGGCTGAAGAACCTGGGGACTTGGGCACTGAGATGGTTGGCCAGTAGATCCATGGCTGGGAGGCCCCAGTGATTTACTATCAGTTGGAAGGCTGTGGTCAACAGCATCCATTCTCCCATGTCCAGGCTCTCTCTGCTGAGACATTGTCTTTTCCCGCGATGTGGGAGGCCGAGATCCCTTGTAGGTTTATCTCTGCCCATGCCATGAGAGAATCCATCTCCAGAGACACCTGGTTCCTCCCTGGCGGTTGATGTAAGCACCGTTGTAGCGTTGTCCGACATTACTCGAATTGCTTTGCCTCAGAGTCTGTGGCTGAATCGCAGGTACACTAGTCTGACTCCTTGAGCTCGAGCTGTGTTTAAAAAAAGGATTGGATAAGTTCTTGGAGGAGAAGTCCATTACCTATTAATTGACTTAGATAATAACCACCGCTATTACTAGCAACAGTAACATGGAATAGACTTAGTTTTTGGGTATTTGCCAGGTTCATATGGCCTGGATTGGCCACTGTTGGAAACAGGATGCTGGGCTTGATGGACCCTTGGTCTGACCCAGTATGGCATGTTCTTATGCTTCCAGGCGGTTTATGTTCCATTCCGCCTCGTCCTTGTTCCATTGTCCCTGGGCCGTGAGTTCCTGACAGTGGGCTCCCCACCCTCGCAGGCTCGCATCTGTGGTGAGCATGGTCCAGTTCGGTGGGGAACTCCTCTGCTTAGGTGGTCTTCCTGTAGCCACCACTGGAGCTGAGAACGTACCTCTACTGGTAGTTGGAAGTGAATTGAGTAGTCCTGGGACAATGGGTTCCATCGTGACAGTAAGGAGCGCTGGATCGGTCGCATATGGGCCCTTGCCCGTGGGACGTCCTTCAGGGTTGATGCCATGAGGCTGAGGACTTAAAAGATAGTCCCATACCCTGGAGCATGCATTGATCATCAGTTGTCGTAATTGTTCCATCAGTTTCCTTCTCCTCGAGGGAGGGAGGAAGACTGTTCTGTTTGGTGTCGAAACGGGCCCCCAGGTACTCTAGAGATTGAGAGGGCTGTAGACTGCTCTTGCCTGTGTTCACAACCCAACCGAGTTCCTGCAGTAGGCTCTTGACTCTGCTGGTCACCTGCCTGCTCTCTTCGAAAGACTTTGCCCTGATCAGCCAATCATCCAGGTATGGGTGTACCAAGATCGCTTCCTTCCTCAGTGTTGCCACCAAGACCACCGTAATTTTGGAGAATGTTCTGGGGCGGTTGCTAGGCCGAAAGGTAGCGTTCGGAACTCGTAATGGTGACCCAGTATCGCAAAGCGTAGAAAACGCTGGTGATCTTGATGGACTGGAATGTGAAGGTAGGCTTTGGAGAGGTCCAGGGAGGTTAGAAACTCTCCTGGTTGTACTGCCATTATGACGGAGCGAAGAGTTTCCATGCGGAAGTGTAGTATCCGCAGATAACTGTTGACGTTCTTGAGATCCAAGATGGGTCGGAATGATCCTTCCTTCTTGGGAAGGATAAAAGATTGAATAGCGCCCCATATTTTGTTGGGGTGTGGGACATAACATAAGAACATAAGAAAATGCCATACTGGGTCAGACCAAGGGTCCATCAAGCCCAGCATCCTGTTTCCAACAGTGGCCAATCCAGGCCATAAGAACCTGGCAAGTACCCAAAAACTAAGTCTATTCCATGTAACCATTGCTAATGGCAGTGGCTATTCTCTAAGTGAACTTAATAGCAGGTAATGGACTTCTCCTCCAAGAACTTATCCAATCCTTTTTAAACACAGCTATACTAACTGCACGAACCACATTCTCTGGCAACAAATTCCAGAGTTTAATTGTGCGTTGAGTAAAAAAGAACTTTCTCCGATTAGTTTTAAATGTGCCCCATGCTAACTTCATGGAGTGTCCCCTAGTCTTTCTACTATCCGAAAGAGTAAATAACCGATTCACATCTACCCGTTCTAGACCTCTCATGATTTTAAACACCTCTATCATATCCCCCCTCAGTCGTCTCTTCTCCAAGCTGAAAAGTCCTAACCTCTTTAGTCTTTCCTCATAGGGGAGTTGTTCCATTCCCCTTATCATTTTGGTAGCCCTTCTCTGTACCTTCTCCATCGCAATTATATCTTTTTTGAGATGCGGCGACCAGAATTGTACACAGTATTCAAGGTGCGGTCTCACCATGGAGCGATACAGAGGCATTATGACATTTTCCGTTTTATTCATCATTCCTTTTCTAATAATTCCCAACATTCTGTTTGCTTTTTTGACTGCCGCAGCACACTGAACCGACGATTTCAATGTGTTATCCACTATGACACCTAGATCTCTTTCTTGGGTTGTAGCACCTAATATGGAACCCAACATCGTGTAATTATAGCATGGGTTATTTTTCCCTATATGCATCACCTTGCACTTATCCACATTAAATTTCATCTGCCATTTGGATGCCCAATTTTCCAGTCTCACAAGGTCTTCCTGCAATTTATCACAATCTGCTTGTGATTTAACTACTCTGAACAATTTTGTGTCATCTGCAAATTTGATTATCTCACTCGTCGTATTTCTTTCCAGATCATTTATAAATATATTGAACAGTAAGGGTCCCAATACAGATCCCTGAGGCACTCCACTGTCCACTCCCTTCCACTGAGAAAATTGCCCATTTAATCCTACTCTGTTTCCTGTCTTTTAGCCAGTTTGCAATCCACGAAAGGACATCGCCACCTATCCCATGACTTTTTACTTTTCCTAGAAGCCTCTCATGAGGAACTTTGTCAAACGCCTTCTGAAAATCCAAGTATACTATATCTACCGGTTCACCTTTATCCACATGTTTATTAACTCCTTCAAAAAAGTGAAGCAGATTTGTGAGGCAAGACTTGCCCTGGGTAAAGCCAGGGAACTGGAGTTATTGCCTTTAGACTGAGTAGTCTTGTCAGAGTGGTTTCCACTGCCAGCCTCTTGGTGTGGGAGTGGCAGGGTGACATCATAAATTTGTCTCTAGGGATGCTGCGGAACTCCAGAGAGTAACCTTCTCGAATGATGTTTAGTACTCATTTGTGAGACGTTATCTCAACCCATCTTTGGTAGAAGAGGGCAAGTTGACCCCCTATCTCCTCTTCCTGTGGATGGGTTGGACCATTCTCATTGTGGCGCACGGCTGGGGCCTGCCCCCAGGCCTGCTCCTCTTTAGGTCTGTCTGTTCCGAAATGGCCGTGACCTTCCGGAGGGACGCAGTGCCTGGAACTGCGAGTTCCTGTAGGGTCTAAAGCGTTGCAAGCCACTGCCCTTGGTTCTTCTGGGAGAG
This sequence comes from Rhinatrema bivittatum, assembly GCF_901001135.1. Lineage (NCBI taxonomy): Eukaryota > Metazoa > Chordata > Amphibia > Gymnophiona > Rhinatrematidae > Rhinatrema > Rhinatrema bivittatum. Next base: position 239,341,457 of record NC_042619.1, on the reverse strand, counting down.
GGATGCTAAGATCTTTTATTCCTATCTTCTGGTAGCCGAGGCACTGGGGATTCGCCCCACTTGCTGGCTAACTTCTCCAATTCGCTTCCGAACAAAAGGGATCCTTTAAAGGGCATTCTTATGAGATTTGCTTTAGATGTCACATCAGCAGAACAATTCTGTAGCCATAGTTGTCTTCTGCCTGCCATTACAGAGGCTACGCCTCTGGCTAAGGTGCGCACCAGGTCTGAGCTTGCGTCCATCAGGAAGGCTGCTGCAGATTCCATCGTCTCACCGGTATACGTTCCGGAGTTATTTACCTCTCTTGAGAGAAGCAAGCAGGAACGTGCCACCAGTGCGCAGCAGGAAGCAATCTGCAGTGTCATTGCTGTTGCGTCAAAGGCCTGCTTAAGGATGGATTCCAATCATCTATCCTGAGTATCCTTCAATGCAGCCCCTCCCTCAATGGGAATCGTTGTTTGCTTTGAGGCGGCACAGATCATGGCGTCCACTTTCTGGAAGCGCAGGTGTTCCTTGGTTGCTGGTTCTAGAGGGTATAGGGCTTCTAAGGCCCAACCTCCTTTAAAGCTGGCATCCGGGGCATCCCACTCCAGGTCATTGAGTTCCTGGATGGCTTCCATCATTGGGAAGTAATATGAGGCTTTACAAAGGGACACCAGGATGGGGTTCTTCTTTGGTTCCACCGTCGGGTCCGTGCCTGGATTACCCAGAGTCTTCAGAGTCTGGGAAACAAGGGCTGGTAGTTCATCCTTGTGGAAGAAGCGAAATATGTTTCAATATGATTCCAGGCCTAGAGGAATTTCTCCTTCTTCCAGGGAATCGCCATCATCTGAGGTGTCTGGGACCCTGTCAGGGAAATTCTTGGTTAGGCAAGGCATGTCTCGAGGCTTCCGAGCAGGGCTGGGAGGATCTTGTGCTTACGGCAGGGGTTGAGCCCAGGGCACAGCCGGGGCTGATTGTGCCTGAACGAAGGCTTGCAGCCCTTGGAAAAATTCTAGCCAGGAGAAGGTCCCTAGGTCCATGTTAATCCCAGGGGGAGTCTGCATAGGAGCCCCTGAGGTGCCCCCTTGTGGAGAAGTCATCTCAGAGATGCACAGATCTGGGGAACTATCGTCTGTAGTAGTTCCGGACCCATCCCCAGACAGTGAGGGACCAGACTTTGGTTCCCCCTGGGCTTCCTCGCAATGGTGGCAACAGGCAGGACTCCAGTTCAGGCTGTGCGGCTCTTATGTGGCAGGCTGTGTAAAGAGTGCCTTCTGGCCTTCTTGGCTGCCGGTGCCATTGCCTCTAGCTTCAATGCACGCGTATAATTATAAACGCGGCTATGCGGGTAGTTGTGCGCGCGGGGTGCACTCCATTGTGCGCGCCATCTATGCGCACAGCTGTGCGTGCGTCTGTACTGGACACACACAAGTTAGGCGCATCAGCCACCCGGCCTGCCCCACACATACCGCCGGTCGAACAGGAAAGATGGCGCCCCCTAGGGTCTCCACGTGGACCCCTGCACCTGATCAGGGCCTACCCCAACCAGGGCTGCTCAACCCAATCGGTGCTCCCTTTTACTTCACCGGAAAAGAAATCGAATCGGTACGGCAATCCGAGCCCGGAGACCTGAATTTAAAGTTTTCTGCTTACCTGGTCTCTGCGTTTACCAATCAAGTGCCGGGACGGTCTCCAGCTGCGGGGAGAGAGGGCTTTACCTTCATCGCCACGCTCGGTTATGCACGTGCTGCCTTTCAGCCACTCTGGGGCTTAGTCCACGCTCGGAACCGGCTACCGGACCAAGGCACACCTCTGAGGGATATCGGAAATTACCTCAGGAATTCTCAACTGGGGGAGGGACCCTTAGGTTTCACTGCAGGAGAGCAGGGCTCGATCTTCTTTAAACATAAATTTTCTTTTTCTTTCTTCTTTGCTGTAATTCTTAACACTGTTCTAATGTGTGGAATAGTGTCCGCATCTGCTAGGAGACTGAGAGATACTGAAGAGCTGAGGTCACTGCAGGGGTATATCTAGGATGACGTCAGCTTTGAAATCTGACTCAGTCTCCCATCTGCTAGCAGAAGAGCACATAACCCACTGGGGTCCCGAGTCCATCTGACTACACGCTAGGAAATGGTATGGTATACACATCCTGGCTAGATAGAGGACGTCTAAGTGGGTTGGAGGTGTCCTCTGGACACAGAGACAGCTAGAAGTATGCAGGGATATTGCAACCTCTCTAGTATCTGACCAGCAGCTCATTGAGCAGCAAGCAGCCCAGGCTAAGATGGGTTGTGAAGAATTCCAAAGTCAACCACCAAAGAAGCTGGGAAAGGCAAGCAGATGTACTGCAACTTCTCCAGTATTTTTAAATATTTTTTTCACCTATAACAACTATGTCATGCTAGGCAAATTGTAATTTGACATAAAATAAATTCATAATCAAATCAAACAATACATCTAACACACCACACTGCAGAAAATATAAATTATATCTTAGTTAGCAAAGGCTTCACAGAATAGGAAACTTTTAAATCTTCTTTCTGAAAAGTTTAACATCTTGCAATTGTCTGATCTCATCTGGAACAGCATCCCACAAAAAAGGGCCAATAACAGACAAGGCATGTTTCCATGCTCCTGTAAATGAGCTATTTTATTACTGGGTAATTCTAACAACTTTGAATTTGCAAAGTGCCTATGAGGGAGCTCTTTAAAAGAGCAGAAAGGTACTTAGGAGCATCTTCTTGCATTGCTTTATAAACTAAAATTAAAGACTTTGAACTTAAGCCATTGCAGAATGGGCAATCAGTGCAACAGTTTTAAAAGTGGGGTTATATGCTCTCTCGTTGCTGTTCTTGTAATCAAACGTGCTTACTGAATTTTGTAAGAGTTGCAACACACACACACACACACACAGGCAAGACTTTGGATGCAATAGTCAACTGCAGTTTAGAATAAAAACGGATGAATGACAATTTTAACTTAAAGTACCCCACAGATAAAACAGTTCTCAACTAGTTGGTTTAGTCTAATCTAGAATCAAAAGTGAAAAACAAAATTACCATATATACTTGTAACCAGAAAACGTCAGGTTGAATTGTTTAGTGTGTGACCAGATAAGTCATCTTTCTGAACAGTACCTTATAGCATGAAGGGTATAACTCTTTACAATTCTGTATCTTAAACTTATTTATCTAAAATCCTTAAAACAAGAGCTCAGAAAAAAAGAACAACACTGGCGGAAAAACCCTACATCTACCAACATCACAGCATTCAAGTCCACGATGCACCTTTACAGAATTTCCATTCTCCAAGCAAAAAGAAACTTTTACTCGCAAAAAATTCACCACTTCATCTTCGACCCCAGGGCGCTTTTTTCTTTGGTATCATCACTCACTAAACCCGTTTTGACATCTATACCAGATGATAAAGCAGCAAGCAAAGCAGAAGAACTGGCTACCTACTTTAAAAATAAGATCCCAAAACTCCTAACTCAGTCCAAGAATAATATCAACACTTCACCAGTTACACCTCGAGCTGCTGTCCCATCACAAAAGGTTAGCCTTAGGGAATTCGAACCGACCTCATCCTTAGAGATCGAAAATATCTTAAAAAAGCTCAAACCTTCTTCACACCCTCAGGACTCCATACCCACCAATCTACTCATCGCCTGCGCTAAAACCATCTCCAAACCCATTGCACAAATCATCAACTGCTCCTTCTCCCAAGGGCTAGTACCTGATCCACTAAAAATGGCAATCGTAAAACCACTACTAAAAAAATCTAGTCTTTCTCCAGAAAACCCATCCAATTTTCGCCCAATTGCAAATCTACCTTTCATCGCAAAAATCATGGAACGTGTTGTAAACAAACAACTAACTGAATACCTAAACGATAACAACATTTTGTCTCCAGCTCAGTTCGGTTTCCGCCAATCACGAAGCACGGAAACTCTACTTATCTCACTAACGGACTCCATATTACTAAACCTGGAAAACCGACACCCTTGTCTTCTCATCCTACTTGATCTCTCGGCAGCATTTGACACGGTCAATCATAACACATTAATAGATCGTCTGTCAGACATAGGCATCAGAGATGAGGCCCTCAAATGGTGCAAATCATTCTTACAGAACAGACAGTACAAGGTCAAGGTCAACAAGGAAGTTTCGCAACCAGTCACCTGCACCTTAGGAGTCCCTCAAGGCTCGTCACTTTCTCCAACCTTATTCAATATATACCTTCTACCACTCTGCCAGCTCCTCATTAATCTAAATCTCATACACTACTTATACGCAGACGATGTGCAGATAATGATTCCTATCACTGAATCTCTCCAAAAAACCCTGGACTTCTGGAACTCTTGCCAACTAGCCATCAACAACTTGCTCACGAGCCTCAATCTGATTCTAAATCAAAGCAAAACAGAATACCTACTCATCTCCCAAGACGGAACCCACACACATCCCAGTACCATCTTGTCTTCTCAATTAACAATGTCCACACAAGTCAGAAATCTAGGGGTTATCCTTGATAATCAAATGAATTACAGATCTCTCATAAATAATATCATAAAGGATGGATTCTTCAAATTACAAGTTTTGAAAAGGTTGAGACCTCTCCTCCATTTCCAAGATTTCCGTTTAGTGCTACAAGCTATCATTCTCACGAAAATAGATTATTGCAACTCGCTTCTACTAGGCCTCCCCGCTAACGCCATAAAACCCCTACAGATGCTGCAAAACGCAGCAGCAAGGATCTTAACCAAGTCCAATAAAAGAGACCACATATCACCTATTTTGAAAACCCTACACTGGCTACCCGTGAAATTCAGAATACTATTCAAAGTGCTCTCAATAACCCACAAGGCTCTACACAAATTGGCACCACTCGAGCTCAAAATCCCTCTCCGATTCCACACCTCCTCCAGACCAGTAAGACAAGCCTATAAAAACAACCTACATACATTACCGATGAAGTCAGCATTAAGCAAAAGAGCCTTCTCTACAGCGGGCCCCAAAATCTGGAACTCTCTCCCACCAGAACTCAGAGCAGTGCAATGCTCATCTACATTTAAAAAAAGACTCAAGACTTGGTTGTTCAACCAAGCTTTCCCATAACAGCTTCCTGTGGAACATCTCGGCCAATGATTACCCACCTGAGAGCTATTTAGATCATCTATAGAACTCACTTAATCTATGGCAGTCGAAGACATAACCTAGTCTTATAATTAGCAACTGTTTATTTAACCTAGGCCTCCCCTTATAATCAGCAACTGTTTATTTAACCTACATTAGGCACTGTATCTTTTACTTATACCTATATTAGGCAATGTATCTTTACTGGTTAACCCCATATTTACTTATCCAAGTTATATCGACCTGTTCTTTGTAAGACATTTACTTGTCAATGTTATTGTTCTGTTAAAATGTAAACCGAATTGATCAGTAATTCTGTTATTGGAAAGTCGGTATATAAAAATGCTAAATAAATAAATAAATAAATATTTATTTTCTGGTGTTCTCAGGTTTAAATCTAGAACCAGGACATATCTAGTTGTCTCTTCTTTGTGTTGAAGTTTCTATCTCAGACTACTTACATAAAGAAGGCAATTGTGGAAAACACCCCGCAGGTATGGAACGCATGGTTCAAATCTTTTTGTTGAGGATAAATTACTGCAGCATCGATCATTATCCACCAACCTGTAAAAAACTAGAACAAAAATTGGACAGTATATTACTATCATTGGCTCTGGAAGAGTACAAATATTTTTCTATCTGAAGACCATAAAATTACTTCTTACCTGATAATTTCCTCTTTGAATGCAATCAGATCAATCCACACCAGTAGGTTATGCACGTCAACCAACAGGTGAAGACATCAGATCAACAGGCCCGCTGATGTTACTCCTTATAAGCATCTGTGCAGATACCTGCCTGCCAGTATTTCTGTAACAAGCTAACTGTGGACAACTAACAATCACCAATCAAAATATATCAATAATTTTTTTTTTCAAACCAGTGGTCTCCAGAAAAGCCCTGAAACAGAAAACAAGGATAAAGTCTCCAAATAGTAGAATCTGGAATCACTCACCTGCAGTAAAGTATATGCCTTTACTATGCTATGCTATGTAAATCCACTCACTCGCCAGCAGATACAGAAAGGTTACTCTAAATAAAGCAGCAGCACAGGGAGGGCCATGGACTGGTTTGACTGTATTCAAGGAAAGGACATTTAATCAGGTAAGAAATAACTCCACCTTCCTCTTCATACATTCAGACTAGTCCACACCAATGGGATGTACCCAAGCTACTCCCTCACAAAACCTGGTGAGGTAAAGGAAGCCTCCTCTCCAGCCTGGACATCCAGGCAATAAGGCTTCATGAAGTATGCAAGGATGACCATGTGGTTGCTTTACACATCTCCAAAGGAAAGATCAAGCAGAGCTCTGATCACGACATAGCTTGTGCCTGAACCTGCTTTGGCAATAGGATACCAGAGACCACATAAGCTCTTCAATCTAGCACACCACCAAAGCCATAGAAGCACCAACACCTTCCCATACTTTGCTAAATAGGACCAAAAAATGGCCAGATCTTCTGAAACTGCAAGCAACCATGAAATATCTGATAAGATGTCCTCGTGTCCAAGGGTCGAAGCAGCGTATAATGTACAAAACCTGTCTGCCTGCTAACTCAGGTAAGGAAATGGACTGGTTAAAATTAAATTCTGAAGCTAATCAGCAGAAGAGGAATGAGCCAAACTGTTGAATCTGAATCCTGTCTTTTGAAGCAATAAGAAAAGCTCTCTACAAGAAGGTGTTTGCAACTCTGAGCTAAGCAAATAGCAAATTGAAAGACAGTTTTCAAAGTAAGTAAATATCCTAAGAGGAGAAAACTGCTTTCCCACCACAAAGGAAAAAACTAAGTTCAGATCCCAAAAACAGAACTGTAATCTGGAGCAGAGAATTAATATGCTTAATTCCTCCCAAAAAGCATGAAACATTCAAGATGTCTGTTTTGCCATGACTACACCCTCTGGGTATGAAGAGCTAATCCCTCAGGAAGTCTGTCCTGCGAAAACCTCAGAACCAATGGAAGTGAAACATTTCCATGAGCACAGCAACAACCCAAACACCAATACTCAAAACTCTCCAATATGCACAGAAGCCAAGGAAGTGGAAATATTTCTAGCCTTCAGGAACAATACCTGAGAATCACCTGTCCTCACTAAAACGTGTCTTTGAGGTCCAAACCGGAAGACAAATTTGATCCAGCTCCATGTGAAACATTGGAGCCTGGCACTGTACTTCCTCGATAGTTGATATATACCAAGAAATCAGCATCTTAAAACTCTGACCCATTCTTAGTGATGCATGTATGCCACCACTATGGCATAGTGGTGGCATACATACATGTCAAGGCATTACCTTGACTATTTAACCCCTTAAGATGAGTGTGAATTCCAGAAACCAAGCAGATCATCTGTCCCCTCAGGATTCCACCATCTCCAAACCAGCTGTCTCAGACAGCGCACTCCCCAGTCTTATAGGCTGGTATCTGTGGCACTGTCACCTAGATCAAGGCCTCTAGACCAGGGGTCAGGAACCTATGGCTCTTTTGATGGCTGCATCTGGCTCACAGACAAATCTTTAATAAAAAAGTAAAAATATAACAAAATCCCCCACCCGACGCCCCCAAGACCTCCAAAATTAATTTACTACAACCCCCACCCTCCTGACCCCCCCAAGACCTGCCAAAAGTCCCTGATGGTCCAGCGGGGGTCCAGGAGCGGTCCGGGAGCAATCTCCTGGACTTGGGCTGTCGGCTGCCAGTAGTCAAAATGGCGCCGACGGCCCTTTGCCCTCACTATGTCACTGGGGTCGACCAATGGCGGTGGTAGCCCCTGTGACATAGTGAGGGCAAAGGGCCGTCGGCGCCATTTTGACTACTGGCAGCCGACAGACCAAGTCCAGGAGATCGCTCCCAGACCCCCGCTGGACCACCAGGGACTTTTGACAGGTCTTGGGGGGGTCAGGAGGGTGGGGGGTTGTAGTAAATTAATTTTGGAGGTCTTGGGGGGAGTCAGGAGGGTGGGGGGTTTTGTTAGATTTTTACTTTTTTATTAAAGATTTGTCTGCGAGCCCTGGACCCCCGCTGGATCACCAGGGACTTTTGCCAGGTCTTGGGGGGGGGGGGGGGTTAGGAGGATGGGGGGTTGTAGTAAATTAATTTGGCAGGTCTTGGGGGCATCAGGAGAGTAGGGGGTTGTAGTAAATTAATTTGGTAGGTCTTGGGGGAGTCAGGAGGGTGGGGGGTTGTAGTTAATACGGCTCTCACGGAATTACATTTTAAAATATGTGGCGTTCATGGCTCTCTCAGCCAAAAAGTTTCCCGACCCCTGCTCTAGACCCTCTCCCAGTTCCAAATTTGCAATCTAAGTAACTCTGCAAGCTCACTTGACTGGGTCCGGTACTGGTAGCCCAATGGCATAAGGTCAACAATAGGATTCCATGTGCCTAGCAAAGAACTCATATCACGTGCACCCTTGTTCGGGTAACCAGGACCAAACACCTGCAACTGAAACAAGAAACCGAGAAGAAGGTCATACAAGCGGACAATGGGCATTTTTTTTTTTTTTTTTTAAGAATGCAAGGACTTGTGAAACCAGTATCTGGACTTTTGGTCTGTTATCCAAACATGGCTCTCCCCACTCAGCCAATAGAGCTGACTACTATGCTGGTTTGATAAGGCTGTAGGTTGCAAGAGAGCATTCCTGAGCTAAATTCACCCTGAACAACCAGACTTCTAGAGAAGATCATAGCACTGCCTTGCGCAGAGATACTGATTCAGCCATCACCACCTGCCAAAGAGTGCTGGAGCTGCACAGCACTTGGTATGCACAGGCTGTCTCCTATCCATGAATTAATTCGTGACCATCTGGCCTAGATTTCAAGAACAGAGGTGATCGATCACTCCAGGTGAACAAGTACTCTGCCAACCAAAGACAGCAGGGTTTGATAGTGAAACGAGATGTCCTTCAAAATCTGTTGACCCCTTTCAAATCCCATATGGGAAGCAGAAGTAAAATAAAACATCACTGTAGGCCTCCCTGGATTTCTGGGACTAGCACCACGCATGAGTCCTAGTGTCCCTTCTGGCAATTCCATTCCCTGCAGAAAAGGTGGGAAACTACAAAGCATTCAAAACAGATAAGGAAAATTCCAAGGTTTACCCATACCCTAAGATCTTTGCAATTGGGCTGGTGATTGTCACTTATCCTGCGGGCACAGATAAGATGTGAAACCTCACTGGGTGTTGTGCATGAGCCTACCCTTGAAGATCCTTCCTTGCCAGCTGACACAGAACGAAAGAATTGATACTGAATCTGGAGACTACCAATCTTGCTTACCTGATTACTTCTCTGGAATCCTGGCCCGGTATCCATGCTGGAGTACAGGAAGAACCTTTGCCAGGACTTCACTAAAACCAAGGCAGAGCCCCCCCCACGCCAAGGAAGAGAGACCTGAAGAGCAAGTGATGACCCTCTTGACCTGTCCTCCAAAAAGAGTCCTGCCAGACTGGAGGCTGCACCCTGAGCTTCTCCCGAGACTTCAGCATCTGCTAAAGCTCCCTTTGAAACCTAGAACTGTTAGGTGGGAGATGCAGTTAAATCTGCCAAACAGATACACAGCCAGAGAAGTCTTCAAATGGTCAACAAGGATGCTATGTACCTGGCAGCAACCCCCATCATAAGAACATAAGAAATTGCCATGCTGGGTCAGACCAAGGGTCCATCAAGCCCAGCATCCTGTTTCCAACAGAGGCCAAAACCAGGCCACAAGAACCTGGCAATTACCCAAACACTAAGAAGAACCCATGCTACTGATGCAATTAATAGCAGTGGCTATTCCTTAAGTATAATTGATTAGTAGCCATTAATGGACTTCTCCTCCAAGAACTTATCCAAACCTTTTTTGAACCCAGCTACACTAACTGCACTAACCACCTCCTCTGGCAACAAATTCCAGAGTTTTATTGTGCGTTGAGTGAAAAAGAATTTTCTCCGATTAGTCTTAAATGTGTTACTTGCTAACTTCATGGAATGCCCCCTAGTCCTATTATTCGAAAGTTTAAATAACCGAGTCACATCTACTCGTTCAAGACCTCTCATGATCTTAAAGACCTCTATCATATCCCCCCTCAGCCGTCTCTTCTCCAAGCTGAACAGCCCTAACCTCTTCAGCCTTTCCTCATAGGGGAGCTGTTCCATCCCCTTTATCATTTTGGTTGCCCTTCTCTGTACCTTCTCCATCGCAACTATATCTTTTTTGAGATGCAGCGACCAGAATTGTACACAGTATTCAAGGTGCGGTCTCACCATGGAGCGATACAGAGGCATTATGACATTTTCCATTCTATTAACCATTCCCTTCCTAATAATTCCTAACATTCTATTTGCTTTTTTGACTGCTGCAGCACACTGAGCCGACGATTTTAAAGTATTATCCACTATGATGCCTAGATATTTTTCCTGGGTGGTAGCTCCTAATATGGAACCTAGCATCATGTAATTACAGCAAGGGTTATTTTTCCCTATATGCAACACCTTGCACTTGTCCACATTAAATTTCATCTGCCATTTGGATGCCCAATCTTCCAGTCTTGCAAGGTCCTCCTGTAATGTATCACAGTCTGCTTGTGATTTAACTACTCTGAATAATTTTGTAACATCCGCAAATTTGATAACCTCACTAGTCGTATTCCTTTCCAGATCATTTATATATATATATATATATATATATATATATATATATATATATATATATATATTGAAAAGCACCGGTCCAAGTATAGATCCCTGAGGCACTCCACTGTTTATCCTTTTCCACTGAGAAAATTGACCATTTAATCCTACTCTGTTTCCTGTCTTTTAACCAGTTTGTAATCCATGAAAGGACATCGCCTCCTATCCCATGACTTTTTAGTTTTCGTAGAAGCCTCTCATGAGGGACTTTGTCAAACGCCTTCTGAAAATCCAAATACACTACATCTACTGGTTCACCTTTATCCACATGTTTATTAACCCCTTCAAAAAAATGAAGCAGATTTGTTAGGCAAGACTTCCCTTGGGTAAATCCATGTTGACTGGGTCCCATTAAATCATGTCTTTCTATATGGTCTACGATTTTGATCTTGAGAATAGTTTCCACTATTTTTCCTGGCACTGAAGTCAGGCTCACTGGTCTATAGTTACCCGGATCGCCCCTGGAGCCTTTTTTAAATATTGGGGTTACATTGGCCACCCTCCAGTCTTCAAGTACAATGGATGATTTTAATGATAGGTTACAAATTTTAACTAATAGATCAGAAATTTCATTTTTGAGTTCCTTCAGAACCCTAGGATGCATACCATCCGGTCCAGGTGATGTGCTACTCTTTAGTTTGTCAATCTGGCCTACTACATCTTCCAGGTTCACAGTGATTTCGTTCAGTTCGTCTGAGTCATCACCCCTGAAAACCATCTCTGGAACTGGTATCTCCAACATCCTCATTAGTAAACACGGAGGCAAAGAATTCATTAGTCTTTCTGCAATGGCCTTATCTTCCCTAAGAGCCCCTTTAACCCCTCTGTCATCTAATGGTCCAACCGACTCCCTCACAGGTTTCTTGCTTTGGATATATTTTAAAAAGTTTTTATTATGAGTTTTTGCCTCTATGGCCAACTTCATTTCAAATTCTCTCTTCGCCTGTCTTATCAATGTTTTACACTTACCTTGACAATGCTTATGTTTTATCCTATTTTCTTCAGATGGATCCTTCTTCCAATTTTTGAAGGATGTTTTTTTTGGCTAAAATAGCCTCTTTCACTTCACCTTTTAACCATGACGGTAATCGTTTTGCCTTCCTTCCACCTTTCTTAATGCGCGGAATACATATGGACTGTGCCTCGAGGATTGTATTTTTAAACAATGTCCAAGCCTGTTGAACACTTAACCTTTGCAGCTGCACCTTTCAGTTTTTTTCTAACTATTTTCCTCATTTTATCAAAGTTTCCCTTTTTAAAATTTAGTGTTAGAGCTGCAGATTTACTTATTGTCCCCCTTCCAGTTATTAGTTTAAATTTGATGTTATGATCACTGTTGCCAAGTGGCCCCACCACCATTACTTCTTTCACCAAATCTTGCGTTCCACTAAGAATTAAATCTAAAATAGCTCCCTCTCTTGTTGGTTCCTGTCCAACCAGGCATCCAGCAACAATGCTGCTCCAGGATCCAATAGTGTGGAATCCTCCTCTGCATTCCCATGGCCATGGTCGCCAGATGCAATAATATGGCGTAACCCATAGCACAACCCCTACATTCAAGGCCAGTCTTCCATCCTGATGTACTTTGAGTCACCACCAGACCAGAGCATCCATGTTTAGCCAACTAAAACGCGCCTCACTCCCAAGAAGCTAAGAGGATTAACTTGGCTAGTGAGAAATCTCAATAAGGCCTTGTAGAATTCTGGGGAGTGAAAAGGTCTGGCAGACTATCCAAGACTATTCATAATAGGATGCACTATAGAAGCTATCTTTGAATCCTCAGCAAGCCAGAGTGCCCGAACAAGCAAGATGTCACCCCTTCTCTAAGGAAAAAATGGAACATAGCTGTAACATCCTCCCTCACTGCAGGATATCCTCCTCCACTCCAGAAATACCCAATAACCAAGGCAAGAAAAAAATTCTCTGAGCCAGGAAGAACCCTTCTTCCTCCTTGGATTCTGTCTCTTCATACTGTTTATTTAGATACACCACAACCCTGGGAGATCAAAGGGCAACTGCCAGGGCTAGAAATCAAGCCCTGCCCACTCAGAGGCTTAGAGACTAGTTTAAGAGGTCATGCATTAGCTATGCCAGATCTAGAAGCACTGGAGCTACCCCTGGTATAGTAGTCGCCATATATAAAAGCTTTGGTGCCCCTGTTCGAAAAACTTGAGGAAAGCCAAAGGTCATATCAAGGAGAAGGCTACTTCTGGAGACTAAAGCACAGCTGAGCTGAGAAAACAAAGGAGGGTCTAGCTCTCCTCCAATGCTCCATGGCTGCCACTGGTCCCATGTTTACAAAAACTAGGAACCAGCTGAAGGAGTCAGCCTCTCTGCAGACACGATTATTGTAGGTCCTTGCTGCAGTCTTGAGTTTCTTGATGCAAGATCACCATCTCCTGGTAATAACTTTCTCCATCTACCTTGGGCCACTTTCTTCCCAGAAAGTGCAAGGGCCTAGGAGGCACCCAGTTTGCTGAAAAAGCTGCTTTGGAGCTTCTTTATGCTTTGTGGGTTCCCCCCACCACATTTGTGAGTAGACCACCTATAAACAATCTGCAGAATGCTCCCATGCAACAGCAACCAAAAGGTGCTGATAGAGTTGCTTACCTATAACGGGTGTTCTCCAAGGACAACCAGGATGGTAGTCCTCACATGGGTGATTATGTAGCTCCAGGCCACTCCCAATATGTGCAGCATAGAACAGGTGCCAACATGCACAACTAGAGCTGCAAGAACCAGAGAAGCAGGCCTGTATCCAAGGAAGGGCCCACAGAGGGAGAGAGAGTTGGGTTTCATGGCTGGAAGATTACAGAGGACTGATTGTCCAAAATGACAGTCCCACTGGACATCCTTATCTAGGCAATAATGTATTTATTTATTTATTTAAAAGTTTTTATATACCGGAATTTAGCAGGCTGCCTTCATTCCGGTTTACAGATATAACAACTTAATACATTTGGGAGCAACTGACAATAAACAGGAAAACAACTGATATCAAACGAATTAAAAGATAATAAATAAGAGACATCAAATAAGATAAAATCAACATCAAAATGCAACTTGGATAACTTATATCAACTATAATGAGAGGTGAAAGTGTGGAGAGAACTCCAGGTTGCTGTTCTGCAAATCTCGTGAATGGGGACTGCATGCAAGTAAGCCACCGAAACTAACATGGCCCGCACAGAGCGAGCCTTGACGTGGCCCTCAAGCTGTAAGCCAGCTTGAGCATAGCAGAAGGAAATCCAATGGGATAAGGGCTGTTTGGATACCACAATCTGTTTTTATCAAAGGAGACAAAAAGCTGAGTGGATAATTAGTGAAGTGCCATCCGTTCCAAGTAAAAGACCAGAGCCCTTTTACAATCCAGAGTATGCAGAGCCCGCTCACCCTGGTGAGCATGCGGCCTTGGAAAAAAGGACAGCAACACAATAGATTGATTGAGATGGAACTCTGACTACCTTAGAAAGGAACTTTGGGTGCATAAACAGAACCACCTTATGACAAACTTTCATATAAGGGGGGTATGACACCAGAGCTTGTAGCTCTCTCACCCCATGTGCTGAAGTAACTGCAACCAAGAAGATGACCTTCCAGGATAGGCACTTCAGGTTGCAAGACCATAATGGCTCAAACGGAGCCTTCATGAGCTGAGACAGGAAGACGCTGAGGTCCCAGGAGGCTGTTGGCGGTCAGGTAGGAGGCTTAAGTTATAACAAGCCCCGCATGAACCACCCTACAAGTAGATGAGTGGAAATGGAGGCACCATCCCTACCCTGATGGTATGCACCAATGGCACTAAGGTGAACCCTCACTGATATGGTCTGCAGAAAGGTACGACAGGTAATTCAAAAGCTCTGGTGGAGAACAAGAGAAGGGATCCAGATTGTGCCTCCCACACCAAGTCAAAAATTGCTTCCACTTGAGATTGTAGGATTTTCTCATGGAGGGTTTTCTGGACTCCAACAGGACTCACGATATAACCTCCGAAAGGCCCAGAGCCTGTACAGTCACCAGGTCAACATCGAAGCCGTGAGGGACAGGGCTCAGAAGTTGGGATGGTGGAACCTGTCCTGTTCCTGAGAGATAAGGTCTGAAGCAGTCCCCAACTGGATAGGGGGGGGCACAAGGCCAGCTCCCATAGAAGCAGGAACCAGACCTGGCGAAGCCAAAAGGGTGTGATCAAGATCATGGTATCCCTGTCCCTTGGAGCGATTTTGAAATGAGTGGAAGGGGAGGATAAGCATATAGCAGCCTGGTGTCCCAGTGAATCGAAAAGGCATCCACCTAGGGAGCAGAAGCGATCCACCTTCCTATTCTCTAGGGAAGCAAAAAAAAAGGTCCATGTCCTGGGTCCCCCACAAGCGAAAGATGCTGTTCACTATCTCTTGATTGAGGACCACTTGTGAGGCCGGAAGGCTCGGCTCAAGGAGTCTGCAAGGACGTTGTCCACTCCAGAGGGGTACACCGCTTTGAGGAGAATGCCATTCAATAGCCCATGACCAGATCTGGACTGCTTCTGACAGAGGGCATACGACCCTGTTTCTCCACGCTTGTTTAGATACCACATAGCTACCTGAGGGTCTGAATAAGGACCATCTTGATGAGAAGTTGCTCACTGAACACCTCTAGGGCGTACCTGTCTCGGTCAATGGGGGGCTATGAGGATCATGGTCCCCCGGTCCTGTCGAAGCTTCAGGAGAGTCTTCATAACCAGAGGAAGCAAAGGATACACGTACAGAAGACCCTTGCCCCAATGGTGAGCAAAGGCGTCAGAGGCTGGTTTGCTGTCCGAACCGTACAGGGAGCAGAACTGAATTACCTTCCTGTTGCAAGGGGGCACGAATAAGTCCATGACTGAATTCCCCCAGAGGCGGAAGATCCGGTTTGCTATCCCCTGGTCAAGTGACCACTCATAGGGCCTGAAGGACTGACTCAGCTTGTCCACTTTGCCATTCTCCTTTCCGGCCAGGTACATGGCCCAGAGCACCATCCCATGAGACAGCCCAGGACCAGATCTGGACTGCTTCCTGACACAGGAGGTATGACCCTGTGCCTCCCTGCTTGCTGTCATACAACATGGCTACTTGGTTGTCTGTTTGGATCAGGAAATTTTTGTTGGCATGCCGATCCCTGAAAGCCCTTAGAGAGTGTACGTGATTGCCTGGAACTCCAATCTTATGGCCTGGATTGCCAACTGCTGGAGACAGGATGCTGGGCTTGATGGACCCTTGGTCTGACCCAGTATGGCATGTTCTTATTATGCTTCCTGAGCTGACCACAGATCCTGGGTGTGGAGCCCCTCTATATGGGCACCCTGCCGCAGGATGGACACATCTATGGTAAGGACAATATGGGTAGGGGAATTTTGGAAAGATATTCCCTGCTCCAAATTTGAAAGGATGCACCACCAGGACAAGGAGTCCCAGAGGGATGGCGTGATATGGTCCTGAAGGCTCTGGGTGGCCTGGTGCCACTGCGACCTTAAGGTCCACTGGGCTCTGCGCATGTGCAAACATGCCAAGGGAGTGACATGGATGGTTGCGGCCATATTGGCCCAGCAGCCTCAACATTATGGTCTGATAACCATGCTCTGTTGAATCATCTCTGCTATGGACACCAAAGTGACTGCCCTTGCGCGGCAGGAAGGCCTTCGCCTGAGCCATGTCTAGCAGGCTGAGATGAGTCTTTGGGTAACTGATGAACCCTAATGACGCCAGCACCCAGATGGTCAAGAACAAGGACCTATCTGCCTCTGCCTGAGAGGCAATCTTGACCAGCCAATCGTCCAGATTGTGGTAGGGGCACACTTCCAGTCTGCGGAAGTGAGCTCCTGCCACAGCCAGGCATTTTGTAAAGACATGTGGGGCCGATGTGACCAAAACGGCAACACTCTGTACTGGAAGTGCTGTTTTCCCACCACAAATCTGAGATACTTCCTGTGACCTGGCAAGATCTCTATGTGAGTATATGCTTCCTTTAAAAATTGAGGTAGCATAAGCAGTCCCCTTTTTGCAGGAGGGGAATCAAGGTGCCCAAGGAAACCATCTTGAACTTTTCTTATAAAACTTGTTCAAGGCCCTCTGTTCTAGGATGGGACACAATCCCCCTGTTCTCTTTGGGATCAAGAAGTACAGAGTATAATCCCTGCCCTCTTTGCCCTGGTGGAACAGGCTCGACCAATCTGGCCATTAAGAGGGTGGAGAGCTCCTGAAGTACCTCCTGATGGCCTCCAAAACGGGCAAGGAGGAGAATTTGGCAAGACACCAAATAGGTTCAATCAGTACCCCTGGCAGACAATGGGCAGGGCCCACTGGTCTGAGGTTATACTAGGCCACCAATTCAAAGAACCTTAGCCTGTCCAGCATCTCTGGTACAGGTGGCTGGCTGTTACTCCCTACGATCCAGTCAAAACACTGTCGCGGGATTTGGCTGGGGCACCGGCTGCGAGAGCTTATCCTCTAGTAAAAATAGCGAGGGGCTGGAGGATAGTATTTCCTCTAGCGGTAGAAAGACTTCCTCGGGCCATGCCTTGCCGACCTCCTGGTTGAGGAGGGCAGGTCTGAAGTGCTGGAGGAAAGTTATTGGAAGGTCTCATGGTGATCCTGCAACTGGGCCACCGTATTCCTCACTTTGTCTCTGAAGAGATTCTCCCCTGTGCATAGCAGATCAGCAAATCTTTCCTGTACCTCTGGTCAGGGATCTGAGGCCCACAGCCATGCCATTCTGCAGGCACAGATTCCCACTGCAGAGACTCTCACTGCCATCTCAAAAACATCCTGCATCTGCTTTCAGAGGTTGCAAGAGTATTGGCTCCTGTAGAGCTGGTAGGAGGCAACGCAGGCAATGAGCACAGCCCCATGAAAAGCTTTCCTCCCAAGGGCATCCAGTGCTCTGTGCTCTCTCTCCCTCCCCCCCCCCCCCCAAACCCTGGACTGAAATGCTACTGCAAAGGCTCCTTGAGCCTAAATCCAGACCAGACCACACTGAGCTCCCCTCCTCCCTCACACAAAGGCACCATCCTGAAACAGCATGCTGTTGAAAGTGCATGGTCTCTCAGCCAAGTCCCACGGGGGCCACCCCAATCCTCTCAAAAAACACAACAAAAAAACACAATCAGGTGCTCACTCAGGCAACGGTCCCCAAAAAAGTGCCAAATCCCAGTTCAGGTCTGCGACTCAGCTGCCTCCCCTCCTTTTTTTTTTTTTACATTTTACTTTGCTGTCATAGAAAAGGCTCAAAGCACTGAAAGAAGAAGCTGCAAACAGCAGATAATGAGGACTGGGTGGGGAAGGATAGCTATAGACCGCTCCTCTGGAAGTCCCCAGGTCCCTTAAGTCCCAGTGAGGAAGGAAGCACAAGACTTTCAACTCAGGGCCTTTGTCTTTTTTTTTTTTTTTTTAACTTTATTAGCAAAGAAGTCCGCTTAACAGAGCAGAAAGCAAGCCTTGTACCCCAGGAGAACCCTGCCAACATTTTTTTGTTCAGCCTACCAGGCCATAGTCCACCCCAAAGGATGCTTGCGAGCCATTTGCTGGAGACAGAGAATATTAGCAGGCGTGTGTCAGCATGGCTGCTTCTAAGGAGTTAATGTTTGTTTGTCTCCATCTGCTGGTTAGCATGCATAACCCACTGGTGTGGACTGATCTGACTGTATGAAGAGGAAATGCTGGTACTACAAGATCATGGCGTTTTTGTGCCCAGAGTTATTGAACAGCTGCAGTTTTTTGGAGACTTCTTGGGTCATAAAATACATTGAAATACATTTTAGCCAACTGATACAGAAAATGAATCTATGAAAAAAGTGTCCCATGACTACTGAAATTAAATTTAAATATCTGGTCATTTGGATAAAGTCGATTTCAATAACCTTTTTATTTTAAATCTTTTCCCAGTGATAGCTAAGAGAAGGATAAATTTGAATAAATGGGATAATCTCCCATGTCTCTTGACTAACAATAAATTAAATAAAAATTGTCACTCAAAATTCTTCCACCACTATTATTGAAAAAGTCTTTAAAACTTTAGATGGAATTATGCATACATTCATCAGAACCAATAAAAATGCAATAATGAATCTAATTACATCACAAATCTTAGAAGGTTTAGATTTACCTAATTTTAAGTTATTTTGTTGCTCTGCACAATTAGAGCATACAGCTGAATGGTTTCACAATGAACCCAAGGTAATGGAAAATCATTTTGAAAGTGTGAGTTTCACCTCATTTACACATGCAGTTACTTTATCAAAGAAATACAAATGATTGCACAATTTCACCTACTGTGGTTCTGTCAATTGTAGTTTGGGGAAGTTCACATTTTAATAAGGAAAATAATTTAACAATGCAGACCCCACTGATGGGCCGATACAGTAAAGTGCGCTCCAGCGAAGCGCACTGTTAGCCCGCGTTTTTGACGTGTCATTTTTACCCCTTATACAGTAAGGGGTAACAGCGCATCGAAAATGCACGGCCAACCCCCCCGAAACTAATAGCACCCGCAACATGCAAATGTATGTCGATGGGGCCTATTAGTCATTACCACGCGATACAGAAAGCAAAATGTGCAGTGAAGCCGCACATTTTACTTTCAGAAATTAACACCTGCCAAAGGCTGGTGTTAATTTCGGCCGGCACCGGAAAAGTGTACAGAAAAGCAGAAAAAACTGCTTTTCTGTACAACCTCCGACTTAATATCATGGCGATATTAAGTCAGAGGCCCCAAAATTAAAAAAAAAAGAAAAATCTGCTCGTGGGTTGGAAGACAGACGCTCAATTTAGCTGGCGTCCAGTTTCTGAACCCGTGGCTGTCAGCGGGTCCGAGAACAGACGCGGGCAAAATTGAGCGTCGGCTGTCAAACTTGCTGACAGCCGCTGCTTCTGTCAAAAAGGAGGCGCTAGGGACGCGCTAGTGTCCCTAGCGCCTCCTTTAAAGCGGGCCCTCATTTATATGCGGGCCGATACTGAACCACGCGCCCAGGACACTGGCCTGTGCGCGCGTTGTGAGAGCGGGTGCTCGCCGGCTCTCCCGCACTTCTTTCTGTATCGGCCCGTGTGGAAGAACCAAAGGTTTCCATATTTGGTTGACCTGGAAGGTTTTGCTCTATGGAAAAACAAGACACATGCACACCAATACACCAGTATTTAGAAAGCTCTTTTAAAATCTTCACCGGAACACAAAAGCAGTTTGATACTCCTTAAGTTCTACTTGATGAAAAAACATCATTAGTGCTATACAGAGTTCTCTGCATAAAAGGTCTGCAGCTACTTCAGCTGAATCTGATACACAGGGGTCTAAATAAGCTCCTGTCAATATTCTACAGCGCGTTGAACATTGTAAAGGAAGTGCGCTCGATTGGGGATATACCTGCAACAGCAAAACCTTTCGGCCACCCTTAGTACCAGAAAGATGGCAATCTGTGCCCATCCCAGATTAAATCACTTTCAGTCCTTACACAGGATTTATTATAGTCCATTAATACTCGATAAACTGGGGATTTTCCCTTCTCTGTGTGGTAAAAGTAAGAGAGAAGGTGGCTCTCAGTCATACGATTTGGCACCATGCTGAAAATAAGGAAATTCTGGGAAAAGGAACTCAATTATCAAGCAGCAGCGCCAGCAAGTCTGGCGCTGCAAATATAACATGGGGGGAATCTGCGGGCTAGGCGAGCGTAGATAGCAGGGGAGGGGGCGCGGCTTCAGTGCAGCGGGAAGCAAGGCCAATGAGCGAACACGACTGCTCCAGGCATTTTAAATTTAGACGGCAGAGGGCGCTTTGCGCCATTTGCCGGTGAAGCAGTAGATCAGCAGGGGCTTACTTGTCGTATTAAAAGTTTAAATCTAATCGTCCCTATTATTTTCATGAGAACTTATCTAATTTGGTATTTCAATATTTATTATTAGCCATATGCATAAGCCAAAGGCGACACACAAGGTAAACACTCAAAAGAAAAAGATATTAACACACTACATTACGTTTTACTGTTCTAACATAATGCCCTCCATTTTTTTGTGTTTCACTTCTGGTTAGATTTAAACCTGAATCCATTTTCCTAATTTGATGGGAACACGCCCGCAAAGACTTACCAAAATGCCCGCTATAACAGAGGCAATTGTATTTCTTCTCTCTCCCCAGTCAATACATTCACATTCTGGCCAGCGGAAATTATCTAGAAAACCTGCCATTTCACGTTTGCTTTATTTTCACCTGTATTCCATAGACATTTCAACAACCATGGACTCTATAAAAAAAAAAAAAAAAAAGTTAGAAAAAATAAATTCCTAAACAAAGCCTGCATACAAGGGGTAAGATATTCCTCCCCTGAAGTTCCTGCAAACCTGATCAAGCAACTAATCTGCATAGCCTTCAGCAGAATTAAGCCAGGCTGCAAAATTATAAAAAGAGGAGATAGTTCATGCATTTATTAGGGGCAATTAGTAACTTAGAGGCAGCAAAAATATAAACCTGATTGGTTGGTCAGACTATGTGAATGAGCTGCTAACAGCAAGGTTAACCTTAGATCAGAGATGGAAACTTTTTGATAATTAAGGCACCAGCCAAAACTTTTGGGTGTGTGGAAGCCATTGTAAAGCAAGTTTGTTTACTGTAAATGGGATTCTCCATGCACAGCAAGATGAATTAGCCATGACAAGTAGGTGACAGACTGCAACATACTGACCTCTTTCCTAGCTCAGAGCTTTTACTCTACAAAGCATGCGCAGGAGTTCCCGTGTGGGCGCTGCCTCATGAACTACTCTGTTGACTGAAGAGGTTAAAGCTTTAGCTCAAAAGTAGACCCTCCAGGAAGGCAGGCAGATTTTGCTCATGGCTAATTCATTCTGTCTACCAAGAACTCTGTTTACCATCAGAAAATTTGCTTTCTCAGTGAACAAGCAGGGCTGAATTTGCCATGACACATGGAGAGTCTCAAGTTGAAGGTTGCAGCGGAGCAATTATTGAAAAAAGCTATCCAGGCCCCACTGTGAAGAGTGGATTACTAGGTGAACAGGTTGAACAAAACTGCTTGCCCAAAAGTTGCACTTCTTAGATTGTCCATACCGTAATGGGGACAAAGATGTGAACTGATAATCAAGTTGCAGCTTTGCAAATGTCTTTTATAGACATGGCTCGCTTTTTGAATCTTGACAGAATCTGTGATACCAAGGAGGTTTGGCTACCTGAGGTTTCATATGCCATGTGTCTTCCTTGAACTTTGACATACAAGGATGTATGGATATTGGTTTGTTGTCCACTTGAATATGGTAAGCTGCTATGGCACGGAGATGCACTTTGACCGATGACATGCCGAGATCCAAGGATGAGAGGAAGAATAATTATTGAAACAACTCCCTTGGCTCACAAATGAAGAGATCCAGGGAGCACTAAGCAGAAAAGAAAAGTTTTTATTTAAATTTGTAAGGTTAAAGGTTTCCTGGCAGAAACCACAAGGTCATCAACTATCTTGAGCAAGGATAGTAAAGTGATTTGTGAGCACTCAACATCCATGCTGTCCAGCTGAGAGAGGAAATGTTTGAATAATGCACACAAGCCTCCTCTTGAATTAATAGTCTGACTGGCAACTGGATGAGGTATGAGAGTCACACTGGAGCAATATGATTAAGCATGCCTGATCCTTCAGCACTTTCTGTACTGTTCTGGCTATTAGTGAACGTGACGGGAAAAAAGAAAAGTAAAGTAGATCTTTATCCCATTTGAACAAAGTAGATCTGAACTTGCTTCAAAGAATGGAGCAGAATCTTTCCACTTTCCTGTTAGCCTCTGATGAACAAATTGATTGAGGGGTGATCCCACAGACAGAATAACCTGTTTGCCACTGCTTGATCTAAAGACCACTTGCTGAGGCAATCTACCAATGTGTTGGGAGATCTCAGGAAGGTAAGTTTCTCCAAAGGAAAACCTTGTGGCTGCAAGCCCACTCCCAAGTTTAGGGATTTTTGGCAGAGGGTCCATGCCCCTGTGCCTCCTTGTTGACATAGAACATTATTAACGTGTCAGTTTAGTTTAGAATTCTCTTTCCCCCAAGGAAACATGAAAAAGCTCTTAAGGCATGCCCAACTGCTTGAAGATTACGGTGAAAACACAGCCACTCTGCTGATAACCAGGTTCCTTGAGTTCAGAAACTACCTACCTGTGCGTGCATCTGTTGCCAATGTTACTTGAGGGGGTAGAAGTTGAAGGAGCCCCCATCTCTACGACCTTTGGGTCTGGCCACTACTTGAGTGACCACAATTTCTGCTGTGATCCTCACCAGGGTGGATAACAGCTGAAGTAGCTGGTCCCACTGACAGCGGAGGCCCCCACTGAAGAGTCTGCATGTTGAGGCAGGTTAAGGGAACCACATGAACAGATGCCACCACGTGACAGAGGACAACTAACAATTCCCTGGCTAGTACATGATCCTTCTGTAGAAGTCTTCAAATTAAAAGTTCAAAGGCAGCACACTCACTCTGCTAGAAGAAACACTTTCTCCTCCAGATAGTCTAATCCAATGGTCCCCAACCCTGTCCTGGGGGCCCACCAGCCAGTTGGGTTTTCAAGATATCCACAATGAATATGCATGAGAGAAAATTTGCATGTTATGGAGGCAGTGCATGCAAATTTTCTCTCATGCATATTCATTGTGGATATCCTGAAAACCCGACTGGTTAGTGGGCCCCCAGGATAGGGTTGGGGACCACTGGTCTAATCAATGCTCCTATGAACTTTATCCTCTGGATCAGGACAAGGTTTGATTTTGCAAAGGTCACAATGAATCCCAGCAATTGAAAAAGCTGGATTGTCCTGTGTAGGGAATGCAATATCCTTACTTGGGAAGACCTCATTACTAGCCAGTTATATAGGTAGGGGAAGAGACTGTCGCCCTGATTACAAAAATGTGCTGCTGCTACTACCACCAGATGTTTGGTAAAGACCCTCAGGGCTGCTGACAGCCTAAAAGGGAGAACTACGGACAGAGAAAGAAATCCACCACAAAATGCAGGTATTGCCAATGGGAGTAATGGATGAGTATGGGGACATATGCATCTTTCAGATCCAAGGCACACATCCAATCTCCAACTTGAATGAAGGGCAGGATGATGTGGAGGGAGTTTGTTTGGAATTTCTCCTGCAATGGACTCTTGTTCAAACTTTGTAAATCCAGGATAGGCTTCAATTCCCCCCGATTTCTTGGGTGATAAAGAAATAGCTAGGATGCCCTTGCCATACTGGCCAGGAAGGAAAGATTCTACCACCTACTGTATGAGAAGTGATGTCGGGGGGGGGGGGGGGGGGGGGGGGAAGCATGTTATCTGGTTTTGAACTGGGGTGTACTGGTTCAGGGCTGGGATTTTATCTACGGAGCCACAGGATGGCTCAGAGAAAGGCAAATGCAGCCTACAGATAGCCTG
Source organism: Rhinatrema bivittatum (assembly GCF_901001135.1). NCBI lineage: Eukaryota > Metazoa > Chordata > Amphibia > Gymnophiona > Rhinatrematidae > Rhinatrema > Rhinatrema bivittatum. Next base: position 239,317,257 of record NC_042619.1, on the reverse strand, counting down.
CTATATGGCCCCATCCCTGAGGATCCAGACTGGCCCTCAAGGGACTTAAGAAGATTGCTGGGACTCCTCTCAGATATTCCCAGCATTTAGACTGCATGGAAGACCAAAAGAGCGTGGTATCCCAGAGATGACTCACAAATTCTTATTCCGCTATGCATTAATGTGATATTGTACTGTCAAGTTGTGAAGTCTGTCTAGAGTTGTATTTATGCTGTTAGTGGAAGATTTCTACTATACAAAGACCTGGAATGATTACCTAGCGTGAAAGTAAGCCTTATCCTAATTGTATCTTTAAGTTACCTACAATTCATAAGTCAGGAAATGCTCTGTTACTTACATCTCTAAAAAAAACAAACCTTTATTGCAATCTAAATCCTGTGTGCATGTGCTGCAGAGTCTTCAGCCTTATAAGCAACTCCACCTGGAGACAGAGCTAAGAATCAAATTTAAGGCTGAGTAACTGGGTAGCCCTAATTGGCAGGAGAAGTGCAAACTAACCAAAAGTCCACGATCTCGAGGACCCAATGGTTTTGTGATCTTTCACCACTCTTCCAGGGAAAGATGGTTTCTCCCCCCCATGGGAGGAGTTGTTAGGGTCAATGGGGTTTGAACCTGTAGACCTGGAAGTTTCAGGCAATTAACCTGCCACATAGCTGAGAAGGTGGCTGTCTTAGCATTTTTACCCTCTACTAGGAAGAGCAAGACACACTTCTGCAGCAGTCTGACAGGACCAGCACTGGATGCCTTCTGAGCATGACATATATGCTGTCAATTTGTGACACACCCAGTGCTGGTCCAGATGAACTGCCGTAGAGGTGTATCTAGTTCTTCCTAGTAGAGAGTAAAAATGCTAAGAATCTTGAGAGTCAGCCACCTCTACAGCTCCATAGCAGAATGACTGCACGAAATTCCCAGAGCTATGGGTTCAAACCCCATTGAACCTGACAGGAGACAATATCTGAGAATTGAGGTTGGTCAAAAACTAGGCCTATGTTTGGGCTGGGCTTGTTGTATAATCTTTGGCTAACATTTCTCACAAGGACATCCACAAGCCAGAAGTTACTGCTGAGGAAGCCCAAGTGACGCATGATACCGCTGGAATCAGCAGAAAAGTGCTCCTCTTTCCAGAGACACCCTAAGAGAAATAAGTCTTGACAAGGACAGTTGCTCAGTGACCACTGAGAAACTGAATTGACTTGGGTGACTGTTTCTCTGAGCTCATCTCCAAAGAGGCTTTCCCCAGCATTTCTGCTAACTTATGCAGGTCTTCTCACAGACTACTGGCTCTTAACCAAGCCATTCAGTGTGCTTCAATGGCTACTGCTGACTAACCTGGCTGAAATGTCAAATGTATACCAAGTGAAGGAGATAACATTTGGCATTCCTCAGAGTACCCTCACTGGTCTCCTTCCTGACAAATAGTAGCTTCAGCTTCTCAATGCAATCACATAAGTATTGCACCATATAAAATTGGTTGGCCACAATGCAGGCATGGAGTATCGTTGCCATTAGCAATGGTTACATGGAATAGACTTAGTTTTTGGGTACTTGCTAGGTTCTTATGGCCTGGATTGGCCACTGTTGGAAACAGGATGCTGGGCTTGATGGACCCTTGGTCTGACCCAGTATGGCATTTTCTTATGTTCTTATCTGGCTCTGAAAAGCCTTTTTTCCCCCAAAACTGTCCAACAGCCTAGGAGTTTTGCCTAGTGGGGTGCTGGAGAAAATCCATCTTTGCTTTAATGTGGATTCTACTACAACACATTAATGAAGTAGCTATACTACCCCAAACCCTGGAACTGAACTTTATAATTCAGGTCCAGCTTCCTGGCTACTTGGGAGGCAGGATGCTGATTTTCTCATATTCTTGTTTGTAAATCCCACAGGATCAAGTAATCAGGACTGTTGCAGGCTCAGCTGAAAAATCAAAGACCTCAGTGCGCGAGTCGTTGTGTGTCACAAAGTCGGGGTAGTGAGCCCTTGGGCTACTGTTAAGTTTATACAGCCTTCTCTTGTGCAAGCAGAAAAGCCTTAACAGGTGGCAGCTGATTCTCAAAAAGACTAGATCTTCTGCCTGACCAGGCATCTCCCCCTTGGGTTGAGCCCACAGATTCTGGCAGACAGCAGTGCTTTCCAGGCCAGGAATGAGGAAGGTAGAAGTAAGCAAAGTCTGTGGCCGGGCTGAGGTCAAGGCAGGTGTAGAGCAAAGCAAAGTCAAGATCCAAGCTAAGGTCAGGGTGAGAAACAGGACAGACAGGAATGGACAAGGCAAGAACACACAGAAACAAGGCAGGAACACACTGAAGTAACTAGTACTGCAGAACAAGTAGGAGACCTGTTGCAAAGGCACTGGAAGGTGGTTCTAAACTTCCTTTTATACTAGGCAGTATGTGATGTCACCTGTACGTGTCACAGGTAGTCCAGCCAGCAGGTCCTATAGAAGGACTCAGGAACTTCAGGGAGTTCAGCCATGTTCCTTGGATGTGGCATGATGCCGGAGGCACTTCAGACTAGAGATGAGGGGTGTTACACCTTGTCGTCATGAACTCCAGTTCCGAGGACCTTTCCCAAACTTATCCAAGCACTTGGAATAGGAGAGGTCTTTTGGCAGCAACGAAAGCTCTGGAGGACCAGATAGTAGGTGGAAGAAAATCCCCATCAATCCTTCCTCCGATTTGAGAGATAAGGGAACACTGATAGTGCATGTGATTGGGGTGGGGTCCTTACTCATCCTGGGACACGTCCTCAGACTGGCTGGAATCTGCAGTGAGAGAATGGTGGACTAGACTCCATCTTTGGGATCTCTGATGGGACCTTCCCTGGCATGTAGACAAGTGGGGCTCTCCCCTGGGGGAAATAACTGACACTCTAGAAAGGAAAGGTTGAAGAATGCCCTCCTTGTCCCTCATTGCCAGTGAAGCAATTCTGCTACCTAATCCATGGGTTGCTATGTCCTTTGATCAGGAGTTGGGGTAGAGATTTTCAGAGAACAGTATAAGCTCACCTTGCTAGGAAAACTCCCTCTGGACTCTAGGAGTTGACCCCTTCCTGGAGCAATTGGACCAGTGGATGCAGAGAAACCAGAGGCACCAGAAAACATTTCGGGTCTGGCATCTCCAGGTAAAGCCCTTGCTCCAGAAGCTTCGACAGATACTGCTCTGGAAATGGGGGGAGGTAAAATGAAGAGAGCCTACTTCAAATCTCCCGCTGTTTGCAGATAGTACCAGGGAACAATGTGCTGACATGAACAGCTGTATCAGCTGAACAGAAGTCCACTGCCTCAATGGTGTCAAGGACTTCTGTGCCAAGGCTCAGTGCATCAATGGTGCTGAGGGCCTATATGCCAACCTGCACCAAGTGCTTTAGTGGCACTGATCTCTGATGGCACTGGGGCTTGTTGTGTCAATGGAGTTAAGTGTTCTGGAGCACAGCCAGACCTCAGTTTTGACCGTGCTACCAACTATAATGTATGGTACTTTTTGTGTACCAAGTGCCACAGGGCTCGAGAAGGGCTCACAGACTCCTGTGTCCAACACTTCTGTGCATTTGTCAAACCCATTGAGGTAGCAGGCTCAATAAGTTCATTTCATCAAAGGGAGAGCCCTGCTCAAGGAGTTCCTACTCAATTCGGCACCAGGGGAGTTTGAGAAGATACCACTCTGTGAGGAGGATCAATTTTGGCTCTTCATCATCCTGCGTAACACCTCCATCTTTCAGGCTCTGGATCTCAAGAGTCCCCAGAAACACCCAGCCACATTGTTAAGATTCATGGTCTGGCCCTAGACAGCAAATGTTGTGGCCATTGGCTATAAACATCTTTCTGCCACACACGCAGTTCTTGAAGCCGTTTAATGCAGCCTTCTTAAAACCAGACAATGACAACAAAAAGAAAGGTAAAAAAGCTGATAGCACTAAAAATGCTGTTGAGGGCTGCTGCAGCAGCAAGGCAACTTCAAACAATCCACTGAAAAGCAAAAATAGAACAAGACAATGTTAAAAAGAAAAAAACTAAGTTAAAGAAAAAGGGTACACATCCATGTGGCAGCTTAGATGAAGAGAGCAAGCGGCTCACAAGGCAGCATCCACTCGGGAACTCCTGCACATGCTCAACAGAGCAAAAGCTTCATGAGATAGAAGGGTCCATTAAGAGCCAGATATCGCCCACATGACACAGCTAATTTAGCCTTGCTTGCGACTGAGAAAGTGTACCTCCCCCACCCCAATAACTTTTTGCTTGTTCTCTCATCTGAATGCATTTATTTAATTTTAGTTTAACATTTTGCTTATTTTTGTTTTACTTTTTCTTCTCCCTCCCTCTACCAGCCAGGTTCCCCAGCCACTCATAAATATAGGTTTAGGGCTGAGACAGAGAGGGACCCTAGCATGCAAGGACTGGGACTTGGAAATGGAACGCTGAGCAGGACATAAGGCCTAGAACAAGGGAGCTATAGCTTCACATTTGGCAGGTTGGAAACTCAGCAAGTACTGGAATGTGACAAGGGCTGGTACTTGAAGCTTGACAAAAAGTTGGGATTGCAGCTGAAGTGGTGGGGAGGACAGAAGAGGGCGAGATTAGAATAAAGCAGAGTAGCAACAAGGCAAGGCAGACTAGAACAAGGTTAGGAAAACTAGGAAACAAGGCAAGAGCTTTGCTACAGAAGGGATGTGATCACTAACACAAGGCAATTCAGATTGCTTGCTGGTTGCTGTGAACAACTTCCTGTTAGTCTGGCTTTGGCCAATCCCCTTACCTTAGGGTGGAGTTGCTTTTGAAACATTGCACCCACTCTAAGGATGGGGAAATCTGAACAAAAACAAGGTACTTGGAATTCATAAGCAGGAAGAAACCACAATTCTATAATGGTACGTTTAGTACCAAGGAGCTACCTATCAGGGGGATTTATAACAAGGAATTGGTTTCTATCAGTATGCTCCAGTTGCTTATGGAGTAAAGACACAGGCCCTCTGCTTGACCAAGCCTCATACTGAAAATCAAGAAGAGCTAACTGGCACTACCCCCTCAATTCCACGCCTCCCTAGCTCCTTCTCTCAGCTCTACCCATCCAATTTTTCCGATCTAGCCCTGCTGATGGCCAGAGCTGCATCTAGTCCTGTCCCCACAGTAGCAAAAGTGCAGCATGAAGGCCCCATCCCACAGCAGCACCTACTGTCGATCTGGGAATAGTGAACAGACCCCAAATTCTAGGCACCTAGGAAACCTGGATTTTTTCTAGCCCTGCTTTAGGCAGGAAAATGTGGGTTGGGAGGAGATAAACAGCAAATATAAGCATTTTCTTGTTTTTTACATAACTGTACCTTTCCTTAGACTTGGTGTACACAACGAACCAATGTACCAAGTCTTTTGTAATTGGTGAAATTTGGTTAAAGAAAAGCCTTAATCTGATACTTCTGGAAGACAAAAATAGACGTAAGAGTGGAGTAGCAGAATAGTGGTTAGAGCACCAGACTGCAAACCAGGGATACCAGGGTTCACACCCGACTGCCACTCTGTGACCTTGGGCAAATCACTTCAGCCTCCTCTGCTTCCGATACAAATGTAGTACCTGATTCATTAAGGGTTTTCCCCCATAGATACAAAATGGGAGGAAAGTATTAATGAATTTTGACCTAATACTGCAAGCCCTCTGGGGATAGGAAAATACTTACAGTACCAGAACGTAATCTGCTTTGTTGTGTTTGGAAAGTGGAATAAGTCAAATAAAATAAAATTAGGCCTATGAACTGAGCCTATGCTTAGATGGGGGTGTCGCTTCAATAAACAGTGAAACCTCAAGTTAGTTATCTCTATTTCATTTCCTAGTATTTTTCGCTCTATAAGACGCACTTCCCCCCCACCCAAAGTGGGTGGAAAATGTCTGTGCGACTTATGGAGCGAATATAAAATAATAATAATTAACTACAACCCACCCACCCCAAGACTTGCCAAAAGTCCCTGGTGGTCCAGCGGGGATCCCGGTAGCAATCTCCTGCTCTTGGGCCGTCGGCTGCCAGTAATCAAAATGGCGCCGGCAGCCCTTTGCCCTTACTATGTGACAGGAGCTACCGGTATCATTGGTCGGTCCCTGTCACATGGTAGAGCAAGGGACGGCCCACGCCATATTTGGCCTTGCTCCTACCATGTGACAGGGGCCGACCAATGGCACCGGTAACCCCTGTCACATAGTAAGGGCAAAGGGCCACCGACGCCATTTTGATTACTGGCAGCCGTCGGCCCAAGAGCAGGAGATTGCTACCGGGATCCCCGCTGGACCACCAGGGACTTTTGGCAAGTCTTTGGGGGGTAGTTAATTAAATTTGAAGGGTTGGGGTGAGGGTTTTTTGGTTTTTTTTTCCACGAAAAAGAATGAAAAAGTTTTCTGATCCGGGGAGTTGGCACTCCCCAGATCCGAAAACGAAACGGGGACAAAAAAATTGTATGCATACCCCCTAATTTGCAGTTATTGGAGAACTGCAGAATAGAGTAAAAGTGCAGAATAGAATAAAAGTCCACACAAGGATTTCAATATGATATTCAAAATTCCCATAACTGTGTATTGTTTAAGTGCAGGATTTGCTCCCCTTTTCTGTTTTTTGGATTACCCCTAATTTGCTCCATAAGAAGCACAGATGCCCCCGGAACAGAGCCGGGTTAGCACACCATTTTTTTTTTATTTTCCCCCTCTGAATCTTATGGTCAGGTGCGTTTTATGGTGCAAAAATACGGTAGATCAGTGTCTTCACACGTGATCAGCTGTGCCACACAAAAGTCACCAATGCTCAGATCCAGGCCAGCAGCTGGTTGAGCAAAGAATCACCAGCAATGGCTCTTAAATGTGTAGGAGCTCTGTTCTAAAAACAACATGTGTAGTTATGCATGCCTTTTTTTCCTAGCTACAGCATGAGCTCCCAGAGTGTGGTAATTAATGGGCAGCATGCAGGGCATAGAAGCTTGACCCTGCTTTGTGCAGCACAGGCGTTGCATACAGCACCTCATCATCTTCCATCGAGTGTCACATGTATGGTTTTTTACCCACCGGTGAGAAATTGTACATGTGCATGCGATGCAAAGAGCTCCTGGCTCTCAGAGAACGAGTCCAATCTCTGGAGGCTAGAATGGCAGACCTGGAGGAGCTGAGGCAGAGAGAGAGATATATCAGGGACATATATCAGGGACATAGTCGCCAAATCCCAACTTCAGACTGGCAGCCCTGGTGCTGCCTTGGAGGAAGAAGGTCTCATGACTGGAAAGGATCCTGTAGCAAGGACCTGTTCTCCAGGTGATGCATTGTCCTTTCGCACCGAGGATATCTCCCCAAGGCCTACTGCCCAGGAAGGAAGGGTTAGGTCGGCCGTCATAGTTGGTGATTTGATTATTAGAAATGTAGACAGCTGGGTAGCTGGTGGGCATGAGGATCGCCCGGTAAACATGCCTACCTGGTGCAAAGGTGGCGGACCTCACGCATCACCTAGATAGGATTTTAGACAGTGCTGGGGAGAAGCGGCTGGCGTGGTACATGTGGGCACCAACGACATAGGAAAATGTGGGAGGGGGGAGGTTCTGGAAGCCAAATTTAGGCTCTTAGGAGAAAACTTAAATCCAGAACCTCCAGGATAGCATTCTCTGAAATGCTCCCTGTTCCATGCGCAGGTCCCCAGAGGCAGGCAGAGCTCCGGAGTCTCAATGCATGGATGAGACGATGGTGAAGGAAGAGAGATTCAGTTTTGATAGGAACCTTTTGGGGAAGGGGGAATCTCTTCCGAAGGGATGGGCTCCACCTTAACCAGGGTGGAACCAGACTGCTGGCGCTAACCTTTAAAAATGAGAGAGAGCAGCTTTAAAACTAGAACAAAGGGGAAAGCCGACAGTCACTCAGCAGCACATGGTTCGGAGAGAGGTATCTTCAAAGGATACTAATGATGCATTAGCATTAGGGCATCCTGACAGTGAGGTTCCAATAATAAGAAAAGTAGTCCAAGTGCCTGTAACTAAAAACTCACCTGAGCTAAAAAATTCTAATTTATCCCTATCAATGAAAAAGCAGAATGAAAATACAAACAAAAAACAAACTTTGAAATGTTTGTATGCTAATGCCAGGAGTCTAAGAAGTAAAATGGGAGAATTAGAATTTCCCTGTACGTACCTGGATCAGTCCAGACAGTGGGTTATGTCCCCAATCCAGCAGATGGAGTCAGCACAAGCTTTGAGGGGGCGTATCCATATATACTACTACCCCCTCTGCAGGAGTTCAGTATCTTCTGACTCCAGCAGATGCGAGTAGGGGAATCAGGCTTCCCCTCCTTTTCCTTCACTTTCTTGCTTGATTATGGCTTGTTGTTGTCTTTTTCTGTGGATCAAGTTTGTATCAAGTTTGTATTAAGTTTAAAAAAAAAAAAAGGCAGAGTTCTTTCAACTCCTGGGGAGTGGCTTATCTTCCTTGTCTCTTCTCTGCGGCCTTGCTGTTTATTTCTCGTTGCAGCCAGGGGTAAGTTTGTTTTTCCTTTGTAGTTTTTTCCTTTACAGCTCAGCCCCCGGTGCCTGCGAAAGCCGGTGGAGCCGGCCTCTTCGCTCTTTACTCCCTCACCCGCGGCCATTTTACAGCTCCTCATGGGCTGCTGAGCCATTTAGGGAAAGATGTCTGGGGCAGGTCGTGTGGCCAGGAAGGCCCCCCCGCGGCACCCTCCTCTATTTTCAGACAGCGGGCAGTGCGGGCCGACCGGGCCCCCCCGCAGTGGCGCCTTTGTGCGCGTGGCCCCCCCCGTGGCTTTTTCTTTTCTCCTGCAGCGATCCCGATGCCGCGGCCGTCCCGCTGTGCGGCCTGCGGAGACCCGGGGTCCCGGATTTCCCGGGAGGGCATCTGTGCACGATGCCTTCCCGGGGGGAAGGTACCTCACAGTCCCTGACTGATTTCTCTTTTTTGCCCGGGCGGTGCGGGCCGGCCACTCCGCCATTTTTGGCGGGAACGGCGGCCATTTTACATTCTGAGCGCCCTGAGGCGCAGGCCACGAGGGGGAACGGATCCCTGGAGGCCACGAGGGAGAACGGATCCCTGGAGGACTCTACCAGCGGGGGTGTTCCCCCGATTTTGGTGCAGGAACCAAGCACCCAGAGCCAGGGAGCAGGAACCACGCCGCCCCCGAAGCGCACCCGAGCAGGCCGGGGTTCTCTCCGGAGTTTATCCTGCTCATGCATACCGCTTATCTGCAGGGGCTGGAAGCACCTGTGGGACCCCCCCCCTCCTAAGATCCCTCGGATGTCGCCCTCGACGCCGGCCCCCCCCCGACCCTCCGGGAGTGGGGGCCTCCCGCCTTCCTACCAGGGTCCGATCCACGCCCGCGGCAGTGGGGGCGGTGCCAGACCCAGCGGGACATGGACTTGACCTCCCGGACGGGGGACAAGGGGACGGCACACAGGAGGGGGATGATCCGCGTACCCTACGCCTCTTCCAGAGGGAAGAGCTGGACGACCTCATCCCGCAGATCATCCAAGAATTAGATTTGGATCCGCCACCAGACCCGCCTGCCCCAGTAGCTCCCGCTGTCATCACTTCTTCAAGGAAGGGAGATCCTGTCCTGGCGGCACTCCGGCCGAGGGCTCGGGCTTTTCCCATTCATGACTCGTTTTTTTTACAACTTCTCACCAGGGAATGGGACACCCCGGAGGCCTCCCTGAAGAGCAGCCGGGCTATGGAAAAGCTGTACCCGCTCCCCGAAGATTTTCTGGACCTCATCAAGGTCCCAAAGGTGGACTCCGCAGTGTCGGCGGTCACGAAGAGGACGACTATCCCAGTGACGGGAGGTGCGGCGTTGCGGGACACACAGGATCGTAAGTTGGAAGTTTTCCTTAAGCGGGTTTTCGAGGTCTCCGCTCTGGGTATGCGGGCGGTGATGTGCAGTTCGCTTGCCCAGCGGGCTAGTCTCATTTGGGTGCAACAACAACTCTCTCTTCTACAGCATCCTGACATTGCTCGTTTTCTCAAGGGTGTCAAGCATATGCGTCCTCCGTTACGGGACCCTTGTCCCTCCTGGAGTCTTAACCTTGTGCTTTGCTCCCTGTCGGGACCACCGTTCGAGCCGCTGCGCAGCGCAACGATAAAGGATCTCACTCTCAAGACTGTATTTCTTGTGACCATCTGTTCCGCTCGACGCATCTCGGAGATGCAGGCTCTGTTGTGTAGAGAGCCCTATCTCCGTTTCTCCGACTCTGGAGTTTCGCTTCGCACCGTTCCCTCCTTCCTTCCGAAGGTGGTTTCTGCATTCCATGTGAACCAGACGGTGGAGTTGCTGTCCTTCTCTTCCTCAGAGCCGAAGTCTCTCCGTCTCTTGAATGTCAAGCGCACTCTGCGCCTCTATCTGGAGGCTACAAATGAGTTCCGAACCTCTGACCATCTCTTTGTACTCTGGGCCGGTCCTAAGAAGGGGTCTCAGGCCTCGAAGACTACCATTGCCAGATGGCTGAAGGCCGGCATTGCTGCTTCTTACATTGGGGCGGGTCGGACTCCCCCACCCGGAATCGTAGCGCATTCTACACGTTCTCAGGCGGCTTCCTGGGCGGAGGTTCGCTCGGTATCCTCGCAGGAAATTTGTAGGGCAGCCACCTGGAAATCGTTACACACGTTCTCGAGGCACTATCGTCTGCACCTCGCCTCTTCGGTCTCTGGACACTTTGGCGAGCAGGTTCTCCGAGCAGGCCTCGCAGGACCCCACCCGATTTAGGGAAGCTTGGGTACATCCCACTGTCTGGACTGATCCAGGTACGTACAGGGAAAAGAAAATTATTATTTACCTGCTAATTTTCGTTCCTGTAGTACCATGGATCAGTCCAGACGCCCACCGCGTTTGGGTTCTTGATCCTGCTCAGCTCTGCGCTGCTTCTTGCTCGCAGTGTTCTGTGTCTTCACAGTTGTTTCTTTTAGCTGTTTTTCACAGCTCCCTACAAGTTGGTAGGATGTTTGCAGTTACTTGTTGCGGTTACAATTGTTTTCATTATCTGTTTCCACAAACTTGATCCTTCGGGGGTTTCTACTCGGGCTTTGATATACTCGATACTGAACTCCTGCAGAGGGGGTAGTAGTATATATGGATACGCCCCCTCAAAGCTTGTGCTGACTCCATCTGCTGGATTGGGGACATAACCCACTGTCTGGACTGATCCATGGTACTACAGGAACGAAAATTAGCAGGTAAATAATAATTTTCTTGTATAGCAGTGAATAATGACATAGACTTAATTGGCATCTCAGAGACATGGTGGAAAGAGGACAACCAATGGGACATTGCTATACCGAGGTACAAATTATATCGCAATGACGGAGAGGAGCACCCGTGAGGCGGTGTGGCACTTTATGTCCGGGATGGCATAGAATCCAACAGGATAAACATCCTGCATGAGACTAAATACACAATTGAATCTTTATGGGTAGAAATCCTTGTGTGTCGGGGAAGACTAAGTGATAGGAGTATATTTTATTTTATTTATTTATTTTTATATACCGACATTCGATCTGAGATATCACATCGATTTACATTCAGGTTCTATAGGTATATATATACTACCATCCACCTGGTCAAGATGGGGAGACTGTGAAATGCTAAGAGAAATTAGGGAAGCTAACCAAATTGGTAGTGCGGTAATAATGGGAGATTTCAATTACCCCAGTATTGACTGGGTAAATGTATCATCGGGACATGCTAGAGATATAATGTTCCTGGATGGAATAAATGACATTTTTATGGAGCAATTGGTTCAGGAACCAACGAGAGGGATCAGTTTTAGATTTAATCCTCGGTGGAGGACAGGATTTGGTGAGAGAGGTAACCGTGGTGGGGCCGCTTGGCAATAGTGATCATAATATGATCAAATTTGAATTAATGACTGGAAGGGGGACAGTAAGCAAATCCACGGCTCTCGTGCTAAACTTTCAAAAGGGAAACTGATAAAATGAGAACAATTGTTAGAAAAAAACTGAAAGGAGCAGCTACAAAGGTAAAACGTGTGCAAGAGGCGTGGTCATCCTAGAAGTACAGTCCAGATGTATTCCACACATTAAAAAAGGTGGAAAGAAGGCAGAACGATTACCGGCATAGTTAAAAGGGGAGGTGAAAGAAGCTATTTAGCCAAAAGATCTTCATTCAAAAATTGGAAGGATCCAACAGAAGAAAATAGGATAATGCATAAACGTTGGCAAGCTAAATGTAAGACATTGATAAGAAAGGCTAAGAGAGAATTTGAAAAGAAGATGGCCGTAGAAGCAAAAACTCACAGTAAAAACATTTTTAAATATATCCGAAACAGAAAGCCTGTGAGGGAGTCAGTTGGACTGCTAGATGATCGAGGGGTTAAAGGGGCACTTAGAGAAGATAAGGCCATCGCGGAAAGATTAAATGATTTCTTTGCTTCGGATTTACTGAATAGGATATTGGGGAGGTACCTGTACCAGAGAAGGTTTTCATGGGTAATGATTCAGATGGACTGAACCAAATCACGGTGAACCTAGAAGATGTGGTAGGCCTGATTGACAAACTGAAGAGTAGTAAATCACCTGGACCGGATGGTATACACCCCAGAGTTCTGAAGGAACTAAAAAATGAAATTTCAGACCTATTAGTAAAAATTTGTAACCTATCATTAAAATCATCCATTGTACCTGAAGACTGGAGGATAGCTAATGTAACCCTAATATTTAAAAAGGGCTCCAGGGGCGATCCGGGAAACTACAGACTGGTTAGCCTGACTTCAGTGCCAGAAAAAATAGTGGAAAGTGTTCTAAATATCAAAATCACAGAACACATAGAAAGACATGGTTTAATGGAACAAAGTCAGCATGGCTTTACCCAAGGCAAGTCTTGCTTCACAAATCTGCTTCACTTTTTTGAAGGAGTTAATAAACATGTGGATAAAGGTGAACCAGTAGATGTAGTGTACTTGGATTTTCAGAAGGCGTTTGACAAAGTTCCTCATGAGAGGCTTCTAGGAAAAGTAAAAAGTCATGGGATAGGTGGCAATGTCCTTTCGTGGGTTACAAACTGGCTAAAAGACAGGAAACAGAGAGTAGGATTAAATGGGCAATTTTCTCAGTGGAAGGGAGTGGGCAGTGGAGTGCCTCAGGGATCTGTATTGGGACCCTTACTGTTCAATCTAACTAGATAAATGAAGCTTGACCGATGTGCCGCAAATGCGCAGTAGAGAGCAGCTCTACCGCGCAAGCGAGCACGTCGGTTAGAGCGTGCCTGTTAAAAATGGCGCTGGAGGAGCAATAGCGGCGGCGGCGGGGTGAAGAGCAGGAGTGGCGGCGGCGTGCGCGCGCCCGAGGGAGGGAGGGACGGACGGAAGGACACCCCCGGAGATCTTCCGAGGGGGGGAGAGAGGAGTGACTGAGGGGAGGGGGGAGAGAGGAGTGACTGAGGGGAGGGGGAGTAACTGAGGGGAGGAGTGATTGAGGGGAGGGGGGAGAGAGGAGTGACTGAGGGGAGGAGGGAGAGGGAGAGAGGAGTGACTGAGGGGAGGGGGAGTAACTGAGGGGAGGAGTGATTGAGGGGAGGGGGGAGAGAGGAGTGACTGTGGGGGCAGGTGGGAGGGAGAATGAGGGGGAAGGAAATGAACCAAAAAAAATGTTAATGTAGCCCGTTATTACGGGCTTAACGGTTAGTATATTTATAAATGATCTGGAAAGAAATACGACGAGAGAGGTAATCAAATTTGCAGATGACACAAAATTGTTCAGAGTAGTTAAATCACAAGCAGATTGTGATAAATTGCAGGAAGACCTTGTGAGACTGGAAAATTGGGCATCCAAATGGCAGATGAAATTTAATGTGGATAAGTGCAAGGTGATGCATATAGGGAAAAATAACCCATGTTATAGTTACACAATGTTAGGTTCCATATTAGGAACTACCACCCAAGAAAGAGATCTAGGCATCATAGTGGATAACACATTGAAATCGTCGGTTCAGTGTGCTGCGGCAGTTAAAAAAGCAAACAGAATGTTGGGAATTATTAGAAAGGGAATGGGGAATAAAACGGAAAATGTCATAATGCCTCTGTATCGCTCCATGGTGAGACCCCACCTTGAATACTGTGTACAATTCTGGTTGCTGCATCTCAAAAAAGATATAGTTGTGATGGAGAAGATACAGAGAAGGGCGACCAAAATGATAAGGGAATGGAACAGCTCCCCTATGAGGAAAGACTAAAGAGGTTAGGACTTTTCAGCTTGGAGAAGAGACGGCTGAGGGGGGATATGATAGAGGTGTTTAAAATCCTGAGAGGTCTAGAACGGGTAGATATGAATCGGTTATTTACTCTTTCAGATAATAGAAAGACTAGGGGACACTCCATGAAGTTAGCATGTGGTACATTTAAAACTAACCGGAGAAAGTTCTTTTTCACTTGTTGCCAGAGGATGTGGTTAGTGCAGTTAGTGTAGCTTGGTTTAAAAAAGGATTTGATAAGTTCTTGGAGGAGAAGTCCATTACCTGCTATTAATTAAGTTGACTTAGAAAATAGCCACTGCTATTACTAGCAACAGTAACATGGAATAGACTTAGTTTTTGGGGACTTGCCAGGTTCTTATGGCCTGGATTGGCCACTGTTGGAAACAGGATGCTGGGCTTGATGGACCCTTGGTCTGACCCAGTATGGCATGTTCTTATGTTCCCACTTTCGAGTCTCCTCCTTTGAGTTCTTCTAGCTACTGTCTTATTTCCAGGCTAAATAAGACAGAACATGCACTAAGCACTGGATGTTTCTCAGTTGATGTTGGGAGAGGCAGCAATGAAGGAGCTCTGGCAGCTACATGCAGCAACCAAGGTAACTAGCTGAAATAGCTGCCCGCATCACACCAATTTCTCATTTCTCCTGCACTTCTATATAGAGGAAGGTGGTCCACTGTGATGGGTTCATGTGTGTCTTTGCCCCCTCTCTATTTTAAAATTTAAGAGACTGGTGGGGGTTTTAGTACTGCCCTAGTTCTTTTTTTGGCTCTATTTTTATATCTATTTGAATGCAAAACTTCAAATAGAAGAAAAAATAGCAAACATGGTAAAACCAAGCAGGGGAAAGGAACAAAAAAACAAACGAACTTTAAATGTGTTAATGATAGAAGGAAGTGCAAAAGTGGCATTGTAAGATTCAGGAGGTGAAGGAGCCGGGTGCTCCTCTCTCATTGCGATATAATTTGTACCCCGGTATAGCACTGACCCATTGGTTATCCTCCTTCCACCAGGTCTCTGAGATGCCAATTAAGTCTGTCATCATTTACTGCTATACATTCTAATTCTCCCATCTTACTATTCTGGCATTAGCATACAAAGAAAAAACACACTTTGAAATGCTTGTATTTTCATTCTGCTTTTTGATAGGAATAAATTGGAATCTTTTAGCTCAGGTGAGTTTTTAATTACAGGTACTTGGACTACTTTTCTTATTATTGAAACATATAGAAACATGGAAATGACAGCAGAAGATGACCAAATGTCCCATCCAGTCTGCCCAGCAAACTTTCACACTTATTTTTTCTCATACTTGTCTGTTACTCTTGGCCCTTATTAGTAACGTTTTGTTTCTAGTTACCTTCCACCCCCGCAACTGATTTAGAGAGCAGTGCTGGAAATGCATCTAAGTGAAGTATCAAGCTTAATTGGTTAGGGGTAGTAACCGCCGCAATAAGCAAGCTACTCCCACACTTATTTGTTTACCCAGCCTGAGGAATTCAGTCTTTGTTGGTTGTCTGAATATAAATCCTCTTTTCTTCACTCCCCCCTGCTGTTGAAGCAGAGAGTTACGCTGGATATGCATTGAAAGAGAAGTATCAGGCTTATTTGGTTTGGGGTAGTAACCGCCGCAACTAGCAAGCTACTCCCCTGCTTTCTGTGATTGCAAATCCCTTTTTCCACATTTCCTCTTGCCATTGAAGCATAGAGCAATGTTAGTCGCATTAACTGTGTGTATGTTTATTGAATAAGGGTATTAATCACCAGGTAGTAGCTGTCATTCCCGCAAGCCTCCCCCATGTGTCTTCTCTTCATTCACATCCTCTAGACTTTATGGATCCACAGTGTTTATCCCACGTTCCTTTATTATTGGAACCTCACTGTTGGGATGTCCTAATTCTAATGCATCATTAGTATCCTTTGAAGATACCTCCCTCCGAACCTTGCATTGAGCGACTGTCGGCTTCCCCCTTGTTCTAGTTTAAAAGCTGCTCTCTCTCTTTTAAAGGTTAGCGCCAGCAGTCTGATTCCACCCTGGTTAAGGTGGAGCCCATCCCTTTGGAAAAGACTCCCCCTTTCCTTATTAATCTGTATTACATTTTATATTTATTGCAGTTTATAAATGTACAGGTATGTCATGTAAAAAGCAAAGAAAACAGATCCAATCATGTAATAAAACAAAGATTAATTTATTCGATTTTTTTTCATGAATTCTTTGCAGAAAGCTGGAAAACATAACTACAATAAAATAGCATTAATCATAAGAACAAGAGCAGAGCTAGGACAATTCACATTACAACCAACATGAAGGGGAAAAAAAAATCTTTCCATTTCTAATTTCTGAAGTAACAAACTCCTGCAAAGAAAGACATCCAGAACCTTGCAATACCATATAGTCACAGCACTGACTCTCAGGGTTCAAACAGCAACCTTATGAAAAAGCAGCAATGCATATACTACACCAGGCCCTAGAACATTAGTGCACCACCTACTGGGATAACAGAACAAGCCAGACTGCTACAGAGAAACTATATGCGAGCAGAAATACTGCACTTCAGTCCCACACCGGCAAAAAACAGACCTACTACAAATTAGAAACAAATACATGGAGAAAACTGAAATAGAAAGCCTCAAACTAGACTCTGAACAGTGGAATACTGAAGAAAGAGCAAAATACAAAAATATAAGAAGTGCACATTCCCAAAGATTGTATATTAAACTGCTAAAATCTTTTTTTTTATTTTTTATTTATGTAACTGTTTTTTTTTAAACAGCTGTGTTATCTGATCTTTGTATTGTTCTAATTATCTAATCAGTTGGTCCTGGTCTCCCCCCCCCCCCCCCTCCACTTTTCCGTCATCATTTCCTAATTCCTTTTCAGGATCTCTTCTACTGTCTCTTCCCTCACCTGCACCAGCTCATGGTCCCCCGCCCCCCCCCCCCCCCCCCCCACACACACACACCCTATCACTCCCCCCCCCCTCCCCGGCTCCCATTCTCACCCACACACACGGCCTTTCCATTAGCCACAGACAAACACCTACTTCCGCTGCCACCCCTGCAAGAATGGGATCCCGCAACAGCCTAGTTTTTCTGAGGCCCTCCTCTGCCATCACGGGGATTGGATCCCACAACAGCGTTACTCCAAACAGGCCTGGCTGGGTGGGCCATGGCCTACTCAGGCCCACCCATGGCTATGCCACTGTCTTGATTCCTGGTAGTCATCTTTCCCTTCTTGGACTACTGTGGTCCTCTATCCCTCTCTACCTCTGTCCAGCATGATTCCTGAGGGGAGTCCTCTCTTCTTCCCTGATAGGGTGTCATCCACTCATTTGCCTTAACCATGGATTCCTGTCTTCCTCTTTATCCTCTGTTTCTTCCTTCATTCCTTTCCCCATCATACCATCCACTCCAGTCTCATTTCCTCTCTTCTTCCTTTGAGCCACTCCATTTTCTGGTGTAGCTTTGCCTCCCCTCTGTCAGGTCAGTAGGGAGAGCATGTGGCACTGGTGGGAAATGTTTCTCACTATAACCCAGCCTTCCCTTCCTTTCCTCAGTGTGCAGCCAAGGTTACAAAAGTTCTGACGGCCACAATCGCCCTCCCTTCCCCTCATCCTCGTGAAGTGCAGCAGTGGGGTTTATGATTGAGGGCAGCAATTAGTCCCTCTTTCCCAATTCTGCTGAACATGCAGCAGTGCTGTTTGAGGCTTCTAATGGGTGCAAATGGCCCCTCTATCCTCTTCATGGGCTGTAGCAATGCAGGGTGAAGGTTTTGGGACCATAATAAGCCCTAATCTCACCTTCCTGACTTATGGTAGCACTCTCTCTCAAATGATTTTATTGATAAGACATTATATAGGATTTACAGTTGTACATTTCCAACCCCTAAATTAGTTTACATAATTGTTAAAATTTCTATGATTGGTTTTCTACTACAGTCTGAATGGCCATATTGTAGATTCCTTCTCACTCTGCATGCTAACTGGCCTGCCACTACCTACATTGCCAGCATGACCTTGTTGATTTTAAACATAGTTCCTGTAGCCCAATTCTTTGATAATACAGCATTTTCTATTGAGCCTGTAGCATGTTTGCCTACGAAAAGACAAATTGAAGCAGAAATATTATACAATCTTATTAGCAATTATAAAGTTATTTTGATCATAACAGTATAGTGGAAGGAGTATACTACCGTCCACCTGGCCAAAATGATCAGAAAGTTGATGAAATACTAAGATAGCTCAGGGAAGCTAACCAATTTGGCGGTGCAGTAATAATGGAAGATTTCAACTACTCCAATATTAGACTGGGTAAATGTAACATCAGGACGTGCTGGAGACAAAGTTCCTGGATGAAATAAACAACTGCTTCATGGAACAATTGGTTCAGGAACCAAATGAGACGGGGAACTATTTTAGATCTAATTCTTTAGTGCAGCAGTTCTCAACCGGTGTGTCACGCACTTCCTGGTCTCCTGCTCTTCCCTCCCTCTCCTCACCCCAGCGAGACGCACACAGTTCTTCAACAAACGCTGCTGCTGTTCCTGCCCATGTTATCAGCACTTTCAAGCCCAGAGTGGAACGGTAGCAGTGTTTGTGGAAGCCAGCAACAGCAACATGGCCTTTTCTTCTTCCCACCCCTGCAGCCTGAAGAGGAAGTGATGTTTACCAGGCACGCGGGAAGAAGAAAGGGCCATGCTGCTACTGCAGAAATCATGTCCCAAGATTCCCCCAAGATTCAGCTGTTTGCCTGTGCTGCGATCATCACGGTGCAGAGCATTCAGCTGAGAATGTGGCCATGGCGATTTCCTGCCCCGCGGCGGTTTGGAGAAATCCGTCGATTAGCTGCCTCAGGTCTGTGACATTTATCTTTTTTTTTTTTTATATGGCCCCTGCTCCAGAACTACGGGTCCCGCTGATGTCAGCAGGATTGTGGCCTAAATCGTAAGGCCCCCCCCAATGCCTTCTACAGCTCCCCTCTCTCCTCGTGTTGGCACTAGGCTCAGAGACTCAAGACTGCGGCCAAGTTCATTGTGGGAGGGTTGGCAGCTACAGCGACTCGACATGCAGCCATCCGCCTCAGCCCTTCCCCTCCGGAACACTTCCTGCCTCTCCTCAGGCTGTGAGCAACTGGCTCCTGCAGATCAAAATGCAGCCTCTTCATACCGTGGGGAGCCTGTCATTGGCTTCCCAAGGCTCTGCACATCCACAGCCTATAGCCGCTATTCTCAGCCCCTCTTCCCTGCACCCTCCATACCACAGGAACTTCCCCTGGCTCCTGCAGCTAGAATCTCTGCATTTCTGCTCTTGGCCACTCACCCCTGCAACCAACAATGGCCCACAGAGAGAGACTGTTACTGACTCCCGCAGCCCTTGCACATCACGGCTACTGGACAGATTTCTCAAACAGCAGCATAGCAGGAATTCCCCGCAGCCACATTTTCAGCTGACTGCTCTGTGCTGCAATGATCACAGCACAGGCAAACTGAGTGCTGCCTTCTTATTGCTGCGGGGCCAGGGGAGTCACTCCTGCTGCAGTTCCCAGCCTGTCACGACTGCTTTAATAGCAGAATACCAGCTGCCTTGTGCTATAGCTGCCATGTGGGGTGGGGTGGGGTGAGTGAGACAGAGTGTGAGACAGTATGTGTGTAAGTGTGTGAGAGAATGTGTGTGATTGAGACTGTATGTAAGATAGAAAAAATGTGTGAAAGCAAGAGACTGGTCAGGGAGGTGACTGATGTGAGTGAGAAAGAGAGGTCAGGGAGGTGACTGGTGTGTGAGTAACAAAGTGTGTGTGTGTGAGACAGACTAGTCATGGACCCTAAGGAAGAAGAGCGTCAGAACAGAGCTTCAGCAGCCATTGCTGCTTCTGGTGTGTGCTAAGGCCTACAAGGGAAAAAGGAGTAGGAGAGTTGCTGGAGAGGGTAAGTAAAGGTGGCTTTTTAAGCTTCTTTCTTGATTGACTGCCATTTTAATTATTGGGTATTATGTAATGTGTTTGCTGTTTGAAATATTTTATTGGTGTTTAGGAAATTTTTAATAATTTTGTACATTTTTAATGATCGGAGATTCTATGTATCAGCTGTTTTGAAACTTATTATATTACTCTAGCTTTAGAATTATTTTACATTACTTGAGAAATGTATAAATAGAATGTGGAGACAAAAACTGAACTGGAAACAGCAAGAAGCCAGACTGTATGCAGTGCAACAATGGAAAAACAAAATCATTAACCTGATGATCACTTTATTCTGTATTTGGTGAGGGTCTATCTGTGTTCTGCGTGTGTGACCCAGGTAAAGGTATTCTGCAAGCTTTTAGTTTCTGTGTAGGGCAGTGGTTCTCAACCTTTTTTCTGTCAGGTCACACCTGACAGATGGTTCTCACATGTGTGACACACTGAACACATGCCCATCACGGGCATTTGTTCCTGTATCTACAGGAACTGCGCTGACTCCCCCCCCCCCCCCCCCCCCCCCAACAATGGCCACAGAACAAGGACATTCCCCTTTCAATTTACCATGCAAAAAAGTTATTATTTATTTAGAACTTTTTTATACCGACATTCATGTAAGAAAACATATCACATCGGTTTACAGAGATAAAACTATTTTGTAATACCATTACATAGAACAGGGATTACATCAACTGGGATTTAGGGTTATAAATATGAAATAATTAAAAAGTTAAACCGATAATATGTAGAGCTAGTAGCAAAAAGAATTGTTTAAATAGAGTATTTCTGGTGTCATAGTAATAGAGGTATTTCTGGTGTCATCTCAGAAACAGCAACAAACAGTTTTTATGCGCAATAGCCCTGCTTATGATAAAACGGTAATTTACCACCAAAACATGTCCTATTGAGAAAACAGAACAAATAATATTGATACAAATGCATGCATGCTAGTAAAATACTTCACCTCGGTCACACACATAGAATCGACCTTCACCAAGTACATACAGAAAGACCACAAATTACAAATAGGGAGACATAATGGAATGGAGATCCAAAAAGGCCACTCTGCATGCAGTTCAAAACTGAAGAAATGGAAACAGAAATATAGCACTTAATAGACTCTCAGGATCTGCAATAATGTGCACAAACTAATGCGCAAAAAGTTATACCTGATTATGGAACTCAAACAATAACAACCCTACCTAAGAAAAGGCAACACTACAAATATTTAACCAGGCCCTAAATACCAGTACACCTCCTATGAGGAAAACAGAACAAGCCAAACTGCTATAGATCCCTATTCCAGCGGTTCCCAACCGGTGTGTCGCAACACACCAATGTGTCGCCAAACACCAGCTGGTGTGTCACGGCTCCCGGTGTTCCATAGCCCCAGTTATACTTCCCTTTACCTTTTTCCTGACCCGCAGGCCAATGGGAAGCCTCCCTATGCGAAGTCACCACCATTCTTTGGGCCAATAACAAATATCGATGGCTGTTCCCGTTTGGATGGAGCTTCTCCATCGCTGGGGTAACCTCATGGGTATCTACTTTAGAGAAAGCGGAGGACATTTTGCAAGCTGCTGGAATGCCTCCGAATTGCGCACCAATACCAGAACCCGAAGCGACACACTCAGATGGCTACGTGTCGAGAGGGGAGGCCGATGCCTGCGGCGACATTCCAGCGGATTTCTTCAGCTTTATGACCACCATATGTGACCAGCCACGACATTCTTTTTCTTTTATAGTGAATGAGGTCATGGTTGACATTAGTGGGATGACTTTATTATGACATTGCTTTACGCCTGACTTCTCTGTTTTCAGTTCGAGTTGGGAGCGAGATTGCATTACTTTCATTCAGGAGGGGGCCAGAAACAGAGGGACATGGGCTGATGATCAGGGGACATCGGGAGGGGGGGAAAAACTTGTCGCAGGTGTATAGATGGGCATTATTTCTGGATCAGCAAGGGTGCGTAGAAGAATGTTTCTCAGTTTACGGTAATGACCAACAGGGGTAGTTTATATATATGTTTTACTGACACTAAATGGCTGGGCTACATATAATCTCTTTAAATGTGAAGGGCCTAAATTCCCCAACAAAAAGGAAACTACTTTTTCAGGAGGCGAAAAGGGGGCAGGCAAAGGTTATCTTTTGCCAGGAAACCCACTTATTAAAAACAGACAGAACGCCTTCTTTGGGATAGATCTTTTCCTCAGCAATTTTGGCCTCCGCATCCATTCATTGGAAGTATGGTGAAATGGGGATCTTATTTTCCAATTCTCTTGTTATAGATGTTAGAAACACCTATAACAAAGGATCCTGAGGGTAGATATTTAGTCTTAAAAGTTTTAATTGATACCCTGTTTACACTTGTTACACAATATGGTCCTAACACTAACCAGCAAACCACCTTCTGCCACATCTCCACCCTGCTGGAGAGCTGGGCAAAGGGTAAAGTAATAATTGGTGGCGGTTTTAATCTCACTAGGTACCCTTACCTAGACAACACTGGTTTCACAGGTGGGGGAGGTCGGATCCACAGACAGGCTTTAAAAATCTTAATTAACGAAAGGGGATTGGTTGACATTTGGCGCTTAAGAGCCCCACCCAGCATAATTATATCTTCTTTTCTAATGCTCATCAATCCTACTCTCGTATTGATATGTATTTAATTGATAAAGATATTTCAGAATTGGTAATTGAGTCGGACATAGGACTTATCGCTTGGTCAGACCATGCTCCCATCAGGTTAGAAATTAGGTTACTCACCAGACCCCTTGCAAGTCATCGTTGGCACCTAAATGATAGCTTATTAAATGATAAAACCTTTGTGGAACCTTTGTCTGGTGATATCCATGAGTATCTGCGACTGAATTGCACATGGGAAGTAGCCCCCGTAACAGTATGGGATTGCTTAAAAGCAGTAGCCAGGGGGAAACTAATAGCCTGGGTTAGCTTCCTTAAAAAAAAGAGAGGAATGCTGAACACCTACGCCTTATGCAGCGTATTGCTAAAACTAGCTTTAAGTCATAATTGATCCCTAGATCCTAAAAAGTTAGATGAACTTCAGTCTGCCGAAGGAGAACTGCAAGCCCTTGACTTAGAGAAAATAACATTCCATCTTGACTTGCTGTGTCTGAAACACTTTGAATTTGGCAATAAAGCAGGACGCATGCTAGCTAGAAAGCTTAGAGAGCCGCACAATCCCTTATCACTAAAATCAAGGATTCCACAGGGACGATGTTATATGAAGCCTGTGAGATCCGCACTCGATTCACCCGCTTTTATGAAGAATTGTATGCCTCCGATGATCTGAGAGGTGATTCAGTTATAGATGATATTTACAAAGAGTGGAACTACCATCTCTCCCAGATGAAGCGTGTGAGTTTTTAAATGCTGAAATAACACACACTCTACCAGGCGATTCAAGGCCTGAAGTTAGGAAAATCCCCAGGCCCCAATGGCTTCACAGCTAAATTCTATAAAACCTTTCAGGCTGTGGTGATTCCTCCGTTACTCCGGACGATTAATGCTTTGAGGTCTGCGGGCTCTATGTATCCCGAAGCTAACCTAGCTGGTATTACTATCTTGGCTAAGAGTGGGAGAGACCCCTCACTCTGCGGGTCGTATCATCCCACATCCCTGATTAACATCGATATGAAACTCCTGGTCAAGATACTAGTAACCAGATTGGGAAAAGTAGCTCCCCTTCTGATCCATGAAGATCAGTCAGAGTTTGTCCCTGGCGTCAGACAGTGTGCAAAGAGTGTTAGAACTCATTTGGAGGGCGAAACAGGAGAACATACCCCCTGGTGCTCTTGGGAGTGGATGCTGAAAAGGCATGCGACAGGGACCATTGGCTATACCTTTTCAAAGAACTGGGGAAATTCAACTTGGGAACTAATTATATTAGATGGGTCCAACGCCTATTATGAAAACCCTAGGGGATACCTAAAAATGAATGGAGGGTACACTCAGCCATTTCCTGTGAAGCGGGAACCCGACAGGGATGTCCGCTCCTTGGAACCATTTGCGGATCTAATCCCTCAATTCAGGGGTTACTGGTTGGGTCCTCCACTTACAAACTGTCCATGAGTGCAGACTATCTTCTCTTCACAGGTATCTGGGGTAGTCACTCACTCCAGCTCTTGCTGCAGGAGATGCAAACCTATGGCAAAGTCTCTGACTTTAAAGTAAATGAAGATAAATCTGAACTCCTTAATATAGTCAATGCCAGACAATTTTGAAACTATCAAGGCTACACTGCTGTTTCGCATTGCGAAAGATTGGGTTAAATATCTGGGTGTTAAGATTGGCCTTGAGACCATGAGCTATTTCGCCTGAACTATGGCCCACTTTTCACTAGCATCTAAAAAGACCTGGACCGCTGGGATTGAAGAGATTTCTCCTGCTTTGGGAGAATAGCTATAGTTAAAATGAATATCTTACCCCACTTATACTATTTTTTTCAAACTTTGCCAGTATTAGTTTCAGATGCCGTACTATCCCTATGTGAGGGTGTTTATGCAAGAGAGAGGAACCCTGTATGAGGGGATGTGTGTGTGTGTGTGTGTGTGAGAGAGAGAGAGTGAGGGAGCCTGTTTGAGGGGGTGTGTGTATGTGCACTAGAGAGAGGGAGCGTGTGTGTGAGAGAGGGCGGGACAGAGGAAGCGGTGATAGAGTGGAAGGGGTTGAGCCTAGAGATGGAGGGGAGAGATACTGGCAGGTGGAGGAGTTGGGGCCTGAGAGGGCAAAGTGGCCAGGGAACTAGGGAAAGCGAGTGGAAAGGGACACTTACTGTGAATTTCTAGGGAAGTTCTGCTCAAAATATTTAAAAAATTCTGCATCTTTAAGTAATAACTTTTCTGTATTAATTTAAAGTGTAATTACTTAAAGACTCATGTAAATTGTGTTATTTTGACCAATATAAAGTTTGCAGAATTTTAAGTTTTTGTGCCCAGAATTCCCCCAGGAGTATACCCCACAGGAATAGAGTACCAATCTCTCAGCATTCACTTGAGCAACATCAAGTAGATCTCCCAACTTCACATGGCAAACATTTTACAGGAATATAAAGCTTACATTCTGTTGTAAGTTACTTGTGAACCGGCACGATGTGCAAACGGTTGCCGGTATATAAAATTAAATAAATAAATAAAATAAATAAATATACAGTTCTCCCATAGTCACACCATTAAATACTCTCTCTTTTCCATATCTCAACCCACCACAAACAACAAGGAACTGATACAACACTCCCAGCTTCCTCTTCATTTTAAAACACCAGGCTCAAACATGTGAGAAATAAGGTTCACAATCCCTCCCCCTTCATAGAAACATGACAGCAGGAAAAGGATATAGGGCCCATCCAGCCAATTCATTTGTCATTATAATTATCACCACTTCCTTAAAGATCCCATGTATTTATCTCATACTTTCTTGAATTCAGATACTGTTTTTGTCTCCATCACTGCCACTGGGAGGCTGTTCCACACATTCACCACCCTCTCTAAAAAGAAATATTTTCTAAGATTACTCCTGAATCTACCTCCCTTCAACTTCATCTCATGACCCCCTTTCCATTGAAAAAGGCTCACCTTTTTCAATGGAAAGGGGAAACTTAGATATCTGAATGCCTCTATCATATCTCCCCTTTCCTCTGGGGTATAGATGTTTAGATCTTTAAGTCTTTCCCCATATGCTTTAGAACAAAAAGAATGCTGACCATTTTAGTAGCCACCCTCAGGACTGACGCCATCCTCTTTATATCCTTGTGAAGATTCAATCTCCAGAATTGTACTCGGTATACCAAGTGAGATCTCACCAGGGATCTATGCAGGGGCAATATCACCTCCTTTTTCTTGATGACCATTCCTCTCCCTTTGCAGCCAAGCATCGTTCTGGCTTTTACCATTGCTTCATTCAACGGTTTGGCCAATTTAAGATCAGATTCAATTATCCCCAGATCCCGCTCTTCCTTTGTGCTTAGAATTCTACCTCCCATACTGTACCTTTCCCTTGGGTTTTTACATCCTAAATGCATTACTCATATTTTATCTTAGCTACCAGACCTTAAACCATTCCTCAAGCTTTGCTAGATCCCTCGTCATGTTTTCCACACCCTCTTGGCTGTCCACCCTATTAAAGATTTTGGTATCAGCAACAAGACAAAACCGTTCCAAACAATTCTTCCATTATGTTGCTCACAAAAATGTTGAAAAGAGTCAGTCCAAGGACCAATCCCTGAGGCACATTGCTAGTAACCTTCACTTGACCCTCCACTCCAATCTCTCCATCTCTTCCCGTCAGGAACATGCAGGTTTCCCTGGTATTCTTCATGAGATATTCCTCATCTAGGAGCAACCCCATCCTTCCTTAAGGGGAGAATGAGCCTCTTGTCCACCTTCAGCTCCTGGACATTTCCTCAATGGGAAGAAAGCCTATCATGCCACAGCCTTGGGACTCTTCCCATAAAAGGCCCCATTCCATACTAGAGTAGCCCCTAGGTTGGCTATTCCATCCTGGAGATCCCTCCCAATCAGACTCCAACCTAGGAAGTATAAACTCCTCCCAAACCTTCTCATTTGTATACCTTCACTAAATCTTCCACCAATCATGTAAACCCACAACTTTAAAAAGGGGACCAATACACTACTCCTTAACCTCAACAGGATTAAATACATTACATTGCTCAGATCTCACAAAATCCCATCCAAGTGTTACTTATGTTAAAATAAGAATAAACAACAAACTCCCCCGGTCTCACTCACCCAAAACTGGCATGTTACTACAATAGATTGTGATACTTTCATTCAGGCTAATACAGTACAGTGCACTCCGATACGCGCGTACCCCCCGAAAACCTACCCCAAACCCCCCCTACGCGCGCCGGGGCTTGCAAAAAGGGGCGGTCAGGGGCGTGGCCAGGGGGCGCGGTTAGGGATCGGGGGGGCGTGTGGGCGGTCCGGGGGCGTGGCCAAGTGCCCGGACACAGCAGCCTGTGTCGGGGCCTGCTGCGCCGGCGCACGTAAGTTACTACTGCCCGGAGGCAGTAGTAACTTCTCCGATAAAGGTAGGGGGGGCGGCTAGATAGGGCCGGGGGGGGTGAGTAAGGGAAGGGAAGGTGTGGGGAGTAGAAAGAAAGTTCCCTTGCGCACGCCGGCCATGGATTTTATAGGATATGCGCGTATCTTATAAAAATCCAGTGTACTTTTGTTCGCGCGCGCGTATGTTTTTAAAATCTACCTCTAAGGGGAGGAAAACGTGCGTCCAACCCACGGCACCTAATAGCGCCCTCAACATGCAAATGCATGTTGATGGCCCTATTAGGTATGCCTGCGCGATACAGTAAGTAAAATGTGCAGCCAAGCCGCACATTTTACTTTAAGAAATTAGTGCCTACCCAAAGGTACACGCTAGTTTCTGCCGGCGCCGGGAAAGTGCACAGAAAAGCAGTAAAAACTGCTTTTCTGTGCACTTAATGGCGATATTAAGTCAGAGGTCCTGAAGTGTAAAAAAAAAGTTAAAAAAGAAAAAACATTTTTAAATGGGCCAGCGTCTGTCAGGCCGAAAACAGGACGCTCAGTTTTGCCGGCGTCTGGTTTCCGAGCCCGTGGCTTTCAGCGGGCTCGAGAACCGACGCCGGCAAAATTGAGCGTCGGCTATCAAACCCGCTGACAGCTGCCGCGTTTGTCCGCTCTCCTGCAGACTTTACTGAATCGGCCTGATTGATATTAAAGCATAACTGCGTGGATTCAAATATTGTAAAATGACTTTCAAATCTCACTTTATAAAAAACACAATGTAGACTCAAATAGCAAGTGTTTCTGTAAAACTGAGGGTAAGAGAGAGAGAGAGGTACAATATGTTCAGCGGGACATTAGAATTAGTATCCTCCTTTGATTGTAAACTTTCTAGGGATAGGGAAACATCTACAATACCTGAACGTAATCTGCTTTGAAGTGCCAAAACGTGGAATATTAAAAGAAAATAAATCAAATCAAAGATACTCCTGTGGAAAGAATTTAATTCAATCCCACATTTATGTTCCAAAGTTCCAGGTGGTGAGCTCATTCAATGCAGATTACAGAGCACAGTTAAATAACCCCATTTCCCCTCCCCTCCATAATTGTGAAGGTTTATTCTAGGTGCTTCTAAGCTGGTTGGCCTCTATGCTTCTGGAAGCTGAACATGAAAACAAACCCTCTTGCTGCTACAGCAGACTATATCACAGTCTCAGTATGGTGTGGCTCAGGCAGAAGTCTGCTGTCTTCTTGGCTGTAACAGTACTTTAAATACACCTGTATCTTCTGACATAATCCCTATATATATTTCTCAGATGTTTTTATTTACTATAGTTAATAAACAGAGCTGGAGATAGCTTGGTCATGTGTGCCAAATGCCACCTTCCGACCAGACCTATGCTAAACACCTGCAGAGAAATATAAAAAGGGCCATCCCAAGGAGAGCCAGTATAAAGCAGAGCAAGAGCTAAAGGCTTGCTGTGCCCGTGCCTGACATAAAGCACAATCATTATATAGGTCACAAATCAGCAGCAACAATGTTCTCTTGTGAGAGCCTTATGCACCATCTGAGGCATGAAGAGGAATGAACGAATACGCAATATTCGATACAGCTAGTCAGGCTTGGGCACTGTGGAGGTGATACAGCTAGGGAGGAAGGGAAGCTAGCTGGCTGCCCTTGTCAAACCAGAAATGTGGAGAGTGTGCCTCTGAGGAACTGATCCTCCAACCCCAGACCGGCAAGGAATTCTTAGCCAGCAAGCAAGGCCGTCGAGGGTACCAGAGGCCATAATTCAAGACCACATCAAATCTGCATCTTAAACCCTTTGCTTACTGGTCAGCCTCTATATGCTACTTACACATTGCTCAGAGATAATCAGCGAACCGTGATTTTAATTCTTTTATGAAATCTCGTTTTCTGGTTCATTCCATTTCTCTTAACAGAGCAGACTTATGAACTAGGAAGGACGGGATCAGGCAGTCTTCTTGACAGCGGAGTAAGATTTTTGGCCAAATGCTTTTTTTTTTTTTTTAATTTATATTTTTGAGGTAACAATTTGGTACAATAAAGTCAACAAGTACAAGATATCATGTACAAACCAATTGTATACAAAATACATAACATCCGTAGTATGCTGTAATATAAGATATTATAGCATATTAGAACATTATTGCATTATCATTGTATCTTACTACTGGTGCCTTCCAACGTAGCAAAAGTCCCGTACTGTACTGTATGCTGTAGTATGTGGAATGCAAGTGAATATGAAACATGGAGTTACAACAACACCTGTAAACCAGCATTTACCTTAAGGTTTTTACTATATTGATGTGTTAAAGCAGAGAATAATAAACTATATTCAACAACCCTCACTCGTGTTTCATTTTATTCCTCCCCTTCCCATCCCCCCACCCCTAACTACCAACCCACTGATGCACGAAGCCCTGTGATGTCAGAAGTCGAATGACCTTCTAAAAGCGAGTCGTCTGACCTCCCTTACTTCTCCAGGTTGTCCAAGGGTCCCATCTAAGTTCATACTTAGTAATAAGTTTCTGCCTAAGGGCAGTCAGTTTTTTTCAAGTAGCATACAGTATCAGCCTGTTTCCAGCAGCAAGCTATTTCCATACTCGCTGCAAGTATAATTTGTTGTATTAAATATTCCTTCGTAAGAGGCTATTTGCCCATATGAATGTGCAGTAGAAACAACATCTGATCTTTATTGATCCCTACTATCTCTGAAAGGAGACTAGTTATAACATCCCAAAATTTAACCACTTTGTGGCATGTCCACCACACATGCATATATGTTCCAATTTCACCGCAGCCTCTCCAGCATTGAGCTGATACCTGGAAGTTTGGAAGGGGTGATATACCAACGATATAACATTTTATACCCATGTTTAGTGGGATGACTTTATTATGACATTGCTTTACGCCTGACTTCTCTGTTTTCAGTTCGAGTTGGGGGAGAGATTGCATTACTTTCATTCAGGGGGGGTCCTGGAGGAGGGGGCCAGAAACACTGATGACTTCATACCTCCAGGAGGAGTGGGCCCATTACAGAGGGACATGGGCTGATGATCAGGGGACATCGGGAGGGGGGGAAAAACTTGTCGCAGGTGTATAGATGGGCATTATTTCTGGATCAGCAAGGGTGCGTAGAAGAATGTTTCTCAGTTTACGGTAATGACCAACAGAGGGGTAGTTTATATATATGTTTTACTGACACTAAATGGCTGCGTCAGGGGGACCAAGAGTTTCCAAAATTTATAAGAATACAGTGTGGACAAGATGTTTGCAAATAACTTAATGGTAAACAAGCAGCTCAAGGCAGGAGATCAAAGAGCTAGAAGCACAGCAGTGAATTTAACACTAGAGCGTTCAACAAGTCTTGGAATTATACAGTCCGAAGACTTTCTCGTTTTTGAAAAATTAAATAAATCTGCACCACCGAGAGGATACATCCGCTGGGACCATCGCAGAAAGACAATGTAGAAATGCAACTTCAACCAGACCTGAAGGTCTCCGATTCCATAGCTGAAAATTTTTTAAGGATTTTCTCTTATAGTTGTGCACAGCTGGAGGGATCGCAGAAGCCAAGTCGGAAAAATGTTTTTTACAGTAGAATGATATGAAGCGGACCGGGAGGTCTCTGAATCTGTAATAGAAGATGCTGTACACTTTTTTACCGCGATGTCCCTGGGACAACCCTGGCCCCTTTAATCATATAAATTTTATCAAGCTAAGTCATTAATAGGATAATGTTTATGCGGATAAATTGGAGGCATTCCAGGGGCATTCTGGGACAGAGTTAACTTAGCTGGATAATTTACCCTGCTAATTCTGATAATCAGAATAGCAAGATAAGTTTGAAAGTTATCCAGGTAACATTACCCTGATCACTTTAGGGGAGTATATTCAGGACACAGGGCCGGTGCTCGTTTTTTTGCTGCCCTGTGTGAGCAATTACTGTGCTGCCGCACCCCCTTGCCGTTCATTCATTCTCTGTCCCGGGACCACCAAAGAAATGCTCAGCTCCCTTCAGTGATACAAACTTTAAAAACTGAGACCATCCCTGCCCCCCGGAACCGTGGCTGGTGCAAGGTATTATGTGCCCTAGGCAAAACTTTTATAGCCTTGCACAACGCCCCATGCCCCATTCCACAAACAGTTAAGAGTTATGCATTTACATTTTACATGAAAAATATCAAAGTACAGTATTCTGAGGTAAAAATATCACTTACATTATATTTACATACATTCCTGTGAAGCCAATCAGAAATCCCTGCAAAAAAGACACTTGGAACCCATATGCCATTAGGCCTATTGTGATGTGTGTTGCGTGTGGGTTTGACCCTCTAAAAGCCCTAAAATACTTCCTATTAGGAGAATACCTCACCTCAGTCAGCAACTTTGGAGCCTCTCTCGTTCCTCTGCTGCCGCTGTCACTGCTGCGTGGCTATTGGGGAGGCTCCTATCGCTGCTACTGGCATGGAAGCCCGTTCTGCTGCCCTCCTCTGTGCAGGCCCCGCAGTATTAAAAATTTGCAGGGTTTCCACTTTCTCCATGCTGATCTCGTACATCATGAGATGGGCATAGAGAAAGTGCTACTCTTGCATATTCCCAAAGATATCATATGCCAATCACTAAAAATTAAAAAATGAATTTTACCTTTGCTGTCTGATCTTCTAATTGGTTGGTCACAGGCTTTTTTTTTCCACCTTCCCTTTCTTGGTCTTTTGCCAATTCCTTTTACAGGGTCTCTCTTTTTTCTGTTTCTTCCCTCTCCACCTGTCTTCTTCTTTTCTTCCCTCAAACACACACTCAGGCTTTCATTCTCAAACAGTCTCTCTCCCTCACACATATATACACTCTCACACTCACAGCTCTCATTCTCAAATGCTCTCTCTCATACATACATATATGGTCTCTCTTTCACATGCTGTCTTCTCACTCACACACACACAGACAGGCTCTCTCTCACATTCTGCCTCACACAAACCACACAGACTCTCACTCTCACATGCTGTCATACAGGTACACACACAGAGAGGCTCTCACATGCTGTCTCTTTGATCATACAGGCTCTCATTCCCACACACAGTCGCTCAACTCAACTCACTCTCATATACACACACACACACTCTTCAGGACCTCAGCCTCTATCTCACCTCTTGGGGCTTCGCGGTGGCCCTGATCTTCTCGGGCCACTGCCAGGTGGGATCTGCAGCAGCCCTGGTACTAAGCCTCCTCTTCTCGGGCCACCGTGAGGTGAAATCCGCGGCGGCCCTGCTACAAACGCTACTGCTTCTCTGCCACGCAGTCGATACTCCTCCTTTCTGCCCATGTGGCTCCGGCAACATTTTTCTTCTGGGGCTGTGCAGACAGGAAGGAGGGGCACCTGGACATTAATTTTTCTTTGGGCTTTGAGGGGATGAGATGCACCACGGCACTGATCTTCCTGATGTGCACGGCTGGAACATAGCATCAAAGTAACACGCCACCTCCCCCCCCCACTGTACGAAACTGCTTCCTTCTTTTTCTGCTGCCGGTAAACCCAATCCACTGGCGGCAGAAAAAGCGAAATTCTTCGGCCGCTCGTGGGATCGAGTCCACCGGCAGCAACATGGGCCTCAACCTGCTCCCGATGCCGCTCCACCAGGTGTGTCACCCCGTACAGATGCAGTTTGCACACCCGGTGGTGCCGGGCCTGGAAGTACATTTATCATTCCTGACAACTTATCCGGCTGGCCTCCCTAAGTCTTTTTTTTTATAATAGAGAGACATGCTGCTGATAATGTCTAGACAGCATTGAACCTGTCCATCAGATTTTTGGTGAGGGTGGAACTCCAACTCTTTTGTTGGCTTTACATGTGGAAAAAGCATTCAATAATGCTGAATGGCTTAATATATTTAAAGTTATTGAGAGGTTACATTTTGGCCCTGGTTTAATAAATATGATTAAGGCTCTTTATAGCAACCTAAGTAGCAGGGTAAACACAAATGGAGAGATGCCCCTTTTCTCCATTTCTCTTTGCATCTTTGTGGAATCCCTGGCTCAGCTAATTAGAGATTGCCGAGATATTTCTGGAATAGTGGGAGGGGTGGACCATAAAATTGCTTTAAATGCCAATGACACCTTAATTTTCATAACAAAATGTAAGCTATTACAAAAGCACTCCCCTTGAAACAGCACAGTCATATTAAACAGAGAAAAGTATTCTAGGGGCAGTGTTTAGCTTAACATTAAAGAGTCTGTTACATTAGGTCTGCTTTAATTTGAGATGAGAGGGAAAATTCAGTTTATAAAGTAAATTAACCGTATCTAGAACACTGACCCATACATACAACTGTAAGTTACTCTTTCCAAAGAGTTGGAAAGAGTAACTTAATCAGAGATAGTCCTCCATATCAGCAGAAATGCCAATAGAAGTATTCATGTTTTCCAATCATTTACCCTAAAGCTGGAAAAAGAGGCAAATCTTTTAGAAATGGGTTAGAAGGATTGCTTCAATATAAACAGCATTTTAAAGAAATTTCAACAAAGTCAACTGCCAAACAGAAAAAAATACAAACTACTCCTTCTTTCATGATTATATTTTCTTTAGGTATTGTCACAGTTTAGATTCTGGCAAGTTTTGCTGCATCTGAAGGGCTTCTGGAAACTTCTGGGTGCCTTTATATAAAATTTCATTTTGGGATAGTTTTGGACTGAATAAGTCATCTTCAAGTCACAATATCTTGGGAACTGTTTTTCACATAAATTAGACATCTTCAGACCCAAGATGCAGCATTTAAGTGCTACAAGATAAATGTTAGGGTTGCAGCAGAACAGGAGAAATTACCATTAAAGCACCAGTATGAACTAGATTCTTAAAATATCATGCTACCTGTTAGATCTAGTACTTGAGACTTATTTTTAGGTCTTTTTTGTTCTTATACTTTTTTAGGTATAAAAGACATATCTTTTATTCAGGGCTGGTGCAAGAGGATTAGACACCCTAGGCACCTTCTTCCTTGTGCTGCCCTCTCTGTCGGTTGCAGCCCTGACTCCTACCTCTCGCAGTGGCAAAGAGGCGTGGAGATTCAAATCCCCACTCCTCTTTGCTGCCGCCGCTCACGCCCCCTAATGGTCGGCTCACTAGGCCCACGCCTTGCTCGCCTAGTGCTTCCGCTGGCCCTGCTTTTATTTGAATCACATCCTGCCCCTAATGAGAGTGGGGATATGGATAGAGATTGGGGTTGTGTTAGGATTTTACTGTATTTGATTACTTTTTTGTTCAGTGTTTTGGTTTTTAATCATATTGATTATATTTGGAACTATTTTTTTTTTAACTGTAGTTGATTATATTTCTAATTGCATTGATTATTGTACTATTTTATTATGCTGTAAACCAGCCCAAGACCTTTTATGCAGCAGGGCACTGTAGAAATGTGAAAATGAAATGAAAAATCTTTCAGGATTCGCTCTTTGGATTATATTTATAATTTACAGATATTGGTGTTATGACAAAAATAAACAGAAGAACCTGATCCATTTCTTTGACTGGATGACCAGAGAGCTGGATCAAGGAAGAGCACTAGATATAGTGTATTTGGATTTCAGTAAAACCTTTTGACAATGTTTTGCATAGGCGACATAAAAAAAACTGAGCACACTTGGTATGGGCACTAGAGTGACTGACTGAGTTATAAACTGGTTGAGTGGGAGGCAGCAAAGAGTAGTGGTAAATGCAGTTCATGCTGAAGAGGGAGCATTACTAGTTGTCTGCCTCAGGAGTCGGTCTTGGGACCAATTCTTTTCAACATTTTCATGAGTAACATTGCAGAATTGTTGGGAAAGCTATGCCCATTTGCTGATGGTACTAAAATTTGCAACAGGGTAGACAGCCAGGAAGGTGTGGAAAATATGAGGAAGGATCTAATGAAGCTTGAGGAATGGTCTAGAGTATGGCAGCTAGGATTTAGTGCTAAAAATGCAGAGTTATGCATTCAGGATACAAAAAAAAAAAAAGTACAGTATTGGGGTGAAATTCTAAGAATGAAAAATGAGCGGGATCTGGCAGTGATCTGATGATCTTAATGAGGCCAAACAGGTGAATAGAATGATGGCAAAAACCAGAAAAATGCTTGGTTGCATAGGGAAAGGCCAGCAGAAAAAGGGAGGTGATTTTGCCCTTCTTTTGGAATACTGTGTACAATTCTGGAGACCGCACCTAAAAAAAGGATATAAACTGTTTGGAGTTGATCTAGAGGGTGGCTACTAAAACGGGCAGTGGTCTTTGTTCTAAAGCTTATGGGGACAGACAAAGATCTAAACATGTATATCCTAGAGGAAAAGCGACATAGGGCAGATATGATAGAGATATTCAAATATCTCAAAGATTTCTATGCACAGCAGGAAATGAGAGGAGGGTGAAAAGTGATAGACTCAGAAGTAATCTTAGGAAATATTTTTGTACACAGAGGGTGGTGCATGCATGGAATGGACTCCCAGTGGAGGTGGTGGAGAAAAAAGTAGTATCTAAATTCAAGAAAGCATGGGCTATACACAGGGGATCTCTGAGGGAGTGTTTGGAATTGTAAAACTAAATTAGTTGGGCAGACTAGATAGGCCATATGGTCGTCTTCTGCTGTCACGTTTCTATGTTTCTAATCTATTTATATTTATAATGGCGGAGTACTAGAAACTTTCAAAGACTTTAAATGTAAGTGCATCCTTAGCAATGAAATCTGAGCAGAAAACATGGTATCATAACGATACTAGTTGTCTGCACATTTCCCTGAGTTAACTAAAACATTTCCCTTGGCTTATTGCTTTAAAATACCACAACAGAAAAGAAATTGCAGATTCTGAAACAATGTACATGAACTATTAAATGTTACATTCTTTTTGCTTACCACAAGTACAGCATTAACAAAAATCAATCAGTTCAATAGCAAAAACTGTCTTAAAGGGAAAAAAAAAACAGTTTATAAACACACGTCTAATAAGATAGACCAATGTCTATGCAAAAAAGGAAGGCTGCTGGGGTAAGAACATATAAATCAAATCCCTACAGTCTTTGCAGGAGTCCTGCCAAACATTGTAAGCATTCCAGTTTGCAAAGGCTATGAATGAAATTGTTATAAACCTGCCATCAGATTGTACGTTTGCATAAAATGGATTTGGGGGGGGGGGGGGGCTGTTTCATTGTTTTTTACTTACTCTCTTTCAGCTACAGCCTTCTGTTAGCCCCCAGGCAGCATCATTG
This sequence comes from Rhinatrema bivittatum, assembly GCF_901001135.1. Taxonomy (NCBI): domain Eukaryota; kingdom Metazoa; phylum Chordata; class Amphibia; order Gymnophiona; family Rhinatrematidae; genus Rhinatrema; species Rhinatrema bivittatum. Next base: position 239,280,816 of record NC_042619.1, on the reverse strand, counting down.
ACCCTCTCTGAAGAGGTCACTGTGCTGGAGGTATTATTAGAGAAATGTTTTACAGAATTTCTAGTAAAGTAACAAGTTATTAACGAATTATGTTGAATAACCAAGTTATCTGGATAACTGTTGAATTATTGTTTCATAAAATGCAGTTCTGAGTTATGTTTGGTGCTCTGCAAGGGTATATATCCGATGATTTGTTCTTTCAATGAATATTACACATCTATCTTCATTTTCTGATGCCTCAGAAACCCAAAGAATTATCAAGCTACTGAAAGAGAAGACAATTTGTAAATGCTTTGTGGTTCATAATAGTACATGCTTTTTAAACAATAACAAAACAGACTTTATGTTATCAATACTAGCCCTGCATCAGAGGGCATCGATATCAAGTTAAAATGGATGTGCTTCGTGCACATTACAGTGTTTTAAAATGCAGTTTAGCGTCATTTCCATACCAGACTGATCAACTTCAACCAATAGGTCTTAAACCCAACAGCTTGAGCACTCTCCAAATAAGTCACATTTATGTCTTCGTTAGTTGTCTGTGCTGTTTCCACTAGGGTCTCGTATGCCTTCTGTGCTCGTGCAATTTCTTTCTCTGCACTGAAGTGCACCATTTGCCTGTTTAAAAGGGGAACGATTAAGTTAAAATCGTTAATCCTTTTATTGAGCTTGTCAAGATCTTTGCTTAGTTGTTCACAGGCCTTATTCCATAGTTTTTCTCGATGTGGCGTCATTGGCTCCCCAAGCTTACTTCTAGCCGCCACTAGCCCCTCTCTCAGTTTCTCAATGCTTTCTCGTATTTCTTTTTGCAAAACGATCCATTCTGGCTGATATCCATTGTCTATCAGGATTCTATTCAAGTTGTGGGTCATGGGATCAATATGTGGGCAGTAGGAAAATTTTTGGAGCGGCTTTCCTTTACCGCTTAGATTATCAAAGTCTCCTCTGGCCATTGATTCCTGGATGAGGTCTTCCACCAAACGTTCAATTGCTTGGGTAATTTTGATTTTCTTACTCTGTCTCACATCTTTGGCCATCATAGCATTCTCCACATGTTGGCTCTCCAGTTTCTGCTTTCGAAAGTCCATCACTTGGTCCACGGCCCGATCTACTCTAAATTGCATGTACTGTTTCTCCCTTTGACTCGGAGTCCCAAAACCAATGCCTTCGAAGCTCAGATACTGTCTATGCTGTGGAACTTTGTGTTTACATTTATCTTCCTCCTCATCTTTTTCTTCTCCTGGTTTCCTTTCCTTAGCCATGTGAATAAGCACAGCTCTGTACGCCTCTTCAATCTGTACAAACATGTTCGCATCAGCACTGGGAGAACCACTGTCAGGATGATATTGCTTGGCAAGTTTTCTGTATGAATCTCTAACATCGCTTAAAGAACACCCTTCCTGGACATTTAGAATCTTGTAGCAATCTTTAATGTTCTTTTTAGGCTTATATGCTGAGAGCATTCTGTGACCAATGATGTAATGACTTGGAAGCCTTTGGAATCTGGCTGAAATCATTGCTGAATCTGCACAGATACACCACTTAAGTTTTAGAGCCAGCATAGCAGACAGACACTTCATGGTTCCAATGGTGTTCTGAAGAGAATGTTAACCTGAAATGTTAAAATCACATTAAACTATATTTTAAAATAATAAAGCAAATGCAGAAATATTTTGTATATCTTTGATACCTGTTTCTTTATAAGAATATAAGAAATGCCATGTTAGGGCAGATCAAGTCCATCAAACCCAGGATCCTGTCTCCGACAGTGGCCAATCTGGGTCACAAGAATCCAGCAGATCCTCAATAGTTGATCTATTTCTTGGAGCTCGCTCCCAAGGCTAAGCTCTGGATTCCCAAGTCTACCTGGCTAATAACTACTTATGGCTTTTTCCTTCAGGAATGTGTCCAAACCTTTTTTGAACCCCACTATGTTAGTTACCTTGACCGTGTCCTCTGGTAATAGATTCCATAGCTTTATTGTATGCTGAGTGAAAGCAGAGTTGCTTACCTGTAACAGGTGTTCTCACAGGACAGCAGAATGTTAGTCCTCATATATGGGTGACATCATCTGATGGAGTCCAATCACGGAACACTTTTGTCAAAGTTTCTAGAACTTTGACTGGCACTTACTGGGTATGCCCAGCATGGCACCAACCCTGCATCCAGCAGGGATCCCCCTTCAGTCTCGTGTATAGAAAAAGTACGTGCGAAAAATAAAATAAACCGCAAGCGAACCCAACTCTGCGGGGTGTCCTGTGAGAATACCTGTTACAAGTAAGCAACTCTGCTTTCTCACAGGACAAGCAGGATGGTAGTCCTCACATATGGGTGAGTAGCGAGCTGAGGATGCCTGAGCAATGCACCAAATGCACCCAAAGACGTGCAACAGGCTCAACAACAGGGGTGGATTTGGGTAGGAGGGCATCCTGAACACCCTGAATGGGTCGCTGGTAGGATGTTGGGTAGTTAAACTGAGAATAAGTTTCGCAGGATAGACTGGCCAAAAATGGAATCTTGTCTGCCAGCCTTATCCAAGCAATAATGGGCTGCGAAGGTATGGAGAGAGCTCGAGGTCGCAGCCTTACATATATCAACAAGTGGCACCGAACGAAGGTGTGCCACTGAAGTTGCCACGGCCCTAACAGAGTGTGCTTTCACACGGTCTTGTAGCGGAATGCCTGCTTGCTGATAGCAAAAGGAGATGCAGTCCACTAACCAGGAGGAAAGGGTCTGTTTTCCCACTGGATTTTCCAATTTGATGGTATCGAAAGAGACAAACAATTGAGTAGACTTCCTGTGTGCTGACGTGCACTCCAGATAAAAGGTTAGGGCACGTTTGCAGTCCAGGGAATGTAGTGCCTTTTCTCCTGGGTTTGAATGGGGCCTTGGAAAGAAAGTGAGTAAGATAATGGATTGATTAAGATGTATTTATTTTTATTTAGTGCTTTTTTATACCGGCATTCATGATACAGATCATATCATGTCGGTTTACCAGGAACCAGGGTTATAACCTTAACATTAACATAGCGAAGAAAGGCAAAAATTACAATGAAACAAGGGTAATGGAACTGGGGGAAGAAGAACCTGTTTTCTTCGACTTTTTACAATGTTTTGTTGTGTTTTTAGTTAACACGATTCCCGTTTATATCATTCGCTATATGTAATGAGTTGTTCAACTGTAAACCGGAGTGAAGGCAGAGTGCTATACTTCGGTATATAAAAAATCTCTAAATAAATAAAATAAATAAGAAGCAGAGTAAAAGTAACTCATTAACTATAACAATTACGACTAAAAGTAACTCGATGATTATAACAATTATTTAGTGTGCTGAAAGTTCGGCAATGATAGCTAGGATGGATCGATGCTTAGGGAAAGGCCTGTTTAAATAAGATGAAATTCCGACACTAATTTTGGTAAAAACTTAGGGTGTGTACGGAGGACCACCCTGTCATGAAGAATTTTAGTGTAGGGTGGATAGGTGACTAGCACCTGTAACTCACTAGCCCTGCGAGCAGATGTTATAGTGAGAAGGAATATTACTTTCCAGGTGAGAAAGCGGAGATCACAGGAGTGGAGAGGCTCAAATGGAGGTTTCATGAGCCACCCTAAGACCACATTAAGGTCCCAAGCAGGGGCCAGGGGGCGTATCGGAGGTTTCAAATGGAGAAACCTCTCATGAAGCGTGTTACTAAGGGTTGTGTCGAAATTGAGACATCTCCCACGCCGTTGTGGAAAGTGGCTACTGCACTGACAATCACTCTTATAGAAGAAGTTTTCAAGCCTGACTCTGACAAATGCCAGAGATAGTCCAGAAATCTGGCTGTGGAACAAGTGAAAGGGTCGATGGACATGGACATGCACCAGACCACAAATCTTTTCCACTTGGAACGATAAGAGCGTCTCGTGGAAGGCTTTCGTGAAGCTACCAGGACTCGGGATACCGACTCCAAAAGGTTAAAGGGTTGTAGCGTTAACCTTTCAACATCCAGGGCATCAGCGATAGGGCCTGGAGGTTGGGGTGGCGTAGGCACCTGTTGTTCTGAGTTATCAGGAGCAGATCCTGCCCCAGAGGGATGTGCCGGTGAACCGATAGATGCTGGAGGATTGAGAACCAGTTTGGTGTGGCCAATAAAGGGGCTATGAGAATCATTAAGCCTTTGTCCCTTCATAACTTCACGAGAGTCTTGGATATGAGTGGAAGTGGTTGGTAAGCATAGAGGAGACCGCTGGACCACGAGAGGGCAAAAGCATCCCTTGGTTGTGAGTGGCGGCTGCGAACGAGGGAACAGAGGTTCTCTACTTTGCGGTTGTGGATGGACGCAAAGTGGTCTATCTGTGGATACCCCAACGTTGGAAAACTGTGTCCGCCACCATGTGGTTGAGAGACCATTCGTGTGGATGGAAGGTTCGACTCAACATGTCCGCTAGAACATTGTCCATGCCCGCCAAGTAGGTCGCTCTGAGGTACATCGAGTGGGAAAGAGCCCACGCCCATATCAGGTAGGAGCCCATTCACCCCTGCTTGTTGACATACCACATCGCTACCTGGTTATCGGTCTGAATCAGGATGGCTTTGTTTGAGAGGCAATCCTGAAAAACTCTGAGGGCATATCTGATCGCCCAAAGCTCCAGGAAATTGATCTGATGTTTGGCTTCCTCTGGAGACCAGGTTCCCTGAGTCTGCAGGTCGCCGACATGAGCACCCCAACCTAAGTTGGAGCCATCCCTCGTCAATATAATCTGAGGTTCTGAAGCCTGAAAAGGAAGGCCTTGAAGAAGATTGGAAGTTTGCATCCATCAGGCCAGCGACAGTCGGAGCTGTTTGATAACATGGACAAGCTTGAGTCCACTGGGATCGCAAGGTCCACTGTGTTGCTCTCATAGCTAGGCGGGCCATGAAAGTGACATGCACCGAGGATGCCATGTGACCCAGCAGGATGAGGAAATGATGAGCCGTCGAGTAATCTCGAGCCTGGAGGTATTGTGCTAAGGATGCAAGAGTGCAAGCTCGATCCTGAGGGAGGAAGGCCATTGCCTGTACGGTGTTCAAATCTGCCCCTATGAAGGATAGGATTTGAGATGGAACTAGTTTGGACTTGGCATAGTTGACTAGAAACCCCGAGAGACAGAAGTGTATTGAGAGTTAGTCGCAAGGATTCTAGGACGTGGTTTCGGGTCGGAGCCCTTATCAACCAATCTTCTAGATAAGGATAGACATGGACTCCTTGACCCTTTAGGTAGGCTGCGACCACTACGAGGCACTTGGTGAAGACTCGAGGTGCGGACGCCAGGCCGAAAGGCAGCACCTGGTACTGGAAGTGTCTGGGGCTGACTAGGAACCGAAGGAATTTTTGGTGAGACAGTGTGATGGCAATGTGTGCGTACGCATCCTGAAGATCTTGAGAGCACAGCCAATCTTCTCTTTGTAGCAGAGGCAGTAGAGAACCCAGGGTTACCATCCTGAACTTTTCCTTCTGCAGATATTTGTTTAAGGCATGAAAGTCCAGGATGGGACAAATGCCCCCTGACATTTTGGGGATGAGAAAATACCGAGAATAGAACCCTTGCCCTCATTGAGAGAGGGGCACTGGTTCTATTGCTCTGGTTTGGAGAAGGATGGAAACCTCCTCCTCCACTTGAGGGGAATAGTCAGATGATCCCCAAGTCAACCGAGGTGGGGAATCCGCCGGCAGAGTCAGGAAGTTGAGGTGATAACCCTGAGACCCTACAGCCAGTAACCCACTGGTCTGAAGTGATTGTGTGCCATGTGTTGGTGTAGTGGCACAGTTAACCTCCGACTGGTACAGATGGTAGAGGAGGTTGGCTAATGCTCTCCAGCAAGGACTCAAAACCCAGCCGCTGGGCCCGGCTGAGGGGTTGGCTGGGTCTTCTGAGGCTGGGCTTGTCTGGGCTGACCCTTCTGGTAAGGTCTGGAAGGGCGACCTCGAGTAGCAGGAGGATAATATCTCCGTGGCTTGAAGGACAGCCCATTCGAAATGTTCCATTCGAAATGTCCTCTTAGAAGTGGACAAGAAGTCAGAAGGAACTAAGGAAAGCTGGCGCAGCGTTTCATGGTGGTCCTTTAGCTGTTTCTTGGATTTTATCCCCGAAGAGATTATCTCCAGCGCAGGGTAGGTCAGCTAACCGGTCCTGCACCTCTGGTCATAGGTCAGAGGATTTCAGCCAGGCCCACCCTCTTGCACTAATTCCCGCTGCAGACACTATAGAGGCAGTGTCAAAAATGTCATAGGCAGCACAGACCTCATGCTTGTGTTGTGTTCGTGCCCCTTCTTGCTCCACTCTCTCTACCTTGGAAGCAACTCCCTTCGGCTCTGATGGACAGATGCAGCCACAGCTTCTCCCTGCCTCTTGGTCCTGGTGTCCCCGGGCTGGCTTGACGCTATGGATCCACCATGTTCCTGATGATGTAAGGGCGCGCGCGCTCCAGACTTTGTACCAGCAAGGGCGCGAACCTCAGGAGCGTCCCCCCGTAGTGACGTCATCCATTTTCACTTTAAAAGGTCTTTGTTTGTTAACCTCTAACGAGTTAGCAAGGAACTCCAACAGGACTTGCTTCGGCAGTCCACGATACTTGCAACAACAATCCAAGTCAGTGAGGGGAATCCTTCTCCACTGCTCTGCCTTTTCAAATTTACCAGGAGTACCCGCTCCACGGGGGCTCCACTCTCTCTTCTTGATTTCAGATTGCCAAGACAGGATCCGGTACTCGCTCCTTGAAGGCCTACGTCCCTGAATACTCAGAAGACTCCTCGTTGCCTGGAAGCGATCGCAGACGTGAACACAGTGAGTTCTATTGTAGATAGGAATTTGTACTCGCTCCACGAGGGCCTACATTCCTATAGCTCTGAAGACTCCCGTCCGTCCAAGACGTTATCACAGGTACAGGAGATCGTGAGTTACACTGGCAAGATTGCGGATAGGAACTGGTACTCGCTCCACGAAGGCCCATGTTCCTAGAATCTTTTACAGACTCTCTTCTACTCTAGAAACCATTTCATATACAGCTATTGTGAGTTCTTATTACAGACTGTTTGTAGGAACCAGTGCTCGCCTACGGCTCCTGTTCCTGAATGTACTGAAGACTCTCTGTGGCAAAGAGACCATTGCAGACATCTACTATTGTGAGTGTACCATTTTCTATCCAGTATACCCTATCTACTCACTACTTCTAGTCTCTCTCTAAAGCTCAGCAACCCAGAGATTATATTCCAGTATCGGAAGGACTTCAGCCCTGCCAAACACATCGACTCACTACTGCCACCACTGGTGGTCCAGCTTCAAGCTTAATAAAGAACTATTTGTGTTTATTTCATATTCTAGCCTAGCCGGTGGTTCCTCTCAGGATCTCCTCCTGGGGGCGCTGTCATCTGCCATCGGCCCAGGGATTCACCATTTCCTCCAAGTGGTCATTCCTTACACTACAGTCACTCTGTGGGAGCCAACCACTACCGACCACTAACACCGCTTACGGAAGTATTATATAGATAGATACCTTCTCTTTCTATGGGACTTGCCAGCAGCCTATATATAACAGATTGCTACTCCGTAGCGGAGGCATGATAGATTGCTATCTCAGTAGCGAAATAGAATATACCTATTGTTAGCTCCTCTCCTCAAGAGTATCATTGAACAGATTGCCAACTCCTCTTCCCTGGGGAGTTGAGCCATAACAGCTTGCTACCTCCTTCCCTTACAGGAACATCTACAGCAGTTCGCTACCAGATTACTAACTCCGCCCTCCTGACAGAGTAAGCACTACAGATAGCTAACTCCTCCCCTCTGGAGGAGATCATGACAGATTGCTAACTCCTCCCCCTTTCAGGAGAAAAGCAGAACAGATTGCTAACTCTGCCCTCCTGGCGGGGTGAGCGATAACAGATTGCTAACTCCTCCCCTCTGGAGGAGGAGAGCGTAACAGCTTGCCAGCATCCAGGCCTTTCTGAGCCAGAGCATTACGTTGATCCTGGAATTGTTCAGGTAAAGATTCATAGAAATCCTGGATCTTCTTAAAAAGGTCTGTGTTATACTGGGTCATGTATAACTGGTAGGAAGCAATGAGAGTTATGCGCATTGAGCCATGGAAGACACGTCTGCCAAATGCATCTAGGAATTTCTGTTCCTTCCCTGGAGGTATGGAGGAATGAGGTTTGGAATGTCATGCCTTCTTCTGGGCTGATTCCACAACCACAGAGTGATGATCCAGTTGTGATCTTTGAAAACCAGGAGCTGCCTGTACAAGATAGGTGGCATCTGTCTTACGGTTGACAGGTGGTACCGAACCTGGATGCTCCCAATTTCTCTTTAGCAGATCAATTAGGATTTCATGAATAGGAATAGACATGATTTCCTTAGGAGCATCAAGAAACTGGAGTACTTCCAGCATCTTGTGCCTTCAATCCTCTTCCGTCTGAAGCTGAAATGGAATTGTCTCAGACATTTCTTTAATAAAATTAATAAAGGACAGGTCCTCTGGAGGAGAACGTCTTCTCTCCTCAGGGGGAGATGGCTCTGAAGGTAAGTCATCACTATCCTGGGAAGAATCATCGGTCCAAGGATCGTAAGGTTGATCACCAGCTCCCAAAGGATCTCCAGAGGGGAGTAATGGTGCTATTCCTGATGGACCAGGCCTAGGCATCAACGACATCGGAGGTGGCACCGATGGCGGCACCGATGGAGGCATAGGCACCAATGGAATCGGTGACATCGATGGATGAGGCAGTGGCAAGATCCCAGACGGCGGTATGGATATCGGTGTTTCTTCATCCTCCGATGACAAAGGTATCAGAGTGGAAGGCGGTGGACATACTGGTGTCCTCGGTTCCAGCAGCGGAAGAGCACCAATCAACGCATCCAGCCTGCCGAGCAGCGGTGCGAGCGCCGTGGAAATCGGGTCGGTGACTGGGGCTGGCATCGGCACCGATGGAAGTTGAAAGCCCTGCAGTGCCTTACCGATGGCCTCTTGGATCATCCGATCCAATTCCTCATGGAAGCCTGGGGCGTGGAACCCCGGCTCTGGAGTAGGAGGCAACACTGGCATAGCCGGAGGGTCCACCGGTGAAAGTGGAGTCGCAGCTCCCGGCACCATTGAAGGTGGGGGAACACCTCGGTGACCCAGTCGCAGAGGAGGATGGGGCCTTCTCAGGATGGGATTTCTTTATCAATGGCTCTGTCGACACCGATGCCGAGGGTTTGCCTGGATCAGCGGACTGAGCCTTCCTATGACGGTGTCGACGCTTTTCACGATGTTCTCCTCGGTCCTTTTCCTGAGGCGATGAGGAAGAAGTAGACACTTTTGGAAGAGTCGATGCCGGTTGGGCAGCACCAGTGTCTCCCTGCTGGCGAGAGGTCGATGGCACCGGCTCAGACGAAGTCAAAGTGGTCGATGGAGTCGGGGGTTTTGACTGAAAAAGAAACTCCATCTTTTCTGAGCAGACCTTACAGCCCTTCGATGTCATTTGGGCACATTTGGTGCAAGTTAGCATGTCATGGTCGGACCCCAAACACAATACACAAACCCTATGCGGGTCTTTGATGGACATTGTCCGAGGACAGTCAGGACACTGACTAAAACCCGACGCCATGACTTCGACAAAAATTTAGCTGCGGTGCGGTCGATGGCCGGTAGGCCCCGAAGGGAAAACTCGACGGGAATCGACCTCAAACGAGGGTAAAGCCTTATCTTTCGACCATGGAGTACAGATATTGATAGGGGGACCCTATTGGGGTAGAAGTTTTTGAAAATTTTGAAAGAAGTTCTGTGAGGATAATTCCTGTCAGGAATCTCTAGAGAGCTCCTTAACCCGCATGGCTACTGCTGTGCGGAAAAAAAAGAGACTGAAGGGGGACCCCTGCTGGATGCAAGGTTGGTGCCATGCTGGGCATGCCCAGTAGGTGCCAGTCAAAGTTCTAGAAACTTTGACAAAAGTGTTCCGTGATTGGGCTCCATCCTGATGATGTCACCCATATGTGAGGACTACCTTCCTGCTTGTCCTGTGAGAAACAATACTACCTATGATTTGTTTTAAATCTGCTGGTTGCCAATTTCATGGAGTATCCCCTAGATCTAGTGTTATTTGAAAGGGTAAATACCCATTCCCCATTTTCCCATTCCACCCTACTCATGATTTAAAAAAATAATCATATCCCTTCTCAGTCATTTCTTTTCCAAGCTAAACATTCCTAATCTGTTTAGCCTTTCTCCATAAGGAAGCTCTTCTATCCTCTTTATCATTTTTGTCACCTTTCTCTGTACTTTTTCTGAGTCCACTATGTCTTTTTTGAGATGGGACAACCAGAACTGTACATAAATACTCAAGGTGTGGTCCCACCATGGATCTATACAAAGGCATTATGATACTCAGTTTTGTTCTCTATTCCTTTCTAAATAATTCCTAACATTTTATTTGCCTTTTTGACCACTGCCATACACTGAGCCAAAGATTTCAAGGTATTGTTCAAAGAACTCTGAGGTCCTGTTCCTGGATGGTGATTCCTAACACAGAACAAAGCATTGTGTACCTGTAATTGGGATTATTTTTCCCTATGTGCATTACTTTGCATTTGTCCACATTAAATTGCATCTGCCATCTAGATGGATCCACTGGAACTCTCTACCTTCGGATCTTAGGCTTGAACAATGCCCCCTCACTTTTAAAAAAAAGACTTAAAACTTGGCTTTCTCTCAAGCCTACGATTGAGTACTATCCACAAATCCCTCCTCCAGGTCTATGCCATATAATACCTCTTAGCTCAACAACTAAAGAATTAATTTTCCAATCCCTCTTGTCTATTTTGCAGATATCTTATTCATAACTGATTCATTTTAATCGCCTGTATATAACATGTCTATTACTACTGTTGTTGTTTTAATGTTATTTGTTATTAGTATTTATTCAATTGTCTCCAAGTTCATTTTCCTGTTCCATGTAAGACTCGCATTTTAAGTCACTCCAATGTTATATGTAAACCGAAATGATTAGCAACATTGTTGCTAGAATTTCGGTATATAAAAAATGTTAAATAAATAAATAGATGCCTAGTCTCACAAGATCCTTTTGCATTTCCTAACTATCCGCTGCTATTTTTTGTGTCATCTGCAAATTTAGTTACTTCACTTATTGTTCCTTTTTCCAGATAATTTATGAATATGCTAAATAGCACTGGTCCAGCACAGAACCCCTAGGGCACTCCACTAACAACCTTTCTCCATTTGGAAAAACTGAGCATTTAGTCCTACTCTTTGTTTCCTATCTTTTATCCAGTTACTAAGCCACAATAGGACATTGCCTCTTATCCCATGAGATCCCAATTTCCTAAGCAATGTCTTATGAGGATAGACACAAAAGCTACCTCTGCTGAACTGCTGCCTTATAGTGCTATTCACCTATTTTATAGCACTGCAGACTACACCACTGATGGGAAAATATAATGGAGAAATTACTTACCTGATAATTTCGTTTTCCTTAGTGTAGACAGATGGACTCAGGACCAATAGGTATAGTGTTCTCCTGATAGCAGTTGGAGACGGATCAGATTTCAATCTGACGACAGCCTTAGTACATATACCCCTGCAGGAAGTGCAGCTCTTCAGTATTCTCCTCGAAAAGCATTGTGGATATATGACTGAATAATTTGAATAACTTGATTAACCTTATAACTTGCTTACCTTAATTAATTTGAACCGGTTCAATTGGTTATAGCTGGAGACCGCCAGTGTCCTCAACCGAGAAATGTTGACACCCGGTAGGATGGGTGTCCTAGCTGAAGGAAAGCATGCCTTACCCGTGAACCCCTCGCTCTCTGGGATGTCGCCCGAGAATTCCATGAGTAACGGCAGCCGTGGGTGGGATGCTGAGTCCATCTGTCTACACTAAGGAAAACGAAATTATCAGGTAAGTAATTTCTCCATTTCCTAGCGTATAGCAGATGGACTCAGGGCCAATGGGATGTATAAAAGCTACTTCCGAACCGGGTGGGAGGCTGCTCGTGACCCACTTAGTACTGCCTTTGTAAATGCTGTGTCCTCCCGAGCCTGAACATCCAGGTGGTAAAACCTGGAGAAGGTGTGGATGGAGGACCATATCGCCGCCCTGCAGATCTCGGCGGGTGACAGCATCTTGGTTTCCGCCCAGGACATTGCCTGGGCTCTAGTAGAATGGACCTTGACTTGTAAAGGTGGTGGCTTGCCTGCTTCTACATAGGCCACCTTGATGACTTCTTTGATCAAGCGGGCTATGGTTGCTTGCGAGGCCACTTTCCCTTTCTTCTTCCCGCTGTGAAGGACGAATAGGTGGTCCGTCTTTCATACAGATTCCGACCTTTCCAGGTATCGGACTAGGAGTCTGCCGACTTTGAGATGGCGTAGACTTCGAGCCTCTTCCGAATTCTTATGCTCATCTGGCGATGGTAGTGCGATGATTTGGTTGAGATGGAAGTGAGACACCACTTTGGGGAGGAATGACGGAACTGTGCGAAACTGGATGGTTCCCAGGGTGAGTCTGAAGAACGGCTCTCGGCAGGACAGTACTTGTAGCTCGGATATACGATGGGCCGAACAGATTGCCAGCAGGAAGGCTATCTTCAATGTTAATAGTCGGAGAAACAGGCTGCGGAGAGGTCTGAAGGAGGTTCCTGCTAGGAAATCTAGGACTAGGTTGAGGTTCCAAAGAGGCACCGGCCACTTTAGGGGTGGTCGGATCTGCTTGACTCCTTTCAGAAAGTGGGAGACATCCGGGTGAGAGGCTATGATGTCGCTCTCACTCTTGGTTCCATAGCATGACAATGCGGCCACCTGTACCTTGATGGAGTTGAGAGAGAATCCCTTCTTTAGGCCGTTCTGCAGTAATTCCAAAATCGCAGGAATTTTGACTGAGCGTGGTATGTCGTCGCGGTCCTCGCACCAGGCTTTGATTACTCTCCAAATCCTTATGTATGTTAGGGATGTGGAGAACTTGCGTGCTCGGAGTAGGGTGTCAATTATTGCCCCCGAGTATCTGCTCTTCCTCAGGCGAGTCCTTTCAATGGCCAGAACGTAAGAAAGAATCGAGCTGGATCCTCGAAGATCGGTCCCTGTTGGAGCAGGTCTCTGTGTGGAGGAAGTGGAAGGGGGCTCCCTGTCAGCAGTCTTCACATGTATGTGTACCATGGTCTTCTTGGCCAGTCCGGGGCCACTAGAAGTACTGGTCCCCTGTAGTGTTCTATCTTGTGGATGATTGTGCCCAATAGGGGCCATGGCGTGAAGGCGTATAACAGAGTTTCCTGGGGCCAGGTCTGTACCAGGGTATCAGTTCCCTGAGACTGGGGTTCCCGCCTGCGGCTGAAGAAACTGGGTACTTGGGTGTTGGACCGGTTTGCCAGGAGGTTCATGGTTGGTGTTCACCAACGGTTTACTATCAATTGGAATGCTGTGGTCGACAGCTCCATTCTCCTGGGTCTAGACTTTCTCTGCTGAGGTAATCCGCAGCCACGTTGTCTTTCCTGGCGATGTGGACGACCGAGATCTCTTGAAGATTTGCTTCCGCCCATGACATTAGGAGGTCTAATTCCAGAGATACCTGTTGGCTTCTGGTTCCTCCCTGACAGATGATGTAAGCCACTGTTGTGGTGTTGTCCAACATTACTCTGACCGCTTTGTCTTTGAGTCTGTGACCGAACCGTAGGCAGGCTAGTCTGACGGCCCTGGCTTCTAGGAGATTGATGTTCCATCCCGACTCTTCCTTGTTCCATTGCCCTTGGGCGGTTAGCTCCTGGCAGTGTGCTCCCCATCCTCGTAGGCTGGCATCCGTAGTGAGCAGGATCCAGGTTGGTGAGGATCGTCTCATTCCCTGGCTCAGATGGCCTTCTTGTAGCCACCATCGTAGTTGGGCCTGAACTCTGTCCGGGAACTGAAGATGTACGGTGAGTTCTGGGTCAGTGGATTCCATCGTGATAGTAGTGAGCATTGTAGGGGTCTCATGTGAGCTCGTGCCCATGGCACTACTTCCAGTGTGGATGCCATGAGGCTGAGGACTTGTAGGTAGTCCCATGCTGTGGGATGAGGTTCACTCAACAGGGTTCGTAACTGGGTCATCAGTTTTGATCTCCTTGTCGGTGTCAGGATGACCTTGTCTTGTTTGGTGTCGAACCGGACTCCCAGGTATTCTAGAGATTGGGAGGGCTGCAGACAGCTCTTGTTTGTGTTGACCACCCACCCAAGGCTCTCCAGTAGAGTTTTGACTCTGTTGGTTGCCTGGTGGCTTTCCTTGATCAGCCAATCGTCTAGATAAGGGTGCACGCAGATTCCTTCCTTCCTCAGTGTTGCTGCCACCACCACTATGATCTTGGTGAACATCCGGGGTGCAGTGGCTAACCCAAATGGTAGTGCACGGAACTGATAGTGACGGTCCAGGATCGAGAAGCGTAGAAAACGCTGATGATCTTGATGGATCGGAATGTGTAGGTAGGCTTCCGACAGATCCAGGGATGTAAGGAACTCTCCCGGTTGTATCGTCCTTATTACCGAGCGTAGGGCTTCCATGCGTAAGGTGACGGGTTGACCGCCTTGAGGTCCAGAATGGGTCTGAACGTTCCTTCTTTCTTGGGGACGATAAAATAGATGGAATAATGTCCAGTATTTATTTATTGTGGAGGCACCGATGTTATAGCCTCTAAGGCTAGCAATCTGGTCAGTGTAGCTTCCACTGCCATCTTCTTGGAAGAGTCGTGGCAGGGGGATTCCACAAACTTGTCCAGAGGGAGGTGGTGGAAATCCAGGTAATATCCCTCTCGAATGATGGATAGGACCCACTTGTCCGAAGTTATCTTGACCCATCTTTGGTAGAATAGGGCAAGTCTGCCTCCTATGGCTTCTTCCTTTGGACGGGTCGGCTGATTTTCATTGTGAGGTGCAGCTGGGCCCTGGGCCCGAGCTGGCTCCCCTTTTGTTGTGCTTGTTCCAAAAGGACTGGCTTCGGCCTGCGGGGCGGGCCACTTGATATGTGCTTCTATATGGGTTGAAGCGCTGTGATCCTCTGCCCCTGGAGGTTCGGGGGAAGGATCGCTGGTTTCTCTTATTCCTGTCCTCCAGTAGCCGCAGCAGTGGGGACTCACCCCATTTGTTGGCTAGTTTCTCTAATTCGCTTCCGAACAGGAGTGTTCCCTTGAAGGGCATCCTTGTGAGTCTCGTTTTGGAGGATGCGTCTGCCTACCAGTTTCGGAGCCAGAGTTGTCTTCTGGCTGCCACGGCGGATGACACTCCTCTAGCTGCGGTGTGCACCAGATCAGAAGCGACATCCGCGAGGAATGATACTGCTGGTTCCAGGGCCTCTCCAGGAGTGTTGGTCCTGGTCTGTGATAAGCAGGCTTGTGTCACCTCGGCACAGCAGGCCGCGATCTGTAAAGACATAGCAGAGACGTCAAAGGACTGTTTGAGGGTAGACTCCAGACGTCTGTCTTGAGCATCCTTGATTGCTGCTCCTCCCTCCACCGGGATAGTAGTGCGCTTCGAGACCGTGCAGACCATGGCATCCACTTTCGGACATGCCAGGAGATCTTTGGCGGCTGGGTCCAGAAGGTACATGGCTGCCAGAGCCTGCCCCCTTTGAACGTAGTTTCCGGGGCATCCCATTCCAGGTCAATTAGTTGCTGGACAGCTTGTAATAGTGGGAAATGACGGGAGGTCTGATGGAGTCCTTTTAGTAGGGGGTTCATCTTAGGTTCCCCTGAGGCACTTGTGCCCAGGATAGCAAGCTCTTTTAAGCTGTGTGTGACCAGGTCTGGAAGCTCGTCCTTGGTGGAGAAACGTCTCATGGTTCGGTGGAGCTCTGACCTGGAGGGAGTTCCCCTTCCTGCAGGGGTTCTGAATCCTCATCCGAGTTGTCAGTGTGCCCGAAGGTGGGGCTACTGGTGGGTATAGAGGGTCCCGGGATGTTGAGGTCCTCTGGTGGAGCTTGTGGCCGTATTATGGGAGGCCCCCGTTGCATGTGGACGAAGGTATGCAGACCTTTGAAGAATTCCACCCAGGAGATAGATGCTGGGTCTAGACTAAGGGGCGCCGTGTCCCTGGGGAGCCCCGTTTGAGGGGGGTACCGCCGTGCAATGCTAGGTCCAGCGTACTGTTTGAGAGGTTGGAACCCGGTACCGGCTGGGGAGAGCCGTGAGTTGGATCCCCTAGGGTCTCTTCGCACTGTACACACAGGGCCGTGGCCTCCTCATGCTGTGCAGCTCTAATGTGGCATGCTGGGCAAAGGCCCTGAGCCTTGAGTTTCTTTTCCAGTGGTGCCATGGCTTGTGCGCGTAAAATACAGTTGTGCGCTCCGGTGTGTCGAAGTTATGCGCGCTCAGGGGATGTGCGTGCTGTTGTGCACACAGATCGAAGTTATGTGCCCGGCACAGTAAGCGCGTAGCTATGCGCTTCGCTTGTCCGCACAACACCTCTGTGCACACGGATTGGAACGGCGGATAGGGCAGCAAACAGATCAAAATGGTGATGGCGACCACGCGGACAATATGGCGACCACCTCAGAGGGTCTCTACGTGGGAGGACCCTCGGATCTGACCGGGGTCTAGCCCTGCTAGGGCAGATCAACCCGGTGGCACTGGTCCCGGCTGGCGACCTGTGCGGCTCCTCAAGCTTCAGAGACCGGAGACTTTTAAATAGATTTCTACCTTACCTTGTCTCGGCGCTTCCCGGTCTCGTTCCAGGCGGTCTCCGGCTGCAGGGGGAGAGAGAAAATACCTTCACCGCCGTGCTCGAAGTTGCACCCGCTGCCTCTCAACCTCACCCAATGTCAGGGGCTAGGTCCCCGCCGAGGGTCAGCCGCCGGACCGAGGCTTACCTCCGAGGGATCGCGGAAATCACCTTGAGAAATCTCAACTGGGGGAGGGACCCAATGGGTGTCACTGCGGAAGAGCACGGCTCACCTATAGAGGTAAGATTCTTCTTATTTTGGTCTTCTTTGGTAAAATTGCTTTAATGCTGTGCGAGCGTGCATAGAGTCGCTAACTGCTATGGCGATGGAAAATACTGAAGAGCTGCATTTCCTGCAGGGGTATATGTACTAGGGCTGACATCAGATTGAAATCTGATCCTTCTCCAACTGCTATCAGGAGTACACTATACCCATTGGTCCCGAGTCCATCTACTACACACTAGGAAATTTATTTTAATTACAAAGATCTACTTTAACAACAAGTAAGTGTCATTCTACACCTATTATTAAACTTCATACAGTGACAAAAGTACATGTGAAAATAATGTAGTTACTATCATTACAGGACAGCATGGAATACCCACAGCTGGGAGTCAACAACTCTGCTGGAGGTTTTCAGGAATGTTATTAGAGATCCGCTTGTGCTAGACTCAAATGCATAAATGAACTCTCATGCTAAAGGTTTAAGAGAAATGCATTACGTAAGAATGTGTGGAAACTGCATAATACAAAGATAAAAAATGCTAGAGACTCCAGCAAAATGAAGAATACAGGAGCTGAAAATGTCTTGAGACTCCAGCAGCGCGATACAAAGGCAGAGAATGCCAGGGACACAAGCAAAATACAGAGACTGAAATGTCAGAGATGTTAGTAAAATACAACCCTGGGGGCTCAACATATTGACATTGTGAAGAGTATAAAGCAAAACCCCAGTTATAAGCTACAGACTGTTCTAGCTGTCAGGGTAAGGTTTAAAAGATAACTCTCTCTTTAGAAACATAAAAATGATTTCAGACTGTATGATGTTATACATTACCATTAAGAACAAGTCTTGACAATAAATACACATCGATTGCATTCCTTATAAACTTAGGTAGCAGCTAATACTGAACTCCTTCCGTTCTCTGGAAGCAGCCATTTTTTTTTAAATTGCAGTGTTGAACAGAGTTGTGGGAGATGTAGTTCCACAAGTTTCTTTAAACCATAGATGCTTGCTATTATGCTGTTCTAGGTGCCATCTGCAGGACGAGTACAGGAGCCTTGTGCACAGCTGAAACATGAAAAATGCGTGTTTTCTTCAGTTGGTCAACGAGGAAAAGGGCTTAGTTTAATGTAATTGTTGGCATAAAATTCCATGCATTTATATTCATATTTTTATAATAATAATATTGCAGGAAAATATCTGCCCAGGGGATTTTTCAAAACTGGCCCATGGGGTATCTGAAACCCTCATGCACTTTCCCTGCAGCACATGTATCTTCCAGCCACGGCAAGATGGGCTCTGCTATGGCCTCGCTGGCTTCCAGGGCCGGTGCTAGGTTTTCTGCTGCCCTGGGTGAACAATTACTGTGCTGCGCCCCTGCCCCCCACCTCCCCCCACATCATCCAGTCTGTATCCCGCGCCCATAAAAAAAAAAGGCCAGCTCCCTCCAGCAATCTATATTGTTAAAAACTGACACCCCCCAAACGGCACTCATAGTCAAGGGAAGGGTATTAGGTACCCTAAGCAGAACCTTACAGCGTTGCACATACACAATTCAATTATGCATTTATAACAGATTTTGCATGAAAAAAGAACATTCAAAAGTAAAGTCTTCTGAGGCAAAATATCACTTACAACATGCATATTATATTTACATGCACTACTGTGATGCCATTGCCAACCAGAAAATCCTGCAAAAAAGACACTTGGAACTCCTATGGCATTACATTTTTTGTAATGTGTGCTGGGTATGGGCTTGGCCCTCAAAAAGCCATGAATAAACAGAATTACCATTACAATATAGTAAACCTCCCATACCAAAACAACCCTAACTGCCAGCGCTCAAACAGTAACAATCTTTTCTATGAAAAGATAACACTGCACATATTAGTCCTGGGGGGATTCTGCACTACTGCGGAGCGCAGAATTTGTGCAAAATTTCCCCCTCCCCCCTCGCGCAGAAAATGGCAGAGGAGACCCCAGCATGCCATGAATGGAGCGCACGAAGATGAAGGTCCCAGCATGCCATTCGCAGCAAAGATGAAGGCCCCCGGGTACCGCAGGACGTGTTCCGCCTGCAGCGACGATGAAGGTCCTGGTGCGCATTTCGCGACAAAGATGAAGGCCCCCGTGTGCCGTGAATGGAGTATGCTCTGCTCGCAGCAACGATGAAGGCCCTGGCGTGCCTTTCGGGGCGAAGATGAAGGCCCCTGTGTACCGCGAACGGAGTATGCTCTGCTCGCAGCGAAGATAAAGGCCCTGGTGAGAGTGTGTGCGTGAGAGGAGAGGGAGAGGGGTGTGAGAAAGGGGAGGGGGTGTGAGGGAGGGGAGGGGGTGTGAGAGGGGAGGGGAGGAGGTGTGAGAGAGGAGAGGGAGTGAGAGAGAGCATAGGAGGTGAGACAGCAGGAGGAGGGGTATGCTTGAGTGTGGCTGCCAGAGAGAGGGAGCCTATATGAGGAGATTGTGAAGGAGTGTGTGTGTGTGTGTGTGTATGTGTGTGTGAGAGATTGGGAGCGCGTGTGTATGAAAAAGCGATCATGTGTATGTGAGGGTGCTAGCTGTGTGAAGGGATTGTGTATGTGTGAGACAAAGCCTGTGTGAAGGGGTGCATGAGAGAGAGACATAGGTAGCCTGTGTGATGATGTATCTGTGAGAGAGCAAGGGAGCTTGTGTGGGTGTGTATGCAAGAGAGAGGAAACCTGTATGAGGGGATATGTGCGAGAGTGTGAGGGAGCCTGTATGAGGGTGTGTGTATGTGCACTAGAGAGAGGGAGCATGTGTGTGAGAGAGGGAGGGACAGAGGGAGCCTGCGTGAGGGGCAGTACTGAGAACAGGGTCAAACTCTGGGACTGGCAATAGAGTGGAAGGGGTTGATCATAGAGGTGGAGGGGAGAGATACTGACAGGTGGAGGAGTTGGGGCCTGAGAGGGCAAAGTGACCAGGGGAGTAGGGAGAGCGAGTGGAAGGGACACTCTTACAGTGAATTTCTAGGGAAATTCTGCTCAAAATATTTAAAATTCTGCATCTCTAAGTAATAACGTTTTTCTGTATTAATTTAAAATGTAATTACCATATTTTTCGCACTATAAGACGCACCTAGGATTTAGAGGAGGAAAATAAGAAAAAAAAATTCTGCCCCATGACGGGCTCTGGCCGTCCGTGGGTTAATTTTTCTGTTTTGTTTTTTATAGTAAGGCAGAGAACATCCACACAGGTACTCACACTCACTGGTTTTCTCTCCCTCACATACATACATAGGCTCTTTCTCCTCCCCACATACACCCACAGGCTCTTTCACACTCACTAGCTCTCTCCCCCACTCCCACACAGGCTCTCGCACATACAAGCTCTCCCCCCTCCCCCCCCCCCCCCACACACACTCACTGGCTCTCCCTCACATATACACATTCCCACAGACAATCACACACTCTTTCTTCCTCATACACACAGCTCTCTCACACCAGTTATTTTAAACTTTCATGACTGCTCCAAAGTTCAATCTATATAAATAAAAATGTTAAATAGTTTGGACAAAATCGCTAATCTCAGAAACCACTGAACCAATTGCTTTCAAATTTGGACACAACCTTCATTTCGCATACAGGAAGGTTCTTCTGTACTTACATTACAGATATGTCACACCTGTGACAGGTAAAATAGGTTTAAAGATTTTTTTGAGAAAACAGCGACATCTGCTGGACATAAGCGCCATCTGTTACAGCTTACACTAACACACGCTACACTAATCATTTCGCCAGTCCAGGTCCACGTTTCACTTCCATTTTAACACATTTGCGCACTTTTTTCGCCGGAAGATAACTATTTCCTTTACAGATAAAATACCCACCACCCTCCTCACACCCCCCACACACATGCCAAATTTATTTACTTCCCAGGCCCTCACAACACATACAAAACCTGACAGAAGTCCGGGAGGCTCCAGCGGGGGGCCAGGACCGGTCCGGGACACATCTCCTGCACTACGGCCGTTGGCTGCCAGCAATCAACATGGCGCCGATGGCCCTTTCCCTTACTATGCCACTCGGGGACACCAATGGCGGCAGTAGCCCATGTGACATAGTAAGGGCGAGGGCCCCTCGGCGCCATTTTCAGGACTGGCAGCCGGTGGCCCTTTGCCCTTACTATGTCAGAGGACCTACCGCTGCCATTGCTCCACCCCACTGACATAGTAAGGGCAAAGGGCCGTCGGAACCCGTTTCAGTGCTCGCAGCCGACGGACCAACGCCAATACATCGCTCCTGGACCACTCCTGAACGCTCGCTCCACCGACTGACATTTTTATCAGGTCTCGGGGGGTCTGGAGGGTGGGGGGTGGTAATGAATTTATTGCGAACATCTTGGGAGGGGTCACGAGGGGGGGGGCAGGTTTCATTCATTCGGCAACTCTGGGGGGGGGGGGGCAGGAGAGTGTGGGGTGGTTAGTTTAAGAGAACATTTCTCATAGGGTTGATTTTTGGGGGAAGGGGGAGGTTCACACACAAATACATGCACTAAACTTGCACGATCTCGAGAATGCACCAAAATAGCCCTCCCCAGACCACAAAACAAATTTGGAAGTGCAAATTTGGTTAGGCACTCCCCTATTTGGCTACATAACGCGCACAGACGCCCAGGGACAGACCACATGTAGCACCAACAATTTAAATTTCCCAGGTCTTGGGGGGGGGGGCAGGAGGGGGGTGTTATTATTTGATTTAAAGGGTTGGGATTGGGGGGGGGTTTGGGTGGGGGGTTCCCACAGAAATAGAAAGACAAAAGCTTTCTGCTCTGAAGGGTAGGCAGTAGGCGGGGGGGGGGGGGTGACAGTGAGGGGAGGGAGAATGAGGGGGGAAGTGAGTGTCAGGGGAGGGAGAATGAGGGGAGAGGTGAGTGTGAGGGGAGAGAGTTGGAGTGGGGACAGGGGAGGGAAGGGGGGGTGAGTGACCAAGGGGGAGGAGGATGAGTGACTGAGGTAAATGAGGAAGGGGAAGGGGGAGGGGGAGGGAGGGAAAAGAACCTGACTCTGCCACTGCAACGCGTGGCCGGGTACCGCTAGTAATAAATAAAGTTATAAAGTATATAGGGCTATATTACATTGATTAGGAGAGCAATTTGCTCCTAATATTTCAACAGGTAGCCACTTAATCAGCACAGGCAGTAATTCTATTTGCTTTTCATTAATTTCAGCTGTCAAAAACTGCTAATCAGTCTGAAAATCCACATTGCTTCATATGCAAGAAACATCCTACCACAAACCACTGAACTATACCAAGAAGCAGAAAAGCAAAGGTCTGCGCCGTGTCCTCCATCCCAAGCAGCACACCACCCTCACGATTCTCCAGTAAATCCAAACAAATGAGAATGGCCCGCCCCAACCACAAACGCCAACGCCATGCATCGTCCCCCGCTGGCAGAGCCCGAGCTCCCTGCCAGTCTGCCGCTCCCGGGGCGCATCCCACCTCGAAGGTCGGCGTGGCGCAGGTCAAACATCAGCTGCCCACACACGGACACATGCGAGTAGGTTTAAAAATCTATCCCTTTGTGAAGTAGCACAAACCCCTGCAAAAAAAAAAAGGCATCTAGAACCTTGCCATACCATATAACAGAACTGACTCTTAGGACTCAAATAATAGCAACCTTATGAAAAAGACAACAATGCAAATACTACATCAGGCCCTAGAACATTAATGCACCACCTACTGGGAAAGCAGAATGAGCCAGACTGCTACAAATCTCTACAGAGAAACTTCATGCTAGCAGCAATACTGCACCTCAGTCATACACAGGCAGAACACAGACTGAGCCTTACCTAATACAGAAATAAGGGGTGACAAATTAGAAATAGAAACATGCAAACAAAACTGAAATAGAAAGCCTGGTGAACAAAATACAAAATTATAAGAAATGCATATAACCAAAGATGGCATATTCCTTTGCAAAAATCTCAACTTTTTTTTTTTTTTTACCTTTATTTGTTCTTTTTATTTTTCTAATCAGTTGGTCTAGGTCTCTTTTTTTCACTTTCCCCTTGTCAGTCTTTTCCTAATTCTTTTTCCAGAGTCACTCCCTCAGTCAAGCTTTCCTAAGGTGATATCTGCGGATCCCTCCCTCTGTAGAGTGCCTCAGTCCGGTAGCTGGTGTTCCGGCATGGACTTAGTTGTAGAGAGAGAAACAGCTGAGAGGCTAGCAGGTGCAGGAAGCCGAGCACGGTGGTGAAGGCCTTTGCCCTCTCCCCCTGCAACCAGAGACCGACTCTGTACTTGGCTGAGACGGACTGAGCTCAGGTAAAGAGTAAATATTGAAAAAAAAAAAAAAAAGCGGGAGATAATTTTAGGGATTCCATTCCCCTTCTGGTCTCCAAGCTCGGCACGCCAATCTGGCATCCATTCCCGTCTCCGGGAGAGCTTGGGGAGTCCTGGCAGCTTGGCGTGTTGAGCAGTTTTTTTGGCTAGTCCTTGCTCTCAGACTTTGCTTAGATGCTGCATGGTAGGCCATGGCGGCGTTTGTACAAGTCTGCGGCAAAACTGTGTCTGACGTTGGTTTGTGCTTACGTGCCCGGGTGTGGACTAGGGTGGGCTCTCAGATAGGCGCTTAGGTGGGCATGCAGGTGGGTGTCTACCTGGACCTCGTATAGGGCACTGATATTTTGGGCGTCCTTAGTGTGTGCTTATTGGACAGAGCTTGTTTTGGGTGCCCTGCCCAGGCTCACTTGTGCAGGTGCGCAGCTGGGCACACAATTGTCAGATGCTTTTGGGAGCATGCTGCTAGTGGGTGTTTCCCTGTCCCAGAGGACAGTTTCTTCTGTACAGTACCCTGTAGGCTGAAGGCAATGGTTAAATAGTTCCATAATTGATTAGGCTGAAAGAAGACCAGACATCCATCGTCCAGACTTATTTTAATTGCCTCACAGCTCTCTCTATGCTGAGAAAGGTAAAACTCTCCCTTGTCATCCACCTACCACTTCATATAGAGCAGGATATAAATCTCATAAATAAAAATGTAGCGAGCTCACAACCTGGGTTTGAGTACAGGGAAGTTATGTTACACTTCTGCTCGCAGGCCAGCCACAAGCAGGTGTTTACCTTTGCGGTCTGGAGGGCGCTGATGTTTCCTCCCTTCACTGTGGCAGGGAGCCGCGGACTTCGGTGCTTCCTGGCGCGGCATGGAGCCGCTCTCATTGGGACCCTCTCGTGGCAGGGAGTGCCACCGACGCCCTCTTTAGCCTTGCAGCCCAGAGGCCACAGTCCCCGTACTCGTCTGCGCGGCAGGGGCCGCCCTCAGCTGATTCTCAGCAGCCTGGATGCTGCCGCTATCATCGGAGCCTGCGCAGAGGCCCAGCTTCTCCCTGCACTGCTCAGCAGCAGCATGGCCGCTGACCATGATTCTGATACTTCCTGTTCCTGTCTTCCTAAGGCGCGGACCGTGCCTCCTTCATAGATTTAAAGGGCCCGCGGCCGGATATGCCCCGGCCGCACCTGGACTCCTCCCAGGGCGTTTCCTAATATTCAGCCCTATATAGGGCCCAGCTTCCAGTCCTTAGTAGCTTCGCAAGGAGTTAGTTCCTCTCCAGGACTTCTCGTCTCACTCCTGCTGGTATTTCCTGTTCTTTGTGGGATCCCTCATCGTTCTTCATGTTCCTGGTCTCTTCTGGATATCTCTCATCTTCTCCTGATGTTCTGTGGTATGATGTTCCTGACGTTCCTTCCTGATGCCTTGTCTCTGCTTCTGCTTCCTGGACCCATGGCTCCTCATTGCTATCTCTTCTGGTGTGCCATGTCATGTTTCGTCACCTCGTGGCATGAGCTTGTCGTCTTGTCTGCAGCGCAAGCCTCCAGAGGGTCATCCTCGCCTGAAGCCAAGTCTCGTCTTGGTCCCATGTCTCATGCCTGAAGCCAAACCTCGTCTTGGTCCCTTACCCTGAATCTCGTCACAGCCCTCGGATGTTCTTGTGGCTGCTCTGTCCATGCCTAAGACTCTGATTGAACCTGCTCCGTTCCAGCGTGGTCCGTAACCAGCCATGGGCGGCTGTTTAGGGCACGTCTCGGCGCAGGCTTCTACTGAATCTTCGCCATGTTCTGGCTTCAACTTACACGTATTCATCTGGAGTCGGCTTCGCACTCAAGCGTGGTCCGTGACCAGTCCCGTGGGTCCGCCCTGTGGTGGGCTGTGTAGAGCGCGCTGCGTCGCAGCCTCAACCCAGTGCTAGACTTTGTTCCTGAACCTTGATCTTGAGTCTTCGTGCTCAAGCTTCTCGTCTGAATCTTCACGTCCCAAACTTCTTGTCTGTGTCTTCACGTCTCCAAGTTCCTCATCTTGAGTCTTCATGTTCCAGAGCCTTTGTCTGCCCTCGTCTCCTGTACGGCCTGCTGCCTTTGCCGTTCCCAGCGGCAGATCCAGAAGGGCTTGGAGTAGTTGGAGGACCACTCAGAGACCAACCTTGCGTGGTTGGTCTCATTCAGCTGTGCAGGTCGGCAGGGGCCTGGCTTCCTGGTCTCAACCCAGGTTCGGACATGTCTCACCAGCCTCGGTACCGCCTTGGAACTCTCTAGGGTTGTGCTGTGGCCCAAGGGCACACAATCTCCTTGGAAATGGGACTGCCCTCCTAGCGCTCCCTAACAGATTGCGAAGGCCTCTGAGTTTTCCCATGCTCAAGGTCTCCATCTTCCCTAACAAGTTATAGCACTCATTTCTTCAAAACATCCACTGGCTTTTGATTTCAGTACAGTGTGCTTGCTGTTGCTAAATTTCCATCTTTATCAGTGTTCTTGGTACAGTATGCAATCCTTTTGTAAATCTCCCCCTTGTTAGTATTATCGATGCAATATGTGCTCCTTTGGTAAATCTGCCCCTTTTCGGTGTTATCGGTGCACTGTGTTCTTCTTCAGCAAATCTGCCCTTTGTCAGTGTTATCGATGCAGTTTGCGCTCCTTTGGTAAATGTCCCTTTGTTAGTATTATCGGTACAGTATGTACTCCTTTGATAAATTGCCCCTTGTCAATGTTATCAGTGCAGTGTGTGCTCTTTCGATAAATCTGTCCTTGTCAGTGTTATTGGTGTAATGTGTGCTCCTTTCATAAATCTGCCCCTTGTCAGTGTTATCAGTGCTGTGGTTGCTTCGTCAGTAAATCTGCCTTTATCAGTATTATTGGTGTCATATGCAGTAGTTTGGTAAGTCATCGCCTTGTCAGTGTTAGCAGTACTGTGTGCACTTTTTTGGTAAATCAGCCTCTTTTCAGCATTAATGGTGCAGTGTGCACTCATCTGGCAAATCAATGTCTTTTCAGCATTATCAATGCAATGTATACTCTTTTGGTAAATCTGCCCCTTGTCAGTGTTATTGGTGCAGTGGGTGCTCTTTTGGTAAATCTGCCCCTTGTCAGTGTTATTGGTGCAGTGGGTGCTCTTTTGGTAAATCTGCCCCTTGTCAATGTTATTGGTGCAGTGTGGGCTCTTTCGGTAAATCTGCCTCTTATCTGTGTTATTGGTGTCAAGTGCACACCTTTGGTAAGTCATCATTTTGTCAGTGTTGGCAGTACAGTTGCACTCTTTTGGTAAATCAGCCTCTTTTGAGCGTTATTGGTGCAGTGTGCACTCCTTTAGCATTGCACTGTTACTGTGCCAGTGCAAACCAACACAAGTGTTTTTTTTTTCACAGCATCTTAAATATATGAAAATATAAGAAATCATAAGCACACTGCATTAACGGTGAGTGTTGAATTCAGCAGCCGTGTATGCAGGATTATTGCAAGGGATGGACAAGAAGGGAAAACGGATGTGTGGAGAGTAGGAGTTCCACATTGCCCTTTAGAGTCAGTCTGTGAGCATGTGAGAGTGAAAGGGAAGGGTGGGAACACCAAAAGCTACCCTAGGCACCATTTAGTCCATCGACTGCCCTAGGTGTACCCTGCATTAATTAAACTATAACAGCACCTGACACTACGCTCCTTTACTAGTTCAGTAAGGACCAGCAGAGATTCATTTGGGGGATGAATGCCCTACTGTTCTTATTAAATTCACAAAGGATCACAGGAGGAGGCTTCATTGTAGTCATGAATTAGGTGGTTCAGGCTGAAAACAAACGCTCACAAACAGTTTTAACTTGTAAAGATTTACCTTGTGGCAGAGGGGTTCTTCCATTAGGCACCGAGAATAAATAGTCCCCTCCCCTCACTTCTGCCCCCTTCAGCTACATTTCTACACTCCTGAGGAATAAAAGCAATCCACAAGCATCAGCTAAAAGGAATAGTTGCTAGGCGATAAAGAAGACCAATAAGATTCGTTGTCTTAAGGAGCCTGTGAGCATGCCAATTAGAATCCTTCTTTCATTCAACAATAGGTGTGTGAAAACCAATCGGTTAACGCCAGCTGCACAGGGGGTGTATCATGATTGCTAGTTTCTCTGAGTCTTTCAATAAATGATAGTATACAGATTTCCAGTTGCCCTGTTGGTCCCGGAGAAAACGGAAAGCTGGATGTTTTTCTAGGTGATATCTTTTAGTTTAAACGATTTTTACTTCATCGCAAACATGTCAATAAAAAAAGGTTCCCTGTATGTACCTGGATGAGTCCAGACCGTGGGTTGAGCCTCCTGTCCAGCAGATGGAGACAGACCCAAACTGAAAGGGTATCCCATATCAGGACAGAGCCTACCCTGCATCCCTTCAGTATTCATCTGTCTCCAGCAGATGCAGGCAGCTGAACCTATGGTTCCCCTTCTTATCTTCTTTTCCTGCAGGGATCTTATACCTTTCTTTGCAGGATCAAGCAAGTATTAGCTCTTGTTTACATTAAAAAAAAAAAAGGAAAATTACAATTGAAATATTTCTCTCTATTTTTCTGGGAGTCCTGTCTCCTCATTCTGCTGGAGACCTAGGGGGGCTTGCCCCTTGATATCTTCAGCCTAGGCACCTAATTCCCAGTGACCTTCTGGGGTAATACTGGTGGTCCAGTCAATCCCCTTTGGCTGGCTGTCCACATAGGGCCTGGGAAAGGAAAGCTTTCCTCTGCACTGCAGTTTAAAAAAAAAAAAAAAGGAAGAATTTTTTAAACTGAGCCCTATTTTAGTAATTTAAGAACTGTGGACAGCGTGCAGCGTTCATTCTCTGCCTCCGCTGACCAGCCAGCACAGCACAGCTCAGCTGTTTTTCTCTGCACAGTGATTTTTTTTCTAACGGCTGATGCTGCGTTCCAGCGTCTGTAATGCCTGCGGGGAGCCTGCCACGAGGCTCTCCCGCAGAGGCCTCTGCTCCGGGTGCCTGCAGGGTGGGGAGGGCCCCTCGGCACCCACAACTACTGCGACCCGGGGATAATCTGCACGCCGCATGGCCAGGCCGTTCCCGACCTGAAAAACCGTGGGAATGGTGGCCATTTTGGAAACAATCTCTGATGCTGAAACGGGGCTGCAGGAGGAAGGTGAACCCGATTCTTTAATTTCTCCACCAGATTTGAGCCCCCCTCATCCCCCGGAGGGGGTGCCTGAACTTCTCCCCCCCTGGGAAGGCAAAGTCTCGTTTTTCCATCAAGTTTGTGCTCCTTATGCACAAATCTTATCTTGCTAGTCTACAGGAGGAGGAGGAGGACCCCCCCTAGGGCCCCCCGCCTAAGAACCCATGGGTTTCTTCTCTGCAACCTCCTAAGGAGCCGGAAGGGCAGGGCTCCATTAGAATTAGGGTGGTCCTGGGGGCTCTGCCGCCTCCGGACCACCCTCAGCCGCCGTTGGTCCCAGATCCAGATCTGGATGCTGATCCTCTGCTTCCCAAACCCCCCCCCCCCCTTTGAGGGGGACGATCCACGGGTGCTCCGCATATTTCAAAGGGAGGAACTAGAACTGCTCATTCCCTTCATTCTGCAGGAACTGGGAACTGAGGCCCCCTGAGGATACGGTTTCGGCTGCTATGCCTCCTAATGCGGACCCAGTCCTGGCGGGACTTAGGGCTCCCCCACGTACGTCCCTAATCCATCCCATGCACAAGCTGATGCTTCTTCGGGAATTGGAGTCCCTGGAGGCAGGACTCTGAGTGGGTAGGGCTATGGACAAGCTCTATCCTCTCCTTGAGGTCTGCTTGGATATGCTTAAGATACCCAAGGTGGATTCCTCCGTCTCTGTGGTTACCAAGCACACCACCATCCCGGTGGTGGGGGCTACGGCACTGAAGGATGTTCAGGACCGCAAATTGGAATTTTATCTAAAGCGCATCTTTGAAGTCTTGTCATTAGGAGTTTGGGCGACAATCTGCAGCAGTCTCATGCAGCGGGCAAGCCTCAGGTGGGTTCAACAGTTACTCAGAACCCAAGACCTCCCGTCTGCAGATGCGGAGCAGGCGGATTGGCTAGAAGGTGCGATTGCGTATGGGACTGATGCCCTTTATGATCTTCTACGGGTGCAAGCCAGAGCCATGGTCTCCACAGTCTTGGCCAGGCGTCTCCTCTGGCTGAGAAATTGGTCTGCGGATGCCTCTTCTAAGGCACAGTTGGGCACTCTCCCCTTCAAGGGTCAGTTGCTTTTGGTGAGGACCTAGAGTAGCTTATTAAATCTCTGGGGGAGAATAAGGTTCATAAGCTGCCGGAGGACTGACTGAAACAATCTAAGGCTTTCTTTCCTTCCCGCACTCTCTTCAGAGGTCAACGTCGATATAACAGCAGGGCACGGGGCTCCTTTCCGAGAGTCAATGCTTCCAGAGCACAATCCTGGTCTCATTCCTTTCATGGACATCGACCCTTCCGGGATGCTAGCCAGCAACACTCAGCCACAAAGTCCTCTTCGCAATGAAATGCGGCCGTCCCATTCCTCCATTCGAAACGTAGGTGAACGACTGTCCCTCTTTGTTGAGGAATGGGCCAAGATCACGACGGATCAGTGGGTCCTAGAGGTAATAGAAAAAGGTTACGCATTAGAATTTGCTCGAGACCTACCGGACCTTCACCTAACCTCTCCCTGCTGAAGTTGAAAGAGGCCTGCAGTCGACCAGACCCTGAGCAGGCTGTTGGAACTGGGTGCCATAGTTCCAGTTCCGGTGGAGGAACAAGGGTCTGGCAAATATTCTGTATACTTCATTGTTCCCAAAAAGGAAGGCTCTTTTCGTATGTGAGCCCACCCCCCTACCTGTTCATTGTATTTTCCGCTCTTTAGTTATGATGTAAACCGATATGATGCGCCACTAATATCGGTATAAAAAAGTTATCAAATAAATAAATAAATAAATTTTGGATCTCAAGAGTGTCAACCGGGCTCTCAAGGTTCCCCATTTTTGAATGGAAACCCTAAGGGCTGTAATAGCGGCGGTTCACTCAGGCGAATTCCTGGCATCACTCGACCTGACTGAGGCCTACTTGCACATTCCGATTCGCCTCGACCATCAGCAGTATCTCCGGTTCGAGATCCTGGGCCAACATTTCCAGTTTCGAGTGCTTCCATTCGGTCTTGCCACGGCGCCGCGCACTTTCACCAAGGTCATGGTGGTAGTGGCGGCCTCTCTTCGTCGGGACTGAGTTCTGGTCCACCCTTACCTGGAAGATTGGCTCATCCAGACCAAATCGCAGTCTCTCTGCAAGCTGGCAGTCGACAAGGTCCTGACTTGTCTGACCTCCCTTAGGTGGATAATCAACTTTCCCAAGAGCAAGCTTCAGCCAACCCAGACCCTGGAATTTTTGGGGGCGAAATTCGACACTCGAGTCGGCAAGGTGTTCCTTCCAGACGCACGGGCGCTCAAACTCAGGGACCAAGTGCGCAATTTTTGCTCTGCCCACAGCCTGGGACTACCTCCAGGTGTTGTAATCTGAAGCCATATGGGAGGAGCAATCAGATATAGATCTGTACTAGTTAGACTGCGGAGTTAGTAATCTGTTGTAAATGCTCCTAAAGAAAGCTGGGAGATGGCAATCTGTTAGCATTCTGTTAACATTTCTGCTAGGAATAGCAATCTGTTAATATTGGCTCCTATAGAAGGAGGAGTCAGGAATCTTATAGTGTTTCAGATATGGTCTTGCTACGTAGTTAGCAATCTGTTCAGGATCTGATATAGTTGTGGGTGGATTCCTGGGCCGGTGGCAGATGACCACGCCCCAGGGAGGATATCCCGAGAGGGACCACCGGCTAGGCTTTAGTATTTATTTATTTATTTATTTAAAGGATTTATATACCGGAGGTTCCTGTATAATATACATATCACCCCGGTTTACAATGAACAGTAAATATCGCTTCAAGTTAGAGGCTTACAATGAACATGGTTAATCCAAATAACAGGGAAATATATATAATAATGTTAACAATTAAGAAGTAATAATAAATAGATAATAACAATAAATACATAAATAAAATAAAAGAAGTAAATAGAAATAAATAAGTAACTAACAGTAAACAGTATGGAGACAGACACACATAGTTCTTTTATTAAACAAGTTTTTGAAACCACCAGAGGTGGCAGTAGTGAGCTGATATGCCCGGCAGGGCTGTAGTCCCTCAGGTACTGGAACAGCGATCCAGGATGGCTGAGCTGTTGAGAAACCGTAGAAAGTGAGTAGGCAGAGTTGACAGAGTTCATGAACAGAACTAGATGACAAAACTCGCATAAGGTTTCAAGGAAGCTCAGGAGCTGGAAAGGTTTAGGCCCTCCAGGAGCGAGTACCTGGTTCCAGGGAAAGCTCTGAGAGAGCGATGGTAACTCACAATTGTTTGTGGCAGTGATAGCTTCCAGGCAGTAGAGAATCTTCAGAGTGTCCGGGAACATGGGCCCTCGAGGGGCGAGAACCAGTTCTTATCTGTAATCTGAAAGTAAAGAAAAGAGCAAGGCCCCAGAGGAGCGGGTACCTCTGGTAAGTCCGAGGAGGCAGAGTAGCTTAGGATAGCAAAACCCTTCCCTTGCTAACTCAATCAGATAGCGAAATAGAGACCTTTAAATATTGGAAGTGGATGACGTCATCTCAGGGGGATGTCCCTGAGGTTCGCGCCCTTGCTGGTACTTCAATCAGAACGCGCGCATGCGCCCTAGTTCCTCAGGCAACGTGGCGGATCTGCATTGTCGAACCGGTCCGGAGACGGCATGGAGACGCCGCGGCAGCCAGCCATCTATCAGACCCAGAGGGAGTCGCCACAGAGGTAGAGAGGGCGGAGTGAGGGCGTCAATCAGCGACGGTCGCAACAGTACCCCCCTTCAAAGGGCGATCTTCTCTTCGGGTACCAGGCTTTGGTTTGGAAGGATGCGCGAGGTGGAACTGATGAAGCATCTCTCTGTCCAAGATATTGGTCTGAGGCTCCCAAGAGATTAAATCGGGGCCGAAGCCTTCCCAAATCAGGACGTATTCAAAAGTTTTGCCTCTGTTACAAACATCCAGAATCTCTTTGATCTTAATTTCTAATTCGTCTTCTGCATAGATGACAGGTGGATCTTGAGATTTGGAAGAATCTTGCAGAGTGTTATTGATGATATCAGCAGCAATGGATTGAGCTGCTGTGGACGTCACTGAAGGTTTCAGTGGAAGTGGTGATGTTAGGGTACATCCAAGACCCACTTCTAAAGATAACTCTCCAGTACAAGTTGCTGGATGAGAGTTGATGGCGTCGCCAGCAGATGCAGACTGGCTGGTTGCCAAGAGTAACTTCTTCTGGTCTAGAGATATTGAAGGACATTCACTAGGTATTGTATCGTCTTCGTCTCGAGATATTGAAGTACATTCACTGAGCATTGTATCGTCTTCGTCTCGAGATATTGAAGAACATTCACTGGGTATCGTATCATTTTCTCTTCCCCCTAAGCAAAAGTCTGCACCAGCTGACAGTCCTTCTGGAGATTTTCTTCCATGTTTTCCAACATTGCTTTATTCTCAAAAGATGAGAGAGGGTACATCCTACCCTTCGGTGGCTCAGTGTTGGGCTTCAGTCTTATGGCACAGTCATCGGGCTCCAGTGGAGGAAGAACATCAACTACTTCTTTAGAAAATATATCCACGAAGGGGATGTACTGGAGCAGCAACCCCGGTACTGCTGGGGTCGCAGGCGTGTCTATAACAGGCGATATCTCCTTAAGGCATCTCCCATGACATTCTGGGCCCCAGTGGGAGAGATCCAGAGATGCCCAGTCAAATTGGGGTTGGTGTACTTGCAACCAAGGTAACCCCAGGACGATAGGGTGCACAGCCTTTTCCAGTACAAAGAAGGAGAGCGACTCCGTATGGAGAACTCCGGTGCGGAGAGTAACTGATTTGGTTTGGCAAGTCACGTCTCCCGGTAAGGGCTCTCCATGAATGGAGGATAACCGTAGTGGATCTTTCAACTTGATGAAGGGGATCCTCAAATATTCCACTAGCCTCCAGCCCCTGAGTCCACCAGGGCAGGAGTCTGAACCGTGACTGGTCCATAGGTCAAGGAGACTGGGAGAGAGAGCATACGAGAAGGCACAGTAAGGCCTAAGAACAGTCCTTCTGCAGGACTTTTGCCTATCCATCCTTTTGGACAAATGGAGCATGTGGAGACATCATGGCCAGGCTGACCACAGTACATGCATGGGCCGTGCTTCTTCCGAAATCTTATTTCCTTGGAGGTCAAGTGTCCATGACCAAGTTGCATTGGTTCATCTTTATCAGCAGCAGAAGTTACTGGAACCATCTGAGGTGCAGTGGAAGTTCTAGCCTGTTTCAACCCAAGTAACACCTTAGGCCGGAGTTCCTTCACCTTGTCTCGGAGCCGGTGATCAATCCGAGTGGCCAAGGCTATTAATTCGTCCAGCAAGTCAGGTGTCTGGCGAGTGGCCAGCTCGTCCTTTAAGCAGGTATCCAGGCCTCTGCAGAAGAGAGTCTTGAGACAATTGGTGTCCCAGCGAAATTCTGCTGCAAGAGTCTTGAATTCTATGGTGAATTCAGCCAGTGATCTGTTGCCTTGCTTCAAGTCCACCAAAGC
Organism: Rhinatrema bivittatum; assembly: GCF_901001135.1. Lineage (NCBI taxonomy): Eukaryota > Metazoa > Chordata > Amphibia > Gymnophiona > Rhinatrematidae > Rhinatrema > Rhinatrema bivittatum. The sequence continues at coordinate 239,247,010 of NC_042619.1, read as the reverse complement.
AAACCCGGCAACAGAAATACGAGCAGGGTCATCAAAGACGGATTTAAACAGGTCCATAAATCCTTCTATGTCCTGCAAAATGGGTCCTTGCGTTCCCACAAGGTAGATGCCCATGATAGAGCTCTCCCATCCAAGTATGACAAGATGTAGGTGGTCTTCGAAAGAGCCGTAGGAAATAAAGGTGGCTGTAAGGTGAAGTGCATGCAGCACTGGTGTAAAAAGCCCCGGGTCTTCTGGATTTATCCGGAAAAGCGGATAGGAGCTGCCAGTGGTACAGCAGTCTTTAAAGTTACCTCCTGTAACTGACCTTCTTGGTTAGAAGCTGTGCCTTGTATCTTCTGTGTGTGTAGCTGATGAAATGCTGCAGTAAGTTTCTCCAAAGTTTCTTGCTGCTCTGAGATGTGTTGGGCCAGGCCCAGTTAGCCTGCAAAGCAGAGAGATGTGCCGGATCCATAGAGTAACAACATCCAAAGTTTATGCCAGATCCAATGGAGTTAACATCCCAAGTATAAGCCAGATCCACTGGAGTTAGCAATCTGTTGTAATCTGATGCCAGATAGGAGGAGCAATCAGATATAGATCTGTACTAGTTAGACTGTGGAGTTAGCAATCTGTTGTAAATAAACCTAAAGAAAGCAGGGAGATGGCAATCTGTTAGCATTCTGTTAGTATTTCTGCTAGGAATAGCAATCTGTTAATATTGGCTCCTATAGAAGGAGGAGTCAGCAATCTTATAGTGTCTCAGATATGGTCTTGCTACGTAGTTAGCAATCTTCAGGATCTGATATAGTTGTGGGTGGATCCCTGGGCCGGTGGCAGATGACCACGCCCCCAGGAGGATATCCTGAGAGGGACCACCAGCTAGGCTTTAGTATGGAGACAGACACACATAGTTCTTTTATTAAACAGGTTTTTGAAACCACCAGAGGTGGCAGTAGTGAGCTGATATGCCCGGCAGGACTGTAGTCCCTCAGGTACTGGAACAGCGATCCAGGATGGCTGAGCTGTTGAGAAACCGTAGAAAGTGAGTAGGCAGAGTTGACAGAGTTCATGAACAGAACTAGATGACAAAACTCACATAAGGTTTCAAGGAAGCTCAGGAGCTGGAAAGGTTTAGGCCCTCCAGGAGTGAGTACCTGGTTCCAGGGAAAGCTCTGAGAGAGCGATGGTAACTCACAATTGTTTGTAGCAGCAATAGCTTCCAGGCAGTAGAGAATCTTCAGAGTGTCCAGGAACATGGGTCCTGGAGGAGCGAATACTGGTTCTTATCTGTAATCTGAAAGTAAAGAAAAGAACGAGGCCCCCGAGGAGCGGGTACCTCTGGTAAGTCCGAGGAGGCAGAGTAGCTTAGGATAGCAAAACCCTTCCCTTGCTAACTCAATCAGATAGCGAAATAGAGACCTTTAAATATTGGAAGCGGATGACGTCATCTCAGGGGGATGCCCCTGAGGTTCGCGCCCTTGCTGGTACTTCAATCAGAGCGCGCGCGCGCCCTAGGTCCTCAGGCAACATGGCGGATCTGCAACGTCAAGCCGGTCCTGGGACGCCGGAGGGAGACGGCATGGAGACGACGCGGTAGCCAGCCGTCCATCAGACCCGGAAGGAGTCACCACAGAGGTAAAGAGGGCAGAGTGAGGGCGTCGAGCAGCGACGGTTGCAACACCAGGTTCTGGGGTCCATGGCCTCCACGATCGATCTGGTCCCTTGGGCTTTTGCGCATATGCATCCATTACAGAAAGCTTTTCTATCCCGCTGGAAGCCAGTATCGGAGCAATTTCGGACGCACCTCCCGCTCTCTGAGTTTATCGTCGCCAAGCTACAATGGTGGCTCTCGCCTGCCCACCTTCTGAAGGGGGTGTCCCTTCAGACGCCACAGTGGATCGTTGTCACAACGGACACCAGTCTCTCCGGCTGGAGAGCGGTGTGCCAGACCCAGTCTACACAGGGATTCTGGTCCCCAGTCCAATCTCGCTGGGACATCAATCGATTGGAAGCTCGAGCAGTATGCCTGGCTCTCAAGGTCTTCCTTCCTTTACTCCATCGCAAGGTGGTGCGGGTTCGCTCGGACAACACCACCACGGTGGCTTACATCAATCGACAGGGAGGCATCAGGAGTCGCCTAGTGGCTCTGGAAGCCAGCAAGCTCTTCACTTGGGCAGAGCGTCACCTAGAGCGCCTAGCGGCGTCCCACATTGCGGGAAAGGAGAATGTTCAAGCCGATTTCCTCAATCACCAGCGGTTAGATCCCGGCGAGTGGGAGTTGTCAGACAAAGCAATGAATCTAATCGTCCGCAGGTGGGGTCCCCCACACATGGATCTGATGGCCACAATGAACAATGCGAAAGTGCCCAGGTTCTTCAGCCGCAGGAGGGAACATTACGTGGAAGGATTGGATGCGCTGGTCCTTCCCTGGCCTCACGACGTTCTTCTATATGTGTTCCCTCCTTGGCCACTGGTGGGCAAAGTGCTCAGAAGAATCTAGCTCCATCAGGGTCCCATCATTCTAGTGGCTCCAGAGTGGGCCCGCAGACCGTGGTTCGTGGATCTGGTGAATCTCGCGACGGACGGCTCTCTCAGCCTCGGGCATCTCCCCCACCTTCTTCGACAGGGTCCCATATTTTTCGATCAGGTGGATCACTTTTGTCTAGTGGCCTGGCTTTTGAACAGCGGAGATTGAGAAAGAAGGGATATAAGGAGGAAGTTATATGCACTCTGTTGAGGGCCCGGAAGCTGGTTACCTCTCTCGCTTATGTCTGGGTATGGAAGGTTTTTGAAAATGCGTGTGCTGCTTCGGGAGTGTTGGCTTGTAAGGCCTTGGTTTCCCAGGGTCTCTCCAAGGGTTTGTCTTTCATTTCCTTGTGGTTGCAGGTCTCCGCCCTCAGCTCCCTCTTAGGCAACATTGACGGTTACTCAGTGGCGGCTCATCCGGATGTCGTCCACTTCCTCAAGGGGGCCAAACAGTTGAATCCGCCGATACAGGCTACTTGTCCCTCGTGGAGTCTTAACTTGGTTCTTCGGGTTCTCTGCGAAGCTCCCTTCGAACCTCTATGGAGGGCTACACTTAAGGATTTGACTCTCAAAACCATCTTCCTGGTGTCCATTTGTTCCGCCAGAAGGGTCTCGGAGCTCCAAGCTTTGTCGTGCAGGGAACCTTTTCTACGTTTTTCTGATTCAGGGGTATCCCTCAAGATGGTACCCTCCTTCTTGCCAAAGGTCGTGTCTTCTTTTCACATCAATCAGTCAGTAGAACTCCCGGCCTTTTCTTCTAAAGACATCGCAAACACATCTGGGGGTGACCTGCGGCGCCTGGATGTGAAACGGGTTTTGCTACAGTACCTCCAGGTTACAAATGAGTTCCAGGGTCTCGGATCACCTGTTTGTCCTTTGGAGTGGCCCAAATAAAGGTAATAAGGCTTCAAAGGCCACTATTGCATGTTGGCTAAAGGAGGCTATTGCATCGGCGTTCATCTGTAAGTGCCGACCGGTTCCAGAGGGCTTAAAGGCCCACTCCTTACGTTCTCAGGCCACTTCTTGGGCAGAGCATGAATCGGTCTCTCCTCAGGAAATATGTAAGGCAGCTACTTGGCAATCTCTGCATACTTTTGCTCCAGTTTTTGGCTCCTTCGGGCAGCAGGTTCTTCGAGCGGGACTGTCTCGGTCCCACCCTGTTTAGGGAAACTTTGGTACATCCCATGGTCTGGACTGATCCAGGTACGTTCAGGGAAAGGAAAATTGGTTCTTACCTGCTAATTTTCGTTCCTGTAGTACCACGGATCAGTCCAGACACCCTCCCATGTTAGATCTACTCCGTCCGCTCGAAGTTTTCTTCCTTTACAGGTTTCCGGATACCTGAATTTTCTATTATTACTTAAGGCACCAGAAGCATCTCACAAATGAAAATGAACATAAATCTTTATGCAAGAGCATTTGTTTATACAGAATTCTTTCAATTGTTCAATTTGTCAGTTTTCTTGTTACTTGCTTGATCTTTGGGGAGTTATATCTGCATTGAAAGTGTTTTATACTGAAGGGATGCAGGGTAAGCTCTGTCCTGATATGGGATACCCTTTCAGTTTTGGTCTGTCTCCATCTGCTGGACAGGAGGCTCAACCCACGGTCTGGACTGATCCGTGGTACTACAGGAACAAAAATTAGCAGGTAAGAACCAATTTTTCTGTACTGCATGTGCGCAGTGGCTCTAATGCGCCCATGCCGACCAACTGCTGGGTTACAACATTTTTTTGGGTATTCTACCCCCATCCCACCCCCTTAGCCCTTCCTCCCCCTCCCCCCCCCCCCCCCCCCATCCTTCATTCCCCACCCAGGGATTCCATGAAACAGTTCGTAACTATGAGGCATTGCAATAAGCCCTATATCCGGAAATGATACCCAGTCATTTGTTTAAAATCAAACTTCTTGCCCGTTGTGGGAGAGACTGAAGATAAGAGTCCAAGATGAGTAGAAACTTCCGACGATGACGTGGTAATGTCCAGGAGGTCATACTGTCTATATGGAGCATCTTATGGAGGTGGATGCGCCATTCCCAGAACGTGGGAGGGGTTGCATCTCTCCAGTGAAGCAAAATTACTTTCCCACATAACTGGCCTTACGTAGGAATAAGCATGGGCACGGGCCACAAATTCCCAAGGCAACTATGTTATCAAACAGCAAAATATGAGGGGACATGGGGATACAGATATCTAACAGGTCTCCAAGATAGCTGGTTATTCAATACCAGTAGCGTTGGATTTATTTACAACCCCAAAACAGATGTGAGAGTGTGCCTCCCGCTTATTGACATTTCCCACATATGTCTGAAGTCACCAAATGTGAGCGACACGCTATTGGAGTAGAGATATAAGCCCTCCAAAGGAACTTAGATTGCATTTAACGGAAGTATTGGTTGGGGGTTACGCTCGCTATGATATTGAGACTATTCCTAATCATAACATCAGTAACCGTGAATACCCCATCCACATTCCATCTATCTGCCATCAATTGGTTAGGGTCTAGTCTTGCTTTTGTCCGTAAGAATCTATAAAAATAAGGACAAGGAGGGTACCTTCTCCATACTAAGCTGTAGCACTTCTTCAATTGTGTAAAATAATGCGGGATTGCGTATGTCTTCTGGGAGAGAGTGCACATAGTGTTTCAGCTGCAAATAGGAAAGCTCTGGGGCTCTTACTGTCCCATACAGAGTTTTATTTAATTATTTATTTAATTATTTATTTATTTAAAGTTTTTTATATACCGCCGCTCATCAGAGATATCGCGTCGGTTTTATTGTCTTGCAAAGGAAGTAGGTGTCCAGTTCCATCTAGCACATTCCCCAGCTGGACCATACCCCTGTTCGGTTTCTATGTCGCAGCATAGTAAATGACCCTGTTAGACAAACCCTTTTGAATATTGATCCCCAAATGAATGAGTTCTCCAGTAAAAAATCATGTCTTCTATCTCTGATACACATTTCAGTCTTGTTGCTTGTAGAGAATGTTACATAACTGTAGTTTGCTTAATGTCTTGGTCATTTCATGCATAAAAGATTTGCCTAATGTCATTTGTATTCCTTTAAAGGTCATGATCAGGGAAAGGTTCATATTTTATATTTGTCATCCTCTGTTTAAGACGATGTTAAAAAAAAAAGAAATTGTACAGAAATAAAGATGCTTTATGTTAAGACATTTAAAAAATGTATGATGTGTTGGATGGATCTGCAATTGCCTCTTTTGATAAGGGCCCTGATCCACTAAGTTTTTCTGCTATTCTGTGTCTATGGTGAAAAAAAAAGCTAAGTACATCTAGTACCAGGGAAGGGGTTGTGAGTCAATGAGGAGAAATAAAAAGGTACAAAACTGCTTTCTGGTTCAACTACTTTTTTACAGCCTGTTAAAAATAATATCCTGCAGATTCTTGTAGCTCAGTGACACACTATGAGAAACCCTGACCGATAAGCACCAGTTTCCTGTGTTATAATGGAAATTCACTGTATGTGATTTGCATAAAATTCCCATTAATGCTAGATATTGTAGACATTGCTCTGTCGGCAGTAGGTAACCTTTACCAAACCCTTTCTTTGGTCCAGGCAAGTTCATGCTGTGCTCTCTGCAGGCATTGTATATAATTAGCATTTTTCAACATGGCTTAAATAATCCATCCATCTGGAGGCAGGATAGTTGTCCATAAACTAAATAGATTGGCTTCAAATTTGAGATGAAGGTCATCCACAGTCTAGCCAGTAATCCTATTGGATGTGGCCTAAACTTGATGAGGCCGAGTTCGTTTTCCAGGCGGTCACATTGAACAGTGCTCCAAATCCATGCATATGCATGGTGTGTGTTCCCTAGTTCGTATCTCTCAGCATGGTGAGATTTTTTATGTTCTTATTCCACACATAGTGATGGCTGATCGAGTGCTCGTGATTGGTAGTGGGGGCAGGGAGCATGCACTGGCCTGGAAGCTGGCAGCGTCTCCGCGGGTGAAACATGTCTTCGTTGCCCCAGGAAATGCAGGGACAGCAAGCCTTGGAAAGATCTCTAATTCAGGTAAGGAACTTATGGCACATACTTTTTACTTTAAATCACAGAACAAAATGGAAGTTGATGGTTTTATTTTAAGACTATAAAATAATTTAGAAAATGTAATGTTTCTATCTGTCAACCAAGATCCAGTTGTCATTGACACCAGAAACTTGCTGGAACTTGTTGCCTAATTGTGGAAGGGGGACGGGGGTGCAGGAAGAGAGAGGGGGTTAAGTATTTTGTTTGAATTACATTTCTAACAGAATAGCAACCTTGGTAGCAGGTTCTGTCACAGTATTAGGCCAGTCCTTAGCTTCTATTAGTGATTTTGCCCAGATCTAGGGAAGCCAATGTAGTTTGTGTAGGACTGGGGTGATATGGTCGTTTGAATCCTTTTTTTAATCATGCAGCTGAATTTTGAATGATCTGGAACTTATGGTGGACCTTATCTGTCAGACCCTTGTACAGAACATTACAAAAACTCAGCCATGTAATTATCATGACATGGGTCACTGTGATAAAGTTCTTTTTCTAAATGAGAGGGTGGAGTCTGTGGGTTGAATATAGGGAGGCCAACTGCCCGGTTTTGGACCAGACAGTCCGGTTTTCAAGCTAACTGTACAGTGTCCGTGTCGGGTCGAAGCTGCTTGCACGGCACTAGGACAACATCTGAATTGTGCTGGCTGCACACAGCCAATCAAAGCCTAGTATACATAACTCTGGCATCAGTCCTCCAATCAGCTGCCTGTTCTTTGTCTCAGGCAGCTGAGGCAGCCACAGAAGGAGGTGTGGGAGGGAGAAGCATGCAGAATCTGTGCATGCACACTGGAGATGAATTCACTGCTACCTTTCACTGCCTCTACTTCCTGCAGCTTAATCAGTCATGCTGCCTCACTACTGACACTGTCCCTTCCCCTTCCCGGCTGGGACCTACACCATCTGATACCACAGCTCAGCCCATCAGAACTGCAGCCTCTTCTTCCCAGCTCACTGTGAAGTTGCTCTGCTGTTGGTTGTCTCTCTGCTTCTCACTGTAGGCTGTGCCTTCCACTCTCTCCCTATGGTCTCACTCTGCCTGGCTGCTTTAGCCTCACATTACAGTGGGCTGGCATCCCCCTCACCCCTTTACCTGTTTTATTGGGGGGGGGGTTGTTCTACTTTCTCTGCTGGCACTCCTCCTCCATCCGATGGCTGGCTGTTATTCTTTCTCCTGACTGCTACTGTGGCAGCCAGAGCCAGACAATCCAGCTAGGTAAACAGTCAATTTTTGTAAACAAAGATAAAACTAAAACAGAAACCATCTTAACTTGCCTCTTGGCAAGTTGCAATTACCTAGTGTTAAACCAAAATGTAGTGTACTGTAGTGACACCCCCTTCCCTTACAGGGTTTTTTCTTCTTTGCTTCTTTTCTGGGGGGCAAGCTCAAGCAAGTATTGTCTGAATTTTATTTAGTAAAAAAAATCTTTATTTGAATTTTTTGTATTTGACTGTGTCAGGGAGAAAGCACTGTCTCCCTCGCTCTTGGGGTTCCTAGGGGGGCTTTGCCCCTTGACTTGTTCAGCCTAGGTTCCCTTCCCGGTGGCCTTCTTACCTGGGGTGATACTGGTGGTGCCAGTCACTTCCCCTCAGTCTTCTGCCTTGCCCCGGGACGTCTATACCTCGGGTGCATCTTCAGGGATGTTCATTCCCCTGTTAAAATATTTATCAACAAGCTAAACAAAAAAAAAACAAGAAAAAAATTAATAAATAAGTAAATATAAGAGGCAGAAAGGTTTTGGCTATTAGGGAGAGAGCAGGGTTCGATCGCCTGTTCTTCTCCTCTGGGGCTCCCCGCTCAGCTGTTTTTTCTTTCTCTCGCGGCTGGGCTGCTCTTTTCATGCCGCGTTCAAATTTTTGTTTAGCGTGTGGAGAGCCGGCCTCCCGGCTCTCCCGAGATGGCGTATGTGGATGCCTGCTGGGTGGGGAGGGCCCCTCCTCAGCGGCGCTGAAAACTCAAGCTCGGGGATGTGCTCCCTGACGCATGGCCAGGCCGTTCCTGACCCAGCAAACCGCGGGAACGGCGGCCATATTGGGTTTTTCTCCTGATGATGATTCTGCTTAACAGGGGGCAGAGGAGCGAGATTTGCCCATTTTACCCCCCCAATATGAGCCTCTTGCGCTCTCAGGGGGATGCCCCGGACCCACCCTCGACTCCCTTGCCCCCCCCCTCGGAGAAATCGTCTCGGGCCCGATTTTCTTCGGATTTTGTTCTCCTATTGCACAAATCATATTTAGCTTGCCTGCAGGAGGAGGAGGACCCCCCTCTAATTCCCCCCCTTCAAAAATCCCTCGGATGCCCGTGCCGCTCCGCCCCGTGGTTCCGGATTCGCAAGGTCCCGTACGGGTGGTCCCGGGAGCCCTTCTCCCGGTGGACCCTCCACGGCCCCCCACGAGCCCTTTTAACAATCTTGATGAGGAGGCTTTGGCTCAGGCCCCCCCCCCCCCGCTCGAGGGCGACGATCCCCGCATCCGTTTATTCCAGTGGAAGGCGCTGGAGCCTCTCATCCCTTTCGTTCTACAAGAATTGGGGATTGATGCTCCACCGGATGATTCAGTGATGGCGGCAATGCCACCCAACGCGGACCCGGTCCTGGCGGGACTTAGGGCGCTCCCGTGTATGTTCCCCTTCCATCCTATGCATAAATTGCTTCTCCTACGGAAATGGGAAGCCCCGGAGATGGGCCTTCGAGTCGGGAGGGCTATGGATAAGCTCTACCCGCTTCCCGAAGATTGCCTGGACATGCTGAAGATTCCCAAAGTGGATTCTTCTGTCTCTGCGGTCACCAAGCACAGCACTATTCCAGTGGTGGGCGCTACAGCTTTGCGGGATGTCCAAGACCGCAAGCTCGAGTTTTTTCTGAAGAGGATCTTTGAGGTCTTAGCTTTAGGGGTCTGGGCGACAATCTGCAGCAGTCTCATGCAGCGGGCAAGCCTTAGGTGGATGCAACAATTACTCAGCACCCAGGACCTCCCATCTGCAGAGGCGGAGCAGGCAGAACGCTTGGAGGGTGCCATTGCATATGGCGCAGATGCCCTGTATGACTTGCTTCGCGTACAGGCCAAGGCAATGGTTTCCGCAGTTTCAGCCAGACGCCTTCTCTGGCTGCGCAACTGGTCCGCAGACTCCTCGTCTAAGGCTCAGCTGGGCACACTCCCCTTTAAGGGCAAGTTGCTTTTCAGAGAGGACCTGGAACAGCTTATTAAATCTTTGGGCGAAAACAAAGTCCATAAGCTGCCGGAGGACTGCCCTAAGCAGTCTAAGTCTTTCTTTCCCACACGTACCTGCTTCCCGTGGGCGCGGTTCCTTTCCCCGGGGTGGTACTTCCAGGTCCCAGTCCTGGTCTCATTCCTTTCATGGCCGCCGTGCCTTCCGAGATCACCTGGCCACCAAGACCACCCCACAATGAGATATGGCCGGCCCATTTCTCAATACAAATCTTAGGTGGGCGTCTTTCTGTTTTATGAGGAATGTGCCAAAATCACGTCCGACCAATGGGTCCTCGAGGTGATAGAAAAAGGCTAAGTGTTAGAATTGGCCCGGGACCTACCGGATCTTCATCTAGTCTCCTCTTGCGGTCGATTCAAGAGGCCAGTGGTTTGTCAAACCTTAGCCAGGCTCCAGGATCTTGGGGCAATAATCCTGGTACTGGTGCAGGAACAAGGCACCGGCCAGTATTCCATTTACTTCGTCGTGCTCAAGAAGGACAACGCCTTTCGTCCTATCCTGGACCTCAAGTGGGTCAACCGAGCCCTCCGGGTGCCCCATTTTCGAATGGAGACTCTGAGAGCGGTGATAGCGGCGGTCCGCCCGGGAGAATTCCTAGCCTCCCTCGACTTAACGGAGGCTTACCTTCACATACCGATTCGACCAGAGCATCAGAAGTATCTTCGGTTCCACATCCTGGATCAACACTTTCAGTTACGGGCACTTCCTTTCGGCCTTGCCTCCACTCCCCGCACTTTAACAAGATTATGGTGGTAGTGGCGGCGGCGGCATCCTAGTCCAGCCTTATCTGGACGACTGGCTCGTGCGGGCCAAGTCATTCGCTCTTTGTAGTTGAGCAGTCGACCGTGTTCTTGCTCTTCTCACGTCACTCGGCTGGGTAATCAACTTCCCCAAAAGCAATCTCCAGCCCGCCGAGGTCCTGGAGTTCCTGGGAGTTCGCTTCGATACACGGGTAGGAAAAGTATTTCTCCCGGACACTCGGACACTCAAACTTACCAATCAAGTGCGCAGCTTTGTTTCTCTGCCGCTTCCCCATGGCATGGGATTATCTGCAGGTCCTGGGGACCATGGCCTCCACTATCGATCTGGTACCCTGGGCTTTTGCACATATGCGTCCATTACAGAAAGTGTTATTATCCAGCTGGCACCCAGTGTCCGAACAGTTCCAGGAGATCCTCCCCCTCTCCGACTCTACCATTGCAGACATTCAGTGGTGGCTGTCGCGGGAGCATCTCCTGAAAGGGATGCCCCTTCTGACTCTCGCGTGGGTCAAAATCACGACGGACGCCAGTCTGTCCGGGTGGGGAGCAGTCTGTCAATCTCAAACAACTCAAGGACACTGGTCCCCAGTCAAGTCCCGTTGGCATATCAATCGTCTGGAAGCCCGGGCGGTGCACCTGGCTCTCAAGGTTTTTCTCCCACTAATCTGCCGCAAAGCAGTACGTGTTCTCTCAGACAATTCCACCACGGTGGCCTACATCAATCGTCAGGGGGATACCCGAAGTCGCCTGGTGGCGCTGGAAGCCAGCAAGCTCTTTGCCTGGGCGGAGAGGCACTTGGAGCGTCTAGCGGCCTCTCACATAGCGAGCAAGGAGAATGTTCAAGCCGACTTCCTCAGCCGACAACGTCTCGATCCCAGCGAGTGGGAGTTGTCAGAAGAGGCAATGGATCTGATTGTTCGCAGGTGGGGTCCCCCTCACCTGGATCTGATGGCGACCTTAGCCAATGCCAAGGCTCCCAGATTCTTCAGCTGCTGGCAGGAACATTGCTCGGAGGGAGTGGATGCCCTGGCCCTCCCTTGGCCGCCTGATGTTCTCCTCTATGTGTTTCCACCCTGGCCCCTCAAGGGAAAAATTCTCCGGAGAATAGAGCTTCACCGGGGACCGGTCGTTCTCGTGGCCCCCGAGTGGCCTCGCAGGCCGTGGTTCACGGATCTGGTAAACCTAGTGACCGTCGGTCCTCTTCGTCTCGGCCATCTTCCTCGTCTTCTTCGGCAGGGTCCCGTATATTTCGACCAGGCGGATCGCTTCTGTCTAGTGGCATGGCATTTGAATGGCGCCATTTCAGACGAAAGGGATATAAAGAAGAGGTTATCTCCACTTTGCTCCAGGCTCATAAGCAGTCCACGTCCTTGGCCTATGTCCGCCTCTGGAAATGTTTTCGAGAATGCCTACTCGGAATCGGGTGTCTCAGCTCGTTCGCCGTCGGTCTCTATGATTCTCACCTTCCTTCAGCAGGGTCTCTCCAAGGGTCTCTCCGTCGCCTCGCTCAGGTTTCAGCTCTCGGTTCCCTCCTGGGCACCATTGAGGGCCATGCGGTGGCCTCTCACCCGGATGTCGTTCGATTTCTTCGGGGCGCTAAGCACTTGAAGCCGCTCGTCCGGGCCACTTGTCCTTCGTGGAACCTAAATTTGGTCCTTCGGGCTCTCTGTGCGGCTCCTTTCAAACCTCTCCGTCGGGCTAATCTCAAGGACTTGACGCTTAAGACTGTGTTTTTGGTTGCCATTTGCTCCACCAGGCGGGTATCGGAGCTTCAAGCTCTGTCTTGCAGAGAGCCTTTCCTGCGCTTTTCGGACTCGGGTGTCTCTCTCAAAACCGTACCTTCTTTCTTGCCGAAAATTGTTTCCTCTTTTCATGTCAATCAGTCGGGGGAACTTCCTGCGTTTTCTTCTGGGGATATAGTGGGACTCGGAGGCAGTGACCTTTGTCGTCTGGATGATGTTTTTTTTTTTTAATTCTTTATTTATCCATTTTTAATATACAATCAAAACAGTATTGCATAATTGAAATATCAATAAATGGTTAACACATAAAGCAAAGGAAAAAAGAAAAATGATTTGTTAACCCCTCTATTTACTTATCAAACAAATTGGAGGGGTTTTAGTTCCTATAATGGGAGACATTATCAAGTAACTTTTCTAAGAAATCAATTAGCATATCCTACACCATCTTTTCCTTACTTAACTGGAAGCCGGGGTAGATGTAGGTTGTCTCATCTGTTCTAAGAAATTCTTTAATTGGTCTGGAACAAAGAAAATGTACACGTCTTCCTGCTTTTAACTATACATTTACAGGGAAAACGTAAAAGAAACGAGAAACCCAGTGATATTACATCCTGACGGTAAGCCAAAAAGGCTTTACGTCTCGTTTGGGTGGAAAATGCTAAGTTAGGAAAGATTTTTATTGATTTTTGCATATAGGAAATTGGGAATTTATTGAAATATCTTTTCATTACTGCGTTGACATCGGCAATAGAATAGAAGGATACTAATAATGTACCCCAGCTTATTACATTCACAGAAGAGTCCTCCAGAAAATTCGAAAGGTCTCCCTGGAACATTTCCGTTCCTGGTAATTCCCTTCTAACAGGAAGAAAATAGCAATTATTAATTACTGGGGATTGTTCCAGGGAAAAACCCAATTGCTCAACCAATATCTTTTTTAAGGTAATTAGGGGCTCTTCGCCAACAACTCTCGGGAAATTTAAAAATCTTAAGTTGAGTTTCTTGGAACTATTCTCAAGCATTTCTATACGCATGGTCATAGCTTCCCTATCTTTCACTACTGCAACATTGAAATCCAAAGATTTCCTTTCCTGATCTTCCAAATATTTAACTCTATCACTGATTTCTTTAAACTGCGATTGAATTTTTTGAGAATCTTGTTCATTTTTATTATATACCATATCAATTTTTCCTTCCAAGGTCTTAATAGACATGCCTGCCATCATTTCCCACAGCGTTTCCAGTGTCACCAATGCAGGGCGAGTCATACCTCCTGCTAGCTGAATGTTAGGCATAAGATTTTCCCCTCCATTAACTGGAGTTACCAGAGGCAACGTCTCATTGCCCCCTGTGGTACTCACAGGAGTAATTTGAGTGTCTCTCCTCTCATTTGGACTCTGAGTGTGGGTTTGAGGACTCCCCACACTAGGTCCCAGTTCTTCATCAGCATCAGCATTCACATTTAGAGTTGGTCCCAAGGTAATTTCTAACGCCCTGTGTATTGGCGGTAGCCCTGTATTCAGGCTAAGGGAAGCCTCCTCTGTAGACTCAAGGGGTTCTCCCTGACCCCTTGGTACACCAAAGTCCTCAGCGTCCCTCACTTGTGGTATAGGTGAGAGCATATAGTTGGTAATTTCTTGTTGAACAGCGGGTAGAGTTGAGAGAGTGGGGAACACTCTAACTCTGCCTTTACGTTTTGGAGGCTTTTTTTTTTTTTTTAAATCACAAAACGAAAGTCCCAACTAGTTCCCCTTATGCTAATACAATTAAATAGGAACTGATGACCCAGAGAGAGGGGTAAATCAAAAAGGTCTTACATATTCCGACGAATCCAGCGAAGCCTGGCAAAGCCCGCTGACTGCGCGCACCCCTTGAGCGCGCGCAGCTTCAGCGCACGCCGGCTCTGCTGCGCGCCGCAGCGCGGCTGATCTTTAAGCCGCTTCTGAGACCACCCCCTCTTTCAACGTCTGACGTCAGCAGGCTGGTCCAGCTGGTCGAGGAGCAATCTTGCTTCACGGCCGGCAGCTAATGGAGGTAAGCGCTGCGTTCCCGGTCCTCCTCTCTCACTCCCTCGGGTAACGAGCGCAGCGCGGCTGATCTTTAAGCCGCTTCCGGGACCGCCCCCTCTCTCGACGTCTGACGTCAGAAGGCCGGTCCAGCTGGTCGAGGAGCAATCTTGCTTCACGGCCGGCAGCTGATGGAGGTAAGCGCTGTGTTCCCGGTCCTCCTCTCTCTCTACCTCAGGTAACGAGTGCAGCGCAGCTGATCTTTAAGCCGCTTCCGGGACGCCCCCTCTCTTGACGTCTGACGTCAGCAGGTCGGTCCAGCTGGTCGAGGAGCAATCTTGCTTCACGGCCGGCAGCTGATGGAGGTAAGCACTGCGTTCCTGGTCCTCCTCTCTGTCTCCCTCCTGTCGTCTGGATGTTAAACGCATCTTGCTACGTTACCTCCAGGATACCAATGACTTTCAGATTTCAGATCATCTCTTTGTTCTGTGGAGCGGTCCAAAGAGGTGCGACTGAGCCTCTAAGACTACGATCGCTCGGTTGTTGAAAGAGGCGATTTCTTCAGTGTATATCTGTAAGGGCCGTGAGATTCCTGAGGGTTTGAAAGCTCATTCTTTGCCTTCTCAGGCTACTTCTTGGGCGGAGAGTCAAGCGGTCTCTCCTCAGGAAATTTGCAGGGCGGCTACGTGGAAGTCTTGCATACTTTTGCTCGTCATTACCGCCTTGATGTTCAGGCGCCCGTGTTTGGTTCCTTCAGTTGGCAGGTACTTCGAGCGGGACTGTCTCGGTCCCACCCTTTGTAGGGAAGCTTTAGTACATCCCACGGTCTGGACTGATCCGGGTACGTACAGGGAAAGGAAAATTAGTTCTTACCTGTTAATTTTCGTTCCTGTAGTACCACGGATCAGTCCAGACGCCCTCCCGTATCCGGTCCGCTCGAACTATCCACTGCCCTTTCCTTCTTATAGGAACCTTCGTGTGTCTCTGTATGACTTCCCTTGGTTTCTCAGCACAGGCACCGGAAGCATCTTTCACGATGATCTGGGGTAGTCATGCAAGAGCGCTTAGTCACACAGTTTCATTCAATGGTTCTATTGTTTGATTGTGTTACAAAAGTTTTTCATAGTTAATCTGTTACTTGCTTGATCTTATGCCTTTTACTGCTTTGCCAATGGTTATACTGAAGGGCTGCAGGTTAGGCTCTGTCCTGATATGGGATACCCTTTCAGTTTGGGTCTGTCTCCA
Organism: Rhinatrema bivittatum; assembly: GCF_901001135.1. Taxonomy (NCBI): domain Eukaryota; kingdom Metazoa; phylum Chordata; class Amphibia; order Gymnophiona; family Rhinatrematidae; genus Rhinatrema; species Rhinatrema bivittatum. The sequence goes on along the minus strand of NC_042619.1, from coordinate 239,231,473 downwards.
TCTGCTGGACAGGAGGCTCAACCCATGGTCTGGACTGATCCGAGGTACTACAGGAACGAAAATTAACAGGTAAGAACTAATTTTCCTTTATCTGCTATTAATCAAGTTGAGTTAGAGAATAGCCACTGCTATTACTGGCATCAGTAGAATGGGGAATACTTAGTTTTTGGGTACTTGCCAGGTACTTGTGGTCTGGATTGACCACTGTTGGAAACAGGATGCTGGGCTTGATGGACCCTTGGTCTGACCCAGTATGGCAATTTCTTTTGTTCTTAGCTATGCTAGTGGTTTTAGGTATATGTTGAGAAGGATTAATAAGTTGCTTACATTTGTTTTCCCTCTGCAGCTGTGCTAGTCAGCAATCACACTATCCTCACCCAGTTCTGCAAAGATCACAATATTGGAATGGTGGTGGTTGGACCAGAGGCTCCCCTTGCTGCTGGTAAAGTTCTCACAAATTCATTGCTTAGATACATCCAAGATCTCAAAAAATAAATGGATAGGTATGCAGGTAGAGCTGTGGGCTGCTGTGCAGGAAAGTTAGGCTCCTCAGTGAAGCTCTTGCTCCTTCGGAATGCAGAGGAGGCAAAATCACAGCCCATGACAGGGGCTCAAATACTTCTGCTCACTGACTGAAGAGCACACTTGTGCTGGGCTCCAGAGGAAACCACAATCTATGCTTCTGAGCCAGAGGAGCATCACTGTAATGGCTGGGGCATACAGGAATCGGGAGAGGGAGCTAAATAGGACAAAAAAACCCAGGTAACTGTGACTGAGGACTTATGGTATTGTAAATCCAGGGAGAACAGATATTGATTGAGCTGCAAACCTAAAAGCATAGTAGGAAATTGCTATTTATTTTATTTGTTATTTATTTATTTATTTATTTATTTCAGATTTTTATATACCGGCATTCGAGACAGCAGTCACATCGTGCTGGTTCACATAAAACAGGGGTGCATAGTAAACATAACTATAACAATGGTGCGGAAAAGGCAGTTACATATAACAGGGTGATAAGAACTTGGCTGAGAAGGAAGAGAAAGGACAGGTTATAATTCACACAGGTAAACGATAGAATATAAGGTTAACCATGGAGTAGTTGGAGAATAGTTAACCATGTTGGAGATTAATTAACCATGGTGTAGTTGGATATTAGGGGTGGCTTGGGGTTGTTCGATCAATTGGCCTCCGGGAAAGCTTGTGTATTTAAATTCTTTTAATATACTGATGCTCAAGACGAAGTCTTATCGTACCGGTTTATATCATAACCGGGGGAAAACCATTTAACTAGAAAGAAAGTTACAATAAACAGGGTGTATAATTCAGGGCCATTAAGAGAGAAAGAATTAGTTTAACTTAACGCTACTAAAGGAGTAGTGCAAAAAAGCAGAAAACAATTGACTAGCTTGGGGTGCTGATTTAGCAGCTAGTTTAAATAAACAGTTCGAGCATAACAGTTCCTTTGGATAAGGGGCAGAGGAGACAACCGAAAGGGGCGAGGGAGGGCAGGGGCTGGAGGGGGGCAGGGGCAGGGGAAGTGGATAAAGGGTCCAGGTGAGGAGGAAGGTAATAAGGAAGAGGTGTGAGAGTCAGTGCTAGTTGGGGAGTGATTCTTCAGGGGAAGGCTTGAGAGAACAGCCAGGTTTTCAGTTTCAATTCAGGAAATTGCTGTGCAAAAACCCACCACAAAGAATTGCCAATGTATTTACTGAAGAAAAAGAAACTATTAGATGAACTGTTTAAACATGTTAATGTTGTTCCCTTCTAAGAATTTGCGTGCTGAAAGAAATTTCCCCATACACTGAACAATATCGGAGCACCAGCACTTCTATGATATGTTCTGCTCCCTAAGACACCAGTCTTGCAAAGTTTATCATTTCTTCGGTCTATTGCCATTTCCTATTGCTAGCTCCGCTTAATAATTCTGCAATGTAATTAAGGTTGCATTAGTAGTTTGCAGCTAAGCTGTAAGTGTGATTTACAAGTGGTAAACTACACTTGTATCTTTGGTGTAGATTTGCTAGTCAGACTTACCAATTCTTTGTGGTGGCCATCACTAGGGCTGATTAATGACTGTGTAACTAGAATGCTAGTGTAACGTCTTTTGTTTCTTGCCAGGGCTGGTCGATGACTTGACTTCAGCAGGAGTGAGATGTTTTGGTCCCACAGCCAAGGCTTCCCAGCTGGAGGCCAGTAAAAGTTTTGCCAAAGACTTTATGGACCGTCATGGGATCCCAACTGCCCAATGGAAGGCTTTCTCCAATCCCCATGAAGCATGCAGCTTTATTACTTGGTAAGGCTTGGTCCACCTTCCTTTGGTCACAAGTGAAGCAAAGTCAGTGGCCTGAGTCCCATCCTTGTGGGATGAAATTAGTGTTTTGACATAGATGAAGCTGGTGCATCACCAAACTACACATAATGTTATAAGAAGCACCTCATCAAATTCTATATCCTTTCATTTCCCTATACCCCTACTTGCATCCCTTTTGTTTTCAATCCCTTAGCCACGTGGCACTACTGTGGACTTCAAAGACTGTATATCTTGTGTGAGCACAACTGTTTAATATAAAAAAATGTATTAACTCGCTCCATCTTAAGTTCTGGGCGAGTTCCAATCAACATCTATAAAATAAACATAAAATGCAAAATAACATTGCAGTCAGCCTTCGAATGCAGTTTTTTTCAGAATGTCCCTGTGGTAAAGATCTTGGGATGGGTATATGAGTCTCGGTGAGGCTGTGGTTGTATGCAAGGGAGAATGTGATTGTGTGTATTAGGGCTGCCACTTTACCCCAGATCAACTGAAGAAGCTGATCCAGTCCTGGTTTTGCCCCCTTTGCATGCTCACATTTGTATTTATTTATTATTTAATTGATTTATATTCCGTCTTTCAGGCATTACGTCGGCGGGTGTATAGAAAAGCAGTTTTTTCTGCTTTTCTGTACACTTTCCTGGTGCCGGCCGAAATTAACTCCTGCGGAGTTAATTTCTCCACGCGGAGAGAGGGACAAACGCAGGAAGGGAATCCAGCTGAGATGAGACTCCAATGATGAGAACAGGAACCGACGAGACAGATTTACCTAACAAGATGTCATCTGGAGAACCAAAGGAGCTGGAGGGTCAGGAGACTCAAAATGAGCGAAGGAGGAGCGGAACCTCGGAACATCAGGAAATGGAACATCAGGAAGTGAAACATCAGGAAGCCTGGATTAGGAACCTCGGAACATGAAGACATGGAACATCAGGAAACCACAAAGACTCAGGAACCAAGACGAGACATGGAGCTCCAATGAAGAACGAAGACCTGACGGAGTGCTGGAAGACAAACTCCCAGGAGCAAGTAACTCCAATGCAAGGAAAGGCTGAAGTGGAGAAGAAGCCCTTAAATAGGGCTAGCACAGGAAACCAGGAAAAGCTGACGTCCGGTGGGGCCAAGAGGACCCCACCTATGCTGCCTCTTTAAGAAGACGCGGGCCTGCCCCTTAGGAAGGCAGGAACAGGAAGTCCAGCACCGAGGACAGCGGCCATGCTTGCTGCTGCGTCGCTAGAGAGCAGAGCTGGGCCGCAGAGCAGGCCCCGACGTCGGCAGCAGCTCCTGCCGCTGTAGGAGGGATTGAAGGCATCTCCAGCCGCCAGGAGAGACTGGGGAATGTGGCCTGTGGGCCACGATGATGAAGCAGACTCGCGGCTCTCTGCTGCTAAGAAGAAACAAGACGCGGCAGTCCGGGCTGCAGCAGCAATGGCAGCCTCAAGGCCGCCCAGGAGGTAAGCAGGGTGGCAGTTCGGGCCGCGGAGAGCGGCAGTCTCAGCAGCTCCCTGCCACGAGACAGAAGCGAAGTCGACAGCATCTCTTTGGCGGCTTCTCGGCCGCGACGGAAAGAGCAGTGCAGAAAAGGTGGAAGGCCTGCTCGCGGGGAATAGCTCCTGGGCAGGAATCATAACAAACCAATAGGCTCATCAACATGCATTTGCATGTTACAGGTGCTATTAGTTTTTGGGGGGTTGGACATGCGTTTTCCTTGCGCTATTACCCCATACTGTATAAGGGATAATAATAGCGCGTTGAAAACTCGTGTCCAGACGGGGGCTAATGGTGCGCTCGGCCGAGCGCACTGTTCTGTATTGGCCTGAATGGAAACCCACATCTCAGAGGCGGTAAAGACCTCTTGTATGCACCTATGCCAGGTTCGTTAACTGCATAATTTCTGTGTGAAACATTTCCTAGCTATTGTCGAACACTTCACTGATCACCAATCACATCAGCTACTGCAATTCCCTATTCCATGGCTCGGCACAATACAGTTGCAAACGTCTACAACGATTGCAGAGCATGACAGCCAGTCTTTTGGTAGGGGCCAAATCCACAATCATGTAACGCTAATTTCCCTGTACGTACCAGGATCAGTCCAGGACACCTGGGTTGTGACTCCGCACCAGTAGATGGAGACAGAGCAAAACTTGTGGGCGGAGCCATATATGCCCCTGTGCCAGTCACAGCCCCTCAGTCTTACTCTGTCTCCAGTAGATGGTGCAGGTCCGGTCACAGCCCTGCCTGCCCTGATTCTGGTAGTTAGTCAGGGTTAGGGTTTTTCTTTTGTGATCAGTTCTTGAGCCTAGTTAGTGGTTTTTTTTGCCAAATTGGGGTTTGTTCTTTTGATTGAAGAGTCAGATCCCGGCTGCCCTGCCTCCCAGGGGGGTTGAGAGGTCCTGAGGGGACTACCCCCCCCTGGTCGAGGCCGCTGCTAGGGTCGAGGACCCGGCTCCACAAGTAGCAGCGTCAGGGGTGACACCGGGGAGCCCGGTTCACTCACCCCTGCAGGTACAGGGCTCCAGGACCCGGGACAGCGACAAGCGTCAGTAAAAAAAAAAAAAAAAAAAGGTTTTTGCTTTTGTTTTGTGTTCGGCCGGCTCTCAGTTTTCCTTGCGTTGCCGCTCGCCGCTCCGTTCGAGGTGGGTGCCGCTTGCAGGGGGGGAGGGCGCCGAATTAATTAATTAATTTCTATTTCTGAAGCGCGTCTTGGTCTTCCCGCGTTCGCCGGCGGCCGCGCGGCTCCCCATGCCGGGCCTGCGGCTCGGCGCGCGCGCGCCTACCTCGTGACGGTTTTTTGTTCTTCCGGCGTCCCGGGCGGGGAAGGGCCGTCCGGGACCCCTCGGGGGTCTCGCTCCCGGATCGCGCGTTCGCCGCTGCGGGTTGGAGGCGCCATAGGTAGGCCTCAGGACCGGTTCCCGCGGGAGTGGCGGCCATTTTGGCACAGAAAGAGAAATCGCGCGGGATGCGCCGGGGGATTCGGCCTTGCCTCCCGCGTTTTTTCCCCGCTGCGGGGCGCGGCGGGAGGGGGCTCCTCAGAGGGGCTTCGGTCCGGGGAGGTTTCCGGGGCCGATTCTTCTGGGTCAGGTTCTTTCTCGCAGGACTTTGCGCTATTGCTACGAAAGGTACTTGGTACTAGCGTAGCAAGCGCAGCCGAGGCGGGGATCCCTACAGAGGGTCCCCACAAGCTTACTCCACGGACGAGGGCTGCGGAGGGCGTCCAGGAGCCCTCAAGGGGGAATCGGGCCCCTCGGGGCATGCCGCAGGAATCGGATTCGGAAGATTCCCCCGTGGAGGTTACTGATTTTCCAAAGAGCCCCTGACGGGGGCCGAGGAGGCGGCGGCGGATGGCTCCGCCCAGCCCAGCATGGGAAAGGGAGTACAGACCATGGAAGGGGATGACCCCAAGGTAGTCCGACTGTTCCACAGGGAGGAACTATTGCCCCTTATTCCGGCCATCCTCCAGGAGCTGGGGATAGAGGCCCCACCTGTGGTGGTCCGCCAAGAGGCCAACATGGATCCTGTTCTGCTGGGCCTTACGGGTCCGGCAGTTGCCTTCCCGTTTCATTTTCTTCGGATATCTTCTTCTGCGCAGGGGATACTCCGGAATTAAGATTGGAGGTCAGCAAGGCCATGATTAAGCTCTATCCGCTCCCAGAGGAGGCGCTGGACCTTCTCCGTCTTCCAAAGGGGGATTCAGCGGTCTCCGCGGTGACAAAGATCTACTATCCCGGTCACAGGAGCTACGGCACTCCGGGATATCCAGGACAGGAAGTTGGAAGTGCAGCTTACGAAGATTTGAGGTATCCGCCCTGGGGTGCGGGCCGCCATCTGCACTAACTTCGCTATGAGAGCTAGTCTGCGCTGGGCCCAGGACCTTCGGGCGAAGGCGGGCCTGTCTGCGAAGGAGGCTTCTCAGGCTGATAGGTTGGAGGCGGCGATAGCATATGGAGCGGATGCCCTGCATGATCTGCTGCGTACATCCGCTAGGTCCATGGTGGCGGCGGTGTCTGCGCGTCGTCTCCTATGGCTGCGCAACTGGGCTGCGGATGGTTCGTCCAAGGCTCTCCTGGGGGGCTCTGCTTTTCAAGGGGAAATTGCTGTTTTTGGCATGGAATTGTGTGATTTGATGTTTTCTCTGGAAGAGAACAGGGCATTTAAACTGCCCGAGGATAGACCAGATCGTGGTCATCTTTTCCTGCCAGATCCCGGCTTCGGGGACCCAGGACATCACCCCTTCAAAGATCCACCGGCCCTTTGTGTAGGCCGTCTTCCTCTCGGAACCTTCAGTGGTAGCAGTCCTTTCGGGGAAACGAGTCTTCGCCATGAAGTTCGAATGGTCCATCCCTCGCCGCGCCTGCAGCACGTCATTCCACAGGTTGGAGCGCGGTTAACGTTATGTTTCGAGGAATGGACCATAGTGACGTCGGACCAGTGGATCCTCGACGTGATAAGACACGGCTACGAGTTGGTTTTTCGCTCGCATCCCAGCGTACAAGTTTCTGGTCTTACCCTGCAAGGACCCCAAGAAAAGGGCGGCGGTGCTGGACTCCATCCGACGATTGGAAGGCTTGGGGGCCATTTCCCCCGTCCCTGTCGATCAGCGAGGCAGGGGCAGGCACGCCATTCACTTCGTGGTTCCCAAGAACGACGGCACGTCACGGCCAATCCTGGCTCTAAAAGGGGTAAACAGATGCCTTCGTGTTTCCCACTTCAAAATGAAGACAATTCACTCGGTGATAGCGTCGGTGCGTCCGGGCGAATTTCTGGCGTCCCTAGATCTCACAGAAGCGTACCATTCACATGGGCATCCAGCAGGTTCTGCAGTCTAGGAAGGCACTACCAATTTCGAGCACTCCCTTTTGGGCTCGCGACCGCTCCTCGGACATTCACGAAAGCGATGGTGGTAGTGGCAGCGCGGCTCCGTCGGGAAGGACTCCTGGTTCATCCTTACCTGGACGACTGGTTGGTCCGGGCAAAGTCAGAGGATCAGTGTCGGCGGGCGGTGGCCAGAGTGTTACAGCGCTTGCAGTCACTAGACTGGGTGGTCAACTTCAACATGAGTCAACTGACTCCCACTCAATCCTTGGAATCTCTGGGAGCCGTATTCGACACGAAGCGGGGCTAGGTGGTCTTATCTAAAGATCGGATATGCAGGCTGCAGTCTCAAGTGCGGCGTTGGTTCGCCCTCAGCCGCCCGCGAGTGTGCGATTACCTGACGGTTCTGGGATTGCTGGCTTCAACGCTCGCGTTGGTACCCTGGTTTTCTACCTACCGCTCCCATTCGCGGGCCAGGCGCGGTCCAGCCTGCTCTGGTGGCTGGATCCCAGTCATCTGTCCGGTGGAGTGTCACTTCTTGGGCCCAGGTGGACGATGGTGACCACGGATGCCAGTCTCTCCGGCTGGGGAGCAGTTTGCCTAGGGAAATCGGTGCAAGGATTTTAGTCAGTCGCAAGCCCGGTGGCCTATCAACTGTCTGGAGACCAGAGCGGTCCATCTGGCTCTTCAAGCCTTCCTACGGTGCTCTGGGGAAAGGCAGTCCGAGTTCTTTCGGACAATGCGACTACAGTGGCCTACATCAATCACCAAGGCGGGACGAGACGTCCGCGGGTGGCACGGGAGGCGCAGTCCTTGATGGCTGGTCGGAATACATCCTCAACAATGTCGCAGTGTCTCATATTGCCGGGGTCCACAACGTCCAGGCAGATGTCCCCGCCTGGATTCCGGCGAGTGGGAGCTGGCGGGAGAAGCGTTTCTCCTCATCTGCAGGAAGTGGGGGGTTCCCCACATGAATCTGATGGCCACGTGGCACACCGCGAAGGCTCCGCGATTGTACAGTCGGCGTCAAGAGAGGGGAGCAGAAGGCGTCGACGCGTAGGTGCTTCCCTGACCGACGGTTCTCCGTGTTTCCTCATGGCCCATGATCGACAAGATGCTGCGGCGCATAGAATTGCACCCGTTCAACGTGATCCTGGTGGTGCTGGAGTGGCCGCGCCGCCCGTGGTTCGCAGACCTCTTCAAGTTGTCGGTGGCGGCTCCCCTTCGTCTACAGGGGTTCACGGGGCTGCTTCATCAGGGCTCCGTCTGTTTGGAGGATGCGGATCATTTTGTCTCGCGGCATGGTTTTTGAGAGGAATCGGTTGCAGAGAACAGGTTACTCGGCCGCGGTCATAGCTACGCTGTGGAGTTCCCGGAAGCAGTCTATGTCCCTGGCGTATGTCCGGGTATTGGTACTCTTTGAGGAATGGTATGTTGAGCGGGGTTTGAACCCCACTGTCGCTGCCGTTTCCGATATTCTGGTTTTTCTCCAGGCCGGGCTGGCCAAAGGCTTCGCGTGCAGTTCGCTACGGGTCCAGGTGGTGGCGCTTGGTTGTTTGCGAGGGAAGGTCCGGGGAGCCTCCCTGGCTCTTCACCTGGATATAGCCCGTTTCCTGCGGGGGGGCTAAACACCTCCGTCCTCCCTTGCGTTCACCTTGTCCGTCTCCGCCGTAGGCTCGGCACCGTTGGAGCCCTTGAAGCGCGCTACGGTCCAAGCTCTCACGTTGAAGACCGTATTCCTAGTGGCGGTTGCTTCGGCACGCCGTGTTTCGGATTTACGGGCGTTGTCATGTGTTTCGGATTTACGGGCGTTGTCATGTAGGGAGCCGTTTATGCGGATCTCTGACGTAGGGGTTTCCTTACGGGCTGTTCCTTCGTTTCAGCCTACGGTAGTGTAGGTTTTTCACGTGAATCAATCAGTGGAGCTTCCCGCTTTCGCGGTCAGGGAGTCTTCGGACCCAAAATCGAAAGAATTGCGAAAACTGGATGTGCGGAGGTCACTTCTTCACTATCTAGAAGTCACTGATCCTTTTCGGGTGACGGATCATCTGTTTGTCCTGTTTTCGGGCCCACAGACAGGTTCTGCGGCGCCTCGCACAACGATCGCCCGTTGGATCAAAGAGGCCAGTGGCTCAGCGTACCTAGTGCGGATAACTTGCGCCAGTGGGTCTCAAGGCTCATTCGACGCGGTCCCACGCTGCGTCTTGGGCGGAATCTTCTCAGGTGTCGCCTCAAGTGATTTGCAGGGCGGCTACCTGGCAGTCATTGCATACCTTCTTCACACATTATCGGTTGGATGTTCAGGCTACTGAGGCCGGAGGGTTTGGAGAGAGGGTATTCCGAGCGGGACTCTCTGCTTCCCACCCTCGGTAACTTAGCTCTGGTACATCCCAGGTGTCCTGGACTGATCCTGGTACGTACAGGGAAAGGAAAATTAGTTTCTTACCTGATAATTTTCGTTCCTGTAGTACCAAGGATCAGTCCAGGATCCCGCCCGCAGTGCTACAATCAAATAACGGAGAGTCCGCTCATAGTTCTTTAAGATTACAGCTCTCTGCTTGTTTCTTTCGCTCTCCCGGTTGGGGAGTCTGGTTCCCGTAGGGGTTGATATTGTTTCCATTTAAGTGGCGTGTTTTGCTAGTTGGCTATGGTTGCCTTATTGCTTTCTACTTTGACATTACGTATGACTGAGGGGCTGTGACTGGCACAGGGGCATATATGGCTCCGCCCACAAGTTTTGCTCTGTCTCCATCTACTGGTGCGGAGTCACAACCCAGGTGTCCTGGACTGATCCTTGGTACTACAGGAACGAAAATTATCAGGTAAGAAACTAATTTTCCTTTTGCATCAGCTATGCTGGCTCCCGATTGAGAGCAGAATAAAATGTAAAACACTCTGCTTGGTCTTCAAATTCGAGAACCAACTGGACCCTGCATATCTTTACCAACATCTTCTCTCCTACACCCCTATAAGGGAACTTTGATCCTCCCAACAGACCCTTCTAATCTCCCCTCCACTGGCTTCATCTAGACTGACTTGCACGAGACTTTGCACGTTCTGCTGCCCTGCCCCTAAAATATGGAAGGAGTATTCTCTAATGCTGCAGCGGGAAACTTGCAGTCTCACTTTCTGGAAAAAGTCACTACTTGGCTATTTAACCAAGTCTTTCCCTAGCCCTCCAGCGCTGCTTCTGTGACAGAAGAAGTGCTGGAGCACCAGGGTGGGTACGTTCATGTCCTGCTTACAGCAGGGATTTTATGATTCGGGTGGGGGGTACGGCACAGGGCATTAAGACTATGGGTGGGTGGGAGAGTCAGTGGCAGCACTATTTCATTAATAGGGACAAGTTATCTAGCTAACTTGTTATCTGGACAAATTAGCTGGCTAAATTGTCCACTCGCCAGCTTACTGAATATGGGCCTCTTTGTGTCTTTTTTTTATAGGGGTTTGTGTTACTTCACAAAGCATCAGGCAGTGGAGGGAGTTTGTTCTGCTGTTACTGAGGTGGCACCAGAACTGAATAAGGGGAAACATCCTAGCTCTGCTTGGCACCTGTTGCTGTGGATGTGGTGTGTGTTACAGAAGTGAAGATGCAGGGTTTTTCTAAGATTCTGCTTACTCTCTAGACTTCAGTCTCATATAGAAAGTATTGGTCGAATATGATGCTATCAGATCATTTTATTAGTAATTTTACTGGATGATTGAAACTGGCTGGAGGTTTCTTTATTGCACTTGCTTTGCATTTCTATGCCAAATGCAAAGCGAGTATTACTTAAATGTGTTCTCTCCCACCAGGCAGGAAACTTAAATGTCAGAGGGACTTCTTTTTGTTAGGGTATTTGGGGGTCACTTGCTCCAACTGGAACCTCTCCTCTTTGCTTAAAGTGCAGATTTCCCTGCTTTGGTTGTAAAGGCAAATGGGCTGACAGCTGGAAAAGGTCAGAGCGTTGCAGAAGACAAGGATGGGGCTTGCCGAGCTGTGCAAATCCTCATGCAGGTGAGTCATCCCCCTGCCATAACTTGAAAGAGTGTTCCCCCATTCTGTGCCTATCATAGAAATATGCCATATCATGCCTCAGCCAAATAATTTTCTGGGTTTTTCACTGTATGGTAATGCTGTTGGGCTATTTTGGACTGAGCATTTTGCAAGGCAGCCATAGAAATTCTGAGAATGTGTCAACTAGCCAATCTCTTTTCTAATTATACCACGGCTCCTTTTCTCTCCTTTTCTTGCTTCTGCTTCCTTGGGTTTCTAGCTTAACCGGCATATGGGTCTATGGTGCTATGAGCCTTCCTGGGAAGTTACCAGCAATTTCCAACATTTTTAATCTCCTCCCATCTAGACTAGTCACAACAGCAACAGACCCCTGGTTGAGAGCCATGAACTGTGGTGCCTTACAGCCAGTAGGTATCACAGTTGCGCAATGACTGGTGCTCCCTCCCAGGCAGGGGCTATGAATTATAACTGCCTCAGCAGAATTCCCAGCCCTAATCAGCTCAACAAGTGGGGAATCAAACCTAAATCCCAGGTACAGCAAAGCACAGCACTGCCACTGACTCCCACTGTTTCTTTTCTCAGTGACCTTGCCAGCACATGGTATACAAATGTAGCTGGGGTTCCTCTGGTTATGTTTATCAGGCAATATGAGTAGAGTAGAGTGACTTCAAGCTCCTGAACTATCCCTTGTCCTGTAATAAACTGGGAGAAGATTTCCAAAGATAAAAGATTCTTCAACCGTGACATCTAGTAACAGACATCCAAAACATTACCACAGGTTAACCCCTCACCTTCTTGTTCCAGGTTGTAACCACTGCTCTATGCAGGTTATTTATCCCCATACAGAAAAGTTACTAGAAGTTACCCGAGTGCTTCATTCCCATCTTTTTGAACTAGAGATCCACTGTGAAATGCCATGATTACCAACAGCAGTGCTTGGTGCACAGCTTCTTACAATGGCACACTTATTGATTACCATTGAGGATGCACAGAAAACAGACCTCAGGGTGTCAGTGTGAGTTTCATGAAGCTTCATTCTCCTGTACCACTTTCTGTAGTATGGCCTCTCTCCGTTTGATCCACTGCAACAAGGTTGTGACCACTTCAGATTTAGAACCATACTTGCCCTGTAAGGTATCTGAGGTTTTGCCACATCAGAGATCAGATGTAAAAAACAATCAAATGTCAGACAAAGAAATGCCAAAATCCTGCAACTCATGTTCCTTGCATAGTTTTGACATGGCACATCTTGGGCCCAAGACTTTAGTTTCTAGCAACTTCTAGAAGAGGTAAAATGTGTTCAGGCACATAGACGTGCTTCTACAAAATATATTTTTTTTATTTTGCACAAATGTTTGCTTGCATGCTTTTGTTCTTGAAACGTGGGGAACGAGCTGACATCAATAATTTTGTTCAAAAGAAGGCTGCCCTTCAATTTCCCTGTGAAAAGTCAGCAATATCCAGGCCTCGGGGAAACTGGTAAGCTCATTGCCAAGAAGTCATAATCATGTCCCCTCTGCTCCTCTAGGAGCTGGAATGCTTCAACTCATCTACACATTCTTTTACATTGTGATAGACAAAACACTCCAAACATTTCCTGATAGAAAAACATTGCAAAACATTTTATTCACATACATGTTTTGAATATGGACCTCCTAATGATCACAGTGCCTGGAGCCCAGTGGTGAGGTCAAGGCACTGCAAAGAAATATACTTTTCTATTGTTATATATACATTTTCTAGAGCTTTATATTTGCAGCAGTTAGTAGGATTCTGTCATGTTGGTAAAGAGTGCACAGTGGTGTGGTAACTAGAGATTGTCTTTATTGCAGGATAAGAAAGTCGGATGTGCTGCACAAACCTTCCTTGTAGAAGAGCGTCTGGAAGGAGAAGAGCTCGCTGTATGTAGACACATTCTTTGACATGGGCCGTTTGAATAGAGACATTCTAGTGTTGTGTTGTCTTTTCTCGATTCCATCTTTTCTGCACAAATTACTCCTGTCAGAAGTACCGTTTCCTAGTACCGTGCAGACTGCTACACAGGCCTGCAACCCCCAACTAAAAGGGTTTCTCTTGCAGACACCCAATGCAGAGCTGCCAAGTGACCCATTATTGATTTTATGAGCCTCTGTTCCTCGGGTGCAGATCATTGAGTATGTCCTCCCCCTTCATTTTCAAATTCTTAATAGCTAGACCAAACTGAACCAAACTTTGCCGAAGGGGTAGGCTTTTTTTTGGGGGGGGGGGACATTTGACTTTTATTCTTTTCAAAGTTCACAAGTGATTTGGGGGGGGGGGACCACAGGAGGAGGCAAAATTGGCAATCTCCCCATAAGAAATGCATGGAGGATAAATTCAGCTCATCATATCTCAAGAACCACTGGGCCAGTTCTAACAAAACTTGATATCTTGATATAGAGAATAAAGAATTTTATTTGGGTGGAATGAAATTTTGGTTGATGAAGCAGATTTTGCATGAAGCTAGTTCCCTTGGGGGATATCTGAGTTTTGTAGCTTTTAAAAGTTGCACATGATTTGTGGGGGGGACCCCCGTAAGAAATGCATGGAAGACAACTTCAGTACATCAACAGGTCTTTACACTTCTCACAGACAGCTCTGTTGGAATTGCCTGGGCTTATCTGTTACTTGGCTTACAACATAGTTATAAGGCCTACATGTTTGTGCAACTTGGTTAAATGTCCTGCTAGATACTGACTATATCTAGTTGGTTGGGGCAATTATCTTATGTTGTGCCTGGAGGTGGACCCTTGTCCTGAGACAGTGAGAAGGGGCTTCCTGGTCGGGCCCAGGAAGCAACTGCCACCAGGAGGCGGAGCACAGAAGGAGACAGAGGCTAGCTGGAGCTTCACCACTGGAAGCCCACGGTCCCCCCCGGGTGGAGCCCATGGGGACCCGGGCCGCTTGCACTTAGCTGGGCCTTGCAGGGTCTCCCGGATAGGAAGTATAGAGGTGTCCACCAGGATCAAGGGTGCACGGTCAATGTCAGAACTGGAAACTTGGGGGAATCAAGAAAGGCCAGAACAGTGTCTGTGATGACAAGGCTAGGAGCAGGGCCAGGCTCAAGGAGAAGTGGTCAGTGATAGCAGAGATCAAGTTCTAGAGGTCAGTCCGAGAGTAGTCAGCCAAAGCAGGGGTCAAGTTCCAAAGGTCAATCCGAGAGTAGTCAGCCAAAGCAGGGGTCAGGTTCCAGAGATCAGACATGGACAAGGAGGCAGGCGAAGGTCAGGGTCCAGGCAGCGATCAGCGTAGTCAAGAGCAGGCAGAGGTCAGTATTCAGGCAGCGATCAGTGTAGTCAAGAACAGGCAGAGGTCAGTACCAGAGAGTCAGTCCAAGAGGTACTACCTGAGGGAACGCAGGAACAAACAGACGCTAGAACAGGAGGACATTGGAACAAGACTGGAACAAGCGATGAGACACTGAGGCAAACTAGTACACACACAGTGTCGACCCAATTGCCAAGGCAAGGAAGTGAAGGCAGGAACTTCCTGATATATTGTGCTCAATCAGAGTGCGCCATGGAGCTTGGACCCGCCCCTGGCCCTATAAGGGATCGGGTGGTCTGCGAGCACGTGCAAGCCTAGGGGCGGGGCTGACGCCACGGAGGACGCCAAGCCCTGCCGTGAGGCCTAGTGAGCTGAGGAAGGCCCGGTGACCGCCGCCGCGGGATGCCGAGGCCTCGAGGAGCTGGCTGCGGCCGCAGGAGAGGCTGACCCGGAACCTGCAGAGGAGTTAGGAAGGTAAGCAGGCGTGTGCGTGGGGCGAGCGCGGACGGGGTGCGCAACATCTTATTAGTGAATGTATTAATTTTTAATCATTTTTATTTATATTTTGTCTTTGATGACACTTCAAAGAGGATTACATTCAGGTATTTCCTCAGAGGGCTTATAATCTCTAAAAGTCTCATTTACTAAGCTGTTTTCCCATAGACAGAGGAATCAAGCCTTAAGTTTGTACCTGAGGAAATGAAGGGTAAAGAAACTTGCCCGAGGTCACAAGGTGTATCAACAATTTTAGTATATTGCTAATTAGGGTTGAATTAGTTAGGACTGGTTGAGGGATTATGTGGGAGGGGGGTCTATGGTTTTATATGTATGTGTACCATGCTTTGATGTTCCTATGGATGTGACATACTTAATCAAGTTTTAATAAATACATTTATATATCTCAAGAATTGCTGGCTCCTTAGTTACTGATTGTTTACTTGGCAAGTCAGTTGTTTTAGTCACTGTCACTTCTATCACTTTTCATTTCTTATGACCCCTTATGAATGGACATTTAGTGTAGTTTGACTGTCTGAAAATGAATTGCAATATAAAGGGATATATTACTTTTCCAAAGCATTGTGCTGTTTTGTACTCCAGAATATATTTCAAAGTTGGTTTTGCATCGAGAGGTTCAAATATGTCTTACTAGATATATTGATTTTTACATCCGTTGGAAACATTATATATAAAGGGAACCAAGGCTCTCTGGAATGTCGCACTTTATACTGGGTTTAAAAACTTAATGTATATCCCAATGCTTTGTAGGATTATTTATCCTACTTCTTCCAGTTTAATCAGTGACACTTGGGGCCTGCTCAGCCACTTTGGTTGTCAGATATTCATTGTGGATACCTTGTAAACCAGACTGGGGTTGAGAACCACTGATCATAACTACAGGGTTTACAATGCTTTGAAAGAGGGACAGCAAAATGCTACGTATGACCTAGAGTGTCCCTGCAATGCCAGAGCTGTTACATGACCCACCTCAAGGAGGGATCTGTTTTGCCAGTCTGTGTTTTTTTAACTTACACCCCATTGCATGGTGGTGTTTGTAGTCTCTGCTTCCATAATGTAAAATCAGTACTACAGGTGCCATAATGCAGCAGGCTGAGGCTGTCAGAAATAAAGAAATGGCCTCAAATCTCTGACTGAGTTGACTTGGCATCTCCACCAAAGCTGGGTAACTTGGCAGGCTTGACAATTGGGAAAAAATCTTTAAAAGGGTTGGTCATTTTACCAGGCACTAGTATTCGATGCTAGCACTAATGCTTTGTGTTTCCTTTCAGTTCTGGTACCAATACTCTAATTTTCCTTTCATACTGATACTAATGTTGTGCCTCCAGTGCAGAACTGGCACTAATGCTGTGTGCCCCCTTGCAGTATTGGTACTAATGCTGTGTGCTCCCAATCACTACAGCTACTAATGCTGTTTGCTCCTTCCATTACTGGCGGTAATATTCTCTTGCAGTGCCGGCACTAATGCTGTGTGCTCCCTTGAAGTGATGGTATTAATGCTGTGTGCCCCTTTGCAGTACAGGTACTAATGCTGTGTGCCCCTTTCTAGTATTGGTACTAATTCTGTGTGCCCTTTTTCAGTACTGCTACTAATACTGTGTTCCCCTTGCAGTTCTGGCACTAATGCTATGTGCTCCCTTGCAGTACTGGCACTAATATTCTATTGCAGTGCTGGTTTTAATGCTGTGTGCCCGCTTGCAGTGCTGGTAATAATTGTGTGCCCCCGTGCAGTGCTGGTACTAATGCTTTGTAGTACTGCTACTAATGCTATGAGCTCCCTTGCAGTACTGGCGCTAATATTCCCTTGCAGTGCTGGTACTAATACTGTCTGCTCGCTTGTAGTACTGGTACTAATGCTGTGTGCCCCTCTGCAGTACAGATACTAATGCTCTGTACTCCCTTGCAGGGCTGGTACTAATGATGTGTGCCCCTTTGCAGTAATGGTACAAATGCTGTGTGCTCCCTTGCAGTGTTGGCACTAATGCTGTGTGCCCCTTTGCAGTACTGATACTTATGCTATGTGCTTCCTTGCAGTGCTGATACTAATGCTGTGTGTTCCCTTGCAGCACTGGCATTAATATTCTCTTGCAGTGCTGCACTAATTGTTCTGTTAGGATTTGTGGGTATGTGGGCCCTGGGCCGAGGTGAGAGATGGTACCGCTCACGGGGAGGAGCCCCATGAGCCTCACCGTCAGGAGGCGAGGTCTCAGCTGACGTCAAACACAGCTAGAAGTCTAGAGTCTTTATTAGAGAAGAAGAGCGGCGCTGCCTGCGGTGCGGGGAGTGAGGAAGGAAAGGCACATAGACACAGGGGTGCCACGGATTCTGTGAAGTGGGGGACACCCAAGGAGGATACCTCAGTAGAGATGATACGGCAATGGTCCGCAGAGCGGGGTACACCGATGAGGGTTCCTCAATAGAGATGATACGATAGTGGTCTGTGGAGCGGGGTACACCGATGAGGGTTCCTCAGTAGAGATGATATGGTAGTGGTCCACGGAGTGGGGTACACTGACGAGGGTTCCTCAGTAGAGATGGTACTGTAATGGTTCGCGGAGCGGAGTACACCGATGAGGGTTCCTCATAGAGATGGTACTGTAGTGGTCTGCGGAGCGGGGTACACCGATGAGTGTTCCTCAGTAGAGATGACATGGCAGTGGTCCGCAGAGAGGGGTACACCGATGAGGGTTCCTCAGTAGAGATGATACGGTAGTGGTCCGTGGAGCGGGGTACACCGAGGAGGGTTCCTCAGTTGAGATGGTACGGTAGTGGTCTGCGGAGCAGGGTACACCGATGAGGGTTCCTCAGTAGAGATGATATGGTAGTGGTCCATGGAGCGGGGTACTCACAGGAGTAGTGATGGTTCCAGAGGAAGCCCCGAGGAACGGGGCAGGCAGCAGTCCTGGACGAAAGGTCCTCTGAGGAGCGGATAGCCAGAGACGAGGAAAGGGCCCCCAAGGAGTGGGTACTCGGGACATCTCATGCCGAGGAAGCAGGAGCTGGAACGAAGAGTCCTTTAGCGAGCGAAGCGGATTCAGCAATGAAGGAACTCGTTGCCAAGTCGTAGGCAGACAGGACCAGCCGGCTTAAGAGTCCGTGATGAATGACGTCATCGGGGGGGACGACAACACCCCGAGGTTCCCGCCATGACGCGCACACCTAAGGAATTCCGAGGGCAAGATGGCGGTCAGCAGCGTCCACGCCGTCCAGGGAGGCCCGGGAACAGGGGCAGGCAGGCCAGCGATAGCTGGCGGAGGTCGCAAGTCTACCCAACGGAGTCAGAACTGAGAGGCAAGAGGTGAGCAACAGTGGTCGCAGCCATCTGTGACTGGGTATAACACTAATGCTGTGTGGTCCCTTGCAGTGCTGGTACTCATTCTGTGTACTCCCTTGCTGCACCAGCACTAATATTCTCTTGCAGTGCTAGTACTAATGCTTGTGCTCCTTTGCAGTGCTGGTACTAATACTGTGTGCCCCTTTGCAGTGGCGTACCTAGAGTATTTGGCACCTGGGGTGGATACTTCTTTGGCACCCCCCAAAATATAATTTTAAAATTTCCTAAACATCGATAAAATATTTCAAAACAGCAGACACATCTAATAACACCCAATAATTAAAACAAATAAGGATTTAAAAAATCTCCCACTCTCCATATCTGTCATCCTAAGATTGTTGCACGCATGCACACACACACACACACACACACACACACACACACAAAATATGCTCCCCCTCTCTCATACACACATACATGCTTGGTGAGAGACAGAAGGAGCACATGTGTGTATGTGAGAGAGAGACACACACACAAACACACACTCACACTTTCTCTGTACCTCTCTCACACACACACTTCCTCTATGTCTCTCTCTCACACACACAGTCATGCTTCCTTCATCTCTCTCTCACATACACACACACATACTTGCTGTGTCTCTCTCACATGCTAACACACACACACACACACACACACACACACACACACACACGCTTCCTCTATCTCTCTCTCTCTCTCTTACATGCAGACAAAAAACTGACCTGGAAACCACAAGCCAGATTCTGTATGCAGTGAAACAATGGAAAAGCAGAAAATCACTATTCCTCAAAACAATACAATCAAGAAATATAAATCAATCAGAATACTAAAATCATACTAAAAAATATACATTTCAAAACAGCTGATGAATAGAATAATATTCAATAATTAGAAGCTCCTGTACAAATTTTTAAAAATTTCCTAAACATTGATAAATTATTTCAAAACAGCAGACACCAAATAACACTCAGTAATTAAAACTAATAAGGATTTAAAAAATCCCCCACTCTCCATACCTGTTATCCTGAGATTGTCATGAACTGGGGGTACGCACACAAACAGAGACACAAACAAAATATGCTCCCTCTGTCTCCCATACACATACATGCTTGGTGAGAGACAGAGAAAGCTTGAGTGTGTGTGCGTGAAAGAGACAGACAGACACATTTCCTCCATCTCTCTCTCACACATACATGCTTCCTCTTTATCTCTCACACATGATTCCTCTCACTCCTGCACACACACACACACATACATGCTTCCGCTCTCTCATCCCCACCCCCACCTCCACACACAGGCACTCTCTCACACATATGCACCCACAGACACCTTCACACACCCACACACCCTCATACACACACACACCCACACACCCTCATACACACACACAGACACACATCATCATACATACACACACGTACACACATCCACACCCTCATACACCCACACACGCTCATACACACACATACACCCACACACCCTCATACGCACACACACACACACTCATCACTGGCACTTACTCTCACAGGGCCAATCTCTACCTTCTACAGCTGCCGGCAGCAATGCTGAGCCTATTCTTCTACTACTGGTTCTGGGAGCACCGACAGCAACGCTGGGCCTGTTTTTCTGCTGCCTGCTCCCAGAGAACCAGGAAATATACATCTCACATGCTAACACACACACATACACACATACATGCGTGCGTCCTCTATCTTTCTCTCTCTCTTACATGAGCGATGTTTGGAGGGATGCATAGGAGGCATGGGAGCTTATTGCCCAGTCCCTCAGGTGCAGTGCTCTTAAATTGGTTATTTACACTTTCGCATAATAGAAGAACTAGGGGGCACACAATGAAGTTAGCAAGTAGCACATTTAAGACTAATTGGAGAAAATCCTTTTTCACTCAAAGCACAATTAAACTCTGGAATTTATTGGCAGGAGATGTGGTTAGTGCAGTTAGTGTAGCTCGGTTTAAAAAAAGGTTTGGATAAGTTCTTGGAGGAGAAGATCATTAACTGCTATTAATCAAGTTTACTTAGGGAATGGCCTCTGCTATAACTGGCATCAGTAGCATGAGATCTACTTAGTGTTTGGGTAATTGCCAGGTACTTGTAGCCTGGTTTGGCCTCTGTTGGAAACAGGATCCTGGGCTTGATGGACCCTTGGTCTGACCCAGCATGGCAATTTCTTATGTTCTTAAATGTTGGCAGCGCCACTGGCCTCTCCCACTAATGCTATGTGCTCCTTTGCAGTGCTCTGCACTAATGCTGTGTGCTCCCTTGCAGTGCTGGCACTAATATTCTCTTACACTGTTGGCACTAATACTGTATACTCCCTTGTAGTGCTGGTAATAATATCCTGTGTTCTTTTACAGTGCTTATGTTTCAGTGATGGCATTACTGCTGCTCTCATGCCACCAGTCCAGGACCATGAGCCATGTTTGGAGGGATGCCTAGGAGGCATAGGAGCATATTGCCCAGTCCCTCAGGTGCAGTGCTCTTAAATAAAACATGTATTTATTTTGAAGCGTAATGTTTAATTAGGGATTTGCTGTCATTTTCAGTGCTTAGTCTGATGGTGGTCTATCTGTGGGGGTACAGGTTAAATAAGTGTCTGTCTCAGAAACCCATGCTTGCTTTAATAGTGCACATCCAGCCAAGTCTGTTAACACACGTGTCCTGAGAGCTGCTTATTTTTATTGTTAGGGTGACACCCCCCGCCCAGGTCATCACAGAGAGGCTGATCCAGTCCTGGGTTTGCCTATTGCACGCATGGACTTGCAAGTCCTTTTCCCCTGTGAGAAGAAGGGACTTCATCTCCATGCAAGACCAGGACAGGATCAGCCTCTCCAGGTTGAGGATACAAACCAGTGTTACTTATCCTGCCTGAGATCATTGTACAAGGAACAGAGTCACAATCAGCTTTATCCACAGCATGCTGCAGTGAGCTAGGGGAAGATCTGAATGTGGAGCTAGCGTCATTTGTAGCCAGCAACATTAATGCAGTGTTTCTTTCAGTGCTGCGGTAAAAACTGCAAACTACAGTGAAAGGTCATCAGTACGGAGGGGGGCAGAAGCAGACCTATGTTTCTGTCCAGCCAACTTAGGTGATCAGTGATCTGGTGCAGAGCAAAGCACACAGAGGGCGTGTTTTATAACAGGATGTTCTTCTGTGGCAGATCTGGCATTGCACTGTGGATATGGGGACTGAATGAGACTTTAGGATGGTGCACACCACGCAGCTCGTTCCATGATAGCTCTTCATGCTTCTGGTACCTTTGGTTTTGTGTCTCCGCAGCTAGCATGGGATCCCATCTCTGCTTTATAACATAACGCAGCACGGCTTAGCAGCCCGGCACTGCATCCTTTAAAAAAAAAGATTTGGCGAGAGAAATGCAAGGTATAGCTAAATAAGTGGAAATGAATATTGCTGAGATAGCACAACTGATTTTTTTAGAGATTTTCAAGTACCCAATTTGAGCAGCCCTTTCAATTATGTTTGTAATTTTTTCTGTGCATTCATAAAGTGAATATAGTGTAATGCTGATATATTTAGACTGGAAAAAAACAGAAATTGAAATTAAGTGGTACCTGATTGAGCAATTCTTTTACAGTAAACTTCAGTGAGAAACCCCCGATCCTCGAGGACTGCAAGCCAGTCAGGATATTCCTACTGAATATGCCTGAGACAGATATGAATGCACACTGCTTCAACAATATGTGAAACTATCTCATGCTTCCTGTTCATACTCCAGATCAGTCCAGTCAAGTGGGTTTTGCATCCCTACCAGCAGATGGAGGCAGAGAATAAAAACTTCAGGCACTGCTACATAACCTGCAGTCCCTCAGTATTTCTCTGCCTCCAGCAGACGGTAGACGTGCAAACCTGCAGTCTGAAAAAAAAAAAGAAAAAGAAAGAATAAATAGAAAGAAAGAATAGAAGAGAAAGAAAGAAGAGAAGAGAAGGAAGACACAAGATTTGAAAAGGTGCTCCCTGAAGTATTAGGTTCCTTCGTGGACCATCCCTCAGGTAGAGCTGGGTGAGCTGGGGGTTGCTAACCTCTGATCTGCCTCAGCTCACAGCATCCAGGTGACTGAAAGCCAGGAGTTCTGGTTTCTTCTTTCCTCCTAAAGTCTTCTCCTCCCACCTACGGCCAAGGACAGGGAAGTATTCCTTTAGTGTTTTTACTGGACTTTCCCTGCTGCTGCAACTGAAGCTCTGCTTCTTTAAAAAAAAAAAAAAAAAAAAAAAAAAAAAGAAAAGGAGAGTCAAGTGCAGGTTATCAGATGCCTTCAGTTACATGGCAGGTGCTGGGGGTGGAAGAAGCAATGAATTCTTGGGACTCCGGGGATCCAGGGCAGCTCGGGGAAGGTGACTTGTGCCACTGACAGTTTCCCTTTTTAGGCGCAGCAGTGAGGCTTGGAGCGATAGTGCCACATGCGCTCCAGTAATGGCGCCAGCCTTTGAGTGTAGGAAAGCATATCGGGCCTGTGGTTGCAGGCGTTTGCGGCTCAACTCGGCTGTGTTGTGTGCAGATTCTGCCACCAGAGGGGAGGGAACCTCCGCAGGGGTGGCAGGCAGCAGGAGAACCACCCGGTCACAAGGACCTGTCAGAGAGACTCCCGGTGGGGCTGAGAGTAGGGCAGACTCTCCCGGTGGGGCTGGTCCATGTGGTAAGAGGCAGACAGCTTCTAGAGAGCCCAGGGACTCCTTCTTCCACTGTCTCCAGTGACTCAGGTTCAGACCGAGTTAGGGGATAGGTAAGATGAAAAGAAGCCTGAGGGGGCCATGCTAGATTACGGGATCAGTGATGTGAATTAATTTTCTACAGAGTTTGTTCTTCTCCTTCACAAAGCTTTTTTGGCTAAGAAGGGAGCAGGAGGTAAATGGCCCCCAAGCCAGAAATCACATCCACTCTCTAAGAAATCCATGGTGGCTCCAGCTGGGGGGTTGGGAAGTCTTCTCCGTCATTTGGGTCTTCACCATCCTGAGGGAGATGAGGACTCAATGGCTTCGGAGGGATCTGATGGGTCGCGGGATGTCCTCGGTGATGATACTGGGGATGATCCAGGAGACAGAACCGTGGTGATGGATCAGGATAAGAGCATGGATGTATCAGACGCAGAGGAGGTTACGACTGAGGAAGGGGATGACCCTATGGTGCTCCGATTATTTCACAAGGAGGTGTTGAAGCCTCTCATTCCCCAGGTTCTGGAAGAACTGGGGATCAAAGTCATACAGGAGGAACTGGATAATGAGGGGATAAACTAGATCCTGGATGGACTTTGGAGACCACCAAAGGCTTTTCCATTGCCGAAGAAGGTGAAGAAGTTGATGAGCTGGGAGTGGGAAACTCCTGAGGTGGGCAATGGCAAAGTTATATCTGTTGACGGAGGCTACCTTTGAAGCTTTTGGTGTTGCCCAAGGTTGATACTTCCATCTCAGCGGAGACCAAAAGGATTACCATCTCAGTGGCAGGGTCGGCTATGCTGAAGGATGCTCAGGATCATAAGCTAAAAATTCAGTTGAAGAGGATGTTTGAGGTCTCGGCCTTAAATCATTGAGTGACAATTTGTGGTAGCCTGTTTGCACTGGGTGCAGAAATCTCAGGAGAAGGAGTCTGCCCCAGTGGACAATTCTAAGAGGGCAGCCTGGTTGAAGGCCAGGGTCATATATGTGGCAGATATGTGGTATGATTTGATTTGGACTTCAACCAGGAGTATGGTCTCAGCAGTGGCAGCGCAGAGACTTCTGTGGTTGTGTATTTGGTCAGCGGATGTGTGGTTCAAGTCACAGCTGTGTAATCTTCCTTTTAAAGGAAAGCTGCTGTTCGGGGAGGGCTTGGAACAGCTGATGAAGCATCTGAGGGAGTCAAAGGGGAACTGTTGTGCTGGAGGTGGACCCTTGGGCCAAGGTGGGGTTGACGCTACCCGTAGGAGGGATCCTACGGGTCCCCACTGTCGGCAGGCGGAGTGGGCTGAAGGATGGAGGCTGGCTGGCGCTTCACCAATACCAGCCCTCATTCCCTGTGGGTTGAGCCTTTGGGTGCCAGGGCCAGCTGGACTTAGGTGGGTCTCTGTATGTCGTCGATGAATAGGCAGAGAAGTCAGCCCAGAGGCAGCAACAGTAGAAAGGAGAAGTCTGTACTGGACAAGGCAGGGACCCGGAGACCCGGGTGCCAATAGATTCAAAGGACTGGGGGCGCCCGGGTAAGAACAGGCCAAAGCCTAAATAGGCCAAGTCCAGGATGTAGACTGAAGAGGCGTCGTCAAGCAAGCTGGAGTCAGGGCCGGTGGCAATCTAGAAGCGGTGGCAAGGCAAGCCTGAGGTCTGGACGAGGAGAGAGTCAATAGCGTAGTCAAGGAATTGCAGTGGTCCGGGCTTGGAGAGGGTCAATGGCGTAGGCAGGCAAAGCAGTGGTCGTGTCCGAGAAGGCAGTCCAAATAGTAGAATAGGAATCAGGAACGCAGGAACATGGAGAACAGGAACAGGAGTCAGCGAGAATCAGGAACCAAGAACGTAGGAGAATCACCAGGAGGCAACGAGTACACGACCAACATGGAGACCTGTTGCAAAGGCAATCATTGGAAGTGGAGTCCGGTCTTAAATACCGGAGTTCTGCTGACGTCATCATCTGGGGCTGCAGCCAAGTTCCTGCCGTGGGCCCTTCATAAGTCACACTGGTACACGCGCGCGCACCTAGGGAGGGGCATGGCACTGAACGGCGGTGTCTCTCCACGGGCCACGCGGAGAGGCCCAACGCGGAGCACAGGAATCCGTAGCAGTAGCTGAGGCACCAGGGGTGGCCCGAGGACGGAGCAGGTGGCCTACCGCCATCAGGGAAGAGGGACCAGATACTGGATTCATCTGAGAGAGGTGAGGGGGCCGAGCCACTGGTCTGCTGCGTCTGGCACGTGTAACAGTACCGCCCCCCTTTATGCCCCCTTCTTGGAGGTCTGGGTTTGCCCAGATGGGCACGGTGAAATTGCAGGAGCAGGGTTTTATCCAAGATGTTACGAGCTGGTTCCCATGAATTCTCTTCGGGCCCATAACCCTCTCAGGAAAGGAGGTATTCCCACCGGCAGCCCGTATGGCAAACATCAAGGACTTCATGGACCTTATAAATAGTGTTGGTCTCCGCTACCAGTGGAGCTAGTTCGGGAGCCTTACGTGAAGGCCAAGATAGAACTACTGGCTTCAGAAGTGATACGTGGAACGTATTATGGATTCCTAATGTTGGAGGCAACCAAAGCTGGTATGTAACTGGTCCAACACGATGAATAATCGGAAAAGGTCTAATATATCTCGGTGCAAACCTTTGGGAAGGTATTTTAAGCTGAATATACCGAATTCTTAACCAGACTTTTTGGCCAGGAAGGAACTCGGGCCGAGCATCGATGGATGTCCGCAGACTTCTTGGCCTGGAATGCGGCTTGGCATAAGCAAAAATTTGTCTGATTCCAGAGTGCCTTGAGAGCATCAGCAGTCGCTTGCGCAGCAGGAGAGGGCACTGATAGTGGTATAGCTAGTGGAGGTTGCCGTTGCTTCCCATACACGATTGAAAAAGGCAATGTACCTGTGGCAGTGACAATGTGGGAGTTGTGGGAGAACTCCGCCCAAGGAAGGAGTTCAGACTAGTTGTCTTGACGGTCATTTATGTAGGCGCGAAGAAAGGATTTTAAGGAGCGATTCATGTGCTTAGCTTGTCCATTGGCTTGCGGATGGTACACTGTTGTTAAACTGATGTTGATGCCAAATTTATTGCAAAGAATGTGCCAGTATCGAGCAATAAATTGTGGACCCTTATCAGAGACAATGTCCTTGGGTAAGCCTTGTAGCCGAAATATATGGAGAAAAAACAGGCGTGCCAATTGGGAGCAGATGGTAGGTCCAGTAGTGGAACAAAATGGGCCATTTTAGAAAATCTATCTATGGTAAGTCCACAATGAAATCCGTGGAGAGATGCATCCACAGTTCCTCAGGAGCTGGAAGTGGCTGTAGCAAACCCCATGGTCGACCGACCGGGGCTTTCTGTGGAACACAAGTATTGCAGGAATCGACATACGCTTTAGCATCAGAGACCATAGTGGGCCACCAGAAGAACTGCTGGAGCAAAGCTAGGGTTCACGCTCGCCCTGGGTGACCAGCAAACTTAGAATCATGTGCCCACCGGAGGACTCTTTCACAGAGGCGACGGGGCACAATGGTTTTCCCAGTTGGAACTGGGTGAGTTGCAGGCAAACAAATACAAGCTGGGTCAATAATGTGACCGGGTTCTTCAGGAATATCTTCTGGTTTGAAGGAACATGATGGGGCATCTGCCATAAGATTTTTTTCCAGCTGGACGATAGCAAAGTTCGAAGTTTAACCTAGAAAAGAACAGAGCCCATCGAGCTTGACGGGCATTGAGACACATGGCATGGCTCAAGTGTTCCAGATTCTTGTGATCTGTGAATATGGTGAATTTATGTTGGGTGCCCTCTAGCCACAGGCACCATTCTTCTAGAACCAATTTGATGGCAAGCAGTTTGCGGTCTCCAATGCTATAGTTCTGTTCTGCTGAAGAGAATTTGCGAGAGTAGGATGAACATGGGACTAGGGTTCCGGAAGTAGAAAGTTGGCTCAAGAACGCCCCAGCACCGATAGCGGAGGCATCCACCTCGACCTGGAAGGGGCAGATAGGATCTGGATGGTGAAGACAAGATCCAGCTAGGAAGGCCTCTTTGAGGCAGTGAGAAGCTGTAATAGCTTCTGGGATCTTGGCCCATTACGGGTCAATGCGGTAAGAGGAGCCGCCAGTATTGAATAATGTGGAATAAAATGGCAGTAAAAATTAATGAATCCTAGAAATCGTTGGAGTGCTCTAAGACCCACAGGCTGAGGCCAATCTTGGATTCATTTGAGTTTTTCCGGATCAATAGAGAATCCTTGTTGCGAAATTATATATCCAAGAAAGGTAAACTGGTCTTTTCAAACAGGCATTTATCCAATTTTGTGAAGAGATGGTTTTTGCGGAGACGTTGAAGAACCATGCGGACATCGGTGCAATGCGTAGCCAGATCCTTGGAAAAGACAAGGATGTCATCAAGGTATGCCACAACCTTAACATACAACAAGTCTCTGAAGATTTCATTAATCATTCATTGAAATACCAGATATTCGTAATGCCCATCTCTGGTGTTGAAAGCAGTTTTCCAGATGTCATCGGGGCAGATACGCACCAAGTTGTAAGCTCCGTGCAAATCCAATTTGGTGAAGATGGAAGCTCCGTGTAATCGATCAAATAACTCAGAGATCAAAGGTAACTGATATTTGTCTTTATGGGTGATGGCATTTATGCTGCGGTAATCGATACACAGCCTTAGGAATCCATCTTTCTTTGTCATGAAGAAAAATCCTGCACCGGCAGGGGATGTAGAGGGACAAATGAACCCTTTAGCAAGGTTCTCCTGGATGTACTCCATCATAGCCTTGGTCTCGGGAAGAGACAGAGGATACGTATGCCCTCGAGGAGGCGTAGTCCCAGGCAAGAATTCGATAGGGCAATCGAACCTCCAAAGAGGCGGTAGAAGATCTGCCTTCTGCTTTGAAAAGACATCCTCGAAGTCTGCTTAGGGAGCTGGTATGCCTGAAGAGGTGGTTGCTCCCTTATTAGCCCAGTGTGTGTTACAGATTGCCTCTGTAAGTAATCCTGCATATGTCATCAAACTAGGCCACTCTTGTGAGTTGCAATGGGCCGGGAGCCTCCTACCAGGACTCATTCTACTATCAGCACCGGAGTGCGGGCTGCTTCCAGTTCCCCCCTCTTCGGCTTCATATGGTGCTCATTTCCTCCCACCTATTTTCTCGCCATCATTCTCTACCCGAGGTGAGACTGAGCCATTTTTCTCTGTTCTCTCGAGAAATGTCGCAGCTGCCCTGGGGGTCTCGAATGATTTCCAGGTGCTGTCCACTCAGATCAACAGCTTTGCGGGGTTAATCATCCTGAATCGCATCTGTTGATTATGCAATGCCTTCTTCATCTCTGCAAATTCTGCTCTACTTTTTTGGGTTACCCCACTATAATATGGAAAATGGCCACATGATTCCCTTGATATGTAAGTGGGCCTATTTCTCGTGCTCTTCTTAGTATCCACTCTTTTGCTTGATAACTGTAATTTTATAATGAAGACGCGTGGCCTGCTAGCATATGGCATAAATTTTCCCTGCACTCGATGTCTTCTATATATTATTAGTTTCGGATCATTTTCGCCAGGTGTCAATAGCTTGCTTAAGAATTTTTCTAAGGGGATCTAAGATGGCCGACCCTGCATGCTGAGTGTGAGAGCGTTCCGTCCTGGTCTCACTGAGTCTCTTACCCCAATGCCTCATTCCGTGAGAAAATGGTGGGTGAGGGAAAGAGAAGCCCTGCCTGCTTCTTCCTCAGCGATTTTGGGCCCGATGGACGCCTATGTTCGGAGAGATTTAGACCCAGGCGAATGCTTGCAGGGAGAACGTCAGGAGGAAGCGTTACCCGATACCTCCCTTGAGCTACGATCAACTCTGTCCCCGGTGAATCGGGTGGCCCTGGTGAATCCAGCTGAGGACAGATTTTTGGATCAGCTGAGAGCTGAAATGGACTTCGGTACAGTTGGGGCTGAGGGAGGAAATGCCTAAGCTGTAATTGCCTTAGAGCTGGATACCGACTCTTATACCCCTCTGCTGGGAACCGGAGACGATGCCAGTAACACAAGGCCTTAGCCTTTAGTTGAAGAAGCAGTTCCACTCCCAGAGATCAACAAAATAGATCTGGTAAGACCTGCTGAGATTTCTTTAAATTTGATATGAAAAGCAATACAAGTTTTGATCACTAATATATATAACCAAATGGCACCTGTGTATTCTTATATGGGGAACTTTGGTAATCGGCTGAATATAGTGGAAAAAGAAGTGCTGAGAAGTAAGAAATATATGGAATTAATGGAAGAGGCAATAAAGGAAAAATCCTCAATGCATATTTCTTTGATTAAAGAAAATCAGATGCTTTCTGCGAGGATGGAGCAATTGGAAAACCAGCTTAGGGCAAAGAATCTTTGCTTTATAAACTTTCCTAAAGATCAATATACTCCTCCTAAGGAGATGTGGAAAAAATACATGATGGAAATCTTAAAGATTCCTGAGCAGACCCTCCCTCTTACCTTGAGGGTTTTCTACATCCCACCTTTTAAGAACAAGGACTTACAAGATCAGAAGAGAGTTAAAGTCCTGACACCAGCTGAACCATCTGTAATGAATCTGACTGAAATACTAGAAACATCTCAGAAAAACTTAGTTACTCCTGCAACTTTAGTGGGTTTTTTTTTTTTAGAAGCGGATAAACAATGGTCATTGAGAATGTTTTTTCGGTATCGCTCAGCTTCTTTTATGAATTTAAAAGTTAATGTGTTCCCAGATCTATCTAGAGCAATGAAGAGAAGAAGAAAACAATTCCTGTTGTTAAAGCCAAAAGTAATTGAGATTGGAGCGTTATTTCTCCTTAAATTTCCTTGTAAGTGTACTATAACATATCAAGGCCTTTCATATATCTTTTTTGCTCCTGTTGTGTTTGTGGCATAGTGTGGACCCTTGGTCGCTGTGGAGATGACTCCTCCCACGGGGAGGGACCCCCGTGGGGAACCACAGTGATAGGCTAAACTCAGATAGCAGACGCAGTAGGTGGAAGGCTTATTGTACTGCTGTAGAAAGATGGTATGAAGCAGGAAGGCAAGGCACTGAAGTTCGCAAGGTGCCAATACGTTCTGACAGTTTCAGATGTAGAAGTCTCATCCAGATGTTCACGATAGGTGGGAGCCCACAGAGCGGGTAAAGCCAAGCCCGGTGGGTGGAGTTGGAGCACCTGATCATAGAGGTACTCACAGGAGTGTAGTGCGGCGTCTTCCTGGTAATAGAGATGGTGGGACCGAAGGTCCGTGGTCCAGGATATACAGACTGGTAGGCCCTCAAGGAGCGAGTACCTGATAGTCCAGAAAATCCTGAAATTAGAAAGAGAGAGAGACTCCCGAGGAGTGGTTGTCTAGTTAGTAGAGGCCCCGAAGGGTGGCTGGAAGCGAGAGAACCTCGAGGAGCGAGTGCCTAGAGCTTCATAAGGAGCGAGGCCCAGAGAGTAGAGAAGCGTCTAAGCGTGCAGCTTAGAGCAGTCAGCATAGCTAAACCGAAGTCCTTGCTAACTCAACGATGGTAGCGAAGCGGAGGCTTTAAATACCCGAAGGTATTGATGTCATGCGGCGGGGACGCCCCCGAGGTTCCCGCCATGAAGTGTATTTGAGCGTAGGCAACGTGCGAGCGCCCTAGGAGGCCACGGGAATGAGCATGGCAGACTGGGACGCCCATGCTGAGCTGGAGATGCTGAGACCCTCGGCACCGGAAGCAGCCATCTTGCCCAAGGAGGAGGAAAATGGAAGAAAAGAGGTAAGGCAGAGCGGTCGCAGCCGTCTGCAACCGACGGACGCAACAGTCCCAAATCAGCTTTCTTCTTTTCTATCAGATAAAGCAATACCTCTAATTAGTTCTTCTCCAATTTCGACTGAACAAGTGTAAAATCTGGTATTTGGCCCCAAATAATGTAATTTGCGCTCTGTATTGTCTGTTTCTCTTTTCCTTTCTGTATTTACAGTAAAAATTATTCCTGCAGTTGTGGTATTAGGTCCCCTCTATTGAGTACTTGTATGAGAGATTAATATTATTTCCTTGATCTGTAATTGATGATTTATGTACTCTCCATGCTTCTTTATCTCTCTCTATTTTTCGCATCAAGATGTTATTTCTTGAATTGTTATATTGTGAAATTAATAAAAAATAAATTTAAAAAAAAATAATTTTTCTAAGAACGTCCGCATCTCTCAGCCCTCTGCGCATGCAGGAATACCCATCATGTGGACATTATTGCAACGAGATCTGTCTTCAAGGTCCACCACTTTTTCATCAAGGGCTTTAATCTGTTTTTTAAGGACCAGGAGGGAATTTGCTGCCGTGGATTCCCAATCTTCAATCATGGACATCTGGTTTTGTAACTCCTCCACCCTAGGGCCCACCACCTCATGCTGTGCCTTACACTCTTCTATGGAGGTTTTCTAGCTCCCATATCATGAGACATTTCTGTCCGTAGCTCCTTGATCTCTTGTAATATCTTTTCCATCATATTCTGGTCTGTCTCTCTAATCCAGATCTCCCCTCCATGGGCCACTTCCTTACCTGGTTCCTGCGCCGCCACAGCATCTCCTGCTTCCTGATAAAAATCTGTTATAGGCCGATTGAGAGCATTGCTCATTCATCTTGTGGCTATTGCTTCTATATTTACTGAACTCGATAGGGGCCTGGAGCTGCCACTAATTTCTTGAAGGCAATCCCTCAAACTTCCAAGGTATTTTTTTAAGGAATCAGTTCTCGGGCTGATGGAGCCTCACTAACACACATCTGCCTTCGTCAACGCACAACAATGTCCCACAGAGATCCATTTCTACGGATTACAGATGATGGGATTTCATTGCGTACAGTGCCTTCTTTTTTGCCAAAGGTTGTCTCCTCATTTCATATCAACCAGACAGTGGAGCTTCTGGCATTTTCGCATTTGTGAGCGGAACCTCCGCATGTGAGAGAGCTTCACTTATTGGATGTACGTTGGACTCTGTTGCGGTATCTTAAGGTCACTAACAGCTTTCAGTGCTTAGATCATCTATTTGTCTTGTTCAGCGGAGCAAAGAAAGGAAGAAAGCTGTCTAAGGGCACAATTGATCGATGGTTGAAGGAGACTATTTTTTCAGTCTATTTCTGTAAAGTTAGGAAGGTTCCAGAGGGACCTCAGGCACACTCTACTAGGGCACAGGCAACCTCCTGGACAGTGTGTCAGTTGATGTTGCCTCGGAGATCTGTAGGGCCATGATGTGGTCTTCACTGCACACTTTTACCAAACACTACTGGTTAGTTGTTCAGATGCTGGAGGAGGCTGTGTTTTGGGAAAGTGTGTTACGAGCGGATCTTTCATGTTCCTGCCCAGTGTAGGGGAGCTTAGGTACATCCCATTTACCTGGACTGATCTAGGGTATGAACAGGAAAAGAAAATTGGTCCTTACCTGCTAATTTTCATTCCTGGAATATCCCTTTGTTTTTGAAAGACCATTATTGATTTAGTATGTGTTTATTGCAGAACATACCAGTTGTATATAGGTTGGTTCTTTCAGTTCTGTCCTAGAAGTGAGGACTCCCAGTTCAAGGGGTGCCAACCGTTTCTTCTATGCTCGCCCTGGAGAGCGGTTTGGAGTTTAGTTTGGGAGTTGTTTTCTATCTTGGCTTGGGTACAGGTCAATACTGAGGGACTGTAGGTGGCACTCTTGGTTATGTAGCAGTGCCTCAAAAGTTTTTATTCTCTGCCTCCATCTGCTGGACTGATCTATGGTATTCCAGGGATGAAAATTACCAGGTAAGAACCAATTTTCCTATATTCATGAGTAATAGCCTGAAAACTTGACTGGTGGATTGGAGGTTCCCCACACCTATAATAAAATGACAAGAAATGTAATATGAACACCCTTTTCTTCTGATGTCCTTCATCAGGTTCCCAAGGCTTTATTAGAGAAAATCCACAGCAGTATTCTTCAACAAGCAATTGATGGGATGAGGCAAGAGGGCTCACCATATGTGGGTAAGGGAATGCTTATCAGGGTGTTGGCTCCTTGGAGTGAGCATCCACCTAGGTATATGTGCATAACAGTACATGTGTGTGAGAAATACCAACTAGCTCCAGGTGACCTGGACAGGATGAACAAGTTCTAGTTTCTTGTAGTTTCAATGTTTTGAAGGAAACAGATCTGGTTTAGATCAGAGAAACTCCGGTCCTATCTGCAAACAAATTTATTTTCTTTACAAGGAGAACTAGGAAGAAATCAGTGTAAGCAAAAGGTCCAAGACAATGCATACTATGACTGGGTTTGGATGATATGTGGGTGTGTGTATTTGACTATCATGATTGTGACTGGTGTGATCTTTTTCCTACAAATAACAAGAAATCTCTTGCACTGTTCTAGAGCATTTCTTGCCCCATGCTTCATTTTCCCAGAAGCAGCAATGAAATTTCTGAAGTGATATCACAGCGATGTGACTGCATATATTTCAGACAGTAACACTAGAAGTCATGTTCTCACTGTCGCAGCATCAGAATGAAAAATACTTTTATTGAATTTATGTTATTGAATGTATTTATAAATTTGTGATTAACTGCAATTCTATTGCAAGATCAAAAGAGTTTACAGTGAAATAAGCAATAATACATAAGACAGAAGGACTAATTTTTAAACTGACGGTTTCCAAAATCCACAGCCTTCCATGGTGAGTGATAGCAGTGTTCATTTACAGTAATGACCTGTGAAAAAGATGAATAAATCTTAAGTAGTGCACCTTTAAAACTGAGTGAGGGTGTAAGGGGAAAAAGTCCGAGAGTTCTTAAGAAGCTCCTGGACTGTGTGTGGAGTGACAGATGGTGATGGACAGCCTTTCCTCTCTCTCTGGCCAGGTGTACTGTATGCTGGATTAATGCTTACCAAAGATGGCCCCAAGGTACTGAAGTTTAAATGCTGTTTTGGAGAACCCGCATGCCAGGTGAGGTAATAAAATAAAGATTAATGGCAGATAATCCAATGCTGCCCATCATGCTATACACCAGAGTCACCATGCTTCCAGATTCAGAGGAGTGCAGAAAGCGAATCGCTGGAGTACCTGTCCATGTCAAAGCTAAAGAGCTGCAATATAACCAAGCAGAAGCCTCTTCACAAGAATCTTTATAACCTAATAAACAAAGGAGGTGATGTTTCGCACTCACTTAATATCTCATTTCAATAATCACTCTGTGTTTATAATTATTCATAGAACCACTGCATCAGATAAATTTTAATGTTACTTAGACATACATCCATTGCCTCGAACATGACAGAAAAAATGTTTACCCTTAGGCTTGTCCTCCAGTAACCTGAGAACTTTATTGTCCCTCAGAGACTGTATCAAATGTTCCAAATCTTCACCAAATAAAAGACTATCTTTAAAGGGTAGCGAACCCAACTGCACCTTGGAGGAAATGTCTTCCATCCAATTTCGCAGCCAGAGCAACCTTCTGGCAGAAACTGCAGATGCCATGATGCGAGATGAAGTATGAACCAAATAATAAAGAGCATCCACTCCATAAACCACTGCCGCCTCAATTCTCTCGGTCCTGTCTGCCTCCTCGTCAGAGGTGGGGAGGTTCACTTGGGACTATTGAACCCAACGGAGAAATGTTCTTTGCATAGAACTGTACAGATAGGCACGCGCAAGCCCAGTGCTGAGACCTCAAAAATCCTTTTGAGATGGACCTCTAACTTATATTCTTGAACATCCTTCAACGCTGCAGAACCTACCATGGGGATGGTCGTTTTTTTCGCAACAGCCGACACAGTAGCATCAACCTTAGGAAGAGCAAACAGTTGCAAACGCCTGCTTGGGCAAATGATAAAGCCGCGACATGGCTCTGCCCATCTTTAGACTAGCATTAGGAGAAGCCTATTCCTCTTCCACCAGTTTCTGCACTGACTTGTGATACAGAAAAGCTGTAGGAGGACCCTGTATCCCATCCAGGACCAGATCTGCTCCATCCAAATCAGAGTCCACCTGTGGGATTTTTAACTCCCAACACCTGAAAATCCAGTGGCAGCAAGGCGTTGAGTTCTTCTTTCTGAAAAAGACGTACCACCTTTGGGTCATCACCCTCGGGCAGCGGGACCGTTATAGCATCCCCTGGAGTCGGCTCACCTGAAACCGGATCTCCTGGGTCCACCGGAAGACCCTGAATTTGAGCCTCCTCCGTCACTATAGGAGCCTCGACAAAATCATCCGAGTCACCCCCCACCGGGACCCGATGCGCCCTGTACAAGAAGAACCCTATGCCGGTCAGACCGCAGCCGTTTTACATAGAAACATAGAAATGATGGCAGAAGAAGACCAAATGGCCCATCCAGTCTGCCCAGCAAGCTTTCACACTTATTTTTCTCATACTTATCTATTACTCTGACCACTGAGTTCAGGGCCCTTATTGGTTTTGGGTCAGGAATAGGCCCCCTCGCCACCTGGACCTGTAAACAACATTACTCCTTGGCTGCAGAGGCTGCATACTGCTTAGCTTAAAGCATAAGATATACCAAACTGGGTAAGACCAAGGGTCCATCAAGCCCAGTATCCTGTTTCCAACAGTGGCCAATCCAAGTCACAAATACCTGGCAAGTTCTCAAACATTAAATAAATCTCAAGTTCTATTGCTTATTAATTAATAGCAGTTTATGGATTTTTCCTCTAGGAACTTATCCAAACCTTTTTTAAACCCAGTTACACTGCTAGATAAGCTTCATGCAGCAGCAGCACAAAGTCAGTAGAGAAAGGCCTGAAAGTTCTAGCCTGCTCAGGCAAGGAACTAGGGGGGAACCAAGCCGGCTTCTTTGGAGCCTGCACAGTCACCCCGATCAAGAGCAGAGTCGGATAGGGCCAGTGACAGGTGAGGGGGGGCTTCCCCCTCCCCCTCCAATCGTGTGGGAACAGCCAAATGTAAATCAAAGATGGCCACCGTTCCCGCGCTGATCAAGAAGCGATCAGCACCCTGGCCAGCGACAAGGAGAGAAAACGGGGTGGAAGCAGAGCTGCCCCGATGCTGTTTCACGGATAATGTATCGTCAGAAGAGCTCTCCCCCCCTCTGAACATGCGGCACATAAGTTGAGACGGCTGAGCCGCGATCGAGTTGTGCTGCTCGCCCAGCAGGCCAACCCCCAGCCCATCAGAGCACACTGCTGACGAGCTTAGAAAAAAGATGGGCAGGAAAAAAATAAAAAGTACCACACTGTTAGGAGGAGGGCTGCCGCTCAGCAGGAAAAGTGTTTCTCTCCATTTTGTTTTTTAAACTTTAATAAGAACATAAGAAATTGCCATGCTGGGTCAGACCAAGGGGCCATCAAGCCCAGCATCCTGTTTCCAACAGAGGCCAAACCAGGCTACAAGAACCTGGCAAGTACCCAAACACTAAGAAGATCCCATGCTATTGATGCAATTAATAGCAGTGGCTATTCCCTAAGTAAACTTGATTAATAGCAGTTAATGGACTTCTCCGCCAAGAACTTAACCAAACCTTTTTTGAACCCAGCTACACTAACTGCACTAACCACATCCTCTGGCAACAAATTCCAGAGCTTTATTGTTCGTTGAGTGAAAAAGAATTTTCTCTGATTAGTCTTAAATGTGCTACTTGCTAACTTCATGGAATGCCCCCTAGTCCTTCTATTATTCGAAAGTGTAAATAACCGAGTTGCATCTACTCGTTCAAGACCTCTCACGATCTTAAAGACCTCTATCAGAACCCCCCTCAGCCGTCTCTTCTCCAAGCTGAACAGCCCTAACCTCTTCAACCTTTCCTCATAGGGGACCTGTTCCATCCCCTCTATCATTTGGTTGCCCTTCTCTGTACCTTCTCCATCGCAACTATATCTTTTTTGTGATGCAGCGACCAGAACTGTACACAGAATTCAAGGTGCGGTCTCACCATGGAGCAATATAGAGGCATTATGACATTTTCCGTTTTATTAACCATTCCCTTCCTAATAATTCCTAACATTGTTTGCTTTTTTGACTGCTGCAGCACACTGAGCTGACGATTTCAATGTATTATCCACTATGATGCCTAGATCTTTTTCCTGGGTGGTAGCTCCTAATATGGAACCTAATATCATGTAACTACAGCAAGAGTTATTTTTCCCTATATGCAACATCTTGCACTTGTCCACATTAAATTTCATCTGCCATTTGGATACCCAATCTTCCAGTCTTGCAAGGTCCTTCTGTAATTTATCACAATCCGCTTGTGATTTAACTACTCTGAATAATTTTGTATCATCCACAAATTTGATAACCTCATTCGTCATATTCCTTTCCAGATCATTTATATATATATTGAAAAGCACCGGTCCAAGTACAGATCCCTGAGGCACTCCACTGTTTACCCTTTTCCACTGAGAAAATTAACCATTTAATCCTACTCTCTGTTTCCTGTCTTTTAACCAGTTTGTAATCCACGAAAGGACATCGCCTCCTATCCCATGACTTTTTAGTTTTCTTAGAAGCCTCTCCTGAGGGACTTTGTCAGACACCTTCTGAAAATCCAAATACACTACATCTACCGGTTCACCTTTATCCACATGTTTATTAACCCCTTCAAAAAAAATGAAGCAGATTTGTTAGGCAAGGCTTCCCTTGGGTAAATCCATGTGGACTGTGTTCCATTAAACCGTGTCTTTCTATGTGCTCTATGATTTTGATCTTGAGAATAGTTTCCACTATTTTTCCCGGCACTGAAGTCAGGCTCACTGGTCTATAGTTACCCTGATCGCCCCTGGAACCTTTTTTAAATATTGGGGTTACATTGGCCATCCTCCAGTCTTCAGGTACAATGGATGATTTTAATGGTAGGTTACAAATTTTAACTAATAGATCAGAAATTTCATTTTTTGGTTCCTTCAGTACCCTAGGATGCATACCATCCGGTCCAGGTAATTTGCTACTCTTTAGTTTGTAAATCTGGTCTACCACATCTTCCAAGTTTACAGTGATTGCGTTCAATTCGTCTGACTCATCACCCCTGAAAACCATCTCCGGAACTGGTATCTCCCCAACATCCTCATTAGTAAAACTTTAATACAAAAAGTACAAAAAGTACCCCAAACTGAGACAGAGCCTACTATCATAAAAATTTGACAGGCTGTCTCAGACGAAAAAGGATACCCAGAGCCTGCAGCCACCAAGCAGCCTCATGAAGGGGAGGGATCTGGACCACCAGATTTACACCCCACGGGCACACGGGTCAGGCACACACAAGGGTCACCAATCCCTGGCCTGCCCGCCTCAACCGGACAGGGAAAATCTCTCAGGATCCAGAAAAAACCCCGGGGAGGAAGGCTGAAAAAGAAAAAACAGAAATTGTCTCAGAACTGCAGGTTTGCACCCATCTACCATCTGCTGGAGATAGAGAAATACTGAGGAACTGCAGGTAGTACATGTGGATAAGTGGCAGTGTCAGTAAAACTTTCTCTGTCTCCATCTGCTGGAAGGGAGGCACAACTCAGGAGTCTGGACTGATCCGGGTACATACAGGGAATATATATTTACCAAAACACTTTCAACTGAAAAACATTTTGTAATTATCTTTGAATAAACATTCACTGGGTCCCACTGTCTATAAATTCTCTATAATTAGACCACCAACATAAATTTGTGTTCCGGCAGCTACAACTGCCTGCATCAGGGTTACCACTCTTATTTCACTAAGTCAACCCATCTTACAAAATCAGCTTAGTGGAATAAGAGTGGTAACCCTGATGCAGGCAGTTGTAGCTGCCGAAACACAAACTTATGTTGGGTGGTCTAATTATAGAGAATTTATAGACAGTGGGACCCAGAGAATATTTATTCAAAGATAAGTAAAAAAAAATTTTTTACTTGAAAGTGTTTTGGTAAATATATAATAAAAATAGTGTAGAAGATCTTAGGAGATTTTATTCAGTAGAATTGGCAAATGAGTAACAACTTAAGTGTTTTACTGCTTGGGGCCCATTGTGTGGAGAGAGGCAGTGGATGTAAATCTTAAATAACACTAGAAATTATCTGATGTGATGTTCTATGAATAATTATAAACACGTAGATGAATGTTGAAATGAGATGTTAAGTGAGTGAGAAACATAGATTTCCTTTCTTTATTAGGTTATTAAGCTGAAGAGCTTCCAGATTGGCCTGAATATCTTTATTATAGAATGAGAGAAAAAATGAGGTGCATGGCATGTTACCAAATTTCAGTCATTTAATGCAGCTCAAGAACTGAGACTCAGATGTACAGCAATATTTTGGGAGGTTTTGAACTGCTGCTTTCAAAAGGAATCTGATCCTTTGCACAACCTCTCAACTGTATCCATTATAGCAGGGGTGGCCAACTCTGGTCCTTGAGAGTCACAAACAGGCCAGGTTTTCAGGATATCCACAAGGAATATGCATTAGATAGATCTGCATACAATGGAGGCAGTGCATGTAAATCTATGTCATGCATATTCCTTGTGGATATCCGGAAAACTTAGCCTGTTTGTGGCTCTCAAGGATTGGAGCTGGCCTCCCCTGCATTATGGCTAGGGACCTTCATTTTCAGTTTTTATTTTATTTTTCCTGGGGATTTCAATGTGATGACAAAAGAAATCAGTGGAAATGTGATTTTTCCACTGATGTTTTTCCTATGTATTATAACAAAGTCATTTTTCCGCTGATTTCTTTTGTTATTACCTTTAATTTCCCAGGCAAAATAAAGTAAAAACTGAAATAAATGAAGGTCCCTATAACTCAGTGGTATTTATTCCTAGCCCTTAGCTTTTCAGGCTATCCCTAATGAATATGCATGAGACAGATTTGCATGCATTGCCTCCATTGTATGCAAAGCTATCCCTCTATCTCCCTCGCTCTGCTGGCTCTCTCCCGCAGTGGCGGCTTTCAGCTGCACATTGAATTGCCTTCACTTCTGGGTTCAGGCAGCACTATAAACCACTGGCTGCAGTCCCAGGACCTCATCTATGGTGGTAGGAGCCAGTAAAATGATCTCTGCTGCTTGGGTGGGGGGTGAGCAGAGAGAGGAAGAGGAAGAGGAAGTTAGAGAGAGGAAGAAGGACTTTTTTTCAGGAGGTACTTGCTGGCACCATTTTCCTCCACCTGCTTGATTTGCCCTATGGTCCCTCAAAAAAAAGAAAAAAGCATCTTGCATTAAGTACCAACACATTGTTTTCCATAAAGATAGCACTAGGAAGAAGAATGATCCTAGGACTGGAGGGCGTGGGAGAAGCTTATGGCTGGAGCTTCTAATACCCTTGCCCGGACCTAGGACTTTGTGAGGCAATCACTGCTGAACCCTGGGAAATTTGAGAAGTGCTGCTGTAGTGAGAAACTGTGATAGTGTGCATCTTGGGATCTGTCCCTGCAGAATTCTACATCTGCAGCTGTTAGCATCCTGTAAGCATTAGAGATGGATGGAGAAATCAGGAGCCATGATCCAAAGTGCCTCCTATAATCCGTGTATTTCTGGGTATGACATCTTGATAATGGAAATCTAGGGGAAGGGGTAATGAGAAATGATAAAATCCATGATTGTATTCAGGCATTATAAGTTTTGTCTCTGAGTTGGTGGGTTCTTGGTATCGTAGCAAGCAATAATAATATGATAAGCCCCACCCATCAGGAAGTACCCAAATTATCACTGATAATTATCACTGATCTCAGTTTTTCAGTCTGTCTCCAGTATTTATTTATTTATTTAGACATTTTATATACCATCATTCCATGTAGGTGCTAGAGCCATGGATTTGCTTGCTGTCCCCTTTCCAGTCATTAATTCAAATTTGATCATGTTATGAAATAGTAAATATCACTATTAAATTGTTGACTTTGCATGTATTCATTGTTTTAGAATAGATACCATAGTTTTAAATAAGAGCCTGCTAATACAATATCATACAAAGTAATCGAATACAATTTATGTAAACCATTGTGATCTTCTGTTGGAATGATGGTATATAAAAAGCATAAATATAGATCACAACGGTTTACAAATGACATTCATAGTTATAACTCAACAAACAAACAAAGAATGGTTACAAAGGAGGTATTCATACGCAGGCATTAATATCTATCAAGTGAAACTTTCTGGTACATATTATGTGTGCTGTGCCCATGCACACCTATAAAGGTAAGGCTTTCTCTTTCTGACACCTTCCTTTTAATTTAATCCTTCTTGGCCCATGCTCCCCATCCTGCTAATATCATAAATTGCACGATGACACATCAATCACTGTCTTTCCTGTACAAGCAAGAATATTCTGGCTGGAGACGTGAATGGAGATCTTCACATGCCAAATTTAAGCCCAAACTGAAATCTTTGCTGCATTAGTTCTTTTTTTTTCCTGCTCTGTAACCGTGCAAATCATTGAACACCTGCTCTGCTTCCTTCCTGTAATGCATTTTGGCAGGTCATTCTCCCGCTGCTGAAAAATGATTTTTATGACGTGATTTGTGCCATAGTAGACTGCAGGCTGTGTAGCTGTATGCCAGTGTGGCTGGAGAACAGAGCTGCCATTGCTGTCGTTATGATGAGTGGCAAGCACCCAGAAGGCAACACCAAGGGCCAGGAAATAACTGGTAAATTTTGCTCTTCTTTTCATATTTTTTTTTGCCTGGCTGTTTTCTCCTGCTCGTTTGGGCTTCCAGCTCAGTTGGAACTGGTCTCTACTGATCTACAATACCATTCACAGCCACCCTGGGTTTTTCCGTTATTTTTATACCCATTTGGAGTGACAATCCTCATTCAAACCACAGCTTCCTCTGGAACCTGGCTAACATGGACCCTAGTTTGGCCACTAGGTATTACTGTTGCATGATGACTGGGACTCTGAATGTTGCCTACTTAGTCCCAGCCACCCTGGGGAGTAGAAGTCTTGCCCGGGTCTTCTGCATGGCAGTACGTAGCATTTATTTCTTAAACTACTGGGTGGGCCTACATTTGTTCTTAAAAGCTATAGTACAAAGGAATCTCAGCCATTTCTGGTTATTTAGAGATCTCTTAGAGATCTCCTGTGCAGTATGTGTGCATATAGTTTATGCATGGATCTCCATAGGGGAAAGGCATCCATATACATGATAGGGTTACTCACTAGCTCCATGTTCTCAGGACAGGCTGATACAGTCCTGACTCCAAGTCAGTACATAAAATGGGGTAAAACTAGGACTGGATCAGCTTGTTCCAAAATAAATAAATGTTCTGTTGTTCGTCATTATATAGACTTTCAGCAACAGTCATAAACTACATCTAAGCTGGTTATCTCAGTTGCAAAAAATTGTTTTTCAAATCCTTAAATCAGCAGCACTAGCAAACATTCTTTAAAGTTAATTTATTAGCAGTATTATGCAAACACAATTTCTGATTCCCTTTTTTCATTTGGATTGCTTCCTTCATGGGAAGCCATCACTGCCAAAAATGTGTGAAAGCTCCTCCTACTTAGTCTTTCTCACCATTGTGAATCTAAGTAAACTGGCATGCCCTTCTAAGATGATATGTGTCCTATTTCATTTTATATCCATGGAGGCTGTTACAGTGAGGTATCACTGGTGAATGTACACATACAGAGGCAGACAATTCTTGCTTCACTCCCAAGTAAGAGCATTTTATTTTCCAACCTTTTGATAACAAATTGGCAGTACATCACAAATGATATCTCACTGTTAGAGTTCTGTGGAAAAATGGAGTTTATTTATTTATTTATCTATCGAGTTTTATATACAGTCGTTCGGTTTCGCCATCGCAACGGTTTACTAAGTTTTGATGTTTAACATAGATTGTTAACATAGATATTGCAGGCTTTATAAACGTAGTTCGGATGTCAAACTATACAGTTTCAGTTATGCGTTGTATTACGTGCTTGCATTGGTTCCACATGTTTGCATAGGGCCAGTAGGAGGGAAGTAATATCTGAGAGTCATTGGGTGTTTTGGTAGGCTTTGGTAAAGATCCAGGTTTTTAGCTCTTTTTTAAAGGTTTTTAAATTTTGCTATGTTCTAAGTTAGGTTGGGAGGGTGTTCCAGAGTTTGGGACTTAAGAACATAAGAACATAAGAAAATGCCATACTGGGTCAGACCAAGGGTCCATCAAGCCCAGCATCCTGTTTCCAACAGGGATATGTTTCCTAGGGATATGGCTCTCTTCCGAGTTGAGGTAAGTTATTTGGAACGAGCAGGTGGAATCTTTAATAGACCTTTGTTAGCTGAGCAGAGGTTTTTGTTTGGAGAGTGTAGTTTTATGGATGTACTTAGCCAGTTTGTTTGTTTTTCAAATTTTATTGGGAGCCAGTGTAGTGATATAAGTGTAGGAGTAATGAGATCGTGTTTTTTTAGTTCCAGTGAGTATTCTGGCGGCTGTAATTTGGAGGATTTGGAGTGGTCAGATGGTGGTGAGAGGTAAGTTGAATAGCAGGGAGTTGCAGTAGTCCAGGCTGGAGAAGATGAGTAGTTGAAGGACTGTTCTGAAGTCGTTGGGGGAAAGGAAAGGTTTTAGGCGGCGTAGGGTTAGGAGTTTGTGATATCCGTCTTTGATTTTAGTAGTGATGTGGTTCTTGAAGGATAGTTCATTGTCAATTATGACTCCTAGGTTGCGGGCATGAATGACAGGGGAGATGGTTTCTTTTTTGCAAGAGCAGTAAAAGAGCACTGC
This sequence comes from Rhinatrema bivittatum, assembly GCF_901001135.1. Lineage (NCBI taxonomy): Eukaryota > Metazoa > Chordata > Amphibia > Gymnophiona > Rhinatrematidae > Rhinatrema > Rhinatrema bivittatum. The sequence goes on along the minus strand of NC_042619.1, from coordinate 239,187,905 downwards.
TTTTATTAACAAGGTATAATGGAGCTGCAAGCAGCCAGCAACTCAACTCACAAACAGGAAGCAAGCAAGTACATATACAGAGCAGTACGGACGCCCAAGTAACTCAAAACTGTTCAGTACTAGCTAATTCAATAATTTTTAATTTTGATTTTTAATTCTGCTTTTCATGACACTTCAGAGTTGATTACATTTAGGTACTATAGGTATTTCCCTATCCCTAGTGGGTTTACAATTTAATGAGGTCATTTACTAAAGACTTTCTCCCATTTTGTGTCTATAGGAAAAATGCTCAGTAAATAGAGCCCTTAGGTTGGTACCTAAAGCAGTGAAGGGTGACATGACTTGCCTAAGATCATAGGGGTAGATTTTAAAAAGGTGCGTGCGCTACACGGTGTGCGCACACGTACACCCGATTTTATAACTTGCACTCGCAGGCGCGCAAGTTAAAAAATCAAGGGTTGGCACGTGTAAGGGGGTGCACAATTGTGCACCTTGTGTGTGCCGAGCCACGCTGCCTTCCCCCGTCCCCTTCCCCCTAGCCTGACTTTCCCACCCCTTCCCCTAACCTTTCACCCCCTAGTCCTACTCTAACCCCCCCCCCCCCCCGATCTTTATTTTACCTTTTGCGCGTGCCGGCAAATTGCCGGCACGCGATCTCTGACACAGCAGCAAATAGCTGCTGTGCCAGGAGCCGCTGACCCCGCCCACAGACTGCCCTAGACCGCCCACGCCCCACCCCTTTTTTCAAGCCCCGGGACTTACACGCGTCCTAGGGCTTTATGCGCGTCACCGGGCCTTTTGAAAATAGGCCCAGTGCGCGTAACCGTTTGAAAATCTGCCCCATAAGGAGTGTCGCAGGATTTGAACTCTGCCTTCCCTGGGTCACAGTCTACTGAACAAAACACTAGGTTATTCCTCCACTCCAGTCCAGCACACTGCCATGAAACATATTTCCAACAATTTATAACTTGTTTTTATTAACATTACAAAGAATGAGGAAACATTGCATAGTAATTAGTATAGTAATAGTTTTTCTCAGTGATATCTGTTACATTTTTTAACAAGCAGGAAGATTTTGTATGTAATATGAATATAGACAGGGCTGCAGTTTGGGTAGATGGGGGAAGACTGTGTTGAGGTACAAAATGCGTCTTTGTGAGGGGCATAGACTGCTCTGGTATGTGCTGGTGAAAGAGGAGAAGAGAGGATGTGTGCGGGACACTTCCTGCTAGTTCAGCACAAGATGCTAAATTCTCTAGCTATGGCACTGAATAAGCATGACCACCCTGCTAGTTCTTCTTTATCCCCTCCCAAGAAGAGCATGTGTAACAAACAGATATCTTCATCTAGTGCCATCCCCTGCCGCACTTGCTGCCAGCGCTGAAGCTGTTTCAGAGGAATTGCAAATAGCATGTTGGAAACGCAGGATTGTCTCAACTAGTTCCGTGCATCACATAGAAACATAGAAAAGGACAGCAGAAAAGGACCAAATGGTCCATCCAGTTTGCCCAGCAAGCTTATGGTAGTAACTGCTGCACCATACAAGTCACCCCCTTACTTGGTTTCCCAAACTGTCAAAGTCAGAGCCCTTGTTGGTTGCTGTCTGAGTCCAACTCCCTGTTACCTCTTGCTGTTGAAGCAGAGAGCAATGTTGGAGTTGCATCGAAAGTATCAGGCTTATTGGTTAAAGGTAGTAACAGCCGCATCAGCAAGCTATTCCCATGCTTATTTGTTTTCCCAGTTGGTTGCTATCTGAATTTAATTCCCCTTTTCCTTTTTTCCCCCTGCCGTAAAAGCAGAAAGCAATGATGGAGTTGCATCAACAGTATGAAAGCTGCACATCCTGATATCTCATAAATGTTATTTCATTGTGTATAATGATTTATACACAATGACTTAATGACTTATTTATAATGACTTATTTATAATGACTTTGTAAGCCAAGGATATCAAAGTGAGAATTCACAGTATAAGGTAGATGAAAATGCATGTTTTTAATAAAGGACTTACAAAGGGCAACAAAAAATGGGTTTATTACAGTCATAATATTATCTGATTTATTTTTCTGAATGCTGTAGGGATTTCTCAAGCTGAAGAATTAGGTCTTTTGGTTTTCCGTGGAAGGACAGCATTGAAAGATGGCAAAGTGGTGACGTATGGTGGAAGAGTCCTTACAGTAACGGCTATTAATAATGATCTAACGTCAGCTCTGGAGGAAGCCAACAAAGGGATAGCAGCTATCCATTACCCTGGTGCCATGTTCAGAAAGGACATTGGTTATCGGGCTGCAGCCTGCCTGAAGCAGTCCAGGTGTGCATTAGGTCACTAGTTGAAAATCTTACTGTGATTAGTCTTGCAAGAGTCATACTTTTGGGACTCAGAAACTTGATGGAGCAGCACATGATAGTAATGAAGCACTGACAACCATGAAAAGAGAGATCAGGAACTGATCATTTATGATTACCTTATGGGTGGTGATTAAACATAAGGCAGTTGGAAGAGTTAGCAAGATGCAGGGCTTGCAGAAAAGTCAGCCAAAGAAAAGGAAGTGGATATTTATTTATTTATTTAATTAAATCTATTTATATTCCACCTATGATAGAAACCCATGCTAAGTGGAAGATATGTCTGTAACGTTCATGCATAGAATCTTATCTGGAATGGTATGCTCAGTAATAGAGGTTATGCATCTAGAGCAACTTAGAGAAGAGATAATCAGGAAGGTGACCAGAAGCCTTACGAGGTGAGACTGAAGGACTTAAAATTGTTTATCCTGTGTTGTGTCCGTCAGTTTCTGACGCCCTCTGTCCTCCCTTCTTACCTCTTTGGTGACTCCCTCTTCAACCGCAGGAAGATTGGCTGTCGCGGCATCCTTCTGCCGAAGTCCTCTGGTGTCCCCGGACCGGCTAGACGCTACAACCCACCATGTTTCCTGGAGGCCTAGGGGCGCGGCGCGGCCCCGACTGAAGTACCGGCGATGGCGCGAACCTCAGGGGAGTCCCCCTGAGATGACGTCACCCGCGATGGATATATAAGGTCTTAGAATTTGCTAACATATCGAGTTAGCAGGGAATGGAATGGACTCGCTTCGGATTCCAAGCTTCTCTGCCTCCTCGGACTTACCAGGGGTACCCACTCCTCGGGGGTCTCGCTCTTTCCTTTGTTTTTCAGGTGACAGTCTGGAACCAGCACTCGCTCCTCGAGGACCCTTGTTCCCAGACTTACTCTGTATTCTCTTCTGCCTGGAAATCATCACTGCCAACTACACCAGTGAGTTACCATCGCTCTCTCAGAGCTTTCCCTGGAACCAGCTACTCGCTCCTCAAGGGCCTATTCATTCCAGCTCCTGGGCTTCTATGAGACCATTGTGTGAGTGTACTATCAAGGTTCCTTACCAGAACTCTGCATACCCTGCCTACTCACTATATTCAGTTTCTCAACAGCTCAGCCATCTAGGGATTGCTGTTCCAGTACCTGAGAGACTACGGCCCTGTCGGGCACTCCAGCTCACTACTGCCACCTCTGGTGGTTCCTTATATGGTTTAATAAAATATTTAGTGTGTGTCTATCTCCAAACTCTGAGCCTGACCGGTGGTCCCTCTCGGGTCTTCCCCCTGGGGGCGTGGTCATCTGCCACTGGTCCAAGGATCCACCCACAAATATCTCTATCTGTTTGCTAACTCCCTAACAGATTGCTAACTCCATGGATTCGGCATAACTTAATGCCTTGCAGGCCATACCGGGCCTGGTCCAGCGCATTACGGAGCAGCAAGAAGTCTTGGAGAAACTTACTTCAGCGTTTCATCAGCTACACACACAGAAGGTTCAAGGCACTGCCTCCAACCAAGAAGGTCAGTTACAGGAGGTAACTTTAAAGACTGCTGTATCACTGGCGGCTCCAAACCGCTTTTCTGGAGAAATCCAGAAGACCCGGGGCTTTTTGAACCAGTGCTGCATGCATTTTACCTTACAGCCGTCTCTATTTCCTACAGCTCTCTCCAAGACTACCTACATCCTTTCATACCTGGATGGTAGAGCCTTGTCTTGGGCATCCACCTTGTGGGAATGCAAGGACTCCATTTTGCAGGACATAGAAGGATTTATGGACTTGTTTAAATCCATTTTCGATGACCCTGCTCGAACTTCTGTAGCCGGTTCTGCTTTAGTGGATTTCAAGCAAGGCAACAGATCATTGGCTGAATTTGCCATAGAGTTCAAAACTCTTGCGGCAGAACTCCGCTGGGCCCCCAAATGTCTCAAGACTCTCTTTTGCAAAGGCCTGGATAAACATTAGAAGGACGAACTGGCTGCTCACCAAACACATGACTCGCTGGATGAATTAATAGCCTTGGCCACTAAGATTGATCACCGACGCCGGGACAAGGTGAAGGGACTCCAGCCTAAGGTGTCACCCAGGTTAAAACCAGCTAGTGCTGTCTGTGCTTCTCAGATGGTTCCAGTAACCCCTTCTGCTGATAAAGATGAACCAATGCAACTTGGTCATGGACACTTGACCTTCAAGGAGAGAAGATTTCGGAAGAAGCGCGGCCTTTGCATGTACTGTGGTCAGTCCGGCCATGATGTCGCTACATGCTCCATTCGTCCAGGAAACGGATGGGCTTAAGTCCTGCAGGAGGACTGTTCTTAGCCCATACCGTGACCTCTCCTCCGCTCTCTCTCCCAGTCTCTTTGACCTACGGACCGATCACGGTTCAGAGTCCTGCCCTGGTGGACTCAGGGGCAGGAGGCAACTCCATTCTCAGATGTCTAGTAGAAGACTTGAGGATCCCCCTCATCAAATTAAAAGATCCACTACTGTTGTCCTCCATTCACGGAGAGTCCTTACCGGGCGACGTGACTTACCAAACCGTTCTAGTTACTCTCCGCACCGGAGCTCTCCATACGGAATCGCTCTCCTTCTTTGTACTGGAAAAGGCCATGCACCCTATCGTCCTGGGGTTACCCTGGCTGCAAGTGCACCAACTACAATTTGACTGGGCGTCTCTGGATCTCTCTCACTGGGGCCCAGAATGTCATGGGAAGTGCCTTAAGGAGATCTCGCCTATTATATGCATGCCTACGACTTCAGCGATGCCAGGACTGCCGCCCCAATATGCATCCTTCGGGGATATATTCTCCAAAGAAGCGGCTGATATTCTTCCTCCACATAGGCCCTATGACTGTGCAATAAGACTGAAGCCCAACACTGAGCCACTGAAGGGAAGAGTGTACCCCCTCTCAGCTCTCGAGAATAAAGCAGTGTCGGAATACATTGAAGAAAATCTCCAGAAGGGCTTTATCTGACCATCAAAGTCGCCAGCCGGCGCAGGCTTTTTCTTTGTAGGAAAGAAGGACGGTACCCTATGTCCATGTTTCGATTACCGAGGTCTAAATGAGATCACGATCAAAGACCGTTACCCCTTGCCATTAATCTTGGAGCTGTTTGACAGGCTGCAAGTGTTGCAGTCTGATACTGCAGGCGAAGTAGTGGACCCTTGGGCCGGCCTACCTTGAGTGATAGGGTAGGCCGGGAGGCGGAGCCAGGGGCTCGAGGTGTTCACCTGGGAACCAGGAACCCCCCAGGAGGAGCTCGTAGGGTTCTGGCACCTTGGGACTTGGGCAATAGAGAGAGTCCAGTGACAGGGATGGCGATAAGCCGGGATGAGAGCAAGGAAGTCCAAAGGTACGTGGTAGGGCGGATACTGAGGCAGGCGGAGGATAGTAATAGAGTCTCTGTGGCAAACGGGAACAGGAGCAGGCGTAGCCTGAAACAAAGTCTGTGACAAGCAGGAGCTGGTGCAAGCTGTAACCTGGAACGGATTCCGTAGCAAGCAGGAACTGGAGCAAGCTGAAGACTGAAGCAGGACCAGAGACGAGCCGAGATCAGTGGCAGGCAGCAGGCTGGGCAAACAGGAGCAGGCCAAGATCAGGGCAGGCGGCAGGCAAGCGTAGTCGGGAACAAACCAGGGTCAGAGGCAGGCGGCAGGCAAAGCGTAGTCAAGGCAATCCAAGGTCAGCGACAGGAACTCAGTGAAGACGATACACAACTCAGAACTACAAGGCAGTAGTGAACCTCGTTGCAAGGCGATGAGATGGCGTCCGGGCGCCGGTTAAATCGCCCTGGGTGTGTGACGTCATCATTGCAGGGGCTCGACTTCCGGGTGCTGGACGCACAAAGTGAGCGCACTCGCGCGCGAGGCCACGGCAAAACAGGCAGGAAATGGCGGACGCCATGTGGAGCCATCGGCGTCTTGGGACCCTGGGATCGCGGAGCGCGGCATCTCCAGCCACGAAGGTAGGCACTGGTCAGGCACAAGGGAGAGGAAGCGGTGCAGACCGCAACAGCAAGGGGCCAAGATATTTTCAAAGCTTGACCTGAAGGGGGCTTACAACCTCATTCACATTCGGAGCGGCGATGAATGGAAAACAGCCTTTAATACGCGAGACGGCCACTTCGAGTATCTTGTGATGCCGTTCGGGTTGTGTAATGCACCCGCCATTTTCCAAAATATGATGAATGACATCTTGTGAGATCTGCTGTACAAGAACGTTGTGGTCTACCTGGACGATATACTTATCTTTTCCCAGGATTTGAGCACCCACATTACTGACGTCAAGCAAGTACTCCACCACCTCCACGAACACCATCAGTACACCAAACTCTCTAAGTGTGAATTTTACAAAGACTCTGTGCCTTTTCTAGGCTACATAGTGTATAAAGAAGGCTTCCAAATGGACCCTCACAAACTTGAAAGTATCAAGAATTGGTCCCAACCTATCAACCTGAAAGCTTTAAGGAGATTCCTGGGGTTCACCAACTATTATCGAAGCTTTATAAAGAACTACTCTTCTTTAACTGTACCCTTAACTGCGATGACCCGCAAGGGTGCCAATGCTTCAAAATGGTCAGTGGAGGCCATTTCCGCATTCAGAAATTGAAGACTGCTTCTCCACAGAACCATGCTTACGGCATCCAGACCCCAATAAGCCCTTCATAGTAGAAGTCGATGCTTCAGATGTGGGGATAGGGGCTGTGTTAAGCCAAGCTAGAGACTCGAAAGCCTTATGTCCATTCTTCTCACGAAGATTCTCTCCAGCCGAGAAGAACTACTGGATCGGCGACAAGGAGCTCCTGGCAATAAAGCTTGCATTCGAGGAATGGCGGCCTTGGCTCGAAGGCGCTCAACATCAAATAACCATCTTCACGGATCAAAAGAACCTTGAGTATCTTCGCCACGCATAACGGCTGAATTACAGACAGGCCAGATGGTCTTTATTCTTCAACCGTTTCGATTTTGTGCTCAAGTTCCGCCCTGGAGATCGAAATACCAGAGCAGATGCATTGTCACGCTCATTTCATTCAGAGGATGTGCCTGGTGAGCCACAGCACATAATTGACCCGAAGAAAATCTTCTTGACATCCACTCAGTCTGTGCCCGTTGGGAAGACTATTGTTCCAAAGAACCTCAGGAAGAAAGTGCTCTTCTGGGCGCACAATTCCAAGCTGACTGGCCATCCTGATCAACGCCAAACCCTACTCAGGATACAGGAGCTGTATTGGTGGCCTACCATCAAAAAGGATACCTATTCATACGTGGCATCCTGCATCAACTGCACCAAGAACAAACCGGCCTCTGGACCACCGTGGGGTCAAATGCAACCTTTGCCAGTTCCGGATTGATCCTGGTCGCACATCGCTATTGACTTTGTAGTTGATTTACCTGCTTCCGGAGGAATGAACACCATCTGGGTGACTGTGGATCACTTTAGCAAGATGGCACACTTCGTGGCACTCCCTGGCATACCTTTAGCCTTGAAGCTTGCAAAGCTCTTCATAATGCACATATTCCGCCTCCACGGCCTATCTTCACACATCGTATCTGACCGTGGGTCCCAATTCACGGCATGATTCTGGAAGGTTTTCTGCAAGTTGTTTGACATCATTCTAGACTACACCTCAGCTTACCATTCGCAGTTGAATGGCCAGATGGAACGGATGAATCGTACAATGAAGCAGTTTATACGAGCCTATGTCACGTCCCGACAAAACAACTGGGCCAAATTGCTTCCATGGGCTGAATTCGCCATCAATTCTCATCCAGCAACTTATACTGGAAAGTCACCATCTGAAGTGGTTTTTGGACGTCCTCCAACACCGCCACTTCCACTGAAGCTCTCAGTGACGTCCACGGCAGCTCAATTTACTGCTGATGATATCCATAAATTGTGGGTTCAGACAAAAGACATGCTAATCAAAGCGAGTGATTGTGCCAAGAAGTATTACGACGCGCACCATGCACAAGCTCCAGTCTTCAAATCAGGAGATAAGGTCTGGTTGTCTACCAAGCACCTCAGACTCAAACTGCCCTCCTCTCGGTTTGCTCCTCGGTACGTGAAACCATTCCCAATCCTTCAACGTATTGGCCAAGTTACCTATTGTCTGATGCTACCACCTGGGCTCCACATCCATAATGCTTTCCACGTTTCTCTCCTGAAACCACTCATACTCAGCGAATTTTCTTCCAAGATTTTAGATCTACCTGTCATCAATGCAGAAGATGACTTAGAAAACAAAGTCGAAGAAGTCTTGGACATTCATACAGGAGGCAAGACTTTTGAATACCTTCTGAAATGGGAAGGTTTCGGCCCCAAATAAAACTCTTGGGAGCCTCGGACCAATATCCTGGACAAAGAGATGCTTCATCAGTTCCACCTCGCGCATCCTTCAAAACCTAAGCCTGGTACCCAAAGAGGAAATTGCCCTTTGAATGGGGGTACTGTGTGTCCGTCGGTTCCCGACGCCCTCTCTTCACCCTCCTTACCTCTTTGGTGACTCCCTCTTCGACCGCGGGAAGATTGGCTGCTGCGGCGTCCTTCTGCCGAAGTCCTACGGCAACCCCGGACCAGCTAGACACTGCAACCCGCCATGTTTCCTGGAGGCCTAGGGGCGCGCACGTGGCGCGGCCCTGACTGAAGTACCGGCAATGACGCGAACCTCAGGGGCATCCCCCTGAGATGACATCACCTACGACGGATATATAAGGTCTTAGAATTTGCTAACACATCAAGTTAGCAGTGAATGGAATGGACTCGCTTCGGATTCCAAGCTTCTCTGCTTCCTCGGACTTACCAGGGGTACCCGCTCCTCGGGGGCCTCTCTCTTTCCTTTGTTTTTCAGGTGACAGTCTGGAACCGGTACTCGCTCCTCGAGGGCCCTTGTTCCCAGACTTACTCTGTATTCTCTTCTGCCTGGAAGTCATCACTGCCAACTACACCAGTGAGTTACCATTGCTCTCTCAGAGCTTTCCCTGGAACCAGGTACTCGCTCCTCGAGGGTCTATTCATTCCAGCTCCTGGGCTTCTATGAGACCATTGTGTGAGTGTTCTATCAAGGTTCCTTACCTGAACTCTGCATACCCTGCCTACTCACTATATTCAGTTTCTCAACAGCTCAGCCATCCAAGGATCGCTGTTCCAGTACCTGAGGGACTACGGCCCTGCCGGGCACTCCATCTCACTACTGCCACCTCTGGTAGTTCCTTATATGGTTTAATAAAAGATCTAGTGTGTGTCTGTCTCCAAACTCTGAGCCTGACCGGTGGTCCCTCTCAGGATCTTCCCCCAGGGTTGTGGTCATCTGCCACTGGTCCAAGGATCCACCCACAAATATCCCTATCTGTTTGCTAACTCCCTAACAGATTGCCAACTCCTAACATCCTGGAAGCAAGGAAGCAAAGGGCAGGTATAATAGTGACATTCAAATATCTCAAACATATAAATAACATAATAAATCTACCCAAACACCATCCCTCGCCAACACCCCACCCCAGGACCTACACCCTACACCCACCCCCCCTAAGGAACTACAAACCTAAAAAATTGCCACTCAGCACAACCGTATACACTTTCCCACCTCTACCATTGTCATTCTGCGCTTACACAATTTGTATATAACCTGCGTACACACTAATTGTTCCTTTTTACCCCTGTATATAACCTGTGTACACATCAATTGTTCCTTGTACCCCTGTACATAACTTCTCCTTATGTATCCATTCACCATTCCCCCCCCCTTATCCTTTGTCTTGTATACCCCCACCCCTCCCCCTCCTTATTTACTTATTTATTGTATATTACCTTTTAATTATTTACTATGTTACTTCGTTTATGTTACACAATGTTCCATGTAAAGGCTTTGCCTATATATCCTTGGTTGTAAGTTATCTGTAAACCGGCACGATGTGCAAACGGTTGCCGGTATATAAAACAAAATAAATAAATAAATAAAATAAATAAATAAAACATACAAGAGACAAGCACTTTTTTGATAGTATGGAGAACTTAGACCAGTGGGTTCATGATGCGAACCTGGAGGGACTAGACTCAAGAGGAAAAAGAAGAAGTGTTGAATTTTCTTTCACAGAAAGGATGATAGATGCATAGCACAGCTTCTCAGTGGAAACAAAAATGGTTTAAAAATTCAGAGAGGTTTGGAATGGCATAGACTTTGCCTAGTACAAGAATAGTAACTATACCTCCCCGACTGTTCTCTGAACTTTTTCAGATGCCTGCAGTACAAGATCAGCAGTGAGGACAGAGCTGTGTCAAATATCATCACACCTACTCTGAAACCACTGCTACCAGCTGGTAAGGTTTATATTTGTATGAAGTCACACATGCAAATCTTCCACTTGCTGTGGGAGACTCATGGGATATGTGTCCTCTGCTCTGGCTTTTGGACTGTTGATCCACTGGGGCAGTACAGATGCAGATTGAGTAAAAACATGCTTAAATCACCATAGTACCCCCTCCTCCTCTCCTGCAGGAGCTGTGAAAGGCACCCTCCCCAACATCCCCAGTCCCCACCCTGCTGCTGTTCAGGCAAAGGGCGGGGGAGGACTGGGAGCTGTTGGGAAGGGAGAAGCTGGGAGGAGAGTGATGGCAGGTTGAGATGGAAATAGGGCTAGTTAGAGAGTGAGAGATAACATTAATATCTTTATTACTTGGGGGTGTCCTGTCTGGGATGATGGTGTTCAAGCCCTGGCATGAGGTATGTTAACATCCATGCTGCTTACTGCTGGTATTGCTACCATCCAAGTCTGTATCTCTGTGCTCCCCATCACTGCCTCTGCACATACCCATCTCATAGTACTCTGAAGGGACTGCAGTCAGTATGGGTAACTGCTGGTTTGCACTCATTTCCCTTACACCAGACACATCAAACACCTAATAAGTAAAAGTAATAAGGATTTAAACAATTTCCCACTCTCCATACCTGGGAACTTGTGATTTCCACTCACCTTGACCCAGAGATTGCTGTGGATTTAGTCTGTACTGTATGTGTTGGGTGGGTGTGTGTATGCAAGCTCTATCCTCTACACACACATACATGCTCCCCTCTACCACATGCATGCATGCTCGCACTGCCACCCTCCACGCACCTGCTTTCTCTCTCTCTCCCCTACGACTCCCATGTATGCGCACACACACACACACATACATGCTCTCACACTGACATTCTTCCTCATCAATCCTCCAATGACACCCCTCCCCAGTCTAGCACCGATATCCCCATCCCTGTCTCCTCATTCTTTTCCAAGCCAACACCAATATCCCCCTTGCTCTTTCTCCACTCCCAGGGTCCCCTTGTCTGGTCCGGTCTCCTCTCCAGCCAGTTCAATACTAGTATTTCCCTCTCCCTCACACTGCCATGAACCTCCCCCTTTCCCTCCCAGGAACATTCCTCTCCCAGTCCCCCAGACACCTCCTGTCTCACTTCCCCCAAAACAAGCAACATCTCCATTTCAAGCCAAATACAGGATACCCCTTCCCAAGCATTTTTGTACCAGCTGCCTGCACCATGTCCCTTGCTCATGCTCCTTTATAGTAGCAGGGCATACAATATCAGCACACCAGCACTGAATAGATTGCCCGTATCCTCTTAGGCAGGCAGCAGTACCTGCTTTTTTGCCGGTCTCTGCCAGCCCTGCTTCTGTTTTGCATATGCTTACCACTGCACCTACCTGGCTGCATGCTAGAAGCACCTGGCAGGGAGGGAAGCTGTAGCAGCCATTCTGCCGCTTAAGAGGCTTTGATCTGCCTCTGTCCCAGTGAGGCTGGCAGTACCCTTCTGATCTGGTGCCTATGGCTGTGGCCATATTGGCTGTAGGCTAGCTACGGCGCTACCTAGAGTACATTATTTCTGATTGGAGCCACCTCCAATGAAACAGTATTATGTTTACTTCTAAACTCTCTTGCAAATGTATAACCTTCTCACTGGAATGTACTGAACAAAAGCATTAGAGTGTCATTAATGAGGCAGTTCATTTTTCAATCAAATTCTTTTCCAACAATCTCATTACTGTAGAGAATAACACCTTAGTGTTGCTCCTTGCTGTAGTAATTGAGGCCATAAAACATAGTTTCTTGGTCTTCATTAGCTCTGCATAATGTAGTATCAATTGGTGGCTATTGCCAATTTTTCCTATTGAAAGGATTTGCATTTTTTTTCCTCCAGCATCTCTCCAGCCTTTTAACCTTAACCTTTAAAAACACATAAAACCTGTGTAAGCCAAGATGATCACGTTGGCACAACTTTCAACAGAGCCACCTTATCCAACACATTTGCCATAGTAGCATACCAGGTATCAACCAAAGCCTCAGTTACAATAACACTACTCTCAGAAAAGTGTTAGGACATTGCTTCTCCAAAACCAGTCATATCAATAATGATGGTGTCCCCTGCAGTATACTCTGTAATAATATCATAGCACTGAACAGTGACTTCCACTACAGCTTTCTCAGTCTTAATATGGAATGAGATCTTACCCAGCAGTGCTCCAGTTCATTCTAGAGAAGAACAAAAATTCTCAGGATGACCCGAACCATAGAATCACGGGGCCTTATTCAAAAAGGCTTTTTTTCCAGAGAGTGTGTGTGGGGGGGGGGGCACTGAGAGGAGAGGGTCACCTTGCTGGTGGCTGGAATCTTTAAAACATAAAAGTGGGGAAAACATAAAACATGGGGAAATCTTTAAAACATAAAAGTATTGGGGACAAGTAAAACTATTGGGTTATATTATTTAGTATGTTTGTGTGATTGTATTGAATAGCTAGTCAGAGGGCAGACAAAAAACCAGGAGTTTTTTGTGTTTTATATTAAATAAGTAGTCAGAAAGGCAGGCAAAAAATCAGAAGTTTGTGTGTTTTGTATTAAATAGATAAACAGAAAGGCAGGCAAAAAAGAGAAGTTTGTGTGTTTACATTTCCCAACTCATCCACCCTTAGCTCATCCTTTAATTTATAGGCAGGTAACACTTTCACACTAAAATAAATTAACTTAATTAATTAATTAATCAGCCTTTTAACTTAAATTCAGAAATTCCCCACACCTTATCAAGAGTTAATCATTCCCTTGTAGTTCACTACTAGATATATAGGGGTAGATTTTTTTAAAAAGTGCGATCGCGTGCTTTTGTTGGCGCACCAGGTGCCAACAAAAGTACGCTGGATTTTATAAGATACGCGCATAGCCGCGCATATCTTATAAAATCCTGGATCGGCGCGCGCAAGGCTGCCGATTTTGGGCAGCCTGCATGCGCCGAGCTGCGCAGCCTGCCTCCATTCCCTCCGAGGCCGCTCCGAAATCGGAGCGGCCTCAGAGGGAACTTTCTTTCGCCCTCCCCTCACCTTCCCCTCCCTTCCCCTACCTAACCCACCCCCCCGGCCCTATCTAAATCCCCCCTTACCTTTATCCTTCAATTTACGCCTGCTCGAAGCCTGCACGAAGCCTGCACGACCGCGGCCCCCTACCTGATTCGCGCCCGTGCGGCCTCCGGCACTGCCCGTTGCAGGGGAAGCCGTCCTGCTTCCTCCCAGCTGCGTCTCCCCTCCACGGGAGAAATCCAAGATGGCCGCCACCATGCTTCAGCTCGAGGCCACGCCCTCTCCACAGAATTAAAGGGACCCATCCCTCTAAATGGCCTCACCTGTTCTCTATCAGCCAGGGCAGAGGAAGTATAAAAGGCAGCTTCCTCTGCTCATCCAGTGACTTGGCAACGCCCTTCCTCGCTGTCTAGTCTGCTTGCTTCGGAGAGTTCCTTGCGCTTGGACTCCGGTTCCTGTTCCGTCTTGGTGTTCCTGGTCCCTGACTTCGGATTGGCAAGCCGTGATTCTCTGGTGCACGACTTCGGACTGGTGAGCGACGACCCTCTGGCACTCAACCTAGGACTCCTTCAAGACTCTGTCTCCAAGGGCCCACCTAAGTCCCAGCGGCCCGGGTCCCTACGGGCTCCTCCTGGGGGGACCGCGGGCTTCCAGGGCGAAGCTCCAGTTGGCCTTTGCACCGTTGCTCTGACCTCCCTAGGTCCACCTAAGTCCCAGCGGTCGGGTCCCTACGGGCTCCTCCTGGGGGGACCGCAGACCACCAGTGGTGAAGACACAGCATCTCATCCATCTCTTCATCGCCTTCGTGTTTGCCTCAGCCTCCAATGCCCAGGGTCAGCTGGTCCCGCCTCCTGTTCTGCCTCGCCACCCGACGAGAGAGCCTACGGACCCTCCGAAAGGTATACCATCCTCTTGTCGGCCAAGGGTCCACAAGCCTGAGCATAACACCTGGAAGATGTGGTAGGCCAGATTGACAAACTGAAGAGTAGTAAATCACCTGGACTGGATGGCATACACTCCAAGGTTCTGAAAGAACAAAAAATGAAATTTCAGACCTATTTCAATTAATTTGTAACCTATCATTAAAATCATCTGTTGTACCTGAAGATTGGAAGATGGCCAATGTAACCCCATTATTTAAAAAGGGTTCCAGGGGTGATCCGGGAAACTATAGACCGGTGAGCCTGACTTCAGTTCCGGGAAAAATAGTGGAAACTGTTATAAAGAATAAAATCACAAACATTTAGATAGACATGGTTTAATGGGACACAGTCAACATGGATTTACCCAAGGGAAGTCTTGCCTCACAAATCTACATTTTTTGAAGGGGTGAATAAACGTGTGGACAAAGTTGAACCAACAGATGTGGTGTATTTGGATTTTCAGAAGGCGTTCGGCAAAGTCCTGCATGAGAGACTTCTATGAAAACTAAAATGTCATGGGATAGGAGGCGAAGTTCTTTTGTGGATTGCAAGCTGATTAAAAGACAGGAAGCAGACAGGATTAAATGGTCTCTTTTTACAGTGGAAAAAGGTAAATAGTGGAGTGCCTCAGGGATCTGTACTTGGACCAATGCTTTTTAATATATTTATAAATGATCTGGAAAGGGGTACGACGAGTGAGGTGATCAAATTTGCGGATGAGATAAAACTATATTTATTTATTTATTTAACACTTTTCTATACCGACCTTCATAGAAAAACCATATCAGATCGGTTTACATCGAACAGGGTAAAAAACTTTAGTGACAACTAACGTAATTGAACAAATGGTGAGGAAGAGGCAAAGTTATATACAACAGGGAGTAAGAACTTGTGAGTAGTTATGCAGAGTAGTTAAATCTCAAGTGGACTGTGATAAATTGCAGGAGGACCTTGCAAGACTGGAAGATTGGGCTTCCAAATGGCAGATGAAATTTAACGTGGACAAGTGCAAAGTGATGCATATAGGGAAAAATAACCCTTGCTGTAGTTACACAATTTAGGTTCTGTCTTAAGAGTTACCACCCAGGAAAGAGATCTCGGCATCATAGTGAAATACATTGAAATTGTTGGCTCCGTGTGCTGTGGCAATCAAAAAAAGCAAACAGAATGTTAGGAATTATTAAGAAGGGAATGGCAAATAAAATGATGGATGTTATAATGTCTCTGTATCATTCCATGGTGAGACCGCATCTTGAATACTGTGTGCAATTCTGGTTGCCACATCTCAAAAAAGATATAGTTGCACTGGAGAAATTGCAGAGAAGGGCGACTAAAGTAAGGGGCATGGAACGGCTCCCCTATGAGGTAAGGCTAAGGACATTAGGGCTCTTCATTTTGAAGAAGAGACGTCTGAAGGGGGATATGATAAAGGTCTACAAAATCATGAAAGGACTTGGTAGGCTGGGCTTAGCAGATTTTAAATTATACAACGTGGCTTGTAAACTACGTCATGTGGTGGATTGGTTATTGGTGACAAAGTTTTATACTCACATTGAAATAGGAAGACAACTTTTTTCCCGGGAAATTTGGGGAATCTTTTGCGCTCCTCGCTGATGGCAATCCCGAGCCATCGGGATTGCCATCGGGATTGCCATCGGGATTGCCATCGGACATTTTTGACATAGAGGACCCTACTCGACATTCTATCTCTTACTTCTATCGTCAACTTTTGAATCTGAAAACAGAGATCGATTTTGGATGAATATTATCCAATTGTAAATTAGAGATCGAATTAGACCTTACTGAATCTCAATATGCTCTCTGTTTCAAGAAAATAAAATCTATTACTTGCAATATGGATTTCAGGGAAGTTCAATATAAGTTCCTAATGAGATACCACTGTTCTCAAAAGAGAGCATTTCACACGCACGTTGCGGTCTCTGACATCTGTGAAAAATATAATCAAATGCCAGGAACTTTGGGGCACCAGTTCTGGGGATGCCCTAAGATAACTTCTTTCTGGAAATCTATAGTTCAAAATATCCTTGGGGTTACAGGAGTACAACTGCTGTTGTACACAGACGTGTTATTGTTTGATAATAAGGGAGGGGGTAGCTTAGGTAAGAGGTTTACATGGCTTTGGATTAGGAAGATTTAAATTTTGGCTAAAAAAAATCTATTCTGTAACACTGGGTGGGAAAAGACTGCTCATCTTTATGAGAAGTATGTTGATAAAATGAGAAGTATGTTGATAAAATGTATCTAACCAGAAAATGTAGATCTTTCCTATTAATTTGGGATGCTTACTTGCAGTCATTGACACATCAGGCTAGAAGTCTAATCCTGAATGATATTGACAATATCTGCACATAGTAGAGATTTTAGAGTTCAAATGCATGCTAGTCGGGAGGGTAGGGGGATGGGGGATGAGTAGTTGGGGAATAATCAATGAGCCCAAACCTGTTTCTATGCTACATTTTCTGCATTTATGAATTGTACCGTATTCTCTTTATTGTGAAATCAATAAAAAATATTTAAACATAAAGGGGCAGATTTTAAAAACCCTACGCGCGCTGGGTCTATTTTCAAAAGGCCCAGCGACACATGTAAATCCCTGGGATGCGTGTAAGTCCCAGGGCTTGCAAAAAGGGGCAGGTGTAACTTGTGAGATAAAGGTATGGGTTTGTTTTTTTTTTCGGGCTGGGGGGCGGGACAGGTAGGGGAATGGAGGGGAAGGGGGGAGAAAGGAAAGTTCCCTCTGAGGCCCCTCCGATTTCAGAGCGGCCTCGGCGGGAACGGGGAAAGCCAGCTGGTCTCCCTGAGGGCTCAGCGCGCACAAGGTGCACTAGTGGGCACCCCCTTGCCCGCGCCGACCCCTGATTTTATAACATGCTCGCGGCTGCGCGCGCATGTTATAAAATCGGACGTACATTTTAAAATCTACCCCAAAATCTTTATTGAAATGGGCCCTATATATGTTACCTGCTTATAAAAGGCAAGGGATAATAGATCCAATTGTTCTTTATGTATAACCACTATTTGTCCCTAGCAGGTTGTCATGCAAAGCTTGGAAGGCCAGTTTCTCTCTTTGATCTGAAAGCAGCTGGTTACAGGGATCCCATCTTGGTGTCTACAATGAATAATGTTAGAGAGCAGCTAAAGGTAATCCAGCACTGATCATCTAGTCACTTCATGCATTCTGTGCTTACTCTGACAATATTGTACAGTAAGGCCTGAATTTGTGGCAGTGTGCATAACTTCAAGTTTACATAAATACTTTCAAACCCCTTAAAAACCTCTTGATTTTCATACACAAGGCAAACTTTACATAAGAATATAAGGCTTGCCATACTGGGTCAGACCAAGGGTCCATGAAGCCCAGTATCCAGTTTCCAACAGTGGCCAAGCCAGGTCACAAGTACCTGGCAGGATCCCAAGGGGTAGAGAGATTCCAAGCTGCTTATCCCAAGAATGTGTTTCAATACATGGTACAGGGTTACATGAATGAACAGCATGCTGTTGACGTGTGATATTGCTATATTTTCTGTTCTACACATTATTCATAAGCAACTTCTTTTGAAACTCCCCTCCCAGAACACCCCATTCAGAGCAGACACTTACACAACTGATGAAAGTATGTGAACATTTTAAGGCTGCTGGAAATCCAATTGTGCATCTATGGCTGACTGACACACGTAACTTCTTATTTTACGGTCAAAGACCTGACTAAGCTTTTGAAAATTTAGCCCTAAGTATTGAATATGCAAAATATTTTAATGAAATTTAAACAAATATGGATTGTTTACAATAAATGCCAACAACGATTATCATTACCTCTGACTCTAGAGCACTATCACTGCTTCTCTTCCTAGTACCTACCTCTGTCCCACCTTGTGCCTATTTCTCCAGCACGTCACTGCTGATCCCTTCTTTCTCAGTCCTGACTTGGCTACTTGATCTCTCCAGCATTGTCACCGCTTTTCCTCCTCTCTCTGCCCCATTTTGTCTCTCTCTCCATCTATAGAGCACCATCTTCTTTGCCTGTCTCTATTCAGGCTTACATGTCTCTCACATTATGGCCATGACTCGCCCTCACTTTCAAGCCAATGCAGCGAGGTGCATTTAGCTGGATTATACCTGTACTTCAGAGTATATTTTCTGTCCACAGGACCTACTGCCAGCCAATGCAGCAAGGAGTTTTGCATGCAGAAAAATGTGTGTTCCACACATTGGGAGCATTGCTTGGCGCCTTCGCATGGCAGTCCCATGCAAATGAGGGCATTAAGCAGCACGCCTCAATGCAGAGAGTTGCATTGGCCCAACTTGCATTTTCTTAGCGCTGGAAATGTAACTCCAGGTCAGAGATGGAGTTGTTTCCAGCACTACTGCGCTGGCACTTAAAATCCCCAGAAAAGGAGGAAAAAAAAAGACAAAAAAATAATTCAGAAACACTTAAGCTGGATAAGTACTGACTTCTCCGGCTATCTTGCCGCAGTTTGCTGCTACTTAGCTGGATAAATACTCTCTCCTGTCAGCCATAATGCCCCCCCCGCCCCATGTTCAAATGTGTATTTGGCCTCTTCCAAATGCACATTTTCCTTTCAATGCATTTTTTTAAACTCCCAATGCTCCCAATTAACTTAGTGCATCAGGGAGTAAAAAAAAATTGCAATCTGTGCACTGAAATCCAGTGCACAGGTGCTTAATGCTCAGATTACTGCAGTGGCCTGTCTGAGCACTGTTGCCGTTGCTCCTCCTGTCTCTTTACAGATCGCACAGATGTGTGGTAAGCATGACACCATTGGTCAGGATCTGGTCGCAATGTGTGTTAATGACATCCTGGCACAGGGAGCAGAGCCCCTCTTCTTCCTGGATTATTTTGCCTGTGGGAAACTTGATGTTGATGTGTCCGAAGCGGTGGTAGCTGGAATAGCAGAAGCCTGTAAAGTCGCAGAATGTGCTCTCTTGGGTATGCTTACACTTTGCATATATAATTACAAATACTTTTCATGTGTGAGCTTTAAGGTTCTGATACAGATTTTGATTTACCTTTTTTTTTTTTTTTTTTCATTCAGTTCAGCGCTGATTGTATTTTTTCATTCTGTACATTGTAGCGTTTTCCAAGCTCCTTCAGCAGGGTGCTCCATGTAGATCATCATGTATCTGCCACCCCTGGGAGACCTCCAGTCTATTGCAGGTGTCACTATTTCATCACATGCCTGCAAAAATCATAGTGTGAGGCAGAGTTCCAAGAGAACGCTGTGCCTCCTGACAGACCAGTCTGACCCCTATCTCCATCTGGCAGCTTGGATCCCTCCATTGTCACGCCTTCACTTCCGTTCATTCTAATTGAAAAGAATGGCCCCTTCCCTTCACTAAGGTCTGAGTTTTTCTCAGTGGAGATCATAACTGTGATTGTCAGAGTAGCGAGGGGACTAAAGCATCTGCTATGGCACTCTCCTCTAGGAATAACCAAAATGGTGTAGGCCAGAGTGTTGGTTAGTGCAACCCAAGAATATTCTGGCCAGTGGGCTTGGAAGTGAGAGAGGGAGAAGTCCAGTCTCGCATCTCTCTGCAGGAGTTTACAGTTTAGGGAAGGGAGAAAGCCTCCTCCTGTCCCTAGTATCTTCAGAGTCCTTTAGTGCGTATAGAAGGCCACACAGAAAAGTTCCTATAATGATGCTTCTGATACTGCACTGTAAGTAGCTGTTCCTGGAAGGATCCAGTAGTTGTTTGGAGAGCATCCCGGCTCTGAAGGAATAAACCTCTAGCCCTTGGAGTGTTTATGGGGAAAGAGGACCCCGATCTGAGTTCTGTGTGTGAACAAAGACCTTCACAGGTGGAACGAGAAGTGGGTGCCCCCAGCAATGTGGAAAGAAGGCAAGAGAGGAGAGAGCTGCCCTTCTGATGCTCTGATCCAGGACTCCAAAGGATTGTAGAGGCAGAAGAAGGGGGACATGTAAAAGGAAAGATTCAAGCATTTTAGAATCAGTTACCAAAAAAAGGTCCTTGAGAGTCAGGGAACCCAGCATCTGTCCAAGGCAATCTTAAATCTCCGGAAAAGGAATGAAGGAATTTCAGGAGGGCATGACTGCAAGGACTAGAATCCCCTTTGTGAAATCCCAGTGCCGGATGGAAGATTATTCCTGCTGAAAGATTACAAATTACAACTTTCTTATTTGAACTGTTTAATAAAGACTTTATTTTGGAATGCTAATACTATCTCCTTGGTACCATCTAAACATCCTGTCTCCTTGGTACCATCCTGTCTCCTTGGTACCATCTAAACACCTTGAGCCCTGAAAGAAATCCTTCCCCCATTGAATGATCAATGCCAGGTTTTTGCAGAATTGAGACAGAGCTAAGCCCTAGCATTGAGTGTGCCCCCAGCATTAGAGGTGTACCAGGAACGGGGAGGGGAAGGAGCCTACATAATATGCATTGTTGTTTTCTTTTAACTTATTCTCGCAGGCGGAGAGACGGCAGAAATGCCGGGCATGTACTCCACCGGAGAGTACGACCTTTCTGGGTTTGCAGTTGGTATGGTGGAACGTGGGCACGTGCTCCCACAGCTGGAGAGGATCCGGGATGGGGACATGGTCATTGGAATAGCTTCTTCTGGGCTGCACAGCAACGGCTTTAGCCTTGTGAGAAAAATTCTTGAAAAGTCCTCCTTGACATACTCGTTCCCTGACCCTAGCAGTGGCGGGCACCAGACCCTTGGTAAGCTGTCTGAGCAAAAACTTCTACTTAGCTTTCATATGTGACTTAAAGTACAGTGTCTCTGTGGGTATTGGGCAAAGGAGGCTGGAGGACTGGATCGGAACTATCCTGAGACCCTGTCGACACAAGATCCTCCTCCCAGAACTGTGCTAGAATATCAATACTCGTATTGAAAATACTCTTTATTTGGCCCAGCAGTTTCTTATTACTTGTTTTAGACTTGCAGCTCAATGAGAACCAACCCCTCCTGGCTAACAGGACTATGTTTATTTCAGTTGAATTTATGCATGTTCTTAATATGCTGCCTTTCTATATTAATCAAAGCAATTTACAATAAAAATAAAAAATCATAAAAAATTATATAAAACCATAACCTGAAAACAAATAGTCCTATCCAGAACTATGAATCCTCTAATTACTAAAGATGATTACATAAATTAAAACATCAAATCATAAGTCAAACAATATTAAACATAATCTAATAAATGTGGGGGAGATCCCATTTGGGCCTTGTTCTCATTTGGTAGTACAAGATATTTTTGTTGGGGAGACCCCAAACTTTGTCATTGTTTGAAATGTTATGGAAAACATTTGAACTTACAGTTCCTGCGAAATATCCTCTGGACGGCACTTTATGTGATATAGGATCCTTGTGATCTGGTTTCTGGGATATTTTAAAGCAACTTAAATTAAGGTGTTTTGATGAGGTTGTCTCCTTAAGAGTACTGGGATGTCATGGTTCGGTGGGCTGGAATCAAGGAGTAAGCCTGCAGAAGTGGCACAGGGCTGCAGGCAGGAATGTAAGTGGTCTTCCTCCTAACCAGTCCCCTCCCTGCAAGTTGAGCCCTTGAGTTCTAGAGGCCAGAAGGCTTGCCTTCTAGAGAACATCATAGCTGTTGTGTCGGAGGTGGACCCTTGGGCCGAGGTGGGGTTGACGCAACGTGTAGGTGAGGACCTATGGGTCCCCACCGTCGGCAGGTGGAGTGGGCTGATAGGCAGAGGCTGCTGGAGCTTCAGCTATACCAACCCTCATTCCCTGCTGGTTGAGCCTTTTGGTGCCGGGGCCGGCGGGACTTAGGTGGGCCTCGAGGCTGGATAGCGAGAGAGGTTGATTCAGCCTAGAGACAGCAGACGATAGATGGCGTAGTCCTATTCTGGACTGGGTAAGGTACTGGAACTCGGGCGCCAATGGAACAGAGGCTGACTGAGGGGACTCGAGCAATGGTAGGCCGAAGCCTAATAAGTCCACATCCAGGGAGTAGGCTAGGACAGGTGTCAATAACAGGTTTGGATCAGGGCCGGTGGCAATACGGAGGTCGTGGCAAGCAATGCTGAGATCTGATCACGGAGAATCGATAGCGCTGGTCAATCGAAGCAATGGTCTGATCATGGAGAAGTCAATAGCGTTGGTCAATCGAAGCAATGGTCTGATCACAGAGAAGACAATAGCGTTGGTCAATCGAAGCAATGGTCGAGGTCTGGAGATAGGCTGTAGTGTAGTGGGGCATAGCGGAGGTCTGGGTCTGGAGATAGGCAATAGCATGGTCATGCATAGCAGAGGTCTGGGTCTGGAGATAGGCAGTAGAGTGGTCAGGCATAGCAGAGGTCTGGGTCTGGAGATAAGCTGTAGCATAGTCAGGCAAAGCGAAGTCGAAGTCCATGTAATCAATCCAAAGCATAGACAAGGCAGGAACGAGGAAACAGGAACCAGGAACGTAGTGTAGAGACGAATCTCAGTAGCAACGAGTACTCGAACAACGAGGAGACCTGTTGCAAAGGCAATGCTATGGAGCGAGGCCTGAGCTGAGTTTGATATCATCATCAGGGGCTGCGGCCAGGTTCCCGCCGTGGGCCCTTCATAAGGATCATTTTGGTCGCCCTTCTCTGTACCGACTCCAGTGCAACTATATCTTTTTTGAGATGCCACGCCCAGAATTGTACACAGTACTCAAGGTGCGGAGGCATTAAGAGATTTTCCATTTTATTCACCATTCCCTTCCAAATAATTCCTAACATTCTGTTTGCTTTTTTGACTGCCGCAGCACACTGACCCAACAATTTAAATGTATTATCCACTATGACGCCTAGATCTTTTTCCTGGGTGGTAGCTCCTAATATGGAACATAACATCATGTAATTACACCATGGATTATTTTTCCCTATATGCAACACCTTGCACTTGTCCACATTAAATTTAATTTGCTATTTGGATATTCAATCTTCCAGTCTCCCAAGGTACTCCTGCAATTTATCACAATCCGTTTGTGATTTAACTACTATGAATAATTTTGAATCATCTGCAAATTTGATAACCTCACTTGTCGTATTCCTTTCCAGATCATTTACAAATATATTGAAAAGCACCGGTCCAAGTACAGATCCCTAAGGCACTCCACTGTTCATCTTTTTCCACTGTGAAAATTGACCCATTTAATCCCTACTCTGTTTCTTGAGTTTTAACCAGTTTGTAATCCATGAAAGGACATCACCTCCTATCCCATGTCTTTTTAGTTTTTTTAGAAGCATTTCATGAGGGACTTTGTCAAATACCTTCTGACAATCCAAATACACTCCATCTACCAGTTCATCTTTATTTATTTATTTATTATTTTTATATACCGACATTTGATCTCAATTGAGATATCACACTGGTTTTACATTCAGGTACTATAGGTATTTCTCTATCCCCAGAGGGCTTACAATCTAAGTTTTTGTACCTGAGGCAATGGAGGGTAAAGTGACTTGCCCAAGGTCACAAGGAGCAATAGCAGGACTTGAACCCTAGTCTTCTGGTTCATAGCTCACTGCTCTAACCACTAGGCTATTCCTCCTCCTCCCTTATCTTATAAAATCCAGCGTACTTTTGTTCACGCCTGGTGCGCGAACAAAATTATGCGCTCGCGCAAATTTATAAAATCTGCCTCCCCGTGTTAAAGTTGTAGATTTACATATTGTCCCCCTTCCAGTCATTAGTACAAATGTGATCATGTAATGATCACTATTGCCAAATGGCCCCACTACCATTACCTCTCTCACCAATCCTGCAGTCCACTAAGAATTAGATCTAAAATAGCACCTTTTGTCATCGGTTCCTGAACCAATTACTCTATGAAGCAGTCCTTTATTCCATCCAGGAAATTTACATCTCTAGCATGTCCTAATGTTACATTTACCCAGTCAATATTGGAGTAATTGAAATTTCCCATTATTACTGCACTGCCAAAATAGTTATCTTCCCTGCTTTCTCTTAGCATTTCATCATCTGTCTGTTCATTTTGGCCAGGTGGATGGTAGTATACTCCTATCACTATATTCTTAACCCATATATATTCTACTGTGCATTTAGTTTCTTGTATGATCTTTATCCTTTTGGACTCTATGCTCTCCCGAACATAAAGCGCCACACCCCCACCGAGTTGATCCTCCCTATTGCAATATAGGGGCGGCGGTCCGGGGGCAGTCCAGAGGCGGTCCCGAGTCCTCCGGCACAGCGGCTGTGCTGGAGGTTCGGGGGTGCACGCAAGTTACGCCTGCTAGAGGCAGGCGTAACTCCATGGAATAAGGTAGGAGGGGATTTAGGTAGGACTGGGGGGTGGGTTAGATAGGGGAAGGGAGGGAAAGGTGGGGGGGAGCGAAGAAATAATAAATGTGCTGCTGCTGCATGCAAAAGATGGAGACCCCTTACTTTCCCTATGGAGGGACAGCAAAACCGAGACTTCTGCTCCTATCGAATGGGAAAATTGGCACGTTCTCAGGCAAACTGCAATTTTATCCTTTTCTAGTAGCCCTTGTGGCTGTTTATTTTAATGAAAATCTAAAAGTGGCCAAATTTTAGTGGCTGATATGGTTTTTAGCTATAATGTAAACTCCCATTTTACCAATCCTGGCAATGGCTTTTTAAATGTTTTACTATAAATGTGATGCCTTGCTGTGAATTGTCAGTGCCATGTTGCCTTGACCTGCAAGTGTGGAGCATGGTGCATATAGTACATGGTAATAAAATCATGCACAGTCTTTCTTCTGTTGAGGCTCAGGTGGCATTTGAACACATCTTCAGTCAACTGAGGCTTACCTGACTGCTTTAGCATGTAGCACCTCATATCAGTATGAAACACTTATGGATTTAAAATGCCCCCAAATTATGCCAACTGTTTGTTCCAGGTGCAGTCCTTGCTGGCCATTGATCTTTATCAGGGTCAAATAGGAAGCCAGATTATAATGCCTGTTATGTTGCATGGGAAATCAGAAGGTAGGGAATACAAAGAGAGGAAACATTGATAAAAAAAACACCTGTAAAAAGTAATTCATGTATCAGTTATTTTCAGCAAGAAGGGATAGCATGAGGATAGGTTGGCCGTACTATAATCTCTACTAGGATAATCTTCTATATTCACAGATGAACTCCTGCTAACTCCAGCTAAGATCTACAGCAAAGCACTCCTAGCCGTCCTTCGGTCGGGGCATGTGAAGGCCTATGCTCACATCAGCAGGGGAGGGCTGCTGGAAAACATCCCCAGGGCTCTGCCGGAGTCACTCGCTGTAACCTTAGGTACGGTGGAAATAAACAGTTTAAATGGTATCTTGAAAAGCAAAATAAAATAAGCAGGAAAGCACGTGGATGGGGGACGTGCCCCTCCTAACTATATCTGATCGGTGCAATGTTGCATTTCTCCAAGGACAGCAGGATGACAGTTCTCACTCATGGGTGAAATCTTCCGATGGAGCCCGGCATGGAAAACTTATTTCAAAGTTTCTAGAACTTTGACTGAGCTTCTCTGAGCATACTTGAGCACACATTATACCACACCGCCACTTGGGGTTCCTTCAGTCTTTTCTTTTACGCGGAGCCTGGTGTTTCACGGGAAAGTGAGTCTCAGTTTTTTCTCTACTTTTTCTCATGTATATGAGTGTTTCCTGGCGTAGTTTTTGCTACAAGTGTTATCGAGATCACGCGAGTAGACATGGGATCCTTCTTTTCAAACCACTATCTTCCTTAGATAGGTTTTTCGATGTTTTTGGAAAATTTCGGTGCCTGTTGATCCCCCGGGCAGGGGTGCTCTTGGTGCCATCATCAGCCACCACTATCGATTTTGATATTGCTTCCCTTTTATTTTGTGACGCTATGTTATTTTTGAGGTTCCAGCCATGCCCTCAGTGCGGGAGGTCTATGTCTATCAGCAGTAGGCCATGGAAACGGCGCTGCAGGGCCTCAGTGTCGTTGCACTGATGGCACCAGGACTGGCACTGTTGCTTCTTGAGCCACTACTCTGTTCCCTTCATGCATGTATCGGTGCCCTATTGCCACCGCTACCAGTGCTGGTGCCACAGCGGCATTAACACCTGTTGGGGCATTGGAGCTGCCTCTGTCTGGTCTGGTGGTCATCCGCAGTTCCTCAGAGGAGAAAGCTCCCCTGAAGTCTGCAGTAGCCTCAGGATGTAGGCCCATCAGCCAGTTGAACCGGTTCCCATACTGCTGGCCAAGGACCAAATGTCTTGGGATCCATCCCCTGCCAATGACAATGAGGAGGATACTGTTGACCCTTGGTGGGGGAGGCTTCTTGGAGACTTCGGAAGATGAGGCATCAGATGGCCTCCTCTCTGATCCCTCTCCTCCCGACAGCAGAAGGAAGTCTCCTCCAGAAGACCTTTCCTTTGCAGGTTTTTTCTGGCTGATAGCAGATGCCATCCCATTTAATTTACAGTCGGAGGAGGATATCGGGCACAAGATGCTGGATATTCTTCAGTACGCAGAGTCTCCTAAGGAGATCATGACAATCCCAGTACACAAAATCCTTGTGGAATTGCTGATGAAAATGTGGGAAAAACTCCTCTTGGTGGCTTCCATTTCTAAGAAGGTGGACGTGATTTACCTTGTCCAAAAGGTTTCTGGATTCAACAGCATCAACTTCCACAACAATTGATTGTGTCATATCCGCTGTCAAAAAGGCCAAGCACCTTTGGACTCATTCCTCAATGCCCACAGGAAAGGAGCCGAGGGCCATGGATACGCTTGAGAGGAAGGTGTTTCAGGGAGCTATGCTCATTGCCCACATAAGGGCTACCAGCTCTTCGTGGGCCAATACATGCGAGACATCCTGAAATAGCAGCCGCAGGACACTCTCCAAGAACCGGTGCATAAGGATCTGGAGTGTAGAAACACGGGGTCCACTCAGCCTACCAGGTAGTGATGTACTATGTCAACAAGCAGGGAGGTACAGGCTCTTATCTTCTGTGTAAAGAGGCAGTCCAGATATGGTCATATGTCCTGTCCCATGGGATGGTGCTCAGGGCAACATATCTGGCCAGTCTGGAGAATGGCCACAAAAGGTTTCTGGCCCAGGGAGTAGCGAACTGGATCTTCCACCTCTGGGCAAGTCCAGAGGTGGATCTGTTCACGGCCCCTTGGAACAAGAAGGTTCCTCAGTTCTGCTCCATGTACAGAGCACATAGAAAGCTGGCCTCAAAGCTTGCCTCAGACACCTCTGCCCTGTATTGAGGCCAGGGTCTACTGTATGCATATCTTCCAGCTCTGCTGGTAACAAAGACTTTGTTGAAGCTCATGGAGGACAAGAGGACTATGATTCTCATAGCTACCCATTGGCTGCCCAGGGGATCAATAGGCATTCCTTTGGGAGTTGTCTGTCTGGAAACCAATCAGATGTGGGACTTCCCCGGATATCATCTCCCAGGACTGGGACAGGTTGCAAAATCCCAAGCTTCGGGCTCTGTTGCTTACAGCTTGAATGTTGAGAGGTTGCTTTTGCAACTCCTCAATCTATTGGAAGATGTGTCTTATGTTCTCGTAGCTTCCAGAAAACCTTCCACCAAAAAGTCCTATGGACTGAAGTGGAGGAGGTTTTCCATGTGGTGTGAAAAAAAGGCACTAGACCCTTTCTTCTGCGCAACATAAAAACTGCTTGACTACCTTCTACACCTCTCCAAAACTGGTCTCAAGACCAACTCTGTTAGGTTTCATCTGAGTGTAATTGGTGCATATCACCATAGTGTAGGGGTTTCGCCCATCTCTGTACAGCCTATAGTTGTACATTTCATACAGGGTCTGCTTCAGTTGAAACCTCCCCTAAAACCTCCCACTGTCCTGGGCCCTCAACATGGTTTTAGCTCAGCCAATGAAAACTATTTTTGAGCCATTTGCACTCCTGTGACCTGAAGTACCTGACCTGGAAGGTTGTATTTTGGTAGTAGTCACTTTAGCATGCAGGGTCCGTGACCTCCAGACCTTAGTGATTTATCCACCTTACACTAATTTTTTTCACAACAGGGTGGTCTTGCACATACCCTCTAAGTTCCTGCCTAAGGTGGAGTCGGACTTCTGTCTTAACCTGTCCATCTCCTGTCAACATTCTTTCCCAGACCTCTTTATCACCAAGGTTAACAAGCCTTGCAAGTTTGGACTGCAAGAGAGCCTTGGCCTTCTGTCTGGAGCAGACAGAAACCCATACATAGACAGTCCACCTTTTGATCAGAACAGGCTGAGGATTACCATTGCCAAACAGACGCTATCCAATTGGCCTGCAGGCTGCATTTCCTTCTGATATGTCTAGGCAGGATTGCATCTTGGGGGTCATGTCAAGCCTCTCATAAATATTCTGTGCCGGGCTCCATCGGATGATGTCACCCATGTCTGAGAACTGACATTCTGCTGTTCTCGAAGAACATCCATTACAGGTAAGCAACTTTGCTCTACATGGGTCATAAATATATGGACCAAATCAGACTCCTCCATCCATGTAAATCATTTTGTACAGATCAGTGTATGGCTGTATGGGCCCAATGTTATGATGTGTGTGCTCTGAATTTACAGATGCACACAGCTGGAAGATCCCTGGGGTTTTCTCTTGGCTGCAGAATGAAGGTGCATTGTCGGAAGAGGAGATGGCCTGGACCTTTAACTGTGGCATCGGCGCCATCCTGGTGGTAGAGAAGGAGGCTGCAGAGCAGGTTCTGAGGGCTGTGCAGAGGCAGGAGGAGGCATGGCTGATCGGCACAGTGGTGCCACGCCAGAAAGGTTCCTCCAATTGTTTTACAAACTGGAAAAATAACATTGGGTGTGAAGGGGGGAGGGGAAGGTGGACGAAGCAGGTATCTGTCAGATTCTCTGAATAACCTGAACATGAACAGAGAAAGGTTACTTGCACCCCTGCAGAGGGACAAATATCAGGATAATCATAAGAACAAGTTGAATTTATTTCAGCAACATTCAACCAAACAGGATCCCAAAGCACTCCAGAGGTACACATGCAGGCCCCTCTGGGTTGGATAGACTGGCAGCACATGTGCTTCATCTTACCTTGGCACAATCGGGAAATCATTTTCCTTCGCCAAAGCACTTTTTATTACCTGATATCATGAATACAGTGAATTGGAAATTCGGAGGGCAATTTTGGAACTCTCTTGGAGCTCATTTTCAAATTGTGCCGACAATCACAAGGCAGGTAGAAAGCCCCTCGCCCCTCCCCCCCCCATACTTTGCACCTGTATTGAAGCAGGCATAAAGTATGCGCTGTAAAGCACGCACGGAGATTTGAAAATGCAATTCCTGTGTGCATGTTTTCTCCCCATTAAAAGTATGAGAGCTGAGAACCCCAGCACTGAGGGGGAGGGGGCAATAATCAGTCTGCATATAAATATCTAATCATTGCCCCTCTATTGTTACTCAGTTGCTGTGGCAGTCCTCATTACTCCGAGATGGAATTGGTGAATAATGATCCTTACATATAGTTTTCTCCTTTTTTATTTAAAGGATCTCCGTCTGTTGAGATCTGTAATCTTCTGAATGTATTACAAGCAAATGGTTCCCAGGCTGTAAGAAAAGCGGCAGCTACTGATAATCACCTGCCAGACAGAACGCAGGAGAGCAGAGTGAGGGTGGCTGTTCTTACCTCCTCCGGAACAGGTACATTTACATGGCCCTCCGTGAACAAATCCCTCCCCCCTCCCCCCAGACCTTTGCTCTGTTATTGGTGGTTATTCATTTAGTGAGTGTGCCAATAACTGCTTGTTTTTTAAGTATTCTGTAACACACTTATTATCATCCAAAGCATTTATTCTTGTACCAGTATTATCCGATGTGCCGATATTACAAAGTCATTATTTAAATATCATTAGGGAGATAAGTGTACATATATGATGATATTATAAAATCAATTTCCCTATAGGAAACTAGGTTTTAAATGTAATTCTTCTTCAGCCAGCTAAACCAGTCCAGGCGCATGGATTTATGCTCCCCTATCAGTAGATGGAGACAGAGAACAGGTTTGCTGATGTCACTCCTTATATGGTCCCATGCTGACATCCCACTCTCTGTCTCTAACAGATGGTAGGTGAGCATCCCGTGCTGAGAGCTGAAGGCCTGGTCTAGATCGAGTGAACTAGAAAGGAAAGGAAGCTCCTGGGATGACAGTCTTCTAGACTGATCCATCCTTGGTTAAGCAGAGACTAGAGTCAAGGGGGTGCTGCGAGGGGGCAACCCCCCCCCCCCCCCGCCACACACACACACACACACGCTTGCAAATAGTCACAAAAAAGAGCATAAAATCATAAGTAAAACATTAAGACAACAAAGGAAAAGAGATGTAGGGATAAGAAGAAAGACATAGCATCAGAGGCAGATGGATATTTTGAGCCATTTTGATGATACTGCTGCTGTACGAGGTGAAACACCTTAAGATCTATAAACAAGAATGAATAAGCCAGGAAATAATTAAAAGGACCTGGCCTGGCTACAGGACACTTCTGTAGCCCCTATTTATCAACTTGAAACAAGATCAGGTTTCAACCTGCTTACAAATAAAAAATAGTAATGAACTTAGGTTGTGAGTCTGTGGCTTATATTACAGTCCTTTATGAGGCAGAGTACCGGTTTTATTTCATTATAGCAAAAATATTTGTTATTGTTTTCAGGAAAAGCAGATTAAAAGGGAATTCTGTGCCACAGCCCCAGAGAGAGAACCAAAAGTTGTCTTTTCCATGTTGTGGCAGAAATGAGACAGTTACACATTTTGGGCCAGAGGCGAGGATCGGACAGTGCTGTATGTGCAGTTTTTAGATTTCAGCAGCAGGTGTGGGTAGTATACTCTATCACTTACATCCAGGTTTCTCCTCTTCCAACCCACTTTCTCCAGATCCATTAAAATCATCCATTGTACCTTAAGACTGGAGGATAGCAAATGTAACCCCAATATTTAAAAAGGGCTCCAGGGGCAATCCAGGAAACTACAGACCGGTTAGCCTGACTTCAGTGCCAGGAAAAATAGTGGAAAGTGTTCTAAACATCAAACTCACAGAACATATAGAAAGACATGGTTTAATGGAACAAAGTCAGCATGGCTTTACCCAGGGCAAGTCTTGCCTCACAAATCTGCTTCACTTTTTTGAAGGAGTTAATAAACATGTAGATAAAGGTGAACCGGTAGATGTAGTGTACTTGGATTTTCAGAAGGCATTTGATAAAGTTCCTCATGAGAGGCTTCTAGGAAAAGTAAAAAGTCATGGGATAGGTGGCGATGTCCTTTCGTGGATTGCAAACTGGCTAAAAGACAGGAAACAGAGTAGGATTAAATGGACAATTTTCTCAGTGGAAGGGAGTGGACAGTGGAATGCCTCAGGGATCTGTATTGGGACCCTTACTTTTTAATATATTTATAAATGATCTGGAAAGAAATACGAGTGAGATAATCAAATTTGCAGATGACACAAAACTGTTCAGAGTAGTTAAATCACAAGCAGATTGTGATAAATTGCAGGAAGACCTTGCGAGACTGGAAAATTGGGCATCCAAATGGCAGATGAAATTTAATGTGGATAAGTGCAAGGTGATTCATATAGGGAAAAATAACCCATGCTATAATTACACAATGTTAGGTTCCATATTAGGTGCTACAACCCAAGAAAGAGATCTAGGCGTCATAGTGGATAACACATTGAAATCGTCGGTTCAGTGTGCTGCGGCAGTCAAAAAAGCAAACAGAATGTTGGGAATTATTAGAAAGGGAATGGTGAATAAAACGGAAAAAGTCATAATGCCTCTGTATTGCTCCATGGTGAGACCGCATCTTGAATACTGTGTTCAATTCTGGTCGCCGCATCTCAAAAAAGATATAATTGCGATGGAGAAGGTACAGAGAAGGGCTACCAAAATGATAAAGGGAATGAAACAGCTCCTCTATGAGGAAAGACTAAAGAGGTTAGGACTTTTCAGCTTGGAGAAGAGACGGCTGAGGGGGGATATGATAGAGATGTTTAAAATCACGAGAGGTCTAGAACGGGTAGATGTGAATCGGTTATTTACTCTTTCAGATAATAGAAGGACTTGGGGGCACTCCATGAAGTTAGCATGGGGGCACATTTAAAACTAATCGGAGAAAGTTCTTTTTTACTCAACGCACAAATAAACTCTGGAATTTGTTGCCGGAGGTTGTGGTTAGTGCAGTTAGTATAGCTGTGTTTAAAAAAGGATTGGATAAGTTCTTGGAGGAGAAGTCCATTACCTGCTATTAAGTTCACTTAGAGAATAGCCACTGCCATTAGCAATGGTAACATGGAATAGACTTAGTTTTTGGGTACTTGCCAGGTTCTTATGTCCTGGATTGGCCACTGTTGGAAACAGGATGCTGGGCTTGATGGACCCTTGGTCTGACCCAGTATGGCATTTTCTTATGTTCCAGTGAGCAATGATAGCAGCGGATGTGGCAGCATTGCCCTCCCTCTTCCGGCACACTCGCTCCAGTTGCAACAAGCGAGCAATCTCTGGTGGCAGGAGGAGGGGCGCAGACACAGAAGACATATCTGCTGCAAGAGAATGGAAACGTTTGCAGGAGGAGGCACTGTTCCATATGCCTCTGCTGCCTTCTGCTTGCAAGCTGCCGCTGCCATTACCTTTTCCTCAGAACCCCCACTGCTGCCATCTGCCACAGCTGCTTTACTCACAGGCCCCGCTATAGCCTCCTAGTTGGGACCACTCCCCTACCCCTCACCCCCCACTATGAGGGGTAGGGGAGTGTTCCAACTGTGGCTTGCCTTGCTGGAAGTCACCCCCACTGCCATTGAAGCATTGCCGGTGGCAGGGTGTCCAGCCACCCTAGGCGGTGATGTCATCATGTGATTGTGATCTCTCTCTCTCATCGCATACGACAAACGACCCCCAGCTCCTCGAAGAAATACGTACTCAAAAACAGAAAAAGCCCTCCAGCTCCGTGCCTCTCCCGTGCCACTTCTCATCTTGTCCGTCCTTTCAAAACTGCTGCCCTTACCGGCTACTCTGCCACCCCACTCACTTCCAGCACCCTAGTCCTCCGCCCAATGCTTCCGCGAGCCCTGCATTAAAGCCTGGGCCTGCCTGCCCAATTTCCCCCACCTCCCCTGAGGCTGAGGCCTTCCTAGAAGCCGCCCATACCCCCATGGCCACTGAAGCTGGGCCATGCCTACCATGGAGCTCTCCAGTCCACTACCTCTGCCTCAGCTTCTGAAGTTGAGGCCTGCCTGCATGGGAGCTGCTGCACAGCACTGTGACTGCTGAAGTCATGGCTAGCCTGCCTGGGAGCACCACCACCACCACCCTCTTGGCTGCCCGCCTGCCTTGAAGGACCCCTTTGCATTCACACAATTGTTTACTGTGTATTAAATTTTGTGCACATTGTTCAGTGTGCATATGTAAAATAAACAATCTTTGTGATGTTACACTGTTATTGTCCAGTACATTTATTTGTTGTGATTTCTCTATATGTGTGTGTTGTTCACTCCGCCCTTCTCTTGTGCCATCGTTAATGAATATTGCCATAATCATATGCAGATTTCTGAACCAAAGAAGAAAACTAGGCATCATGAAACATTTAGATCTCCTTATTAAATTATAGCTACAGCCCTTTAAAATTCTCCTTCCCTGAGTTTATTTTTCAGTGTTCTGTACTGTATTCGTGCTTTGCCTATAGCAGTGGAATGAAACGGCGCATTTTTAAAGCTGCCATGGGTTAGTGCTTGTGGTCAAAGAAGGAAATGAGGCATCACAAACTGTTCACACATTTCCTGGTTTTTCTCTTCCTTTCAGGCAGGAATCTTGAGGCACTCATCGTCTCCACCAGGGAGCCCGGCAGCTGTGCGCAGGTGGCTCTGGTCATTTCTAATGAGCTCCGTGCACAAGAGCTGCAGCGAGCAGCAAGAGCAGGTGTTCCCAGCAGAGTAAGGATGCCTCCCCTCATGCATGGCAAAGCACTTCCCAGCTGCTGGCTTGCCCCTTGTCAGGGAGGGGGCGGGGAAGACTCCCTCTCAGGAATTTTTCCTTTTCCTGTGATGTCCAGCTGTGTTGCATGCAAATGGCAGGTGGGTGGGAAGGACTCTGGTTTATGAAGTCCGAAGTGTTTGCTTGCAGGATCTGGGGCTCAGAGACCCAGACCTAGCCAGGTTCAAATCTTTTTTTTGCAAAATCGCTTCCAGGCGGTCTCCCCGAGATCAGTATTATCACTGCCCTATGCTCTGTCCTGCAGAGTTCCACAGAGATCTATTTTATTGTCACTACTATGTCTAATATCCATATGATTCCCCTAGAGAAACTCATCAAAGGTTATCAGATTACTTGCTGCTAGGCCTGGATTTAGGAATAAGCCATGTAGGCAACTGCCTCTGGCACAAGATTTATAAAGGCGCCCTGGTGCTGCCATCCCTAAATGATAGCCTGCTGTCACTGACCTGCTGCTCTTCTCTAGGCACCGGAAGATGAAGTAAAAATGAGCCCAGGGGCCTTCTGCAGCCCTGATGTGCTGAGTGATCCTGCGGCATCACACACCCTCTCCTCTTCCACAGGCTTCCTATTACCATGGAAATCTGTGCGAGAGATGGAGCAGCTCAGCATCAGTCAGTACACCAGGGCTGCTGCAGACCCTGATGATTCTTACTTTAATTTTCCAGCTCCTAAAGGAGAGAAGTGGCACCCGCAACGTGAAGGGTTGGAAGGATCGTCCCCACTGCTGCCCCCCTCCCCTGCAGGAAGGAGAGGGAGGAGGACTCCTCTCCCCCATTGCCTATGTGTGCCTTCCCCCTTAATCCAGCCCTGCTTGCTACTCATGTACCGATAACATATACAGCTATTGGGACCCCCCTTGGTCAAGACCCAGACAAATCGATTGCCAACCTGAATGAAGTCTAGGGAAGAACTCCAGCTGGTTAGGCCAACACAAACAAACTAAAAGTCTTTGCCAGCTTGACTTCTAAAGTGATCCTTGAAGGGACAACTCTGCCTTTTAGCTTCAGATTTGTACTGCACTCCAAACTCCTAGTAATAGCTAAATGAGCTTTCTTTCAACTCTGCTAACTATGCCATCACCGTTCTTTCCTCAGTGGTTCTACCTTTGCCACCCATAGTCATCCAAGCTCATGTGATCTTTTGCATGTATTACTGCAACTCACTCTACATGGGGATCCCAAACCCCCCCCCCCCCCCCCTCAATTAATGCCTTCAGGTCATTAAAAATGCTGTAGTCCGAGTGCCACTAAATGCAAATAAATTTGAAAGGCTCACCCCCTTATCCTAAAATTGATGCACTGGCTCCCAATACACTATCAAGACAAATTCACAAGTCTGGTACTGGCCTTTAAGGCCCTTAAAGGTAGTTCACTGCTTTCCCTCAGCCTCATCCCCTAACAGGCCTTCTCACGCTTTACACTGATTGCCACAAGCCCGTCTGATTGTGCCAGCACCCATCCTAAAGACCTGCACCTTAGCAGTACTAGAAAGAGAACCTTCTCAGAATCATTCCCAACCCTACCACTAAACATCAGAAAACACCTAACCTGTTAGTGTTCAGGAAAGTTCTAAAAATCTGGCTCTTTGAAGGAGCCTTCAGTCCAGAAATGGAAACAGGGTTTGCCATGCAAGATGCAGCAACAATGCTCCTGCTATCTTTAAATATGGGACTCCCATGATCCCTCCTAGGCTGCTTCCCACTTTATCATATTTTCAGGTGTTACCCCTAGTCACATTAAATATCAGTGTTACTCCTTGTTACTTTAAATGCTGGATTCTTTTCCTCCTGTGCCGCTACTGATTTTGCCTCATATGTTATCCCCAGATGCATGCTCTAAATATATGCAGACCTGTGTGATTATGTGTATGTATTCTGACATAGATCTAAACCTGCTGCAATATGCTTTGAGCGCGCCTTGTTGAAAAAGCATGAAACGATGATGATAATGTCGGTTTGTCCCTGGTGAAGGCAGTGGTAACTCCTGAAAGCTAGCCAAAAAAATGTATTATGTTAATATAAGGCGATACCTTTTTATTGGGCTATATCTTGTTTTTAGGTTTTTAACCTTTATATGCACTCATGTGGACTAACACAGCAACCCCACCACTTTATCCCAATGGCTTTCTAGAGTGCCTGTTTTTCTAACAGGATCCCAGATCATTTTATAGTTTAATGCTGCAGAAGCAGACATTCATTCACCTCTGGGCTTTATTAAGAGTGGTGGGAGGAGGACTTGCAGAACATTTTGGGGGCCAGACTGTATAACAGTTTTGTAAAGGGAAGAAGAAACAGTTACCATCCTTACTACACAATTACAAATGTATTTGCATCTGAGAGACGTACTGTTCTCCCAGAGCTCCCCCGCAGCAGTATGCTTTTTATTGGTTTCTATCTTGCAAATATAGACAAGCGCAAGAGGAAGGTGCATAGTTTTCTCTCTGGAACTGTGCTGCCTGTATTACTTTTTTAGCTGCTGATGGTTGTTTTTGTGATGTGGGGAGTTGGTGTTGCATTGGGTGAGATGAGCGCCAGAGGTCAGCACTGATGTCACCATCCCTGCAGCTGCTATTACACCGTGAATGAAGCTAGGATTAATGTCCTTTAAAAGCCAGCTAGACTTTATCTCGAATGTCTTGGTGACTCTGGAGAGGTCAATTTCTAAATGTTCTTTTGACGTTGAAAAATTGGCCTCTAACATTCAAGGACAGACACAGTGACACGTGGGGTCTAGCCAGCCAATTTTTGGGAAGATACAAGATTCGAAAGTAGAAATGGAGAATTTAGAATCTTTCATCGCTGCACTGGTACAGAATAAAATGGTGGGAAACTGAAAAAAAATAGAGTTTCTGTAAAATCATACTAGCCATCTAAATCTATGCTGCTCAAATTTTTCCAGGAACACTAATGGGTCAAACAACTGCCAGTATGGTTAAAAGGTGAAGTGAAAGAGGTTCTTCTAGCCAAAGTAACTTCTTTCAAAAATTGAAAAAAGGATTCAGCTGAAGAAAATAGGAAAAAGCATAAGCATTGGCAAGTTAGATGTAAAACATTGATAAGGTAGGTAACAAGATAATTTGAAAAGAAGCTGGCCATAGAGGCAAAAACTAATAATCAAATCTTTTTTTTAAATACATCCAAAACAGGAAGCTTGTGAGGAAGTCTGTTGAACTGTTAGATGATCAAGGGCACTTAGGGAACACAAGGCTACAGTTGAAAGAATAAATTAATTCTTTGCTTCAGTGTTTACTGAAGAAGTTGTTACAGAAATATTCATGACAGAAATGGTATTAATGTTGATTCAGAAGAACTGAAACAAATCACAGTGAACCTGGGTGCTGAGATTGAGCAAATTGACCAACTAAAGAGTAGCAAATCACCTGGACCAGATGGTTTACACTACAGAATTCTGAAAACTAAAAAAAAGAAATTGGATATCTATTACTAGTAATTTGTAAACTATCAATGAAATCATCTGTTGTACCTGAAGACGAGGATGGCCAATGTGACAACGATCATTAAAAAGGGCTTCAGAGGTTATCTGGGAAATTATAGACCAGTGAGCCTGATTTCAGTGCTGGAAAAAATTGTAGAAATATTCTAAAGAGTAAAATCAAAGAACATATAGAAAGGCATGGTTTAATAGGACACAGCCAGCATGGATTTACACAAGGGAAATCTTGCCTCATCTATCTGCTACATTTTTTGAAGGGGTTAATAAACGTGTATTTGGATTTTCAGAAGGTGTTTCACAAAGTCCCCCATGAGACACTTTGAGAAAAATAAAAAGTCATGGGATGGAAGGCAATGTCCTATTGTGGATTGCAAACTGGTTAAAAGACAGGAAACAGAGAGTAGGAATAAATGGTCAGTGGGGAAAAGTAAAAAGTGGAGTGCCTCAGGGATCTGTACTAGGACCAGTGCCTTTTAATTTATATATATAAATGATCTGGACAAAGGAACAACATGTGAGGTGATCAAATTTGCATATGACTAAAAAGTATTCTGAGTAGTGAAATCACAAGTGAATTGTGGGAAATTGCAGGAAGACCTTGAGAGGGCATCCAAATGGCAGATGAAATTTAATGTGGGCAAGTGCAAAAGTGATGGGCATAGGGAAAAGTAACCCACATTATAGTTTCACGATGTTAAGTTCCATATTAGGAGTTACCACCCAGGAAAAGGCTTTGAGGATTGTTGTGGATATGCTTTATGATTTATATTCAGCTTTTCCGGCACTTCAAAGCGGATTACATTCAGGTCCTGTAGGTGTTTCCCTATCCCCAGAGAGCTCACAATCCAAGTTTGCACCTGATGCAATGGAGGGTGAAGTGATTTGGCCAAGATCATGCAGAGTGGTAGTAGGATTTAAACCCTGGCAATCCTAGGTCACAGCCTGCTGCACCAATCACCAAGCTACTCCTGCACTCCAATACTTTGATTCTCTCAGCTCAGTGTGGAGTAGCAGTAAAAAAAAAAAAAAAAAAAAGTAAACAATGTTAGAAATTATTAGGAAAGGAATGGGAAACATCATAATAACTCTGTATCACTCTATGGTGAGACCACACCCAGGGGTAGATTTTCAAAGGGTTACGCACGTAAGATACGCACGTAACCCCCGAAAAACTTCCCCTGCGCGCGCCGAGCCTATTTTGCATAGGCTTGGCAGCGCGCGCAAGCCCCGGGACACGCGTATGTCCCGGGGCTTTAAAAAATGGGCGGACCAGGGGCATGGCCGGGGCATGACAGCAGTTCGGGGTGGGGGTGTAGGGGCGTTGGGGGGCGGGCCAGAATCCTCCTGCACAGCGGCCTGTGCCGGGGATGGCGAGCTGGCGCCCGCAAGTTACACCTGCCAGAGGCAGGCGTAACAATGAAATAAGGTGTAGGGGGGGGGGGGGGATTTAGGTAGGGCTGGGGGTAGGTTAGATAGGGAAAGGGAGGGAAAGGTGGAGGGAACGGGGAAAGCCATGGGGCCTCCCCCTAGGTCTCGGCACAAGCAAGGTGCACGAGTGTTTTCAATGTGTTATCCATTATGACGCCCAGATCTCTTTCTTGGGTTGTAGCACCTAATATGGAACCCAACATTGTGTAACTATAGCATGGGTTATTTTTCCCTATATCCATCACCTTGCACTTATCCACGAAAGTGTAAGTTATTTTGCTGGGGGTGCTATAGAGCAGTATTTACAGTCCCAAGAAAGAAGGTTACCAAGTGCCAATCTCAGGTGTGTTAGCCTCGAGTCTTCAAGGATCTCTGGGTTTAGCTGTGGAAGGAATTGTGCTTTGCCTTCTTTACCCTTCTTGAGAAGTGAGAGGAAAAGGTGGATAAAATAACTAAAGAGTAAAAAAAAAAAAGGACTTTACCTTTTATCTTTGTGCTTTGCCTGTGCACAAAGTTCTTGCTGTTCTAATTCTGCTGTTATTTCCTGTGTATTTTTAGGTGATTGACCATAAGCTGTACGGAAGTCGCTCAGAATTTGAAAGCACCATTCACAAAATTCTTGAGGACTTCTCCATTGAGTTGATTTGCCTTGTAGGATTTAAAAGGATTCTGTCAAGTTTCTTCCTCCAAAAATGGAAGGGTAAGAGTTTGTGCATAATGAAACTCTTCCATGGCCTCTTTTCGGAGCATGCATTGCGCATACAATATTGTAGGCTTTACCCCTGTGCCCCGAGCACGTCTGTGAACTGACCTCAAACTGCTGTGGCATGTGCCAAGACACAAGGGTCAAATCTGCTCGTCTTCCTTGCTGTAGAAGAATATGTGCTCACCTTTCCTGGGAAGTTTGTGGCCATTGGTTAGTCTCTTCACTCATTAGGTGTTCTGCAAACAAGTTTGCATGTGTTATGAAATTGTGCGTGCACTTTCCAGCGGCTGGAAATCCACTTGCATACAATGGACTGTTTTCAGCTATGGGGTGGGGGAGAACTGGTCAAACTGCCAGCCTTGGTAAAAACTCCATGGATAGTTTTTACCGGTGGGGTTTGCACCAATTATCAAAGCAAAATTCCCCAAGTAGTTTTGCCTCGAATATAGCCCCAGGAAAAGGTACCATCTGCAGTTATTTTTTTCCGGACAAAACCATGTACATTATTTCTTTCCTCACCCTAAGCCCTCCACAAAAACCCCTCCAAAATATGCAAGTAACATTACATGCGTTGTTGAACAACACTTGTAATTTTCCCAGAATAGATGATGGGCAAGGCAATGGCTTGACTACCACCCTCTAAGTCTTGGAAAATGTACCCTATTATCCTCTGTTGTTTTCTATCTTTTGACTGATGTCATAGCAGGGCCCATCCTTACCATGGAAATGCAGCAGGGAAAACTTCAGCTTTTTTTTTTTTTTTTTGTTGGAAATCTTTTTGATTGGTATATCAGAACAACAATCAGAACCTACATGAATAACAGTCACAGAATTCAAAACATAAACATGCATTATTGCCCATTGGCCCACACCTCGTTCCCTCCCCAGCCCACCCTCACCCACCCCATACCCAGTGTCGTTAAACTTTAAAGGTCCAAAGTTTGCAGATTAAGTACTTTACTGGCTTGTACTTGCTTGTGAGCAAGGTCCAGTATGAGAGTGGAGGATAATCTTCAGGTCCTTTGGTAATGAAGTTACAAAAGAAACCCATATGCCCTGACTGATTGACCTCTTCTTTGTCGAGGAATCTAATAAAGACCTTTACTCTAACATATATAAGTCCAACATAAAAGATGACCATTTATCAACAGTCGAGCTTAACGCATTTAACCAATTAAGATTAAATGCAAAGCAACAAGGCAACCTTTCGTAATAGAAGAATAGTATCTGAAGATTTGATAGACAAAACCGGATCATTATGACCCAAGAGACAAAAGGCTGATGACCACATGCAAACAGACATCTTAAAAGAAGTGAAGAAATTCTTAATAGCAATCCAAAACTTTTGTGTTATAGTACAATTCCATAAACAATGCATTAAGGTAGCTTTGGGTTGAGAACATTTAGGACAATGATTTTAAGCAGCTATGCCTACAAGGTAAGCTTTAGGCAGCCAAAAGAGAGTGCTATGCAAAATGTTTACATGGATTTCCCAATGTACTACACCCATCACAACCTGCCCCACCTGATGGTCACAATCGTAGAGATCATCTTCGATTAACATATGCCCCAGTTGGACATAAATAGTGTAATGAGTAGAAGAATGTAGACATTTATAATACAATGATAGAGACACTTTCGACCTGGCAGACAAATGTAGAAATCTTTGAAATGGGCCATTAGTCAGGATTCTGATATCGTCCACAGGCAGTGTCTTAATATAACTAGCAATCTGTAGGTAATTAAGGTAGTCTGACATTGTGAAGGAAAAGTGTTGGCAACAATCGGAAAAAGAATGAACCCTCCCAGCCTGGAAATTAAGAAAGGGAAGTAAATGATCTAAATCTTTATTATAAAACTGTTAAGAAATTCTCATTACCCCAACTTGGCAGAAATTGGAGGTTTCCCCACTAAGGCAAAAAAGGAGACAATTTCCATGACAATCCCAAATGTTGCCTTAGAAAGCACCAACCTTTCCACATAGAACTTATTGATAAAAATAATGAGAAATATGAAAAGGCAAAACATTATGTGAGTGAAGTAGATAAATTGTACAATAAGGTTTCACAAAATCTTGTTCCATCTGCACCATATAGTTATCTGGAATTGACTGCTGCCTCATCCATTCCCAAAGAATCTGCAAAAGACAAGCTATATTATGAAACCTAATGTGTGCGAATCCCAATTCACCTTTGTCTTTTGGAGCTGATAAAATGGAAAACCGGAGCCAGGCCCATTAGAAGTTTCAAAAGAACCGAGAACACATTTTTTGAAAGAAAATAATATCCTTTTTCTTCAGAAAAAATGGTACCATCTGAAGCAAGTACAATAATTTGGGCAACAAAATTATTTTAACTAGCACCATATTACCCTGTAATGACAATGGAAGAAAATATCTCCAACTATGGAGTTTCTTCTGAAAGTCCTGAAATAACGGTGTAATATTACATTGATACCAAGTAGTGCTTGGGTTTTTATGTATTTTGACCCCTAAATATTTAACTGTATGTTTTGCCCAGGCAAGTGGGAAATTATTCCATAAGGCACATAAATGTCCACCAATGTCCATGGCCTCTGATTTAGAAAAACTCAATTTTAATCCCAAAAAGGAACCAAAATTATGAATATGCCTTAAAAGTAGAGGAAGAGTTGTCCTGACCTTAGTCAATACCATTGACATATCATCTGCGAAAAGCAGGGAATTTAACTCACAAGAGCCAATATGTATCCCAGCGATAGCTGTAGCTTGCATAATTTGCGCACCAAGAGTTCTAATGATAAAACAAACAAAATTGGGAATAATGGGCAACCCTGCCTGGTCCCCCTCCCCAAACTAAACAATGGAGGAATGGTACCATTAACACAAATGAAGGCTTTGGGGGACTGATACAAAATTTGGATATCAGATAGAAAGGCTCATGCAAAACCAAAAGTCTGTAGGGACATGAATAAATACTCCCAAGCTACGCTATCAAAGGTTTTTTCTGCATCAAAATTAATCAGGATAGGATCTTCTACCCTCTGAGTACGACAAATTACCAAAGCCAATAAAAAGCGCCATATATTATTACTGGGTTTCCTGCCAAAAACAAAGGGGTAGATTTTATAAATGTACGCCCGCACGTACTTTTGTTCATGCACCGGGCGCAAACAAAAGTATGCCGGATTTTATAATATACGCGTGTAGCCGTGCTTATCTTATAAAATCCAGGGTCGACGCGCACAAGGGGGTGCACATTTGTGCACCTTGCGTGCGCCGAGCCCTGTGCGCGCTGCCCATTCCCTCCGGCCTCCTCCCACCTTCCCCTCCCTTCCCCTACCTAACCCACCCCCCCAGCCCTATCTACATCCCCTCCCACCTTTATCGTGAAAGTTACGCCTGCTCCAGGCAGATGTAACTCGCGTGCGCCGATCGGCCGCCGCCACGCGATTTCCCGGCCTGGGAATGATTTCGGAGGCCTCAGCCATGCCCCCGAAATGCCCCCGGGCCGGCACCACGCCCCCGGAATGCTCCGAACGTCACGCCGCCCCGACACGCCTCCCTAGCAAAGCCCCAGGACTTACGTGCCGTGGTGGCGGCACTGAGGAAAGAAGGGATCCTGGTGCACCCTTATTTGGATGACTGGCTGATCTGGGCTTAGTCGTTGGAAGAGAGTCTCCAGGTGACCAGCAGGCTCAGGTCCCTCCTGCAGGAGCTTGGTTGGGTCGTGAACATGGACAAGAGAAGCCTCAAGCCCTCCCAGTCCTTTGAGTACCTGGGAGCCCGATTTGATACCAAGCAGGACAAGGTCTTCCTCCTTCCTTCAAGGAGGAGGAAACTGATGGACCAAATATGTCGGTTGACTATCACAATTTGCCCCAAGGTGTGGGACTATCTGCAAGTCCTCAGCCTCATGGCATCAAACCTGGAAATAGTACCATGGGCGATGGCACACATGCGGCCTCTCCAGCACTCCCTTCTCTCATGCTGGAACTCACTGTCTCAAGATTACTCGATTTACCTCTACCTACAGATGGAAGAATACTCTCGGCTCCAGTGGTGGCTACAGGAAATTCACCTAAGCAAGGGTGTAAGCATCTCCCCACCGAGCTGGATTGTTCTCATGACGGACATGAGCCTCCGGGGTGGGGAGCTCACTGTCAGGAACTGACAACCCAGGGGCGATGGACCGAGGAAGAGGCGAACAAACATAAATCGCCGGAAGCACGGGCAGTCAGATTAGCATGCCTGCAGTTCATCCACAGGCTCCAGGAGCAAGCAATCCGCATGATGTTGGACAATGCAATAACGGTGGCCTA
Source organism: Rhinatrema bivittatum (assembly GCF_901001135.1). Classification (NCBI taxonomy): domain Eukaryota; kingdom Metazoa; phylum Chordata; class Amphibia; order Gymnophiona; family Rhinatrematidae; genus Rhinatrema; species Rhinatrema bivittatum. Next base: position 239,143,452 of record NC_042619.1, on the reverse strand, counting down.
CATCAACCAAGAGGGAGGAACCAAGAGCCACCAAGTGTCTCTGGAAATAGACCCCCTTATGGAATGGGTGGAGTTAAACCTACAAGGGACCTCAGCCTCCCACATCGCGGGAAAAGACAACATCAGAGCAGACTTTCTCAGGAGGGAAAGCCTGGACCCGGGGGAATGGACACTGTCGACCAGAACCTTCCAGTTCCTAGTAGATCAGTGGGGCCTTCCATCCTTCGACCTACTGGCTACATCTCACAATGAGAAGGTTCCCCGGTTCTTCAGTTGCAGACGAGATCAGCACTCTAAAAGGATCGATGCCCTTGTCCAGACCTGGCCAGAGGAGGACGTATTATACTCCTTCCCCCCGTGGCCTCTACTGGGCAAGATCATCCGCAAGATCGAACACCACAGAGGGTTAGTCCTTCTGGTGGCTCCGGACTGGCCCAGGAACCCATGGTATGCAGACATGCAGTGGCTTCTCCTGGAGAGTCCCCTTTGCCTCCCTCCATACAGGGATCTTCTCCAGCAAGGCCCGATTCTTCATGAAGATCCAGTTCAATTCTCTCTTATGGTCTGGCCCTTGAGAGGGCTCGCCTGACGAAGCGCGAATATTCGGCGGAAGTAATTGCCACATTGCTCGAGCGCGGAAGTTTTCAACGTCCTTGATGTACATATGGATCTGAAGAATATTTGAGCCCTGGTGCGGGGAGCGCAGCGTGCCCCCGCGAAGGCCAAGATCACCATATTCCTAGAATTTTTATAGGATGGTCTGAACAAAGCACAGACTTTCAACTCCCTGAAGATTCAGGTAGCAGCCCTCTCCTGCTTCAAGGCCGAGGTAAGCAGAACCCATCTGGCGATACATCTTGACTTGACCCGTTTCCTAAAAGGGGTTAAACATCTACGACCACCCTTAAAGTTGCCGGTCCTCCTATGGAACCTCAACTTGGTATTGGACTTTCTGGCAGGGCCTTCCTTCAGACCATTGAGCAGTCTGTCCCTTCACCTGTTAACACTAAAGACTGTATTATTAGTGGTGATATGCTCAGCTTGTCGCATCTCTGAGCTACAGGCGCTGTCCTGTCGGGAACTGTTCCTTAGATTTACTTCAGGAACAGTACAGCTTCGCAGCGTTCCCTCCTTCTTACCAAAGGTTGTCTCGGAGTTTCACCTGAACCAGTCCATCTCCTTTCCATCCCCGGATAGACATAAGGACACGGAAGACTACCACCTTCTTTGCCATCTAAACGTCGGCAGACGTTTAATACAGTACCTTAAAATTTTGGAACCGGTGCGCGCAAGACAGATCGCTTGTTTATTCTTCACGGGAGGAAGAAACAGGGCGAAGCAGCTTGAGAAGCTACCATAGCCCGCTGGATCAAGGAAGTAATCAGGGCAGCTTACATAGAGGCAGGGAAACCTTTACCTCTACAGTTCAAAGCTCATTCTACCAGGGCCCAGGCAGTATCCTGGGCGGAAGCTAAATTACTGTCGTCTGCCGACATCTGTCGAGCAGCGACATGGTACTCCTTATATACCTTCTCCAGATTCTACCGCCTGGACGCCCAGGCCCGGGAGGACACCCAGCCTTTGTGAAGGCGGTGCTAACAGGACCGCGAGCAGCCTCCCACCCCGTTCGGGAGTAGCTTTTATACATTCCATTGGTCCTGAGTCCACCTGGCTACACGCTAGGAAATGGAGAAATTACTTACCGGATAATTTTGTTTTCCTTAGTGTAAACAGATGGACTCAGCATCTTGTCCACAGCTGCCCAGGAGAGGTGCCAAGGAATTGCCCATGAGTTAGACCTCAATTCCATGTGATTATTTATTTATTGTTTTTTATATACCGCCGCTTATCAAGATATCACGTCGGTGTACAGAGAACATATTAACATACGCCTTAGCATTATACATAGAACAAGATAGTAAAGGTTAATAAACTATACGCCAAAGCATTATACATAAAACAAAATAATAAAAAGTAAAACTATTACAATGAACAACTCAAGAATGTGGAGGAGGCAAACAAGGCTTAAGTTAATTAAATATGCATAGCAAAGTGTAATTAATAGATAAAACAACTTAGGATATTACTTAAAAATAGCTTAAAAATTAACATTGGTGGAAAAAACTTAGTATGAAGGGAAGCCGTTGCCCTACTCATAGTTCAGGGCTTCTGTAGTACTGGGATTCAGCGCTAATGTTGGTTGAGTACAGTTACAGGCGCCAGTTTTTGATCAAGTTTTTTAAATCAAGTTTTTAACCAAGTCAAATCCAAATTCTAATCAAGTTCTTCAACAATATGTCCACAATGGCTTTTTGAAGAGAATACTGAATGGCTGAGGTCACTGCAGGGGTATAGCCAGGGTGCATCAGCTTTGAAACCTGACTCCATCTCCATCTGCTAACAGGGGAACACATAATCCCATTGGTCCTGAGTCCATCTGTCTACACTAAGGAAAACGAAATTATCATCAGGTAAGTAATTTCTCCAATAAATTGGAACATCACAGAAATTACCCAAAGGACAACGAATGGAGTAAAACTCCTAATACAAAAACGATCCTCCCATGACACAAGAAAGCAAACTTGTAATGTACAGTATATGCTTCGCATAAGCAATAAAAATGTCACTAACCCCTCCCCTTCTCCCTCCCTTCCCCTGAACATTTCCCCACGCTCAAAGAATCCCCTTCCCCTTCCCCTCCCCACATTCCCTTTATCCCCACTCCAAACAAAACCATAAGAAAGTAAACTCTCTATTTAGAGAGCCGGAGTCAGGATTGTGAGTGTTCCAGTGCCAACCTCCTAGGCAGTCCGGGTTAATCCGCTGTAAAACATGTTTGCCACAACTAAAGTTTGCCAGATAAAGAGAGGCTCGAGAGAAAAAAGTACTTCACCGCCAACAAGGCAGTCACTGAGGCATGAAAAAAAAATCAATTCTTCAGATGCCGGTTCACAAAGGGCCTCTGCTCAATAAACTGTCCACAAACATTTTAGCTTTGGCTATTGAGTCAAAAACATGCAAAGTGTCATCACACCACACTTTCAGCCGGGCTGGAAATTGTAAAGCAAATTTAATTTGTTTAGCCGCAAGCCGAGCGCACATGGGCCCAAATTCTTTACGCTTCATAGTAACTTTATAAGAGAAGTCTTGAAATATTTTAATAGCACCATTATTGTAGTGCAAGACCGCTGTCTTCTGATATTCTTGACAAATAAAATGTAAGTTGTTCCGCCTTGAGTGATTTTCCAATTTGTCTATTTTATCTTCATGCACCCGCACTAGTTTTTCCAGACTTGCTATTTTCCTTTTGGTGGCCAAAGCATCATCCTCAACAAAGGACAAACGGCCTTACAGGGCTTCCACGGTTGGGTTGAACTCAGCAAGTAACGCTTTAATATCTGCAATTTGTTCCGCAATTGGAGTTAACTGTGCAGCGACCACCACCTTTACAGCTTCAGTAATCGCCAGTATGTCGGTGTTCGTAATCGCACACTGAACTGTATTGTTGACTGCAGAAGCCATTTTCTCTTCCCCTGCTCTTGGCTTCTCCTTCTCCTTTCTTACCGAGTTTGCAGGCATTCCGGAAGGGGATTTTTGCATGTAACGGTCGATATTTATAAGTGCATCCAGATTTAGTGTTTGTGACCACAAAAACGTCACTACAACTGTCAGAAAACAACAAATATTGGGGGTTGGCACCAGGATTCAGCAACAGAGCGATTGCACTGAATCAACACATCATGTGACTCCAAACTTCATTTTTTAAACACTGGGAATGGAGAACATACAATTAGTAAGAGACAATTCTTCCTGAAGTGGCAGGTGTGTTCGCCAGAGACCATTTCCTTTTTAGTGCGTTTCTTGTGCTAGTTTTGATTTATCAGCAATATTTTGGGATTCTTCTTCCTAGGTAAAATATTGAATGTCCATCCCTCCCTCTTGCCATCATTCAGAGGAAGGAATACTCACCAACAGGTCCTGCAGGCTGGGGTCCGGCTCACTGGTTGTACTGTACAATTTCTGCTGGTGAGTAGCCTTTCTTTTACCAAAATGTCCAATAAAAGTGGGTAAAGCATTCTATCAAAAGCTGTAAAAATTATATGGATTTTTGTTGATGTTGAAATATTGCTTTGTGGGGCGCTGGTCAATTTAAAGAGTAGCTCTAACAAATAGTTGATGACATAAGTTGCCAAATTTGGCTTTAGTAACAAAAGTATATGGCACAGTTGAATTTCACCTCAGTGCTGGGAGGTGAATTAACTTATCTGCTTGTAAAATGAAGCTGTTCAAGTTGGAACAATAATAGACTTCAGAGAACAGTGGGATACCATCTGAATGAAGCTGGTGAGGCAGTCATAAGGTTGTGATGATACCTGGCCTTAGACTGGCTTTCTCTCTTATGATGTCATGATGAAGATAGTATATATAGGGGTTTGTAATAGGGAGCAGCAATACTGATCCCAGGACAAAGTCAAGGTAAAAAGGGCTGTGTTTATTGCTGGAGGAAGAGGATCGGGGTATTGAGAGAAGAAATAATGGAGAGCTCAAAGATTCCCTGGAAAGATGGTATTGAGCGAAGGAGAGTGAGGGAGTTATTAAGTGAAAAAAAGGATGGGAGTGAGAAGCTAGAGACAAATCTATTCATAGAGAAAGGGTTAGTGAGAGAAGTATGTGTAAAAAAGAGGCATGTATTTATAAAAAGGGTTAGTTAACTGCAATTCCATGTATTAAGGGATTGCAGCGAATAGGATTACAAATTAGCTGGAGCGTACCCAGTCCATTGCTACATGGCGGCAGCAGGTTAAAATTTTAAGTAGTGGGCTTTGTTTAAACCAAAGTTTTGTAAAAGATTATAAATTAAATGTTTTGTTACCAATTTATTGTAACAATCACAAAAACAATATAATTTATCAAAATGTTTGTTTTATAGAGAGAAACGCTTAATACTACTTGAATACCTGTACATTTTTCTTGTGATCTTTAGGGAAAATATACTTCAGGATAATGTTTTATGTTAAATTATTTCTAAGGATAAAACAACATGACTTACATATCCTAAGCATTTTGTAGCAGGTAACCAAGCTATATTATAGAGTTCAGTAGCAGTAATTCTTCAGTGCTGTACATTTGCAGATGTCATCTTCATCTTCTTTTTCTTAGTGCATGTTGTGTCTATTTGTGAGTCTCTGGCTCTCGGCCTAGATCTTCTGTGCATATGTAGATCTATTTTGTATATGAATCTTTATTTTATTTATTTATTTAACTTCTTTTACTATACCGACACTCAAGACCAGGTCTTATCGTACCGGTTTACATTAGAACAAGGGGAAAAATCAATTAACGTATAAGTGGAAAAGAGAAGTTACATTAAAACAGGGAGAGTAAAAACATGGATGTCGGAAGATAGGACAGAATTAAGTAATTGAACAATAAGTTAACAAAATTACAAACTATAAATTAACATAAAACAATAAATTAATAATACAAAAAACATGGATTATAATCAGCGGAAATATACATGGAAATATATATATATGGAATATATACAGCTGGAATATACATGTTATGTCAGATGGGAGGAGTGGCGGGGGTGAGGGAAAAGGGTGGGTTGAGGTTGCGAATCTGCAGGTCTCTTTGTGTTCTGTAAGACTTCAACAAGGTTGTCACAAGTTGTGTGTCCCAATCACATGGCAGGCAAGACGGAGATAAGACTAGTTTTCATTGGAAAGTTTGGATGGCACAATCACTGATCTAGATCAGGTGGACAGCCAAGTTAGACCACCCTCAGAAGCTTCTAGATGATGAGATTATAGGTAATCCAGGCCAGGTGTCAGTTGACTGCTTCTTCCAGATAATGAGATCATAGGCAAGGGTCACAAATACTCAGTGTTTTACTATTCAAAGGTTAATTAGACCTTAGATGGCAAGTCCCAGACAATTATTGTCTGGAGACTACATGTCACAGCAGGGAAGTTCAGCCATTATCAATTCCAACTAATGTTTCTGTGTTCAGGCTGTGTTGCACCTGGGTTGTGGACCCTTGGCCTAGGTTGTGGACCCTTGGCCTAGGTTGGTGTTGACACTACCTGCGAGGGTTGAGCCCCCACGGGTCACCAGCGCTAGGAGGTAAGACCTGAGGCAAGCAGGTGTCAGCTGGAGCTTCGCCACTACCAGCCCTTGTCCCCCTGCAGGTTGAGCCCTTGGGTACTGGGGCCGGCTGGTCTTAGGTGGGGCCCCTGCAGTGATGCCGGTAGGCAGGGTGAAGTCCGAGTCAGAGGTCCGAGGCAGGTGAGTAGCAAATGAGGAGACATCCAGTCCGAAGGTTGGGGCAGGCAGTGAGCAAGCGTAGAGATGTCCAATCCAATGGTCGAGGCAGGCAGCGAGCAGGCATAGTGCTATCCAATCCAATGGTTGTGGCAGGCAGCGAGCAGGCGTAGTGCTGTCCAATCCGATGGTCGAGGCAGGCAGCGAGCAGGCGTAGTGCTGTCCAATCCGATGGTCGAGGCAGGCAGCGAGCAGGCGTAGTGCTGTCCAATCCGAAGGTCGAGGCAGGCAGCGAGCAGGCGTAGTGAAGTCCAATTCAAAGGTCAAGCCAGGGAGGTCCATCCGAAGGGAAGCAGTGAGAGAGGTCCGGAACAGGTATGGGACGGTGGAAGCAGGGACCGGAAAGCAGGAGCAGGAGCCGAAGCAGAAGCAGGAACTGAGGCACAGAGAAGAACGCAGCAGGTATGCAGAAGACTCGTTGCCAAGTCGAGAGAGAGATGCCAGAGGCCAGGATTTAAAGGGCAGGTCCATGACGAAGCAGGAAGGGGCCAGTGGCATTTTCCCGCCGCGGGCCCTTTAAATTCTCGCAGAATGCATGTGCGCGCCTTAGTGAAGAGTCAGCTGGGGACAGTGCCAGCGGCATCCTGCAAGCCGGGAGGCCTGTGCTGGCGCCCCCAGCGAGGGGGGCCCTCCAACCACGGGGAACAGCGCTGCAGGCCGTAAGTATAACAGTACTCCCCCTCCTAGCCCCCCTCCAGGAGGCTTTGGCTTCTTGGGATGGGAAGTAGGGAATTGATGAAGTAGGCTTTTATCTAAGATGTTGGTGGCGGGTTCCCAGGAGTTCTCTTCTGGGCCAAAGCCTTCCCAAGTGAGAAGATATTCCCATCTCCGACCTCGTTTTCTTATGTCCAAAACGTCGTGAACTTGATAGGTTGTGTCGTCATCTGAGGCTACTGGTTGTGGTTCAAGAGGTTTCTTCGTGGGCTATGAGAGGACCAAAGGTTTCAGGAGTGAAATATGAAAGGAATTATGGATCCTCAGCGATGGGGGAAGGCAGAGCTGATAGGTGACAGGACCCAAGCACCGGAGGACAGGGAATGGCCCAATATATTGAGGAGCTAGGCACATGGAAGGACATTTAAGATGGATGTATTGGGTGCTGAGCCAGACCCGTTTGCCCGGCTTGAACTGGGGGGGCTGGTCTTCAATGGGCATCTGTGGTGCTCTTGGCTCTCTGACTAGCTTCTTGGAGGAGTCTTTGGGTGTTCTTCCAGAGGAGGTGTAGCTCTTGAGCCTTCAGCTGGGCTGCAGGAGACGGTACGGTTAGTGGTACAGGTAGTAGAGGAAGAGATTGCCTGCCGTATACGAGGTGGAAAGGAGAAGATTGGGTGGCTGAGGAAGCATGCAAATTCAGCGCGAATTCCGCCCAGGGTAGGAGGGACGCCCAGTCGTTCTGTTGTATGTTCACATAACTGCAAAGGAACTGTTTTACTGTTCGATGGGTCCTCTCCGCTTGCCCATTTGCCTGCGGATGATATGCCGTGGTGAAATCCAGCGTAATGTTGAACTTTTTACAGAGGGCCCTCCAGAACTTGGCCATGAATTGAGTACCACGATCCAACACCACATGCTGCGGGAGGCCATGGAGGCAGAAAATGTATTGGATGAACAGCTGTGCCAACCGCGGAGTGGAGGGAAGGCCGTGCAGCTCAACAATGTGCGCCATCTTGGAGAAGATAGCTGAACAAAGAAGAATTCAGTTTTTTATTTATATTTCTAATTTGTGATCACTTATACTGTATTTGGTGAGGGTCTGTGTGACGGAGGTGAAATGTTCTGCTAGCATGTAGGTTCCGTGTAGGGATCTGTAGCAATGCAGCTTGTTGTTTCCCACTAGAAGGTGTACTGGTGTTTTAGGCGCAGGTGGAATATTTATAGTGTTTCCTTTTCATGCAGGTTTATTACTGTTTGATTTCTGGGAGTTAATGCTGTGTTGGTATGGCAGGTTTGCTGTATAGTTTCTAATGGAGAAATTACTTACCTGATAATTTAGTTTTCCTTAGTGTAGACAGATGGAAACAGGACCAGTGGGTTTATGCTCCCCTGCCAGCAGATGGAGACTGAGCAAGCTGACGTCACAGTATATATAACCCTGCAGTGACCCCAACCTGCCAATATTCTCTTCAAAAGCAACTTCAAAATCAGCAGCTCAGCAGATATCAACAGGAGACAACAAACTAACTTCTGCCCATGACACTGCCTGAGCTCTAGTGGGATGAGCCCTAACCTGAGTAAGCAATGGCTTTTCAGCATCCACATATACGTCCGTCACCACCTCCTTAATCCAGCAAGCTATTGTAGTTCGCGAAGCTGGAGTGCCCTACTTATTTCCGCCATGGAGGACAAACAGGTGATCTGTCTTCTGGACAGTTTCAGAAACCTCCAGATACCGCACGAGAAGTCTCTTGATATCCTTGCCATCCCTGACCTTATCCAGGGATGGCAAGGAAATGGACTTATTTACATGAAATTCCAAGACCCCTTAGTCAAGAAGGATAGAACAGTACACGCAGCTGCAACACCCCTGGAGTCATCCGAAGGAACAGTTCCTGACAAGACAAGGCCTGCAGCTCAGAAATATGATGCTCAGAACATATAGCCACTAAGAACACCGTCTTCAGGGTCAATAACCACAACGAAAGGCTACACAGTGGTCGGAACTTAGGGCCTACCAAAAAATACAGCACTAAGTTAAGACTCCACAATGGAACCAGTAACCTCAAGGGAGGCCTAAGATGCTTCACTCCTTCAAAAAACAGGCCTCATCAGGCTGAGATGACAAGGAATCACCATTCACTGGGCCTCTGAAACAGGCAAGAGCTGCCACATGCACCTTCAAGGAATTAAGGGCCAATCCTTTATTGAACCCATCCTGTAAAAAGTCTAGAATGAGTGGGATCTTAACTAAACGAGGAAGAACACCACGCTCCTCACAACAGGCCTCAAATACTCTCCAACCCCGCACATATGCTAAGGATATGGAGAACTTTCGAGCTGGGATACTTCAGAGCACGGAGTAAGGTGGCAATCACTGCAGAAGAATATCCACGCTTCAAACAGGTGAGCCCTCTCAAGGGCCAAACTGTGAGAGTCAAATCCTCGTAAAGAACCGGTCCCTGCTAAAAACAGATCCATGTGCGGCGGAAGATGAAGAGGGGTCTCCATCAGGAGTCTTTGCAGATCTGCATACCACAGACGCCTGGGCCAGTTCAGTGCCACCAGGAGTACTAGCCCCCTGTGGCCTTCGATTTCACAAATTATCCTGCCCAACTAGGGCCACGGAGGAAAGGCATAAAGCAACCTGTCTTCTGGCCAGACTTGTATGAGAGCATCTATACCCATGGACCACGGATCCCTCCTACAACTAAAGAATCGAACTTTCGCATTGCGAAAAGTCGCCAGCAGATCTAGGAAAGGAAGGCCCCATCAATCCACAATCAGATGAAATGCCTCGGCTGACAACACCCATTCTCCTGGGTCCAGACTGTTCCTGCTGAGAGTCTGCTCTTACTTTGTGTTAGGTTTTGTGGGTTCGTGGACCCTTGGGCCGAGGTGGGATTGACGCTACCTGAGAGGTTGGGCCCCGCAGGACCCCATCGTCGGTAGGCATTGTTGGCTGATTGACAGAGGCTGGCTGGAGCTTCGCCACTACCAACCCTCGTTCCCCGCATGTTGAGCCCTTGGGATTCGGGGCCGGCTGGACTTGGGTGGGATTCTGACCGAAGTCTTCGGAAGAACAATGAGAGGGTCAGCCAGGAGCCATCAGCGTGGTCGGATGAAGCAATGGACAGTGACAGGAACCAATCTGTAGCGTGGTCAGGCTAGTGATGGTCAGAGACAGGAGACAATCTGAAGCGTGGTCAGGCATGGCAGTGGTCGGAGACAGGAGACAATCTGAAGTGTGGTCAGACTTAGCAGGAGTCAAAATCAGGAGGCAGACCGTAGCGTTGTCAGGCATAGCAGCGGTGGGAATCAGGAGGGAAGCCATAGCGTGGTCAGGTGTAGCAGAGGTCGGAATCGGTAGGCATGCCGTAGCGTGGTCAGGCGTAGCAGAGGTCGGAATTGGGAGGCAGGCCGTAACGTGGTCAGGCATAGCAGAGGTCAGAATCTGGAAAGACAGGAACACTAGCAACAGCGGGCAAGCAACAGGACACACGACTAGTGTGAGGACCAGTTGCCAAGGCGAGTCCTGACAGTCAGGGCTCACCTAAAATAGGCCTCTGAACCGGTGACGTCACAGAAATGAGCCGGCAGCTGGCGTGCCGCGGACCCTTTAAATATTCTAGAGGGGTGCGTGTGCCTGGGAAGCCAGGAGCAAGAGGCTGATGGCGGTGGTGTTTCTGCCGTGCCTCTTGATTCTCAGACAGTGGACAGGCCTGCGAAGAGGAGAGCAGAGCAGAGAGCGCTCCCCCTGCCCTGCAGTGAACCCGGCGGCCACCCCAGGCAGAGCGGCGAAGAAGGTGAGGAAGGCCGGTCGTGAGCTCTGCGGCCAGCCGACGTAATACGTTGTCTTTTCCTGCAATGTGAGAAGCCGAGAGCAACTGTAGATGTCCTTCCACCCATTCCATAAGTTGGTCTATTTCCTGTGACACTTGCTGGCTTCTTGGTTCCTCCCCGGCGATTGATGTAGGCCACCATCGTCATGTCAGACATCACGTGGAATGCCTGACCCTGCAGCCTGTGGCCAAATTGCAAGCATGCCAACTGGACCGCCCGGGCTTCCAGGCAATTGATGTTCCAGAGGGACTTTTCAGCATTCCAATGTCCTTGGGCCATCAGCTCCTGACAGTAAGCCCCCCAACCCTGGAGCCACACATCTATTGTAATTACCAACCAGGTCAGGGAGAACAAGGAAACTCCCTTTCTCAGATGAGCCTTCTGCAACCACCACTAGAGGTGAGAGCAAATTTCCGTTGGCAAGTGGAGCCGAACCGAATAGTTCTGAGTCTGCGGGTTCCAGCGAGATAGTAGTGAGCGCTGAAAAGGACACATATGTGCTCTCTCCCACCACATCACTTTCAGGGTTGCTGCCATCAAGCCGAGCACCTGTAGATAGGACCACATTGTCGGGCATATAGTGTTCACCAACTGACACACCTGAGACATCAATTTCTGAATCCGAACTTCCAGGAGGAATACTTTGTCCTGCCCCATGTTGACCGAACCCCCAGATACTCCAACGACTGAGATGGCTGATGACTGCTCTTAGCCAGGTTCACCACCCAACCGAGCTCCTGCAATAAGGAGATCACTTCTTGTAGTCACCAGGTGGCTTTCTTCCTGAGACTTGGCTTGAATCAACCAGTCATCCAAGTATGGGTGCACCAGGATTACTTCTCTTTTCAGCACTGATGCTACTACCACCATAATCTTGGAAAATATTCTGGGGGCGGTGCCCAAAACTGATAATGGCACTCCAACACTGCAAAACGTAGAAAAAGTTGGTGTTCTAAACAGATGGAAATTTAAAAGTAGGCCTTGGACGGATCTAGGGAGGTCAGAAATTCCCCCAAGTGCATAGCCATTATCACAGAATGTAAGGTTTCCATGCAAGAGAGTCACCTTCAAATGACGGTTGACACTTTTGAGATACAGGATGGTACAAAAAGGACCCCTCCTTCTTGGGCACAACAAAATAAATGAAGTATCGCCCCATGCTTTCTTGAAATGTGGACACCAGAACCACAGCCCTCGGCCTGAGGAGCCTTTGAAGCATAGACTCCACTGCCTGCTTCTTCTGTGGGGAGTGGCAAGGAGACACCATGAACACTTCCCGAGGAATACTGCGAAATCCAGCGCATATCCTTCTCATATCACCTCCAGGACCCACTGGTCCAATGTGATCTTGATCCACTTCTGATAAGAGAGAGAGAGGTGTCCCCCCATCTCTTGTTCCCAAAGGTGGGTCGGCAAACCTTCATTGGGATGCGCGGGAAGAACTGCCACTCGAGCCCGCTCCTCTCTTGGGCTATCTGGAACGAAAGGAATGAGACCTACTGAAAGGTCGACCCCCTGTAGGGATGAAATCGCTTGAACCCCGGAGACGACCCCTCATACCAAAGAAGTACTGTTATTGCTTCTTATCCTCCGGCAACCGAGTAACCGGAGATTCGCCCCACTTACTGGTCAGCTTCTCCAACTCGCTCCCGAACAAGGAGCAAACCTTTACAAGGCATTTTCTAAGATTAGCTTTGGAGACTGCTTCAGCTGACCAATGTCGCAACCATAGTTGACGCCTAGTAGCTAGCACTGAAGCCACTTCTCTGGCCGAGGTACAGACCAAATCGCAGCCTGCATCAGCTAAAAAGGGGCTCCATAACCGCTCTGGAATTCACTCCAGAATCAACCTCCTGAGAGAGAAGCAAACAAGAGCAAGCCACTAGGGTGCAACAGGAAGCTATCTGTAAAGTCATCGCCACTGCCTCAAAGGCTTGCTTAAGGATAGCCTCAATCATGCATATCTTTCAAGGGCACTCCTCCCTCCCCTGGGATAGTTGTCCACTTAGAGACAGCACAGACCAGCACATCCACTTTTGGAAAACACAAACGGTCTCTCAAAGCTGAATCTAGGGGGTTCAGGCCTTCCAATGTCTGACCCCCTTTGAAATTTGCCTTTGGGGCATCCCATTCAAGATCAATCAATTCCTGAATGGCGTCCGTAACAGGGAAAAAAAACCAAGAGGCTTTACACAAGGAAACCAAAATGGGATTTTTCTTCAGCTCCAACATGGCATCCGTACCAGAAACCCCCCAGCTTCTTCAAGGTCTGGAAAATCAGGGCTGGAAGTTCATCTCTATGAAAGAACTGTAACATGTATTCCAAACATTAAATATTAAGTATTCCAAATATTCCAAATATTCCAAGTATTCCAAGTATTCCAAGTATTCCAAATATTAAGTATTCCAAACATTAAATGTAACATTTAATGTTTGGAATACTGCATCGCCTTACCAGTATTTTACCCCCCCCTGTTTAATGTATTCTTATGGTTACATGTAAGGGCCCCCGCCCGAAAGTTATTTATATTCTGCTGTTATATGTAAGGGCTCTGCCCAAAAGCTTTTGTTCTTTGTGAACCGATGCGATGTGCATACGAACATCGGTATATAAGAGACTTTAAATAAATAAATAAATAAATAAAACATGGTTCGATATGGTTCCAGTCCCGGAGGAATTTCCCAATCTTCCAGGGAATCAGGATCTATCTAATCAGTGCCATCCGGCTTCCTGTCGGGATTCCCGCAGCGAACCAAGGCGAGCCCCAGTGCTTAATCATAGGACTGGAAGAGGGAGGAGCCATTGGCTGAGGGTCCGACCTGACAGTATTGGGTGAAGTGGAGGATTGCACCTGAAAGGCTTTTAAGCCTTGAAAAAAACCTCCACTCAAGGAAAAGCAGCCAGATCCAGTCCAAACCCAGAAGGAACTGGAGTGGGGCCCACAGAACTGCCACCTCCTGGGGAGCAGCCAGTCAAAGTAGTACCAAGATCTGGCGTCCCTCCGGACAAGGCCATAACCGAAACATCATCAGGATGAGAGGATCCAGGCTTAGCGAAATTGGAGGAAGACAACTCCCTCTGAGCATCCAAACAGCGCTGACATATATTAGAGGACAGGTCAGGCTGAGAAGGCCAAATATGACAGGCAACACAGAGAGAAAGACACTTAGGCTTCTTGCTCACCGGTGCCATCAGCGGTGGTGAATGTGCATCCAAACGTCTCGCGCTCAAAAATGTATGTACACAAAAATGAGGTGCCTCATAGGTAAATGCTACCAAAACACATACACAACTTGTGCGCCAAGGCTTTAGCATATCACCATGCTAAAATCTTGTGCGCGCAAAAGTCGCGCCCAAACTGAGCACACAACATGTGCACAGAGCCGATGCACTGCGCACACCGATGTCCTGTAGAGGGCAATAAAGCACGCACAGAAGTGTGCAAAAAATGCTGCTGCGGCCTACCATTCAGTACGCAGGCAAAAAGCCTAACTGCGGGACCTAGCCCAACGGGCCACTCAACCTGCCAGCTGCCAAGCTCCCCTAACCCCAACGGGAATGAGAACGAACATTGGAACAACACACTGAGCACGGAGACCAGAGGAAATCCTAAAACCCTTCTAACTGTTTGTTTCGGAAGGTAAAATGTTCTTCCTTTTCCTTTTTTTTTTAAACTTACCTGAGCTCAGCACTTACCGACTGAGTACAGAGACAGTCTCCAGCTATGGGGGGAGAGGGCATCTGCCATCACTACTGCGCTCGGCCTCTTGCACCCACACTGCCTATAAGCTGTACAATCAGCTAAGTCCACGCTGGGAAACCCAGCTACCGGACCTGGGACCACAGAATCACCTCAGGAATTCTCAACTGGGGGAGGGACTATCTGGTATCACCGCAGGAGAGTGGGGCTTTTCCTTCTTAATTTAAAATTCTCCTTCCAAAATCTGAAGCAATCCCCATAGGAAGGTGCACATCCACCATCTGCTGGAGTCAGAGAATACTGGCAGGCTGGGGTCACTGCAGGGTTATATATACTGTGATGTCAGCTTTCTCAGTCTCCATCTGCTGGCAGGGGAGCAGAAACTATTGTTCCTGAGTCCATCTGTCTACGCTAGGAAAGTGACTTTTTGCAGCAGGATTTGTGTATTACTTCATAAAGTTCCTGCTAATTGAGGGATTTGGTGTTACTGTAACTGAAGTGACGACATCATTTTAATGTTTTTCCTACAGTGGGTAGTAAAGGGAAAAATTCCAGTTCAGTCCAGCAACCATTTCAAAGATTACCTTCAGCCAATGTAGTATGAATACTTTAGAGGTCCATATTCAAACACATTTAGCTGGATGACTTAGAAGTTATCCAGCTAAATGAAAATTTGGCTACTTATCTGGCTGAATTCTAGCCGGATAACTATTTGTCAAGCAAGAATTTGGCTAAATAGGTGAGGGGTGTTCCCAGGAGCACCTGAATTAGCTGGATAAGTTATCTGGCTAACTCTGGTTGTCCCATCCAGCAATCCTAAAGTTAGCCAGAAAAACTTATCTGACTAACTTTAAGATAGCCAGTTATATTCAGCTGCGTGGCTGAATATGGACCTCTTTGATAAATTTAGGTATTGTCCCGTTATGTGATTTTACAGGATTTTTCTGGGAAGGGTTGTGGTGAGGACATAATGATAGTTGAGTTTAATTATAAGCACTCAGGGGAAGCCTCTGAGCCTGAAAATTAATTGAGAAGGGTGCGCAAGGCTGAAGGACCTAGGGAAGTGGTCCCCAAATATGTCCTGAGGGGACCCCCAGCCACTCATGTTTTCAGGATACTGCAGTGAATAAGCTTGCGAAGCCCTGTGTTGAAGTTTCTTCAGCTATTGCTGCTGCCACTGCAGAAAGATCAACAGCATTACAGCCCAAGGAACATAGGAGGGAGGAGATAGGGAGCGGGAGGGGGCTACTGCTGCTTGGCAGGGATAAAGAGGGGAGCCAAAGAAGGGACAGTTGCTGTGCAGTAGATTGGGAGGGGGTGGCAGAAAGAGAGAGGGGGCTGCTGGGCAGAGTGGTGGAGGAGAAGGAACTCCTGCTGCTGGTCATGGGTGGGTGAGGGTGAAAGGGGGATGCAAGACAAGTAGTGAATGGGGAGAAAGAGGAAGACCTAGGGCAAGCGGTAGGGGGGGGGGAGATGCAGGGCAAGGAGTGGAGGAGAAATGGGAAGAGTGCAATGGGGGAAGGGAAGAGGCAGGGGGGAATGGTAGGTAGGAGGGGAGAAAGAGAGAGAGAGAGAACGGGGTGCTTTGCTGAAGCTGCCACCATTGTAAGGGCAGCTGTGCCTTTGACTGCTATAGGAGAAAGCAAATGTTGCTTACCTGATGTAACAGGTGTTCTCACAGGACAGCAGGATGTTAGTCCTCACAAATGGGTGACATCGAGGATGGAGCCCACCACGGAAAACTTCTGTCAAAGTTTAAACAGAACTTTGACTGGCCCCTACTGGGCATGCCCAGCAAGGCACTGACCCTGCAGCCAGCAGGGGTCTCCCTTCAGTCTGATTTTCAAAGCTACAGGCAGTGCCTAGAAAGTAAAAACAAAACAAACCCAACACCGCGGGGTGGCGGGCGGGTTTCGTGAGGACTAACATCCTGCTGTCCTGTGAGAACACCTGTTACATCAGGTAAGCAACATTTGCTTTCTCACAGGACAAGCAGGATGGTTGTCCTCACAAATGGGTGAGTACCGAGCTGAGGATGTCCTGACTTGCACCAAATGCACCCAATGACGTGCAACAGGCACAACAACTGGGGTGGAATTTGGTAAAGGGCATCCGCACCCTACCGGGAAGGTGGAAGGGTGTTGGTACATCACGTTGGAAAAAGGTTACGCAAGACAGATTGGCCGAAGATGGAGTCTTGTCTTCCAGCTTTGTCCAAACAATAGTGGGCTGCAAAAGTATGGAGAGAACTCCAGGTTGCAGCTTTGCAGATGTCAGGAAGCGGCACCGATCGAAGGTGTGCCACTGACGTCGCCATGGCCCTCACAGAGTGTGCTTTCACACGGTCTTGAAAAGGAATGCCAGCTTGCTGATAGCAAAAAGAAATGCAGTCCGCCAACCAGGAGGATAGAGCCTGCTTACCCACAGGTTGTCCTAACTTGTTAGGATGGAAAGAGACGAATAATTGAGTGCTCTTTCTGTGAGAAACTGTACGGTCTAGATAGAATGCTAGAGCCCGTTTACAGTCTAGGGTATGCAGAGTCTGTTCTCCGGAGTTGGAGTGGGGCCTGGGAAAAAAGCTAGGTAGTATGATGGATTGATTGATGTGAAACTCCGATACTACCTTAGGTAAAAATTTAGGGTGAGTGCGGAGTACCGCCCGGTCCTGCAGGAGTTTAGTGTAAGGCGGATAGGTGACTAAGGCCTGTAACTCACTAACCCTGCGAGCTGAAGTGACAGCTAAAAGGAATAATACCTTCCATGTGAGATACTTCAATTCACAGGAGTGTAGAGGTTCGAAAGGTGGTTTCATTAGCCGACCAAGAACCAGATTAAGGTCCCAAGATGGGGCCGGAGGACGTAAAGGTGGCTTCAAATGGAGCAAGCCTTTAAGAAAACGTGTTACCAGGGGTTGTACTGAAATAGGGACACCCTGTACACCTTTATGGAAGGCGGCTACCGCACTGACATGCATGCGAATGGAAGAGGTCTTTAGACCGGATTCTGATAGGTGCCATAAATAGTCCAAGAACTTAGAGATTGGACAGGAAAGGGGATCAAGGGACTGAGAAGTGCACCATGATGTGTACCTTTTCCATTTATATGAATAGGATCTTCTGGTAGAGGGCTTTCGTGAAGCTATCAGGACACGAGAAACCGAATCCGAAAGGTTGAAAGGCTGAAGGACTAACCTTTCAATATCCATGCCGTCAGGGACAAGGCTTGGAGGTTGGGATGGAGGAGGCATCCGTCGTTTTGAGTGAGCAGATGCGGATCCGTTCCCAGAGGGATGTGCCTGCGGATGGAGAGATCCTGGAGTATGGGAAACCACACTTGGAGTGGCCAGTGGGGTGCTATCAGGATCATGGTTCCTCCGTCCTGGCGTAGCTTCACGAGAGTCCTTGACAGAAGAGGAAGTGGAGGGAATGCATAAAGCAGACCTGTCGTCCACTTGAGGGAGAAGGCATCTCTCGGCTGAAAGTGTTGGCTCCGAATGAGAGAGCAGTAATCGTCCACTTTGTGGTTCTGAGGGGACGCAAAGAGGTCTATGCGGGGAAAACCCCACTTGTGAAACAGAGAGGTCACTACCAGAGGATCGAGTGACCGCTCGTGTGGTTGGAAGACACGGCTCAGCTGGTCTGCCAATACATTGTCTACTCCCGGCAGGTAAGTGGCCCTGAGGTACATAGAGTGGGAGAGGGCTTCCGCCCAGATCTGCGCAGCTTCCTGACACAGAAGGAAGGAGCCTGAGCCTCCCTGCTTGTTTATGTACCACATGGCCACTTGGTTGTCCGTCTGGATTAAGATTATCTGATGGAAGAGATGATCTTTGAAGGTTCGGAGTGCATAGCGGATTGCGCGAAGTTCCAGGAAATTTATCTGGTGTTCGGCTTCCTCTTTGGACCATAACCCTTGGGTTTGTAATTCGTCCACATGGGCTCCCCAACCGATGTGAGAAGCGTCGGTGGTTAGGATTACTTGCGGATCCGGTGGAAGAAAAGGTAAGCCCTGAAGGAGGTTGACCTGAGTTGTCCACCAGGTTAAGGATAGGCGCAGGGCCTGTGTGACTGTGACTATGGAGGACAGAGGCTGAAAAGCTTGAATCCATTGGTGTCGTAGAGTCCATTGTGTTACTCTCATGGCTAGTCGGGTCATGGGAGTGACTTGAACCGAGGATGCCATGTGTCCTAGGAGAATGAGGAACTGGCGAGCCGTGGCAGTGTTCTGAGACTGGAGCTGGCGAGCGAGGGATATTAGGGTGTGGACCCTCTGAAGAGGAAGGTAAGCCTTTGCCTGTAAGGTGTCCAAGTCTGCTCCAATGAAGGATAAGGTTTGAGACGGGACTAAGCAAGATTTCTCGTAATTGACAAGAAACCCTAAGGAAAGGAGTGTTTGAATTGTCAATTTTAGGGAGGATTGAGCTATGTGTTGGGAGGAGGCCCTGATTAGCCAATCGTCCAGGTAGGGGTAGACGTGGACACCTTCCTTCCTTAGGAATGCTGCTACCACTACGAGACATTTGGTAAAGACTCGTGGGGCAGAAGCCAGACTGAAAGGTAGGACACGGTATTGATAATGGTCGTGGCCTACAAGAAACCGCAGATATTTGCGATGGGATTGTGTGATCGCAATGTGGGTATAAGCGTCCTTGAGGTCGAGAGAGCACAGCCAATCCCCCTTTTGCAACAGAGGGAGCAAGGCGCCCAGGGTTACCATCTTGAACTTTTCTTTTTGCAGATACTTGTTGAGGGCCTGAAGGTCCAGAATTGGACGTAGCCCCCCTGATTTCTTTGGTATTAGGAAGTATCTGGAATAGAATCCTTTCCCTTGTTGACAAGGAGGGACGGGTTCTATAGCATTTGATTGTAGAAGAAGGGATACTTCTTGGTGTAATTGAGTGAAATGGCTGGTTAGACTCCATGCCTGAAGGGGCGGGGAGTCTGGCGGAAGTGTTATGAAGTTGAGGTGGTAACCCTGTGCGATAATTGCTAGCACCCACTGATCTGAGGTGATCTGTTTCCAACGGTGTAAGAAGTGGAACAGTCGACCCCCCACAGGGATGTGTGAAAGAGGGAGATGGCATGTGCTCAATACAGGGAAGTCAAAGGCCCGCCGTAGGCCCAGGAGGTGGGGCTACAGTAGGTCTTTGCTTTCTCGGCTGATGAGGCTGAGGCCTGTTAGAGGACCGTGCAGGACGAGCCCTAGTTGACGGAGGGTAGTAGCGACGTGGTCGAAAGAATGACTTCTTAGAGTCCTTCTTTTGCGATTGCTTGGAGGTCACCTCAGGTGGGACAGATGAGAGTTGTTTTAACGTCTCATGGTGGTCTTTTAACTCCGCCACAATCTGTTGAATTTGTTCTCCAAACAAATTGTCGCCTAAGCAGGGCAAATCAGCAAGACGATCTTGGACTTCTGGGCGAAGGTTGGATGACTTTAACCAAGCCCAATGTCTGGCTGAGATGGCTGTGGCTGAAACCTTCGTGGAAGCATCGAATATGTCATAGGCAGTCCTAATCTCGTGCTTCCCTGCCTCAAATCCCTTGTGAAGAAGGGCTTGAAGCTGTGGTTGGTATTGGTCTGGTAACGTGTCAGCATAGTCTTGCATCTGCTTAAAGATGGCTCTGTTGTATTGAGTCATGTAAAGTTGATATGAAGCTATGCGTGAAATCAACGTAGCTCCATGATACACTTTCCGTCCTACACTATCCAGGAACTTGTTGTCCCTGGTAGGTGGGGTAGAAGAGTGCGGCTTAAGACGCTTGGCCTTCTTCTGCGCGGACTCAACCACAACAGAGCGATGATCCAGTTGAGGTTTTTGGAAACCTGGTGCTGACTGGACAAGGTATGTGGAGTCAGCTTTCTTGTTAACTGGTGACACCGATGAAGGAGATTCCCAGTTTTTCTTGAGCAGATCCAAAAACACCTGGTGTATAGGGATGGAAGCGATGATTTTTGGAGCATCCAGAAATTGAAGTAGTTCCATCATCTGGTGTCTGTCATCAGCTTCAGATTGTAGTTGAAAAGGTACAACTTCTGACATTTCTTTCACAAAATTAATGAAAGATAGATCCTCAGGAGGAGATCTTTTTCTACTCTCTGTAGGAGATGGTGGTGAAGGTAGGTCTGTGTCAGAAGAGGTATCATCATCATCACCCCAGGTATCGTAGGGATCATGTGTGGCTTGTAGCCCTGAGGGACCTGGCTGAGGCTCTGAAGGCATCGATGGAAACCGAGGTGGAATCGGTGCAGTAGGTGGAACCAGAAATGGCATCGATGGCTTCGGTGCTGCCGATGGAATCGGTGCCTGGCGCGGAATCGATGGAGCCGAAGGATAAATCGGTGGAGATATACCAGAAGGTACCGATGGAACTACCCCGGAAGGGGGGAATTCGAAACTGTGTTTCTCCTGCCGATGAGAAACCAGTCGGAGACGGTGGTGTTGTCGATGGCACTGGAATCACCGATGGAAGGGCCGTCATGAGTGCCTCCATGCGGCTCAGTAGCGGTGCTAGCGCTTGTATCAACGGCTCGGTGGGCGGTTCCCTCCTCGGTGGCGAAGCCGGTGCCGGCGTCGGTGCCGGGGGCGGCACTGGAACCGGTGCCGGAGACGGTGCCGATGGAGGTTGTAATTTCTTCATCGCTTTCTCGATGGCCTCCTGGACCAGCCGGTCCAGTTCTGCCCGGAGACTAGGGGTAATCATACCCGGCTCGACAGGAGAGGGAGGCTGAGGCAGGGCCGGAGGGACCACCGTAACCGGTGGGATCACGGCCCCCACACCCCGAGAGGGTGAGGGTTTCCTCGATGCCGGCGAACGAGACGTGGAGGGCATCCGGTCTGTTCGCGGCTTCTTTGTCGGTGGCTCGGCTTGAGCAGAGGTCGATGGCTGTGGATCCTCGACAGGCCGAGACTTATGCCGTCGATGGCGATGCTTTTCTTTCCGATCCCCTCGCCCATCCGGGGAAGGGACGGGAGTCGACGGCCGAGAAGCGATCGATGGCGGACGGTCACCGGAGGGTTGACGATGATGGTACAACTTCGACGGTGCCGGTTCCGATGACGTCGATGCTATCGATGGCGTTGGGGTTGGTGCATGGAAGAGGAGCCCCATCTTCTCCATCCTGGCTTTGCGACCCTTGGGTGTCATTAAGGCACATTTGGTGCAAGTCAGGACATCATGCCCACTACCCAAACACATTACACAAACCCTGTGGGGGTCTGTGATGGACATAGTCCGGGTACAATCCGGACAACGACGGAACCCCGTTGCCATGGCTGGAAGCCAAAATTTAGGCTGGGGATCGGTAAGTGCCCACAGGCCTCGAGGGCCAAAATCGACGGCAGAAGGCAAAAAACTTACCGGGTTCTGTAAGATGACTAAACAATTTGTCGAAGGGAGACCCCTGAGGGGCAAATTTTCTTAGGAAATTAATTTCCAAATTCCTGTCAGGAACGTGGTTAGAGAGCTCCTTTCACCGCGTGGCAACTGCTGCGCGGAAAAAAGAAGACTGAAGGGAGACCCCTGCTGGCTGCAGGGTCAGTGCCTTGCTGGGCATGCCCAGTAGGGGCCAGTCAAAGTTCTGTTTAAACTTTGACAGAAGTTTTCCGTGGTGGGCTCCATCCTCGATGTCACCCATTTGTGAGGACAACCATCCTGCTTGTCCTGTGAGAAAGTGCTGGGTCAGAGCAGACACGGGTAAGATAAAGGGGGCGAGGGGGTGTATATCTACCCCGGGCACAGAAAAAGCCAGAGCTGATTATTTATTGAAGAAAAATAGGAAATTGGTCCATTGTGTTCAGTTTTATTCAGTTATCTGTCAGTTCTCACGTGGGAAGACTAAAGGGAAACCCACTTTTCTTCTGTCAAAGGAAGATCCAGGACCGGTGCTTTCATTAGGCAAACTAAGCACACACCCAAACCATCAAACGTTTGAGGGGCAGCAAACTCCTGCCAGCCAGAGGCCCAGAGGGTGCTGTGCCAGATCCAATATTGCTCAAGAGTGGAGCCACTGCCATCCATAAGAGGGAGTGCAAGAGACAGGCAGGGGACAATGAGAGGACTGGAGTGAATGGCGATTGCAAGGAGAGATGGATATGATGGAAGGTGACAAAATATTCAGGGTAGAGAAGGCAGTGGGGTTTTTTATTTTTTTAATTCAGAGGAATAGCAAGAGGAGTTCTTGAAAGACTGACAGAAAGGGAAGTGGTTATTAAAAGGAGGATTAAGGAATAAGGAGTTGATTTTCTTCCTTCTCTGACCTCAGAGAAGAGTTGCCCTGCCCCGTTGTGATGTCACAATGAAAGCGTGAAATTGTCCAAGTGGTTAGTAACAGGGAGCACAGAGTCAGTACACAGCTGAAAGGAGAAGGAGTAGCTGGAGTTTTGGCAAGGGAAGGGTTTGACTAATGGAGAGCTGAGGAAGACTGACCAATGAATTATAAGTGGATACTGGGAAAAAGAAAGGGGGAGGAAGACAAGATTTTGGAAAGAGGCACAGAGGAGTCAAGGTAATTATTGAGAAACTAGGATGGGATTTACAGTGTGAATTACAATATATTTTATTTGCTGTTTCCAGGGATGTGCACATTTTCATTGCACACGCTTTTCGGAGGAGAAGATGGGGGGGTAGGGGAAGGGTATGTAGGTGGAGAGGTCAAATGCTTTGTTTCTTCTTACTTTGAACGTCCAGCTCAGTCAGAACAGGGCAGAAATTTGGGATCCATGTGTCTTCATTTACAACTACCCAGCGACTTTTCCTCTATCTTCTATCCCACCTACCTCCAAACATACCTCGTCTGGTCATTGCAATGACAGTCCTGGGCTGGGGCCCCTTCCACAACCCTACAGTCATGGACTGCTGAATCCTGCCACCAAGTGTCAAGCTTAGGCAATGACCATGACTCCAGCCCCCCTCCCCTCGAGTTTGTGGCACTGAGCCACCCTGGACATCTGTTTTTAATACTAGGAGATGCTTGTTAGGAATGAGAGGGAATAGATATTGTATAGAGAAAAAGATTAAGAAGTGAATGCTTGTTGAGTCAGGGAAGGACAGAGCTGTTATGGGGTGGGGTATTTGAGAAGAGCGTGGGTACAGAAAGGGGATAAGTTTGACCCGTGGTGTGATGATACCTCCTCTGTTGTCAAATGTCACAGGTGGACTTGGACATGGAAAAGACAGGACAACGTTCAAAGCAGTCGAGCCAGGTTAAAATGGGTTTCCCTCAGCCCAGCTACAAGCATGCACGGGCTCCCAGGGAATGGGTTCAGGTTGGGATGTTGAGGGGGGGTGGGGAAGAAAACAGCACATGCAGATGACATTTTGAAAAGCACAGGTGCTATTTTACCCCTCTGGCACCTGCACACCACATGGCTGCTCTTCCACTAACCCAGGTCAGGACTGGATTAAGTCATCCTGAGGCACTAAACTATTCTAAGTTTAAGAGGCTCCATAGCATTACAAAAACCAAAACTTGAAATTTGTATTTAGAGGCCATAAACTGTAGCTTATGCTTAAATCTGGCATTGATGCAGGTAGTTTCTCTTTGGATTCAGCCATTTTCTCCTGCTCCTTCGGGCTCCCAGCTTAGTCTGAGCTAGAGCTTAGATCTGGTGCCCTGAGCCTTCATGTGCAACTCTTCAGGGCTTTAGGCAGCATAGAAATACTGAAACAACTCTGACTGCAATAAAAGATTACTTACTCTGGAAGACTGATTTGGGAGATGTAGTTGTAATATATTTAGATATTACCTCAGCCTTTGAGTCAGTTAGTCATTCTTTTCTGATGGATCGGTTGAGGGAATTGGGTCTTGAGCGGAAGGTATATCTGGGGTTTCAATCTTTCTTGGATTTAGGCAACAGCAAGTGTTTTGTAATTCAAACATTTTGGATTGGTTTGAATCCACAGTGGGAGTTCCACAGGGCATTATTATATTATCCCCTACACTTTTTAATATCTTTCTGCATGTTCCATGCTGGATTCCTTTGGTGTCTTTTTAGATGCTACACAGATGACGTCCAGATGTATTTTATCTGTTCAGGGCACAGGAGTGAATTTCTTGATCAAATTACTCAATGTCTTATAGCAGTTGAGGAACGGACGCATTTGAACGGACTTGTTTTGAATTTTGCTACATCTAAAGCATTATGGATCTCACAAACACCAAGACCAGAAATTTGCCAGCTGTTATGGTTGGCGGGGAAGTTGTTCATTATGTGGATCAGGTGAAAAACCTAGGGTTCATTTTTTACTCTATTCTGGTCTTTAACATCCAATTGTGTAGAATTCTTTTCACTGGTTACTTTAAGCTTAGTTTCCTATGTCATTTAAGATCCATCTTGGATGTGGTAGACCTTAGAGCAGTTGTCCAAGTTTTTATCTGTCAATGGTGGTTTATTGTAATTCATTTTATGTGGGTTTACTCCAAAATCGCCTACAAGTTCAGCAATTGTTGCAAAACTCAGCAATGCGTTTAGTTACAGAATGTTCTCCCCGTGAGTATATTACCCTCAAGGGCATCAGCTTCATTCCCTGTACGTACCAGGATCAGTCCAGGACACCTGGGTTGTGACTCCGCACCAGTAGATGGAGACAGACTAAAACTTGTGGGCGGAGCCATATATAAGCCCCTGTGCCAGTCACAGCCCCCCAGTCTTACTCTGTCTCCAGTAGATGGTGCAGGTCCAGTCACAGCCTCTGCCTGACCTGATTCTGGTGTTTAGTCAGGTTTGATTTTGAGTTAGTTTTTTTGTCTTAGTTTAATTGTTTAAATTGGGTTTTTGTTTTTAATTCTTTCCCGGGTGCCCTGCCTCCCAGGGGAGTTGAGAGGTGCTGAGGGGACTACCCTCCCCCGGTTGAGGCCGCTGCCAGGGTTGAGGACCCGGCTAAACTAGTGGCAGCGTCAGGGGTGACACCAGGGAGCCTGGTTCACTCACCCCTGCAGGAAAAAGGGCTTTCAGAACCAGGGACAGCGCGTTTTTTTCTGTAAAAAAAAAAAAAAAAAAAAAAAAAGTTTTACTTTTATTTTCTTGCGGCTCTCCATTCCTTGGCGTTGCCGCTCCGTTTTCGTCGGTGAGGGGGCGTCGCCAGCTGGGGGGAGGTCGCCGAATTGCGCCGTTTTGATCATTTTTTAAATTTTCAATTTTTTTCCTCTGAGGTAACTTTTTTTCGTCGCGCCTCTGTTTCCCGCGTTCGCCGGCATGCCTCGCGGTTCGCAGTGCAGGGCCTGCGGCTCGGCGCGCGTCTCTCCCGGGACAGCCTTTGTTCGGCTTGTGTCCCGGGTGATGAGGGCACCTCAGCAGCACCTCGGGGAGCTCGGTCCAGGGTCGCGCGATCACCGCCACGAGGTGGGGGCCCCTCTGACACGCCTCAGGAGCTGTTCCCGCTTAGCGCGGGAGTGGCAGCCATTTTGGCCACCGGCCGGGAAATTTCCAGGGAGACGGTGGGGGCTTCGTCTCTGCCTCCCGCGCTTTCCCCGCAGCGTGCCAAGGCGGGAGAGGTCCCCTCGGAGGGGATTCGGTCCCGGGAGGATTCGTGTAGCGATTCAGCGGATTCCGGAGAATTTTCTGAGGACTTTGCGCTGTTGCTGCGCAAAGTCCTCAAATATAAGCGCAACAAGCGCATACGGGGGAAAATCTCGCGTGCGGCTGTCCGCAAGTCCCCACCACGGAAAAAGAAGGCCAGGAAGAGTGCGGAAATGGCCCAGGGCTCGTCCAGGGACAAGCGACTTCCCCGGGGGCTCCCGCAAGAATCGGATTCCGAGGATTTTTCCGGAACGGATTCTGAGGCCTCCGAAGAGCCCCTGATGGGGGCCGGGACGGCAGCACCGGATGGAACGGTGCAGCCCAGTGGAGGGAAAAGTGCACAGGCCTTAGACGGGGACGACCCCAAAGTAGTTCGGCTATTCCGCAGGGAGGAACTGTCACCTCTCATCCCAGCCATTCTCCAGGAGCTGGGGATTGAGGCTCCCCCGGTGGTGGTCCGCCAGGAGGCGAATATGGATCCTGTTCTGCTCGGTCTCACAGGGCCGGCGGTCGCCTTCCCTTTTCATTTTTCATCCACGGATATCCTATTCAAGGAATGGGATACTCCGGAGCTGGGTTTGAAAGTCAGCAAGGCCATGGATAAACTTTATCCTTTACCGGAGGAGGCGCTGGAGCTCCTCAGACTTCCTAAGGTGGATTCGGCGGTGTCCGCTGTCACGAAGAGGTCTACCATCCCGGTCACGGGAGCTACGGCCCTCCGGGATATTCAAGACCGGAAGTTGGAGGTACAACTCAAAAAGATTTTTGAGGTTTCCGCCCTGGGAGTGCGAGCCGCCATTTGCACGAACTTCGCCATGCGAGCTAGTCTGCGCTGGGCCCAGGTTCTGCAGGCTAATGCAGATCTCTCTCCGGAGGAGTCTTCCCAAGCAGATAGGTTGGAAGCAGCTATTGCGTATGGGGCTGATGCGCTCCATGATCTTTTACGCACTTCAGCTAGGTCCATGGTTTCGGCAGTGTCGGCACGCCGTCTCCTTTGGCTGCTCAACTGGGCAGCGGATGGTTTGTCCAAGGCTCACCTCGGGGTGTTACCCTTTAAAGGGAAATTGCTGTTCGGAAAGGAGTTAGATGACTTGATGGTTTCGCTAGGCGAGAACCGAGCGTTTAAGCTGCCAGAGGATAGGGCCCGGGCGCGCTCTTCGTTTTCCAGCAGAGCTCGTTTCCGGGGACCCCGAAAGTCCAGGCCGCAAAGATCCACCGGGTCCTCTTATAGATCGTCCTCTTCTCGAAACACTCACTGGCAGCAGTCCTTTCGAGGTAAACGCTTTGGCAGGCAAGGAGGGGCCCCATCGGGTGCGGGGTCCAAGCCTTCGCAATGAAGTTCGGCCGGCCCATCCCTCCTTGCGTCCTCACCACGTTGTCCCAAACGTGGGGGCGCGTCTATCCTTGTTCCTCGAGGTATGGGCCAGCATTACGTCGGATCAGTGGGTCCTCAATGTGATAAGACACGGCTACGAGTTAGATTTTGCTCGCATTCCAGCGGACAAGTTCCTGATCTCGCCCTGCAAAGATCCCATGAAGAAGGTGGCGGTGCTAGACACCATTCGAAAACTAGAAAGCTTGGGGGCCATCTCTCCGGTTCCGGTCGATCAGTACGGCAAGGGCCGTTATTCCATTTACTTCATAGTTCCCAAGAAAGACGGCACTTTCCGACCCATTCTGGATCTGAAAGGAGTCAACAGATGCCTTCGGGTCCCTCACTTCAAGATGGAGACCATTCGTTCGGTGATCGCGTCAGTGCGGCCAGGAGAATTCCTTGCGTCACTAGATCTCACAGAAGCATACCTTCATGTGGGCATCCAACCAGCGTTCCAGCGGTTCCAGCGGTTTTGCATTCTGGGAAGTCACTTCCAGTTCCGGGCTCTTCCGTTCGGCCTGGCGACAGCGCCTCGGACATTCACGAAAGTGATGGTGGTGGTGGCGGCGCACTTACGTCGGGAAGGCCTCCTGGTTCACCCTTACCTCGACGATTGGTTGATTCGGGCAAAGTCAGAGAGCTTGTGTCTGCAGGCGGTAGCCAAGGTGCTTCAATTCTTGCAGTCCCTGGGCTGGGTGGTCAACTACAACAAGAGTCATCTGGAACCCACTCAGTCCTTGGAGTATCTAGGAGCTGTCTTCGACACAAAACGGGGCAGAGTGATTCTCTCTCAGGAACGGATATGCAAACTACAGTCTCAAGTGCGACGTCTTTTGTCTCAGCACCGTCCGCGAGTCTGCGATTACCTGACGGTTCTAGGATCTATGGCCTCCACGCTGGCGTTAGTCCCTTGGGCATTCGCTCACCTGCGGCCGCTGCAGTCTTCATTGCTTTCCCGCTGGAAACCGATTTCAGAGGAATTTTATCTTCCACTGCCTCTCGACAGTCAGGCGCGCTCCAGCCTGAGCTGGTGGCTGGATTCCAAACATCTCTCCTGTGGAGTATCTCTTCTCCTTCCCAACTGGACAGTGGTGACCACGGATGCCAGTCTTTCCGGTTGGGGTGCAGTTTGCCAAGGGAAATCGGTTCAAGGTCTGTGGTCAGAAGATCAGACCCGGTGGTCTATCAACCGCCTAGAGTCCAGGGCGGTCCGTCTGGCATTGCAAGCTTTTCTACCCCTCGTACGAGGAAAGGCGATCCGAGTATTGTCGGACAACGCTACCACCGTGGCTTACATCAATCGCCAGGGCGGGACGAAAAGCCCTCAAGTAGCGGAGGAAGCGCGTTCCTTGATGGCCTGGGCAGAGCGGCATCTCAGCGATCTCGCTGCGTCTCACATAGCAGGAGTCGACAATGTCCAGGCGGACTTCCTCAGCCGGCACCACCTGGATCCAGGAGAGTGGGAGCTGGCGGAAGAAGCGTTCCTTCTCATTTGCAGGACTTGGGGAACGCCCCACATGGACCTGATGGCCACGTGGAACAACTCAAAAGCTCCGAGATTTTTCAGTCGACGCCGAGAAAGAGGAGCAGAAGGGGGTCGACGCGTTAGCTCTTCCCTGGCCAGCGGAGGTGCTACTGTATGTGTTCCCACCGTGGCCCATGATCGGCAAAATCCTGCGGCGCATAGAATTGCACCCGTCCAACGTGATCATGGTGGCGCCGGAATGGCCGCGCCGTCCGTGGTTTGCGGATCTGATCCAATTGTCGGTGGCGCCGCCCCTTCGTCTACAGGGGTTTCTGGGGCTCCTTCGTCAGGGTCCCGTCTGTTTAGAGGATGCGGATCACTTCTGTCTCGCGGCATGGCTTTTGAGAGGAATCGATTGAAGCGCAAAGGTTACTCAGATGCTGTAGTTGCCACGTTGCTGAGATCCAGGAAGCAGTCTACATCTCTGGCTTATGTTAGAGTCTGGGTAGTTTTTGAAGAATGGTGCGTAGAGCGGGGTCTGGATCCCACTTCCGCTTCTATTCCTGATATTTTGTCTTTTCTCCAGGCTGGGCTGGCCAAAGGTTTAGCGTGCAGTTCCCTTCGGGTCCAAGTCACGGCGCTTGGTTGTTTGCGTGGTAAAATCCGGGGAGTCTCCCTGGCTCTCCACCCGGATATCTCCCGTTTTCTTAGGGGAGTGAAGCACCTCCGTCCTCCTTTACGGCTCCCTTGTCCATCTTGGAACCTCAACTGGGTGCTCTCGGCCCTATGCTCAGCTCCGTTTGAGCCTTTGAAGCGTTCTACGTTCAAAGATCTCACGTTGAAGACTGTATTCCTGGTAGCGATTGCGTCCGCTCGTCGGGTTTCCGAGTTGCAGGCTCTGTCCTGTAGAGAGCCCTTCTTGCGCATTTCTGATTCAGGGGTTTCCTTGCGGACCGTTCCCTCTTTCCTGCCTAAGGTCGTATCGCCTTTTCATTTGAATCAATCGATTGAACTTCCCGCTTTCGCGGTTGGGGATTCTTCCGACCCGAAGTTGAGGGACTTGAGAAAACTAGATGTGCGGAGGTCTCTTCTTCGCTATCTAGAGGTCTCAAATTCTTTTCGTTTGATGGATCATCTGTTTGTGTTGACGTCGGGTCCGAAGAAAGGTTCTGCGGCGTCCCGCACAACGATCGCCCGTTGGCTCAAGGAGGCCATTGGTTCCGCGTACATTCTGCGCGGTAAATCTCCGCCGGTGGGTCTTCGAGCTCATTCGACGAGATCTCATGCTGCGTCTTGGGCGGAATCTTCTCAGGTTTCGCCTCAAGAGATTTGCAGGGCGGCTACCTGGAAATCGTTGCATACCTTCATTAAACATTACCGATTGGATGTTCAGGCCACTGATACTGGGGGTTTTGGAGAGAGGGTTCTCCGAGCGGGACTCTCTGCTTCCCACCCTCGATAACTTAGCTCTGGTACATCCCAGGTGTCCTGGACTGATCCTGGTACGTACAGGGAAAAGAAAATTAGTTTCTTACCTGATAATTTTCGTTCCTGTAGTACCAAGGATCAGTCCAGGATCCCACCCACAGTGTTACGCTATAGTAACGGAGAGTCCGCTCATTGTTGTTTTAATACGCTGACCCCTTGTTTTGTTCGCTCTCCCGGTTGGGGAGTCTGTTTTCCTGTAGGGGTGTTGGAGTTATTTTCGTTTACTTAGTAAGTTTTCTATGGTTAGCTATGTTGGCTTTTGGATTTTTTTCTACTTTGACATTACGTATGACTGGGGGGCTGTGACTGGCACAGGGGCTTATATATGGCTCCGCCCACAAGTTTTAGTCTGTCTCCATCTACTGGTGCGGAGTCACAACCCAGGTGTCCTGGACTGATCCTTGGTACTACAGGAACGAAAATTATCAGGTAAGAAACTAATTTTCCTTTGGTTGCTGATTTTATATCGGGTGAAATTTAGAGTGTTGAATCTGCTTTTTAAAGCTTTAAAAACCGCTCATTTACCTTCTCTTACAAAATTATTTATGTTTTATTTACCTAGTCACTCATTATGGTCTGCTAAGCAACAGCTCTTAGTGATCCCTTTTAAGGGACAAAGTTGATTGCAGAGAGCAAGAAATCACTTTTTCCTCAATTAGTCCTAAACTTGAATGATTTACTAGTTGAATTGCAAATGCTAATTTAAAAGTTTTCAGAAGACAGCTAAAGACTATTGTTCAAGGAAGAATTTAATATTTTCATTGTATGTTTTATTTTATTGCTGTATGTTATCTTGTGATCCGCTTAACTTTAAAGTTTCATTATAAGCGGACAAGAAATATTTTTAAATAAATAAATATCCCCTCGCAAGGTGTGTTTAGTTTAATCATTTTGGTGAGAGCTTGTAATGGGCTTCCCATCCCTCCCTCACTCTGCTGGCTCTCTTCTTCCACAGAGGTTTTCTGTGGCTCTGTGACCCAGCTTCACTTCCGGGTTTCCTTGTGGCAGCACTGAAGCTGCCTGCTGCGGGATTTCACCGCTGGCAGTGGGAGCTGGCAAAAATGCTCCCCACTGCTTTCTGTGAGGTGTCCTGGGATTGAGGAAGGGGGAAGAGAAAGAAGCATACCTATGACATTTTGAGTTGTGGCCACCATAAAGACTGGAGATAAGTAGGGGAAAGAGACACCTGTTATTCTCCCCCTTCCTATTCCTTTCCCTGAGATGGACCCCAACATTCTTCTCCTTCTGAACCCCAGCACTTTCCCATCCTATTCCACTCTGCCCAGGATGGATCTCAACCCTCCCCTCCTCTGGATGGACTCCAGAATATTCCTACCCTACCCTTAAGACTGAACCACAGTCTTCCTCCTCTTCCCCTGCAAGGCTGGCCTAGCACTCTTCTCATTCTTCTCCCCTTCCTCAACATCTGCCCCCCTACTTTTCTCTTTAGCTACTTAGCTGAGCACCAGGGACAGGATTGTTTTTAGATATACACACGGTTAATGCGACTCCAACATTGCTCTAAGGTTCAACGGCAAGAGGAAATGTGGAAAAAAGGATTTGCATTCACAAAAAAGTGGGGAGTAGCTTGCTTGTTACAGCGGTTACTACCCCAAACCAAATAAGCCTGATACTTCACTTTCAATGCATATCCAGCATAGCTCTCTGCTTCAACGGCAGAGAGGGGGGGGGATGAAGAAAAGTGGATATATATACAGACAACAACCAATAAGGACTGAATTACATAGTCTGGGTAAACAAATAAGCATGGGTTTAGCTTGCATATTGCGGCAGGTACTACCCCTAACTAATTAAGCTAGATATTTCACTTACATGCAGTTCCAACACTGCTCTCTACATTAATGGCGGGGTGCAAGGGAAATAGAACCAAAAGGTTACTAAGGGCCAAGAGTAACAGGCAAGTATGAGAAAATAAAAAAAAAAAAGTGCGAAAGCTTGCTGGGCAGACTGGATGGACCGTTTGGTCTTCTTCTGCCATCATTTCTATGTTTCTATGACATAATGGGGCACACAATGAAAACTTGGGAGGGATCCCCTAACCACAGGTCCCCTCCTCCCTCTCCCCATAGCCTATATTCTTGGCACCTTCCCTCTTACCCCCTCCCCCAGGTTCCTTCTGAGATCCTCTGCCTCCTTCCACCAACTTCCTGGATCTTTTCCTCTGCCTACCCTACTCACTGCCGCTCCCCTTTTAGAACCTCTTCTCTCCTTCCCCCGGTCCCATCCCAGATATTCCTCTCTGCTTCTCTCTCCCCATCTTCTCAGATGTTTTTCTCTGCCTTCCCTGTCCTTCCTGGACCTTCTCTCTGTTTCCTACTTCTAGTCCCTTCCTGAGTCTCTCTAGTCCTTCACCTCATTTTTTTTTTATGGCTGGGTGCTCAGCCTGAAGAATCCTCAGGCAGGGAGTAGGATGTTCTGTGCCTTTCTGGACAAACCACAGCTGCCCCCTGCCCCAACACCAGCCTACTCCTGCCCAGCACTTGCCTGCAGCTCTGCCGGCACCACAAGCAAATTCAAGTTCAGAACTCATGGGCTGGCACTTCTAGGGCAGTTTTGAGAGATCAGCAGCAAAAATGCTGATTTGTGAGTTTTAAAACTTGGTGTGGGGAGTGCTGGAAAGCATTTTTGTTGCCCCTTTGACTGGTGTTTGTGTGTTGGGGGGGAGAGGGGGGGGGATTGAGAGGGAAGGGGAAAAAGAGGAGAGATGGAACATCAGGAGGACAAAACTGTAGTGCATAGAAGCCTAGTAAAACAGGGATTATTGAAACAGCTCTGATGCTTAGCGCTGGATGAAGAAAGCAGGAGTTTTACAGTATGGTAAGGAGGGAGTTCTTTAAATGAATACAGAATGAGTGGATTTAAAACTATTGTGATTACAACTCCTTGTTGGAATTCAGGAGGGAGCCATGTGTCAGATATTCCTTATGACATTCTAACTGTACATTAAACAAAAGCCAATGACAGAAAGTAGTATACTGGCTACCAGAACTAGAATAGGGCAAGGCAGCAAAGATTAAAAAGAAAGAAGGAGCTTATTAATAAAGGGGATCGTTAAGAATATATAGGAGATAAGCAGTCTCCATGCCTCAAGAAGAAGCTAAGACTGAATTGACAATTTTACTTTGAATTGCAATTGATATTAAAAATGAATTATCAAATAAAAAACTTCCTTCTGACTTTGTTAAATTCCTTCACCTAGGCCGAAGCGAGCAGTGAAGCCATACTTGTCCAGGAAGCAGTCCCAGTGGAAGTAGGCGACACAGAGGAGGCTTTGGCGGAGAGAGTGAGAGAAGCAGAGCAGAGGGCGCTTCCCAGAGCTGTGCACTTAGTGGCCAGCAGAGCCGTGCACTTGGGAAAGAAGGACACTGTTTTCTGGAATGGAGGCAGCTGAAACAGAGGCTGCATCATCACAGAACGGAGCCTGTGCATATCCCATCATGGTTTCTTATACATTTGGAAGTGGCAAGAATTAAGTTGCCACCATAAAGCCAGTGCTAATGTTATTTTATGTTCATTTTTGAAATGGCTCTGCCTAAATCTGTCATTTTTAATTTAAACCTTTATAGGCAGAGTTGACAATAAAAATGTGCATTTCTCTCATGCCTCAGTAATACTTCACCATATCTATTAATAAAATAAAGATGGATCATGGCTATGCTTATCTTAAAAATAAGTGTGATCCAGTGCTAATAGTGGTTCTGGTGAAAACTTTTGCAGACGTTGCACCATATCACCATAAGAAAGCTTCTATCTGAAATAAAATGTTTCCCTTTCCTAGCTCCAGCTTATAAAATTTTCCATAACTGTCAGCATGAAGTATGATGACAAAACTGTTACTAGTGACCTCACAGGGTTTTCAGAGCCAGAATGAATATACAAGATCAACAAAAATTTATCTCACATATATTCATTGCAATCTCCTGAAATGCCGACTGGTTATGACATAACCAGGACAGGTTTGAGAAGCCCAGGTGGAAGCTCTACATATTCACCTTTTTAAGTATTGATATCCAGGAACATCCCACATAAAAACACCCTACATAAAAAGCTCTGTTTATTGAACTAACTTAATTGCTCTTTACTATGCTTATGAGCTCTATTATAACCTGCTTCAAATAGAGAACTAATCCATGCTCTTAGTGTTTCGTATCAGGATATAAGAGTGATAGAATAATAAGAGGAACGACCTTCAGGGATTGGTTGTCACCAAGCATGCTCCCAGCTCTCGGCTGCAGCTCGACATTGGCTACAAACCACAGTCCTAGTGCTCAGCAGTGACCAGCTCAATTCTCACTCCTTCACTCGATTCCAGACATTTCACATTTACCCGTACCTGTCCTCTCATGATCTTAAAGACCTCTATCATATCCCCCCTCAGCCATCTCTTCTCCAAGCTGAACAGCCCTAACCTCTTTAGCCTTTCCTTCCCATCACTTTGGTCCAATGTTAGTTCCATAGTTCTGTGGTTATCTAATTTGTTTTATTTATTCCTTACGTTGATGTCAATTGCATACTGTGTTTTCCCCCCTTTTGAGGTAATGCCCTTACAACTGCCATAGTGACCACCGATGAGAAATTCTCCTTTTAAATTTTTTTTAAAGAAATTTCATATAACTTGTGTAATAACATATGTGAACAATAAAGAAAACAATTGATACTGCTATTTTCAGAGTCTCTCTGATCAAGGACATGGGGGCTATTCTCATAGGAATGGTACTCTTGGCTGAAGTACCAGGCCAATGACAAAAAAAAATAAAAAATCAATAAACTGTCATTTAATAAAATGTATGACAGAGTGAACCCAGAAGATTTCTCCCACAATCATGGAGGCAACCAATGGCTGGAGCAAATGGCTGACAGCAGAGTTTGAAATTCTAGAAGCTTTTAATAAGTGCCATGTGACAGAAGATGCTCAACTTGGTAAAAGCTTCCTGTACCAAGCCCTTCCACCATACAGTCCTAGAGGTAAAAGATGCTGCAAAGATGCAGAACCTATGTAGCAAAACAAGGATTTTGTGTGCTTTGTTGTTTGTTCTTCTTCCCTGTGACACTTTGTTTTCTTGTGAACAAGTGGGATAAACAGTCACACTAATGGGTTACGTCATCCAATGGCATCGAGTTGGGCCTGAGCTGTAGCCGAATCATCTAGAATTTTCCTGCACACGCGCATTAGGTTGGTGTGAAGAGCCATTGCACAATCCTTAACCATCCTGCCTACCACAATGAACAGTTGGGTCTGATCTTTCTTCGAAGTACCAATATGTCTGAAGAAGCATGCTCCCACAAGGAGATTTTCCCCTTTTATCTTTGCCCAAAATGCAACATGAAAATGTCATCTAGAGACAAACATTATCTTCTCTGGGTCCCCATCATGATTCTGCAAATTGCAAAGCCTGTGGCAGCATGTCACCAAAAGCCAGCTGTTACAGGGACCTCAAAGTAAAGTATGAATTTCCTCATGCGCAGACTGCCTTTCACAAGGGATAATATGGTGATTCTCCTGATGATTCTCAAAGAAAAAAAGTATCGTCATTCCAAGAGCAGTGATTCTCACCATCCACTGAAGCTTTCACAAATCGTCAAAATCACAAAAGAGTTCCAAGCTAGAGTACTATCCCACCTCCACATGTGGGGCAGAGAGAAATCCTGGATCTCAACCATTCTCTTCTTCTCTAGTACTTCATGGACTGGGAGAGCCCCACCGTGCTAGCATTGATTGCTCTGTTCCCATTACTCCGGTGTTACCAAAGGCACATAAGTCACTCCTGCCAGCCACGCATCATCCCACAGCACTGATGGGTTGATGCTGATACAATGCCATGTCTCAGTTGCACAAACCCAGCACTTCTGCTGCAGTGCCATCCCATGGCACCGAGTTGAAGATGTCCAAAGCTGGTGCCAAGAAGAACCATGGCCATGGTTCGAAATCTTCAAAGGTTTTCACAGCACTGAAGGCCATGGTACCATCAACCACAGCACCATTGATGGTGCCAAAGTTAAAGAATAGCGCCACTACACGCAAATTGGACACCGTTCCCTTCAGCGCCATTGCTTGGCATCAATGTTCCAACACGCTCCTCTCCAAAAGATTCTCATCGCACTACTAAATTGGAAATTTTTCTTGTTCCTTCCATGCTGCCTAGCTTCCAGCCTCTGTTTTCTTGGAGCTCCTGTTTGAAACTGCACCTGATTGTGTCAGATACCCATGCCATCTTTCAGATTCCTCCATGGATTGCAGTCTGGTCCATTCTTTGATGCCACTTTCATCTGTCCCAGACATCTGGGATCCTGTCATATGGGACCATTGGGAAGCTTTTCTCAATATGCAATCTCTGGGGTTCATAGTCAATTTTCCAAAGTCTCACCTGGTTCCGACACAGCGGTTGGAATGCATCGGTGCTCTGCTCAACATGACCTCTTGCCGTATTTTCCTGCCCACCAAAAGGGGCCTTGCACTTCGGCAACTTGTCTGTGACAGCCCAAATGATTCTCTTCCTTCTGGGTCACATAGCCTCCATGATCTGATGCCTCTTAACTATCTATTCATGCACCTTCTTCAGTGGCATTTGACACTATTGGTACCAATTCCTTCATTTGCTCTCATCAAAAGTTCCTCTGCTGCATCCCCTTCTCAAGGACCTTTCTCTCTGAATGTTGGATTACATTCTGTATGCTGGCCAGACTTGGGGAAATCCACTGCTTATTTCTGGGACAAACAGCATGCAATCTATTTACCCCTTGGGATACTGCCTTGTGACCTGAATCAGCCACTGTTGGAAACATATTGGGCTTGATGGATCTTTGGTTTAACCCAGTATGGCAAGTTATCTTCTTGACATAAGTAAGGCTGGTATGTGGTCTTCTAGCCACACTTTTACCAGTCACTACTGCCTAGATATGGATTCTATCTCTGATTCTTTTTGGTTCTTCTGTCCTCACTTCCTACCTCTTTTCTTTGCCTCACAACCTTCTCTGATTTTCATGGGGTGGCTGCTTTCCTTTCTCCCTCAGCTAGTGAGTCCCATAGTGTGACTGTTGTCCTGCTTGTCCACAGAAAAATCAAAGTTGTTCACCCGTAACAGGTATTTTTTGTAGATCGCGAGAAACTCAGTCACACGTTTCCGCCCTCCTCTTGTAGAGTATGCTAGTTAGGCTGTTGCCTGTTTTTGTTGTTCAGCTAGTCAAGTGACAGAGGGGAGGAATGAGAATTGTACAATCGCTCTTTGTGCCAACCTAATGGGCATGTGCAAGAAAATTCTAGAAGATTCAGCTAAAGATCAGGCCCAACTTGACACCATTAGATGACATAACCTGCTGGTGTGATTGATTGTCCCGCTGTCCATGGAAAACACCTGTTTCTGGTGAGCAACTTCACTTTTCCAGAGATCTCATTTCCTCTGTGCTGGCCTGCAGAGGGCGTTTTCCCTCTGTACTGTAGTTCAAACAGAGGCTTTGTATGCTGCCTTGACTCGACTCAGCAGAAGCTTGAACATACACATCTCAGCATTCCTGAGGACATGTAAGACTAAAACATCCTGCAGTGCCATTGGTCAAAAATGTATTACTAGTCAAGCGATAAAGCTATTTTTATTACTGTGTGCACCAATTGGCCCTGCAGACAGAGAACTAGCCCGGAAAGTGCTAGAAAGCAAAGCTGCTCACCCGTAACAGGTGTTTTCTGTAGATAGCAGGACAATCAGTGCACCTTACATCATCCCACAGCATCAGGTTGGGATACGGGAAAGCAAAGCCACCAACTGAAAATCTCCAGTCGCATCAATTAATCTGAGATCCTTGCCCAGAGGCACGGATGCTCTGGATCCGGAGTATTTTGTCCTGAGGAAGGTAATGGAGTTAGGAGGAATCTGTCCATGTGCATGATTGGGTCAATGTTGGACCTTGTATTGGAATCAGCCAACTTTGTCACAGGGCTATCCGAAAATGGAGTGGTCTAGACTTTGTTGCAAATCCTGCAGGGCATCATAAACCACTACAGCCCTGGTATGGCGTTGGGGCTGGAGAGATCGGAAAACCACTTTGTATGTTTTCTGGTTGTCTCCTTCACTTGTTACGTTGAATCCACTGATTTCAGCCATTTTCATTAAGGCAGCATAGTAGGTTGAATTGTCGGCTGGCATAGAGCCACCTGTAGCATCCAGCGAAGATGGGGAAGACAGATTCAGGGATGAAGGAAGAGGTGAACAGACTGGTACTAGAGAGTCTCGTGAATCAACCGATTTGGAGCAACAATGAGCAGGTGAAGAAGATAGAGGACGAGTCAGTGAACCGGGCAGAGGGCGAGCAGGTGGGGACATGGCCAAAGAAGGAGATCCTGATGAGGATGGAAACAGCCACAATAAGAATGTTATGCAAGAAGCAAGCCTTTATCAGGCAGCCCATTTCTGCTTCACAGGTGAGATGGGGGAGACCTGTCTGGACTAGAGTCCCTGAAAAAAATCGGAGAGAGTACAGGGTTGGCACAACCACTCCGGCACTGTCTTGAGATTTGGTTTGACTGGAGATACCTGCCGTAGAAGCAAAGAACTGGCCTCCAGGTAGAATGGAGCAAGTCACAGAGTATTCCTGAAGAGAAACAGTAGAGTCTGTTCGGTGGTAAGACACATGAAACTTGGGAGGAGCATTCTAGTGGAACCTTCGCGGTCTGAATGCTTCATCTCCAAATTAGAAGAATAAGAACCACCTAGAAGAAGGTGATGTACCGGAGGCACCAAGATTTGGCAATGCGGAAGGTGTGCAGGACTGCTTGGAAGAGGAACTCCCAACAGGCTTGAGCGTTTTGGATGAATCTCGAGACTGATGCAATAATTGGTGCACAAAGGACTTGTGTGCCTGAACTGCAATACTTGAAGCATGAGTGTTGCCAGTCTCGCTGGACTTCGAGGCTGTAGTAGCAGTTACCTGCTTAGGCGCCATGCCGGCAGTATTGACTTTCGGCGCTGAAGATTTGGTGCTATTGTTCACCACAGATGACTGAGCTGAGCTTTGGCATGGAGGACTTGCCGCTGGACTTTGGCACTGTGGCAACATCACTCTGAGGCCTCTCATGTGGCAAGGAGGGGTCAGGTGCTGACTCACCTTTCAACAGTCTCAGTGCTGAGGATTCGGAGCTGTGGCAAACATTCATACTGGAGATAAGGAGAGTTGAATGGAAGGCACCAGAATTGCTCTCTGCCCTTTCATGGCTGAGATAATGAAGAGGAGGCTGTCTGGAGTCCCGAATGTGAGAGCGAGTCCTGGATTGACTTCTAATAGCAATGCGACGGTGAAAGCTCTGGAAATCCTTCTTGATGTCACTTGATTCAAGAAACCTGCACCTGAAGGAACTTATACTTCACTTTCAAGTCACGAAGGCAGTGAGCTTGAGGAGACATGCTGCCGCATGCCTTGCAGTTGGAGTAATCCCGATCCATTCTGAAGCACAGGAGACCACTTTGTGTTGGTCACGGGTGGACAACTTCCTGTAGCAGTTAGGACACAGCTGAAAAAGGCAAACTCCCTTAGGTGAGTGGGTCTCTTCTGACATGATGCGCAAAATTGAAGAGAGATCAGACCCAACTGAATGTGTCAGTGGACAGAAAGACTGACCAGGAGGGGTGAAGACCTATGCTCTTGGTGCCAACCTACTATGCATGCTCTTAAAACTTCTAGAACATTCAGCTAGAGATCAGGCCTGACTCAACATTGTCAGATGACATAAACCCATTAGTGTGACTTGTCCACGGAAAACTCTCTAGCCTTGGCTGGGAGTACAGAAGGAGCAGATATCTGTGCAGACGCCCTGTTCAACTCTTGTGGACAGCTTGTTTGCTGACCTTCCCAGACACTAATAAGTAGTGAAAAGTGTTTAGTTGGTGTCTTCTATTTAATCCTTTTCTTTTACCTGTTCCTGTTCTTTTACCTGTTCCTGTTCTTTTACCTGTTCCTGATTGCAGATTTTATGTTTTTCTGTTCACTGTTCCTACTTTATGTTAATAAACTTATTACTTAGCTTTGCTGGTCTTGGACTGACTTAATGATTCTGGTATTGTGTGTATTTGGTCTGTGGGTGTTTTTCTAGGAACTTTGATATTTGGGTTGTATAGGGTCCCAGTATCCCTAGAAACCATGAGGGGATAGCTTGCGGGCAAGAAACTTTCCTAGAGGCAAGCATGAATCTAATTGGTGGGTGGGAGGTTGCCAGTGTAGGAGCATGTGTGCAGGTGGGCCTGGGCAGTGCATGGCCACAGGGTTACCCTGAGTGGGTGTTAGGGGTGGCGCTGTGGTGTTATGTGACAGTGTAGTTCCCCAGATTCATGCCTTACCCACAAAAAAGTAAAAATAATTTTCTGTCAACTGCAAATAAAGACACAATCTGGGCGTCGAGATAAGACGCATATGAGCGTCTGTCTCCAGTTTACCTCAAACGTTTTCCTGATGCTGCATACTGGCCGAAAAAAGAGAGTAAGGGAGTGGTCAGCTCCGATGCCCTCCTTGACTCCTACGGTCGTTGGGCCAATGGACGCTCATCTGCGCCGGGGAGCAGAGTGCCCGGCGTTAGGCTCGCTGAACGAACTTCGGAGGGAGGAAGAGTCTGAAGCCGTTCTTGAGCAATTAACTCTATCATCGCCGGAAGATAGACACCCACCCGAGAATCCAGCGCAGAGACAAACCACTGAAACTCAGGAGGAACCGGAGGCCCTGGAGATGAGTGCCTCCTGCGAGACTCCCTCGGAGCATGAGTTGTCGGGGGGAAGAGTCTCAGCGCAACACCAACTGGACCGGGAAGTGGAAGCTGTTCCACACGAAGCTGCACAGCAACAGCAAGCAGGAGATATGGTAGAACAAATTCCTGCAGACTCGGAAGGAACTGGGACAATCTGTGAGCTGGTAAGACCGGTTACCTTTACTCTTGAGTCAATATGGGAAGCAATAAGAGAGACAAATAATAATATATCGCGTCAAATAAAGTGGGAAAATTGGAAGTAAGAATGATCACTGTTGAAAAGGAAGCGGCAGAAAACTCTCAGAAGTTACATTCTTTGGAGGTAAAACTGGAAAGTTTTAAGGACATACAATGTAATATTATTAAAGAAAACCAAGTTATCCAACAAAAAATTGAAAATATAGAAAATCAGGTGAGGGCAAGAAATGTAAGATGCATAAATTTCCCTAAGGTTTCTTATTTGACTCCTAAAGAACTTTGGCGTAGATACATGATGGAAGTTTTGAAAGTAACAGAAGAAACTCTTCCTATAGTTTCAAAAGTATATTTTAACCCCGCCGATGAAAAAATCTGGTACTGACTCTGATAATTTCCAGATTTTGCAACCTAGAGAAATTCCTAATTTGGATATATCTGCAATCCTGGAACAGTCTGATGAGAACATTGCTGTACCATCCACTTTAATTGTCGTATTTTTGATGGAATCTGATAGGGAGTGGATTTTTAAAAAAATACTTCTCCCACCGTACAGAATCTTTCCTGGGCTGCAAACTCCAGATTTTCCCCGACCTGGCGAGAGCAAGGCAGAGAAGACGACACAATTTCTTCTTTTGAAACCCCAAATTTTGGAATTGGGAGGGTTATTCTTATTGAAATTTCCTTGTAAATGCCTGATCAAATTTCAGGGCAATTCCTATATTTTTTTTCAACCCTGTCAATTAATTTCCTTTATAACTAATAAGAAGGGTAAAGGGTTGCCTCCTGCATGTGCAAATTGACTGTGAGCTTCCAATATGTGTAACGGGTCTATCAAAGTTTGTTACTGCTTCTCCGCTATCTTAATTTCCTTAATGTGCAATATTTCCTGAGATTGTGAACATCTTTTGGGTCTTTGAATGAGGGCTTGACTAGATGCTCTGTAGCTGATCTTTTTCTTTTAGGGTGACTTTGATTTGCCCTTATTGTAATTTTCTTATTTTTTTTTGTTTGATTGTTTAAGCTGCAAAGTGGGTATATTTCAATTCAAGAGGTTTCTTGAAATTATTGTAAAAATGAATAAATAGAAAATAAAAAAAAAAAAAGACACAATTCAAGAATCCATTTGCTCAAGGGACATTGCTTTATTGTGATAAGGTGCCAGTGGACACTTGCTTAAGAGAATCTAAGATGCAGGAATGATCAACTAAATAATGTAACAAACTTGACACTAAAGGCAAAAACTGAAGAAAATTATACAACTGATGTAACACAGAGTTAGAAGGCTTTATAAAAGCCAAAGGCACTTTGATTCCAGATGAAAAATTCATCAGGGCTTTACAAAGGAAGCAACTTTTTTTTTTTTTTTTACTTACTGATTTTAATTACGTTTCATATGCTCAACAAGAACGTTCATTCTGGTGTCAGAAAGCCTGTCTGCACTTGTCCATTTTCCAACGGATTTTGCCATCCTGCCCTAGTTCTACAGCT
This sequence comes from Rhinatrema bivittatum, assembly GCF_901001135.1. Taxonomy (NCBI): domain Eukaryota; kingdom Metazoa; phylum Chordata; class Amphibia; order Gymnophiona; family Rhinatrematidae; genus Rhinatrema; species Rhinatrema bivittatum. Next base: position 239,100,654 of record NC_042619.1, on the reverse strand, counting down.
CTGCTAGCCACAAGCTGTAAGGCAGCAGGGAAGGCTCGGTGTTCAGCTTTCTTCACCCTCTCGGATAAAGTGTCCTCAGTGTCTCCTAATTCCACTGGGACAGCCTCCTGGAAAATGATGGCTCCAGCATCCACTTCTTCCTGAAAAAAGTAACCACAGCCCTGAACATAGTGCACACAAAATTTGGAGACATGAAAACAGTAACACACAACAGTGACGCCCTCTAAACTCCACGGGAGGCAATGCTACAGGATTTCCTGAATTATTGGACCAGCTACCACAGCCCTAAATACAGAAGTACTTCCACAGATTTATATGGAGTGACAATTAAAATGGAACCAAAATTTCTCCATAAAGTAAATATAAACATTTTTACTAAAAGAGCAAGTACTTTAGTTAAAAGTTATAACTGGAAATCAGAAGAATGCCTGACAAGCAAGCATGATAAGAGTCCTGGTTTGGACAGGGTACTCCTGATTATAGGACCAGCTGGCACTAGTACACCGGCAACATTATGCTTTCTTCATACTGAACTGAAGTTACCATTCAGATACAGTAGGTTTCCTGTAGCAAGCATTTACAGAACTGTTTAATAGACAGACAACCGACAGCATCTCCACACTGTAAAAGTATTTTTAGCTGTACTATGTGGAGGATCACTGATCTACTGCAATGACTGGGATCTCTACAGTTCTTTTAATCGCTTGCTGAAAGCTGTAGAGCTCTGCTGGTGTGCCAGCATTAAAAGATTAGCAGTGCTAAGTGCTGTCCAGGAGACAATACTATGAACCACGTTCCCTCACTGCAAGAATTAGTTGGGCAGACATGTTGTATCTGAATACATTTGTACTACCAGAAATGCTGGCACCATTAAGTAGTTCAGGAATAAAGAAGAGGTATTATGTGGCACTGAACCAAGAATTTAAAGTGGAAGCTTCTCTACAGGATTCTGAATCCAAGGAGCTCAATTTTATCCAAGTCCAGCGTCACTGGGTATGCATACTGTGCATTTTCATGGGATGGCACACCTGCAGGGCAGAGAGGGGGGTAGCAGGTGGTGCCAAAGGGGTGCCAAAGAAGAGAAGCTGTGGGTTGCCGGCAGAGCTCAACCTGCCAGCAGCTGAAAATAAGGAGAGACCGCAACAACTTTTCCCGCGGGTGTGCACAGCTTCCGCTCCCTGTCCACCCCAGTGCAGGAAGGCCGGCAGGCGGTGGTGGAGCTCATCCCACCACAGCCCGAAGAAAAGAGGAAGCTGTGTGTGCATGTGTGAGTGAGAGCCTGTGGGTGTGGGTGTGTGCACCTGTGTGCCATATAGGCTGTCACAGGCATGCACAAACACATACACAATGTGTCTGTGAGGGAGATGGAGCCTGTGTATGTGACAGCATGTGTGTGTGTGTGTGTGTGTAAGAGTGAAGATAAAATTTGTGCAGCCCTATCTTCCCCAATCCAGGATAAGCTCAGAGTGACTGGTAATAAATATCCCAGGTATAGAGAGCAGGATATTTTTTTTTTTTTTTTTTAACACTTAATGGTTTTAATTATTGGGTGTAATTTGATATTTCTGCTCTTTTAAAATATTTTGTTTTTTTTTGAAAATATTAGAACTTTTTAAGTTCTAATATTTTCAACAGAAGATTTAAATTATTTTATTGGTGTCTGGGAAATTTTGGATATTTTATTCATTAACTGGTTTGAAATATTCTTTTTATGAATGTTTTACTATTATGATTGAAGTTTTATATTTCTTGATTTTTGTTGTGGAATTTTTATGAAGAATGGTATGTTTCTGTTTTTCCATTGTTGCTCTGTATACAGAGGGTGGCTTGTTGTGGGTTCCAGTTCAGTTCTACTAAGCAGAATTCTATTATACTTTCTGATCTATTATGTATTTAGTCAGGGTCCAACTGTGTTTTGGAATGTGCAACTGAGGTGAGGTATTTTGTTAGCATGTAATTTCTATGTCAGAATCTATAGCATCCTGGGTTGTTCCGTTTTCTTAATAGGAGGTATATTGGTGTTCTAAGCCATGATGCAATATGTGTAGTGTTACCTTTTTCTTAGATAAGTTTGTTACTGTTTGAGTGCTGGCAGTTAGGGTTGTTTTGGTATGGGAAATTTACTATATTGTAATGGTAATTCTGTTTGTTCATGGCTTTCTGAGAGCCAAGCCCACACCCAACACGCACTACAAAATGTCTAATTCCATAGGAACTTCAAGTGTCTTTTTTGCAGAGTTTTCTGGTTGGAAACATAGCAGTGCATGTAAATACAATAAGCATGTTGTAAATGATTTTTTGCCTCAGAAGACTGTAATTTCAAATGATTTTTCATGTAAAATTTATTATACATGCATAATGTGTGCGCGCAAGACTGTAAAGGTTTGCCTAGGATACCTAATACCTTTCCCTTGACCGTGGGAGATGGGGGCGTTTATTTTTAAAAATATAGATTGCTGGAAGGAGCCGGGCTTTTTTTTTTTCACAGACCTGGAACAGAGACTATATGCATCGGGGGCTGGGAGGAGGAGATTGGGGGCGGGAAGCACAGTAATTGGTCGCAAAGGGCAGCAAAAAAACTAGCACCAGTCTTGCCAATCTAATGAAGAAATTACTTTCCTGATAATTTCGTTTTCCTTAGTGTAGACAGATGGACTCAGGACCAATGGGTATTGTGCCCTTCTGCTAGCAGATGGGAGACGGAGTCAGATTTCAAACCTCAGCTCTTCGGTATTCTCCTCGAAAAGCCATTGTGGATATATCTATGCTTAAGTAACTTGATTAAAACTTGAACTGGTTCAACTAATTTCCAAACTGGAGACCGCCAGTGCACTCAACCAATTAACGCCGACACTGGACAAACTGTGGGTGACTTGAATTAGGGGTAGGCCGCGGCTTACATGTATTTGCTTAGTCTCAAGGTTTGATATCCGAGGTTCTCCTTTTCTGGGGCAGCCGTGGGTGGGATGCTGAGTCCATCTGTCTACACTAAGGAAAACAAAATTATCAGGTAATTTCTTCGTTTCCTAGCGTGTAGCCAGATGTCTCAGGACCAATGGGATGTACACAAAAGCTACTCCCGGACAGGGCAAGAGGCTGCCTGTGGCCCACTTAGTACTGCCCTTGTGAAGGCTGCGTCTTCTCGAGTTTGAACATCCAGGCGGTAGAACCTGGAGAAAGTGTATATGGAGGACCACGTTGCCGCCCGACAAATCTCGGTGGGCAACAGTACCTTATTTTCTGCCCAAGAAACTGCCTGGGCCCTCATAGAATGAGCCTTAATCTGTAGTGGTAAGGGCTTTCCTGCCTCTAAGTAGGCTGCCTTGATTACTTCCTTGATCCAGCAGGCTATGGTCGCCCGCAAGGCCACTTCTCCTTCTTTCTTCCCGCTATGAAGGACGAATAAGCAATCAGTTTTGCCAGTTCCGATCTTTCCAGGTACTGAACTAGACGTCTGCTGACATTTAGATGGCGAAGAAGGCATGAGTCTTCAGAGTCCTTATGTTCATCCGGAGATGGTTTGGTTCAAGTGAAACTCGGAAACCTCTTTTGGAAGAAAGGAGGGGATGGTGCGCAGCTGTATGTTTCCAGGCGTGAACCTAAGGAACGGTTCCCAACAGGAAAGTGCCTGTAGTTCAGAGATGCGACGAGCTGAACATATTGCCACCAGGAATACCATCTTCATTGTTAAGAGGCGTAGTGACAGACCACATGTTGGTCTGAAGGAAGCCCCAGCTAGAAAGTCTAATACTAGATTGAGATTCCACAGAGGCACCGCCACTTTAGGGGTGGTCGGAGTTGTTTAACCCTTTTCAGGAAGCCGGACAAATCCGGATGGGTTGATAGCCGGATACCGTTCACCTCGGCTCTGAAGCAGGACTGTGTGGCTACTTGGACCTTGAGGGAGTTGAGTGACAACCCCTTCTTCATACCATCCTGAAGGAACTCCAGAATCATGGGAATCTTGGCCGTCCACGGGAGTATCCCGCAGTCCTCGCACAAAGCTTTGAATACTCTCCATATCAGTATGTATGACAGGGATTTGGAGAACTTGCGCGCTCGGAGCAGGGTGTCAATCATGGCCTTCGAGTAACCGCACTTCCTCAGGCGAGTCCTCTTAAGGGCCAGACTGTAAGAGAATCAAGATAGATCTTTGTAGAGAATCGGGCCCTGCCGGAGAAGGATCCTGTGTGGAAGTAGGCACAGAGGGTTCCCCACAAGGAGTCTTTGTATGTCTGCGCACCATGGTCGTCTTGGCCAATCCGGGGCCATTAGTAGAACTAATCCTCTGTGATGTTCTATCTTGTGGATGACCTTGCCCAGTAGCGGCCATGTGGGGAAGGCGTACAGTAAGTCTTCCTCTGGCCAAGTCTCGGCGAGAGAGTCGATCCCTTGGGAGTGTGGCTCTCGTCTGCGGCTGAAGAACCTGGGGACTTGGGCACTGAGACGGGTGGCCGTAGATCCATGGCCGGGAGGCCCCAGCGATTTACTATCAGATGGAAGGCTGTGGTCGACAGCATCCATTCTCCCGGGCCCAGGCTCTCTCTGCTGAGGACGTCTGCTGAGATGTTGTAGGTTTATCTCCGCCCATGCCATGAGAGGGTCTATCTCCAGAGACACCTGCTGGCTCCTGGTTCCTCCTTGGTGGTTGATGTAAGCAACCGTTTTTGCGTTGTCCGACATTACTCGAATTGCTTTGCCTCGGAGTCTGTGGCTGAATTGCAGGCATGCTGGTCTGATTGCTTGAGCTTCCAGGCAGTTTATGTTCCATTCCGCCTCTTCCTTGTTCCATTGTCCCTGGGCCGTCAGTTCCTGACAGTGGACTCCCCACCCTCTTAGGCTCGCATCCGTGGTGAGCAAGGTCCAGTTCGGTGGGGATAGGTTTACTCCTCTGCTTAGGTGGTCTTCCTGTAGCCACCACTGGAGCTGAGAACGTACCTCTGCTGGTAGTTGGAGGCGAATTGAGTAGTCCTGGGACAGTGGGTTCCATTGTGACAGTAAGGAGCGCTGGAGTGGTCGCATATGGGCCCTTGCCCAAGGGACGACCTCCCGGATGGATGGATGGATGGTATGAGGCCAAGGACTTGAAGATAGTCCCATACTTTGGGGCGTGCATTGGTCATCGATTGTCGTAATTGTTGCATCAGTTTCCTTCTCCTCGGAGGAGGGAGGAAGACTTTGTTCTGTTTGTTGTCAAAACGGGCCCCCAGGTACTCTTGAGATTGAGAAGGCTGCAGACTGCTCTTGCCTGTGTTCACGACCCAATCGAGTTCCTGCAGTAGGCTCTTGACTCTGCTGGTCACCTGCCGGCTCTCTGCCGAAGACTTTACCCTGATCAGCCAGTCGTCCAGGTAAGAGTGTAACACCAAGATCCCTTCCTTCCTCAGTGTTGCCACCATGACCACCATGATTTTGGTGAAAGTTCTGGGGGTGGTTGCTAGGCCAAAGGGTAGTGCTTGGAATTGGTATTGGTGATCCAGTATCGCAAAGCGCAGGAAGCGCTGGTGATCCTGATAGACTGGGATGTGAAGGTAGGCTACGGAAAGGTCCAGGGAGGTTAGGAACTCTCTCGGTTGTACTGCTATTATTACAGAGTGAAGAGTTTCCATGCGGAAGTGTAGTACCCGTAGATCACGGTTGATGTTTTTGAGATCCAAGATGGGCCGGAATGATCCTTCTTTCTTGGAACGATAAAATAGATGGAATAGCGTTCCGTATTTTGTTGGGGCATGGGAACTGGAGTTATTGCCTTGAGGCTGAGTAGCCTTGTTAGAGTGGTTTCTACTGCCAGTCTCTGAGTGGGAGTGGCAGGGTGACATCATAAATTTGTCTCGAGGCATGCTGCGGAACTCCAGAGAGTAACCTTCTAGAATGATGTTTAGAACCCATTTGTCCAACGTGATCCCGACCCATCTTTGGTAGAAGAGGGCAAGTCGACCCATTCTCACTGTGGAGCATGGCTGGATCCTGCCCCCGGGCCTGCTACTCTCTTGGTCTGTCTGTTCTGAAAGGGCTGGAACCTTCCAGAGGGATGAGGTTCCTGGAACTGCGAGTTCCTTTAGGGTCTAAAGCATGGCGAGCCTCTGCCCTTGGTTCTTCTGGGTGAGGGACGCTGAGATCTTTTATTCCTATCTTCCAGTAGCTGAGGCACTGATGATTTGCCCCATTTGCTGGCTAACTTCTCCAATTCGCTTCCGACAAGAGATATCCTTTAAAGGACATTCTTGTCAGATTCGCTTTAGATGTCGCGTCAAAAGACCAATTCTGTAGCCATAGTTGTCTTCTGGCTGCCACTACCGAGGCTACACCTTTGGCTGAGATGCGCACTATGTCTGAGCTTGCATCTGTCAGGAAGGCTGCTGCAGGTTCCATAGTCTCACCGGTATACATTCCAGAGTTATATGCCTCTGTCTCGAGAGGAGCAAGCATGAACATGCCACCAGTGTGCAGCAGGAAGCAATCTGCAGTGTCATTGCTGTTGCATCGAAGGCCTGTTTAAGGATGGATTCCAATAGTCTATCCTTCAATGCAGCCCCTCCTTCAACGGGAATCGTTGTTCGCTTTGAAATGGCACAGACCATGGCGTCCACTTTTGGGAAACGCAGGCACTCCTTGGTCGCTGGATTTAGGTGGTATAGGGCTTCCAAGGCCCAACCCCCTTTGAAGCTGGCCTCCGGGGCATCCCACTTCAGGTCAATCAGTTCCTGAATGGCTTCCATCATTGGGAAATAGCATGAGGTTTTACGAAGGGAGACCAGGATGGGATTCTTCTTTGGTTCCGCCATCGGGTACGTGCCTGGAATACCCGTGTGTCTTCAGAGTCTGGGAAACAAGGGCTGGTAGTTCATCCTTGTGGAAGAAGGAAAGCATGGTTCGGTATGGTTTCAGGCCTGGAGGAAATTTCTCCTTCTTCCAGGGAGTTGTCATCATCATCTGAGATGTCTGGGTCCCTGTCAGGGAAATTCTTGGTTAGATGAGGCATGCCTCGAGGCATCTGACTAGGGCTGGGAGGATCTTGTGCTTCCGGCATGGGTTGAGCCTGGGGTGCATTTGGGGCTGACTGCGCCTGAACGAAGGCTTACAGCCCTTGGAAAAATTCTAACCAGGAGAAGGTCCCTGGATCCATGTTAGTCCCAGGGTGAGTCTGCGTAGGAGCCCCTGATGTGCCCTATTGTGGAGAGGCCATCTCAGAGATGCATAGATCTGTAGTAGTTCTGGACCCATCCCCAGACAGTGTGGGATCAGGTTTTGGTTCCCCCTGGGCTTCCTTGCAATGGTGGCAACAGGCAGGACTCCAGTTCTGGCTGCACGGCTATGTGGCAGGCTGTACAAAGAATGCCTTCTGGCCTTCTTGGGTGCCGGTGCCATTGTCTCTAGTTTCAATATGCTCATGTAGCTGTAAATGCGGCTGTGCCTGTTGTTGTGTGCTTGGTTGTACGCACGGCCCAGTTGTGCACTCGATTGCGTGCGCGTCTGTATTGGACGGGCGCAATTTAGGCGCATCGGCTGCCCGGCCTGCCCTGCGTGTACCTCCGGTCGAGAAGGGAAGATGGTGCAGACGCCCCCGAGGGTCTCCACGTGGACCCCTGCCCTGGATCGGGGCCTAGCCTAACCAGGACTGCTCAACCCTTTTACCTCGCCAGGGAGTAAGTCAATCACCTGCCGGAAGAGTGCATAAAACTTCTCTACCGTTGGCATTATGTACCCACTCAAATGCACAAAATGTACCCTCATACATGCTGGCGACAGTGTGGACAAGAGGGTACTTATTTACATATTTGGTGGAGTTGCCCTGTAGTCATCCCCTACTGGTCGCAGGTGGTGGACTGGCTTGCCCAAATCGTGGGACAGAATTATTGTATCTCCAACTAATGCACTCTTGGGGAAACCTGTAGAGGGTTTACCTACACACTCTCAACGTCTCTGCCAACATATATATATAGTTGCTAGAATAGCTTGGGCCTGTCACTGGCGGAGCCCCCACCTGCCACAACAAGAAGAACTCATACAGTGTCTACACCGCATACAAGTATTAGAACGTATTACAGCCATTCGCCATAGATGAATGACTACTTTTCAAGATGTCTGGGCCCTTTTTAATTCCTGGTACCAGAATCACATCTCTCCCTAAAGCCATTGTTAGTCCCCTTGACATTAATGTTTACTGCAGTACCTATGCCACATGTCTGCTTTTTATATTTTTGATTGCTTTGCTTTACTGTGGTTCTACAATTTATAGACTTGCGCTGAGAATTGTCCCCTTGTGGTTTTGCCATGTTGTCTTTCTTTTTCCTTTTCTTTTCTCTTACCATTCAGTGGAGGATCGCAGCAGTATTCGATATTGCTATTGTTACTCTTGTACGAACATTGCATGTTTGGTAGGAGGAGGTGGGGGGGGGGGGCGAAGTTTATTCTGTTTGTACAATGTTTTCATGTATTATAATCTTGCCAATAAAAGCTTTAAATACAAAAAAACGGTACGGCAATCTGAGCCTCGGAGACTGGAGACCTGATTTAAAGTTTTCTGCTTACCTGGTCTCGGCGCTTACTGATCGAGTGCCGGGACGGTCTCCAGCTGCAGGGGGAGAGGGCTTTACCTTCACCGCCGTGCTCGGTTGTGCACCTGCTGCCTTTCAGCCACTCTGGGGGCTAAGTCCACGCCGGGAACCGGCTACCAGACCAAGCCACACCTCTGAGGGATATTGGAAATCACTTCAGGAATTCTCAAATAGGGGAGGGACCCTTAGGTTTCACCGCAGGAGAGCAGGGCTCGATCTTCAAGGTAAATTTTCTTTTTCTTTCTTCTTTGCTGTAATTCTTAACACTATTCTAGTGTGTGGGATAGTGTCCACAACTGCTAGGAGAAGGAGAGATACTGGAGAGCGGATGTTACTGCAGGGGTATATCTAGGGTGAGGTCAGCCTTGAAATCTGACTCAGTCTTCCATCTGCCAGCAGAAGAGCACATAACCCACTGGTCCTGAGTCCATCTGGCTACACGCTAGGAAATAATGTGTTCACATATCCAGTGCAGTGCAGGCTCTGTTGTTATTCCCAAACCCTCAATGCATGATCATATCACTTTTGTTCTCTTTGTGCAAAATCATGGAACAAAATCTTTAACACCAAGAAGCAGAAGCCAGGCTATTGAAAATATATTGCCCAGTTAGAAGTTTGAGATCTGAAGATCAGTGCTTACTGGATGTCCCTAGCCACAAAGTTATTCGTCTTTCAGACTCAAGAGAGACTTTTTCAGTGGCAGGTGCTATTCTGTTGAACCAACTGCCAGTTCCTCTATGGAAACAGGCATGTAGAGAAACGTTCAAGAACAAACAGACATTTATACAGGCCTTTTATTAATCAGGAATGTGTATAGATTATGTCATATAACTTCTATATAATCGACTATGTGGACCAATTATTATTTCATGTAAACGATTCTGTGTTTTTATCATGTTTATTGATTATAAGTATACCTGTGTAAGCCACCTAGGTCATGAGATAGTGTGGCCTGTAAATTTAAAATAATAAAAATAAAAAAATGTTAAGGACAGATAGGAGCCTATTTATCAAATAGCACTAAAGCACGTTGCTAATAAAAAGGCCCAACTGAGATTAATGAAGTTTATTGGCTAATAATGTGGGTTATACATATATTTCAAATCCCAAAATGAAATGCCATTTGTCGGACAAAGGTAATCTATAGGCAAGCAAACCAGTTACAGGACAGATCATTCTTAGTAAAGGAATAAGTCCACTTACAGCCACGAAGTGCACAGTGCAGCCAGTGATTCGGACTCCAGCCTGCAGCACCAGCTTATGAGCGTGTGCCCCTTTGAAAGACGGCAACAGAGATGGGTGGACATTGAGAATTTTCCCTGGAAACAAATTCAAAACCACATAATCAGAAAATGTAAAGGGGCATGGCACTATCCAAGTTAGCGGAAATTTGATGCACTTCATCATTAACCTGTTTCACTTGTGCTTTCTTTCAAGTAAGACGCACCATGCTCTCCCCTTAAAAGGCTACATTTTCAGTTCCACATTGTGGGATCCTAAGATTTGTGTTGAAAAACAGGCTTTAGTTCTGTTTCTACAGTATTACTGTCCCCAGTGGTTGGCTGCTTATTTTTGCCTCTTCTCTTACAAGAACTCAGGCATCACAGTGGAAACCCTTCAGCAGAGGGAAATGGATCACAGCTGACTGTGATGCCTAATAAAACTGAACTCCCGGGGTCAGCCAGCAAGTGTCTACTGGGCAACTTTGGGGCAGCCCCTGATGTGGACTGTGAAACAGGAACTTTGCCTACAAACTGTACCTTGGTTTCCTCGTCAGCACCCCACAGAACCATTTACAAGCCTTCAAAATTACATTTTGGACCTTTCATGTTATATCTCCCTTTACTTCACTGTGGGAAAACTGAGACACATTGTAATTCGAGAATGATTGTAAACAATGAGATTTCTGACTGTATTTGCTTACCATCCCACTTTCTGACAAAAGGACCAGACAAAATCCTCATAAACCCCGCAAGGCAAATTAACTCAATGGAGAATTCTTCAAGGACTTTGTCAACTTCGCTGTCAAATTCTGTGCGACTGCCATACAACTTATGGTCAATTACCTGCAATATCACAACCAGGAACATACAGAAGTATCAGCATTGAACCTTAAAATAAAACTGGGCTATCTAAACTATTGTTTGTATTGGAGCTAGATATCATACATCTGCAGGCAGACCTGCAATTTGCTTGCTTAAAGTACTTTTGGTTTTCCAGAGCTAGGCCCTTCTGATACCTGTAATTGATACCCCAAGTGGAAAAAGTTATAGTATATGTCTGCAATGTGACTTTTTACAGGGAAGCGCAGGACTAACTTTATAATAGCAGGTCTCCCAATAAATTGTAGAGTGATACCCAAGAAGTACCCTGAAAAGGAAAGGAAAGATGCTTACCTACAGCTAACGTTCTCCAGGGACAGAACAGTCAGCCACACAAGTGAGTGACATCATCCGATGGAGCTAAGTTAGAGCAAAGTCTCTCTCAAAGCTCAGGATAAAAAAAATAAATAAATTAACCAAGCATGTGCAGAGTTTCCCATGGTGGTGTTGCCATGAGTGCTTTAGTGTAGCTGTCTGTTCTTATCTATGGAGAACACCAGCTACAGGTAAGCATCTTTGTCTTCTCTGTGGACAAGCAGGCACAAACAGCCACACAATCCCTCCCACTTCCCCATATAGCTGAAGCTAGCTTGATCAAGCACTAAGGCACTCACGTAGTGATACTAATGTGGGAAATTCTGCGCATACTCTGTTAAGTTATAATTTCTAACTTTGAAAGACTTTGCTTGGACACAGTGCCAGATGACATTAACCAATTGTGTTGCTGGCTGTTCTGCTGTCTACAGAGAATGCCAGCTTCAGGTAAGCATTTTTGCTTTCTCTGTGGACAAACAGGAACAAAGTCAGCATCACAAGTGGGGACACTCTAGCTAAGGGTTATGAATCTAAGATTATTTCCTGTGTGCATATCACAACTTACGCAGTTATGTGGAGGGTAGTTGAAACTTCTATTTAAACTGGGTTTTTAAAACATTTTATTTTTAAGACTGCTTGGCCAAATGCACCATCATTACGCAAATTCTGTTCCAGACATTTCTCATGCATTTATGACCATCATGTAGCAGTTTTACAGATGTCTTGGATGCTGACTAGAGAGGTGCTATTGTTGCTGCAGTGGCTTGGTGCAGTTTAATCCTTTCTGAAAAAGAGTAATTCCTACTGACAAGAGTTAATGAGAAATGCATTGTGAAAGCCATCTCAACATTGTTTAGAAATGTGAAGACCATTTTTTATCCTTCAAATGGAAATAATTTTATCCTTCAAAGAGAAATAATTCAGAAGACTTTCTGAACGCTATAGTTCTGCTTAGAAGCAGAGCTCTTCTACAGTCCAGCATATGAAGAGCCTGTACACAAACAAATGAGGTCTTGAGAAAAGAGTCAGAATTAGACAGATTCATGTGAAATTGTGTAACTATCTTTGGTAGGAACTTTGGATTTGTTCTCAAAACAATTCCATTTTTTTAAATCTAGGTATAAGGGGCATAATGTACCAAGGCTTGACGTTCACAGACTCTGCGTGCTGAAGTGATTGCTATCAGGAACAGAACTGTCATTTCAAGAGCTTCAAGTCCACAGTTGCTAACAGCTTGTAAGGAGACTTCATGAATTGCAACAGGACCATATTTGGATTCCACTGTGGCGATGGATGCTTGATTGGAGACTTCAGGTGAAACAATTCTTTTATGAAAAGTAATACATGTCAAGCAAAGGGACAATCCTTGGAGTGCTCATAGTATGCTGCAAATGCACTCATATGCAATCGCACTGAATCAGATAGGTGTAAAAGATATTAAAGGAGGATGGATGGATGACAAGAGAATGGATTACTGTTATGCTCTGCACACCAGAGGGAAAATCCTTTCCATTTGAAATTTATATTATCTCATAGCAGCATCCTACAGTATTGATTTTACCTTTGTTGACAAGGTCAGGTTGTGTATTAATTCGCTTTCAATCTCTGTACCATGAGGGCTAAAGACTGGAGGCTGGGACGCAGCAGAGAGTCCTCAAATTGAGTTACGTGGTTTGGAAATATCCATAGGGGTATTGTGGGGCCTACCACTAATCTTTATAATCAAGGATATTGTATCTGTTGAGGCTAAAAATGGGGCTACAGTTATCATTTCTCCTGTGTCTTTTCTCAGTTTCTGCAGTGTCCATGCAATTAGGGGAAACACACACATTAAACCCTTGTTCCAGGGAACGGAAAAAACATCTTGTGTCAAAGAGAGTCTTGTGCTAGTCTTTTGGAATAGTACAGAGAAAGTTTGTGATTCTGAGGAGAGTCAAACATCTATCCTTGGAGTTCCCTACTATTGGAACACATTTCTTACTGCACTATGGTGAAGAGACCACTTGTGTGGCTGGAGACAGCAACCTAAAGCATCTGCTATATTGTTCTTCATTTATACCCATTTTCAAATTCTGTGCACTTTCTTGAAAAGTTGAAAGGAACCTGTCCCTCCTTGTTTGGACTGTCTTGATCTGGAGGACAGTGTGTTATGCAAGGCTTAAAAACTTGAAATGCTTTGAATATGGCTCTGAGCTTCAACTGGTTGAAGTGTATAGGCTCTGAGGATGTCCATATTCCCTGTATACAAATTCTATCTATATGAGCCCCTCCAGTCCTGAGGGGATGTGTTTGTGGCTATAGTCTTCTGCACCTGTGGAGGATGAAAAGAGCTCTCTTAGAAGATTTGATGGAATTGTCCACCATTCCAGGGACTGGATGAGTTTTTTGGTTATCTAAACTCTAGGGATAGTGGATGAATATGTTGATGAATTTCAGATACTACCGAGCACGTCTTATGTATAGATGTGAATGAAGAGTTGCCATGGAGTCAATTGTGACCTAACATCCTCACAAATGATTTGGCCATGACTGATTGATGAAAAATTGCATGAACAAGGTTTTTCAATTTGTGTGCTCTGGAAGAAATGTTTTCTCCTCTAATATTCAAATATACTCCTTTAAACTCCAACCGGTGTTGGAGTCATGCAAGACTTGTCAAACTTTACTACGAACCCTAGGTACTACAATGTTTGAATTGGGAAACCAATATTAGCCAATCTAAATATGGAAAAAACATTACATTGATTCTCCTTAGATGTGCAGCTACTATTGCTAAACATTTGGTAAATATTGTTTGTGCTGCCACTAGGTTGAATGGAAGAAGTTTGTGCTGATAATTCTGATCTTCCAGTGAAAATCTTAGGTACTTTGTGTAATTTGTGGATTGGAATGTATGTATATGCATCCTTCATCTCCATCATTAGCCATGCTCCCATTTTTTAGATGTGGTAAAATAGTGCCCAGGGAATTCACCTGGAGCTTCTCTCTTTTTTTTTTTTTTGAGAAAAATATTTAGACTTCTGCAATCCAGGAGAGGCCACAAGTCTCCTGATTTTTTGTAATGAGGAAGTATTTGGAATAGAACCCCCTGCCTGTTCTATTGCTTGAGTTGATATCAGGGATTGCAGGGTTTTTTGGGGATTTTTTTTTTTTTTTAAACACTTTCAATTGCTCCTAAGAATACTGTTGAAGGCATGGTGGAACTGCAGGTGGAATAGACTGAAAATTCAGGCGGTAACCTTGTTGGTTTTCTTGAGAACCTACTTGTCCAATGTAACTTGAGACCATTGAGTACCAAAACAATTGGAGCCTCCTCCCCGGTGGATGGCTCAGAGATGGGAAGATGTGTTCTAAATGATGGATATCAAAAACCCATAGTGTTTTTTTTAGGGGACTGTTGAGTAAGGTGCTACTGTGTTCCATCTCTTGGTTGCTGTTGATGTTGAAGCTGTTGTGGCTGGCCTTGCTGTTGAGGAATCATCCGCCGATGTCTGTAATAGGAATATGGGTTGTACCTTCTCCTTGCATAGTAATCATATGGTTTTCTAAATGATGACTTGGACTGGTCCAAGGTTGAGGATGTTAATAATGGAGGAGAAGCAGAATGCTCTTTTAAGGCTTGAATGGCCTCCTTTACCTTTTCACCAAATAGGTTGTCCCCTGCACATGGTGCATCTGCTAGTTTATCATACACTTCCTCTTTTAGTCCAGAAGCTTTAAGCCAAGCTAGTCTTCTAGTTCCTATGGCTGCTGCTGAAGATCTGGAGGCTGTGTCAAAACTATCATAAATGGAGCTGGTTAAATGCTTTGAGCATTCCTCAGCCTCCTCTAGTAGAGTACTAATTTTTTCTTGAACTTGAAAGTCTGACTGGGAAGTGATCTCTCTCATTTTTTGTATGGTATTGTACAAGTATTGTGCCATTTGCAGCTGATGGGCTGCAATCCTTGACTGCAAGGTCGCTGAATGGAAAATCTTTTTGCCAAAACTGTCTAAAAGCTTGGAATTTTTACCTGGAAGAGCACTGGAGTAAATCTTTGATCTTTTTGCTCTTTTCTTGGCAGACTCTGTCTTCAAAGAATCTTGAGGTAACTGCACCGTATCAAGTCCTGAACATTGTTGCACTCTATACTTGACATCCACATTCTTTTCCACTGGTGATATAGAGAGAGGCATGTTCCAAATTCGCAACCACAGATTTTGTAGTGCTTTGTGCACAGGGACAGCCTTAATTTGTGTATGAGGCTGGGCGAGTTTTAATATCCCTTGAAATTCTTCTGGTGGAGTGGCTTCCTCTTCTAGCTTGAAAGGTACTGTTTCAGCCATTTTTTCCATAAAGGCTGGATATAAGTCTTCTGTAGGGGAGCCACATCTTGCAGGCTCCAGTGTTTGGTCTGAAAGAAGCTCCGGTGAAGTCTGAAAAGAACAGAGAGGATATGCAGAATAGCAATCCAAATAATCTTCCAAATCTGAGGCCATAATTGGTGGTTCTCTTGTGGAAGATATTTCCCTTGATGACATGGACTGAGAGGATTTCAAGACAGGAGTAACTGGTTGGGGCAAGGGTTTCAATAAAAGTTCCTTTGCCAATTTCTCTGAAATTTGCTGTTTATTTTCTCCCTCTGAAAAAGTAGATAAGTTGCTGGCATATAATGCCACAAAATCAGACCAAAGCTTCTGTATAAAGGAGTGACATTCTGCTATTGGTGGTAATGTTAATAATGGTGGTGATCCAACTTTAGCTGAGTCGTCAGACTCCAGCACCAAAATTGAAGAATCCTTTTTAGAATATTTTCCAAGCTGAGGTGAATGGTTGGTGCTGGCTGATCTTCTGCGCCGGCTACATGATGGTGCTGATGAGTTTGTACAGCACCATGGTCCTTTGGTGCCATAGTTCTTGGCACTGATGGCTGCTTTGTGTCGACCTCTTGTATTGGCACAGTATTTTTTCGATAATGGCTCCAACATTGCAGGGGAAGCCTCTCTCTTCTTCCAGGAATCTCGGGAATGGGAGACTTCCCCCTTACCCTTTTTGAGCTCGGACCTGTGAAGTTCTGGCCCTTTATGAGAGCTTTTCTTCTTTTCTGTAAGTGAAGAGAACTCATATTTAAGCTTCATTTCCCTGTATGTGTGGGCTTGCGGCGACATCCTTCTGCACTGACCGCAACTTGAAGCATCATGCTCAGGTCCCAAACACTTGAGACATGCATTGTGAAAGTCCTGCGTTGGTATTTTATGATGACATTTGACACAGAATTTTAAAGGTGATTTTCCTACTTTCGAAGATTTTTCTGACATAGTGAGGTTGTATGAGGAAACTCTACAACTTTTTCTTTCCACACTCCAAGAACAAAAGGGAAGACGTAAAAGACATAAAACAGCAAAAAAAAAAAAAGAAATCTTAAGTTGAAAAACCTTGAAAATCACGGCAACCAAGAGAGAAAAATTGCTCACAGGTCTCAAAGCGTACCAAAAAAAAAAAAAGACTAAAGTACTGGCGCAATGACACCTATGCAGGAAATCCTCATACGTGCCAAGTTTTAAATTTGAGCTTTGAAAGAAAGCGCAACTTTGCTCTGACACTTGTGTGGCTGACTGTTCCTGCTTCTCCATGGAGGAAAAAAAAGAATATGGTGTGGGTGGGGTCAGCATTGTGACATCAGCAAGGCATAAGTGCCAATAGTACAGCACATTGCATGGGTGGAGCAGGAGGGGGTAGCATTGTGACATCAGCAAGGCATAAGTGCCAATAGTACAGCACATTGCATGGGCGGAGCAGGAGGGGGTAGCATTGTGACATCAGCAAGGCATAAGTGCCAATAGTACAGCACATTGCATGGGCGGAGCAGGAGGGGGTAGCATTGTGACATCAGCAAGGCATAAATAAGCAACCTTGAGGAGCAGAGACTGAGTTATAAGGATCGGTACAAGCACTACTTTATAAATGCACAAAAACAAACAGGTAAATAATCATCTGATATACTTTCCAAACAAGGAATGTTTTGATTTTGGTTTCCCACTTCTCTAACAGTTTATTTTATCAGAACAGGTGCAAACCTGTTGGAAGCACTACACACAGCAGAAAGGAGACCTTGGACGGACAAGACAGAAAACCAACTAAAACCAATAAGTGCTTACATTCATTAGGAATGAATCTAAAACCTAACATCCCACTAGAGATGGCTGTGCGTATGCTTGAGTCCCACAACAGTGAAACACAATGGATCCTGTGGGATGAAAGGTACCGTACAAAAGCAAAAACTGAATTAATTTGATAGTAGATGTTTATAAGCCCTCCCCTGTGCTTTAGTTTATAGAAAGCACCATGTATGGGCAATGCTGACTCTCGAGGGCCACAAACAAGGACTGAGTATCTGCAAGAACTACTGACCAGATTTGCACACAAGCAGCCCCCATTACAACAATCTGGAAAATATTTGAAACCCAGAACTGCTTGTGGCCCTCGAGGACCAGAGATGGTCACCTCCATTTTCAGGGGTCTGCCTCTGGATGCCGAAGCTTGTACAATACACCCATTCAATAGTGAGAGCAGCGAAGCTGGCCAAGCACTTGAATGATTACTTACCCGTGTAGGAATCCCAGCCCTTTCGGCTTTCTTCAGTCCCTCTACCCCAGCCTTGTTAGAGATCACAAGAGATATTAGGGCACTGCTGTTTGGCTCCTTTGTACTCTTTATCAGAGCTTCCATGTTTGTACCTAAAAATGAAGCATTGTGGAATAAAATGAGGTAATCAAATTAAAACAGCCACAAGGTAGTAGTGTGCAGTCTTCCTGCCTCCTTCAAAAATGTGAAACCTGAATCATCACTTTGAATTATACAGTCAGAAGGGTCAGCATTCAGGGTGCCAAATATTTTCCCCTGGTGTAGAGGGGGTTGGGGGGGGGGGGAGAACCCGCTCACCTGTACCAGAAATCAGAACTGCCACCCTCACTTTCCTCTTCTGGGTTGTCCCTTGGAGATGCCCATCCCCATCAGCTGCATCCTTGGAAACTGGGGAAGCGCTCGCTTGCAGAGATTCCATGAGATTCTTGATCTCCACAGCAGTCTGAGAATCTTCCAATACATGAGGGAATGGGTTAGGGAAAAGCAGGCTACTCCTTCATTGACCAGTTTAAGAAAAACAGCTACACAAACATATGCAGGATTGGCTACAGGGAAATAAAGCACCACCTTCTCAATTTTCACTTCCGATTTTAAAAACAGTAGTACTGGCAAAATTGTTTTAGATACAGTAGTTAAAACAAAGTCACTGCTATGGAGGAAGGTCACTGCTATGGAGGCCTTGCAAAGCTGTGACAGCTGCTGTCTTGATTTAAGAATATATGAGCGAGTCCCACTGGGTTTCATTGCCTGTGGCCCCCCAGTCCAGGGCTGTTACTGCACTTGCTGGACTATAAAGGAATCCAATTATGAAAGGACCTTGATGGCTACTAATGAAGACCCACAGCATCCCAGATTAGACCTCTCCTTTCCAGACACGGCAGCGAGCAGGTACCGGCTGGGCTGGAATGAAAGTCAGGGGTGGAGAAAGGCGACCTAGACCAAATACATAGCTATCTAACTAAATATACAATCATTTCTTGGTCAGAATTGTGGATCTGAAATTTGGAAAATAAAAGAAAAAAATATTTGTTGCCCCAAATGGCCCCCTCTTAAAGGCTGCAGATCAGTCACCCCCTCCCCCCCCCCCTAAAACTTTGAATAAAAATGTGAGCTAGACAATAGCAAACCTTCATAAATATTGAAGAGGAGTTAGAAGTCTGAAAGTGATCTCAGCCATGTGACAGTTACGAGTCTCCCCAGCTCTAGCGCTAAGAACTTGGAGGAAAGTTCTCCAACCACTCACACCCGATCACAGGATCCTTCAGCAGAACTGTTAGACAGGCCTATCTTTAGAAAAGTCCACTAACAAGAAACAAGCAAAATAAAAGAAAAAAAGCATGCATGTATTTGGTTAAAGTGGGACTTTAATTCCTTAGATTAGTGGTTCTCAACCTTTTTCCCATTGTGACACACCCAACAGGCCACGCTCACATGTGTGACTCACTGCTCATTACAATTTACGGCGGAAATAAAAAATAAAGGTCCAGTATTATTTTTATTGTTAAGAATGACACAAGGAAAAGATACATATTCTGTCTGAACAGAAATTGCATAATCGGTAAACATCCCACATCAAAACAGCACCAATTTTCAGCACTTAACAATAACCACCTTACCTAAGAAAAGGCAACACTGAAAATATTACACCAGGCCTTAGGACACCAATATATCTCCTATTAGGAAAACGGACCAAGTCAGGCTGCTATAGAGTCCTACACAGAAACTACACGCCAGTAGAGAACCTCACCTGAATCACATGTGCTGACCCTCACCTAACAAAGAATAAAGAGACCAAAACGCATAACTAGAAGCATGCACACAAAAACTGAATTGGAAACCGCAACAAGCCAGTGTCTCTGTATGCAGTGCAACAAAGGAAAAAAGAAGCATCACCCAGCCTTATAAAACAAATCAAGAAATATAAAATCAGTAGCAGTAAAACCATACTAACAAAAAGAACAGATTATTTCAAAACAGCGGATGAATGGAATATCCAATTCAAAACAGCAGATGAATGGAATATCCAATATCTAGACACCAATAAAATATTTTAAAAAATAGCAGACACAAAGACCCAGTAATGAAAAATGATGATACAAAAAAATATTTTGCTCTGCATACCTGGGAACGTTTGATATCCAGGTGCCCTGAGATTGTTTTGAATCAGCAGGAGATGTGATGGTTTGCTTGCAACTTTCTCCTCTCTCTCACACTGGCTCTCAGTCCCTCACATATACACAAGCTTTTTCTCTCTTACTTATATAGGCTCTTAATTACACATTTACACACATGCTGTCTATCTTTTCAGGCTTACACACAGGCTTTCAATCACACACATACATGCTGTCCTTTTCTCTCACACACAGACTCATTCACATGCTTACACACATGCTCTCTCTTTCTCTCATTTACACACAGGCTCTCAATCACATATTCACATGCTCCCTCACCTAAACCAGCTCTCAATTACACACATACTCTCTTTCACATATACAGGCTCTCAATCATTCACATACATACTATCTCACTCACACACACACACACACAGGATCTCAAACACACATGCTTGCTCATTCACTCACTCTCCTCCCTCCCCCGAACTAGCGGCACCAGCAGCCTTCTCCACTTCTAACCTTGAAGGCAGCAGCAATCTACTTCATTTTCAGCCCTCACGGAGCAAGGAGTCCCATCGACCGCGGGGGTTGACTAAATTCTTTGTTTTTCTCTGAGCTGCGCATTCTTCAGACTGCGCCTCTCTTCTTTTCTTCGGGCCAATGCCGAGCGCACTAGCAATGTCTCTTCTTTCCCCGCACGCACCCGCTGCTCACCACTTCCTCTTCTGGGGCGCGGGAAGAAGAGAGAAAGCCGGTGCCGCTGACTTCTGCTCTCCTGCCATGTTCCGCCCGGGCTTTCAATGTTTTAAGCCCGGGTGTAGGTCCTGTCTTGCTCGGGTAGGGGGAGCAGCTGGGTCAGCAGGGGACCGGGAAGTGTGGCGACACACCGGTTGAGAACCACTGCCTTAGATCACAGAACCACATGCTGGTAAATATTTATAGTAGCAAAATGAAAAGCATTTCTCTTTGGACTGATGCTTAGCTGTCTGCCATGCGATCACAAGCTCCGGCTTTTTCACAAGCATGTAAACTGAATATTTAAGAGAGTGTTCCTCTTATCATTAAGTATGTTTACCTTTCTGGCGTGGCACCACTGTGCCGATCAGCCATGCTTCCTCCTGCCTCTGCACAGCCCTCAGAACCTGTTCTGCAGTCTCCTTCTCTACCACCAGGATGGCGCCGATGCCACAGTTAAAGGTCCGTGCCATCTCCTCCTCTGAGAGTGCACCTTCTTTCTGCAGCCAGGAGAAAACCCCAGGGATTTTCCAGCAGTGCGCATCTGTAAAGAAGCACGACTAGCAAATGACTGCCTATCCAATAACAAATCACTTTACAGTGAGTTTTTAGTTAGGGCTGGAAGTATGCCTATGTAATACTTAAGGAAAAGGGAACTCCACTAGCACTGAATTTCAAATCTAGATTCTGGGGTAAATGATCTTATATTTTAGAACATTTTCCTACTGGGCGCCAGCAATGTCTATAACTTGAGCTTTTTAAATAAAAACATAATACATATCTGATTGAACTTTGTTCCATGCTTCAGTAGGAAAATACTAATTCAGTAGGGCAGGCGAGAGAAAGATCCTCAGCTTAAGCTGTCAAGTTAACAGTTTTGAATAGGTTGAACGGTATTTCATGATAGTTTGAAACTGAATTAAATGGAACTAGCTGTTATTACAGAGAACAGCCTTTTAGGTATCTCAAAACATATATCACTATACTGGAGAAGACTGTGGTGTTCTCTCACTCAGAGTACAACATAACTAATTTGCAAGGCAGCCTTACAGACATAAAATCCTTACAAGATCCCAAGAGAAGTAGACACCCTTTTAGAATCATTTAGGACACAGATTTTCAGTTTGATTTCTTGATTTTATGCAGGATGGCCCAGTATAATAAATCATCTAAAGGGGAAGCAGTGCATAAACTTTGGAGACAACACAGATCCCCTCAATCAACCCATGATCTCCAAAAACCTCGTGCCCAGCATCATCTTTGGCCAAGTCTCATGGCACTCTAATAAGGAGGTAGCACAACCTGCGCAGCATCCCATTTTCTCAGTAAAGTTTCATTTCATTTCTCCACATTTTTCCCTGCCTTACCTAAGGTCACAGCAAATGACTCTGGAAGAACCCTGGGGATGTTTTCCAGCAGCCCTCCCCCAGTGATATGAGCGTAGGCCTTCACATGCCCCGACCGAAGGGCGGCTAGGAGCGGCTTGCTGTAGATCTTTGTTGGGGTTAGCAAGAGTTCGCCTGTGAATACAAGAACAAGTATATGACTGAAATGAGGGTGGGGGTGGGGAAATAGCCGTGGAAATGGCTAGTTATAAAACCGTCCACACAATACCTGGGTAAACCTACACGTTTACTTTGCACGTTAAGTTTACCCAGAATGTGCGGAGGCATTCCGAGGGGTGGAGCTGGGAGAGGTTTTCACGTCCATGTACACTTTTGGATTTTCAAAAGCGTGCATGAAAATTTTGAGATATAATTTGTGTGTGTGTGTGTGTGGGGGGGGGGGGGTGGTTGTACTTTCCATTGGATCATTTTCAAAGGAAAAATATGCACACACGTTCCCTTTCAAAATTAGTGTAACATAGGCATATGGGTAACAAATTAAGAGCAATGTTACAAAATTACCCTGTGTTACAGTGAACAGTCTTTTCCACCATCTTCAAATGAGCAAAAAAAAATCACAAAAATTATTCTTCATGTGCAGTGCTGAATGGAGCAAACATCAAGATCTGGGAAATGCCTTGTTATAAATACTGGTCTATATACACTAATAATGCTCTGTATCTTTGAACTCATGGTCTACATTATCCTCTAATAATGCATTGTATGTATACCCTATAAATACACCTTATACCCTCACCTTTTGTAATCCTACATGCAATTCTATTTTTTGAACTACTTCCGCTATTATCATCAACTTATTTGTTCAATGTTCCTCTCAAGCTCTGTTGATCCCCCCCCTCCAAGTTTTATGCACCCTGTTCAATGTACTACTTTTCAAGTTCCATGTAAACTGATATGATGTACCCACGAATACCGGTCTATAAAAGCATTTAAATAAATAAATAAATACACCACATGCATTTAAAAAGTCCAACTCTATTCAAGTTTTGAGATGAGATGGCCGGCTCAAGATTGGTACAAGGCCTAGCCCAACCAAGGCTGCTCAACCTGATCGGAGCTCCCTTCTAACCTTGACGGGGACAGATTCGAAAACGGCAATCTGAGCGCTGGAGACCGGCGACCTGAATTTAAAGATTTTTTCTTACCTGGTCTCGGCACTTACTGATAGATTTGCCTAGCGGTCTCCAGCTGCGGGGGGAGAGGGAAATACCTTCTCCGCCGCGCTCGTTTCTGCACCTGCTGCCTTTCAGCCACACTGGGGGCTAAGTCCACGCCGGGAACCGGCTGCCGGACAAAGGCACACCTCTGAGGAATATCGAAGATCACCTCAGGAATTCTCGACTGGGGGAGGGACCCTTAGGTATCACCGCAGGAGAGCGGGACTTGATCTTCCTTAAGGTAAATTTGTTTCTTCTTTGCTGTAATTCTTAACACTATTCTAGTGTGTGGGAAAGTGTTCGCATCTGCTAGGAGATAGAGAGATACTGAAGAGCTGAGGTTACAGCAGGGATAAATCTAGAGTGATGTCAGCTTTGAAATCGGACTCCATCTCCCATCTGTTAGCAGAAGAGCACAATACCCATTGGTCCTGAGTCCATCTGGCTACACGCTAGAAAATAAACAAACAATTTCTTTGCTTTGGTGTTTACTGAAGAACATGTTGGGGAGATACCCATTCCAGAGAAGGTTTTCATGGGTAATGAT
The DNA here is from genome assembly GCF_901001135.1 of Rhinatrema bivittatum. Taxonomy (NCBI): domain Eukaryota; kingdom Metazoa; phylum Chordata; class Amphibia; order Gymnophiona; family Rhinatrematidae; genus Rhinatrema; species Rhinatrema bivittatum. Next base: position 239,077,097 of record NC_042619.1, on the reverse strand, counting down.
TCCGATGGACTGAACTAAATCACGGTAAACCTAGAAGATGTGGTAGGCCTGATTGACAAAGTGAAGAGTAGTAAATCACCTGGACCGGATGGCACACACCCCAGGGTTCTGAAGGAACTCAAAAATGAAATTTCAGATCCATTAGTAAAAATTTGTAACCTATCATTAAAATCATCCATTGTACCTGAAGACTGAAGGGTGACTAATGTAACCCCAATATTTAAAAAGGGCTCCAGGGGCAATCCAGGAAACTACGGACCAGTTAGTCTGACTTCAGTGCCAGGAAAAATAGTGGAAAGTGTTCTAAAGATCAAAATCACAGAACATATAGAAAGACATGATATAATGGAACAAAGTTAGCATGGCTTTACCTAAGACAAGTCTTGCCTCACAAATCTGCTTCACTTTTTTGAAGGGGTTAATAAACATGTAGAAAAAGGTGAACCAGTAGATGTAGTGTATTTGGATTTTCAGAAAGCATTTGACAAAGTGTCTAATGAGAGGCTTCTAGGAAAAGTAAAAAGTCATGGGATAGGTGACGATGTCCTTTTGTGAATTACAAACTGGTTAAAAGACAGGAAACAGAGTAGGATTAAATGGACAATTTTCTCAGTGGAGGGGGGGTGGAGGTCTGCACTGGGACAACATATTTATAAATGATCTGGAAAGCAATACAACGAGTGAGGTAATCAAATTTGCAGATGATACAAAATTATTCAGAGTAGTTAAATTACAAGCAGATTGTGATAAATTGCAGGAAGACCTTGTGAGACTGGAAAATTGGGCATCTAAATGGCAGATGAAATTTAATATGGATAAGTGCAAGGTAATGCATATAGGGAAAAATAACCCATGCTAGGTTCCATATCAGGAGCCAGGGGGGGATTGGCCTATCGGGGGATTGGGCATCCCGATGGGCCGGTCGCTCTAGTCACGTGGTCTGCCAAGCGCGGCCGTGAGAGCCGCGCTCGGCAGACCACGTGGTATCTCCTGGGCCGGCCAGGGTGATGAATCCCCGGGCCGGTCATCATCAGGAATCCGCCCCTGTTAGGAGCTACGACCCAGGAAAGAGATATAGGCTTCAGTGGATAATACACTGAAATTGTCGGCTCAGTGTGCTGCAGCAGTCAAAAAAGCAAACAATGTTAGTAATTATTAGGAAGGGAATGGTGAATAAAATGGAAAATGTCATAATGCCTCTATATCGCTCCATGGTGAGACTGCACCTTGAATACTGTGTATAACTCTGGTCGCCGGATCTCAAAAAAGATATAGTTGCGATGGAGAAGGTACAGAGAAGGGCAACTGAAATGAGAAAGCGGATGGAACAGCTCCCCTATGAGGAAAGACTAAAGAGGTAGGACCATTCAGCTTGGAGAAGAGACGGCTGAGGGGAGATATGATAGAGGTGTTTAAAATCATGAGGGGTCTAGAATGGGTAATTGTGAATCAGTTATTTACTCTGTCGGATAATAGAAGGACTAGGGGGCATTCCTTGAAGTCAGCATGTAGCAAATTTAAAACTAATCAGAGAAAGTTCTTTTTTCCTCAACGTACAATTAAACTCTGAAATTTGTTGCCAGGAGATGTGGTTAGTGCAGTTAGTGTAGCTGTGTTTAAAAAAGGATTGGATAAGTTCTTGGAGGAGAAGTCCATTACCTGCTATTAATCAAGTTGACTTAGAAAATAGCCACTGCTATTACTAGCATCAGTACTTGCCAGGTACTTATAGCCTGGTTTGGCCACTGTTGGAAACAGGATGCTGGGCTTGATGGACCCTTGGTCTGACCCAGTATGGCATGTTCTTGTGTTTTTCTTTGAGAGCACTAATATCCTAGAAGAGTGCTTAGAGGGGACTGGATATCAGATGTTCTCTAGTGTCCCAGTCTCCTTTGCCCAATACCACACAGATGTTGTACTTTAAGTCATGTTTAAAAGTACAGGTGTTTGCTCAGATAACTTACCAAGAGTTTGGCGCCCTCCACTGTTGGGGGCGGGGGACGAATATGCCAAGGAGGACTTTTCAAGAATTTTTCTCACAAGGCTAAAGCCATTGCTGTGCAGCCCAGAAGAAGCTATTCCAATGACCATGTCCCCATCCCGGATCTTCTCCAGCTGTGGGAGCATATGCCCACGTTCCACTGCACCAACTGCAAACCCAGCAAGGTCGTACTCTCCGGAGGAGTACATGCCCGGCATTTCTGCAGTCTCTCCGCCTGTTGGTGGAAGGTAGAAAAGATAGATATTCAAATTGGAAGAGACAAAAAAGAAACCTCCAAATTTTTAATCCAAGACACTGCAGCCTTGTGCATCCTTCAGAATAATCTTTCCTTCCACAGAATCTTACCCAATGGTAGCAGGACAGCATCACAAACAAAAGCGTGGACACAGTATTTAGAATTTGCTTGACTGGTTAAGCGACCAATGATAACCTGCTTGACTTTATCAGTACCCATACTCACCCATGAACTGCAGCCTGACAGTGATGTGGCTGAGAGAGAGGCCTAATTAAGGAAAATTGGTTCTTACCTGCTAATTTTCATTCCTGTAGTAGCACAGATCAGTCCAGACTTCTGGATTTTGCCTCCCTGCCAGCAGATGGAAACAGAGAAAGTTTCACGGACACTGTTCATAACCCAGTGTGCCACCTGCAGTCCCTTAGTACTGACCTGTACCCAAGCCAAGATGACAGCAACCACCATAAATTTCTAAGCAAACTTGATCCCCTCCAACGAGCTGGAAGAAAGTGAAATTGCCCAAAAAGACAACGGAAAACTTGTTTCCCAAATTTAACATAAGCGATCAGCATTGAAAACCTCTTAACAACTACGCACTATATACAAAGCAACAGAACAAGCAGCAGACTCTCCCTCCCAATAAATGGGAAGGTCTCTGGACTGATCTGTGGTACTACAGGAATGAAAGTTAGAAGGTAAGAACCAATTTTCCTTTCCCCGTACGTACCCAGATCAGTCCAGACTCCTGGGATGTACCTAAGCTCCCCTTAAATCAGGAGGTACGTGGAGAGTTCCGCCCGTAGAGCACTCTCACTAAAGTACATGGAAGGCAGAGCCCCGGCATCCAAGCAATAATGCCTAGCAAAAGTGGGCAATAGCCACCCAGCAAATTTCATGCGGAGACACCTGATATGACTCAGTGCAGGAAATTGCCTGATTATGCGTCAAGTGTGCCCTTAAACCCCCCAACAGCGGGTACCCTTTAGATATGTAAGTCAACTTGATCACTTCCTTCAGCCACCGCAAAATTGTAGCCTTAGATGACTTATTCCCTTTCTCTGGACCACACCACAGTGCAAAAAAAGGTAATAAGATCTACAAAGAGGAGATGCGATCTATGGAAATAAGTGACCTTTAGATACCTCAATAATGCATGCCTCCAATCTAAGAGCCTAAGCTCCCCCGCTTGAGGTATAGAGGATTCCAAATCCATAAAAGCTGTAAGCTCTACTGTCTAAGATGGAACGCCGAGACTACCTCAGGCAGAAAAGAAGGCACCATGCATAAAGATACCCCCAAATCAGACATCTGTAGGAAGGGATCTCAATATGACAGCACCTGGAGCTCTGAAATTCTCCTGGCTGAACAAATAGCAAACAAGAAAACCACTTTAAGAGTCAAATTTTAAGCATAGCTCTCTTTAGTAGTTCCAACAGAGCCTCACACAATCCTCTAAGGATTAGATTCAGATTCCAAGATGGACAAATGTTCCGCACCTGAGGACACAAGTTCTTAGCTCCCTGAAGGAGCCACAGAACCTTACCCCAAAGACAATTCAATGTTGCTACCTGGACATTCAGAGAGAATTAAAGGCCAGTCCCATGCCCAGAGCTTTTCTGTAGAAAAGCCAAAATATGCAATACCATAGCCTGAACAGACTGAGGCTGTACTCCGTCAACAGCAGATCAGGACTCGAAGATCCTCCAAATTCATACATACGTCGATGTAGACGGTGGAAATAACAGCTTTGGAATATCCCTCCATTTCAGTTGTTTCCTCTCAGAAGCAAAGTTGTGAGACAGAAGTGAACTGACTGACCCAAAAATATTTGGCCCTGGTAGAAAACAGTCGACTGATGTTTTTTTGGAGGGGTGAATAAACATGTGGACAACTATGAACCAGTACATGTGGTGTATTTGGACTTTCAGAAGGCATTCGACAAAGTCCTGCATAAGAGGCTTCTAAGAAAACTAAAATGTCATGGGATAGGATATGCGATGTCCTTTTGTGGATTGCAAGATGGTTAAAAGACAGGAAACAGAGTAGGATTAATTGGTCAATTTTCACAGTGGAAAAAGGTAAACAGTGAAGTGCCACAAGGATCTGTACTTAGACCGGTGCTTTTTAATATATTTATAAATTATCTGGAAAGGGGTACGATGAGTGAGGTAATCAGATTTGCAAATGACACAAAATTATGCAGAGTAGTTAAATCTCAAGGGGACTGTGATCAATTGCAGTAGGACCTTGCGAGACTGGAAGATTGAGCTTCCAAATGGCAGATGAAATTTAACATGGACAAGTGCAAAGTGATGCATATAGGGAAAATGGAGAAATTACTTACCTGATAATTTCGTTTTCCTTAGTGTAGACAGATGGACTCAGGACCAATGGGTATAGTGTACTCCTGATAGCAGTTTGAGATGGATCAGATTTCAATCTGACGTCAGCTCTAGTACATATACCCCTGCAGGAAGTGCAGCTCTTCAGTATTCTCCTCGAAAAGCATTGTGGATATATGTATGACTGAATAATTTGAATAACTTTATTAACTTGATTAATTTGAACTGATTGAATTGGCTATAGCTGGAGACCACCAGTGCCCTCAACCGAGAAATGTCAACACCCGGTAGGATGGGTGTCCTAGATGAAGGAAAGCTTGGCTTACCCGTGAATCACTCGCTCCCGGGGATGTCCCCTGAGAATTCCATGAGTAACGGCAGCCGTGGGTGGGATGCCCAGTCTGTCTACATTAAGGAAAACAAAATTATCAGGTAAGTAATTTCTCCATTTCCTAGCATGTAGCAGATGGACTCAGGACCAATGGGATGTATAAAAGCTACTCCTGAACCGGATGGGAGGCTGCCCGTGACCCACTTAGTACTACCCTTGCAAATGCTGTGTCCTCCCGAGCCTGAACATCCAGGCGGTAAAACCTGGAGAAGGTGTGGATGGAGGACCATGTCGCCGCCCTGCAGATCTCGGCGGGTGACAGCATCTTGGTTTCCGCCCAGGACACTGCCTGGGCTCTAGTAGAATGGGCCTTGACTTGTAAAGGCAGTGGCTTGCCTGCTTCTACGTAGGCCGCCTTGACTTCTTTGATCCAGCGGGCTATGGTTGCTCGCGAGGCCACTTCCCCCTTGCTTCTTCCCACTGTGAAGGACGAATAGATGGTCAGTCTTTCGTACGGATTTCGACCTTTCCAGGTATTGGACTAGGAGCCTGCCGACGTTGAGATGGCATAGACTTTGAGCCTCTTCCGAATCCTTATGCTCATCTGGCGATGGTAGCAAGATGGTTTGGTTGAGATGGAAGTGAGACACCACTTTGGGGAGGAACGACTGAACTGTGCGTAACTGGATGGTTCCCTGGGTGAGTCAGGAACGGCTCTCGGCAGGACAGTGCTTGTAGCTCGGATATACGACGGGCCAAACAGACTGCCAGCAGGAAGGCTGTCTTCAGTGTTAATAGTTGGAGAGACAGGCCGTGGAGAGGTCTGAAGGAGGTTCCTGCTAGGAAATCTAGGACCAGTTTGAGATTCCAAAGAGGCACTGGCCACTTCAGGGGTGGGCGGATCTGCTTGACTCCTTTCAGAAAGCGGGAGACATCCAGGTGAGAGGCTATGCTGCCGCTCTCGTTCTTGGTTCCGTAGCATGACAATGCAGCCACCTGTACCTTGATGGAGGTGAGAGACAATCCCTTCTGTAGGCCGTTCTGCAGGAATTCCAAAATTGTGGGAATTTTGACCGAGCGTAGTATGATGTCGCGGTCCTTGCACCAGGCTTCGAATACTCTCCAAATCCTTATGTATGTTAGGGATGTGGAGAACTTGCGTGCTCGGAGCAGGGTGTCAATTACTGCCCTCGAGTATCTGCTCATCCTTAGGAGAGTCCTCTCGTGGAGGATCGGTCCCTGTTGGAGCAGGTCTCTGTGTGGAGGTAGCGCAGGGGGCTCCCTGTCAGCAGTCTTCGCATGTCTGCGTACCATGGTCTTCTTGGCCAGTCCGGGGCCACTAGAAGTACTGGTCCCCTGAGGTGTACTATCTTGTGGATGATTGCGCCCAATAGGGGCCACGGGGGGAAGGTGTATAACAGAGTCTCCTGTGGCCAGGTCTGTACCAGGGCATTGATTCCCTGGGACTGGGGTACCCGCCTGCAGCTGAAGAAACTGGGTACTTGGGCATTGGATCAATTTGCCAGGAGATCCATGGTTGGTGTTCCCCAACGGTTTACTATCAATTGGAATGCTGTGGTCGACAGCCTCCATTCTCCTGGATCTAGACTTTCTCTGCTGAGGTAGTCCGCAGCGACGTTTGTTTCTCAGCAATGTGGATGGCTGAGATTTCTTGAAGATTCACTTCCATCCATGACATTAGGAGGTCTAATTCCAGAGACACCTGTTGGCTTCTGGCTCCTCCCTGATGGTTGATGTAGGCCACTGTTGCGTTGTCCGACATTACTCTAACCGCTTTGTCTCTGAGTCCATGAATGAACCTTAGGCAGGCTAGTCTGACTGTTCCATCCCGATTCTTCTTTGTTCCATTGCCCTTGGATGGTTAGCTCCTGGCAGTGTGCTCCCCATCCTCCTAGGCTGGCATTCATGGTGAGTAATATCCAGGTTGGTGAGGATAATCTCGTTCCCTGGCTCAGATGGGCTTCTTGTAGCCACCTTCGTAGTTGTGCCCGAACTCTGTCCGGGAGCTGAAGCCGTACGATGCAGTTCTGGGACAGTGGATTCCATCGTGATAGTAGTGAGCGTTGTAGGGGTCTCATGTGAGCTCGTGCCCATAGCACTACTTCCAGTGAGGATGCCATGAGGCCGAGAACTTGTAGGTAATCCCATGCTGTGGGGCGAACTTTGCTCAACAGGGTTCGTAACTGGGTCATCAGTTTTGATCTCCTTGTTGGTGTCAGGATGACCTTGTCGAGTTTGGTGTCGAACTGGACTCCCAAGTATTCTAGAGATTAGGAGGGCTGCAGGCAGCTCTTGTTTGTGTTGACTACCCACCCGAGGCTCTCCAGTAGAGTTTTGACTCTGTTGGTTGCCTGGTGGCTTTCCTCTGGGGATTTCGTTCTGATCAGCCAATCGTCTAGATAAGGGTACACGCGGATTCCTTCCTTCCTCAGTGTTGCTGCCACCACCACTATGATCTTGGTGAACGTCCGGGGTGCAGTGGCTAACCCGAAAGGTAGTGCCCGGAACTGGTAGTGACGGTCCAGGATCGAGAAGCATAGAAAAAGCTGATGCTCTTGATGGATCGGAATGTGTAGGTAGGCTTCCGACAGATCCAGGGATGTAAGGCACTCTCCCGGTTGTATCGCCCTTATTACAGAGTATAGGGTTTCCATGCGGAAGCGAGGAATCTTCAGGTGACGGTTGACCGCCTTGAGGTCCAGGATGGGTCTGAACGTTCCTTCTTTCTTGGGGATGATAAAATAGATGGAATAATGTCCAGTATTTTTTTGTTGTGGATGCACCGGTATTATAGCCTCTAAGGCTAGCAATCTGGTCAGTGTAGCTTCCACTGCCATCCTCTTGGAAGGGTCGTGGCAGGGAGATTCCATGAACTTGTCCGGAGGGAGGTGGTGGAAATCCATGTGATATCCCTCTCAAATGATGGATAGGACCCACTTGTCCGAAGTTCTCGACCCATCTTTGGTAGAATAGGGCAAGTCTGCTCCCTATGGCTTCTTCCTTTGGATGAGTCGGCTGATTTTCATTGTGGGGTGCGGCTGGGGCCGGAGCTGGCTTCCCTTTTGTTGTGCTTGTTCCGAAAGGACTGGATCCGGCTTGCAGGGCGGGCTGCTTGATATGTGCTTCTATATGGGTTGAAGGGGTGTGATCCTCTGCCCCTGGAGGTTCGGGGGAAGGATCGCTGGTTTCTCTTATTCCAGTTCTCCAGTAGCCGCGGCAGTGGGGACTCGCCCCATTTGTTGGCTAGTTTCTCTAGTTCGCTTCCGAACAGGAGTGTTCCCTTGAAAGGCATCCTTGTGAGTCTCGTTTTGGAGGATGAGTCGGCTGACCAGTTTCGGAGCCAGATTAGTCTTCTGGCTGCCACGGTGGATGAACTCCTCTAGCTGCTGTGCGTACCAGATCAGAAGCGGCGTCCGCGAGGAATGATACAGCTGGTTCCAGGGCCTCCCCAGAAGTGTTGTTCCTGGTCTGTGCTAAGCAGGCACGTGTCACCATGGCACAGCAGGCCGCGATCTGTAAAGACATAGCGGAGACGTCAAAAGACTATTTGAGGATAGATTCCAGACGTTTGTCTTGAGCATCCTTGAGTGCTGCTCCTCCCTCCACTGGGATAGTAGTGTGCTTCGAGACCACGCAGACCATGGCATCCACTTTCGGACATGCCAGGAGATCTTTGGCAGCAAAGTAGGTTGCTTCGCTTTTGCTGGGCACACCTGCAGAAAGGTCTGTAGGCCCTGGAAACATTTCATTCAGGAGGAGAAGGAGAATGGATCTATACTAGAGTCCATAGGCCCAACCTTGCTCTCTCCAACCTCTCTCAGGGAAGCTTCTGCCCTCAGGAACAAGGGAGAACTGACCATTGCCTTGTCTCCCACTCCAGAGACACCACAGGCGAGGGGTTGTCCCAACATGGGCAAAAGCTGTAGTCAAATCACTTTGAGCATCTAAACAGCACTGACACAAACGGAGAGAGAGCGAGGACTGTATTGCTATCAGACGGCAAGCCTCACAGATAGCAAGGCGCTTCGACCTGTTCGTCCCTGGCACCTAGCTCTCCTGAACTTCGGCTCTAGGCGGCCTCCTGTGCGCACACCAATGCCACCTGGGCATGCATGCACATCCCTCCAGGACACATACAATTACGTGCTCAAGAGTAGGTCACAGTCTACACACACAAATACATGTGCAAATTCACGCTCGTATAGGCCATGGTTGTATGCGCCCAAGTAGCTGCTCAAATATGTGCTCCAGTCTAGGTCGCAGCTTTATGTGCTCAAGTACCTGCGCAAATCATGCACAAGTCTAGGTTGCAGACGTACACACTCAAATGTAGGCTGTGGCCTTACACACTCAGGCCCCAGCATATGCAACCGCCACATGGTGAGAATGTGTCACATACCTACGCATGCGAGAACAGAACAGCTGCAGTGGTCTACCACATGACTAAGTAAAGTCTGCCTGCACATAGCGCATATAGGCTCGGATTCGTTTTAACATCCAGCACCAAAAATCATTGTCCTGAAGAGCTTCTCAACAGCTCAAGCCTCTTGACTAGCCGAGAATCCATGGCGAAAGGGGCCAAGAGCCAGCATCTAGCTAAATACGCTTTGTGTATAAGCAAATTAAAAATGGCAGAAGGCCTCTACTCCTCCTCAGTGCAAGGGCCTCTCTGCACCTCTGCAGGACAGGGAACTGCCGGCAATATCTGAGGAGGGGATTCCTCTGCCTCTTGCGCCAACGCTGCTAGGGAATAAAAAATGGCCGCTGTTCCCTCGTTGACGGGGAAAGCCTCAGTGCTAGACCCCGTCATCCGTGAGGCTTGTTCTACTGGTGCGGTCATGCTTGACACAGACCCCTGAATGCTTTTGCTGCATGCACACGCTGCTCCCTCCCGCACCTGCGGCACCACTAGCACCTCAACGACAAGCAGGGGAACAGTCCCTCAGCGCCTCAAAACCAACACCTGGTCTCTTCTGCAGGCAAAGCAGCTGCTGAAAAACCTCTATCTAGTTCCTTGTTCTCTCTCTTTTTTTTTTTTTTTTAAACTCTCTGAGAACAAATAAAGATACATAGAAGCCAATACTTTCCTTTGGTGTAGAGATTCAGGTTCCAGAAGCGCAGGCCGCATGGCAGATCAGAAAAAAGCCAGACCTTTTTTTCTTCAAAAAAAGGTTTACCAAACTTACAATACCTACTCCCTAGAATGGTACGCAGAGCTGCTAGCAGAAAAAAGAAAATCAACAAATTAAAAAAGGGACAGACTAAAAAAAAAACAGCCACCCTGAGCCTGTAAATGCCTCAGCAGCCTCGTGAAGGGGAGGGATCTGGACCACCGGATTTACACCCCACGGAAGAAAGGAGCGAGTGTACAAAAGGAGTCACCAACACCCCAGCTCGTCTTACTCCCTGGGAGGAAGGCTCATAAATCCAAAACAGTCTCCTGACTGCAGAACTGCAGGTTTTGCCCCATCTACCATCTGCTGGAGACAGAGAAATACTGAGGGACTGCAGGTGGCACACTGGGTTATGTACAGTGACAGTGAAACTTTCTGTCTCCATCTGCTGGCAGGGAGGCAAAACCCAGGAGTCTGGACTGATCTGGGTTCGTACAGGGAACTTGCTTTGCTTGCGGCTAAAAGTCTTGGCACCGAATAGAACACAAGATAATTTCTATTTCTATTTAAGAACATTACTTTTTCCAATGAACCAGGTTTATTTATAATGCATATAATAATCTTTCACCCTTATAATGATATCATTTCCAAAATTTATTACAAAAGCAAAAAAGTGTAAGCGTACCCAAGAGAGCACATCCTGCCACTTTACAGGCTTCTGCTATTCCAGCTACCACCGCTTCGGACACATCAACATCGAGTTTCCCACAGGCAAAATAATCCAGGAAGAAGAGGGGCTCTGCTCCCTGAGCCAGGATGTCATTAACACACATTGCGACCAGATCCTGACCAATGGTGTCATGCTTACCACACATCTGTGCGATCTGTAAAGAGACAGGAGGAGAAATAGCAACAGCACTCGGAGTGAAGGAGAGTCACGACCGTAACGTGAGAGAAATGCAAGCGGAGACAAAAAGAAGAAGTGACAGTGCTGTAGAGACAGACAATTACTGCGAGGAAAACACAATACAGGACAGAGACAGGAGAAGCAGTCACAGCATTTGAGAAATGAAGAGAATTATTGTGAGGGAAACACAAGCCACGGCAGACACAGGAAGAGCAGTGTTAATGCTCTAGAGAGAGGCACACACAAGCTGAGACAGAAATAGGGAGAGAAGATATGGCATGGTGCCACACAAAACTGGATCATGCACCCAAATGTGATCATGGCTAGGGACTATTTCTCTGGCGTTTCATTAAACTTTCCTGAAATAAAGGTAGAAGCTGAATGCTCAGATTTCTTTACGGAAAGAGACATTCATCTGTCAGCCTCTCAGACTGGTAGACCCCATCATCTCTTATGCCCAGAGTGTGACTGGATGTAGGACCTTTCCACAGCACATGTTCAAGGGAATTTCATTTACCAATACCCAATTTGTTGAGGGGATCTAGATGGCCTTGAAAGTTCATGCACATCGTCTCTGGCTTATTCTTAGGCTGGTCAACAAATTATTGTTGAGTTCTAGTAGCTGTACTGGAAGTAGAGAAAACAGCATTCTTTGCCTTTATAAATAATATGAGCGAGATCTGCAGCTGGCTAGGACAGAAATGCTCAGTTTCTTTGCATTTTTTCACAGGAGGATTACTTCTACCATAAAAGCCATTCCTGCATGGTTTTTACAGAAAGTATAAAATAAAAAATAAATTAAAAAGTCCTAGGAATAAGACCAAAATAGGCAATAACTGATCCAAGACAGATGTATGGATACTTGCTCCCACTAGTTTACTCAACATGGTCACACTAATGTAAAGTTTAACACAGATGAAAATCTCTCCCTTGTAAAAACGTTCTAAGTGTGCTGTGCCTATGTATGCAATGCTTGTGTGTTACCTTTAATTTAGTTCCAACCCCATCAGTGCCAGATACCAGAAGAGGATCAGTATAACCAGCTGCTTTCAGGTCAAAGAGACCTGCAAATCCCCCCAGCTCTGCACTGCACCCTGCCAGGCAGAAAAGGAAAAACATATTACATGCCAGCATTAACAACAGAATAAACGCCCCCGCTAAGGTCTGAAAAAAAAAAAAAAATTTGTTTGAGAACATCATGCATTAGCCGTATGTGGCCAGAGCCACCATCCAATCCTCCCACAGCATGAGAAAGAGAAGCACTGCTGATCTGCAATGGGGTGAGGAGTCAAGTGCTTCCAGCTCCAAGCCTGCAAGCTGAAGAATCCTCTATCCCCGACCATGGCTGACCTTGGGTAGTAAAAACAAGTTTTATAATAATTCTTCCTGCTCTCCTTACTCCTTTGGAGGTTCTCATGCACTTTTTGGGTGTACGATGTGCTGCTTGGGCATGCACCCCAGAAGCAGGAAAGTGAATTGATTTAAAGCCCAGTGAGATCCTGGTAGGAGGAAGGGCATCGGCAGAAAGCCAGGTCTCAAAATCAAGGTAAAATTGTCCAAAAAAGGCAATGCGCTATTTAGCCATATCAAGATGGAATATGGCTAAATCCATACAGATCGCTAGGAGAGAGAATTTACCATGCACAATGGCACTGCCAGCATGTTTTGTTCAGCCAGTTTCCTTTTTTTTTTTTTTTTGACTCAGCAGCTTCCCTTTGCTCATTTGAGCTTTCAGCTCAATCAGAACCAGACTTTACTGGGTTATACTGCCATGAGCCTTCATTCACCAACAGCCGACGTTCCCCTCTCACCACCATTTTTAATTCTCCTCTCATTTAGCAAAGTTATCATCACAGCAACAGACCTTAGACAGGGGACCACAGGCCACAGCTCGCTGTAGCAGTAGTACCTGAATGTAATCTGCTTTGAAGTACTTGAAAAATAGAATATAAACAAATAAATGCTGCTACCGTGTGCACCAAGACTGTTCAGCAGGCTCTGCCATTGTACAGTAGCAGAGACTCCCTGCTCCCAGGGCTGTGAACATTGCCTCTGCAGCATCATCAGTTGGTTCAGGGAGCTGAAGCTAGGCCTGGAAATTAAAAGGTCTCTCATATGGTAGTGCCCGGTGCTGCAATGGGGTCATCAGGCTGGCCCTGCCCTTGCTGAAGCAGTTTTATTAAAAATTCACAGGGGTGTGCGCATGATCTTACCTGGTCTGGCTGTCGCTGCCGCCAACGGTTTAATCTTCCGTACCAGAATGTTGCCAGCTTCAATGTCCACACCACTGTCTTTGTACGTCAGCCCCCTGAAGGAACGTCAAGAAAAGGGTGAACCCCCCCCCAAATTATAAAGTTTATTCTTATCCTAAGTCACTGCAAATTCAGGCATGCATCAATGCAAAAGTATTTACAAAGTTACACCAGACTACTTCTCCCAAAAGCTTTATTACAAATGAATTCCATGTGCCCAAAACTCAAGGAGTTCCCACAAGCAGAGCTCATTCTGTGCACTATAGCATTTTAGTGTTTCCTCTTCATTTCTGGAAGCGCTAGCATCTGAACTTAACTGCAAGATGACCTATAATAGGAATATGTCTTAAGTTCTTATGTTCCATACAGCACAGATCTGATAACACATCCCTTTGCTCAAAGCATCTCCTGCATCCCTCGGGTCTAGCACTGTATCATTAAACTTCCATTTTCAGAGACAAAAGTCTCACCTTGCACCGAGTCCCTGCCATTGCAACCCCAAGCCTGTGCTCAAACTGTCCCCTCTACAGGGTGGCACACCAGTCTAAATTCCAGCGACAGGTCTTTCTATACTGCTTGGTGCATGTTGAGCATTTTGGTGGCTGTGATTTTTTTTTTCCCCATTAGGCTTTGGCCTGCCTGTCCTCCTGACCCTCAATAGCTGACAGGGAGATTTAACTTAACAGCTGTGGGCAGAAATAAGAAAGACAGGAGGATGGGTGAGAGATAATCCATGCTCAGAAATCAAGCCTGATACTTCACTTTCAATGCATATACAGCATAGTTCTCTGCTTCAACGGCAGGGGAGAAGAAAAAATTGATACTTCACACATCCAGCAGAGTTCTCTGCTTCAACGGCAGGGGAGAAGAAAAAAGGGTTCGCACTCACAAAGCGGGGAGTAGCTGGCTTGTTACGGCGGTTACTACCCCAAACCAAATGTGCCTGATACTTCACTTTCGATGCATATCCAGCATGGCTTTCTGCTTCAACGGCATGGGAGAAAGGCTGATACAACACGCATTTCCAGCATAGCTCTCTGCTTCAACAGCAGGGGAAAAGAAAAACTGATGCTTCACGCATATCCAGCATAGCTTCAACGGCAGGGGAGAAGAAAAAAGGATTCGCACTCACAAAGCGGGGAGTAGCTGGCTTGTTACGGCGGTTACTACCCCAAACCAAATGTGCCTGATACTTCACTTTCGATGCATATCCAGCATGGCTCTCTGCTTCAACAGCATACTGATACATCACACATTTCCAGCATAGCTCTCTGCTTCAACGGCAGGAGAGAAGAAAAACTGATTCTTCACGCATATCCAGCATAGCTCTCTGCTTCAATGGCAGGGGAGAAAAAAAACAACCAATAAGGGCTGTATAACATAGTCTGGGTAGAACAAGCATGGGTGTAGCTTGCTTATTGCGGTGGTTACTACCCCTACTACCCCTAACTAATCAAGCTAGATATTTCACTTGGATGCAGCTCCATCACTGCTCTCTACGTTAATGGTGGGGGTGGAAGGGAAATAGAACCAAGAGCTAAGAGAAACAGATAAGTATGAGAGAAAAAATGTGTGAAGCTTGCTGGGCAGACTGGATGGGCCGTTTGGTCTTCTTCTGCCGTCATTTCTATGTTTCTATATTTCTTTGAAACTGTAAACTGACAAATGTACTGGGAACTTATTACATTTAAAAAGCACTGGGTAATTTTCTGTTAAAGTGCAGGTGGCAGATAGGAATACTCATCTTTCCACAATTCAGATTTTCACTTTTCCAATCTTTCCCCCCCCTCTTAGGAAGTTTTGACAAATGACAAGAGGGTTCTATCAGAGTGTGTACTATTGCATCGCATTATTTACACTGGCAATTGAAAGTTTTGAATAAAGCTTACATTACAAAAAAATAAAAGTGGCCACGCCACTATAAAATTACAATAAGCACCATCTAAACTGCATCAACCAATCAAATTAGCAGGGGTGTCCCCATGACTGGCCAGTGGGGGGAGCAGACATGATGCAGGAAAGAGAGAGCCTGCTGCAAGCATTTCTCTAAACTTAAGAGCCTAATTAAAGACACAAAAATGTGATTCAGCCTAGGTAGTCCAACCTTCTCCTAATTACTGATAATCCAGAAGTGGGAAAAACATGCAATTGTAAGCAATTCTGCAGCAGAATGGACAAAAATTCCTTCTGACCTGAAATACGGTGAGTGATCACTTTAAAGATCGTGATCAGGACTTCATTAGATCACCATACCTACCCATCAATGTAATCCTTCAAAGATCATGCTCAGTCTTCAGAAGAGACTGCTATAGCCACTGCAAAACATGCCACACCTTCATCAGAGTAAAGAATTCCTTCCTAGAGAGGTGGAGATTCTTCTCTGTTTTAGAAATCTCTGTAGGGTCCATTTGTATAGCGCAATTAATCTCCTCAGTAGCTTTTTTTTCCTAAGGGGATTATCCCCAGTTTGGACAGGCTTTGAACAGATATAAGCACTTGCGCTGCCTATGAATTAGCGACAGTTATCTGTATTTTTCCTACATCTGTACGTGCCCAAAATAGAACCCTATTGTCCAAACGTGACCCAACAAAACTTTACACGATAGATGAACATCAATCCTTTGCACCTCCCAACTTCATGAATACCAAAACGTACCTACCTTTGGCTTCTGCTTCTGTCTTATTACTAACTGGCTCTCAACCAGCATTCAGGTTTTTTTGCCTGCTTAACCATTCAACATTTCGCACCTGCCTGGCTAATATATAAAAAAAAATCTCGAGGCAGATTCTTCTCTGTCTCAGCGATGTATGTGGCGTGGGAAAGGATTCAGGTTTTCTTCCAAATTCCTCTAGGTTACCAACCCAGGGTGCATGGCAACCCTAACGGCAGCAGACTACAAAGGGGAAGAGCCATCACCAACAAGAGAAACCAAAAAGTTTGAGAAGATAAAACAAACCCACCCAAGGACCTGCTTACATGGCATAGTCAAACAGACAAACACATCCCCTGGAACAAAAGGCAACTCGCAGCAGAGCACGGTGTTGCTCCCCCCCATATAGAGCTCTGCGGTGCCAGTGACATACATAGGCAGGGGAAGTGGTATGACAAGGCACGGCGACCGCTGGTATGCTTTTTGAGATGCGTTTCTTGTATGCAATAATGGAACTGCATCCGCCTGCCAAAACAGAGCACCCCGGCATGCAGTGCAAAAGCACTGTTGGTGGAGGGCCTCCATATATCCAACACCACAAGGAGATCCCCTGAAGAAGCACCATGCATGTAGCACCCACTGTGTCAATACTAAGGGACTGTGGTAGAGCCAAGAAAAGGCTCTACCAGCTCTGGGCAGCGGTTGGTGAAGCTGAGAACAGCAAAGTTCTAGCTTCAAGAAATTGCCTTCATACCTAGGCACAAAGTACCTGCCCCATTGTCATAGCAATGGTTCTGCTCTTCATATATCCTGTACCTGGATTGGTGAATAGAACAGAACAACCAACAAAGGCCAATCATAATAGTTAAACTCCTTTATCTCAGTCTTGAAGCCTTTAGATCATCTGTATGTCAAGCCAGGCTAAAAATTGGAACAGTCAGGCTAATTTTTCCCAAACTAAACAGCTTACTGAATTATATCCCCTGTAATAAATCCTGCAACATTATAATCTAAAAAAAAAAAGTTCTGGCCATTTATTTTATCTTTTCCTCAATTTCTTTCTATATAGTTTGAATTTAGCCACAAGCTAGTGGAAACTGCATTCTTTAAATATGTGAAATTCTGGAACAGAGCACACAGAAAACGGCAAGATATGCCATCACCACGCACAAGAGCATTTCCACATGACACGGCAGAACGTGTCCCCCCCCGCCCCAAGCCTGCACACCGACCTTTTTAATGCAGCATGATGGGAAAACAAAAAGGGTCATGAGACGAATACCTACAGATATTCAGCATTTACATGGTTGCGCAAAATGGAGGCCCAAGGGCTTCAAAAGATCAGAGCCATTTCCAGTCATGCAAGGGGAGAAATCTCATGCCAGGCACTGCATCTTCTTGAAGCTGCTACTATAATGCACTCTTTAGACATGGTAATTAAGAACTGAACCTCAGGGAGTGAATGTGTGGGAATGGGGAGACACAGGAAGCCCCTCCGGCCAGCAGCTTTGTTAAAAGGAAGTCAGCGCACAGCCAGGCATCATTGCCATGGAAATGGGCAGAGGCTTAACTAAACACAGGAGGAACATGGGGAAAACTGAATATCCAAAATACAGAGAAAGGTAAGAGTTTCAAAGCCTGTGAACAAATTATTCTGCATAAAAAGTGAATCTAAAAAGCCCAAGAAACATTCAAATCTTACAAATCCAACATATTACATGCTGCAAAACCTGGCTCTATGCAATGACATAAGCCACCAAAAACAAGCATACATTATAGATTGCCAGAGGATTTTCAGCCCATTAGATTTGATTGAACATATCTGTGTTTACGAAATACTTCAGAGGGAATAGTCACTCTTTTTCACCATGTTGAGTTTGTTTTAGTCGGCATAAGAATATCAGTATTACAATTTGTTTTAAATCGTCTAGTTAGTGCCATGGAGTGCCCCTTTGTTTATAATTATTTGAAAAGATGAACAATCCACTCCACTCGATTTTATGAACTTCTATCAAACCCACTCTCGGTTGTGAAGAGTCCATCTCTGTTTAGCCTTTGTTCAGAATGAAGCAGTTCCATCTCCTTTATCATTTCTGTGGCCTTCTCTAGTTTCATCAGGTCTTTTTTTTTTTTTTGAGATGGGAAGACTAGAACTATACACCATAATTGAAAATAATCTTTGTTTGGAAAGAATCCTGTAATCTCTTATTTCTTTATATTGTATTGACAATAACGCTACATGATTTAGCATTACCACTTTCCAGGCCGCAAAAGTGGGCAGCTCATCATTATGCCAATGAGAGAGAATAGTCTCTGCCAACGTTATTGAATCAGCAATGAATCGGCAACCACCTCTAGGCAGAATAATAGTTTTAGCAAACAAATACAAATGTACACTTAGACTTAGTTTTTGGGTACTTGCCAGGTTCTTATGGCCTGGATTGGCCACTGTTGGAAACAGGATGCTGGGCTTGATGAACCCTTGGTCTGACCCAGTACGGCATTTTCTTATGTTCTTAACAATCTACCATCCCAAGTCACAGTATTTCCTAATATTTTTTCAATAAATGTTGTCACCTGATTCCAGAAAGCATGTAATTTATGCCACTCAATGAACATATCCAACCAGCATATAGGAGATAAAGCAGCACTCCAAAAATTATCCACACAGAAAAAGGGAGATGCAAAGCAAGTAAACAGTCCAAAAGTTAATTAATGTTTAAAGAAATTCTTCTTTATTTCTTTATGAGTTCAATATGGCAACTCCAAAGCTCATCATAGTGTAAAACAGTCTTCAACAGGGTCTCCCGTCACGGACCGGTGTTTCGCCCAAAGCTGCGTCAGAAGGGACTAGCAAAGTGTATATTTTCAACCACTATAAATAAAGCAGAAATTATTCATAAGAAACTACGGACTATACAATAGGGCAGCATTACAAATACGCAAAGAACAGAAATGGATTCACAAACTGAACTGTCTATCTCCAATGGGACTTAATAGCGAGATAGAATGGTACCATTTCATTTAACGTAGCCTTATCTGTTTCCATGTTTTGGTCCTCTATGATAGGTTCATTGGCTCTATGCTGGTGTTTCATTGGCGCAGCCTTTTGCGCCAAAATTCAGCCCTTTAAATTCTTGCTCCTGTCAGTACTGACCAATCTCCCTTGACTCAGATATGGACTACATGTTAAGGTACATGTCCCGGCATTATTTGTAATGCTACCCTACTGTACATAGTCCGTAGTTTCTTATGAATATAATTTCTGCTTTATTTATAGTGGTTGAAGACATACACTTTGCTAGTCCCTCCCGACGCAGTCTAACTTCAGTTAGTCAGTCAGAGTGACTCACTGCTCTCTTGATTAACAAATGTTGGTACCTATTCAAACCAAATCACACTCTCTCAACACCTTTCCAAGGTGAGTAACTGAGCTGAACTTTTCAACCTTTTTACATAGGTATACACTGCTCCTAGCTTATTTCTAGCTTCTGGCAACTTTTTTTTTTTTTTTTTTTTTTTTTTTTAGAGATACAAACACTCAGTTCTGCTTACTAGCTGCCTTACAGACTTTTAAAAATAACATACTACCTACTGCTTGCTAGCTGCCTTATTGACTATTTAAAAATACAAACAGTCTAACTTGTTTATTCACTGCCTTACTGACTATTAAAAGCACAAACACACTAAATAATATTCCCAAATAGTTAGCTTTGCCCCTATACTTAAAAAAAAAAATAAATGAAATTCCCAAGCAAAAACGTACTGATTCCTCTCAGCCACCAACAAGGTGATCCTCTCCTCTCAGTGCTCCCACTGGGAAAAACCACATTTAGTAAAATCAGAGGAAGATAGATCTCCCTGAGCCTTCAAACAGCACTGGAACAAGATAGAGGGCACGCCAGACTGAGATGCCCGAATGACTGGCAGTACATAGGGCAAGGTGCTTAGATTTCTTTGCTATAAGCGCCATTCTATTTTTTAAAATATGCATCCAAAACTTAGGCGTCCAAGCAAAGTGCCCAAGCTAAGTGCGCACGTCTAGCCCGATACAACTCAACTTGGATGCCCACACCGATGCCCGCCTGAGTGCCTATAAACTGGATGCACAACCAGATGCACTGCCTGAACCAATGCTCCTAAAGAGGGCAGCCGAATGCACAGGCAAAGCGCACAATACACCATTGCTGCCTACCACACGGCACATAAGAGAAAGGCCTCAGAGCTGGGCCTAGCTGATAAAGGCTGCTCAACCCGCCAGGCCGCCCACGTCCCTTAAACTTCCCTTGAATTGGGACGAACGTCAGAACGGTGTACCAAGCATGGAAACCAAGTACGGGGGAAGCCCTAAAACAAAATGCTCCTTATGCATCTCTGTATTTATATTAGATATTTATTTTTTCTCTTATCTGAGCTCAGCCTTTCCTGGCTGAGTACAGAAATGGTCTCCGTCTGCAGGTGTGAGGGCATATGCTATCACTGCTGCGCTCGGCTTCCTGCACCTGCTGCCATTCAGCTGTCCAAAAGCAGCTAAGTCCACACCGGCTAAAAAACAAGCTACCAGACCAAGGCACTCATCTGAGGGACCAAGGAAATCACCTCAGGAATTCTGAACTGGGGGAGGGACCATTTGGTACCACCACAGAAGAGCAGGGCAAATTAATATTTTTCCTTCTATTTCTTCTTCCAAAATCTAAAGCAATCTCCAGTAGGGAGATGCACATCCACCATCTGCTGAAGACAGAGAATACTGGCAGGTTGTCACTGCAGGAGTATATATACTGTGATGTCCGTTTGCTCTGTCTCCATCTACTGGTAGATGTACATAACCCACTTGTCCTGAACCCATCCGTCTATGTGCAGAAAATGAAGTTTAATTTTTTTCTTCTTAATAAAAATACCCTGAAAAAAAAAAGTATATATATATATATATATATATATAGTAATGGGGACAAAGGACAACCCTGTCATGTTCCTCTGCGCAGTGAAAAGGTATTATAAAGCACCCCTTTTACCAATATCTTGGCAGTAGGATCACCATACAGCAACTGCATCCATTTCATAAATTGCTCTCGAAAATGATACTGTCTCATAATCCACCACATGTAGAACCACAACGCAGTTGAAAGCTTTTTCAGGGTTTATATAGACTAGAAGTTTATCATTCCTCTGCTTACCATCCACATGAAGAGCCAGCAGGGCCTTTAGTAAATTAGAGGAATGTCTGCCAACTGGTTGGTCTTGAGAAATCAAAGAGGAAATACACCGGTTTACCCTAAAAGCAAGAACTGCTGTCAGAATTTTTATATCTTGATTTAGCAATGTTATAAGGATATCTAGCGCAATACTATCAGACTGCACTAGTTGAAAAAAAAATGTCATGAACAGAAAAAAAAAAAAAGCATAGTCACTCCTTCACAGAGGAACCTTTGCTAGTAAATAGCTGTTGGAAAAAAAAAAGGATTCAAAAGCATGTAAAATTGCTGGGGTGTTACTATGAATCTTATTTTTATAAGACAATCTGGTCATGAACGTTTTGGATTTAGTGTTTAATAAATTTGCTAACAATTTGCCAGATTTCTCCACTAAAAGAGCTTAAATTGGTAATAGAATAGATTTTGCTTGGCTTTAAAACTCAGCAAGACATCCAATTCCTTACGAATGTTAAGTATTTTGCTTCTTATCCCCAGGATCAAGTGAAAGAGCATGAAACCTCTTATAATATACTAATCACCTAGCAAGTTCCAGTGGCTTTTTTTGATCATTCCCTACACTTTCGAACTTGATAAGCAGTGCCTTGGTGGAATTCCAAAATGTAATAGGATTCCTATCTGCTGGAGGATTATCATGCATACACTTCCTCCATTGTTGCAAGAATTTTACAAATTATGACAACATAGCTGACATTCTCCTTCTAGATGTTATATGTGCATATGTAAATGTCAGCTGCATTTTAATTATGGAATGGTCTCAAAATGGTATCTCAATCATATCACAAGATATGACCCCATTGAACCATGACTCATATCAGGATATAGTCTAAACAAGAATATACGTTATGAACATGTGAATAACAGAATTCTCTTTCATCCAGATGTAGCAGATGCCAAATATCTACTAAGTTCAATTCTTGGCAAAGAAAGCTAATCCCAATATTGGTTTAATTTTTTTTTTGGCTTTCTGGATAGGAGGCAGTCAATAAGAGGGTTGTCTGTGATGAGACCAAGGCAGTCACTAATAAAGTGAAGGAAAGACAAGAGTAAGAATATGGTGCATAGAGTTTGGTCAAAAGTATTTTAACCCCATAAAGAGTACCCAAGATGATGATAAAATGACCCTCCAGGTCTTCAAATTGGTGCTCAAATTCAAAGAGTAAATCGTTTATGAAGTAACATAGCCAACCCCTCTGACATGAGGAGAAAGCAGAGAAATAGGAATGGCCCACCCATCCCCTCTTTAGCTTCAGGTGTTCTGCTTCATATAAATGTTTTTCGTGTAGGAAAGCAATAAATGACATCATTTATTCTCGAAATTGACAGGATTTTTTTTCCCTTATTATGGGCGAGTGTAGTCCATTTATGTTAAGAGCACATTAACAGTATAAGAAACAAGAATAAAATGAGACAACATAAGCTTGTTATTACGGCATGAGGACCCCCACTCCCCCAGCCTGGATCCTCCCCTCAAAAGAATTGGAACAATAAAATACCACAGTATTTATTGGTAAGGGCGAACAAAAAAAAAACCACAAACAAAAAAACCCCCCTTCGTTGTTAACAGCAAAGACAGCAGCACATAATTCATACCAACACTTTACATTCCATACAATCAAACCCATTCAAACCATGTACACACCAGCAAATCTCCCAGAAAATTAAAAAGATAAGCCAACCCAACCACACCTTATTAACCCCCAAGAGCTGATATTGTCCCAACAACTTGGATCGAGCACAGATGTCAGTTTCTTTAAAGCAGAGGTAGACTTCTCCCCGTGCCAAAGGTCCATGGCTCACTCGGTTCAGAGGAGCAACTGGGAACAACGGAAATGAAAGTTACGAGGTTTTGACTACATCTTGTAGCTTGAAGATCTGATTGTCAAACATACATAGATGGTAGTACCATAGTGGAGTATGTAGGGTTAGGGCCAGTAATTAACTGATTAACAAAGGCTTCTGCCACAGTGACACCATTACCTCCAAGGGAGTGTGTTGTGTGCCAGCAATCATCTCTCTAGGCTCCGCATACCCCACTGCAATTAGAGTGCACTTGCTTTTACTAAATAACTCCAGGTGAGCATTTGAATTTCCCCAGACAGTTATACCAATGCAGGGCGCAAGTTACCTAGCCATATGTGGCGATATGTCATTTGCATGTCTCTAGCGCCACCTGTGATGCAGTTACAAAAACCATAAAACATGGTGTTTGCGTCACTCATCACTGGAGCTCACAACTTGAAGCAACAATATAATAAATGCAAATTAAACTGCAGCATCTTATTTATCCATCGGCAACACTGACAGGTGCAGTCAAACAGGCATAACTGTACTTTCCCCATTATCGACGGCTAACCTTGTGGCGCTTTCACAGTTGACTCAAATATAATAAAATTCAGCATAGTAATGCCACTGCCAAAATTCACCAATTGTTGTAGCTCCATTTACATCAATATTGGCATCACAAAGGTTAATTTAACTTATCCACAAAAACCTTTGCTTTCTGACCTGAAATGAACACTTTAGGTTCTGTTACAGAAAACTGTCAGGCGAATGGGGAATAAAGAGAATTTGACTCCATTATGACATAGCTGGGTACAGTAGGGAGTGAACTCTTTGCAGCTTGCTAGTACTTTAGCAGAAAACCAGCAAAGATCAAAAGCTTGTTATTTTTATATTTTAACTCTTGATTTTTGGTAAGCCATTAATATCTTCATTTGATCCATATAGTTAAGGTATTTAACTATAACTTGTCAAGGCCTGGTTTGTTCAGAGCCTCCCCTTCCCAGTCGATGTGCCCACTCCACAATTATGGCTGATCAGCCAATTTAACATTTAATGCTTCTGGAAGCCAAGATTCACAAAATTTAATTAACGCTTCCATCTTGAATCGATTCAAGGACACCCAAGATTCTCAAATTATTGCGATGGCTGCGATTCTCAAGTTCAAACTTGTCCTCTAGTTTCTTGTTTTTTTTCATGCAGCTCTGCTCTTCGTGGTTATTAACCTTATCATTTAGATTGGTAAAGACTGCAGCATATCCATCAACTGTGTCACGGAGCTCATCAACTGACAATTGTAATTTTTGCAGCTGGTCTATAATCATGGCAGTGACAGTTTGTGTAAGCTCTTTTAGTGCTGCTTCGGAAAGGCCTTCTATGGGGCCTGTTTCAGCTGCCATTTTGTCATTTGTAGCAGGCACTTTATCTGTGCCCATCCTCTTCGATTTCGCTGCCATCTCTCCAGAGTTTTTGATAATAAAATTGTCCATAAACTCAGGAAGTGGATGATGCGTAGACTGAAATCAAACTTGCAGATTTAGATGTAAAATATGCAAAAAAACTGCTGGCCGCTAGGGACAGGAGCTCAAAGATGGCCACTCAAGGAGACATTAATGCCCTGCCTCTTGGACAGAGATTTCTAACATGCAACCCAGCATTGTGTACCTGTAGTTGGTGTTATGTTTCCTTATGTACACCACTTTGCACTTGTCCACTTTAAAATTTCATTTGCCATTGAGATGTCCATACTCGTAGTCTTGGAAGGTCCACTGCTGTTTTAACAACTTTGAAAAATTGTCATCTGCAAATCTGATCACCTCCCTGGTTGCTCCCTTTACAGCTCATTAATGAAAGCAGAGTTGCTTACTTGTAACAGGGGTTCTCCCAGGACAGCAGACGGAGCCCTATCACAGAAAACTTTTGTGTCAAAGTTTTAACACATTTGACTGGCACACTGAGCATGCCCAGCATGCCATAATCCCTGTAGCCACAGGAGTCTCCCTTCAGTCTCGTTTGTAGCAAAAGGTGCGAGTGAAAAAATAAAATAATAAAGTGTATGTGGACCCAACTCCGCGGGATGGCGGGTGGGTTTCGTGAGGACATCATCCTGCTGTCCTGGGAGAACACTTGTTACAGGTAAGCAACTCTACTTTCTCCCAGGACAAGCAGGATGGTAGTCCTCACATATGGGTGAATAGCAAGCTACAGGCTGACTCATATTTAGTTTGGACCAACAGCACACAACTTGTGCAACAGGCACAACAACTGGCGTACTGTTGGGAAAAATGAGGCAGCCTGAAAATCACAGTAGATGGATGTGGAAGGAGTTGGTATCAAACTGGAAATAAGTTCTTCAAGATGGATTGGCCAAAGGCAGAGTCTTGATGTCTTTCCTTGTATAGGCAGTAATGTGCTGCAAATGTGAGAAGAGAACTCCATGTTGCAGCTTTACAGATCTCAGCAAGCAGTACTGAACGATAGTGTGCTTCTGAAGTTGCCATTGATCTGAGTGTGCCTTCACTCGTCCCTGATGAGGAAGGCCTGCTTTTTCATAGCAGAATTTGATACAGTTTGCTAGCCAGTTGGAGAGAGTTTGTTTGCCCACTGCAACTCCTGGTTTATTGTTATCAAAAGAAACAAAAAGAGTTAGGTGGATTTCCTATGGACTGCAGTGTGGTCTAGGTAAAAGGCACGTGCACGTTTACAGTCCAAGGTGTGTAAAACTCTCGCCCTGGTGAGAGTGAGGCCTTGGGAAAAAGGTGGGCAAGACTATAGACTGATTGAGGTGAAAGTCAGTTACCACCTTAGGAAGGAATTCAGGGTGAGTAAGGAGTACCACTCTGTCATGAAGGAACCTTGTATAGGGTGAGTATGTGACAAGTGCTTGTAACTCACTAACCCTTTGAGCAGATGTAATGGCTACTAGGGAAAGAACTTTCCATGTAAGAAATTTAACATCACAGGAGTTCAAAGGCTCAAATGGGGAACGCATGAGTCTTGTAAGTACTACGTTTAGGTCCCATTCAGGAACTGGTGGCCGTAGAGGGAGTTCAAGTTGCAGTAGGCCCCTCATAAATAGACTCACAAGGGGTTGTGCTGTTATTAGGGCATCCCCTACTCCCTTGTGGTAAGCTGAGATGGCACTGAGGTGTACCCGTACCGAGAAAGACTGAAGACCGGAGTCTGAAAGGTGCCAGAGATAGTCTAATAGAGATAGAGTGGGGCAGGAAAAGGGGTCGATACCCTTTTGAGTGCACCATGTAGTAAATCTTTTCCACTTAGAAAGATAGGAGTTTTGTATGGAAGGCTTTCGTGAAGCTACAAGCACTTGAGAGACCCTAGTTGAAAGGTTGAGCAGTTGAAGGATCAAGCTTTCAACATCCAGTCTGTTAGGGATAGGGTCTGAAGGTTCGGATGGCGTACCATGTCATGGTTCTGAGTTATGAGAGTGGGTGCTGTGCCCAGGCAAATTGGTTCTCGGATGGAGAGGTCGAGAAGCATGGGAAACCATACTTGTCAAGGCCAATATGGGGCTATGAGTATCATTGACCCTCTGTCCTGTTGTAGTTTTACGAGAGTTTTGGCTATCAGTGGGGATACGCATATAGGAGGCCTGTGTACCAAGGGCGAGAGAAGGCGTCCATGACTAACCTGTTTTGCTGCCTGTGCAGGGAGCAGAACCTGTCCACTTTGTGATTCAGGTTGGACGCAAAGAGGTCTATTGTTGGTTGACCCTAACGCTGGAAGATTCTCCTCATTACGACAGGATCCAGAGACCACTCGTGGGGATGGAACTGTCGACTGAGGCGATCTGCTACTACGTTTTGTATGCCTGTAAGATAAGTGGCCCGTAGATGCATAGAGTGTGCAAGGGCCCAGGCCCAGAACTGCACCCCTTCTTGGTAGAGGAGATAAGAGGCTGTGCCTCCCTGTTTGTTCAAGTACCACATTGCAACTGTGTTGTCTGTATGACAACAGTCTTGTGTGAAAGGCAGTCTTTGAACACAAATAGAGCATAGTGTATGGCTCGAAGCTCTAAGAAGTTGATTTGAAACTGAGCTTCGAGTTGTGTCCAAGTCCCTTGAATTTGAGGGTTGTTCACATGAGCTCCCCAACCCAAATTGGATGAGTCTGTGGTTAAGGTCACTTGAGGAACTAGTTGCTGGAAGGGTAGACCTGTTAGCAAGTTGGTTTTGTTTGCCCACTAGAGAAGTGATAGATGCAGCTGGTGGATAACATGGATCTGGGATGAAAGAGGTTGAATGGCTTGGAGCCTGGCCATAGGAGTGACGTGGACCGTGGAAGCCATATGGCTCAGCATCGTGAGGAATTGATGGGCTGAGGCTGTTTCCTTGTGCGCAGAGATGTAGCTAATCTGGAGAGTGTGCCTGCGCGGTCATTGGGCAGGAAGGCATTTGCGACCATGGTGTCCAAATCTGCTCCGATGAAAGTCAGGAAGTGAGATGGAATAACGTGGGATTTCTGGTAAATGATGAGAAATCCCAATGAATGTAGCAGATGGATGGCGAGTTTGAGAGCGTTGAGAGCTCCTTGCTTGGACTGGCTCTTGATTAGCCAGTTGTCCAGGTAAGGAAACACGTGTATGCTGTTTTTGTGTAGATGGGCCACCGCCAGTGCTAGGCACTTTGTAAATACACGGGGTGCCGAAGCAATCCAAAAGGCAGAACCCGGTACTGAAAATGTTGTCCCACTATAAAGCGCAGGTATTTGCGTTGATGTGGGGATATGGGAATGTGTGCATAAGCGTCTTGAAGATCCAGAGAACAGAACCAATCTCCTTTTTGCAGAAGGGGAAGCATGATGCCCAGGGACACCATCCTGAATTTTTCTTTTTGTAGAAATTTGTTGAGATTGCGGAGGTCTGCCTGATTTCTTTGAAATGAGAAAATAGCGGGAGTAGAGCCCTCTGCCCTGCTGTGCCCAGGGAACGCATTCCACAGCCCTGGCACTCAGAAGGGCAGACAGTTCTGACTCTAGAAAGGTTGTGTGATCTTTTTGCATCCACAGTGGATTGGGTGGTGAATCCGGGGGCAGCATGAGACAGATGATATCCCTGGGTTATGATGGATATAACCCATTGGTCTGTGGTAATGCCAAGTCAGTTTGTTATGAAGTGGTGAATCCGACCTCCTACTGGCAAGTCTGGATTTGGATTTCTGGAGTGGCTTCTGTTCTCTGGATAGATTTCAAAATCCAGAGGCTTGGCCTGTTTGTGGGGCTGGCTGAGGTCTGGATGGCTTGGGCTGTCGTGGATGTCCTCTCTGAGTTGGTTTGGTTGGTCTCACGCGAGATGTAGGTGGGTAGTACCTGCGTGAGCGATAAAACTGTCTTCTGGGGTCCCTTTTCGTGGTCCTTCTTGCAGAGGAGGGGGCCTCCATAGTAACCGTGAACAGTTGACGTAGGGTCTCATAATGGTCTTTCAGTTGAGCCACTGTGTCCTGTATCTTGTCGCCGAATAGATTTTCTCCAGTACAAGGCAGATCAGCGAACTTGTCTTGGACTTCAGTTCGTAAGTCAGTTGTCTTAAGCCAGGCCCATCTTCTGGCGCTGATTCCCGTAGATAAGCGAGAAGCAGTCTCAAAGGAATCGTGAGCAGCCCTTACTTCATGCTTTCCAGCCTAAAGGCCTTTCTATAGTATGGTGTTGAGGTTATCTTGTTGTTGGGGAAGAGAGTCAGCTATTTCCTGAACTTGCTTCCAGAGATTTCTCTGATATTGTGTTATATATAGTTGGTATGCAGCTATGCATGATACTAGCATAGAGCCATGAAAGATTTTCTGACCCAAAATATCCAGGAATTTTTGGTCTTTTTCAGGGAGAGATGAAGAGTGAGGGCGTAGTCGCCTGGCCTTTTTCTGTGCAGATTCAACTACCACTGATTGGTGGGGTAGTTGTGGCTTTTGGAATCCTGGAGTAGGCTGGACCAGATACGTTGCATCTGTGTTCCTATTTACTGGTGGAAGGACTGCATAAGTTATCCTGGATTAAACAATCTGTTAAAAAACAAACTTTATTGAATTTATTTTATGGAAGAAATCCCAAAGAATAATTGTTTGTGTGAGACAAAGACCTCAGAACTGGCAAAAAGCAGGTCTGTTGACCTAAGATTTTATGACCAGTAGGTTCAATCACAGGTCTATAATATGTCTCTCTTTTTTTCTTTTTTTGTATAAACACTTCTAACTCTTCTAAGTTGAATAAAAAGAGCCGCTGAATATAGTCAGCACTACAAGATTTCAGGATTGCCGAGACAACTAACATTCTCTTTTAGAAGATTTTGCAACTTTGATACAGTTTGTCGCAATTGGATATAATTAATATCAAATGTTTTGGGAATTATAAAATTATTCAACTTAGAAGAATTAGAAGTGTTTTTACAAAAAAGAAAAAAAGAGACATTATAGACCTGTGATTGAACCTACTGGTCATAAAATCTTAGGTCAACAGATCTTTTTGCCAGTTCTGAGGTCTTTGTCTCTTACATAAACAATTATTCTTTGGGATTTCTTCCATAAAATAAATTCAATAAAGTTTGTTTTTTTAACAGATTGTTTAATCCAGGATAACTTAGGCAGTCCTTGCAGTTAGTTATTTAGTAGAAAATAAATTGGATGCTAGCTGGTTCCCTTTCTTTTGTTCCCCTATTTACTGGTGGAACAGTGCAAGGGTGCTCCCATAGATGATGTTGGAGATCCAAGAGTACCTCGTGGATGGGAACAGCCATAATTTCTTTGGGAGCATCAACAAATTGGAGGTCTTCCAATGTTTTATGACGTGTGTCTTCCTCTGGGATCAGGTCAAAAGGGATTGCCTCTGACATTTCTTTTACAAAATTAGCAAAGGAGAGGTCTTCTGGGGGAGACCGTCTTCTTTCTTCCGGAGGAGATGGTTCTGATAGTATGTCCTCCGTAGAAGTGTCTGTGTCAACATCCTCCCAAGGGTCATACGGGGTCTCTGGCTGAGATCCCGAGGGAGGGAAAAAAGCTGGTACTGCAGGATGTATTGGCACCGATGGATTCCTCGATGGAGGATGCAGTGGCACCGATGGCAGCGAGATGAAACATGGGGGTCTTGGTCCCGAGAGCCCCAAAGGACCAGGAACCGGTTCCGGCATCGGTGGAAGCGGTGCTGGGAGAGGACTGGAGTCTGTGCCTGTCTTCTGAGGATCCCGGAATGGGTATCGGGGGTTTCAGAGACTCAATAGGTTGTTTAGGCATTGGCGGCCCAAGCTGGGTCGGAAGGGCACTGATGAGTGTGTCCAGACGGTCGAGCAGTGGTGTAAATATTGATAGCTCTGGTGTTGGTGCCAGTATGGGGGCCGGCATCGATGGTGGTTGTAGGTTCTGGAGGACATCGAGGACCGCCTGTCAGACAAGTACGTCCAGCTCCTCTGGAAGTTGGTATCGGTAACACAGCTACAGGGGGAGGTAGGCTAGGTGCTACTGGGTCCTCCACAGGAGTTTGTGGGGACTCAGTACCCAGCACCGATATTTGTGTGGATCGCCTCGGTATCTCAGGTGAAGAGAAGGTTGGAGACTCCTCTACCTGTGTCCTCTTCGCAATCGGCTCGATAGCTAGAGGCCGATGCGGTGTTGGTGCCAGCACCGGGAGTGGAATCGCGTCGGTGACTATGTTTCTCTCTGTGCTCGGTCCAGTCTTTCTCCGACACAGAGGAAGACTATGCTGATGCCTTAGATGTTGTCGGTGACTGATGGTCACTGCTGCCTTGGTGCTCCCGGCGAGGTTTGTTGATGGATTTGGATTTCTGGTGATGACTGGGAGGACATTGGATGGAGTTATCTTGATTTTGAAAAGGGACTCCATCTTGTCTAGGCGGGCCTGCCTACCCTTCGGTGTCATTTGAGCACAGCTTGGGCTTCGACGAATGTCGTGTGATGAGCCGAGGCACAGTACACAGACATCATGCAGGTCCGTAATAGTCATGGTACATGGACACTCCGGGCATTTTCTAAAACCCATTGCCATGATGGAAAAAGAGGGCCGCAAAAACAGTCGATGGCCTACTAACACAGAGGAAAGGGAAGCAGGAACCGACCGAAGACGGTGGAATTTACTCACCGAGCAACAGGAGACCCTTATGAGGGAACTTTGTTTTGAAATAAACTTCAAATTATTCCGTGAGGAAATATAGTGAGAGAATTCTCACAGAGCTCCTAACTGCAAGGCAAACTGCAGAGCAGAAAAAAGAGACTGAAGGGAGACCCCTGTGGCTACAGGGATGCTGGGCATGCTCAGTGTGCCAGTCAAAAGTTCTAGAAACTTTGACAGAAAAGTTTTCCGTGATAGGGCTCTGTCTGCTGCTGATGTCACCCATATGTGAGGACTATCATCCTGCTTGTCCTGGGAGAATACATATTACATACTACAGATCCCTGGGATACTGCACTATTAACCTTTTGCATTTGGAAAATTGACCATTTAGTCCTACTCTGTATTTGCTGTCTTTTAACCAGTTACCAATCCCCAATAGGACACTGCCTCCTAGCCCATGACTTTTTAATTTTATGAGGAGTTCTCATGAGGAATGTGTTCAAATGTCTTTTGAAAATCCAAATCCTATAATCTTTTATGTATAGATAAACTCAGATGTTATACCACCGGTCTTAAAATAACACATATATAATACACAGATAGAAATAATTTAAAACAATACACATGCTCAAAAGAAAAATGTAAACAAAATACTGCAACTTGTTATGCGTCAAAACACGCTTATGGCGCTTCTCCATGGGTACAAGAATACTATACTTAGATTTTGTAGAAAGTATAACTTTTTATTGAGCAATATAAGTATTCTTGGGAGATGCTGGATGCCCGTTCTCTGACAAACTGACCAACCAGTATCTCGTCTGTATACATGAACTGATCCTTCTTTTATAGGTAAAACACAATACAGTACTAGGTCAGAAATTCTTAAGTTGTGTGACCACCTGGAGTATCATCTACATAGGTTGTCATGTCAACAGCATGATAGAGTATCCCTACATTGCCCTGACCAGTTCTCTAAGTTGGGGGCCCATTTACCATCACTCTTTAGATAATCCTTTGTTCTGTTAAAATCTTGCTGCTCAGGGCAATCTTCATATCTTAGGCTGTGCGCTGTGTTTACAGGGCATACATATCAAACTGAAAAGAAAAGAAAACTCTTATCCTGGCTCACCTTTATCCACGGTCATTTACATCTTCAAAAAATCTAACAGATTGGTAAGGAAGACTTCCTTTTGTCCTTTTTAAAAACCAGTGTTACACTGGCCAACCTGCAGTCTTTAAGTACAGTGGCTGTTTTATAGGTTACAGATTATTAGTTAATTGATTTGCCTATTCAGGTTTGAGTTCTTTCTGAACTCTGGGGTGAACAGCATCCTGTCTCAGTGATTTCTTACTCTTTAGTCTATTACATCCTGTAGTTTGACAATGGCTTGTTTTAGTTAACTCAAAGAATATTTCTAGTGTGGGTATGTCCCCAACATCCCCTTTAGTAAAGACAGAGACAAATAATTCACTTAGTTTTTTCTGCTATTTCTTTATCACCCTCACCCCTTTTTCCTCTGTCATCTAGAGGTCTAACTGACTCGCTCTCAAGAACATTTTGCCTCAAATGTACTTATGCTGGCAGTTTGGTTTTCCTTCAACTGTTTTTTATTTTTTTTTAATGCTTAGAATACGTTTCGTCTGTATTTCCAAAATTGTTTATTACTACTACAGCCATGCCTCATGTAAAAACTTTTAACCTTGGCAATTGTTCCTTTCAGTTTTTTTCTGAATTCCTCACTGTGGTAGTTTTACTTTCAATGATCCATCATCTTTATCCCTTGCAGAACCTGGGTCCCACTGAGAAATGGATCTAAAGTAGTCCCTCCCACCCAAATCCTTGACCAGTTGCTCCATGAAGTCATTTAAAGGATCTAGAAATGTTACTTCCCTAGTCTGTCCTAACGTGGCATTTATCCAATTAACTGAAATTTCCCATTACTACTCTGTTGCCAATGTTATTAGCCTGGCTAATCTTGGTTAGCATTTTACAGTGTTTCCTCATCCTGGCAGGTGCTAATAATCCATGCTACTGAACTCTTCCCTGTCACATGTGGAATTTTTATCCATAAGCATTCTAGAAGGCAATTTGTTTCTTGCACAATTTTTATCCTGCCATGATTGTGTTATCCTTAACATATAGTGCTACCCTTTCACCAATCTGATCTGCCCTATCATGTTATAATTTGTACCCTGGTATTACAGTGTCCCACTGATTACCCTCCTCCTACTAGGTCTTCGAGATGCCTATCATGTCTATATAAATTTGTTTAGTACCTTACATTCTAACGCTACAATCTTATTTGCATACCTCCAAGTGCATGCAAATATACCTTGTGCATATTCATCATTAATATGCTGAAAACCAGGCTTGTTTGTGACGTTCCAGGACCGGAGCTTCGTACCCCTACAGTCTAATTTAAAATGTTAGCACCAAGAGCAGAGTTTCACCTTAGTTAAAGTGGAGTTTATCCTGTTTCAACAGGCTCCCCTTCTCCTGTTTCTTAGAAATCTAAAATCCTCTCCCTTGTACCATCATCTCATCCACACATGTGACACTCTGGAGCTCAGTCTTCTTCTGGGCTTCTGCATATAGAACAGGGATCAGGTCTGAGAATGCCTTCCTGGAGGTTCGTGATTTTCGTTTCCTAATTAAAACCCCAACATTTAACAGAACCTCCTCTCCTGCACCTTCTTATCCCGTTGATACAGATATGCAGGGCTGTCCTTAAAGGGGGAGGTGAAATGGGGCAATTTCCCTGGGCCCTGCAACACCTGCTTAGCTCTGCTCTGGTGCAATGTCATCAGGCCTGTGCCCAGACAGCAGCAGAGTGGTTTCTGCCACTTCTATCCTGCTCCTCCTGCCACTGGCTCTACTCCCTCCTGCCCTGGTCAAATCACAGATCTGACCAACACACAGGAGGGAGAGAAGCCCACAGCAACAGGAATGGCTAGAAGCATCCGACTGCCAGATCTTGCTCTTCTGCTGGATGGGCAGAAGAGGGGAGAGAGTGAGCGAGAAGGATAGAAAGAGGCACCTTGGAAAAGCAATCTTCTAGCTAGCAAATCAGAAACTGGGAGGGGTTAGTGAGATCTGAGGGATGAAGTACAGGGGAGTGAGAGTGCAGACTGAGGGATGAAGTTTCCATGGTGAAGGGGGGAGTGTGTTTGCTGAAACAGCTGGGACTGAGAGATGAAGCTGGTAAACTGCCCCCAACATCACGTCCAGTGGGCCAGAAGGTGCTGCAGACAGGTATGCCCTTTGGGGTGGGGGAGGGGGCACCGCTCTGACATTCATACTGGGCCTTGCAACCTACTAGGGTCAACCCTGCCCACATGTACCATGATAGCCAGCTCCTTCCTAGCATTCTCTTAAATCCTATTTAGCTGACACATGAGGTCTGGTGTCTTTGTTCCAGGCAGGCAAGTTACCTTACAACAATGGCTATTAAAAGCAATCTAATGTTGGCTTGGGAGGAGACCAACAATGCCAACTTCAAGATAAACACAAATGAGATCAACTACTCTCCTTCCCCATTTTGGCATGAGACAAAAATAAAATCAGCCACTGAAAGTAGGAATGAAGCAGCTCCAATCTCACAGTGTATTTATTTTTGTACATTGCTGAGAGCATATACAATAATTTAGCTATGTTTTACAACTAAGATCTAATAATGTATAGCATACACTGAAGAATCCATATCAGCTTCTGAAAGTACCTTCCAATACACACCTGGACTGCTTCAGAAAGGCAATAGCCCGATAACCAATGTCCTTTCTATAAATGGCGCCGGGATAATGGATAGCTGCTGCCCCTTTGTTGGCTTCCTCCAGAGCTAATGTTAGATCGCTCTTAATAGCTGTTACGGTAAGGACTCTTCCACCATTCGTCACCACTTTGCCATCTTTCAGTGCCGTCCCTGCATGGAACACCTGCAGCCCAAACTCCTTGGCCTTAGATAATCCTGTATGGAAATGATGACAGCACACAGCACTCAGAAACGAACGACCAGAGCATTACCCATGGCAGCACTGAGGCCACCAGCATGGAGCAGGGTTTTCTTTCTGGTCCGCTATCTATAGGATCTACAGCACCTCCCAGCCACCAAGCTCTGCTGGAGATTTCTCAGAACGCAACTGGGGAAGCTGCTGATTTTGTTTGGGCATGTAGGATGCATTCTCCAGAGCTGCCAATATTGTACACCAGCAAAATGCATATGGGAAAACCAGAAAAGGGAAGGCATGCACACACTTGGCATCGAGATTTGTTTTACGGTAGGAATACAAGTCTCCTCTTGGCCCCATGTTCCTAAGTCTATTTGTTCTTTTGTTTTTATTATAAAAAAGGCAGTAGAAAGAAAATGAAGTAGTAATCTCTAATGGATGGAACAACTGGAGGTAGTTGGTTCCCTGCCTAGAAGAATCAAACGCAGGGCAATAAAGTGATCTTCTAAGACAATCTAGCTGAGCTGCTTGGGCTCAGATATTGAAAACAATGTAAACGGAGGCTGCATTCCTGATTAGTTGCAGCAACAAACAGAATGGGTAGGGGCAGAAAGTTGTCAAAAAGGTTTGAAGTGCTACAGGTGTATGATGCTTTACAAACATGCACTGGTGTTACAATGCACTTCAATGCAAGCAGCTACATCGGGATGTGTGTCCCATTTAGGCTCTAGGAATAACTTTTCTCCAGAGAGGATAATCACCAATACAACCTAAAGTTTGACATTTCTTATTTAAAGTTCCAAAACAGAAGCAGAAAACTCCTCTATTGCAGCTTAAGATAGTTAACTTGCAAGCATTTATGGAGGATAAATGCCAAATCTTCACAATACAGGCCAAGCTTACCAGTGATCTCTAGGCCTTTGGAATAGTCCCCTGGATAGCCGCCACTGGCCATGACCACTGTCACAGCGGCATAGCTTCTGTGCCACGCCGGCATGGAGCTCGACAGCTTGCCCTCAATGGTCATCTGCATAACCTCATACAAATCACTCTTAAGCAGTGGAAGGATTACCTACAAAACAAGTTTAGATTAACAGGTTAGCAGCATCAAAATATACCAGAACATGTATTAGATAGAGTTTAATGCCTGTTTATGAATACTACCCTATGTAACTGCCATTATTCATTGATTTATAGATATGAATCTTACTTTTGTAAAGTATGACGGTATATAAAATATCTAAATAAATAAGCATGTAAGCAAATTTAAAATTACAATCAGGAAAAAAAAAAAAAAGACTGAAGATATAAACTCAGAAGAGAAACATTAAGTGAACCACAAACAGCAAGTTTTAGGGTGAGGGAATACATAGCTCATGCATATTGGGCCATCTCATCCCTTTCAACACACCCTAGTCCAGGGATGACCAACTCCAGTCCTTGAGAGCCACAAAGAGGCCACATTTTCAGGATATCCACAATGAATATGCATGAGATACATCTGCACATAATGGAGGCAGTGCATGCAAATCTCTTTTTTGCTTACTCATTGGGGATATCCTGAACATCTGGCCTGTTTGTGGCTCTCAAGGCCTGCACTTGACCACCCCTGCTATAGTTTAGTTAGTACGGATAAAATAATGCTCCCTAAAAAAATAACTCCAAATAACCTGTCCCCCATTTTCCTCCCCTTTTTATAGCTATTTTCAAAGTTACACAATATTCTAGGAGCCAGACATGTTTGCTTAAGAGAGATACACAGCGCTGAGAAATAAATGCATTATAAGCAAAATCTAACAATCAGTTGTAACACTTGAACTGTATTCTGTGAAAAACTGACTTTTTTCCTAATTGGTAAAAGAATGGCACATATTAGTTTCTAATTGTGTATATACCACTACATCGAATGTCGCATCTATTTACATTTTGCGAAGAGCCTTCACTCGAGATCCTCCCCTCTCCATTTCTTTCTTTTTCCTGATCTGACATCTCCAATATCCTTTCTTTGTAGGGACTATCCAGGTCAGAGTCACTTCAGGTGCTACCCCATTCCCTCTACAGATTAAGAAAAACAGGACTACGAGTTGCACTGTTGTAAGCATGAAAACCAAGAGTGGTTCAGCCTGTCCCAGACGACCTGGGAGTCATCGTGTAACCCTACTCCTCTGAGCCAATTCCCCATATTTTGTCATACACTGCCCCACTATTCTTTGGCTCACATTTCAACATTAGAATCGGGGGTCACTTCGTGCACCTGTTTCTGCCAATGTACATGCTGAAAGGCGGCTATCAGAAATCTTGCCACCAACAGTTACCGTCAACATATCCTGCCCTGATATATATTCAATATCCAGCACTCTCCCCACCCCAAAAAGCACAGGGCTGCTGCGAAGCACACAGGTGTCCCAAGAATTTCCCTGATTTTAGCTTCCATCTGTGACCAGAGCCATTGAACCAAACAACAAAACCACTGCATGTGGATATCTGACCCCTTCCTCCTCCCATCTGCACCAGCAACATCTGGAAGAGCAGGGGGAAAACTTAACATAAGAACTTGTGCACTAACTCTGCCCTGCGACTGTGTAATGATACTTTATGAGCTGCCCTCCAAATCCGTTTTCAATTTCCCTCAGGCGAATTCAGCCCAAGATCCTCATTCCAAGGATTAATTAAGGAAGTCCGGGGGGGGCACTAATCTTCAAAAGTCTGAACAGTGATAAATAAATTTTGCCACCCTTTTCAGCAAGCGTTACAACTTCAGCTCACTTCTCTTCCATCTCTCCCCTCTAATTTGTGTATACATATATTTCGATTCAACCCTTAGCCCAAATTCAGATTTCAAAGACAAACTATATCCAACCCCTGTCATCCCATTAACTGACCTAGAAATTTTAAGCCCGCATTCCACCAAACCTCCATGAAAAGTAGAATGTAGAAATGCTGGGATAACCCTTCAGCTATGAAATGGAAGACAGCACATCACATGGGGCCCTTTACAGAAAGCCCTCCACTTCTACACCGTACGTGCTGTTATATAATTAGAGCTAAGGGCCTGACTTGCATGTGGAGAAGGGGACATCAGAGGAAGAAGGCAGGTGCACTCCCTCCGCCATGCCAGTCTCCAAACGACACCCAAGATGACACGTAATTCCGACTCAACCGTTGCTTCAGAGAGGCTAGTCAAGTAAGCGGCCACCTCTGTTCAGTTTACTCCTCCATGATGAACGAAGCTTAACCCTAGGCACCTTACCCTGCCACATAAATTGCCAATAAGTTCTGCTGAGAGTAGCAATGAGTGTCACGGGCAAGGTATATGGAACATGCTGAAAGAGATAAATTAACCTAGGCAATATATTAAATTTAAGAATAGTAATTCTCCCAGCCCAAGACACAAATATATGTCTTGCCATTCCTGCAAATTAGCTTGATTTCCTTTTTTTTTTTTTTTTTTTTTTTTACTACCAGTACATAATTTTAAAAAAGGTAATTTTCTAGGGATTTTTTTTATTTTTAAAATAGCATCTCACTCACCTGACACTCTGGATCACCAAATCGACAGTTAAACTCCAAAACCTTAGGACCATCCTTGGTAAGCATCAATCCAGCATATAGCACACCTAAACAAGCAGCAAAAGGTTATATCCTGAAGAGACTGCTAAAGTACCAAGGGTGAGATTTACTAAGTACTTCC
The DNA here is from genome assembly GCF_901001135.1 of Rhinatrema bivittatum. Taxonomy (NCBI): domain Eukaryota; kingdom Metazoa; phylum Chordata; class Amphibia; order Gymnophiona; family Rhinatrematidae; genus Rhinatrema; species Rhinatrema bivittatum. The sequence continues at coordinate 239,038,538 of NC_042619.1, read as the reverse complement.
CCATAGACACAAGAGGGAAAAAAAAACCCAAAACTCCTTGGTAGATCTGCCCCTCCGTGATTCAAATGTGCAGCAGCAGCAGGACGTGGAAAACAGCCCAATAATTTAACAGGCTGCGGTAAAATCAGGCCGTGGAAATCACGTTTTCCAAAGAATCTTGGGCCCGATATTCAAAGTGCGTTCAGTTCTATTTAGCCTGATAAGTGGGACATATGTGGCTAAGTTGTGGCCACTGAATATGCGCCTCTGATCAGCAGCTAATGCTCAGCTGTATAAGCCCCTTATACGGTTAAAAGTTAGACGCACAAAAAGTAGGCATGTACTGGGAGGACCAGGACAGAGCAGACTAGATGTATAGTTTATACAGCCGACTACTGACATTCGGAGTTAGATGTATAAGTATACGTGTGTGGACCCTGTGTGCCACACAAACAATTGCAGAGAGTGTATTGTGGTTAATGTGATTTCCTCCTAAGGGAAGTCCTAGAGTGCAAAAGAGCAGGGAAGATTCCAGCTAGTAAAATGTTAAATCGGTTGGTCCACAGATGGTTTTGAATTTCTTGACAGATTAGTTCAGCCCCTAGGGGCTGCGTTTTGAAAGGGAAATATAACCCTGCTCAGAGCAAGGGCAGGGGTTCCCCCCAGAGTCACCATGTGAAGAGAAGGCAGCCGCTGGGACCCTCTCCAGGGGTTTCAAGGGGAGAAGAGGAGAGAGTCTGGCAAAGATACTCCAGCAGTGTCTCAGGGAGCCTATGTGAAGCAGCTGGAAATTGTATTGGAGAAATTACTTGCCTGATAATTTTGTTTTCCTTATTGTAGCCAGATGGACTCAGGACCAATGGGTATCGTGCTCTCCTGATAGCAGATGGGAGACAGAGTCAGATTTCAAAGCTGACATCACCCTACATATACCCGTGCAGCAAACATAAACCCGTGCAGCGGCCGGTGCCTTTCCTCGGCACCGGCCTCGCCATTAAGACTCCCCTGCTGGGGCTCACGAGGCCCAATCGGGGCCAGAGCCCGCTCGCTCAAAATAGCGGCGAGCCGTGCAGAAGAGACTCCAATCAGCCCTAAATAAAAATAAAAGGAAAAAAAGAAAATCTCTGCGGCTGCCTGAAGCGGAATCGAAGGGAAAGCGGTGAGTGGAACCGAAACCGCGCCCCTGTAGTTGCAGACAGCCAATCAGGGCAAGCTGAGCAGCCCTTTAAATTTGTGAACATCCCCACGGCGTCGCGCGTCCGAAGGGGCGCGGGCTAAGGGGCTTGCCCCTTAGCGCGCCCCTTTGCGAGCTCATTTGCGAGGAGCCAACAAAAGCCCTCTTCGTCATCTCAGACACACTTCCACAATAGTTCACACCATCCATATCCAAACTCAACGGCAACCTTACTGAGCTCATTCAACAGGCAACCTTACTGAGCTCATTCAACAAGCAACCTTACTGAGCTCATTCAACAAGCAACCTTACAGAGCTCATTCAACAAGCAACCATACAGAGCTCATTCAACAATCACCCAGACAGCACTCTCTTTACAATCAACCAAATAGTGCTCATCCAGCAATCAACCATCCAGAGCTCCTTCTAACCAACCTATCTTCAATCAACCTCGGCACACTCCCCCACCTGCCGCCCAGCTACCCTCTGCACCAGCCAACTAACCATCACAATGTCTTCAGCTTTTCCAATCCCAACCCTGCAACACCGCATCATACCTAAAAGAACATCCTATAGACAAGCCCTCCATAGCAACCTAAAATCTCTCACCCCTATTCTGATTGCACCATTCACCCAGCTCTTAGGCCTTACTCTCTTCTCACTCTCACTATTCAATGCACAATCCCTAACAAAAAAATCCCTAATTTTCAATGACTATCTCACCGACGCCAATCCAGATATCTGCGCAGTAACGGAAACATGGCTCAAGCCCTCAGATACAGCTATAATAAACCAGCTACCTACACAGACCTATGACTTCTTCTCACTCCCTAGACTGAAAAAAAGAGGAGGGGGGACTCCTTCTGGCTACCAAAAAAAGCCTCAACTTCACCCAACAACCATTTACCTCCAACTCAAAACTGGAAGTCGGCTTCTTTACTTCACAACATCTACAAATCCTTCTTGTCTACGCCCCTCCGGGACTGCTGGAATCTGATGTCTCTCCCATCCTTGAAATCACCACTACGCTCCTCAACCTGGATTCTCCAGCAATCATCCTAGGAGACTTCAATATGCACATAGACAATCCCTCACCATCGAATAGCTGTGTAACCCTCCTCACAGCTCTCTCAGCAATGGGATTCCAACAACTGGTCAACAAACCCACTCACAAAGTGGGTCACACTCTGGACCTGATCTTCGTCAACAAAGGCATTACGACGTCATCCATTCTGAAGAGTATGAAGGTTCCATGGTCAGACCACACCCTCATTTCTACATCTCTCGCACTGAAAGAATCCATCTCTCCCAATATCCCTTCACCCTCCTTCCACTACAGGAAACGATGCACCACGGAAGACCTCAACAACCAGCTGGATTCACAGCTCCCTCTATTAGACCTCACCGACCCAAACTCTGCCATTCACTCCTGGAACAATATAACAGAAAACATAGCTAACAAGCTCTGCCCGACAACCTCTAAAAAATCTCACACTAATGCCTCCAACAGACAACCTTGGTTCACCAATGAACTTAGAAAACTAAAACAAAGTTTAAGAAAGAAAGAAGCGATATGGCGTAAAACCCCTTGTGACAGTACCATCTCTTCATACAAAGCCACTCTACACCATTACAAATCACTCACCTCTAAATCAAAAAAAGATTACTACGCTTCTAAGATCCACAACCTGGTCTTAGACGCCAAAGCCCTCTTCGCGTATGTCTCCAGCCTCACTCACACCATTCCCCAAGAAATCCCCAATAACCTAGCACAATCCAAAGCCGAAGAACTCGCTCTGTTTTTTCAAAACAAAATTACCAATCTCCTAACCCAACTGCCTACCAATTCCACCACCCTCCCAACATATCAGCACCCTCCCTACAAAAACATCAGCCTAAACATCTTTGAACCCGTCTCCTCCTCTGAGATACAAGCCATCATGAAAAAAATGAAACCTACTTCTCATCCTGCGGACCACATACCCACCAAACTACTTCTATCTATCCCAGACACCATAGCCTCATCATTGACAGACATCATCAACTGCTCTCTCGCCCAAGGAACCTTCCCAGACGATCTTAAAATGGCTTCAATCACTCCTCTCCTAAAGAAACCTAACCTTGACCCGAAGGACCCCAACAACTTCCGTCCCATAGCTAACCTCCCTTTCATCGCTAAGATCATGGAAAAACTAGTGAACACTCAACTATCAGACTTCATTGAAGACAACAATATTCTCTGCGCTCCACAACACGGATTCCGTAAAAACCGAGGTACAGAATCCCTCCTCACCTCTCTGACAGACTATATCATAATGGGCCTCGACAAAGGTCAATCATTCCTACTAATCCTGTTAGACCTATCCGCAGCATTCGACACGGTCAATCACGCCATCCTCCTAAACCAACTATCGTCCATAGGAATCAGCGGCACCGTACTATCATGGTTCAAAACCTCTCTCAACAACAGAGGTTACAAAGTTAAACTACAAAACAAGGAATCTTCAAGATTTGACTCTACCATAGGAGTCCCACAAAGGTCATCACTATCCCCAACTCTCTTCAATATTTACCTTCTTCCTCTTTGCCATCTTCTCACCAACCTCAACCTAAAGTATTTTCTATACGCAGATGATATTCAAATTATCATCCCCATCAAGGACACATACTCTAAAACTCTTGAATACTGGGAATCGTGCCATCAAAAAATCAAACAATTACTCAACAACCTAAACCTCATCCTAAATTCCTCCAAGACTGAAATCCTACTCATCTCGCCTGAGAATAGCATTCCTAACAATAATCTTCCTACCAACCTACCCACCACACAAGTTAGAGACTTAGGAGTGATCATAGACAACCGGCTGAACTTCAAGGCTCACATCAACAAAACAACCAAAGACTGTTTCTTCAAACTCCAGGTACTAAAAAGAATTAGACCCCCTTTTCCATGCTCACGACTTCAGAACGATCATCCAAGCAATCATTTTCTCGAAACTAGATTATTGCAATTCTCTATTGCTAGGTCTTCCTTCATCCTACTCCAAACCGTTGCAGATGGTTCAAAACTCAGCAGCCAGACTACTGACAGGCGCCAGGAGAAGAGATCATATATCGCCCATACTGAAAGAGCTTCACTGGCTACCCGTACACTTCCGAATCTTGTACAAAGCCATATCCATCATATACAAAACAATACATCAACTCACCACCCTTGATCTGCAAATCCCTATCCAAATTTACAACTCGTCAAGACCAACCAGAGACGCTTACAGAGGCTCACTCCTAGCACCCCCTGCGAAAACGACCAGACACGCTACCCTAAGAGATCGTGCCACTTCCACAGCTGGTCCCCTCATTTGGAACTCCATTCCTTCAGATCTCAGACAGGAGCCCTGCCTCCTAACTTTTAGAAACAAACTTAAGACTTGGCTTTTCAAGCAAGCGTTCCCGGACACAATCTAACGACCCCACTATCACCTCCTCAAAACTATCAGCCTTCAACCATGCATTGTATATTGTTTAACCGCTACTATTCTATCCTTTCTCTTCCTCCTTCTCCCAGTTCTGCTACCCCTGTTATATGTAACTGCACCTTCTGACACACAGTTCCAGTTTGATGTATATACTGCACCCCTGTTTTATGTAAACCAGCAAGATATGTTGTCATGATTGCCGGTATATAAAAACCTTAAATAAATAAATAAACTTAGCTCTTCAGTATGGATATATGGTGCTTAATATTTGATTAAACTTTATCTGGTTCAACTGAGCATGCATGCATATATACAATTTTGTTTCTCTTTTTTTTTTTTTTTTTTTTTAAACTGGAGACCGCCAGTGCACTCAAACAATAAACACTGACACCAGACAACTATGGGTGTCTTGAACTAGGGATAGGCCTTGGCTTACCCGTATTTGCTTAGTCTCGAGATTCATTATCAGAGGTTCTCCTTTTCCGGAGCAGCCGTGGGTGGGATGCTGAGTCCATCTGTCTACACTAAGGAAAATGAAATTAGCAGGTAAGTAATTTCTCCAATTCCTAGCGTGTAGCCAGATGGACTCAGGACCAATGGGATGTACAAAAGTTACTCCTGCACAGGGTGGGAGGCTGCCCGTGGCCCACTTAGTACTGCCCTTGCAAAGGCTGTATCCTCCCTGGCCTGAACATCCAGGCGGTAGAACTTGGAGAAGGTGTGTAGGGAGGACCACGTCACCGCCCGACAGATCTCGGCTGGCGACAGCAGCTTGTTTTCAGCCCAGGAAACTGCCTGGGCCCTTGTAGAATGAGCCTTGACTTGTAAAGGTAATGGCTTTCCTGCCTCTATGTAGGCAGCCTCGATTACTTCTTTGATCCAGCGGGCTATGGTCGCCCGCGATGCCGCTTCCCCTTGTTTCTTCCCGCTGTGAAGAACGAACAGATCTGTTTTGCGCAAGGGTTCCGATCTTTTCAAGTATTGGACTAGGATTCTGCTGACATTCAGGTGGCGAAGGAGGCGTGAGTCTTCCGAATCCTTGTGTTGATCTGGAGATGGTAAAGATATGGTTTGGTTCATGTGGAACTGGGAAACCACTTTCGGTAGGAAGGATGGTACAGTACGCAGCTGTATGGTGCCCGGGGTGAACCTGAGGAACGGTTCCTGGCAGGATAGCGATTGAAGTTCGGAGATGCGCTGAGCTGAACATATTGCGACCAAGAATGCCGTCTTTAAGGTCAGGAGACGTAGTGACAGACCACGTATTGGTCTGAAGGACTCCCCTGCTACGAAGTCCAGTACTAGGTTGAGGTTCCATAGAGGCACTGGCCACTTTAGGGGTGGTCGGAGTTGCTTAACCCCTTTCAGGAAGAGACATACATCTGGATGAGTTGATAGTTTGGTACCGTCCACATCGGATCTGAAGCAGGCCACTGCTGCGACTTGGACCTTGAGGGAGTTGAGAGACAACCCCTTCTTCATGTCGTCCTGCAGGAATTCCAGGATCATGGGAATCTTGGCTATCCGCAGGGGGAGACTGCGGTCTTCACACCAGGCTTCAAATACTCTCCAGATTCGTATGTAAGACAAAGATGTGGAGAACTTGCGAGCCCGGAGCAGGGTGTCAATCACGGCTTTCGAGTAGCCGCGCTTCTTCAGGCTAGTCCTTTCAAGAGAGAATAGAGACGGATCTTCATGCAAGATTGGTCCCTGCTGAAGAAGGTCCCAGTGTGAAGGTAGATGCAGAGGGCCCCCGCAAATAGTCTTCGCATGTCCACGTACCATGGCTGCCTTGGCCAGTCTGGGGTGACTAGTAGGACTAGCCCCCTGTGGTGTTCTCTCTTGTGGATGATCCTGCCCAGTAGTGGCCAGGTGGGAAGGAGTATAGGAGGTCTTCTTCTAGCCAGTTTTGGACGAGAGCGTTGATTCCCTGGGACTATGGTTCTCGTCTGCCAGAGGATATGGTTAGTGCAGTTAGTGTAGCTGGGTTCAAAAAAGGTTTGGATAAGTTCTTGGAAGAGAAGTCCATTAACTGCTATTAATCAAGTTTACTTAGGGAATAGCCACTGCTATTAATTGCATCAGTGCATCAGTAGAATGGGATCTTCTAGGTGTTTGGGTAATTGCCAGGTTCTTGTGGCCTGGTTTGGCCTCTGTTGGAAACAGGATGCTGGGCTTGATGGACCCTTGGTCTGACCCAGCATGGCAATTTCTTATGTTCTTATGTTCTTAAGAACCGGGGGTCTTGGTCTTTGAGGCGGGTTGCCAGTAGATCCATGACTGGGATACCTCAGTGATTTACTATCAGCTGGAAGGCCGTGTCCGCCAGCAACCATTCCCCCGGGTCTAGGCTCTCCCTGCTGAGATAGTCCGCTGAGACCTTGTCTTTTCCTGCAATGTGGGAGGCCGAAATCCCTTGTAGGTTTATTTCCGCCCATGCCATGAGGGGGTCTATATCCAAAGACACCTGCTGGCTCTTGGTTCCTCCCTTGTGGTTGATGTAGGCCATGGTTGTCACGTTGTCAGACATGACTTTGACTCGTCCCAGAGTCTGTGGCTGAATTGTAGGCAGGCTAGTCTGACAGCTCAAGCTTCCAGGCGGTTTATGTTCCATCCCGCCTCTTACTTGTTCCATTGTCCCTGGGCCATCAATTCCTGACAGTGGGCTCCCCACCCTCGCAGGCTCGCATCTGTGGTGAGCAAGATGCAGTTCGGTGGAGATAGGTTTACTCCTCTGCTTAGGTGGTCTTCCTGTAGCCACCATTGGAGCTGGTCCCAAACCTCTGCTGGTAGCTAAAAATAAATTGTGTAGTTCTGGGACGTTGGGTTCCATCGTGACAAAAGGGAACGCTGTAGCAGTCGCATGTAGGCCCTTGCCCACGGAATGACTTCCAGAGTTGATGTCATGAGGCAGAGGACTTGAAAGTAGTCCCATACCTTGGGACGAGCACTGGTCAGTTTTTGCAATTGATCCATCAGTTTCCTTCTCTTTGGAGGGGGAAGGAAGACCTTGTTCAGTTTGGTGTCGAACCAGACTCCCAGGTACTCCAGTGACTGGGAGGGCTGTAAGCAGCGCTTGGCTGTGTTCATGACCCACCCGAGCTCCTGCAGCAGCTTCTTGACTCTGGTGGTCGCCTGTCAACTCTCCTCCAGAGACCTGCCCTGATCAGCCAATCATCCAAGTAAGGATGTACCAGGATGCCTTCTTTCCTCAGTGTTGCTGCCACTATCTTGGTGAAAGTTCTGGAGGTGGTAGCTAGCCCAAAGGGTAGCGCCTGGAACTGGTAATGATGACCCAGTATCGCAAAACGTAGGAAGTGCTGGTGGTCCCGATGGACTGGGATGTGAAGGCAAGCTTCGGAAAGGTCCAGAGAGGTTAAGAATTCTCCTGGTTGTACTGCCATTATAACCGAGCATAGGGTTTCCATGCAGAAGTGTGGTACCCTCAGGAAACGGTTGATGGCCTTGAGGTCCAGGATGGGCCGGAATGCCCCTTCTTTCTTGGGGATGATAAAATAGATGGAATAGTGGCCAGTATTTTGTTGGGTCGTGCGCACCGGGGCTATTGCCTTCAGGCTGAGTAATCTTGCTAGTGTGGTTTCCGCTGCCAGTCTCTTGGGAGTAGGAGTGGCAGGGTGATCTCATAAATTTGTCTCGAGGGATACTGTAGGAATTCCAGAGAGTACCCTTCTCGAATGTTAGGACCCATTTGTCCGATGTGATCTCGACCCATCTTTGGTAGAAGAGGGCAAGTCTGCCCCCTATTTCTTCTTCTTCCTGTGGATGGGTCTACATTTTCTCATTGTGGGGTACGGCCGGAGCCTGCCCCTGGGCCTGCTCCCCGCTTGGTGTGTGTTGCGAAAGGACTGAGACCTTCCTGAGGGGCAAGGTGCTTGGGACTGTGTGTTCTTGTAAGGTCTAAAACGCTGCGATCCTCTGCCCTTGGGTCTTCTGGGGGAGGGACACCGAATTCTTTTGTTCCTATCTTCTGGTAGCCGGGGTACTGAAGATTCACCCCATTTGTAGGCTAACTTCTCCAATTCGCTTTCTAGTAAGAGAGATCCTTTAAAGGGCATTCTTGTGAGATTCGCTTTGGATGTTGCGTCAGCCGACCAATTACAGCGCCATAGTTGTCTTCTGGCTGCCACTGCCGAGGCGACATTCCTGGCTGAGGAGCGCATAAGATCTGAGGTAGCATCAGTGAGGAACGAGATCACAGGCTCCATCGATTCTCCGGACATAGTTGCGTCTCTAGAAAGGAGCAAACAGGAATGTGCCACCAACGCGCAGCAGGAAGCAATCTGCAGTGTCATTGCTGATACGTCCAAAGACTGCTTAAGGATGGATTCCAGTCATCTGTCCTGGGTATCCTTCAGTGCCGCTCCTCCCTCAACGGGGATTGTTGTGCATTTTGAGACTGCACAGACCATAGCATTCACTTTTGGGAAATGTAGGCATTCCTTGGCCGTGGGTTCCAAAGGGTATAGGGCTTCTAGGGCCCGCTTCCCTTTGAAGCTGGCCTCTGGGGCATTCCATTCCAGGTCAATCAGTTTCTGGATGGCCTCCAACATAGGAAAGTAGCATGAGGCCTTACGGAGGGAAACCAAGCTGAGGTTCTTCTTTGGTTCCGCTATAAGGTCAGTGCCTGGAATACCCAGCGTCTTCAGAGTCTGGGATACGAGGGCTGGTAATTCTTCCTTGTGGAAGGAAGGATCTAAGCATGGTTTGGTATGGTTCCATCCCTGGGGGAATTTCTCCTTCTTCCAGGGAGTCAGTCTCGTCATCTGAAGTGTCTGGATCCGTATTAGGGAGGTTCTTTGTTAGGAGAGGCATGTCTCGGAGCCCGGGAGGTGCCGGGGAGGTCCTGTGCCTCTGGCAGGGGTGTAGTCTGGTGCACTGCAGGGGCTGGTTGTGCCTGGACAAAGGTTTGCAGCCCTTTAAAAAATTCCACCCAGGAGAAGATCCCTGGATCCATGTTGATCCCAGGAGTGGTTGTAGTAGAAGCCCCAGAGGTACCTTCCTGTGGGGGCACAAGGTTGGAGATACATAGGTCCGGGGTACAATCATCAGTGGTTCCGGATCCCTCTCCTGGCTGGAGGGGGCCTTTTCACACTGCTGGCATAGCAAGGAATCCAATTCAGGTTGCGCGGCTCTTAAGTGGCAGGCTGGGCAGAGTGTGTCCCTTGGCCTTCTTGGATGGCGGTGCCATTGTTTGTGCGCGTGGAGAGCCTCAAGCTCGGCTGTGCGTGTAGGTATGCGCACTGATGCGCTTAGTTGTGCGCGCCGGGTGCGCCAAGGTTATGTGCATGGATTACGGACTTTGTGTGCCCGATTCCGATGTGTGCGCCGCTGTTCACACAGCTCTGCGTGTACCTCTATAGATGTGTTCAAGTTAGGCCTGCTCCGTGCTTACCACCGGTCGGGGGGGGGGGGGGGGGGGGGAATGGCACCGACGACACCAATGGCAAGATGGCGCCCCCCCTGAGGGTCTCCATGTGTGTGGACCCTTGCACTGAATCGGTGCCTAGCCCAGCTCGGGCTGCTCAACTCGATCAGTGCCCTTTAAATCTTGCCAGGAGGAAGATTGGTACGTCTATTCGAGCCTAGGAGACTGGAGACTTAAATGTAAAGGTTTCTACCTTACCTGGTGTCTGTTCTTACCGGTCGCGTGCCGGGCAGTCTCCAGCTTTGGGGGGAGAGGGAAATACCTTCACCACCGCGCTCGAATCTGCACCTGCTGCCTTTCAGCCACCCTGAGGGCTAAGTTCACAACGGGAACCGGCTGCCGGACCAAGGCTCACCTCTGAGGGATATCAAAAATCACCTCAGGAGGTCTCGACTGTGGGAGGGACCGTTAGGTTTCACTGCAGGAGAAGTGGGGCTCTCTTCTTGAAGGTAAAATTTTCTCTCTTTCTTGTTGTAAACGTTACACTATAGTGTCCGCATCTGCTATGGAGACGGAGAAATACTGAAGAGCTAAGCATGCTGCACGGGTATATGTAGGCTGACATCAGCTTTGAAATCTGACTCCGTCTCCCATCTGCTATCAGGAGAGCACTATACCCATTGGTACTGAGTCCATCTGGCTACACGCTAGTACTGGAAAGGAAAGGAACTGTGAAGGGACCAGATGGGACTAGAAAAGGAAAAACCTGTGCCCGGCTGGATCCTTGAAACAGGGATGAAAGTCTCCCGTTTCTTCCTGCAACAAGGGGAAGTGATTCGCTTGCAAGTGTCTGAGATCTAACGCGAGTACACTGAGATTTGCTGGGTTTGAGAAGAGAAGTTAAACAGTGTGGCCCAGTACTGGCTGCTGTATACAGACCTTAACATAAAGCTGTTTGAGGCTGTCTGGGAGAGAAAAATCTTACTGGATTTGGTTTGAAGCTGAAATCTGTACTCTTTTCTACAGTAACTGAATATGCTTTAATAAACTCTTCTTTTTGGAGCACAATTCTGGATGTGGAAGGTGTTTTTTTTTTTTTTTTTTTTTTTTTTTTTTTTTTTTTAAGTGCCTCGTGTGTGTGTGGGTCCTGCATTCAGTTTGGCCTTGCAGTTTAGCTGCCCCCAAGCCCACGACCCACCTGAGATTTATTTCCTCACTTTGGGAGAGTTACCCCAGGCTCCCCAAAGCAGAGAAGGTGATCCCCTATAGTCAGGGGGTTACACATGTAAATTTAAACACCCCTTAGAGCAGGTCTAAATTTAGCCGGGTAGACATATATTCAGTGGCTTCATCATGCCACTAAATATACATAAAAACTTAGCTGGATTAGTTCAAACCAGCTAACTCACTTACACAGCCAGCTTTGAAAATCTACTCCATTATACCTTTCTTTAGCAATTTTTTCTTATTGTCAAGTAGACTACAATTTTCCTCCTCTTCGAACACCTCCTCCCCCTGGCCCAGAGCTGAAGTAGAAGCCTCCAGCACTATGTACTGCTAGTAAAGGTCAGACCCAAGTGAACTGTTGTTACCAAGCAAGCCTAGGACTCAGCAACACATGTGAAAGTCACAGTTCTAAAAACCTTATCCGGGATGTACAAAATTATATCCACATTCGCTAGCTGTCATTTTAGGGATTATTTATCGCTAGGACACCACTTAGCATTTGTAAGTCCCCTTTTAGATGATCTAAAAGGGGACTTATATATATATATATTTCTCTTTAATAGGCTTTACCCAGGAAGCAATGCCAAGCACCAGGCGTGCATACTCACCCACATAGGGGGCTCCTTCACATCTCATCCCATCGACCGTTTTCTGCAGAACAGTATCTTGGATTTGCTGCATCAAGTTTTCAGAAACCTAATTAAAAGTTGTCAAGGCAGACTTAAGAAGGGGCTCTGTTCAATGTTGCACAGCACCGTTTTTCCAGGAGACGGTAGATGCCTGTAGCACTATGCTGGCATCCATCCCTCCTCCATTCACTGTGGCAGCACCACCACTCACAAAGCAGCATGGGAAGAGTGAAAAATATAAGAAAATGCTAGCAATGACAGCAGACTCTGTATTGAGGATAACATCTAAAATATTACACCATACCACATTCTCATCAGCAGGTAGCTGAATAGAGTGGCAGCCTAGTGGTTAGAGCAGTGGGCTACAAACCAGGGAAGCCAGAGTTCAAATCCCACTGCTGCTCCTTGTGACCTTCCATTGCCTCAGGTCCAAACTTGGGGACTGGGAAACACCTACAGTATCTGAATGTAATCCACTTTAAAGTGGCTGAAGGGAGGAATATAAAAGAAATAAAAGCACAAATGAAACCCAAACTCCCTGATATTAAAATCCATTTCACAATGGAGGGTGAGTAGAAGATGGGGCTGCCTCTAGGGCAGGGCTTCTCTATGCTGGCTTTGTTTTCAGGGTGTCCACAATGAATAGGCAGCATGTATTTCCTTATACTTGCTTCAAGATCCCAGTTATTGGAGAAATTACTTACCTGATAATTTCAGATGGACTCAGGACCAGTGGGTTATGTTCCCCTGCCAGCAGATGGAGACTGAGCAAGCTAACATCACAGTATACATAACCCTGCAGTGACCCCAGCCTGCCAGCATTCTCTTCAAAAGCAACTGCGGACAGACTAGCAAAAACGTGATTAAAAAACAGGTAACCAGAACTGTATTCAGCCAACCATAAACACTGAACTCGCATACGATTCTAGGTACCCCAAGCTAGGGACTGGATGAATGCTTACCAGTAATCCCTTGGGACCCAGAGCCCCACAGGAGGACTATTGACACTCTAATGCGGCAGCCGAGGGCGGGAAGCTGAGTCCATCTGTCTATATTAAGGAAAACGAAATTATCAGATAAGTAGTTTCTCTATTTCCCAGCATGTAGACAGATGGACTCAGGACCAGTGAGATGTACCAAAGCTACTCTTAAACAGAGTGGGAGGTTGCCCACAGTAGAGTCAACACTGCACGTGCTAAGGCTGCATCCTCCCCGGCCTGCAAATCCAAATGATAAAACCTGGAAAAAGTGTGTAAGGAGGACCACAACGCAGCTCAGCAGATATCGACTGGAGACAACAGACTAACCCCTGCCCATGACACTGCCTGAGCCCTAGTGGAATGAGCCCTAACCTGAGTAGGCAATGGCTTTCCAGCATCCACATATGTGGCCGTGACCACCTCCTTAATCCAACGAGCTATGGTAGCCCTTGAATCCGGAGTGTCCTGCTTATTCTCACCATGGAGGACAAACAGGTGATCCGTCTTTCGAAAAGACTCAGAGACCTCCAGATACCACAGGACAAGACACTTAACATCCAAGAAGCAAAAAAGACAAAACTGCATCACATCCCTGACCTTATCCAGGGATGGCAAGAGATGGACTGATTCAAATGAAAGTCCGAGACTACCCTGGGCAAGAACGATGAAACAGTAAGCAGCTGTAATACCCCCTGAGTCACCTGAAGGAACGGCTCCCGGCAAGATAATGCCTGCAGCTCAGAAATAGGATGCGCAGAACATATAGCTACCAGGAACACAGTCTTCAAGGTCAACAACCATAAGGAAAGACTGGGCAGTATTCAGAATGTAGGGCCCACCAAAAAGTCCAGCACCAAATTAACACTCCACAATAGAACCGGTAATCTCAAGGGAAGCCTAAGGTGCTTCACACCCTTTAAAAAACAGGTCACATCAGGATGAGATGACAAGGAAACACCATTCACCAGGCCTTTGAAACAGGCAAGAGCTGCAGCCTATACCTTCAAGGAATTAAGGGCGAAGCCTTTATTCAATCCATCCTGCAAAAAATACAGAATGAAAGGGATCTTAACCGAATGAGGAAGAAAACCCCGCTCCTCACACCAGGCCTCAAAACCTCCCCAAGCCCACACATAAGCCAAGGAAATGGAGAACTTGTGAATGCAGAGTAAAATGGCAATCACTGCAGAGGGATAGCCATGCTTTAACAAGCGACCCCTTTCAAAGGCTAAACCGCAAGACAGAATGGAGTTGGATCCTCGTGAAGAACTGGTCCCTGCTGAAGCAGATCCATGTGTGACGGAAGATGAAGGGGGGCCTCCATCAGCAGTCACTGCAAATCTGCATACCATGGATGCTTGGGCCAGTCTGGCACCACCAGGAGTACTAGCCCCCTGTGGCCTTCAATCTTGTGAATTATCCTGCCCAGCAAGGGCCACAGAGGAAAGGAATAAGGCAATTTGTCTTCCAGCCAGATCTGTATGAGAGCGTCTATTTCCAGGGACCACGGATCTCTCCTTCGACTATAGAAGCGAGGTACCTTTGCATTTCAAGAAGTCGCCAGCAGGTCTAAGAATGGAAGGTCCCAGCAATCCACGATCAGCTGAAACACCTGAGCTGACAATACCCACTCTCCTGGGTCCAGACTCTCCCTGCTGAGAAGGTCCACTCTCTTACGTTGTCTTTTCCTGCAATGTGAAAGGCCGAGATAATCTGCAGATGACCTTCCACCCATTCTATCAGCTGGTCTATTTTCTGCGACATTTGCTGGTTCTTGGTTCCTCCCTGGCAATCACATTGTCAGACATCACGAGAATTGCTTGATTCCTCAGCCTATGGCTGAACTGCAAGCATACCAGCCGTACTACCCGGGCCTCCAGGGGATTGATGTACCAGCGGGACTCTTCAGCATTCCAGTGCCCCTGGGCCATTATCTGCAGACAATGAGCCCCCAACCGTGGAGACTCACATCTGGAAAGGACAAAGGAACTCCCTTTCTCAGATGATACTCCTGCAACCACCACTGGAGGCAGGAGCAGATTTCCATTGATAAGTGGAGCTGAACCGCATAAACATGAGGCTGCGGGTTCCAACAAGATAGCAGAGAGTGCTGAAGAGGATGCATATGCACCCTTGCCCACAGCATCACTTCCAGGCTAGCTGCTATCAAACTGAGTACCTGTAGTTAGGACCAACTGACGCACTTGAGACATCAATCTCTGGATCCGAACTTCCGGTAGGGAAACTCTGTCCTGTGTCAAACCGGACTCCCAGATACTCCAATGACTGGGATGTTTGAAGATTGCTCTTGGTCAGGTTCACCACCTACCGGGTTCCTGCAATAAGATCATCCTGTGTGTCACCAGGTTGCTCTCTTCCTGAGACTTTGTTCGAATCAGCCAGTCATCCAAATACGGGTGCACCAGGATTCCTTCTTTTTGCAAGGCCACCGCTACTACCACCATAATCTTGGAAAATGTTCCGGGAGCGGTGGTGAGACCAAAAGCAGTGCCTGAAACTGATAAAGGCGACCCCAACACAACAAAGCGTAGAAAGCGTTGGTGTTCCAATTGGATGGTAATATGAAAGTAAGCCTCTGACAGATCCAAGGGGATCAGAAATCCCCTCGACTGCACCACCATTATTACAGAGCGTAAGGTTTCCATCAGAAAATGAGTCGCCTTCAAGTGATGGTTGACCCTCTTGAGATCCAAGATGGGACGAAAGGAGCCCTCCTTCTTGGGCACAATAAAATAAATGGAATATCACCCCGTACTTTCTTGCAACATGGGCACCGGAACCACAGCCTTCAATCTGAGTCTTTGAAATGTGAACTCCACTGCCTGCTTCTTCTGCGGGGAGTGGCAAAGGGACACCATGAACACGTCCAGAGAAATACTGTGAAATTCCAGTGCATACCCTCCAGGACCCACTGGTCCAACGTGAATATGACCCAATTCCGATAAAAGAGAGACATCTCCCTATTTCCTGTTCTGGAAGGTGGGTCAGTGAACTTTCATTGGGAAGCTCGGGAAGGTCCACTACCTAAGCCCGCTCCTCTCTTGGGCTGCTGGGGATGAAAGGACAGAGACCTACTGAAAGGCCAAGTCTGCTGAAAGGTCATCCCTCAGTAGGGTCTAAAATCACCCCTGCATACCAAAGAGTCACTGTAACTGTTTCTTACCTTCCGGCGTAGAAAGCGTGCCCAAAACCCAAGCACACAACGTATGCGCAAGGCCGACACACTGATGGCCTATAGAGGGCAGCAGAACATGCACAAGAGTGCGCAAAATCGGTCGCCGCGGCCTACCACACGACGTGCAAGAAAAAAGCCTAAGTGCGGGGCCTAGCCCAAAGTGGGCCGCTCAACCCGCCAGGTTGCCCAGTTCCCCAACCCTAATGAGAGCAGGAATGAACATCAGCACAGCACACAGACAATGGAGACTGGAGGAAGTCCTGAAACCCCTCTAACTGTTTCTGATTCAGGAAAAATTGTTTGTTTGTTTTTTTAAACTTTACCTGAGCTTAATACTTACTGGCTGTGTACAAAGTCTGTCTCTGGCTGCCGGGGGAGAGGGCATCTGCCATCACCGCCGCCTTCAGCCTCCTGCACCCGCTGCCTTCAGGTGAGCTAGCAGCTAAGTCCACGCCGGGAAACCCAGCTACCAGACCAAGGTACATCTCTGAAGGACCATGGAAAACATTTCATGAATTCTCAACTAGGGGAAGGACCTTTAGGTATCACTGCAGGATTGCGAGGCTCTCTTTTCCTGAATTTTGAATTTCAAATTTCTCCTTTCAAAAAGCTGAAAGCAATCCCCATAGGGAGATGCATGTCCACCATCTTCTGGAGACAGAGAATACTGGCAGGCTGGGTCACTGCAGGGTTATGTATACTGTGACGTCAGCTTGCTCCATCTCCATCTGCTGGCAGGGGAGCATAAACCCAATGGTCTTGAGTCCATCTGTCTACACGCTAGGAAATTTCATATTCTGGACCCAAAAGCTAGACCTGCTTCTGTTGATCAAGGACCAGAAATGACACCCTAGAGCGGTGGCTCACAATACTTAAACCCTATCGCCTCCTGGACAATCCCAGCCCCATGCATCCTGAGGCAGGTGAAAGGGGCTTCCTCCCAGGATCTAGCATGGAAGCAAGCTGTACTGGCCAGTCAACATAAGCAAACAGACTGTTTTCAGCCCCAGCACACACCTACCTGAGGAGCAGGGCAATAGGCTCCCATTCCTCCTGTGTTAGGCCCCTGGTCTCCATCCATCAGTCGTTTATGATCCTGGGCTGGGGGCATCGGGGCAACAGTGATACCATCAGTGAAACACAAGCACTGCACAGAAACACAAACAGATCAGACTTATGTTGCATGGCTAAAAACCTGACAAGTTACAGCACATGGAAAAAAGTCACCAGTTCTCTTCTCAGTGCTTGTAGACAGAAGAGGAATCCACTACCAAGGCTTACAGTTAATTTCAAAGTGGCTGGTTGAGTTAAAAAAAACAAAACAAAAACACAACCCCCCCCCCCCCCAAAACATAAACCTAATCTTCTCAGGAATAAAATAAAATTAATGCCATCTTAAAAATCATTAAGTGACATCTGAATTACATAAATTGTTTCTGCCAGCTTCAGATACTTCAGTTTCTTTCACATTTTTAGTTCCTGAAAAAATATTCAGGCTTAAAAATTCCTGAAAGTTTCTCCTTCACAACCCCTTGCACATCCCAATTGGAGTGTGCATAACAGATACACAAATTATCTGGTTAAAAAAAAAAGAAACATAAAATGTATTAGAACCCCCCCCCCCCAAATGATTAGAATACCGCCACAAGGGGAAGTAAGAGACATGCAAGTTACCTCACTACACCTCCATCACTACCTTGAAAGAATGTTACCTAATGTTAAGAGAGAGTGAAAATTTATGCTCCAACAGGGGTACATACAGAAACCTCTTCTCCCTCCAGCAGCTCTTCAACAACTATGGTCTCTCCCGCCGCTCCAAACGCTTTGTTCTGCATAAGAGACAAACAGGTTAGAAGCCATTCTGACAGGACACCACTCTGCCTGTCTCTTGTGAAGGAAGCCTGGCAACGCGATTGCTGGTTCAGGCATGGAGTTTAAAACCCTAATTGCCCACTATTCTTCTGAAATTAAACTTACTCCAAAAATGTTCGCTTTTGAATGCATTAGTAGCCTTTACTTTTTTTTTTTTTTGGTAAAATTTCCCACATGGCATTTTGTCAAAAATAAAAATGAAAAGTAGAATGGAAACACCCTCACCCCTTACAAAGTAAACATTTTAAATTTAAATACAAAAGCACAGGCCAGATCTCAGATACCTTGCAGAGCAAGCTGCAAACATGAAGTTCTTAGATTATAGGAGATCTCCTGATGCAATGTCCATGACATACAAGCAGCAGACACTCACCTGCATGATCTCTTGCACAGCTTTGCAGGCCTCACTTTTATCGGTGGCAACAATGACTCCTTTCCCAGCAGCAAGGCCGCTGGCCTTCACAACCAGAGCTGGAAAGTCTGCACTGTGGAGAGACCAAAACGTATACAAGCAAACCTATCCTTGCACGGCCTGTGAAGAACCCGAACGTGTCCCAAGAGAGATGGTAGCATTGAAGGATCATTTCTGGGAGTCGCACAACTGGTGTTATGGTGACGTAACCAAAAATGCTTTACAGGGAGCCATGTGAAAAAATGTTACAACCGTCACCAACAGAGAAAATATCGTGTCTAATTTTTCACTTGCTTCAAACATATAATTAAAATGCAGATGCTTAAGGGCATACAATTGTTGTAGTAAATTCTCCCTCCCCCAACAACTGCTTCGATGTAAAGGAACAAAAAGGATAGTAATAAATCCAGATTGACTTGCGTAGAGTGGACTAATACCCAGGGCTCTGTAGTGGAATCCCTATTCATCATGATGCTTTATAGGTTTGCACAGACATAACTGCAAGTTTTACAGAGCCACAGTGGCAGTGATGGGAGTAAGCACTCCAGAAGACCCTGGAGAGCTGCAAAGTGATTTAGGTAACCCAGAAAAATGAGCCAGTATACAGAAAAAAAAATGCATTTGAGTGGAGCCTTGCCAGGTCATACATTTGGGGAAACAAAAGTTGATAGAACTTCTAGGGGGATGTCTCTGGGTCATATGAATCTGGAAAGGCTTGAGGAATAATGAGACAACAGCACACAAACTAAAATGTGAGAAGAGTCAACTGACAAGGTATCAAGATTCCTCATGTGCATAATAAGGGCAATTGGCAATAGGGAAAATATACTATTCAGTATGCCACCAATGAAACAGTTCAAAGGAGGAACAAACCTGCTTAAGAAGGGGGGAAGAGAATATTTATTTCCAGAGAGACCAGTAAGATGTACCCAATAAGGAAAATGAGAAGCTAAAGTGAGTGATAGCACCACAAAATACTTGAGGGGACCTGACAGATCTATGTGAGGACAAGTCAAGACTTCAGGATGTACACAGCATGGAGTACATCAAGGCAAATAGAAGTCCATAGTGAGCCAGCAAACAGCAAAGTCATCTGGATAACGTCAGCCAAATATCCAGCAGAACTTAGCAGCCCACTCCCCAATCCAACTAAACACCCAAATTAAAAAAAAAAAAAATAGTGTATCACCCCGACAAGAATCCCTATATCCTTGCAGAAGGACGACAGATTCTTACCTCCTCCCTTGGGGAGATAGGTTTGTTTATCCACTGCATTTTCTGCAGTACAAGTCAGTTCACTGACAGCTGACCAATCCCTTTCAGAACTACCTTTGGGCTGGGAGATCTGGTGTCAAACAAATGCTGCCCAATATGCCAGCTAACTTTAGACCTGCCCTGCTCTGGAATCACTTCTTTTTTAGCTGCATAGTGACTTACCTGGCTAAAATGTACCCGCTGCATGCAGTGGGATATTTAATATTCCCAGATTTGTCCAATTAAGTCAGGAACATTGCCAGACAAACCTTTTTCATAAAGGGAATCTTAGGGCGAGGGCACAGGGATAATACATTTAGACCCAGAATGGGCTGGAGAGACAAGGCACTGAACAGTCACCATCAAGATTTCCCTTTAAGGCCTTGGCCATCAACGGAACCTAAATCAACTAAGGAAAACCAAAGCAATCATTCTGGGGCGAGAGAGGACAGTCAGGGTCTTCAAATACAGGGAATTTAGCTTGTTTTTTTCCCTTCCACAAGGGCAAAAAGACTCTGGTGTAATACAGCATCAAGTTTAAAGAAATCAGAGCAACTTTAATAGAAGCATACTTTATCTTTTAATATAAAGGAGAATTGGGATGTATGAATAGACTAGACTACAAGTAACTAGAGCACGAGAAGGCTAAACCGATAAATATAAAATGTATTATATTTTGTTACTGCTTGCCACCGAAAAACATACACTTGATATGGAGTGTTTTCTGTTGTGATCTCCTACAAGCGTCACTGACAATCTAGCGGACTAGAAAATTAAACCAGCCAACTTTTTCAGACTGAATTACGCATGTTGCAAGATCAAACATCAGTATCACAACAGAATGGGATTGAAGGCTGTCAACAAACGAGTGCCGAAACAAAACCTGTACAAACCACTCCCTTTATAAACCATGTCCAATATTTACCCAGTAATAAAGCTGCATGCCTCCTGTGGATTCGTAAAAGCTTTCCATCGGGCGGTTGGGATCCCATGACGGTCCATAAAGTCTTTGGCAAAACTTTTACTGGCCTCCAGCTGTGCTGCCTTGGCTGTGGGACCAAAACATCTCACTCCTGCTGAAGTCAAGTCATCGACCAGCCCTGGCAAGAAACAAAAGACGTTACACTCAGTCCGGTTACACAGTCATTAACCAGCCCTAGTGATGGGGGTGGACAAAGTGAAGTGTACAAGAGGGCAGGTGTGCACTCCTCCACTTCCCCTAGACACTATCACCTTTTATACCCCTACATGCAGGGGGGTGGGCTGGGTTGTAAGAGGAGTGGAAAGAAACTGGAAAGCACAGGAGGGGATAAAGTGTGTGTGTATGGGTGGGGGGGGAAGTGTTCCCTTCCAAAATGAACACATCCCCCCTCACCAGCCTACTGACCCACGGATAGCCAACACTATTCCCTCCACCCACACACACATCCAGGTCATGGAATCATAAACAAACACACTGAGGTTGGCATGCAATTCTAAACTTCTCTTTTTGGGGTTTTGCCTCAACCAACCAACCAACCAACCACACACACACACAAAAGGGGGGGGAGGGGGCAGGAGGAATGGGGTCAAGAGTTCTATAGCTCTCTCCTCACCCTTCATTAGGTCCCTAAGCAACTATCAGTACATAATCCGTTAGCCGCCCACCCACTCCTTCCATATTCCACCTACGTACCAACACACAGTTCCAAGCAGAGAGCCCACTGGCAAAGCTGGTGAGCAGGGGTGCAGCCTTTAGTATGTTTATAAAACGTATCGGCGCTACACAACTTGGTTGGTTTTCTTTCATTTTGAAACTTTAACAATTCCATTTCTACATTTTAGAAGCTGCAACATTTAGATGCCAACAACTGCAGAAAAATCACCATCCTTTGTTCTCCTGCGAGCACAGCTGGCAGTGGTGAAGGTCATGCATCAACTGCTCCCTGACTTGGGACCCCACTCGGCTATTAAAGAGTAGGGGCTTTAAAAAGCAGAGGGTGGAGCTATAAACTGCAGAAACCAACATTACAGAACACAAGGCAGCAAAACCTTACAGCCCAGGTAAGAAACAAACTAAGTTAAGTGACATCTTTGGTCTTCAACCCTTGGCTTTCCCCTCCACTCTTTAAAAGGTTTCAGAAGTTTTTTCTCAGACAAAAATTACCCTGATCAGAAAACTTATAGCCACATGCTGAACAATTTATCAAGAAATTCAATAAAAACAGTTGGAGTAATGAAACCAGGAATGGAAGCAGCCAGGTGGTGTCCTGAATGGTGAAGCAGAGAATACCAAGTCTGCCCTTCTGAGGTGAGGCATGGCAAGAGAGAACAAGAGGACCCATCAGTCAACTCATTACCCAAGGTCAAAGATTCCATCACTGCCTTTCTTAGCTTGGAAAGTTATGGGCTGACACAGTTAAGAGCCTGTCTCCTGCCTGCAAGTCAGGATTCTCCCTTCCCCTGCTCTGCCCAGCCTGTGTCCCAATTTTGCTCTCAAGTCCACTTCAGAGTGCTGCTATCCCAATTCAAAATATAATAGCTTTCCATGCTCCCATAATATGAAACAAATTAGAAGATAATTCTCCTTGCACTCAAAGTTACAGGCTAATCATCAGGCCAAGAAATTTACTGTATCACACAGAGCAGGTGGCAATGTTCAGAACAGACACAGCTGTAAAACAAAAGACTAATACCCTACCACACAGGAACATGGGACATGCCAATGAGATGCTCGTTTTGTATGTTTACAGGAACCCGACTGATCTGAGCTGCTGGAAGACTGGCATTATATGGTAACAGAAAACTGTCAGCTGTCTCCAGATCTTTTCCTATAACTTCTGCCCTCTGAGCCTGTATTGTATTCAGACATTATTTCATATAAACCAGAATACAGGATGAAGCCTGTACCATATCTATCATCCAGAAAAATCTTCAGATACCTGTTTCAATTTATCTTGTGGGTGTATTTGCAAGCTGCTGCCTCCTGTGATCTCAAACCCAGAACTGATGGGGGCTTTACTTTGCCAGCCTAAGCACAGATTCTGCCTAGACAATAAATACCTCCTCATCAGCATAATATCTTCTCCAAATTTTACAGCCACCAAACCATGGAGCAGATCACTGCCTGGTAACCTCCCCTTCCTTGCAGCATCCAGAATCTCTCTCCCAACTTCCACACAGGACTCAAAAACCCAAGCATAAATAGTTTACAGTGCGCTTTGGTAGAACAAGACCTGCGACTCCGAGACACCCAATGTTGAAGCATTCTGTGTATCCACTCCCACTCTCAGAGAAGGCAAATATCCAGGATTCAGAAACCATGGAATAATTGGAGAACAGTGGGCTCTGGCAGAAAAAGGTCTGTGATGAAGAGACACCCTCTGAAATTACCCTTATATATCACCTTGTTGTTTTTGTTTTTTTTTTTTTTTTTAAATTAAAGATTTTTATTAAGCCAACATTGTACTTCACAAACATATTCATCATTATATTCCCAAAACTCTTAATAACTACCAATCATATTCATCGTCCAATTATCATGACATAATGGATATCCACCATGTATCACACTTTTCATAGGTACTTAGGTTCATTTCCTCATCTTCTCTCCTCCCCCACCCTTAGTTGCCAAACTGGGGTCTTCACATCTTCTCATCTAACCAAATTGGTGAGAAAAATCCATTTCCCATTTTAACTACTATTCATAACTACTTGCTCCCTTCTGCTTCCACTGCTCATAGGGTTGCCAAGTTTGCTCAAACGTCTGTAAAGTGTCTCTTTTCAAAGCTCTTAATTATTCAAATATACTCTCTCCAGTTGCATGTATACATATTCCTTTGCCGGATCTGTATGCTCACATCTTGCCACAATTATCCTCTGGACGAGATCAAGCTGGCCCCAGCCTTGCAGTTCAAGTGGTATGTTTAAAATGAACCTGGGGTGTCTTCTAATTATGTATATAAAGTCTATTATATCATCCCAATAAAGAACTATCACTGGACCAGATTGAGGTTCCATAGGGGCACCAGGCCACTTTAGGGGTGGCTAAAGTTGCTTAACCCCTTTTAGGAAATGGGCCAAGTCCGGATGAGCTGATAGACTGATTGTGTTCACTTCGGCTCTGAAGCAGGAGAGGGCTGCTACTTGGACCTTGAGGGAGTTGAGTGACAACCCCTTCTTCATACCGTCCTGTAGAAACTCCAGCATCATGGGGATCTTGGCTGTCTGCGCACCAGGCTTTGAATATTCTCCAGATCCAGATCAGAGATGTTGAGAACTTGCACACACGGAGCAGGGTGTCAATCATGGCCTTTGAGTAACCGCGCTTCTTCAGGCGAGTCCTCTCATGGACCAGACTGTAAGAGAATCGAGATGGATCTTCGTGAAGAATCGGGCCCTGCTGGAGAAGGTCCCTGTGTGGAGGTAGGCACAGATGGCTCCCCGCAAGGAGTCTTTACATGTCTGCGTACCATGGGCGTCTTGGCCAATCCGGGGCCACTAGTAGAACTAGTCCCCTGTGGTGTTCTATCTTGCGGATGATCTTGCCCAGTAGTGGCCATGGGGGGGGGGGTGTACAGTAAAGTCTTCCTCTGGCCAGGTCTGGACGAAAGCGTCGATCCCTTGGGAGTGTGGCTCTTGTCTGCGGCTGAAGAACCTGGGGACTTGGGCACTGAGAGAGGTGGCCAGTAGGTCCATGGCTGGGAGGCCCCAGCGATTAACTACACTGGGCAATAAATTTTCACAAAATCATGTTACTGAAATGAAATTAGTCAATTCTTATAAATTTCCATGTGCTAAACATGAATGTGACTGTGAAAATGCAAAATTGGCTCTAGTTTTTTTGTAATATGCAATAATATAATTATATCTTGAATTGTATGCCAATAGTAGGAGACCTATGGTTAATACCATTTGAAAAATGAAGTCATAGACTACATCTTAGATTTCTTTGCTTGTCTCTTGTACACCTGTTCGGGAGCATCTCTGCAGAGTGTCCAGCAGTAGTCAGCCAGCATGAATATTTCAAATGCTCACCCTTTCTGACTGGGCTTCATATAGTACACTGCTGACGTCAGCTTACTCAGCAGCAGCATGGCAATAGAACTGCATTGCATCAGAAAATGATGTAAAACTCTGGATGATGTGTGCATGATGGTATTAATGTGTCCATTAATGGCTATTAATCAATTTTACTTAGGGAATAGCCACATCTATTAATTGCATCAGTAGCATGGGATCTTCTTAGTGTTTGGGTAATTGCCAGGTTCTTGTGGCCTGGTTTTGGCCTCTGTTGGAAACAGGATGCTGGGCTTGATGGATCCTTGGTCTGACCCAGCATGGCAATTTCTTATGTTCTTATATGATGCAATATTAAATCATTCTAGGCTTATTTACAGTCCTACTGGATAAATTTACATGACTAAACATAGAAAGTGAACTATATTAAATATCTTCAAAACGAGAGCCAATAAAAACTTTTCATGGTCATATTCATGTTCAGCACATCAAGATACTACAGAGTAGGACCTTTTTAGGTCAGTAACACTTTCATTGTTGCCCAGTGCTATCAGTTGGATTGCTGTGGTCGACAGCGTCCATTCCCCCAGGTCCAGGCTCTCTGCTAAGGAAGCCTGCTGAGACGTTGTCTTTTCCTGCGATGTGGGAGGCCGAGATCCCTTGTAGGTTTACCTCCACCCATGCCATGAGAAGGTCTATCTCCAGAGACACCTGATGGCTCTTGGTTCCTCCCTGGCGGTTGATGTAGGCAACCACTGTAGCTTTGTCAGACATTACTCGGAGTCTGTGGCTGAATTGCAGGCACGCTAGTCGGACTGCTCGAGCTTCGAGGCGGTTTATGTTCCATCCCGCCTCTTCGTTGCTCCATTGTTCCTGGGCCGTCAGTTCCTGACAGGGGGCTCCCCACCCTCATAGGCTCGCATCTATAGTGAGCACGATCCAGTTCGATGGGGATAGGCTTACTCCTCTGCTTAGGTGGTCTTCCTGTAGCCACCACTGAAGCTGAGAATGTATCTCTGCTGGTAGTTGAGGCAAATTGAGTAGTCTGGGACAGTGGGTTCCAGCATGACAGTGAGGAGCACTGGAGTGGTTGCATGTGAGCCCTTGCCCATGGAACAACCTCCAGGGTTGATGCCAATGAGCCCGAAGACTTGAAGATAGTCCCATTCCTTGGCGTGTGCATTGGTCATCAATTGTCGTAATTGTTCCATCAGCTTCCTTCCCCTCGGGGGAGGGAGGAAGACTGTTCTGTTTGATGTTGAAACAAGCCCCCAGGTACTCTAGAGACTGAGAGGGCTGTGGACTGCTCTCGACTGTGTTCATGACCGAACAGAGTTCTTGCAGTAGGTTCTTAACTCTGCTGGTCACCTACTGGCTCTCTTTCAAAAAAACTTTGCTCTGATCAGCCAGTCGTCCAAGTAAGGGTGTACCAAGATCCCTTCCTTCCTTTGTGTTGCCACCACGACCACCATAACTTTGGAGAATGTTCTGGGGGCAGTTGCCAAGCCGAAGGGTAGCGCTCAGAACTGGTAATGGTGTCCCAGTACCACAAAGGGTAGAAAACGCTGGTAATCTTGATGGACTGGGATGTGAAGGTAGGCTTCGGAGAAGTCCAGGGAAGTTAGGAACTCTCCCGGTTGTACTGCCATTATTACAGAGTGGAGGGTTTCCATGCGGAAGTGTAGTACCTGCAGATGACTGCTGACGTTCTTGAGGTCCAAGATGGGTCGGAATGATCCTTCTTTCTTGGGAACAATAAATCTATGGAATAATGCCCCATATTTTTCTGGGGCGTAGGTACCGGAGTTATAGCCTTCAGACTGAGTAGTCTTGCCAGAGTGGATTCCACTGCCAGTCTCTTGGTGTTGGAGTGGCAGGGTGATATAAATTTGTCCCGAAGGACGCTGCGAAACTCCAGAGAGAGTAACCTTCTCGAATGATGTTTAGTACCCATTTGTCCGACGTGATTTTGACCCATCGTTGATAGAAGAGGGAAAGCTGACCCATTCTTGGCCCATTCTCATTGGGAAGCACGGTTTGAGCCTGCCCCCAGGCCTGTTCCTCTCTTGGTTTGTCGGTTCCGAGAGGGCTGGGACTTTCCGGAGGGGCGAGGTACATGGAATGATGAGTTCCTGTAGGGTCAAAAACGGGAGCCTCTGCCACTAGTTCTTCTGGGGGACGGGCGTTGGGATCTTTTACCCCTGTCTTCCAGTAGCCGAGGCACTGAGGATTCACCCACTTGCTGGCTAACTTCTCTAATTCGCTTCCGAATAGGAAAGATCCCTTAAAGGGCATTCTTGTGAGATTTGCGTTAGAACTCATGTTTGCCGACCAGTTCCGCAACCATAACTGCCTTCTGGCCGCCACTACCGAGGCTACTCCTCTGGTTAAGGTACGCACCAGGTCTGAGCTTGCGTCCATCAGGAAGGCTGTTGCAGATTCGATCATTTCACTGGCTTATGTTCCAGAATTATCTGCCTCTCTCGATAGGAGCAAGCAGGAACGTGCCACCAGCACGCAACAGGAAGTTTTCTGCAGTGTCATAGCTGTTGCGTCGACTGCTTGCTTAAGGATGGATTCTAATCGTCTATCCCGAGTATCCTTCAATGCCGCCCCTCCCTCTACAGGATTGGTTGTTCGCTCCGAGATGGCACAGACCATGGCATCCACTTTCAGGAAATGCAGGTGTTCCTTGGTCGCTAGTTCCAGAGGGTACAAGGCTTCCAAGGCCCGATCTCCTTTAAAGCTTGCCTCCGGGGCATCCCACGCCAAGTCAATCAGTTCCTGGATGGCTTCTATCATTGGGAAATAGCATGAGGCCTTACGAAGGGACACCAAGATGGGGTTCTTCTTTGGTTCCACCATTGGGTCCTTGCCTGGGATCCCCAGAGTCTGTGGAACAAGGGCCGGTAATTCATCCCTGTGGAAGAAGCGAAGCATTGTTCTGTATGGTTCCAGGCCTGAAGGGATTTCCCCTTCCTCCAGTGAGGCACCATCATCATCTGAGGTGTCTGGGTCCCTGTCAATAAAATTCTTGGTGAGGCGAGGCATGTCTCGTGGCACCCGAGCAGGGCCGGGAGGGTCAGGTGCTCCTGGCTGGGGTTGAACCTGGGTCGCAGCCAGGGCTGATTGCGCCTGAACGAAGGCTTGCAGTCCCTGGAAAAATTCTAAACAGGAGAAGGCCCCTGGTCCATGTTAGCCGCAAGGGAGTCGGAGCAGGAGTCCCTGAAATGCCCTCTTGTGGAGATGCCATTTTGGAGTTACATAGATCCAGGGTGCTATCGTATGTAGTAGTTCCGGATCCATCCTCAGACTGTGAGGGACCAGGGTTTGGTACCCCTTGGGCTTCTTTGCAGTGATGGCACAGACAGGACTCTAGTTCAGGCTGTGCAGCTCTGATGTGGCAGGCTGTGCAAAGAGAATGCCTTCTGAGCTTCTTGAATGCCGCAGCCATTGCCTCTGTATATAGACGCACAGATAATGCGTTTCAATATGCGCGCAGTTATGCGCGTAAGCACTATGCGCGCGTGTAGTTATGCGTACAGAGTGCACTCATCTATATTGGATGCGCTCAAGATGGGCGCATCGGCCATCCGGCCAGCCCCGCGCGTACCGCTGGTCAAGAAGGGAAGATGGTGCTGACGCCCCCCATGCCTAAGATGGCACCCCCGAGGGTCTCCACATGTCTGGACCACTGCAACGGATTGGGGCCTAGCCTAACCAAGGCGGCTCAACCTGATTGGTGCTACCTTTTTACCTCGCCAGAAGAAAAAAACGGATCGGTAAGGCAATCCGAGCCCCGGAGACTGGAGACCTTAATTTAAAGTTTTCTGCTTACCTGGTCTCAGCACTTAGCGATCGCCTGCCGGGATGGTCTCCAGCTGTGGGGGGAGAGGACTTTACCTTCACCGCTACGCTCTGTTGTGCACCTGCTGCCTTTCAGCCACTCTGGGGGCTAAGTCCATGCCAGGAACCGGCTACCGGCCCAAGGCACACCTCTGAGGGATATCGAAAATCACCTCAGGAATTCTCAACTGGGGGAGGGACCCTTGGGTATCACCACAGGAGAGCGGGGCTTGATCTTCTTTAAGGTAAAAAATGTTTTCTTCTTTGCTGTAATTCTTATTTATTTTATTTATTTAGTGAATTTTTATATACCGCGGCACGTTAAAAAACATCACCTCGGTTTACAAAGAACAATAAATCAGCAACAGGCTTTACAATCAAATGAAATTAAAATGAAACATTACATATATCAATTAAAACCAGAAGACAAATGATAATCATATCATACAATTGAGACATGCCTAACAAGGGAAGGGAAAAATCAGTGAAAATTATATGTAACTTAGCAATAAGCGATTCACTGGTTTAGTATAGATCCATGGATCAGAAAACAGTCTTTACAAGGAGTGAGTGTAGAGCAAACATTTAGAAACATGAGAGGAGATGGAGTTATTGAATAATATCTATTTGAAGAATGATAATGTATTGTATGCTGCCAATATTCAAAATGGCGCCGATCGCCTTTGCCCTCGCTATGTCACAGGGGCCGACCGTCGGTACCTGTGACATAGTGAGGGCAAAGGCGATCGGCGCCATTTTGAGTATTGGCATCGGACTGCCGGCGTGCAGGAGGTCGCTCCCGGACCCCCACTGGACTTTTGGCAAGTCTTGTGGGGGTCAGGAGGCCCCCCCCAAGCTGGCCAAGAGTCCCTGGGGGTCCAACAGGGGTCCCGGAGCGACCTTCTGCACTCCGGCCGTCCGATGCCAGTACTCAAAATGGCGCCGATAGCCTTTGCCCATACTATGTCACAGGGGCTACCGGTGCCGTTGGTCAGCCCATGTCACACGGTAGGAGCACAAGATGGCGCCGATGGCCATGTGACAGGGGCTGACCAATGGCACCGGTAGCCCCTGTGACAAAGGCTATCGGCCCGTGATGAAACCGGCACCGAGGGTGTGAGTGCAGGGGATGGCTCCCGGACCCCCCACTGGACCACCAGGGAGTTTTGGTAAGTCTTGGGGGGGGTTCAGGAGGGTGGGGGTTTGTTTAAATTTTTATTTAGGTGGCCGTATAATTCGGCGAATATTCGTGGGGAATCGCTATACGTTTCGCTTCCCCATGAATACTATGAATAGTGCAGTATACGTTGCGGATCGCCAATACGGCGAAAACGAATGCACACCCCTATGCCTTATAGTAGTTTTCTATGTTTCGAATCATGGCGGCCAATTTTTACACTATGTCCTGTCCTTCAGAAAAGATTGGAGCCAGCATAGGGCAGTGCCTGCAATGCCAATTTGTGAGAGGCGAGTAATGAGGGTATTGTGGTTGACAGTGTCAAATGCAGAAGAAACGTCAAGCAGCGCAAGTAAGTAAGAGTGTCCAGTGTCTAGGGTTTTTAGTATTGATTCTGAGAGTGACAGGAGAAGGGTTTCAGTACTATGGTTCTTGCGGAATCCGTATTGGGATGGGAAGAGTAGTTGATTTTCATCTAGAAATTCTGAGTTGCTTGTTGATGACTCTCCAGCAAGTGTCGCAGGAGATAGACCTCTTTATGGAATGGGCAGAAATGCATCTCCAGATGATATGGCCTCTCACATCGCAGGAAAAGACAACATCAGAGCAGACTTTCTAAGCTGGATTCAGGAGAGAGGGTATTGATGGATAAAGCCTTTCAACTGACACTAGATCACTGGGGCCTCCCATCTATCAACCTGCTGGCTGCATCCCACAATGCAAAGGTACCCAGAGTCTTCTTTCGCAGAAGAGATCTGTGGCCCCTGGAATAGACGCCCTTGTTCATCTCTGGCCAGAAGAAGAGTTACTGTATGCCTTCCCTCCGTGGCCCCTGCTGAGCAGGGTCATTTGCAGAATTAAGCACAACAATAGTCCTACGAGTAGCTCCAGATTGGCCAAGATGTCTGTGATATACGGACATGCGGAGTCTCCTGGTGGAGAAACCCCCTGTACCTCCCACCGCACAGGGCCTGCTGCAGCAGGGACCGGTCCTTCACACTTGTACGTACGCCAATGAAGTCGACTTCTTTCATGATCTCAATAAAGAGGAAACCACCGTGTCAGAATAACCTTTGCTCTTTAGACGAAGCCTTTCAAAAGCCATACCGCTAGACAAAAGCGATCTACTTGATCGAAGCACACGGGTCCCTGATGAAGGAGATCCGGTAGATTCGGAAACCTCAGCGGCCCCTCCACGGCTAGGTTGAGGAGATCAGCAAACCAGGGCCGTCTTGGCCATTCGGGAGCCACCAGAATGACCTCGGAGGGATGGGCCTCTATGCGCCAAAGAAGACTGCCGATCAGAGGCCAAGGAGGAAAGACATACAGAAGAATCAAGGTGGGCCATGGTAACACCAGGGCGACCACTCCTTCTGCCCTCGTTTCTCTTCGGCGGGCAAAGAACCTTGGCATTCTGGAAGGTCACCATCAGATCCATGGCCGGCGTGCCCCATCTGTCACAGATGAGTTGGAAGGCCTTGTCTGTCAGTTCCCATTCTCCGGGGTCGAGATGATGGCGGCTCAAGAAGTCCGCGTGAACATTGTCGACCCCTGCTATATGGGACGCCGCTATGCTGGACAGGTGCCGCTCCATCCACTGGATCAGAAGGCGAGCCTCGAGGGCCACCTGTTGACTTCTGGTTCCACCTGGACGATTGATGTAGGCCACTGTTGTCGCGTTGTCTTGAGAGGACCCTGACAGACTTTCCCCAGAGCAGGGGAAGAAACGCCTGCAACGCCAGATGCACCGCCCTGGTCTCTAGCCGATTGATCGACCAGCGCGCCTCAGTTGCAGACCAGCTGCCTTGAACCGACTTCCATAGACACACTGCCCCCCAACCACGGAGGCTCGCATCCATGGTGACCACTGTCCATTCTGGAGTTACAAGGGGCACTCCCCTGAGAAGATTGATCGAGGAGAGCCACCAGCCGAGGCTGAGACAAGCCAGCTTCATCAACAGTAACAGGAGATAAAACTGTTCGGACACCGGGCTCCACCTGGAGAGCAACGCGGACTGCAAGGGTTGCATGTGTGCAAAAGACCAGGACACCAGGTCCAGCGTTGACGCCATGGATCCTATCATCTGTAGATAATCCCAAACTGTCGGTGGTTGTTTCAGGAGTAAGGACCAAATCTGCCCCTGCAATCTGCGGCAACGCTCCGCCAAAAGGAAGACCGCTCCTTGGCGAGTATCGAACAACGCTCCCAAAAACTCCACAGACTAAGAGGGGGTGAGATGACTCTTCGTGACGTTAACCTCCCAGCCTAAGGAACGCAACAACTGCATTACTCGAGTGATCGCCGACCGACAGAGGGCCTCTGACTTCGCCCAGATCAACCAATCGTCCAAGTATGCGTGTACCAGCAATCCTTCCCTCCGAAGCTGCGCCGCTACGACCACCATGATCTTGGTGAAGGTTCTGGGAGCTGTGGCCAGACCAAAAGGCAAGGCCTGGAACTGATAGTGCTTCCCCAAGACGTGGAACCGGAGATGCCTCTGGTGATCCTCCCTGATCCCGATGTGAAGATAAGCTTCCGTGAGATCCAGGGATGCCAGGAATTCCCCCGGCCGCACCAACGCTATGACGGACCATAACATCTCCATGCGGAAGCGCGGGATCCACAGAAATCTGTTGATGCATTTGAGATCTAGGATGGGGCGGAATGTCCCTTCCTTCTTTGGAACGACGAAATAAATGGAGTAATGTCCTCTTCGTTGTTCCTGATGCGGGACAGACACAATTGCTCCCAGGTCGAGCAAACTTTCCAAAGTCTGCTGGACCGCTCGGCGCTTGTCTGCGTTTCCGCAAGGTGACGGGAAGAATCATGGACAGGGCTGGCATGCAAAATCTAAGGCGTAGTCGTGTTTTATTACCGAAAGCACCCATTGATCCGACGTGATTCTGGTCCATTCCTCGTAGAAGAGAGACAATCTGCCCCCTACCCTGGGTACCGAGGAATGGTCCGGCCAGACATCATATCATCCAACTCCTTTCCGAACAGCAGCTTACCCTTAAATGGTAAGGAGCCCAGCTTGGACTTGGACGCACTGTCCGCAGACCAGTTCTACAACCACAGAAGTCGCCTCGCGGAGACGGCCGAGACCATGGAGCGCGCAGAAGTTCGTAAAAGATCATACAGGGCATCCGCACTGTAGGCCACCACCGCTTCCAAGTGACCGGCCTGTCAAGCTTCCTCTTCCGACAGGCCCTCATTGGCCAGGAGTTGTTGGACCCAGCGTAGCCCGGCTCTGAGCGCGAAATTACTACAAATTGCTGCCCGGGCTCCTAGGGCCGAAACCTCAAATATCTTCTTCAATTGTATCTCCAACTTCCGATCCTGGAGATCCTTCAGAGCCGTGGTGCCCGTGACTGGGATAGTAGTGCGCTTCGTGACCGCTGACACAGCGGCATCCACCTTAGGCACCTGCAGGACTTCCAAGGCGTCCTCCGGTAATGGGTAAAGCTTGTCCATTGCCTTCGAGACTTTTAACCACAAGTCCGGGGTGTCCCATTCCCGAAACAGCAAATCCGTAGCTGAAAAATGAAATGGGAAGGTCGTAGGAAGGCCGCTCAGGCCCAACAACACTGGATCCATGGAGCACAGCCTAGACTCTTCTGGAGGCGTGGCGATCCCTAACTCCTCCAGGATGGCGGGAATGAGGGGCCCCAGTTCGTCCCTACGGAATAGCCGGATAACCCTGGGATCATCGCCCTCGGCAGCCTGACTCTGCCGCATTGACCCTGGCGACGGATTCCCGTCTCCCTCAACCCCCCTCGGGGGTGGGGACGGACCCTCCAAGTCCTCCTGGTCCGAGGTATCCTCCGAAATATCCGTATCATCCTGTGGGGGAAGGGCCCTCAAGGACCTTTTCACCTACGGCGGTTCAGATGGGGCCCCCCTCCGTGGGCGTACCCCTTATGTGTTGGGTGGGGCCCCTCGGGTCCACCTTGTGCCTCTGCGGGTCGTTTGCGGGACTTAAAGGCCCTGTGCATGGCCAAAATTAATTCTGACAAAAAGGAGGAGCAGGAGACGTCCGAATCGGACCCCGTGATGTCCCCTGCTCCGTTCCCTGAGGGTCCCGTGGGTGAGGACGGCCGTGAGAGGGCGGCGAATTTCTGCCCCCCCGACGCGATCGGGACCGCCAGCAGGACCGGCGCAAAAATGGCGGCTTTTGCCGTGATCTAGGAAGCGGCGAGGAGAGGGTCCCAAACTCGGACATGGCGCCCCGTTTAACTACCACCCCCCGCAGGCCTCCCAAAGGTCTCTCGTCGCCAAGGATGCAGGCTGAACAAAGCCCATCCCTGGACAGCCGCGTGTGCGCCGACCCGCAGGCCGTGCCACGTGGCATCGCAGGTCGGGTCGCGCTGCCGCTAAAAACTGTAAAAAAAAAAAAAAAAAAAAAAAAGAAAAAGAAAAAATGTCCCCAGAAAAACAAATACCGACCCCGAGGAGAAGAAAAACCCCGGACCACCACCGCGAGAAGCAAGAGAAACACTAACCTGTTTTTTTTTTTTTTTTTTTTTTAAGCGATGCTGTCCCCCGGCGAGTGCTGAATTGGCATGGTTGGGGTGAGAGAGCCGGGCTCCCCCGGTATCACCCCTGCTGGGCCGGTTTACACCTGCAGGGTCCTCGACCCTAAGCCACAGCTGCCTGACAACCAGGGGGGGGGGGGGGGGGGGGGGGATGGTCCCCTTGGGACCTGGCAACCCCCTGGGAGGCTCAGACCCATCCAAATGATACCTGTACTGGGAAAAAAATATCTACAACTTTTTTTTTTTCTTTCAAATTTTACTGTCAGGAGAGTAGGAAAGACAAAACCTAGCTAACCAAAGACCCTTCCTCTCCTAATGCTAACAACCAATTTAGTTCAGTAGAGACTGTGGGTTAAGCACCCAGCATCTGCTGGAGACAGAGATATACTGACAGGCTGTGGGTGGCACCCTAGTATATATGCGGAGCCTGACAAGTTTGGCTCTGTCTCCGTCTGCTGGTGCGGAGGCAAAACCCAGGAGTCTGGACTGATCCGGTACGTACAGGGAAATCATCTTATTTTTTTTTTTTTTTTTATCTTACTTGGGCTCAGCGCTTACCGGCTGAGTACAGAGACAGTCTCTGGCTGTGGAGGGAGAGAGCTTTGGCTGTCACTGCCATGCTTGGCTTCTTGAACTCGCTGCCTTTCAACTGCACAAGCAGCAAAGTCCACGCCGGGAACCGGCTACCAGATCAAGGCACACCGCTGAAGGATCTCTGAAATCGCCTCAGGAATTCTCAACTGGGGCTCGATTATTTTCTCTAATTTAAATGTAGAATTTCTCCTTCCAAAAGGAGAGAGGTATGTCCACCATCTGCTGGAGACAGAGAATACTGGAAGGCTGAGGTCACTGCAGGGGTATATCTAGGGTGACGTCAGCTTTGAAATCTGCCTCCGTCACCATCTGCTGGCAGGGGAGCATAACCCATTGGTCATCAGTCCATCTGGCTACATGCTAAGAAAGCTGATGTTTATAGGGAATATTCAGCCCTCTTAGCATTAAGTCAAACAAACTTAATAGGGATCATGGTCTCACAATCCAATCAGCCTCGAGCCCCACGTCTGAGTCCTATGAACCCATCTACTCCATACAATATCACCCCCCCCCCCCCCCAAATCTCTGCAACTAGAATCCATTCAAGAACGATAGACCAGCACTTCCTAAGAACTTACACAGAATATCATCCCTTTCTATCCCATCTCTCACCCCCAGCCCAGCCAATAATCTGATAAACCCCTAACCCTATACTCCCTGTCACTAACTTGTAGTAGACTCCTATCCCTTGGAGGAACGAATCACCCCACCACCTTCCCCTCTTCCACAAGTACAATCTGATCTGCTTGCCTACAACCCCACCTTTACCTCCTGAAAGAGATAGGATTATAAATGAACAGCATAATAAACCAGGCTGAATATAACCTCTCCCCAGCTGAGGTAACACAAAATGAACAGTTAAATAAACCAGTACACCCTGAAACAGAACTAGAAAGAAAGAAACATTTTTTTAGTCCCATATTGCTTCTTCCTTGTCTTGCCCTCCCCATCTCCAATCCCCTGCCAGGTTCAGGTAGAAAGGAGTCTCTGATAACCTTGGGAAGGCAATGATAGTTGTGACACAGTATCTCCAGAATTTCTTTTCAAATGCCTGCCTCCTTTACCAACTCTTTGCCATTTTGTTGTTCTGGCAGAGGTGCAGCATTGCTCTGCTTTCCTGAGGATGGAATAGAGATTCCTGCAGCTCTCAAAATAGTATAAGCCTTATCTTCTGTTTTAATTTAGATGTCACTCCACTGATAATAAAGGCCATTCCACTAAGATATAATTACCTATTACGGATATTCTCCAGTCTTAAAATAGCCGTTAAAGCTTGAAGGTCCCTTCTCCGTTTCAAAGTTGCAGGAGAGATGTCAAACAGAAATAGTACGGCCCTCCCATGTAACGTGGCCCATTTTCCACGCAGCACGCATAATATCCTCTTTGGAAAGGAAGCTATTATGTCTCTAGGACTGTTGCGCGGAGCAGCTCCTAAGGCCCTGTGCGTCCTTTCATTGATCACCTTGGAGCTCCTGCTCGGCTCACCAGGCGCAGTACTTGCATTGAGAACTGCACCACACATTTTCCATACCACCTGTGACACATTAGGAAATTCTTCTGTTTCCGGGAGACTCAGAATCCTAATATTGGAACAATGCAAGCGATTCCTCAAGTCTTCCAGTTTAAGAGCCAGCTCTGCATTCACCTTACACAGCTCAGAAACCTCTGTAGATAAGGATTTCACATGTGCCACCTGCTCCTAAACCTGAACCTCTGCATCCTCCACCTGCTTTCCCATAACAAGCATATGAAAACGGAAGTCAGAGATCTTCTTGCAGAATTCTTCTTTCAATGGTCGATTACCTTGTTTAATTTCCATAAACCAGTTAAAAGTCTTGTTTAGTAAGTATATCATTATTACCGGCCAAGCCTGCAATATCACTCATGTCAAGGCCCACATCCGGCACCACTTCCGCAGGCTCAGGCAAGGCCTCAAACCGAGATCCTCCCGCACTGAAAGAGAACTGCTTGAGATTGATAGATTTTTTTCTGGTCGTCATGATCTCCAATCATGGAGCTCTCCAGTCTGTCAAAAAAATCAGGCTGCATGATTCGATCATGGGGTTTTATTAAATAACTTGTGAGGAGGAGCAAATATCTCTGAGATATCCATGTTAGTCAGGTAACATCACTTCCTCTATCTGGTCCTTTTCTGCCATCATTTTAGAAGTATTTATTAGTTTTTAACATTTTGGATGTATTGTCTATTTGAAATATTATACTTGTTTTAATTTCTGTATTTTTATTATGTATGTTTTATATTTTGTAAACCGCTTAGCCAGACAGATCCTGTTTAATTCGCGGTATATAAATTCTTTTAAATAAATAAATAAAATAAATAAATTACTAAGTTTGATATACTGGCACCAGCTGATGTGGGTCATGCATTCACAGCACTGCAGTACCCTGCTGAATGCCAACAGAAGTGCACAGAAAGACACGAGACATTAGATGCCTTGGAATGGGTGATAATCTTTATAAAACCAAGAATAAAAAATAAAAAGTTACCACACAAGTCCCATCCCTCTGATGTGTCTGCAATAGTGACAGAGAATGATTACATAATCCGAGTCAACCAATAAAAGTTATGATCCATAAAAATGGAAGACTCTCTCCAAACACTTTACTTTCCAGTGACAAAGTGAGCGCCATGTTTATTTATTTTATTTATTTACTTTTATTTACCGACATTCGTGAAGCACATCATGCCGGTTTACAATGAACTCAGGCGGAAAATACAATAAAACATGTTGTGTAAATTGTCAAACAGGCTTGGGCTGCTCCTTGCAGGGCACATTAGCAGACAACTGTTTTGTTACCAGTTAGTTAACTATGAGCAAAACAGGAGAGGAAAATTAAAAAAAGAAAAACTAGCACGAGAAATTTATAATCACCCATTTGTACAACAGTACATACAAACTGATCTTAAAGGCTAACAGGTTTATTACAGTTAGCTAAGAGTTCTTTTCTTCTTTTCCTGCCAGCTCAATCGGAACCAGGGCTGGAATTCTGGTGCCACGACCCTTCATTCATCACCACCTCACTATTTTATTAGACCCTCACTGTAGCAAAAGTCCTGAAGGAACCTATCATGGTTTCTAAATCAGGCCACCAGGTATCGCCCTTCATGATGACCATCACCCTCTCCTCTCAGAGACTGTGAATGCTGCCTCCACAGCATTTTCAATCCCAGCCAACCTGGGGTGCGGAAGACCCAATTTAGAACTTTTGCATGGTGCCCCCAAGCTGGCCCAAGGCTGATGGTCCTACCTCAATTTAGAACAAACTCTAGGACAAAAACCAGAAATATCTTCAGATTTAGGACTTTGTTTGATTTTACCTGCAGCAAGAGGAGCCTCTGGGCCAACCACCACAAGTGCAATGTCATTCTCCTTGCAGAACTGGACAACAGCAGCATGATTACAGACAGGGATCTCTACAACAGATGATAAAAATAAAATGGCATGGAACCTCTACCATATAACATGTGCGCTACTAGGCATTTTATTAGGAAAGTTTTGATTATGAAATAGATGTGCCTTTATTATCACTCTGCTTTGGTAGCAGTGCTAATTCTAGAAATAGATACAACAGGACCCTACCTCTCAGCTGTAAGACACCGAATACTAATCTGATCCCAACCCAAGAATACAAAAGTCAGGAAATAATCTGGAGAGCAGATGGCCAAGAGCACAGATGTGGAAGCACATTCAGCACAGGACAGTCTGGACTCAGCAAGGCTGAATAGAGTGGCCTTCCTATGGAATTATTACATGTGCCTTGGGGAAAGCTCTTTGGTTCTCTCTCACTATGATCAAAGCAAATGAAAGTTTCTCCTCCCCACCCCCTTCCCTATCTCCGCATGTATGGACAATTATGCTAAACAGGTCTCCTTGTGCTAGAAGTCAAAAACTTGTGTTGTATCTTATTGGTGATGAAAAAAAGATAAGCAAATCAGCATGGCCATAAAGAACACCATTGTTCATGGGATTTCACATTATCTTCATTTTTTGCCCATTTGTGAACAAGAGAGGAAAAAAAAGGAGAAATTACTACTTACCTGATAATTTCCTTTCCTCTAGTAAGGGCAGGTCAATACCCATGAGTGGGTTATGCACCTCTGCCAGCAGATGGAGATGGAGCCAAAAGCAGCCACAGCCATATAGTTTCGTCCCAAAATTAGCCCGCCAGTATTATCCAGAAAACCCAAACTGTGGACAAAACTGATTATACTTGAACATTAATCAACCAACCATTCATGTTTCCCAACCAACAGGAAAACTGACTCAGCCAAAAGGAGGAACATATCTAGTAAACTAAGGGCTAGAGAAGCCACTTGCCAGTTTTCAACGAAGAGCAGGAATCACACTCTGCATAGCTTGCCTGAATAAAGGCTAACCATAAACTAAAACATCGGTAACTGAGGGTAGGTCATGGATTGACCTGCCCTTAGAGGAAATAAAATATTTAGGTAGTCATTTCTCTTTCCTCAGTGTTTGGGCAGGTTAATCCCCACTAGTGGGATGTACCAAAGCTAATCTCGAGAAGGGCGGGAAACTACCACTGGTCCAATCAATACCATTCGCGCAAACATGGCGACCTCCCTAATCCTAACATCCAACTGGCAATGCTTGGAGAACGTGTGCAAAGATGACAATGTTGCTGCTCGGCAAATTTCAGCAGGCGAACACAAACTAAGTTCATCCCACAATACTGCCTGAGCCCTCTTGGAATGCAGCCTGTTTCAGCAATGCAATCTTAGCAGCTACACAGGCTGCTGTAATGACTTCCTTAACCCAGCATGCTATTGATGCCTGCGTTGCTGGTCCTCTTTGTTTACCTCCACCATGGAGCACAAACAGGTGATCAGACTTCCGAACAGTTTTAGTCATTTCCAAGTACCACGGTAAATGCTGCTTAACATCCAAGGAATGCAAAAGATTATACTCCGCTTCATCTCTGTCCCTGTCCAAAATGGGCAGGCAAATGTACTGATTCGAATCAAACTCTGAAACCGCCTTTAACAAAAAAAAGAGGGTACAGTCCGAAGTTGATCTGCACCCAGAGTCACACGGAGAAAAGGCTCATGGCAGGAAACAGTCTGCAGCTCATAGACCTGATGTGTTGAACAGATTGCTATCAGAAAAATTGTCTTCAAGGTAAGCAGCCCTCAAAGACCCTCCAAACTCTAACATAAGCTAGAGAAATAGAAAGTTTCCAGGCCTAAAGAAGACTGGAAATTACAGCAGGTGAATAACTGCACTTCAACAACCGAGCCCTTTCAATGGTCAAACTGAATCGACCCGGATCCTCGTACAGAATGGGCCCCTGACATAACAGATCCATCCAAGATGGTAGCCAGAGGGGACTGCCCAACAGAAGCCTTTGGAGATTAATATACCATGGCCTTTGAGTCCAATACAGAGCCACTAAAAGGATGGTGTTTGACTTGCAATCTTCTGTACCACCCTGCCTATCAAAGGCCAGGGCAGAAACACATACAGCAGGGCATCACGTGGTCACTCCTGAATGAGAGCATCTATGCCCATTGCTTTTGGGTCCCACCTGCGACTGAAGAAGCATAGAACCTTCACGTTGTTGAAGCTCGCCAACATGTCTAGATCCTGTAGGCTACAGTGGTTCACCAGGAGCTGAAAGGCCTCGTCCACCAGCTCCCATTCTCCTGGGTCCAAGTTTCTCCTGATGAAGAAATTGGCTTAGATATTGCCCTTTTTGGCAATCTGAGGTGGATATGCTTAGAAGATGCTGTTCCGCCCACACCATGAATGCATCTCTCTCCTCCAACACCTGTTCTCTTAGTTCCACCCTTGCGATTGGTGTAAGCCACCGTCACATTGTCTGACATTTATCAGGACTGCCCAAGCCTCTAGCTACGTGGCGAACTACAGGCACACTAACCAAACCGCTGGGACTCCAGCCTGTTGATGTTCTACTGCTGCTCAGCTGCATTCCAGTACCCTTTGTACCACTGCCTCCTGACAGTGAGCCCCCCAGCCCTGGAGGCTCACATCTGTTGTGAGCTTCAATTAATCCGGTGTCTTCAGGAAAATTCCCTTCCTGACATGATTCCCCTGTAACCAGCAGTCCAACTGGGACCTCACTTTAACGGAAGGAGCAGCTTCACCGCATAGTTCTGCAACTGTACATTCACATTAATTTGAATATCTGAATCGCTTAACACAATAGGCCTAGGTGATGAACATCCTTACATACATAATCAGAAAATAAGACTGTGAATGATCATAAAAACAAAATTAAACAGCACATTGCAAATCTGAAATCAAATAAAACCAATAAAAACAAATAAGGTAACTCAGTAATAAAACAAATAAAATACATTTCAGAATTAAAAGAAAAAAGTTAACTTAAAATAAGCCAACTTAATAATATGCCAATTTAAAAAGAAAGGTCTTAATTTATTTTCTAAAATTCTTAAGTGAGTCACTGTGTCTGAGGTCAATAGGAAGTGAATTCCAAAATGTTGGTCCAGCAACTGAGAAAGCACTCTCCCGGGTGGTATGGAGTTGAGTGAGACAGGGAGATGGAGACTTCATTAGGACAGCAAGGCACACTGAAGAGGGTGCATATGAGCCCTCATCCAGGGAACCACTTCCAACGCAGCAGCCATCAACCCCAGGACCTGCAGATAAGACCACATAGTTGGACAAAGAGTTCCACAGTGATCGAACTCGCATTATCAATGTGCGGATCCGAGACTCCGGCAGAAATATTCTGCCCTGCCTTGTATCAAACCGAACCTCAAGATATTCCAGGGTCTGAAACAGTTGCAAATTGCTCTTGGCTAGATTCACCACCCAGCCTAGCTCCTTTAGCAAGGAAACTACCCTGCAGGAGGCAAAAAGACTTTCTTCCAAGTCCTTGGCTCAAATCAACCAGCTGTCCAGATAGGGGTGAACTAGAATACCCTCCTTGCAAAGGGCCGCTGCTACCACCACAATGACCTTGGAAAAGGTCCTGGGCACTGTGGCTAGCATGAAAGGCAAGGCCTGAAATTGGTAATGATTATCCAGAAGAGCAAACCATAGGGAACTACTGATGTTCCCGATGGATGGGAATATGCAGATACGCCTCAGTCAGATCTAGAGACGCGAGGTACTTTCCTGCTTGTATTGCCATTATGATAGAGTGCACCAGATCCATCCTGAAATGCATGACCTGTAAATGTCGGTTGACGCCCTTGAGATCCAGTATGGGCCAAAATGACTCTTCCTTCTTGGGCACAACAAAATAAATAGAATAGCAGCCCATATTTTGCTGCAATTCGGGAACGGAAATCACTGCATTCAGGTTCAACAGCCTTTGTAATGTCGCTTCAACTTCTACCCTCTTCTGAGGTGAGTTGCATGGAGAGACCATAAAAGAATCCAGAGAAATGCAAAGAAATTCGAGAGTATACCCGGCCCAAACCACTTCAAGAACCCATTGACCCAAAATCTGGACCTACCTGTGATAAAAACGGGATAGGTGACCACCTGTCTCCTGCACTACCAGGTGAGCCTGCAAACCTTTATTGGGAAGACTGAGGGGCTCCACCTCCAAAGCCTGATGGGACTGAGACCTGTGGAAGGGACAGGACCTCCGGGAAGAACCTCCCCTATAAAGCTGAAAATGCCAGTAGTCTTGAGAGAGGCCACTTGCCCGAAAAGTCTGAGCAATGGGTTTCTTGTCCCTTTGGGTCTCTCCCTATTTACTTGCCAGTTTTTCTATTTCACTGCCAAACAAAAGCAAGTTCTTGAAGAGCAGCTTGGTAAGATTGGCCTTTGAAATAGTATCTGCCGACCAGTTGTGTAGCCACAGCTGTTGCC
Organism: Rhinatrema bivittatum; assembly: GCF_901001135.1. NCBI lineage: Eukaryota > Metazoa > Chordata > Amphibia > Gymnophiona > Rhinatrematidae > Rhinatrema > Rhinatrema bivittatum. Next base: position 238,995,955 of record NC_042619.1, on the reverse strand, counting down.
TGGCCACAAAAACTGAAGCAGCTCCTCTGGCAGCTGTGCGAACCAAGTCATAGCCCGCACCAGCTAAGAAGGTGGCTCCCGGTTCTATCATAGGTTCAAGATCAGACATGGCACTAGCAGAATCCTGACAAAGATGCAAGGTAGCCTGAGCTACCAAAGTGAAACAAGAAGCAATCTGTAAGTTTATCGGCACTGCCTCAAAGGCTTGCTTTAGGATAGTCTCAATCTTTCTATCCGGAGCATCCTTCAATGCCGCACCCCCATCTACTGGGATGGTGGTACGTTTTGTGACAGAACACACTAAGGCATCCACCTTAGGGAAATGCAACTGCTCTCTGGCCTGTGGAACCAAGGGATATACAGGCCAAGATACATCCTCCTTTAAAGGACACCTCTGGCTCACTCCATTCCAAATCAATCAACTTCTGAATTGCATCCAGGAGGGGAAAGAAACAAGAAGCCTTGCGTAGGGTGACCAAAATGGGATCCTTCTTCTGCATCCCCAAGGAGTCAGACCCTGCCACTCTGAGGGTCTTCAATGTCTGAGATATCAAGCTCGGCAATTCATCTCTATGAACAACGGAAAAAAGTTCTAAGGCTCCAAATCTGGGGGAATCTCCCCTTACTCACTGGGAGAGCCACCATCAGCAGCATAATCTTGTCCACCTGCATTCGAACTTTTTAAGACCATGCTGCACCATGGTATTTGACTGTGGAGACAGGCAGAGCAGCAGTCTGTGCACATGGACCTACATTAGCAAACACTGCCAACTCAGAAGACTGCCCCTGTAGAAAATGTCTGCAATCCCTGGAAGAATTCTACCCAGGAAAAAGGAGGACCGGTCCATTCCAGGCCACACAGACCCAAAGCGGACATCCTGACAACTTGGTCCGTAGATCGACCTAGGGAGGAGACACCCCTGTCATGCTGCCCTTGGTCCCATTCCCCACAGACTGAGGAGATGGACCCTCATCGGCAAAATCAGAAGGAGGTAAATCTCCCTGACCATTCAGGCAGTGCTGACACAGGCTTGAAGAAAGCACCAGCTAAATGGCTCTGATTGGCATGCAGCACAAATGAATAAATGCTTAGGCTTCTTCGCCAGGCACAATGGTTGTAAGCGTCCAGAATGGTAAAAGCTCGCACCTAGATTACCTGCGCATAAAACCCACACCCAAAGTGGATGCACCAAAAAACATGCGCCCAAGTATACTCACCTAGGCTGCAGGTCCAACTAAGTGCCCAAACTGGGCACCCAGTACCGAACCAAAAAAAGATGTCAAAGTTTGGCGCACAACTAGACGTGCAGCGTGTGCCAGTGGCCCACGGTGAAAAATGCACAAAATCACCTCGCAGCTTATCATGCGCCCAAAAGAAGAAAAATCTGGGAGCTGGGCCTAGCGAAATGGCTGCTCAACCCGACATGCCTGCACTTCCTCCTTACCTCACAGAACTCCCCAGAAATGTGAGTGGGACAGCTGAATGCAGAGTAACAGACCCTTTCTCCTGATGTTTTTTTCTTATTGATTTTTTTTTGTACAGTTTAAAAAAAAAAAAAAAAAGCTTACCTGAGGTCAGCTCTCCCTGGCTGACAGCAGGAATGGGTCCTGGCTATGGTGGTGTGGGGGGGGGGGGGGGGGGGGGGGGCGCTACAGCCTTCACCGCCAAGCCTCTCTTGGCCTGCAACCGCTAATTGAAATTTTAGGTCCACGCTACCGGACTGAGGGCACTCTAGTGAAGGAAAGTCCACATGGTATCACCCCAGGAGGCAAGCGGTGCTATATAGATGTCTCCTTCTTCCATCATCTCCTCCTTCTCTCTTTTTTTTTTTTACTCATAGGCAATCCCCCGAAGGGAAATCATGCCCACCAGAATAGTGGTGGGCGATGTCGGGGCAGGACTACAGGGCCTTGATGTCAGCTTTTGCTCCATCTCCATCTGCTGGCAGAGGTGTTTAATCCACTTGTGGTAATTGATCTACTCTAATGCTGATTTTCGAGTGACACAGGTGGACAAGAGAGCCCTTTAATACTAAATGAAATAACCTATCTGCTTGTTACAACTACATGCAGCAAACAAAAACACAAAAGCTTGACACTAAACTGTGTGGTTATGACCCTTAAAACCTGCCGTGTCTGCACATCAATAATCCAGAATTCTGTACCATACATTTTCTTTACCTGAATTGGATATTTTTTCCTGGCTTGCTGTCCCTGCATTTCCCGGGGCAACGAAGACATGTTTCACCTGTGGAGATGCTGCCAGTTTCCAAGCCAGAGCATGCTCTCTGCCTCCACTCCCAATCACGAGCACTCGACCAGCCATTGCTGCTTGGAACAAGAACACAAAGCTATTTTCAAAACCACCTGCATAAAAGGATGACAAATTGCTTTACAATCGTACTATATAAAAAAAAATACAGTGAACACGCACCAACAACCCAAAACACACTGTATGCTTCTTGACTAAATGAACACTTCTCAATATCAAAACACAGAACCATATAACATGACCATAAATGAGGACCAGAGGGCCCATCTAGTTTTTCTAATTTTAGATCCAACATGCTTTATGAACAAGACACTTTCCATACTGCCACTGGGCACAAATGTGGTGAATTGACATGATGTGTTAATTTGGCCAAGAGGTGTACACTGGATTTTGCTGTGTAGGTTAAATGTTGGGATAAAGATATGAGCGGCACAGAGACACAAAACAAGAGGATGGTGAAAATCTCAGTGAGGTAGGCAGGAACAAGTCTAGGGAGGAGTCTGCACTTCTGGCCTTCTCTTAAACAATAAGCACATTTACTTTAAATCTACTGTCTGGCAACAGACCAAAGTCCACAAATATTGTAGCTAAAAGTAATGAAAAATCAAAACTGCATCCAAACTCCATCCCCTGGTACAAAGATCTTGTGCTCTTGTTATTTCTAACCTCTATGGATACTTTTTTTTTGTTTTAGGACTTCATAACTCTGCAATTCTGAACACAAAGAACTCCTTTCCCCATTTTATCACTTAGCTGCTGAAACAAAAACTGTTTAAACAGAATTCTGTACAAAAGGACAGAAATACTGGGAACAGCCATAAGAACATGCCATACTAGGTCAGACCAAGGGTCCATCAAGTCCAGCATCCTGTTTCCAACAGTGGCCAAACCAGGCCATAAAAACCAGGCAAGTTCCCAAAAACTAAGTCTATCCCATGCTACTGTTAGTAAAAGCAGTGGCTATTTTCCCAAGTCAACTTAATTAATAGCAGGTAATGGACTTCTCCAAGAACTTATCCAATCCTTTTTTAAACCACATCCCCTGGCAACAAATTCCAGAGTTTAATTGTGCGTTGAATGAAAAAGAACTTTCTCCGATGAGTTTTAAATGTGCCACATGCTAACTTCATGGAGTGCCCCTAGTCCTTCTATTATCCGAAAGAGTAAATAAATGATTCACATTTACCCGTTCTAGACCTCTCATGATTTTAAACACCACTTTGGGAATGCTAGGGAATCTCAGGCTAAGATGTGCTGTCATTCACAACAGCCCAGGTGTTTCTCCTCTGATCCTACCCTCAAATCCGTTTGACTGTAAACCAGTGCTAATCGGATATTATAGTTCTGGCCTACATCCCCCAAGACAGATTTCCCATGGAGGTCTTCCACGCTGCTAAGTGGCTGTCTGGGATTCTGAGGTGAACTCACTCTTGGGAATGGTATGGGCCATGCTCTCTAGCCACTACTGCTGGTTTCTATGCATAGCAAGCCCATGGCTCTGAAGATCTCGCTGGGAAATCTGTCGAGGGATGTAGGCCAGAACTATAATATCCAATTAGCACTGGTTTACAGTCAAACAAATTTGAGGGTAGGATCAGAAGAGAAACATCTGGGCTGTTGTGAAGGAAATTTAGCCTGAGATTCCCTAGCATTCCCAAGGGGGTGTCAGATTTAGACTGACCTGATTACGTTTGGATAGAAAAAAGAATCAAGTAGAACAAGTATCCCTTCAGTAGCATTTAAAAAGAATATTACATGCAAACAAGTTCCCTTTGCTATTAGTGGCATTAGATGTGGACAGCAAGATTGTGTGCCTGAAGGGGAGGCCTGGGTGCTCCTGTGGTTCTGGCTACGCTATGGATATTCATTTCCCCCCACAGAAAGAAAAAATTTAGAACTGAAATGTGATTATAATTAAAATAAGCAAATATCAATGTGTGGTAATCCCAGCTAACATGACATCTGCCCACAAATTTCCTTCTAACTTCTGTTTCTTGAACACAAACAGGTGACTACCTCTGCGATTTGTCCTTAACCATACTGGGACCAGAAATTTCCACCATTTGGGTCAAATTTATTGATTCAATGTGATGTGTTTATTTAGCCAAGAGGCGTACACTATATTTTGTTTCAATGGTTAAGTGAGGTGCAAGCAGTATAGGCACACACAGGGCAAGAGGGCGGGTGAAAAGGTCAATGAGACAGGCAGGAGCCCTAAAAGAAAACCAATATGATTTGTTGAAGTAGCTGGGGAAAAAAAAGTAAAAAAAAAATAGATCTGCATTTGAAAAGTACAAAGGACCTCAAAAAGACAACAGAGAAGAATATCTGGCAAAACTCAAGAGACAAGGAAAGAAATCAGGATGACAAAAGCATGGGTGGAAGACAACTGCTAAAGAGACAAAGTGAGTTGACAAAACATTTTTCAGGTATGTCAGAGAAAGGAAGAGGTAGAAGTAAGACTGAAAGGTGACAAGGCACAACATACAGAGAGAAATGAGGAAAATGTAAAAATATTAAATACTTCTGTTAAGCATTTGCTGAAGACAACCTGAGAGAACGAACACTGCTGGTTAGCAAGAAACCATGCCACTTATGGAAGGGAGCATGTGTGTGGAACTAGTCTAAGTGGACAAGGCCACGAAACTGGATGAGACACGTCTGCTACGAAGGGAGCTCAAAGAGATTCTGGCAACTGAAAAAGTATGGGAAGGTTTGAGCATAGAACTGGCTCTGGCTTCTTGGTTATTTTGGAATATAATCATTCATGTTTCCCTTCCTGCTTCACTAACCTAGTCAATGTTTTTGGTTGTGTATAGGACACAGATAACTTTGGCAATTTGCACTGATTTTCCTGCCCAAAAGAATGGATTTTGTTGGTCATATAATAAGGATCAGGACTCCTATCACAAATGTTTTATGGCTCAGATTTATAGGATTATTGAATTGAGGAATGGGATCAAATCATTGCTGTTCTGACACTTTAATGTTCCAGTTTCTAAAAGTATTATTATTTCTAAGCCCTTGGCTTTAGGTATTTTGCTATCTCACTCTAAGCAGAGGCTTTTGGACTTTATGCTTTCGGCTGCAATCAAGCTCATCTTGAGTAACTGAAAGGATAATTCATCACTGTCCATGAATATGCGGTGAAATATTTTGTGTTTTTATTCTAATTTTGAAATAGCATCTGAGAAGAACATTTCTGGTCTACTCAGGAAGAAGATGTGGGACCTTATCACTTTGTATTTATTGCATCTCCTTTGGACATAGATTCCTAGCAGATGGTTTCTTGGCTTTTTTTCTTGTAATGTACTGGTGTATGATGTTGGTACATTTATTGTTTGCTGTTTTATTCTTATATTCTTGTGTATAATTCTTCAATAGGTAATCTGAACTCTGTTATGGTTAATGGTGTTTGGGTGGATCCTTGGACACTGGCAGCTGACCACGCCCACGGGGGGCAGTCCCATGAGGGACCATGATGTCAGGCTAGACTCCGGACAGACAAACACAGATTTGAATCTTTTATTAAACAGTGTGAATGACCACCAGAGGTCGCAATAGTGAGTAGTGGTTGTAGAGCCCGGCTGGGCGCGTCTCACACAGAATGCTGGAACAGCGGATCCTCTGCAAGGCAGTGCCGTAGTGGAAAGAGACAGAGTTATGAGCACACAATAAGATTAACATTCAGAGTCCCAATGTAGCAATAGGAGAAGCTCCGAGACAGGGAGAGCAGGCCCTCGAGGAGCGAATACCTGATCTCTTAGAGCTGAGAGACTCAGAAGCGTTGTATTCACTTAGAGGTAACAGAGATTCCACTAGATGAGAGGTCTGGCACCGGAGCAGAGAGCAGGCCCTTGAGGAATGAGTTACTGATTCCAGTGAAGCAGTACTGTGGAGAGAGATTGTTTCTGTACTCACGGATGGTAACTGTAAGTTAGTTCTTCTAGGTAGAAGGGTAGAGGTTGCAGGCAGCGACACAGGAAACATGGGCCCTCGAGGAGCAAGTACTGGTTTCCTGATAGCACCTGAAAGAAGCAGAGGCCCCCGAGGAGCAGGTACCCCATTAGAGACCCCGATCGGTAGTAAGAGTTCCAGATAGCACTGGAGTGGCAGAGTAGCTTAGGAACGGAGAGCGAATCCCATCCATAAGAATCCTGTTGCTAACTCAACGAGCTAGCAAATACTGTAGGCAGATATACCTGGAAGTTGTGACATCAGAACAGGGGGATGCTCCTGAGGTTCGCGCCAACGTAGAGTTAAGATGAGAGCGGCGTGCACACGCGCCCTAGAGGTACCTTGAAGGAGAATGGCGGGAGGCAGCACCAAAGCCGGTCCGGGGACGGTGGAGAGAACGTCAAGCAGATGCCGCCGCGGCCATCAGTCCAAGGTGAGAGAGTGGGAGGAGTCGAGAGTAGAGCGCCCTGCTTACTCCCACCATGGAGAACAAACAGGTTCGGAAACCTCCAAATACCGCACAAGTCTCCTGATATCCAAGGAGTGCAAGAGGAGATACTCCTCCACATCCCTGACCTTGTCCAGGGATGGCAAGGAGATGGAAGAGTACGCAGCTGTAACACCCCTGGAGTTACCCCAAGGAACGACTCCCGACAAGACAAGGCCTGCAGCTCAGAAATTCAACATGCTGAACATATAGTCACCAGGAACACAGTCAAGGCCAACAACTGCAAGGAAAGGCTACACAGCAGTCGGAACGTAGGGCCTGCCAAAATATCAGCACCAAGTTAAGACTTCACAAGGGAACTGGTAACTTCAAGGGAGACCTAAGATGCTTCACTCCCTTCAAAAAAATCAAACACATCAGGGTGAGATGACAATGAACCTGGTCCCTAAAACAGGTAAAAGCTGTAACCTGCACTTTCAAGGAATTAAGGGCCAAATCTTTATTCAATCCTTCCTGCAAAATGTCCAGAATGAGTGGGATCTTAACTGATCGAGGAAGAACACCACACTCCTCATTACTAGGCCAAAAGCACTCTCCAAACCCGTAAATAAGCCAAGGAAGTGGAGAACTTGCGAGCACGGAGTAAGGTGGCAATTACCACAGAGGAATAACCATGGTTCAACAGGCAAGCCCTCTTAAGGACTAAACCGTAAGACAGAACAGAGTCGGATCCTCGTGAAGAACCAGTCCCTGCAGTAACAGATCCATGTTTGGCAGAAGACAAAAGGGGGTCTCCACTAGGAGTCGTCGCAAACCCACATACCACGGATGCCTGGGCCAGTCCGGCGCCACCAGGAATACTAGCCCCCTGTGGCCTTCGATCTTGCGAATTATCTTGCCCAGCAAGGGCCACAGAGGAAAGGCATAAAGCAATCTCTCTTCTGGCCAGACCTGTACGAGAACATCTATTCCCAGGGACCACGAATCTCTCCTGTGACTATAGAAGCGAGGAACCTTTGCATTAGGAGAAGTCATCAGCAGGTCTAGGAATGGAAGGTCTAGTGATCCACAATCAGCTGAAATGCCTTGGCTGACAACACCCACTCTCCTGGGTCCAGACTCTCCCTGCTGAAAAATCCATTCTTATGTTGTCTTTTCCTGCAATGTGAGTGGCAGAGATCATGTGCAGATGACCTTTCGCCCATTCCATCAGTTGGTCTAATTTCCTGTGACACTTGCTGGCTCTTGGTTCCTCACTGGCAATTGATATAGCCTACCGTTGTCACGTCGTCTGACATCATGCGAACCACTTGATTCTGCAGCCTGTGGCTAAACTGCAAGCATACGAGCCGTACCACCCGAGCCTCCAGGTGATTCATGTTCCAGCACCCCTGGTCCATTAACTCCAGACAGTGAGCCCCCTAAACATGGAGACTTGCATCTGTCGCGAGTACCAACCAGGACAGAGAGGACAAGAGAACTCCCTTTCTTAGATCATCTTCCTGCAAGCACCACTGGAGGTGGGAGCAGATTTCCATCAGCAAGTGGAGCTGAACCGCATAATCCTGAGACTGCAGGTTCCAACGAGATAGTAGACAGAACACATATGCACCCTTGCCCACGGCACCACTTCCAGGGTAGCTGCCAATGGAGCACCTATAGGTAGGACCACACTGTCGAGCACATGGTGTTCATGAACTGACACATCTGAGACATCAATCTCTGAATACGAACTTCCAGTAGGAAAATTCTGACCTGTCCCGTGTTGAACCGGACCCCCAGATACTCCAATGAATGGGATGGTTGAAAATTGCTCTTGGTCAGGTTCACCACCGAACCAAGCTCCTGCAATAAAGAGATCACCTTGTGTGTCACCAAATGGCTCTCTTCCTGAGACATGGCTCGAATCAGCCAGATGTTCAAATACGGGTGCACCAGGATTCCTTCGTTTTGCAAGGCCGCTGCTACTACCACCATAATCTTGGAAAACGTTCTGTGAGCGGTGGCGAAACAAAAAGGCAGCACCTGAAACTGATAATAGTGCCACAACACACAAAGCGTAGAAAGTGTTGGTGTTCCAATCTGATGGGAATATGAAGGTAAGCCTCTGACAGATCCAAGGAGGTCAGAAATTCCCCCTACTAGAGCGTAATATTTCCATTCGAAAATGAGTCATGTTCAAGTGACATTTGACCTTCTAAAGATCCAAGATGGGACGACAAATAAAAGGAATATACCCCATACTTTGAGATGTGGGCACCGGAATCACAGCCCTCAGTCTGAGGAGCCTTTGAAGCGTGAACTCCACTGCCTGCTTCTTCTGCAGGGAGTGGCAAAGTGACACTATGAACACATCCAGAGGAATACTGTGAAATTCTAGTGCATACCCTTCACGTATCACCATCAGGACCCACTGGTCTGATGTGATCTTGACCCACCTCCGATAAGAGAGAAACGTCCCCCTATTTCCTGTCCCGGAAGGTGGGAAGGCAAACCTTCCTTGGGAAGCTCAGGAAGGTTCACCACCCGAGCCCGCTCCTCTCTTGGATTGCCGGGGACAAAAAGGACGGAGACCTACTGAAAGGCCAAGTCCACAGAAAGTTCGTTCCTCTGAAGGGACGAAAACACCTGGAACCCTGAAACGACCCCTCATACCAAAAGGGGCGCTGTAACGGTTTCTTATTCTCTGGCAACAGAGGCACTGGAGATTCGCCCTACTTACAGGCCAGTTTCTCCAACTCACTCCCAAACAAAAGTGAGCCTTTAAAGGGCACCTTGGTAAGACTGGCTTTGGAAGCTGTGTCAGCTAACCAGTTTCACAACCAGAGTTGATGCCTGGCTGCTATCACCGAAGCCACTCCTCTGACCGAGGTCTGGACAAATCACAACCTGCAACTGCTAAAGAGGCAACAGGCTCTATAAGCGCTCTGAAATTCCCAACAGACTCATCAATTTCCTGAAAGAGAAGCAGACAAGATCTCGCCACTAGGGCTCAACAGAAGGCAATCTGTAAATTAATTGCCACTGCATCAAAGGCTTGCTTAAGAATAGCCTCAGTCCTATCAAGTACATCCTTCAAGGCCGCTCTCCTCCCTCTACGGGGATAATCGTCCACTTAAGAGATGGCACATACCAGAGCATCCACTTTGGGAAATCACAAATGTTCCCTCACAGCTGGATCCAGGGGGTACAGGCCTTCCAATGTCCGACCCCCTTTAAAATTTGCCTCTGGGGCATCCCATTCCAGATCAATCAATTCCTGGATGGCATCCATCACAGGGAAAAAAACAAGAGGCTTTATGTAAGGAAACCAAAATGGGATTCTTCCTCGGCTCTGACATAGCATCTGAACCAGGGACACCCAGCTGTTTCAAGGTCTGGGAAATCAGGGCCAGCAGTTCATCTCTATGAAAGAACCATAACAAGACTTGATATGGTTCCAGTCCTGGTGGAATTTCCCCATCTTCCAGGGAATCAGAATCAACCTCATCATCAGTGCCATCCGGATTCCTGTCGGGAACACCTGCAGGGAGCAGAGGTGAGCCCTGGTGCTTAAGCATAGGACTGGAAGAGGGAGGAGCCACCGGCTGAGGGCCTGACCGGACAGAAACGGGGGAAGCTGAGGACTGCGCCTGCAGAAAAGCTTATAAGCCTTGAAAAAATTCCACCCAAGAAAAGGCAACCGGGTCCAGACCAAGCCCAGAAGGAACTGGAGCTGGTCCCACAGAACTGCCCTCGCTGGCATATATTGAAACACCACAGTTAATTTAAATTTTACATGCTCAAATACTGGGAACCAATACAATGCAATGCAATGCAATCAACAATGGCCTAGCACTCTCATAGTGACTCTAGCCATCAGGGGTGGAATGCCCATTGGAGGATTGAGAATGCCCTAGAGGGCCACTCTAGCTGATCACGTGGTCTCCCCCCAGCTCCTGTTTTGCAGAAAGAAAAATCCAGATTTTCAATGTTTTTCCTACCATAAAGAAGGGAACAAAGACTTAGACGGCCTACCCGATCGAGAGGCCCGAGACCAAGATGGCGTCTGTTCGCTCGCTGAAAGCCCCGAGTCTCACAAGTTATGCCCTGAACAAACCGATAACCAACCATCGGATCACCCGACTAGGGCTGAATTCCGGGACTGGTTTGCTAGCCTAAGGGCTGATATTAAAGCTTATTGACAAGAGCTTCTATAGCTCACGTCGAAGAAATACAGGAAGATCTCACGTCCCTGGGGCACCGGGTGGACGAAATTGATGTGCGCCTAGATGGCCAATCTGAACAATCCTCTATAAATAAAAACTCTTGCAATGCTCTACGCGCAGACAATGCACAATTAACTGCAAAAATCGCATAATCGATAATCTTGTTCCCTGGCTCAGGTGGCTGACCTGCAGCACCTTCGTAGCTGGGTCCGAACTCTGCCCGGGAGTGGTAGGTGTATGGCGTAGTTCTGAGACAGTGGATTCCATCGCGATAGAAGTGAGCGCTGTAGGGGTCTCATGTGAGCTCGTGCCCATGGCACTTCCAGTGTGGATGCCATCAGACCAAGGACTTGCAGGTAATCCCATACCGAGGTTCGCTCAGCAGGATTTGTAACTGGTTCCTCAGTTTTGATCTCCTTGTGGGAGTCAGGCTGACCTTGTCTTCTTTGGTGTCGAATCGGACTCCTAGGTATTCTAGAGACTGTGAGGGCTGCAGACAACTTTTGTTTGTATTGACCACCCATCCTAGGCTCTCCAGTAGAATTTTGACTCTGTTGGTTGCTTTCCTCTGGGGATTTTGCCCTTATCAGCCAATCATCTAGGTAAGGGTGTACAAGGATTCCTTCCTTCCTCAGTATTGCCGCCACCACCACTATGATCTTGGTGAACGTCCGGGGTGCTGTGGCTAACCCGAAGGGTAGTGCCCGGAACTGGTAGTGACGGTCCAGGATTTTGAAGCGTAGGAAGTGCTGGTGTTCCTGGTGAATTGGGACGTGTAGGTAGGCATCCGAAAGATCCAGGGATGTGAGAAATTCTCCCGGTTGTATCGCCCTTATTACCCAGCGTAGGGTTTCCATGCGGAAGTGGGGAATCCTAGGGTGGCGGTTGACCGACTTGAGGTCCAGGATGGGCCTGAACGTCCCCTCTTTCTTGGGGACGATAAAATAAATGGAATAATGCCCAGTATTTATTTCTTGTGGAGGCACTGGGGGTTATGGTCTCGAGAGCCAGTAGTCTGGGCAGTGTAGCTTCCACTGCCACTCTCTTGGAGTTTGTGGCAGGGGGATTCCACGAACTCGTCCGGAGGGGTTCGTAGGAAATCCAGGTAGTACCCCTCTCGAATGATGGCTAGGACCCACTTGTTGAAGTTATCTCAACTCATCTGTGGTAGAATAGGGCTAGTCTGCCCACTATGGCTTCTTCCCTTGGACAGGTCGGCTGAATCTCATTGTGGGGTGCGGCTGGGGCCTGGACCCGCATTGGTTTCCCTCTTGTTGTGCTTGTTTCGAAAGGACTGGTTTCTGCCCGTAGAGCGGGGTGCTTGATAGTTGCTCCTGTATGGGTTGAAGCGCTGTGAACCTCTGCCCCTGGAGGCCTGGGAGAAGGGTCGCTGGTTTCTCTTATTTCTGTCCTCTGGTAGGCGTGGCAATGGGGACTCACCCCATTTGTTGGCCAGTTTCTCTAGTTCGCTGCCGAATAGAAGGGATCCTTTGAAAGGCATCCTTGTGAGACGCGTTTTGGAAGATGAGTCAGCCGACCAGCTTCAGAGCCAGAGTTGTCTCCTGGCGGCCACAGCTGAGGAAACTCCTTTGGCCGCTGTGCACACCAGATCGGAGGCAGCGTCCACAAGGAATGATACTGCTGGTTCCATGACCTCCCCAGGGATGTTGCTCCTGGTCTGAGATAGGCAGGCACGTGTCACAACATTGCAGCAGGCTGCTATTTGTAGGGACATAGCAGCGACGTCGAAGGACTGTTTAAGGATAGATTCCAGAAGCCGGTCATGAGCATCTTTGAGCGCTGCTCCTCCCTCCACTGGGATAGTAGTGCGCTTCGAGATTGCGCAGACCATGGCATCCACTTTTGGGCATGTCAGGAGGTCTTTGGCCGCCGGGCCCAGGGGGTACATGGCTGCCATGGCTCGTCCCCCTTTGAATGTGGACTCTGGAGCACTCCATTCCAGGTCAATTAGCTGCTGGACGGCTGTAAGAGAGGGAAATGGCGAGAGATCTGGCAGAGTCCCTCTAGTAGGGGATTCGTCTTAGGCTCCCCCGAAGCACTTGCGCCCGGGATAGCAAGCTCTTCCAAGCTGTGGGTGACAAGGTCTGGGAGTTTGTCCTTGGAGAAGAAGCATCACATGGTTCGGTGAGGCTCTGTCCCCGGGGGAGTTTCCCCTCTTCTAGGGGCTCTGCTTCCTCTTCAGAGTTGTCTGTGTCCCTATAGGTGGGGCTTCTGGGCAGTGGAAACTTTGTCTAGGCCTAGAGGGGCCTGAGGGATAAAGGTCTTCTGGTGGAGGCTGTGGCTGTTTGGCTGGAGGCTCCGTCTGCATGTGGATGAAGGTGTGTAACCCTTTGAAGAATTCCACCCATGAGATAGACGCTGGGTCCAAGCTAAGGGGCGTTGAGTCCCTGGGGGTCCCCGGCTGAGGAGGAGTTCCGCTGGAATTTGCTAGGTCTGGGGTACTCACTGAGGAGCTAGTCCCCGGCCCTGGGTGGGACTGGCCCTGGCCTGGATCTCCCAGGGCCTCCTCACACTGAGCGCACAGGGCGTTGGCCTCTTCACTTTGTGCGGCCCTGATATGGCATGCTGGACAGAGGCCTTGAGCTCTGTTTCCGGTGGTGCCATGGATATAGGCGCGTAAACCCTTATGCGCTCCGGCGCGTCTAAGATGTGCGTGCAGGTTGTGCGCGTAAGTATGCACCCAAGTTGCAGGTATGCGCTCAGCCTGATAGGCGCGCGTGTATCTTATGCGCGCGGCCCTTGTGCGTGTAACTTTATGCGCACATGTATTTTGTGTGCCTAGCTGGTCTCGTGTGCCCGGAACGAGACTGCGGACAGAGCGGCGAATAGGGCCAATATGGCGATGGCGACCACGCAGACAAACTGGCGACCACCTCGGAGGGTCTCCACGTGGGAAGACCCTTAGTACCAACCGGGGCCTGGCCCTGCTAAGGCGGATCCAACCCGGTAGCACTGGTCCCGGCTGGCAACCTGTGTGACTCCTCGAACCTCGGAGACCGGCGTCTATGCAGAAGATTTCTACCTTACCTCGTCTTCGGCGCTTCCTGGTTTCATTCCGGGCAGTCTCCGGCTGCGGGGAAGAGGGCAAATACCTTCACCGCCGCGCTCGAGGGTGCACCCGCTGCCTCTCAGCCGTGCCTGAGATAGGGGGCTAGGTCCTCGCCACGATTCGGCCGCCAGACCGAGGCTCACCTCCGAGGGACCATGGAAATCACCTCGGGAATTCTCAACTGGGGAAGGGACCCGAGGGTATCACCGCAGGAGAGCGGGGCTCGTCTTCAGAGGTAGGTTTCTTCCGAATTTGGGTTTTCTCCGTTGATTTTGTTCTATCGCTGTGAGAGCATGCAGATAAGTCTCTAACTGTTATGGAGACGGAAAATACTGAAGAGCTGCACTTCCTGAAGGGGTATATGTACTAGGGGCTGACATCAGATTGAAATCTGATCCTTCTCCAACTGCTATGAGGAGTACATTATATTCATTGGTCCTGAGTCCATCTGCTACACGCTAGGAAAGATTCTGATTTTACTCTTAACATATATGCCCCAAACAGGGAACAGGCTGTTTTCTTTAAGCATATTCATCACACTATAACCCACCATGTCATTGGGCACCTGATCTTGGGAGGCGATTTTAATGTCACCATCTCTCCCCTCCTTGGATACCTCCAAGGGGCATTGTCATACAGCCATGGTTCACACTAGAGTTTTTAAAGAGCTTTTGAATGAGCATAATCTAATGGATCCTTGGAGAACCACCTTCCCACACTCGCGTTCATACACATTCTATTCCAAGCCGCACGATTCATACTCTAGAATTGACTACCTTTTGGTAGATAAATCACTCTTCCACATAGCTCAACAACCAGAGGTGGGAATTATCTCCTGGTCTGATCATGCTCCGATCCTTCTAACACTTCAACTACCTGGGGGGGGGGGGGGGGGGGGGGGGGGGGGGGGGGGACACCATGGCTGTAAATTTTGGAGGCTCAATGACTCTATTCTACAAGACCCCTCTTTTATACACACCTCCGCACAGGTAATCGGCGACTTCTTCCAGACCAACGAAAACTCAGTTGCTTCCCCGATTATGGTGTGGGACTGCTTTAAATCATACATCAGGGGCCACTTTATCTCCCATTCATCCTTTCTTAAAAAGCAGAAGGAAGCAGCCTGATCCCACCTACGGGATAAGATTACAGATCTAACCCACAAACATGTTTAAATGGGCTCCAAGAAAGTGCTTGCTCTAAAACCAGGGAAGATATGCATAGATTAGATTTGGATCATATTACACATGTATTAAATCTTACCAGTCAAACTCATTTTGAGGGAGGAAATAGAGCTGGAAGGATCCTAGCACACCAATTAAAAAAGCAAACCTTTCTGAATCATATTCTCAAAATTAAAAATGAGTAGGGCTGAGTTGAGTCCACCAACACGGCTATCACCCAACAATTTCTGAAATTCTATCAAGACATTTACTCTGCTGAATCCCACATACAGACTACAGACATCAATAATCTCCAATCTACCAATTTGCCTCATCTCACGCCAGAGATGCGTGATCTTCTTACTGCTGAAATTACATCACCAGAAATACTGTTAGCCATAAAAAATCTTAAAGTAGGAAAGGCCCCTGGGCCCAATGGCCTAAAAGCCAAATTTTACAAATCCTTTAGTCCTATTTTGACACCATATCTTCAACGTCAATTTAATTACCTACGAGGGTGAGAAGCACTGAATCCAGATTCCAATAAGGCTGGAATCACTATCATAGCCAAACCTGGTAGGGATCCCACTCTCTGTGCCTCATACCGCCCAATATCCTTGATAAATCTAGATCTTAAACTGTTAGCCAAAATTTTAGCTGATAGGTTGAATTGCGTCATAGAACAAATTATCCATCCAGACCAGACGGGATTTATTCCAGGCCGCATGGCCAGTGACAACGTCTGTAAAATCATTAATATTATCTGGGGCACTACTAAACAGAAGGCGGCACACCTACTATTGGCCAGAGATGCGGAAAAGGCCTTTGACATTGTTCACTGGCCCTTTCTCTTTCAAACCCTTCAATATATGGAATTTGGTACTCCCTTTCATAATTGGATTAAGGCTCTTTACAACTACCCCTCAGCTTGCCTAAAAATTAATGGCAGATATACCGCTCCATTTCAAGTATGCAGAGGCAAAGACAGGGGTGCTCTCTATTCCCTTTGCTATTCGCCATTTTTCTTGAACCCTTGGCCGTACATATACAAAATAACCCGAAGGTGCAAGGCTTTTCCCTAAACTCTCATCAATCTAAAATGTCACTATTTGCAGATGACATTATATTCACAGTGAGCAATCCTACCACATCCCTACAAGAAATAGAAACCGAACTAGCCCATTTTAGTGCTATCTCTGGCTTCAAAATTAATTGGGATAAGTCAGAGATTTTAAATATTTCATGCCCGCCAGACATGGCATGTTCCTTGCAATCACCTCACACTTTTAAATGGACATCCACCAAACTTAAAATATCTGGGGGTCTACCTCAGCAATAACATATCTGATCTGTTCCAGCTTAATTATACCCCCCTTATTAAGAAGATGGATACAGACTTAGATAAAATGGAATTCTCTACCTCTTACGTGGTTGGGCAGATTGGCAACAATTAAGATGAACCTACTTCCTAGATTCCTATATCTTTTTCAAACCCTGCCTATTTCTGTTAGCAAAGCTACACTGATCCAGTGGCAAAGGAAACTACTTCGATTTCTTTGGCATCACCGTCCACCAAGAGTGGTGCGGATTATTCTTTATCAGCATAAGACATCTGGTGGATTGGGCCTACCCAATCTGACCTGGTACTATGCAGCAGCACAGCTCCGTCCGATCGTTGAATGGCATCATATGGACGATCCTAAACCATGGGTGAAATTGGAACAGGAATGGTCGGCTCCGGTGCTGCTCGCTTCCCTAATATGGCAACCTGGCAAAACTTGGCGTCCAGATATATCTTTGACCCCCTTGCACGCGACACGCTTTAAATATATGGTATCAATGGAAATTGAAGTTGGGGGGCAAAGCTGACTATTTTTTTTACAGACTTTTCTATTTCATAATACTTCCTTCTCTCCAGGTTTACCCAGATCTGCCTATAACATCTGGAAATCCAGAGGCATTACATGTATCTCCCACCTCATACAACAGGGATCCATTCTTTCATTTTCGATGCTCCAGGAGAAACATCAGTTACCCCACTCGGAATTTCTCTCTTACATGCAACTACGACACTTTATCCTACAAATCCGGGCACAGGGCCTACTATTACCTACGCATTCCCTGATTGAAGGCTATTGCATGACTAGAGTACATGGAGGTCTTATATCCAAACTTTATAAAATTCTAGCCTTCTTGTCCGTTCACTAAATATGCTCATATGATAGCCTGGGAACGTGACATGCAAAGGTCGATTCCTGAAGAGGAATGGTTAACAATATTTTCAAGAATTACTCGTGGAAACATCTCAGCTCGAATTATTGAAGCCAATTACAAAACCCTGAATCGTTGGCATCTAACTCCAGCCGGATTGCATCATTGCTATCCTAACTCGGATCCATACTGCTGGTGCAAATGCTGACAACTTGGAACTTACCTACACCTCTGGTAGGACTGTATTTACATCCAACCAGTCTGGACATATATCTCGGAGATGTTATCAGAGATAATCAACATCAATCATACCCTCTCTAAAGAACAGGCACCCTTACCAACAACTATACAAACTCTCATACATCAGATTTGTACTTCCACTAAGATGGAGATCGCGTTCACATGGAAAAAGGACCTCATCCACCCACTTCGGATGAAATATTACGACGTTTGGACGGAGTATGTACTCTTTACCATTTAACTGCGCTGAAGTACCATAGTCTTTCTAAATTTAATCTTGTTTGGAACCCTTACATTTCCTGGTGACGAATGATCTTTTCATCTCATCTCTGAATCACTTGGATACCAAATCGACCTCTGACACTACGCGAACATCAACTTGCATGGTGTATCAACAAACAGGCAATCACTTGTTATATATAGCATGATGGGGGAGGAGGGGAGGGATAATGTATACTTTAAATTGTAATATGCTGTTTGATTCTATGTATATTGATAATACTGTTTATAACTGTTTCTGATTAACAGCAATAAAAATTGTAAAGAAAAAAAAAAAAGAAAAACCATGGGGTGGCGAAGAGTACTGACTTGCTGGTGGGGTTCCCACAACTGAAATAGTCCATCCAGTCTGCCTAGAAAGCAGGTTACTTCCATGTTTCTCTTAAGGGTAGCAACTGCTGATCCGTGCAGATATACCCAAGGCATGTTATAACCCATAGAAAATTTACTGCCAGCAATATTTTTACTGGATGATGAGCCTTCTTGAAAATTCACACAGTGGTGCTTGACAAGCTTTGCTTATGGACTTGACTGTAGATTCAGTCCTGCACTTTTTTCCTTATCTGTACTCCAACCCGTAAAAGACTCATGCTCATGTTAGTTGTCTTCCCTCCCTACCATCAAAGTGGAGAGCAATTTTGCAGTTGTGTCAAAAGCAACAAGGCTTATTGGTTAAGGGTAATAATCCCCATGCCTTCTGTTAAGAATAGTAACTGCTGCTCCGTGCAGGTTAAGCCCCATGCTTATCAGTTCCCCACACCACAGAAGTCAGGACCCTCATTGGTTGTTGTCTAAATCCAATTCCACTTTTTCATCTGCCGATGAAGCTGAAAGCAAAGTTGCAGCAAAAGCATCAAAACTTATTGGTAAGCGTAGTAACCGCCTCACCAGCAAGTTACCACCATGCACCCTTTTCTTCATGTCCATCTCTAGCCTTGAGGATTACACAGTGTTTATCCCATGCCCCTTTGAATTCGTTGACTGTTTTCACCTTCACCTCCTCCTCTGGATGGAGATTCCTGGCATCCACAACCCTTCTCCGTGAAGGAATATTTCCTGGCATTGGTTCTGAGTTTCATTTTGTGGTTCTGGAGTTTCATTTCGTAACCCCTAGGTTCTACTGTTTCCTTTCCAACAAGTGTGGACCCAAAAAACAACAAGGTAGGCGATCCAGTGAAGCCGTGAGGAAATAACAAAATGGTGGATGCCACAAGAGAGTCTTTTTCAATATTTAATCATGGAGACGTAAAATATCATGTACAAGTGCCCGATTCTGGCCGAGTTTCGCCACCAATGGTGGCTGCCTCAGGGGCTTATGATTCAAAGAACAGTGTTCAGGTGATGGTCCGAATAGAATCCACTGTCTATATATATATCTATTGTTTATGTGCCGACATGATTCGTCTCCTCTCATTGAAAAGCAACATAAACAATAGATATATATAGACAGTGGATTCTATTTGGACCATCACCTGAACACTGTTCTTTGAATCATAAGCCCCTGAGGCAGCCACCATTGGTGGCGAAACTCGGCCAGAGTCGGGCACTTGTACATGATATTTTACGTCTCCATGATTAAACTTTCCAACAGGTGTGACAGAAAACTCGTCAAACTCCTATTTCACATCCATTCCCCCCTTTCTTCTCACTCACTCCCTTTCCTTTCCCTCCCCATACTCATCTCTCTGTCACTCACCCCTATGCCTTTCCCTCTCATACCCCTACACACAAATATTCTTTTTATTAGTATGGGTCACTATTATGATTTATGTTTTACATTTCTTGATTTTCTTTTATGAGGAATGGTGATGTTTTTGTTTTTCCATTGTTGAACTGCATACAGGGTCTGGTTTGTGATTTCCAGTTCAGCTTTTGTCTGCGTGTTTCTATTTATAGAAACTGTAAGAGATAATGGAGCAGGGTCCTTCATTAGGACTGGCCCTTGAGGAGGGAAGAGGCCCTGGTCCTTGGGAAAGCATAATGGAGTCCTGCTCAGAGGTATACCTCTGGAGGTGGCCATGGGCACAGAGGCACATCTATGCCACTGGAGCCTGGTTCTGCCCCGAGACTGAAGAAAATGCTGACCTTAGCATTCAACCGTGTTGCCATTACATCTGCGCCTAGTGACCCCACTGATCCACTATCATCTGAAAGGCTTCTGAACTCAGCTCCCACTCTCCTGAGCCTGTTCCTGCTGAGAAAGTCCACTTGATGATTGTCCTTCTCTGCTATATTCACTGCCAAAAGCATATTTTCTTTTGTCCAGTTGCACAGCTGGGCTGCCTCTCATGCTAGTGAATGGTTTCAGGTGTCCCCTTTTTTTTGTTTATATATGCTACCACCAAGGCATTCTCAGACATCACTCCAACTGCTCTCCTTTTCAGTGAGGGAAGGAAGTATTGGAGAGCTAACCTGATAGCTCGTCTCTAGTCTGTTTACCATCCATTGCATCTCTTCCTTTGACTATTGCCCCTGGGCTGTCTTGCTTTGACAGTGGAGCCCCATCCTCTCAGGCTGGCATCCATGGTAACTACAATCCAGTTGGGGGGGGGGGGGGAAGTTTCTAGAGCTACTTCTTTCAGCAGGTTGTAAGGATGTACTCACTAATCCTGATGTTTTTATACCTCTGGAGGAACTTGTAGTAGACATAAGAACATGCCCATACTGGGTCAGACCAAGGGTCCATTAAGCCCAGGATCCTGTTTACAACAGTGGCCAATCCAGGCCATAAGAACCTGGCAAATACCCAAAAACTAAGTCTATCCCATGGTACTGATGCTAGTAATAGCAATGGCTATTTTCTAAGTCAACTTAATTAATAGCAGGTAATGGACTTCTCCTCCAAGAACTTATCCAATCCTTTTCTAAACCCAGCTACACTAACCACAACCTCTGGCAACAAATTCCAGAGTTTAATTGTGCATTGAGTGAAAAAGAACTTTCTCCGATTAGTTTTAAATGTGCCACATGCTAACTTCGTGGCGTGCCCCTTAACCTATTATCCGAAAGAGTAAATACCATATTTTTTGCTACATAAGTCGCACCTGACCATAAGACGCACCTAGGATTCAGAGGGGGGGAAATTAAAAAAAAAAAAAATGATGTGCTGAACCAGCTCTGTTCCCAGGCGTCTGTGTGTCTTACGGAGCAAATTAGGGGAGTGCATAACATTTTTTTGTCCCCATTTTGTTTTCAGAACCGGGGAGGACCATTTCGGTCCACTCCCTGGATCAGAAATCTTTTATCATTCTCTTTCTGTGGGGGAAAAAAAACAAACAAACCCCCAACCCTTTAAATTTAATTAACTACAACTCCCCACCCTCCCGACCCCGCCCCCCCCCGCCCAAGACTTGCCATCCATTGCTCCTACCATGTGACAGGGGCCGACCAATGGCACCGGTAGCTCCTGTGACATAGTAAGGGCAAAGGGCCATCAGCGCCATTTTGATTATTGGCAGCCGACAGCCCAAGTGCAGGAGATCGCTCCCGGACCCCCGCTCGACCACCAGGGACTTTTGACAAATTGTTGGCAAGTCTTGGAGGGGGGTCAGGAGGGTGGGGGGTTGTAGTTAGTTTTTTTTTTTTTAATATTTGCTCCATAAGACGCACAGACATTTCCCCACTATTTTTGGGGGGAAAAAGTGCGTCTTATGGAGCGAAAAATACGGTAACTGATTCACATTAACCAGTTCTAGACCTCTCATGATTTTAAACACCTCTATCATATCCCCCCTCAGCCATCTCTTCTCCAAGCTGAAAAGTCCTAACCTCTTTAATCTTTCCTCAAAGGGGACCTGTTCCATTCCCTTTATCATTTTGGTCACCCTTCTCTGTACCTTCTCCATCGCAACTATATCTTTTTTGAAATGCGGCGACTAGCATTGTACACAGTATTCAAAGTGCGGTCTCACCATGGAGTGATACAGAGGCATTATGACATTTTCTGTTTTATTCACCATTCCCTTCCTAATAATTCCCAACATACAGTTTGCTTTTTTGACTGCCGCAGCACACTGAACCGACGATTTGAATGTGTTATCCACTATGACACCTAGATCTCTTTCTTGAGTGATAGCTCCTAATATGGAACCTAACATTGTGTAACTGTAGCATGGGTTATTTTTCCCTATATGCATCACCTTGCACTTATCCACATTAAATTTCATCTGCCATTTGGATGCCCAGTTTTCCAGTCTCAGAAGGTCTTCCTGAAATTTATCATAATCTGCTTGTGATTTAACTACTCTGAACAATTTTGTAAGATCTGCAAATCTGATTACCTCACTTGTGGTATTTCTTTCCAGATCATTTATAAATATATTGAAAAGTATGGGTCCCAATACAGATCCCTGAGGCACTCCACTGTCCATTCCCTTCCACTGAGAAAATTGTCCATTTAATCCTACTCTCTGTTTCCTGTCTTTTAGCCAGTTTGTAATCCACAAAAGGACATCGCCACCTATTCCATGACTTTTTACTTTTCCTAGAAGCCTCTCATGAGGAACTTTGTCAATCGCCTTCTGAAAATCCAAATATATTACATCTACCAGTTCACTTTTATTTACATGTTTATTAACTCCTTCAAAAAAGTGAAGCAGATTTGTGAGGCAAGACTTGCCCTGGGTAAAGCCATGCTGACTTTGTTCCATTAAACCATGTTCCATTAAACCATTAAATACTGGTAATATTGGGAGAGGATAGTAAACTACCTACAATCCAATGGATTTTTGATTGGATGATTAGAGAATTGGATTAAGGAAGAGCACGATGTGATTTACTTCTATTTCAACACAGCTTCTGATAGGGTCCTGCATAGGAGGCTCATGAATAAAACGAGCTTTGGAGTCGGCTCCATAGTGGATTACAAATTGGTTGACTGATGGGAGACAATGTGTAATGGTAAATGAAACCTACTCTTAAGACAGAACCGTGTTAAATGGAATGCCTCAAGGATCGGTTTTGGAACTGGTTTTGTTCAATATCTTTGTGAGTGACATTGTGGAGAGGTTAGAAGGAAAAATTTGTCTTTTCACGGATTATACTAAGGTCTGCAACAGAGTGGACACATCTGAAGAAGGAGAGCGAATGAATAGAGATTTAAGAAGACTTGAAGAGTAGTTGAAGATTTGGCAACTAAGATTCAATGCCAAGAAGTGCAAAGTCATGCACCTGGAATGCAGTAATGCAAAACAGCTATATGTGATGGGGGCAGGGGGTGAAAGACTAACATGCATAGACCAGGAGAGGGACCTTGGGGTGATTGTGTCTGGCGATCTGAAGGCAGTGAACCAATGTGACCAGGTGGTAGCGAAAGCCACAACGATGCTGGGCTATATAATGGGAGAAATAACCAGCAGAAAAAAGGAGGTGTTAATGCCCTTCTACAAGTCCTTGGTGAGGCCTCACCTGGAGTACTGTGTTCAGTTCTGGAGACCATATCTCAAAAAGGATAAAGACAGGATAGAAATGGTCTTGAGGGAAGGGGACCAAAATGGTGTAGGGTCTGTTTCGGAAGAGCTATGCTGAGGGGCTGAAATATCTAAATATGTATACCTTGGAGGAGAAGAGGTGCAGGGGAGATATGATACAGACCTTCAGATATCTGAAAGGTATTAATGATAAACAAACATAAATCTTTTCTGTTGAAAAGGAAAGTGTACAACTAAAAATCACAATATGGAACTCCAGGGGGGACAACTCAGAAGCAACATCAGGAAATATTTCTTCATGGAGAGGGTGGTGGATGCCTGGAATGCCCTCACAAAAGAGGTGGTAGGAACAAAATCAGAAAATGAATTTAAAAGGGCTTGGAATACATTGCGAATGCCTAAAGGCTTGAGGATGGCAATGAAGAAAACAGGTAACCTATGTTAATTTTAGGTGTAACATTTCTGCAAGAGAGCATCCTGCACAGAATAGCCACTACTAGCCTTAATACAAGGCATGGGGGTAACCTGCATGGCACGCCAATTGCTACCATTAACATAAAGTATGGAGGTAACTTGAATGAGATGGCAGTTACTACCAGAATCCATTTGCTAAACAGACTGGATGGACCTTTTGATCTTTATTTGCTATCATTGATATGTTACTATGGTACAATATGTCATCTTGCTGTTTATAATTTCTATTGCACTGTATTAATATACTGTACTATATGTACTGCATTACTGTACTTCCTTGCCCCATTCCTGACATTTGTTACTGCACTGTAACATATGCATTACCCCCTTTACCCATAAGGCCTCCCACTAACCCATTCACTGTTCTTTCATATCAATTTGATACCATATGTACAGCTTTATCCTGCATCGTGCCAAGATAATGCAGTATAGCTTATGCACTGCATTACCCTAGAAGTCCTGCCTTCTGCCCTGTTTCCTGATCTACACTGCCATCTATTCTACCTCTTCTATCGAATGAATGTAAACCACTAAATAACCCTATACCTTGCTCTGAGTACTACTGCAGAAGGAGTAATAAATCCTTTTAATAAATAAATCTCAATAGAACACAATATTTTGCTTGTTACTGGCAGAGGGTCGAATAGAGACCAAAATCTACCATTCACCCACTTCGATGACAACATTGTATAATAAGCTTCCAGATGAGTTAAATATCCCATCTCTTGAAGCTACAGGGTTGTCAAGCTGGCACGGAATACCAGCCAAAAGAATCACTTATTACTGCAGTTATCTAAAATTATGAAGCATCAAAAATATCTCCTCCTCTCTCATATATAATTCTATAAGGTAGCCAGAGAGGCCATAATTACGCAAACAGGACCCCCCTATTGTGAGGAATTTTCTCTCACAAACTGAAAGGAGAAATGAGAGATTGGGATATAGAAACAATTTAACTAGACAGTAAAACTTAATGTTTATCTTTGCAACTACAAAGTGGTTAATGACATTTTTTAAAAATGCCCCTCAGCTACTGAGAAAATTAAGAATAATTCAACGTGGCAGATCATACAACAACGGGGGCACATTCCAAGTTTCCTATGTTTCTATAGAGGATATGCCAAAGACCGAATAGTACAGGAGACCAGTGCTTGAATTCGGCAGCTGAGAGACTGCAGGACAATATAAAACCAGCAAGAAATTCAGAAACTGCCATGGAATGCCCAGAAGATTTCCCTTCTCCTCTAGCCCTCACCATTAACCCAAGAGCCCGAATCCTTCCCCTTTACGTCTTACTTACGAGCGATTTCTCTTTCTGTATAACACGTGGGTAGCACAATTGAGCTACACAGTATCCTGGTATTTGTCTTCTCTTACGCAATATCACGTGACTCTAACCGAAGCCACCCGTCAGCCATCTTCCGTGCGATCAAATCCCACCGAAATCTCGGATATTGAGATAAACATATATAAGTGATACAAAGCATCTTAGCTATCAGGTGGTTTTTCTCCCTTCCTTGGATAAATAGTGGTTAACTGAAAATTATATATTCATAGATTTTCATTGTAAAAATTTCCCCTATACATGCCCATATCAAAGATGGCACCGAAGGCCTCGGGTCAATCTAACCGTAGTACCTTAACCAATCTTGCAACTTGGAAACTGATTGGCTATGAGAGCTCGGATCTGCGCCTATGCAGTATCTATTAACTAGTCCATCTAGAAAGGTTTATAACATTTCACTCAACATTTTTGTATCTACTGAAATAATTCCACGGGCCTCCAGAATCTATTTTTTTTTATTTTAAAATGCTCTAGCAAACGTTCCTAAAAGTCGTAGGGCGGTGACGTCACCTACTACTTCCGGACAATAGAGTCTTCAACTAACTGAGAATGGAGCATTGTGGGATGGTGGAGGACTAAGATTCGTTCACGCGGTCTAGTGCATTATGGGAGAGTGGAGGACTGAGGGCCGAGGAAGAGAGGTGGAGCGTCATGGGGACGAACATCGAGCAAATCTTTCGCTCGTTCGTGGTCAGCAAGTTCAAGGAAATCCAGGAAGAAAAGCTGAATAGGTAACCGATCAGCTGGATGTTTTAGCAGTTCAAGCCTTCATTTTGGTTAAAATGGTGATATTTTCACTGTTTTGTACAAACATTATGTATCCACTTCATCGTATCTCACTGTTATTTTATGATCCGTTTCGCTTCCATTACATTGGTCCTTAAAATAGAATTAAGAAGTTAATCACCTCTTAGCAACGACTTCTCAAAACCTTCTACTGCCTGTGCTAGGCGGTTGAAGTAGTGTGGTTTGAGGAGGACTAATTCTGTATCCCTGAACAGGAAGGGGAAGGCTTTCACTGCATTTCACCTCAGGAAGGGAAAGCATTCCCTCCATCTCTCGCTAAGAAGGGGAGGTAAAGGTTAACAAAAATCAAGATGATTCCTTTTTATTAGACTACCTTGATACATTTCTTGACTGTATCACATTATTTTATGTTAACCTTTATGTCTGTATTCAAGTATGCTAACATGGCAACCACGCTACCTTTACAAGCGGAGAGTTTTCATTGCGTCTCTCATCGGTGAGAGGAGTGAGTTTCCTTGCCTCTTTCAATAAGGGAAGATGGGGGAAATAGGTTCTCTGCATTTATTATTGAGGGGGAAGGGATCCCCTTCGTTTCTCACCAAGAAGATAAAGTTTGTATTTTCTTAAATCAAGAAGCGGGGTTCTTTGATCTTCTATGGGTGAAGGGGGATGGAGTTGCTTGCAATTCCTGTCAAGGAGGGGGCATTCTTTTTATGGAAGGAGGAAAATTTCCTGCATTCGTTGCTGAGGAGGAAATGCAACAGTGGTGACTCCATTTTGACAGGAAGGCCTTAAACATAATATCCAGGATGTTTCTATAGTTACAGGCGGTGAGCAAAAGCTTAGGTACTCCTGGTCAAATTGTATGTTTCAGTGAATCTTTAAGTGAACAGAAGCTGTCACAACATAGTGCAAAGTTAAACACAACCAATATAAAACACTCTTGAAACTTTTATCTGACTTTAAAAGCTGCAGTTTAAAGGACCATTAGAAACTAACCCACCAAATTTTGACAGTATAAGGCTAAGGGAGAGGCATGGTCAGAAAAATTGAGGTAATATTGCCCCATGTATAGGTTCCTGGTGAGATCTCACTTGGAATACTATTTACAGTTCTGGAGACTGCACTTTCAAAAGGATATAAGCAGGATAGAGTGGGTCCAGAGGGTGTCTACTAAAATGGTCAGTGGTCTTTGTTCTAAAGCATATGGGGATAGATTGAAATACCCTAGAGCAGTGGTTCTCAACCTTTTTTCCGTCATGACACACCTGACGGATGATGCTCACGTGCACGACACATTGCACACTACATTTAACAGCCTTACCAAAAAAAAAAAAAGAAATCCTAGATATTTTATTGTTGAAAATGATGCAGGAGAAAGACAACATATTCTTTAAATTCAATAACTGCTTATAAAATATCATTATTTTTTTCACAAAAATGTTAATCTTTGCTTTCTGCATCAGTGAGAAATCTGGGATTGAAATGCATATGTAGTGCAAAGTTTTTCGATACAGACACTCATGCATTTCCCTGTCAACCTCAGAAAGTTCTGACCTCTTCTGGAGTTTATACAAAGAAGAGAGAGGAAATCTCCCCTTTCAACTCACCATACAGAAAATATATTCAAATTCTGATACCCCCTCAGTAATAGTACATCAGAATCCCTTCCCTGCCAGACTAGTTTGCGAAATAACATGAAAACCTGTTGAAAATACATTTAGAAATGATATAGTGTACCAGCCTTACCATAAGTGAACTAACACCTAGGACTTGAACAGCAACAACCTTACCAATGAGAAACTAAGACTGCAAATATAGAACACAATTCACTTACTATTGGAAAAACAAAGCAAGCCAGACTGCTCTAGATCCCTACACAAAATCTACATCCTAGTTAGCAGAATCCCTCACCTCTGTCAACCATCCAGAATGCAGATTGACCTTTATCTAATACAGAGCAAAAGACCATAAATTATTTTTATTTATTTATTTATTTATTTATTTATTTAAGGCTTTTGATACAGAGGAAAAATGGGGAAAAGCAAGAACAGGGAGTGATGATGGGGAATTTTAAGTCCCAGGCTCCTTACTCTGCACTGTCCGCAAGCAGCAAGCACATGTAGCTGTTATAGAAAGCATAGGCTTGCTATGTCAAATTTTTGGTGACACACCAGTGTGTCCCGACTCCTTGGTTGAGAACCACTGCCCTAGAGGAAAGGGGAGATAGGGGAGATATGAAAGAGACGTTCAAATTTCCCATGCACAGGAGGTGAGCCTTTTTCAATGGAAAGAAGACTTTAGAACAAGGGGTCATGGGATGAGGGTGAAGGGGGGTAGATTCAGGAGTAATCTTAGGAAATATTTCTTTACAGAGGTTGGTGGATGCAGGAACAGCCTCCCAATGGAGATGGTGGAGACAAAAACAGTAATAAATTCAAGAAAACATGGGATAAATAAAAGGGATCTCTAAGGAAGTAATGCTAAATTTTATTGGATGCATGGCTAGACTGGATGGGCCATGGGGTGTTTCTATTGTGTTTCAATTATCAGTCCAAGAAAGTTTAAAGTCTGTTTAATAGCGACTTAGTGCAAAAATAGTAAAAAAAAAAAAAAAAAAGTTAATGTTTTACCTTGCATATAAAAACACTTATCTCAAAGCTTGGACAAAGACCTCCAGACATTGGCTGTGTTTCGATGTTACTGCATCAGGGAGTCTTCTCTGGCATGAGAATCACCAAAAGAAAGCCTTCTTCATGCATGAGAAGACTCCCCTGATGCAATAACATCAAAACACAGGCGGTGACAGGTTTGTCCAAGCTTTGAGATGTTTTTATATGCAATGTATAACTTAGAAAACAATTTTGACTACTTTTGCACTCAATAGTAATTTTGCAGAAAAATGATGTATTTAACTTTGTCACACCCAAAATAATCAAGTTCACAAAGAGAAGTGTACCTCTGTAATAAAATCAATATAAAATACTCTTGAAACTTTTACCTGGCTTCAAAAGCTGCAGCTTTAAAGTACCATCAAAAGCTAGCCCACCTGGTCTTGACAGCATAAAGGCTATTGTGTTTCAATCATCAGTCCAAGAAAGTTCAAAGTCTGCTTAATAGTGACTTGTTGATGTTAATAAATTAAAAATAATAAATTGGTAAATATGGCATGTGCAAAAGTTTGGACACTTGGTCAGAACTTTGTAAGACCTCCACTGGCAGAAATAACAGCTTCCATACATTTCCTGTAGCCAACTAAGAGTCATCCTATTCTTGCTGTTGCAACTTTTTTCGGACTGTTCCTTGCAGAACTCTTCTAGCTCCAAAATATTCTTGTCTCCTTGCATGCACTGAGTGCTTGCGATTTCCTCAAAGATTTTCACTTATAGTCAAGTCCAAGGACCGTGAAGGATATTCCAAAAACTTCATCTTTCTTTCCTGTAAGTACTTAATGTTTGATTTTGATGTATATTTCAGATCATTACTTGGCAGGAATATCCAACTTTTCTTCAACTTCATCTTCTTCACTGATTGTGGGGCATTAGCTTCTGGGATATGTCTATGTTTAGTTGATCAGTTTCTCCTTCTACCTGTACAATATTTCCTGAGCCATTGGCTGATACACACCCCCAAAGCATAATTGATCCAACCCTGTCCTTATCAGTTGGAAAGGCATTCTTTACTTCAAATGTGTCACCTTTTCTTTCTTCAAATGTATCTTGTGTAGCTGCAGTTGAACAGTTAAATTTTCATTTCATCAGTCCAAAGCACTTTGTTCCAAAATGTTTCAGGCTTATTAAGGTTTTGTTTTGCAAATTTTAGATGAAGACTTTTGTGACAAGGTTGTAGAAAAGGTTTCCTTCTGACAACTCTTCCATTAAGATCATTGTTCTGTAAGCAGTGCTGTATTGTGGATCAGTGGACAAGTAGATCAGTGCCAGTTAAATTATTCAGCAATTCATCTGCAAAACCAGATTTCCTAGCGTGTAGACAGATGGACTCAGGACCAGTGGGTTTGTGCTCCCCTGCCAGCAGATGGAGACGGAGCAAGCTGACATCACAGTATATATAGCTCTGCAGTGACCCCAGCCTGCCAGTATTCTCCGTCTCCAGCAGATGGTGGACGCGCATCTCCCTATGGGGATTGCTTCTAGCTTTTTAGAAAAAGAAATTTGAAATTCTAAATTTAGGAAAAGAAGCCCCGCTCTCCTGCGGTGATACCTAAAGGTACCTCTCCCAGTTGAGAATTCCTAAGGTGATTTCCGTGGTTCCTCAGAGGTGTGTCTCGGTCCAGTGGATGGGTTTCCCGGCGCGGACTTAGCTGAAAGGCAGCGATGCAGGAGGCCAAGCGCGACGGTGATGGTAGATGCCCTCTCCCCCTGCAGCCGGAGACCGGCTCTGTACTCAGCCGGTAAGCACTGAGCTCAAGTAAAGTTACAAAAAACCCCCATTTTACCTTTTGAATCAGAGACAGGGGGTTTTCACGATTTCCTCTGGTGTCCTTGCTCAGCGTGTCATACCAACATTCGTTCCTGCTCCTTTTGGGGTTGGGCAACTGGGCAGCCTGATGGGTTGAGTGGCCCCTGGTAGGCTAGGCCCCGCACTTAGGCTTTTTTCTTGCATGCTGCGTGGTAGGTGGCGGCGGTGTTTTTCTTGCACTCCTGTGCATGCTCTACTGCTCTCTTCAAGCCATCGGTGTGCGCAGTGCGATGGCTGTGCGCACGCGTTGTGTGCTCAGTTTTTGGGCATGCTTTTTACATGCTTAGCTTTGCGCACAAGTTGTGCATGCGCCTTGCCACGCTTTCTTCTGGGCGCTTATTTTTCGTGCACATTCCCCTTTGAGCACAAGCCGTTCAGATGCACGTTTACCATTGCAATGGCGCCAATCAGCAAAAAGCCTAAGCGTCTTCCAATTTGTGTTGCCTGTCATATAAGGGCTTCTCAGCCTGATCTGGTTTCTAACCTGTGACAGTGCTGCTCAGATGCTCAGGGAGCATTGTTTTCCTCGGATTTTGCTAAACCTGGTTCCTTCCATTCTGATGATAGGTTGGTCACGGCCTTGACTAGGAGGACGCCAGAACTTGGATCTCCCTTGACTGGCTCCTCTGCTGGCGAGGGCAGTTCTGTGGGACCAGTTCCATTTCCTTCTGGGCTTGGTCTGGACCCGGTTGATTTTTCTTGGGTGGAATTTTTTTCAAGGCTTATAAGCCTTTCTTCAGGCGCAGTCCTCTGCTTCCCTCATTTCTGTCCTGTCAAACCCTCAACTGGTGGCTCCTCCCTTTTCCAGCCCTGTGTTTAAGAGCCAGGACTTGCCTTGGCTCCCTGCGGATGTTCCTGACAGGAATCCGGATGGCACTGATGATGAGGTTGATCCTAATTCCCTGGAAGAGGGGGAAATTCCTCCAGGACTGGAACTCTATTGAGCCATGTTGCGGTTCTTTCATAGAGATGAATTGCTGGCCCTGATTTCCCAGACCTTGAAACAGCTGGGTGCCCCTGGTTTGGATGTCATGTCTGAGCCGAGGAAGAATCCCATTTTGGTTTCCTTACGTAAAGCTTCATGTTTTGTTGTTTTTTTTTTTTTCCCCCTGTGATGGATGCCATTCAGGAATTGATTGATCTGGAATGGGATGCCCCAGAGGCAAATTTTAAAGAGGGGGGGGGGGGTGCGGACATTGGAAGGCCTGTAGCCCCTGGATCCGGCTGTGAGGGAGCGTTTGTGATTTCCCCAAGTGGATGTGCTGGTATGTGCCATCTCTAAGTGGACGACTATCTCAGTAGAGGGAGGAGCGGCCTTGAAGGATGTACATGATAGAATTGAGGCTATTCTTAAGCAGGCCTTTGAGGCGGTGGCAATGACTTTACCGATTGCTTCCTGTTGTGCCCTTGTGGCATGATGTTGTCTGCTTCTTTCTCAGGAGGTTGATGAGTCTGGAGGGAATTCCAGAGTTGCTATGGAGCCTGCCTTCGACTTTTTAGTAGACCCAGGCTGTGATTTCATCCGTACATTGGCCATAGGAGTGGCTTCGGTGATAGCGGCCAGGAGTCAACCCCTGGTTGTGAAATTGTGATCTTACCAAGATCCCTTTAAAGACTTGCTCTTGTTTGGGATCGAGTTGGAGAAACTGGCCAGTAAGTGGGGTGAATCTCCGGATTCCTCGGTTGCCGGAGGGTAAGAAGCAGTTACAGTGCTCCTTTGATATAATGGGTCGTCTCTGGAATTCAGGCAGTTTCATCCCTACAGAGGGTCGACCTTTCAGCATACTCTGCTTTTTGGTAGGGCTCAGTTCTTTCATCCCTGACAGCCTAAGAGAGGAGCGGGCTCGGGTGGTGGACCTTCCCAATGAAGGTTTGCCGACTCAACTTCTGAACCAAGAGATAGCAGAATGTCTGTGTATGTGTGTGTCTCTCTGTCTCTGTGTCTCTGTCTCTCTCTCTCTCTCTCTCTCTCTCTCTCTCTCAGAGGTGGTCGAGATCACGTTGGACCAGAGGGTCCTGGAGGTGATACGAGAAGGATAAGCGCTGGAAGTTTGCACTATTCCTCAGGATGGTGTCCCCTTGCCACTCCCCTCAGAAGAAGCAGGCAGTAGAGTTCACGCTTCAAAGGCTCCTCAGGCTGAGGTCTGTTGCTCAGTTGCCCACGTTTCAAGAAAGTATGGGGTGATATTCCTTTTATTTTGTTGTGCCCAAGAAGGGGGGAATCCTTTTGTCCCATCCTGGATCTCAAGAGTGTCAACTGTCATTTGAAGGTGACTCATTTTCACATAGAAACCTTATGCTCTGAGATAATGGCGGAGCAATCAGGGAATTTCTGACCTCCCTAGAACCGCCAGAGGCCTACCTTCATATTCCCATCTGACTGAAACACCAAAGCTTTCTATGCTTTGCAGTATTTCAAGCCCACTCCAAAAATACTGAAAACTCAAGCTAGGCCTTATTTTCATGGTATGGCTTATTTTTGGGGAAACACGGTAGGAGAGATGGCCTTGTAAAAAGAAGGCTTCCTGGTGCACCTCTATATGGATGACTGGCTGATTCGAGCCAAGTATCAGAAAGAGAACCACCTGGTGACACACAAGGTAATTTCCTTATTGCAGGAGCTTGGTTGGGAGGTGAATCTAACCAGGAGCAATCTTCAGCCATCCCAGTCATTGGAGTATATGGGGGTCTATTTCGATATGGGCAGGACAAAGTGTTTTCCTACCAGAAGTTCGGATCCAGAAATTGATGTCTCATGTGCATAGGTTGGTGAACACCATACGCCCGACTATGTGGACCTACCTACAGATGCTCGGCTTGATGGCTTCTACCCTGGAAGTGGTGCCGTGGGCAAGGACGCATTTGCGTCCTCTTCAGCGCTCTCTGCTATCTTGTTGGAACATGCAGTCTCAGGACTATGCGGTTTGGCTCCACTTGCTGATGGAAATCTGCTCCCGCCTCCAGGGTTGGTTGGTTGGTTGGTTGCAGGATGATCATCTGAGAACGGGAGTTCCCTTGTTCTCTTTGACCTGGTTGGTACTCACAACAGATGCGAGTCTCCATGGTTGGAGGGGGCGGGGGCTCACTGGTATGGAGTTAAGGTCCCAAGGGCGTTGGAATGCCAAAGAGACCCGCTGGACAGACAATTACCTGGAAGCCCGGGCAGTACCGCTGGCATGCTTACAGTTCAACCACAGACCAAGGGATCAAGTGGTTCGTGTGATGTCGGACAACGCGATGATGGTGGTCTACATCAGTCACCAGGGAAGGAACCAAGAGCCAGCAAGTGTCACAGGAAATAGACCAGCTTATGGAATGGGCGGAAGGTCATCTGCAGATGATCTCTGCCTCTCACATTGCAGGAAAAGACAATGTAAGAGCGGACTTTCTCAGCAGGAGGAGTCTGGACCCAGGAGAGCTGGTGTTGTCAGCAGAGTCATTTCAGCTGATTGTGGATCGCTGGGGCCTTCCGTTCCTAGAGCTGCTGGCGACTTCTCGCAGTGTGAAGGTTCCTCAATTTTGTAGTCGCAGGAGGGATCCGTGGTCCCTGGGAATAGATGCTCTCGTACAGGTCTGGCCGAAAGACAGATTGCTTTATGTCTTTCCTCCGTGGCTCTTGCTGAGTAGAATAATTCGCAAGGTCACAGGGGGCTAGTACTCTTGGTGGTGCTGGACTGGCCCAGGTGTCCGTGGTATGCAGATTTGTGTAGATTTCTGGTGGAGGGCCCCCCTTTGCCTTCTGCCACACATGCATCTGTTGCAGCGGGGTCTGGTTCTTCACGAGGATCCAGCTCTGTTCTGTCTCATGGTGTGGCCTTTGAAAGGTCTCGCCTGTTGAAGCATGGTTATTTCTCTGCAGTGATTGGCACCTTACTCCACGCTTGCAAGTTCTCCACTTCCTTGGCTTATGTGCAGATCAGGAGAGTTTTTTTGAGGCCTGGTGTGAGGAGCGGGGGTGTTATTCCTCATTCGGTTAAGATCCCTTTCATTCTGGATTTTCCACAGGTTGGGTTGAATAAAGGATTGGACCTTAATTCCTTGAAGGTGCAGGTTGCTGCTCTTGCCTGTTTCAGAGGGCCAGTGAATGGTGTTTCCTTGTCTCAACCTGATGTGGCCTGTTTTTTGAAGGGAGTGAAACATTTTAGGCCTCTCTTAAGGTTACCGTTTCCATTATGGAGTCTTAACTTGGCGCTGGATTTTTTGGTGGGCCCTATGTTCTGACTGCTGGATAGCCTTTTCTTGCGGTTGTTGACATTGAAGACTGTCTTCCTGATTGTTAAATGTTTAGCGCGTTGAATTTCTGAGCTGTAGACCTTGTCTTGCCGGGAGCCATTCCTTCAGGTGACGCCACGGGTGTTACAGCTGTGAACTGTTTCATCCTTCTTGCCCAAGGTAGTCTCGGACTTTCATTTGAATCCGTCTGTTTCCTTACCATCCCTGAATGAAGCCAGGGATGCAGAGGAGTATTGCCTCTTGTGTTCCTTGGATGTCAAGCGACTTGTGCAGTATCAAGACAGATCGCCTTTTTGTTCTCCATGGCAGGAATAAGCAGGGTGCTCCAGCTTCGCGGGCTACTATAGTTCGCTGGATTAAGGTGGTAGTTGCGGCTGTGTTTGTGGATGCTGGAAAGCCATTGCCTACTCAGGTTAAGGCTCATTCTTCTAGGGCTCAGGCAGTGTCATGTTAATTTGTTGTCTCCCGTCTATATCTGTCGAGCTGTGACTTGGTCCTCCTTACACGCTTTTTCCAGGTTTTATTATCTGGATGTGCAGGCATGGGAGGATGCAGCCTTTGCACGTGCGGTGTTGATTGGACCGTAGGCAGTCTCCCACTCTGATGGGGAGTAGCTTTTGTACATCCCACTGGTCCTGAGTCCATCTGTCTGCATGCTAGGAAATGAAGAAATTACTTACTTGATAATTTGTTTTCCTTAGTGTAGATAGATGGACTCATGTGGTAGCCAAGGGTTGGAAGCTGAGTGTGTCAATAGTTGTCCTGTTGGGCTCTGGGTCTTAAGGGATTACTGGTAAGCATTCATCCAGTCCCTGGCTTTGGGTACCTAGAATCTTATGTGAGTTCAGTGTTTATGGTTGGTTGAGTACAATTCTGGTTGTCTGTTTTTAATCAAGTTTTTGCTTGTCTGTCCACATTTGCTTTTGAAGAGAATACTGGCAGGCTGGGGTCACTGCAGGGCTATATTTAAGAACATAAGAAATTACCATAATGGGTCAGACCAAGGGTCCATCAAGCTCAGCATCCTGTTTCCAACAGTGGCCAATCCAGGCTACAAGTACCTGGCAAGTACCCAAAAACTAAGTATATCCCTCGCTAATGATGCTAGTAATAGCAGTGGCTATTTTCTAAGTCAACTTGATTAATAGCAGATAATGGACTTCTCCTCCAAGAACCTATTCAAACCTTATTTAAACCCAGCTACACTAATTGCACTAACCACAAACCCTGCAACAAATTCCAGAGTTTATTTGTGCGTTGAGTAAAAAGAATTTTCTCCGATTAGTTTTAAATGTGCTACATGCTAACTTCATGGAGTGCCCCTAGTCCTTCTATTAGCTGAAAGAGTAAATAACCGATTCACATTTACCTGTTCTAGACCTCTCACGATTTTAAAGACATCTATCATGTTCCCTCTCAGCCATCTCTTCTCCAAGCTGAACAGCCCTAACCTCTTTAATCTTTCCTCAAAGGGGAGCAGTTCCATCCCCTTTATCATTTTGGTCGCCCTTCTCTATACCTTCTCCATCGCAACTATATTTTTATTGCGGCAACCAGAATTGTATTATTTATTATTTTTATATACCGACATTCAATCTGAGATATCACATCGGTTTACATTCAGGTACTTTAGGTATTTCCCTATCCCCAGAGGGCTTACAATCTAAGTTTTGTGCCTGAGGCAATGGAGGGTAAAGTGACTTGCCGAAGGTCTCACCATGGAGCGATACAGAGGCATTATGACATCCTCATTTTATTCACCATTCCCTTCCTAATAATTCCTAACATTCTGTTTGAAATCGTCAAAAAAGCAAAGTATTATCCATTATGACACCTAGATCTCTTTCCTGGGTGGTAGCTCCTAATATGGACCCCAACATTGTGTAACTACAGCATGGGTTATTTTTCCCTATATGCATCACCTTGCACTTATCCACATTACATTTAATCTGCCATTTGGATGCCCAATTTTTCAGTCTCACAAGGTCCCCCTCCTGCAATTTATCATAATCCGCTTGTGATTTAACTACTCTGAATAATTTTCTATCATCTGCACATTTTATTACCTCACTCGTCATATTCCTTTCCAGATCATTTATAAATTTATTGAAAAGCACAAGTCCTAGTACAGTTCCTTGAGGCACTCCATTATATACCCTTTTCCACTGAGAAAATTGTCCATTTAATCCTACTCTGTTTCCTGTCTTTTAGCCAGTTTGTAATCCATGAAAGAACATCGCCACCTATCCCATGACTTTTTACTTTTCTTAGAAGCCTCTTATGAGGAACTTTGGATTATCAGAAGACATTTGACAAATTCAGTACATCCACCGGTTCACTTATATCTACATATTTATTAACACCTTCAAAAAAGTGAAGCAGATTTGTGAGGCAAGACTCTCTTTGGGTAAAGCCATGCTGACTTTGTTCCATTAAACCATGTCTTTCTATATGTTTTGTGATTTTTGATCTTTAGAACACTTTCCACTATTTTTCCTGGCCCTGAAGTCAGGCTCACTGGTCTATAGTTTCCCGGATTGCCCCTGGAGCCCTTTTTAAATATTGGGGTTACATTGGCCACCCTCCAGTCTTCAGGTGCAATGGGTGATTTTAATGATAGGTTACAAATTTGAAATAATAGATCTGAGCTTTCATTTTTTAGTTCCTTCATAACCCTGGTATGTATACCATCCAGTCCAGGTGATTTACTACTCTTCACTTGTCAGTCAGGCCTACCACATCTTCTGGGTTCACTGTGATCTGGTTAAGTCCATCTGAATTATTACCCATGAAAACCTTCTCCAGAACGGGTATCTCCCCAACATCCTCTTCAGTAAATACTGAAGCAAAAAAATCGTATAATCTTTCCGCCATGGCCTTATCTTCTCTAAGTGCCCCTTTAACCCCTCGATCATCTAACAGTCCAACTTACTCCCTTGCAGGCTTTCTGCTTCAGAAATATTTTAAAATTTTTATTGTGAGTTTTTGCCTCTATGGCCAACTTCTTTTTAAATTCTCTCTTAGCCTATCTTATCAATATCTTACATTTAACTTGCAAGCGCTTATGCTTTATCGTATTTTCTTCTGTTGGATCCTCCTTCCAATTTTCAAATGAAGATCTTTTGGCTAAAATAGCTTCTTTCACCTCACCTTTTAACCATGCCGGTAATCATTTTGCCTTCCCGCCACCTTTCTTAATGTGTAGCATACATCTGGACTGTGCTTCTAGGATGGTATTTTTAAACAATGTCCATGCCTCTTGCACACTTTTTACCTTTGTAGCTGCTCCTTTCAGTTTTTTTTCCAACTATTTTTCTCATTTTATCAGTTTTCCCTTTTGAAAGTTTAGCACTAGAGCTGTAGATTTACTTACTGTCCCCCCTTCCTGTCACTAAATTCAAATTTGATCATATGATCACTATTGCCAAGCAGCCCCACCACTGTTACCTCTCTCACCAAATCCTGTGTTCCACTGACAATTAGATCCAAAATTGCTTCCTCTCTTATCTGTTCCAAAACGCATTGCTCCATAAAATTGTCATTTATTCCATCCAGGAACTTTCTCTCTCTAGCAGGTCCTGATATTACATTTACCCAGTCAAGATTGGGGTAATT
Source organism: Rhinatrema bivittatum (assembly GCF_901001135.1). Lineage (NCBI taxonomy): Eukaryota > Metazoa > Chordata > Amphibia > Gymnophiona > Rhinatrematidae > Rhinatrema > Rhinatrema bivittatum. The sequence continues at coordinate 238,957,785 of NC_042619.1, read as the reverse complement.
GAAGTCTCCCATTATTACAGCACTACCAATTTGGTTAGCTTCCCTAATTTCTCTTAGCATTTCACTGTCCATCTCACCATCTTGACCAGGTAGATGGTAGTATACTCCTATCACTATAGTCTTCCCCAACACAAGTGATTTCTACCCATAAAGATTCGATTGTACACTTAGTCTCATGCAAGATCTTTATCCTGTTGGACTCTGTCATCCTGGACACAAAGCGCTACCTTGCCTCCCGGATGCTCCTCTCTGTCATTGTGATATAATTTGTACCCCGGTACAGCACTGTCCCATTGGTTGTGCTCCTTCCACCATGTCTCTGTGATGCCAATTAAGTCTATGTCATCATTCACTGCTATACATTCTAATTCTCCCATCTTACTTCTTAGACTTCTGGTAATAGCATACAAACATTTCAAAGTATGTTTTTTTTGTTTGTGTTTTCATTCTGCTTTCTAATTGATAGGGATAAATTGGAATGTTTTAGCTCATTTGAGTTTTTAATTACAGGCACTTGGGACTAATTTTCTTATTATTGGAACCTCACTGTTAGCTGCTTTCTGACTATTTAAAAAAAAAAAAAAAAAAAATCCAAACACTATTTAAAAACAAATACTAACTTCTATTTATAAGCTTTCTTACTGATTATTTAGAAAAATAAACACACTAATTAATATAACCCAATAGTTTACTTCTCCCCAATACTTTTAAAAAATTTCCCAAGCAGAAGTTACTGATTCCTTTCAGCCACCAGCAAGGTGATTCTCTCCTCTCAGTGCTCCCACTTTGATGTCCGCTTGCTCCGTCTTATCTGTTGGCAGGGGAGCATAAACCCATTGGTCCTGAGTTGATCTGTCTACATTAAGGAAAACAAAATTATCAGGTAAGTATTTTCTCCATTCACTGATCGGGTATTTCTATCATAGTTTTTTTGTTCTTTTAGATCTAGCCTTGATTCTTAACAGTCCAGTAACTTCCATTTCTTACCACTGTTTCTGACAGTTGAACTTGCTAGCTTGAAGTTTTCACAGAAGCTTTTTATAACCTTCCCCCTACTCTAAGAGTGAATTAAAAAGTGCTGAAAGGTGTTGTGTTTAACTTTTTGGTACAAAATTATTTTTCCTAGCATGTAGCAGATGGACTCAGGACCAATGGGTATAGTGTACTCCTGATAGCAGTTAGAGACGGATCAGATTTCAATCTGATGTCAGCCCTAGTACATATACCCCTGCAGGAAGTGCAGCTCTTCAGTATTTTCCGTCTCCATAGTGAAGAGTTAGAGTAATCTTACCAAAGAAAACCAAATTAAGAAGAAAATCTTACCTCTGCAGACGAGCCCTGCTCTCCTGCGGTGACACCCATTGGATCCCTCCCCCAGTTGAGATTTCCCGATGTGATTTCCGCGATCCCTCAGAGTTAAGCCTCAGTCCAGCGGCCATGTACCCTCTGGACCCAGCCACCAAAGATCCCCTGGCATGTCCGAAAGTGAATGCCATGGTCTGCGTGGTCTCGAAGCGCAGCACTCAAGGATGCTCAAGACAGACGTCTGGAATCTATCCTCAAACAGTCCTTTGACGTCTCCGCTATGTCTTTACATATTGCAGCCTGCTGTGTCGTGGTGACACACGCCTGCTTAGCACAGACCAGAACGACACTCCTGGGGAAGCCCTCGAATCAGCTGTATCATTCCTTGCGGATGCTGCTTCGGATCTGGTACGCACAGCAACTAGAGGAGTCTCATCCGCTGAGGCAGCCAGAAGACAAATCTGACTCCGAACTGGTCAGCCGACGCATCCTCCAAAACGAGACTCACAAGGATGCCTTTCAAGGGAACACTCCTGTTCGGAAGCGAACTAGAGAAACTAGCCAACAAATGGGGAGAGTCCCTACTGCTGCGGCTACTGGAGGAAAGATATAAGAAATACCAGAGATCCTTCCCCCAGACCTCCAGGGATCCTGGACTGACACTACCTTTCGGGTTAGCCACTGCACCCCGGATGTTCACCAAGATCATAGTGGTGGTGGTGGCTGCAACACTGAGGCAGGAAGGAATCCGAGTGCACCCTTATCTAGACGATTGGCTGATCAGGGCAAAATCCCTAGAGGAAAGCCACCAGGCAACCAACAGAGTCAAAACTCTACTGGAGAGCCTCGGGTGGGTGGTCAACACAAACAAGAGCTGCCTGCAGCCTTCCCAATCTCTAAAATGCTTGGGAGTCCGGTTCGACACCAAACAAGACAAGGTCATCCTGACACAGACAAGATCAAAACTGATGACCCAGTTACAAATCCTTTTGAGCAAACTTCGCCCCACAGCATGGGATTACCTACAAGTTCTCGGCCTCATGGCATCTACACTGGAAGTAGTCCCATGGGCACGAGCTCACATGAGACCCCTATAGCGCTCACTACTATGACGATGGAATCCGCTGTCCCAGACTACACCATATGCCTTCAGCTTCCGGATAATGTTCGGATCCAACTACGATGGTAGCTACAAGAAGGCCATCTGAGCCAGGGAGTGAGACTATCCTCCCCAACCTGGATCCTACTCACAACGGATGCCAGCCTACGAGGATGGGGAGCACACTGCCAGGAGCTAACCGCCCAAGGGCAATGGAACAAAGAAGAGTCGGGATGGAACATCAATCGCCTAGAAGCCCGGGCAGTCAGACTAGCCTGCCTAAGGTTCGTTCACAGACTCCAAGGCAAAGCAGTCAGAGTAATGTCGGACAACGCCACAACAGTGGCCTACATCAACTGTCAGGGAGGACCCAGAAGCCAACAGGTGTCTCTGGAAATAGACCTCCTAATATCATGGGCGGAAGTGAATCTTCAAAAGATCTCGGCCGTCCACATTGCCAGGAAAGACAATGTCGTGGCGGACTATCTCAGCAGAGAAAGTCTAGATCCAGGAGAATGGAAACTGTCAACCACAGCATTCCAATAGATAGTAAACCATTGGGGAACACCAACCATGGACCTCCTGGTAAACTGGTCCAACGCCCAAGTATCCAGTTTCTTCAGCCGCAGACGGGATCCCCAGTCCCAGGGGATTGATACCCTGGTACAGACCTGGCCACAGGAGACTGTTATATGCCTTCCTGCCGTGGTCCCTATTGGGCGTGATCATCCACAAGAAAGAACACCACAGGGGACCAATACTTCTAGTGGCCCCGGATTGGCCAAGAAGACTGTGGTATGCAGATATGCAAAGACTGCTGGCAGGGAACCCCCTGCCACTACCTCCACACAGAGACCTGCTCTAACAGGGACCGATCCTCCACGAGGATCCAGCTCAATTCTCTCTTACGGTCTGGCCATTGAGAGGACTCGCCTAAGGAGGAGAGGATACTCGGGGGCAGTAATTGGCACCCTACTCTGAACACGCAAGTTCTCCTTATCCCTAACATACATAAAGATTTGGAGAGTATTCGAAGCCTGGTGCGAGGACCACGACATCATACCACACTCGGTCAAAATTCCTGCGATTTTTTGGAATTCCTACAGAACGGCCTACAGAAGGGATTGTCCCTCAACTCCATCAAGGTACAGGTGGCCGCATTGTCATGCTACGGAATCAAGAGCGATAGCGGCAGCATAGACTCTCTCCCAAATGTCTCCCGCTTCCTAAAAGGAGTCAAGCACATCCGACCACCCCTAAAGTGGCTGGTGCCTCTTTGGAACCTCAACCTGGTCCTAGATTTCCTAGTAGGAACCTCCTTCATACCTCTCCGCGGCCTGTCTCTCAGACTATTAACATTGAAGACAGCCTTCCTGCTGGCAGTCTGTTCAGCCCGTCGTATATCCGAGCTACAAGCACTGTCCTGCCGGGAGCCATTCCTCAGACTCACCCCGGGAACCATCCAGTTACGCACAGTTCCTTCGTTCCTCCCCAAAGTGGTGTCTCACTTCCATCTCAACCAAACCATCTCGCTACCATCGCCAGATGAGCATAAGAATTCGGAAGAGGCTCGAAGTCTACGCCATCTCAACGTCAACAGGCTCCTAGTCTGATACCTGGAAAGGTCTGAATCCGTACGAAAGACTGACCATCTATTCGTCCTTCACAGCAGGAAGAAGCAAGGGGAAGCGATCTCGCGAGCAACCATAGGCCGCTGGATCAAAGAAGTCATCAAGGTGGCCTACGTAGAAGCAGGCAAACCACCGCCTTTACAAGTCAAGGCCCATTCTACTAGAGCCCAGGCAGTGTCCTGGGTGGAAACAAAGATGCTGTTACCCGCCGTGATCTGCAGGGCGGCGACATGGTCCTCCATCCACACCTCCAGGTTTTACCGCCTGGATGTTCAGGCTCGGGAGGACATAGCATTTGCAAGGGCAGTACTAAGTGGGTCACGGGCAGCCTCCCACCCGGTTCGGGAGTAGCTTTTATACATCCCATTGGTCCTGAGTCCATCTACTACATGCTAGGAAATGGAGAAATTACTTACCTGATAATTTCGTTTTCCTTAGTGTAGACAGATGGACTCAGCATCCCACCCACGGCTGCTGTTACTCAAGGAATTCTCGTGGGACATCCCCGGGAGCGAGTGATTCAAAGGTAAGCCATGCTTCCCTTCATCTAGGACACCCAGCCTACCGGGTGTCGACGTTTCTCGTTTGAGGGCACTGGTGGTCTCCAGCTATAGCCAATTCAACCAGTTCAAGTTATTCAGTCACACATATATCCACAATGCTTTTCTAGGAGAATACTGAAGAGCTGCACTTCCTGCAGGGGTATATGTACTGGGGCTGACGTCAGATTGAAATCTGATCTGTCTCTAACTGCTATCAGGAGTACACTATACCCATTGGTCCTGCGTCCTTCTGTCTACACTAAGGAAAACAAAATTATCAGGTAAGTAATTTCTCCATTATTTTAAATGTTGAGGTTATGTCGGATCTTTTTCTTGTAGAGATTCATTGAAATGTGCAGTTTGATCAGTGGTGCCTAATTTTTTACATACACCTGTAAACAGGAGGTTGCACGCAAAACTAAAGGAGCCTACTTTCTGGGATGCATGTGTATCTTTGGTTTGCAGATATACATGGATCTGAAAAATAAAATACCCCAACATCCTGACAATTTGGTTTGTATAGAACATGAAACACAAAGGTTAGTGGTGTTGGGGGACACACACAGACATGGTGATGTCATAATTTCTTTTTTTCCGTTTGGAAAGCAGGCAGAGGAAAAAATGGACCACTAGTCAGCAGTCCAGTTTGTATATGAAAACCTTACTTTTAACCTTAGTCCTTTCACTTCTTAAATAAGTTAGCTTTTGAATTTTTTGGAATTATAGACTATAAAAGAAGTGCAGTTACATTCCTTGTTGATGCAATTTATTCTAATCTTTCTTGTTCCTCCTCTTGGTGCCAGTGGCCACTGTTCCTTCTGGTCCGCAGCTATTGCTGCTCTTTCCTGGCTTCACAACTGTTTTTGTGGCCTGGGGTGCTGCCACTCTACCCTGTACTGGGCCAAACTCCTCTGCCCAATTGTAGGCACCAGATTCCGAATTTTAGGCATTGGAGCGACCTGGCACCTGGGTTTTTTCCAGCCCTATTTATGATGACTCTTTTTCTCACATGTGCAGGTTAGTGGGTCTCATTTTGTCCATGAGATGGTATTGGGTGACTATATCTATTACTTTCAAATAAACAACCCAGTGATATCACAATGTTGTAAGGGCTAATTGGATTAAAAGGAGAGAGTATTTTAACTTTAGGGGTTATTTCTTTTGGTGCACAATTTAATTTATATCCATGTAAATGTATATTTTAAAGTCATGATTTGGTAAATATATATTCTGGGACTCTGAACAAGTCATTGCTTTTCTATAGGGGCATAAGAAGAAAGTGTTTTCTGCTAAGTTAAATGAATAGAATTCTGTCTCCAGACTCTCATTTTGAATTTGCTCAAAGCTTGTTAATGTTTTCCAGTGCCACCTATCAGACTTTTCTGTACTGTTTCTTTTTTCTTTCTTTCTCCCTTATGTAAGGAGTATGATCTTTTTAGTTTCTTGATCTTATGCTTAGGTAATTTTGGCATCTCCCCTAGTTATTTATTTCCTCTAGTTTATTTGGTATGTTATCTTTTTTTTTTTCTCTGTCAGCTAGCAGGGTTGAATTAGCCATGACTCATGGGTAATGTCATTGGATGGTGCCAAAAGGACCTATCTCGCATAACTCAATACAACTTAGTATGTAATCGCTGCCTCATGAGCCCCTCAGTCTCTCTTTGTCTGAGCTACCGCATAGATGTGTATGCTGCCCTCACTCTTCTCTTTTTCGAGATTTTGTCTATTGCTGCTACTGCCTCATTGCAATCTTTTTGCCTTTACCATCTGCCTCGGTAACCCCTCAACAGAATTTTTAAGTGTTATCCAAAAGGAAATAAAAAGAAACTTGACAATGAATACAAGGATATAGAAGAAGACAAGGACCAAAAAGGTTGTTAGCAGTTTCCTGCCCTGCATCATGTGAAGACTCTGCTGCAGATGCAGTAAAAGCTGGGATCCAGTTTTTGATAGAGCTCAACTTTTCCAACTCTTCGCCTCCACAGGTGGGGGAAGTGGAAGTTTCCAGTCCTTCCTTCTGGAGTGGCGGAAGATCACCAAGGTTGTAAATATTGTGTAGTGTGGCTACTGCTTGCACTTTTCTCACTGTAAGATTTATAGACCCTTGTGCTGTGGTGGAGTTGGCTTAACCTACAAGGAGGGCCCTGTAGATCCCCACCAACAGTTGTCTGAACTGGATGAGGAAGAGACTGATCAGGAACTTCACCTATACCAGCCCCTTTCCCCTTAGGTTGAGCCCTTGGGTTGAGGCGCCCAGCATGTCTTAGACGAGAGTCTCAAAAGCGAAGATTCAGAGTCAAGTTAGATCAGGGGTAGGTGGAAGATGAGTGGTCAAGGTTCATGCAGGGCTCGAGGTGAGGAAGTCAGGACAGGGACTGGCTAGGACTGAAGGAGAAGAGGCAGGTTGGGCTGGAGGACGAGGCAGGCAATAACTGGAACGACAAAGCAGGCAGGAACTGGGACACGGATTGTTGCTGAGGTGAAAATAGGGAGTCCTGGAAGGCCCTTTATAGGGCTGAGGTAATGAGGTCATCAGCAGGCATCATGTTGTGTTTTCTGCCGCGGGCCCTTTAAGTTGTGTGTGGTCCAATGCGCGTGTGAGCATGCTAGGGGGGAGCATCAGAGCGGCAATATTGGAGTCCAGCCATGAAGAAATGGGTCGGCTACCTGGTGTTGGGTGAGTGGTGTGGTTTGTGGGGTCTAGCCATGAAACATAATGCTCACTTTCCTCTGGATGAGCATTTTTCAACCTTTAGACCAGTCTTATTCTGTTCAGTTACAGCTAGATGTAAAGTCACTCCTTCTGCAGAAGGCGATTGAACTAGTACCATTCCAGGAGTGTGGTCAGGGGTTCTACTCTTGGTATTTCCTCATTCCCAATAAAATAGGGTTTGAGATCCGTTCTAGATTTGAGGACTGAAATTCAAGATGTAACTCCCTGTAAATGATCCTCACTTTCACTCAACCTGGGAATTGGATATGCAACCTAAATCTCAAAGACACACATGCGTATATCACCATTCATTCGTCTCACAGAACGTTACTCAGATTTGTGGTGAAGGATGTGCATTATCAGTATAAAGTGCTCCCCTTGGCCTGTCAGTGACCCAAAGGATGTTCACAAAGTACCTAGCAGTGGTAGCAGCACAGCTTCAGTGACTGGGTGACTACATATTCCCTTAACTATATGATTGACTAGTGATGGACCCAAGCACATCAAAGGTTCTGGAGTCCCTTGAAAAGGCCATCTTGGCTCTTCTTGTCCTTGGGATTTCTGTTCATTTTTGCTAATTCAAGCTTTACACCAGTTCAGAGAATTCAGTTCTTAGGAGTATGGCTAGACTCTGTACAGGAGCAAGCGTTCTTCCTGGGCGAGAGGGCTGTAGTACTAAGGGGCCTATCAATGACTGGACTCTAGAAACAGCAGACTTGATCCTCCATGGTCACAAAGCATCTGCGGTGCATGTAGTTTCTACAATTCCATTAAACATGAGATGCCTTCATTGGGATCTTCGAAGCCAGTAGGACCAGCTAAATGAACCATGTTCTCATCTGATATCAGTAGTTACCAGAATGAAAGCATCCTTGTGGGGGTAGTTGAAATCTAGTCGTGAGTGTGGGCCTGCTTCTGCGGGCTCTGCCTCATAAGGTGACTAGACACCGAAGCATCCATGAGGGGATGGGGAACTCATACTGATGTGGCACACGCACAAGGAGTATGGTCTTTAGTAGAGAGCCATCCTTAGATCGCTCTACTGGAACTACATATGCACGTGGAACTTTCTCTCATCTTCTCTTTGGAAAAAGAATCTTAATCCAGATGAACAATCAGGTAGCCATGTTCTGTATAAACAGGCACGGGTTTGCACATCCTCTGCCAGGAGACTATCTGGATTTGGTATTGGGCTCTTTGTCATATGGACTACCTGTAGGTGTCCTATTTTCAAAATATACTAGCAGATCGTTTTAGCAGAGTACTCCTACTACATGAATGGTCCTTTGGATCAAAGGGTAGTGGAGAGTTTATTCAGTCTCTGATAACAGCCAATGATCTATTTGCTTCAAAAAGTAACAGAAAGAAGTACAGGTCAACTTCTGATGCCTTTCTGCTATACTGAGGTGCTAATTTACTATATGCAAATCTGCTAATTCCACTAATTACTAGGACAGTTCAGAAAATCCTTTGGAATCATGCATGGATGATCCTTATTGCACTGGCCTGGCCATGGCAAATGTGGTTTCCATCTCTCGTTGAGCTGTCCATACAGTTTCCAGGCTTGTTGGGAACATCTCAGACTCATCACACAGGAGAATGGCAAGCTCTGCAATCCACATTTCTTCTCCCTGACCTCCCAAAGAGCGTGGAGGTTATTCAGATTTTGGCCAGGAAACCTTCAACTGGAAGATCCTACAGCTTCAAGTATAAAAGGTTTGTGCCCTGGTGTTCGTCCACCAGCCTGGACCTTTTTCCAATAATCCAAGGGATCTATTCCAGTATTTGTCCTTCCTTTTATCTTTAGGTTTTAGTACATCGTCAGTAAAAATTCACCTCTGTGCTATTGCAGCGTTTCACCGATAGGTGGAAGGAGCTCCAGTCTTTATCCACCCTATGGTTTCTAAGTTTGTGGAAGAGATTTGATATTCCAAGTCTCCAATTAGTAAGCCGCCAGTGCCTTGGGACTTTAATGTAGTACTGGATGAACCTCTGGAGTTGATGAGTTTGAAGTTTTTCACTTGGAAAATCATATTCCTCATAGCTGTCACTTCTGCTCAGAGAGTCAATGAATTGCAAACACTGGTGATCTGTTCACCATTCCTGCAGTTATTCCACAACAGGCTGGTTCTATGTACTCTCCCCAAGTTTCTTCCTAAAGTGGCATCAGCTTTTCACATTAACCAACTACTGTGCTACCTATCTTTTTTCCGAGACCCCATGCTCATAAAGGGGAAAAGGCTATTTTCTTTTTGGACTGTAAGAAAGCATTGGAATATTATTTGAGAAGGGCTCAACCTCATTGTCAAAGTCTCTTAACTGTTTGTATCCATTGATTCCAATAGATTGGAAGTGACAGTAGCCAAGAGAACTCTGTCAAGTTGGCTAGCAGATTGTATTATGCACTGTCGTGCGCTGGCTGGCTTATAGATTACAGACTCCTGTCAAGGCTCATCAAGTTGAGAGCCAAGGCAGCTTCAGTGCCTTACCTCATGGCCACTTCCATTCAGGACATTTGCAATGATGAGACTTGGTCATCTATTCACACCTTCATGTTCCACTGTTGTCTGGACAACATATCAGGAAGCGAACATAGCACTGGGCAAGCATTTTTACACAGTCTGTTCTCCCAGTAGTCGTCTATCCACTGGTGGGACCAGGTTGCTTTTTTAGTAGAAACCCCACAAGTCATGGCTCATTCAATTCTGCTTCCTTTTCCTCCTGCTAGACCAGTCCTTACACTTGGGATTTTCCTGCTTTTCAGCTGTCGGAGCCAGAGGGCACACACCTGTCAGTCTCAAGATCCCTGCAAGTGGTAAGTACAACTATTTGTTTGAGAGCACAAGAATTCAGGAGGAAGAGTGGAATGAGCTAAGAATGCTGCAGAGTTTACAGGCATGTTCAGAAGTGCTATAACGCAGAGGTTTAATTGGGGGAAAAAATGTTCCGTGTCCACATATGTATGACCTGCAGGTTGAAGAAGATCCCCAGCATTGCCAGCTCATTCTGACTGGCATGCAATGGGGATCCTGACTCTGCATCCCCTGATAGGCCCAGCAATGACCTGCCTTGACCAAGGGGAAGGGCTGTGGGAGGGGAGTTGATTCTGAAGCGGACTTGGCCCTAACTGCTCCAGCAGAGAAGGAGCTGTTGCTTTCAGTTCAGCTAGGCCCAGCAGCTCCCGCTCTGGAAGGGGTCTTTGGGGAACGTGTGGGAGACAAACTAGTGTACTTTGAACAGGTCTTGGGTAGAATCTGGCAGGGGTCCCAATGGGGACCCACCCCATGGGGATTTTGTCAGATTCCTTATTGACCACAAGAAAAAACGTTTAGAATTGGAAATTCAAAGCACAGAACATTATATATGTTGGAGTTAAAACTTCAGATGCCATATCTCAAGCCATGTATGTCTTTGAAATCGTTTTTATAAGAGAGCCCCATCACGAGTTAAAACATTTGCAGGGCTGCCACTTGGTCATCCCTGAGCTCATTTTCCAAATACTATAGAGTGGACATACAGGTTAAGGAGGACATGGCCTTCGGATTAGGGGTCCTTAAGGCAGCCCTGTCTTCCTCCCACCCAGCCTAGGGATAGCTTCTGTAACTTCCAAGTGTAAGAACTGGTCTAGCAGGTGGGAAAGGAAGGTAAAATATAATATTCTTTCCTTGAGTCTTGCTAGACCAGTCCAGACCACACAAGCTGAGATGCCGGAGGTAATCTGGCTCTCTTCCTCTTTTCTCTTCCCCTCTTTGCCCTTCCCTGGGAGAGAGAATAACCTCAAGGTAGCCAGAAAGAACGGATGATAAGGGGTTTGTCTGGTTGCTTTGGCAGAAGGTTACTAGCAAGGGCCTACAGCCACTTCCCTCATGGCTGAAAGGAGGTTATGAAGGGGTGGTACCCTCTGTCCCTGGTAGCTGAGGAGTGAGGAAATCTAGCAAGACTCAAAGAAAAAAAATTATCAAGTATGAACAAATTTTACCTTGTTGATGGATAAAATGTTTACTTACCTATAAGCAGGGTTCTCTGTAGATAGGTAGTAAGCATGGCTAATTCATCCTGCTATCTGCTGCCCTGGAGAGTTGATTGCCTTGCTAAAGTTTAAGCTCTGCAAAAGACTCAAGGGCTGAAGAGGCAGCATGTGTTTTGGGTACTTGAATGCATATTTGGAAAAATGTTATTGAGCTATAAGAGAGAGGTTCGTTTGGTGTCATTGGATGAGATCACATACGAGTCATAGCTAATTCATCCTGCTGTCTACGGAGAACCCTGTTTATAGGTAATGAAACTTGCTTTGCCTTCTTTCAAGATTTTGTAATGTCTTCAATTATTGAAAAACAAATAAGCAGATTGAATTCTAAACTGAAATAGATAGGGCTGATCTGGAGTTCACTGACAAGTGTGTGCTGCCATGTGGAGAGCATGGGTTCAATTTTGCGCCAGCCAAGAATGCTGGCCCCTGGCCGAGGGCTGTTACTGAGGTTGCTTGCTTGAGCTGGGGTGGCTTATAAAAGAGAATAAACTCCGGGTAGTGGTGTGAAAGGTTGGTTCTAATTAAGCTGAAGCAGAAGGAAATTGCTGAACAAAAAAAAAATACATATCGAAAAATGTATTAAAATTAATTTAATTTGTTTGATTAGTGACTTAAATCAGTGTTTCTCCGGCCAATCCTGGAAATCTACAGTGGGTATGCATATGATAAATTTGCCTGCAGTGGAAGCAATTCATGTAAATCTCTCTCTCATGCATATTCAGCTTTTTTTTTTTTTTTTAATATCTGCCCCGTAGTTACTCTTTGCCTGATGATGGTGTAAATCCATATATGTGTGTGTGTGTGTGTGTGTTAGAGCTCTTAAGAGAAACAGTAAGTAGAGGTCAGTAATTTATGATACAGACCGAATTAACAGTATGCAAATGTATACAGCAGATAAGCAAGTGAGGTCTGGGGGCTGTTTAGTTCCTAGATTCTTTGCCAAAATGGTATTTATTTGATTTATATTCTGCTTTTTCATGCCCTGGGTATGATTGCTGGTTTGAAGAGAATGTACTGTTATAAGAACATAAGAAAATGCCATACTGGGTCAGACCAAGGGTCCATCAAGCCCAGCATCCTGTTTCCAACAGTGGCCAATCCAGGCCATAAGAACCTGGCAAGTACCCAAAAACTAAGTCTGTTCCATGTAACCATTGCTAATGGCAGTGGCTATTCTCTAAGTGAACTTAATAGCAGGTAATGGACTTCTCCTCCAAGAACTTATCCAATCCTTTTTTAAACACAGCTATATTAACCGCACTAACCACATCCTCCGGCAACAAATTCCAGAGTCTAATTGTGCGTTGAGTAAAGAACTTTCTCAGATTAGTTTTAAATGTGCCCCATGCTAACTTCATGGAGTGCCCCCTAGTCTTTCTACTATCCGAAAGAGTAAATAACCGATTCACATCTACCCGTTCTAGACCTCTCATGATTTTAAACACCTCTATCATATCCCCCCTCAGTCGTCTCTTCTCCAAGCTGAAAAGTCCTAACCTCTTTAGTCTTTCCTCATAGGGGAGTTGTTCCATTCCCCTTATCATTTTGGTAGCCCTTCTCTGTACCTTCTCCATCGCAATTATATCTTTTTTGAGATGCGGCGACCAGAATTGTACACAGTATTCAAGGTGCGGTCTCACCATGGAGTGATACAGAGGCATTATGACATTTTCAGTTTTATTCTTTAGCCACAAGAGTTTGTTTTTCCATTTGGCATTGCAACATAGTTGTCAGTCTGGAGGAGGTACTCATGCCAGAAATGGTATTTAATGGTGATGATTTGGAAGAAGTGAAACATCTGTGAACCTGGATGATGTAATAAGGCAGATTGACAAACTAAGGAGTAGTGAATCGCCTGGACCAGATGATTTATACCCCAGAGGTCTGAAAACTCAACAATGAAACTGTAGATCTATTACTAGTAATTTGCAACCTATCATTAAAATTGTCTGTCGTACCTGAAGATTGAAGGCTTACCAGTGTGATGCTGATCTTTAAAAAGGTTTCCAGGGGAGATGCAGGAGACTAGACCAGTAAGCCTGACTTCAGTACTGGAAAAAAATCATAGAAGCTAGTCTAAAGAACAAAATCACAGAACATGTAGAAAGACATGGTTACTAGGACACAGCCAACATGAATTACACTAGGGAATCCATTGCCTCACCAATCTGCTATATTTTTTTTGAAAGGGTTAATAATCATGGATAATGGTGATATGGTGGATATAGTATATTTGGATTTTCAGAGGGTGTTTGACAAAGTTCCCCCTGAGAAACTCATAGTAATGGTTCTCAACCTTTTTTCTGTTGGGACACACCTGATAGTTCACATGTGTAACACACTGAACACATGATAGTCACAGGGCTAAATGTAAATGTACACTTTGCATCCACAAGAACCCTCCAGCAATGTGTATAAAGCAGAACTAAAACCATTCCCCGTACAACTTACCTTACAAAAATGATATTCTGGTGTTATCTCAATAACAGCAACACAAACTCCCTCTACTACCAGGTGCAATAGCCCTACTTATAAAAAGTCAGCAGTTCATCACCATAACTATGCCTTGAGACCTGCCCTAAGAAATTCAGATAGAATCTCAAAACTTGGCTGTTCACACACGCCTACGCATGAGCCCCCCTCCTTCTTGTCATGCCTATACTCCCACGCCCGTCCCGCTTCCTCCCCTCTCCCCTCCTTTACTCCCCCCCCCCCTTTTCTGCTCCCAGCCCCCCCATCGCCCTCCACGCCTATGACCCATAACTCGTCCACTTAACTCACCCCCCTTGTATTATTATTGTATATATTCTATATTTTTGTACTTAATTATGTTTCGCGTTTACTGATTGTACAGCAAAGACCCTGGTTACCTCCCTCCCCGCCCACCCCCCCCCCCCCCGTTCTAATATCAGTTTCATTGTAAAGCCCTGTTGGCTACTTTCTTGTTCCATGGAAACCGATGTGATGTTTTCTTAACGAATGTCTGTATACAAAAACTTTAAATAAATAACATGTCCTATTGAGAGAGTACAATAAATAAGATGAGGTATTTTATTAGCCTACATGGTAGTTAAATTCCTCACCTCGTTCATACACACAAAATCCAATTTTACCAAGTACAGAAAGACCACAAATTACAAAGACTGGAATGGAAACCCAAAAAAGCCACTCTGCATGCAGAAAACTGAAGAAATAGAAATATAGCATCTAACTTAGTACCAGGATCTGCAATAATGCACACAAACTAATCTGCACAAAGTTTTATATCTCCATTATAGCATGCACTCAAATAGAACAACCCTACCTATAAAAAGGCAACACTACAAATATTAAACCAGCCACTAAATACCAGTATTCCTCCCATTAGGAAAACAGAAAAAGCCAAGCTGCTGTAGATCCCCACACAGAAATAATTGCAAAACCATATGAATAAATGTTTCAAAACAGCTGATAAACAGAATAACATCTAACAATTAAAAACTCTGGAGAATTTTTAATAATTTTTAAAACACGAATAAAATATTTCAAAACAGCAGACACATCACATAATACCCAATAATTAAAAGGGCAGTCAGTCAAGAAAAATGAACTTAAAAAGCCACCTTTACTTACCCTCTACAGCAGTTCTCCTACTCCTTTCCCTTGCAGGCCACACCAGAAGCAGTAGTAGCAGCTGTCTTCACGGTTCTCTTCCTTAGGGACCTCAAACCTGTCAAACACATGCGACCAGTTTCTGTCTCTTGCACATCAGTCATCTCCCCGACTGGTCTCTCTCACATCACACACCTCACCTCTCTGACCAGTCTTTTTCTCTCTCGTGCGCACACGTCGGCTCTCTGACCAGTCTCTCTCTCTCTCACACCCATCCTCTCTGACCAGTCTCTCGCGCACACGTGCACGTCGCCTCTCTGACCAGTAAGAACATAAGAAATTGCCATGCTGGGTCAGACCAAGGGTCCATCAAGCCAAGCATCCTGTTTCCAACAGAGGCCAACACAGGCACACACACACAACCCCCCCCCCCCCCCCCCCCCCCCCCCCCGACTGGTCTCTCTCGGTCTCTCTCGCACGCATCGCCTCTCTGGCCGGTCTTTCTCTCTCGCTCGCACCCACACAGCCTCTCTGACTGGTCTCTCTCTTGCGCACCCACACACACACACACACACGTCACCTCTCTGACCAGTAAGAACATAAGAAATTGCCATGCTGGATCAGACCATGGGCCAATCAGGCGCAGCATCCTGTTTTCCAACAGAGGCCAAACCAGGCTACAAGAACCTGGCAAGTACCCAAACACTAAGAAGAACCCATGCTATTGATGCCAGTAATAGCAGAGGCCACTCCATAAGTCACCTTGATTAATAAGCAGTTAATGGACGACTTCTTCTCCAAGAACATATCCAAACCTTTTATAAACCCAGCTACATGCACACACGTCGCTTCTCTGACCAGTTTTACTCTCTCTCGTGCACACGATCTCAAACACACATGCTCGCTCACTCGGTCTCCCCACCAAACTAACAACAGCTCCCTCCTCTTCCAGGTCTCGCAGCTTGAGAAGGGAGTCTCATCGGCCGCTGGGCTGATGATGCTCCTCTTTTTGCTTTGGGCTGCACTGCTCTTCTTCAGGCTGCTGCTGCACGCATGTTACCTAGCATGGTCTCTTTCCCATGCACACGGCCGCTGCAATTCCTGGGGGTGGGGGGGGGAAGAAAAGACCATGCTGGTTTCGCTGACTCCAGCTTTCCTGCTGCGTTCAACCTGGGCTATCAGTATTTTAAGCCCGGGTGAAGGAAGATGTTGCGTTCGTGCCTGTTCTCGCCCTTGCTCCACCCTCTCTACCTTTGTGGCGACTCCCTTCGGGTCTGAAGGTCAGATGCTGCTGTGGTTTCTCCTCGCTGCTTCTCCCTGGAATCCCCGGGCTGGCCTGACGCTGTGGATCCGCCATGTTCTTGATGACGTTAAGGGCGTGCGCTCCAGAGTTTGTACCGGCAAGGGTGCAAAACTCAGGGGTGTTCCCCCCCCCCCCCCCAAATAGTGACATCATCCGCTTCTTTGTTTGCTACTATGAATCGAGTTAGCAAGGGGAATTCTTTCTCTGCTGCTCTGCCTCCACAAACTTACCTAGGGGTACCGGCTCCTCGGGGGCCCCGCTCTCTCTTCTTGATTTCAGATTGCTAAGACGGGATCCGGTACTCGCTCCTCGAGGGCCTACGTCCCTGAATGTTCAGAAGACTCCTTACTGCCTGGAAGCGATCGCAGATATGAACACTGTGAGTTCTATTTCAGATAGGCCCTTGTGGAGCGAGTACCGGTTCCTATGTTCCTAAAACCCTCCAAAGACTCTCTTCTATTCCAGAAGCCATCTCATACACAGATTATGTGAGTTCTTATTCCAGACTGCGTATAGGAACCGGTACTCGCCTAGGGCTCCTGTTCCTGAATATACTGAAGACTCTCTGTTGCATAGAAGCCATTACAGATATCTACAATTGTGAGTGCATCATCTACTACTGGTTATGTATCCAGCATACCCTGTCTACTCACTACCTATAGTCTCTCTCTACAGCTCAGCAACCCAGAGATTGCAATTCCAGTATCTGAGGGACTTCAGCCCTGCCGGGCACATTAACTCACTACTGCCACCGCTGGTGGTTCTACTTCCTGTCAAATAAAGAACTGTGTTTGTCTCCATACTCCAGCCTAGCCGGTGGTCCCTCTCAGGATATCCTCCTGGGGGTGCTGTCATCTGCCATCGGCCCAAGGATTCACCAATTTCCATTAAGTGTTTATTCCTTACACTACTAGAGCTGTATCATACAGACTGCCACTCTGTGGGAGCCAACCCACTACAGATCATTAACTCCGCCTACGGAGTATTAAAAATTGCTAACTTCTCCCCTTGGGGGAACAGCATGAACAGATTGCTAACTCCTCCCTTCTTGAGGAGTAGATCTATAACAGATTGCTAACTCCGCCCTCCTAGCGGGCAGATCGCTAACAGAAGAGTTCCCATTTCGCTGGGGCAGGGAGAGCGAAAGTGTGTCGCAACACACTGGTTGAGAACCACTCCTCCACAGCTTGATGGAGACAGAGGACACCTTTTTCATGACCTCACTCTGTGCTATAAATGGGGTGTAGTCCTGGTCTAACACCAGTAGCCTGTTGTCAAAGCAAGGTGACACTAGAAATTCCCCCTAGCACCACTTTTTTTTTTTTTAACAGCACCTGCTAAACTCTTGGGTCATTCAAGGTATTGCGTGGATTTCAGGCCTTATGATTGGAACCCAACACTTTAAAGTCGTGGCCTTTGCAAATGACCTGTTGGTGCACTTGAGTAACCCAGTGGAATCTGACGGCCTTGATGGAGGGGTTTGCGCTCTTTGGTTCCTTTTCTGGTTTTAAGCTAAATCTTAAGGCTGTAGCCTATCCCACACATTTCCAGACAGATTGGGGACAGAGATTCTCTCTTAAATGGACTTGGGAGTCTTTTTAATATTTGGGCATTCAACTGTCCACAGCCCTTGATCAGATCTACGATCTAAACATTCTCCCACTCTTAAAATCCCTTAAAACAAAATTTTTAGACTGGTTGAGTCTGCCACTTTCAGTAATGGGAAGGGTGAACCTATTTAAAATGCTTGTCTGGCCACGGTGGCTATATTTTCTACAAAACCTTCCTCTGTCACTTCAGAAGAGGGATGGTAGACTAATTTATGCTATGCTATCACGTTTTACATGGTGGAGAAAGAAGGCTCAGATCGTGGTAGCTCACTTGGTGGGGTCCTGGCAGCAGGGGTTTCTAGGGGTCCCAGATATAGAGGAATATAATATGGCTTGTCTCTTATGTCACGTGATGGACTGGATATTTAATGCTTCCCACTTACCCCCCCTTGGTTTAGAGAGAAAGCTGCTCAAACCACTGAATCCTTTTGTGCTCCATGCTAGACTAGCCCTTTTACCTTCTTTTATGCATAGCAATAACTCCATTGCATCTCTACGCAAGGCATGGAGTTATTCCCGAGGGAATCTGTGTATCTACCGATAAGGGGCAATTTGGACTTTGTACCAGGCCTTCAGAGCTCAGTATGCTGTCAGTGGGCGGAGCGAGGGGTTGCATCTCTATCACAGCTTGTGGACTCTCAGGGAGGAGCTGCGACTATGGTATGCACTCTCTTCTAAGGCTTTTTTTTTTTTTTTTTTTGCTGTTCTCCAATTGCGTCACTATTTTCTCACCTTGCAGAAAGACCATCTCAGTGATATCTTTGCTGACCGACTTGAAGAATTTTTTTCAAGTAGACAGGCGGGGCAGGTTGGGGATCTCACGCATTCGCAAATCCTTAACTGGCTTAAAGTCTGAGGTTTCTTTCTCTCAGCTAAATGGATAGCAGAAATACCACACTAACAGAGTTTCCTCTTCCTCACTCCATTAAATATATACCTGAATTGATGGAAGATGCAGCTTTGCGGGAGATGCAATACAAACTTTTATGCAGGGTGTATTTACCACCATTATGGCTTCACAAGGTGGGTTTTTTGGATTCAGAACTGTGCCCTGAGTGTATGTTAGCCAAGGGCACCCTGGGGCATTGCTTCTAGGCTTGCTCTACCATTCAAACCTGGGGGAAAATTTGCAGGTGTTTCTCTTCTTTGCTGGGACAACCAGTAGTGTTTGCGCCAGAGGGTGTAATTTTCGATATAGCTTCCTGTTTTCAGGTCTGGGGTAAGGACAAGTGCCTTTTGATCCGCAGGGCGTGTCTTGTTGCTAAAAAGACCATACGCATGCAGTGGTGCGAACAGGAACCTCCTAGCTTCTGGCTTTGGGGGAACAAATTTCACACGGCAATGCAGTTGGAGATTCAAACTACTACAAGATCATTTAAAAGGAAATGTACTTTTATTAACGTCTGGCACCCTTATTTCCAAAAATTATCCCCAAGGGCCAGAAGCGAAGTGATTGACTACCCCTGAACACACTAGATAACAGTGATACCCAACTTATGTTCCTTTTTTGCTATCAGATGGGGGAGGGGGATGAGGTTTTTTTTACAGGTATGAGAACTAATTTTATTGTAAACATAAGGGGTAACGCTGAAGCAAAATTCTGTACTTGACCGGCTTACGTTGTTATATACTCTGCTTGACATGCTTCGGTCGTGTGTCAAATGTTTGCAAATGTTTTTTCTTAATAAACAGTTTCTAAATAACAGTACCTGCTATCGGCTACTATGACCACTCTTGAGTGAAATCAAGAGGTGTAGGCTGAGTGACAAGATAGCAAGAGGCTGAAGAGGAAGTACGCGCCCAGGTGTTCCCATCCCCAAGCTGCCCATAGTTCCCATAATTCTCTTCACCCTTATTTTCCTGCTTTGGGTTTGGACTGGTTTAGCAGTACTCTAAGAGAAAATCATCAGATAAGTGTAATTTCACCTTTTTATCTGGTAGATCATTCCATTAGGGAGCTACAAGTGCATTTCCCTTACTCGGGTGGGCAAAAGACAAGGCTGTCTTCCCAATCCTTGCCTCGATGGTAGCATCTGTCTTGGTCCATGTGCCCAATCTATAGAGTTCACCCCAAGGTTGTAAGAGTGACCAGGCCGCTGCCTTGCAAATTCCTTCTGGTGAGACTGAGCTGCTTGTGCCCAGTATAAGGCTTGTGCCCTTGTAGAATAAACTCTGAGTCTTCAGAAATACGCCCTTAATGGCACTTTGTTTTAGTGATTGACTGCCCCAGGCCTTTAGCCTGATTGAGATCCTTCTGGGTCACAACTGAGTCAAATAATGGCATAATGTGGTCTAGCCTTCACAGGAGATGATATATAATCGGATGTACCTCTACTAGGGTGCCTTTAACTTGACTTCCATCAACTGCGAAGAGTGCTACCTTGGTCTTTGCAAGACTGGATGCCAGACCTTTGTTCAGGCCCACTTATAGGAATTCTAAGCCTGTGGAACACTGCTTCCTAGAAGGGAAAGTCCTTCTTAGCAGAGCCAAACATGACATGGGTAAGGGATATGGACCTTCTCTGCCTTTACTCTAGTTGGGATTACTCAGGTAGAATACCCTTTCTGTCATCTGTGTCCCCTTTCAAGGACCAGATCACCAGCAAGAACTTAGATGGGTCCTCCATCGGCCCTGAATACTGGCAGATAAGTCTCAGTTCCTTAGGCAGATATGATAGGCTATCAGATTCATGTTTATTTATTTAGCCTCTTTGGCTAAATAGACATGAATGGTCTCATACTCCTTTATTGTCTAGCTGTAAGTGGCTGTGGTGAGGCCTAGAGATTGGTTAAGCCTTGGCCATGGGCACACGAGTACAAGCTTGCCTGGCTCTGGCTTTTCCATATGACTGTAGAATATATCTGTTTTGGTGTTCTCTGTGCTGTCATTAGGTCTGAGCGAGAGACCTTTGCCAACTTACTGTCGACTGAAATATTGTTGGCCCTGTTGTTCCAACGTTTGGTTTCTGCTGGGGAATCTGTCTTGTAGGTTCCTCTTCCTTGCTATGTAGGCTGCTGGAGAGGATGTTCTTCCACCCACTTGAGCAGCCAAGCTGCTTCCTGCTCTAGCATGAGCTGCTACTGCCCCCCTACCCATGTCGCTACTATGGCCTTATTTGTGAGAGTCCTGACTACTGACCCTCTTACTAGTGGTCAGAGGCATCCCAGCTAGCCCTGATGGCTCTTGCTTACTGAATCAGATATCTGTACTGGCCCATGCAGTTGGGTCATCTGGCTTGATCACTGTGCATCCTATCTTCTCCGACTGGTCTCCATTATGACCACTATGCTGTCAGAGGGTACCAGGGTCATACCTTTTTGGAGGTTTGAGGGTTAAGCCCACTGTTAAGAACTTTGCTGCCCAGCATGACTGAGAGAGGGGAAGGAGTACCATTTCAGAGGCCTGATGACTCCTTTGAGCCAACTTGCTTTAATACGCTATGCCTCTAAGGTTGCTTCTATCTCCTACCTTGGTAAAGGTTCTGTGGGTTGTCGCCAGGCCTGAAACCATGCTTGAGATAGAGACTGTTTGCCCAATGCCCAGGATCTTAATAGGCTCTGGTGGAATATCAGATGTGAATATCGGAGTAAACTCCCGCCAGGTCCCAAGACATAAGATGCTTTTCCAGCCTTTCCTTACCTGCCGGGACCAAGCCCTCAACTCAGGGAATTCTAGGGGCATTCCACTCTTGCTGCGTCCAGGGGTAGTTTTTGATCAAAACTATTTCCTTCTTTGATCCCTTTCCAGGGTATTTCAGTTTGGTAAGGGCCTTATGCCTCATGGCACTATGTGAGGGAAGAGCCTTTGTTTGCTTCTTAATTCCCTGAAGGGTAAGATACTATTGCATTAGGTCCTTAGTGCAGTAACTACTACCTCTGAAGGGGAGGGAGGTACCGTGGAAGTGAGGACATTGGATCCTCTTTTCCAGAATATGTGTAACATGGTAGGATTGCCCTTATCTGATGACAGCTCACTTCTCCAGGGCCCCTGGAGTGAATCTTTTCCCAGATTGCATGCATCACTAGAAGCTTCATTGGCTCTACATGAAACAAACAAAATATCTACATTCGTGTGTGTGTGTGTGTGGTGTGTGTGTGTGTGTATTGTTGCCCTAGGAGGTGACAGTTATCCCTTAGGGAATCATGGATACTAAGATGTGTATGGTTAACTAATGCTTTATGTATCGCCCTAATAGGATTTGGGATAAAGGCTCCCTTGAGACACCCCGTTGAGTTATATTCCATAACCCCGGCTGAAGGAGCCTGCTGGCTGAGCGCCTGCAGGATTGAACCTGTTTGCTCCTTAGCTAGTTTATTACCAGGCAAAAGGAACCTGAGGGATTGGACACTGCTTGTTCCCTAGCCAGCTTATTACTAGGCAAGAGGAGCCTGCTGGGATAAAACCTCTGGTTTCTCCATGCACAGTTTATATTACTAGTCAAGAGGAGGCTGCAGAGTGGAGACCTGTTTGGGTCGACAGTTACCACATCATTTAGCCTGCTTGACTTTCCAGATCATTACCACCTGCTTGGATCTGTAGATAAAGCATTACCATTTAAATGGTACCTGCAGAACTGAAAGCCTGCTTGGCTGTATAGATAATTACCACCTCTTATGTGCATTTATCTATTAAATGCTGCTGGGCTGCAAACTATATACTAATTCCTTAAGAGCTGCTAGGCTTGCAGGCTGATGCAATACAGTGTGCTCGGCTGAGCGCACGACTTTACCAGTGCTTGGATGCACGTCCAAAACCCCTCATACAATAAGGGGATTAGTGCATCCAAAAAGGGGAAAGCTAATAGTGCTCATCACATGTAAATTCATGTTCATGAAGCTATTAGCTATTACCCCCCAATGCAAAATAAAATGTGCACCCATCACGCAGAAAATACTGCTTTTCTGTAGTTTCTCCAACTTAATATTGTGATATTAAGTCTGTGGAACCTAAAAAAAGAACAGGAAAAAAAGTGTCTCTGGCAGTCAGATTAGGAAAATGTTAAATCTGGTACCTGGGAGAGGTGGATGGATGAGCGTTAAGAAAGTGGCCGCTCAATCATGAGCACCCGTTTAACCCGTGCTAATACTGGAATGGCAGGTGTGGTCAGGCAGCCTGATTTAGGCATTCCTTGGTAGAAGGACTTCTCAGTTTTGCCCTGCAGCTGTAGTTAATACATTTTAACTACTACTTTCCTCATTTTTTTTTTTTGGTAACAGATTTCTTTCATTTAACTCTGTTTACTTGACCAGAGTTTTAACCCATTAAGCTACAAGCTCTCTCATAGGTGAAATTGTACTAATGCATATAAGTAATAGGAGGCAATAGTTTGATCCACTCTTCAGAAAATTTCAGCTCGGCCGATACAGTACAGTGCGCTCTGACGGAGCGCACTGTTAACCTGCCCTTGGACGCGCATTTTCCCTTATTAAGTAAGGGGCGGAAAACGCGCATCCAACCCGTGGCACCTAATAGCATGTTGATAGCCCTATTAGGTATGCCCGCGCAATACAGAAAGTAAAATTTGCAGCCAAGCCGCACATTTTACTTTAAGAAATTAGCGCCTACCCAAAGGTAGACGTTAATTTCTGCCGGCGCCGGGGAAGTGCACAGAAAAGCAGTAAAAACTGTTTTTCTGTGCACCCTCCGACTTAATATCATGGCGATATTAAGTCAGAGGTCCTGAAGGGTGGTAAAAAGTTAAAAAAAAAAAAAAAATAAATTTAAAATTTAAAATGGGCCGGCAGCTGTTGGGCCGAAAACCGGACGCTCAATTTTGCTGGCGTCCGGTTTCCAAGCCCTTGGCTGTCAGCGGGCTCAAGAACAGACGCCGGCAAAATTGAGCGTCGGCTGTTAAACCCGCTGACAGCCGCCGCTCCGGGTCAAAAGGCGTCCCTAGCGCCTCCTTTTGCCCGTTTCTACCGCACCACCTAATTTAAATATAGAATCGCGCACACAGGCGAGTGGCCCGTCCGCTCTCCCGCGGACTTTACTGAATCGGTCCGATAATGGGGATGCTGATAATTAAAGACACAAGCTCTAGGATAGCTGAGCCTGGTTTATTCTTCTGAGTACCAATCAACCAATGTGCATGCATATTGTCCACAATTTGGAAACCCACACTGAATAATGTTTGCAGTTGTTCTTATGGGCCTTGCCTGAACTTGGTAAATCTCATAAAGGTATCATACTATGCATGTATATGTAGCCAAGTTATACCAGCCTTACAGACATGCCACAGAAACTTCCAGACCAACAGTCCAACCACAGGGGGTTAAATTTCCCTTCTTCTGTGGTAAATGAGCCCGCTCAGCTACTGTTTTCTCTCTTTCAGCCATAGACACAAAGAATATGGTGCAGCTGCTACTCACCACCTCCAGAGAGCCACTGGCTGCTTTTAGCAGACCCAGCTCGCTCTTACTTCTGCTCTTTCACCTGAAAGAGTCTTGCTAGGCCTCTCTCTCTTTTTTTTTTTTGGAAGGGGCTACCAGGCTCTTGAGCATTCAGGAACTACTCTCTAGAGGTTATGTAGAACCCAAAGAGTACTGTGACCACCATTGTGCTCTGTAGGCTGCACAGACCCCTAAGGGTGCTGGGCTTTCTGGAGGTTCCTCAGGCTCCTAAATGTACTGAAATAAACTTCCATGAGCTCGACTAGGGCAGAGCATGTGAGACCACTCCCACTGGGAAAATCAGCCCCTAGAGATTGTTTAGCCAGAAGCAACAAGGACTCAACTAGGCCGGGCCACACCCTGGCTCTGGGAGCTACGTCCTCTTCATTTGTCAGCTGCTGCACGGAGACGGAGACTGCTGGGTTGGACCAGGATCACACCCCCTTTATAGCCCAGATAATCACAATTATCTCTGAAATTAATTGCTGGAGGATGTGCTAAAGAGGTGTCTCCTCCATCTCCATCGAGCTGTGCAAGAGAGAAATCCCTATTCTAATGGACTAGTCTAGCAGACAAAAAGGAGTGTACTATTGTGGATTGCAAACTGGTTAAAAAAAAAAAAAGGAAACAGTAGGACTAAATGATCACTGTTTACCTTTCTCCACCGAAAAAACTGAAGTGCCTCAGGGATCTGTTCTGGGACTGGTGCATTTTAGTATATTTATAAATGATCTGGAAATGGGTATGATGAGTAAGGTGATCAAATGCGCCGATGACACAAAATTATTCTTGAGTTGTTGGATCACAAGCGGATTGAGAAAATTTGCAAGAGGACCTTGCGAGACTTGGAGGCCGGGCATCCAAATGTCATTTGAAATTGAATGTGGACAAGTGCAAAGTGATGCACATTAGGAAAAGTAATCCATATTGTAGCTACGAAATATTAGGTTTCATATTAGGAGTTACCACCCAGAAATGGGATCTGGGCATTATTGTGGGCAATACTTTGAAATCCTCGGCTCTGTGTGTGACCATGGTCAAAAAAGCAAACAATGCTAGGATTCATTAGGGAAAGGAATAGAGAATAAAACGGAGAACGTCATAATGCTTCTGTATTACTCCATGGTGAGACCGTAGCTAGAGTACTGTGTGCAGTTCAGGTCATTGCATCTCAAAAAAGATATAGTTGCATTGGAAAAGGTACAGAGAAGGGTGACCAAAATGGTAAAGGGGATGGAACAGCTCCCATGTGAGGAAGGTTGAAGCTGTTCAGCTTGGAGAAGCGATGACTGAGGGAAGGATATGATAGAGGTCTATAAAATCATGAGTGAATAGAACAGAAAGTGAATCAGTTGTTTACTCTTTCTAAAAATTGAAAACACTAGGGGATACTCCATGAAGTTAGTAAGTAGCACATTTAAAACAAATCAAGAGAAATTTCTTTTTTACTCAAATCACAATTCATCTCTGAAATTGCTGGAGGATGTGCTAAAGGCACTTAGTGTAGTTGGGTTTAACAAAGGTTTGGAAAGTTCTTGGAGGAGAAGTCCATACATTTTTATTAACCAGATAGACATGGGAAAAGCCACTACTTATCCTTGGCTGTTAGCATGGGATTGATCTACTGTTAGGATCCTGCAGATACGTTTGATCTGGATTGGCCACTGTTTGGTATAGTTTACTTGTGTGTGTGGCAAGTCTTGTGTTTTTTCCTCAGTGAGCAGGTTATTGCCATTTTTTTCTCATGCACATTAGAAGCTGCAGTTACAATGAAATCTACAATAAAACCTGACTGCATATTTGGCCACCATAGTGGGGAGAGTTTTTCTGTTGAGTCACTGGTAAGTTTCTGTATAGCAGATCTTTGAATAGTGCATTATGGAAGAGTCTTCATGGTGCCACTGAAGGATCCATTCATAATCCAGGTGGTGCTGTCCCAGATGTTCATAAAATCGTTCCGTTCGGATGGAAAGCATTGCCCGGAATTATAAGATGGTGCTTGCTGAGGGGAGTGTCATGGGGAACTGTGGGGTGGCCTGATGGATATTTGTGGTCAGGAACAGGGATTGCTCAGTTCTAACCTTATCCTTCCTGCTCATGACATCATTAAAGAAAGAGCTGGTAATTGTCTGAAGATGTCATGAGCAGAAAGAACTCAGTCTGAGCAGAACATTCCATCTTCATAGAGCAGAGACTGTGAGGGTAAAAAGATGTTTAGAGCAGATCTGACAGGGAAAGCGCCTACAGTACTTGCAGAACCTAGCTAATTCTGACAACATTGCATTTAGCCGTATAGTGTGCTTTAAGCCAGGCATGTCAACATTATCTAGCCTCAAGGGCTATTTAAGTCTAAAATCTTTATTTGGTGGGGCTATGCTGTAAAAAATGTAGGCCAGTAATAATGCATACAGCTCCCAGTTTCCTGTATTTTATGTATGAAACATATTTACATTATTTTATATAATAAAAGTTTTTCAACCCTGCTTTGTGTTTGAATAATTTATTTTATTCTTTTGGGAGTTTTGTGGGTGTAGAATCCCCCCCATGGTTGAGGGAGGAAGAGAGGGGATTTCGGGGATGGAAAGAGGACAGGGAGGAAGAATGGGGAGAGGAAAAGGTGTGGCAGGTTCTGGAATCATGGAGGGAGGGATATGGAAAGAAGTGAGGATGGTGTTTTGCTCCAGCTCTCTTTCCCCTCACATCCCAACTCCTCAGTCCACACTCCACATTGGTCTTTACCCATCATTCTTCCACTCTGATTCTTTGTTTCCCCTCCTCTCCCCATCTCAGGTGTCCCCTCTCTCTCTTTCATCCCAAGTGCCAATACAGACACTTCACCCTTCCTTAGCTTCTCTTTCACATCCACCCCCCCGCTGATTGGGAGCACCTCAGACCTTGTTTTCTTCTGCTGGCCAGATTCTGAATGCTGCTTTAAACCATACAGGACACCCTAAAGACATGTTCAGAGTGGCAGTCTGGCCCTGGACAGCAAAGGAGATCATGGCCAAAGTTGCTGCTGCTATTCTCTTCTTGTCACCCAATCGGTGTCATCGTGGGGAGGGGGGGATGTTAGAAATGTGCCACAGTCCAGCTTTTTGATCCAGTTCAGCCCCTGCTCTGCCATAGCAATTCTATGGCAAAGATCAGATTTTGTGCTTCCTGCAGAATCACAGGAGAACTGGGGCCCTGAGACTACATGCTAGTAAAATCAGGGCTGAATAAAGCCCAGGCACCTTGGGCTGGGACCAGATGGGAGAGCAGTGGGCCCATGAGCAGTAAAAGGAAGAGGCTGGAGCAGAGGGTGAGAGAAGAGGAAAAAATTCAGAATATAAACAAAGTAAAAAAAAAAATGTTTTCCCTGGCTCCTAAGAATTTGGTTGATGCCAAAGATTTTTAATAAAACTTTTTCCACCCCTCTAGTAGACAAGATATATTACCTCTATCCACCACGATTCTTATAAAGGTGTTTGTAAGCACTGTTTCAATCAGTTATTTCAGTCGCCATATTACTTTCTTTTAGTCTCACAAATAGAAGGAGTTGCTTTTAAAACAAAAGAATCAGCATCAAATGTTAATACTGGATTTCATGGTTAACAGAAAAGAAGGAAGAGGCCAATGTATTAAAATGCTCAGAATTGTGCACAGGCTGCTTTGCTTACTAAAAGGATATAGTTTGCATTATCCCCTTTAACATACACTATAATGATTTGCTTTGCAAAAAGCTATTCTTCACTAGTGGTTTTATGCTTACAAAATTTTAATTCATAGATAGAGACTGCAAAATTATGCAAAGCAGTTAATTAGCTATGAATGCATAAGTAAGCTATGTGCAAAAAATATTTGCAGACATGAATTTGCAAAAAAATAAAAAATTACACTTCAGTGAGGTATAATTAAAGTTTTTGTAAAATTTTCCATAGGAAAATTACACACACTATTTTGCTAGTGGTATTATTTGTATAGAAGTCCTAGTAGCAAAATAGAGTATGCTAATTACTAAAGTGCCCGTGAAATTCAGTGTAATTTAGTACATTGGAATCAAAGTATTTTTCCCCTCTGTCTTATATCTCCCCCCATGCTTGATCATTGCAATAACTGTCTTGGGCCCAGGCCATGCAGCAGACAGCAGAGCTCCTTTAGGGCCCCTACAGTCATGGGTCCTGACTCAAGTCACTAATTGTTACCTTTGAGGGATAACTACAACTCCCTTCCTGCCCACTGGGGCTCTGAATGCTACCTTTAGGAGCTCAGCATCTCCAGCCTTCCTAGGGAGCTGAAGATTCGACTTGTGGATTCAATCGGGGACCTTCTGAGCTGACTGGAAAAAAAAAGTATTTTAATGTCAATGTAAATTTCAAACAGTACAAAGTGGATATCAGAAGGCAGTATAGAATTCATCATCATGATGAATGCAGATGGTATATTATAGAAAAAATGTCCTTATCCTGCTAGACAAGCCCAGATGTATGGGTTTACACTGCCTACTTGCAGATGGAGACAGAGGGCACATCTTTTTCCAGTGACATCATCACTAGTATACAGGATGGTGCAGTGTAGGCAAAAGCCAGAATTCTCTGTCTCCAGCAGATGGTAGCAGTTCTGGACTGGTGCAGTAGGATTTCCAATTCCTAGGCTTCTGGTGGCGTGTTTCTCAGCTTTACTACTAGGGCAACACTTTGCACTATTTCCCTAGTTGAGCTTCTCTGATGACAAGCCAGGGATGAATTAACCATGACACGTGGGTGATGTCATCCAGTGGGCTGAATAGACCATTCTCTTCTAGCTGATAGAGCTTTGCTCTACTGAGCATGTGTGGAAGTTCCTGCACGTGTGATGCCTCATGAGCCCCTCGTTCTTTTTTTGACTGAGCCTTTGTATGGATGTGTACATTCTCTCTCTGTTTGGTATAGTTTACTTTTCTTTAAATTCACTTTGAGTTGCTTTGCTACCTTGGTAGCCCCTCAGAAGCACTTTTCATTTCTACTGGAAAAAAATAGTTGATTACTCTCACTATGGGGCCGATGCTATAATAAACACTGAAAGCGGGCGCTGACTTTTCAGTGCTCATTTTCTTAATGCGCATTGGGGAGGCACCATGCTGTACACAAATTAGGGGGTCGTGCTAGCAAGGAGGCGCTAGGTTCACTTGCACAACCTTAATGCCTCCTTGCTAACGAGACCCCGCGGTTTCTGGCAGTCTGCCGGTTATGCCGGTGAACACAGCGTCGGTTTTTGTAACGCAGCCGCCCGGTAATGAAAACCGACGCTGAGCATATCGGTGTCTATCTTCAATGCGGCCCGCTGAGGTTTTTTTCTTTCTTTTTTTTTTTTTTTTTTTTAACTTTTAAAGAAGTACAGAAAAGCAGTTTTTCCTGCTTTTCTGTACTTTTTTTCAATGCGCTCAGCTATTAAAGCCTGCTCAGGCAGGCTTTAATAGCTGAGCGATAAATGTGCGTCTGAGACGCACATTTATTTTTTTGCATTGGAGTGAATGAGTAATATCCTCATTCACGTGCATTTGCATGTGATGAGCGCTGCCTCATTCACTCTGTGGATGCGCGTTAAATAGGCGCTAATCCCCCTATTGCATTACGGGGTGGATTAGCACCTATTTAACCCGCATCTGACTGCAGGTTATACAGTGCGCCCTGCCCCAATGAATACAAGCTTCTCCCTTTCAGGCATTCAGCATTCCTGAGGGCCTTCATGAAATGCCTAGCAGTAGCAGCGGAGCTTCTTTGTCACTAGGAAATTTGCAATTTTCCATACATGGACGACTGGTTAGTGATGGGGATTTCCCAAGCAGGTGTGTTGGACTCCATGCAAAAGACTATCCAGCTCCTTCAGTTGCTGGGGTTGATTATCAACTTCGCCAAGTTGAACCTTGTTCCTACCCAAAGAATCAAGATCATCTGGGCAGGGATTGACTCCCTAGAGGAGAGAACATTCCTTCTATAGGCATGGGCATTCTTCCCCCTACTACAACGGGATTAGGTCCTGGCTCGAGAAGTTCTGGTTATCCTGGAATATATGATGGCAGCAGTACACGTGGTTTCCATGTCCCGCCTGAAGATACGGATTCTTCAGTGGGCCTCTGCGCTAAGGTTTAGGTTTGTTTAAAATTTGTAAACCGCCAAATCATAAGAACATGCCATACTGGGTCAGACCAAGGGTCCATCAAGCCCAGCATCCTGTTTCCAACAGTGGCCAATCCAGGCCATAAGAACCTGGCAAGTACCCAAAAACAGTCTATTCCATGTTACTGTTGCTAGTAATAGCAGTGGCTATTTTCTAAATCAACTTAATTAATAGCAGGTAATAGACTTCTCCTCCAAGAACTTATCCAATCCTTTTTTAAACACAGCTATACTAACTGCACTAACCACATCCTCTGGTAACAAATTCCAGAGTTTAATTGTGCGTTGAGTTAAAAAGAACTTTCTCTGATTAATTTTAAATGTGCCACATGCTAATTTCATGGAGTGTATCCTAGTCTTTCTATTATCCAAAAGAGTAAATAACTGATTCACACTAACCCGTTCTAGATCTCTCATGATTTTAAACACCTCTTATTATATCCCCCCTCAGCCGTCTCTTCTCCAAGCTGAAAAGTCCTAACCTCTTCAGTCTTTCCTCATAGGGGAGCTGATCCATTCCCTTTATCATTTTGGTCGCCCTTCTCTGTACCTTCTCCAACGCAACTATATCTTTTTTGAGATGCGGCAACCAGAATTGTACACAGTATTCAAGGTGTGGTCTAACATGGAGTGATACAGAGGCATTATGACATTTTCCGTTTTATTCACCATTCTCTTTCTAATAATTCCCAATATTCTGTTTGCTTTTTTTGACTGCTGCTGCACATTGAACTGATGATTTCAATGTGTTATCCACTATGAGGCCTAGATCTCTTTCTTCGGTGGTAGCTCCTAATATAGAACCTAACATTGTGTAACTATAGCATGGGTTATTTTTCCCTATATGCATCACCTTGCACTTATCCACATTAAATTTCATCTGCCATTTGGATGCCCAATTTTCCAGTCTCAGAAGGTCTTCCTGCAATTTATCACAATCAGATTTTATCAAAGTTTCCCTTTTGAAATACAGTCTAACTTCAGTTAGCCAGAGTGACTCACTGCTCTCTTGATTAACAAATGTTGGTACCTAATCAAACCAAATCACACTACCTTAACACCTTTCCAAGGTGAGTGCTGAACTTTTCAACCTTTTTTACTTAGGTATACACTGCTCTTAGCTTATTTCTAGCTTCTGGCTACTTTTTTTTTTTTTAATATACAAACACTCTAACTTCTGCTTATTAGCTGCCTTTTATTGACTATTTAAAAATACAAACAGTCTAACTTCTGTTTATACCCTGCCTTACTGACTATTAAAAGCACAACACACTAAATAATATTCCCAAATAGTTGACTTCGTCCCAATACTTAAAAAAAAACAAAAAAACAGAAATCAGTAAGTTTTTGCTTGGGAAATTGTTTTTTTTTTTTTTCAGCCACCATCAAGGTGATCCTCTCCTCTCAGTGCTGCCACTGGATTGTCATAAAATTTCAAAGCGGTACACAATAGGCAGTAAAACATACATAAAAAAAATAACAGATTAGTAGGATCAGTTGCTTCAGCCCTTGTCATTCTCAGTTAGTGTCACCATAGATATGCAGGAGTCTTTCCAGAGGTGGCTAGGACCAAATGTCTTGGAGGTGGGATATCTCCTTTGGCTTCTATCTCATCAAGTAACACTGGCAATGGATGTATCCACCAAGGGATAGGGCACATACACAAAGGCTGTTTCTGAATCAAGGAGTCTGGTTGTCAACAGAATGTCTCTTTCAATTCAGTTTCTTGGAGCTACAAGCAATCAGACATGCACTGAGAGTTTTTTCAGTCTCTTTAGTGGAAACAGAGTTCTGATCCAAACTGAATCCCAAGCAGCAGTGTTTTGCAAGCAAGGGGACACAGGGTTGTGAACTTTCTTCTGGGAATCCCTAAGAATTTGGGAGTGGGCTTGCTATCATCACTGAGGCTTCCTACAGGCAACTTGCCTTCTCAGGATTTCCAGTATTGGTGCATTGCCTCAGCAGTGTGTTTGTTTCATCCCCATAAATGGTCTCTAGATCAAATAGTGACAGACAGGTTGCTTTTCTCTGGGATTGCTCATCGATCGATTTATTCACATCAGAGGGCAACAGGAAAGTAGAAAACTTCTGATCAGTTCTTCAAAGCAAATTCAGTTCAACTTTTGATGCTTTTCTGCTTAGTTGGGCTGCAGATCTACTGTATGCATGTCTACTGTTTCTGTTAGTGGCGAGAATAGTGCATTTTCTAGTGTGTAGACAGATGGACCCCTGGACCAGTGGGTTATGCTCCTCTGCCAGCAGATGGAGATGGAGCCCCACAGGGGGGCTAGTACTCCTGGTGGCACCTGAGTGGCCCAGTCGTCCATGGTATGAGGAGACTCCTGGTGGAGACCACCCTTTCTCTTTTGCTGCACATGGATCTGTTACAGCAGGGTCTGGTTCTTCACAAGGATCTGACTCTGTTCTGTCTTACAATTTGGCCCTTGAGAGGGCTTGTCTGAAGCATGGATATTCTTCCATGTGATTGCTACTTTACTCCGCGCTAGAAAGTTCTCCAATTCCTTAGCGTATATACGGGTTTGGATAGTTTTTGAGGCCTGGTGTGAGGAGCATGGTGTTTTTCCTCGTTCAGTTAAGATCTCTGCAGTTCTCAAAAATACCCTGCATCATGATACCGCTCATTCTGGATTTTTTACAGGATGGGTTGGCTAAAGGTTTGGCCTTTAATTCCTTGAAGATGCAGATTTTGGATCTTGGCCATTTTCTTGTTGTCACATCCTGATGTGGTCTGTTTTTTGAGGGGAGTGCAGCATCTTCTGCCTCCCTTGCAGTTACCTGTTCCCTTGTGGAGTCTTAATTTGGTGCTGGATTTTTTGGTGGGCCCTACATTCCGACCGCTGTGTAGCATTTCTTTGTGGTTGTTAACCTCAAAGACAGTTTTCCTGGTGGCTATATGTTCTGGGTGTCAAATTTCTGAGCTGCAGGCCTTGTCTTGCTAGGAGCCATTCCTTCGGGTGACTCCGGGGGCTTTACAACTGTGTATTGTTCCATCCTTCTTGCCCAAGGTAGTCTCTGACTTTCATTTGAATCAGTACATCTCCTTGCCATCCTTAGTTAAGGCCAGGGATGCAAAGGAGTATCGCCTCTTGTGCTCATTGGATGTCAAGAAACTTTTTGTGCGGTATCTGAAGGTTTGTGAACCTTTCCAGAAGACAGATTACCTGTTTGTCCTTCATGGCAGAAGTAAGCAGGGCTCTCCAGCTTCACGGGCTACAATAGCTCACTGGATTAAGGAGGTGGTCACGGCTGTTTATGTGGCTGCTGGGAAGCTGTTGCCTACTCCGTTTTGGACTCATTCCACTAGAGCTGAGGCAGTGTCATGGGCGGAGGTTCGATTGTTGTCTCCCGTCAATATCTGTCGAGCTGCGATGTGGTCCCCCTTAACACACTTTTTCCAGTTTTTATCATCTGGATGTGCAGGCCCGGGAGGATGCAGCCTTTGCACTTGCAGTGTTGACTGGACCCCAGCAGCCTTTGACCCTGTTGGGGAGTAGCTTTGGTACATCCTGTTGGTCCTGAGTCCATCTGTCTGCATGCCAGGAAATGGAGAAACTACTTACCTAATAATTTCATTTTCCTTAGTGTAGACAGATGGACTCAGCTTCCCGCCCTCGGCTGCCGCATGAGTGTGTCAACAGCCCTCCTGTGGGGCTCTGGATCCCAAGGGATTGCTGGTAAGTATTCATCTAGTCCCTAGATTGGGGTACCTAGATTCTTATGTGAGTTCAATATTTTCTTGTTGGTTGAGTACAGTTATGTTTGCCTGTATTTAATCAAGATTTTAATCCAAGTTTTTTCCTAGTCTGTCCACAGTTGCTTTTGAAGAGAATACTGGCAGACTGGGGTCACTGCAGGAGTATATATACTGTGATGTTAGCTTGCTCCGTCTCCATCTCCTGGCAGGGAATCATAACCCACTGTCCTAAGTCTTTTTGTCTATACTAAGGAAAACAAAATTATCAGGTAAGTAATTTCTCCAGTAGGCACTCAAGGTCTAGGCGCACTTGATCTACATTGCTCCTAGCGTGATCTAGACCAGGTGTGGTTCTCTTACCTCCTCAGATTGTCCATCAATCCTCTGATCTCTCTGGCTTCCAATCTGACTTTGCTAACTCAAAAGGAGTGTCATCTGTGTCAATCTGAACTCTCTCTCTCTCAACTTGACGGCATGGATGTTGAGCACGTGCTAGTATCATTGCTAGGAAGTCTAGGATATTGTTTTCTGCCAGGAAGCCTTCAACTAAAAGAGCTTACAGTTTAAAATGGAAAAAGTTTTCATCTTGATATCAAGCAAGCAAAGGAGTTGCTACAGTTCTTATTCTTCTTCTTCTGCTCCTCAGGTCTCAGTAAATCATCGGTCAAAGTGTGCATCTTGATGCCATTGCAGCTTACCATGTTCAAGTGGATGACAAACTGATATCCATACAACCTTTAGTGTAGAAGTTAATAAAAAGCTTGTGGCATTCGAGGCCTTTGGTTGACAACCCACTGGGGCCATGGGATCTCAATATTGTATTGGCACAACTAATGAAACTGCCTTGTGAACAACTAGAATTGGCTTAATTGAAGTTCCTCACCTGGAAAGCAGTGTTTCCTAGTCGACTTTGTGACGGCTAGAAGAGTCATTGAGCTTCAGGCATTGGTTCACTATTCACTGTACATGCACTCACCCCAAGTTTCTGCCAAAAATAGTTTTGGCTTTTTATCTGAATACGTTGCCCATATTCTCCCCAAGACCTCATTCACACAGGGATAAGGCCTTCCATTCACTGGATTGCAAAAGGGCCTTAGCATATCGTCTGAAGAGAACTCAACTACATTGTCAAGCTTCTCAGTATTTCATATCTTATGATCCTAACAGACTTGGTTAATAGAGATTGCCAAGCATGTATTGTCCAACTGGCTGGCAGAAATTATCACACACTGCTATGCTCTGGCTGGCCTTAAGATTACAGACTCTGTCAAGACTTATCAAGTAAGAGCCATGGCTACCTCAGTCACTCATCTGTAAACCATGCCTATTGATGACATTTGCAAAGCTATAACTTGGTTGTCAATTCATACCTTTACATCCCAATACAGTCTGGATAGTTTATCAAGAGGTGGCAGTAACTTTGAGCAAGCAATTTTGCACAGCCTGTTCACCCAGTAGTCCACTCTTTATGAGGGGTGGGTTCTGGGTTGCCTTTTAGTAAGTACTCTACTGTAGCCCTCAGCTTGGGACTCCCCGCATGTCATGACTAATTCAATCCTGCTTGTCACCGTAGAAAGCAAGTTTGCTTAACGGAAACAAGTTCTCCATAGACAGCATGATGAATTAGTAATGCTTGCCCACCTCCCTGGAGAGTTGACTCCCTAGCTAAAGCTATGCTCTTCAACTGAGAAATTCATGAGGTAGCATGCGTGCAGGAACTCCTGTGCATGCTTAATAGAGAAAAAGCTCTACGAGCTAGGAGAGAAGGGTCTATTTGGTGCTATTGGATGATGTCATTCACGTGTAATGGCTAATTTATTCTGTAGTCTATGGAGAACCCTGTTTAGGCAGTAAGCAAACTTGCTTTTCTTAGGGCCAGGCCCTCTGGTTCTGTGCCAAGTTGAGCAAGTCCAGAACCTGGTTGAGCTTGGTTAGCAGGCTAGCTCAGGAATTTTTAAAAATCAGAACAGGTGGCTCAGTTCTTGGGAAGTTAGTTTTTATTTTTTTTTTTCCCCCTTGAGTCCCTAATCCCCCCCCTTTGCTCTTTATTTTTTGCCTTTGGCCTCTCCTGTTTTATTAAAGTTTTAAAAAAGAGAGCAGGTGAGAGAAGAAGAGCAGAGAAGTGGCTGCAGGATAAGTCTTCCTATGCCCATGCTTTGAGTTGGGGAGGGGAAGGTGGATGGATGGGATTGGTGGGGAGAGGAAATTTGGAGCAAGATGGGACCGGGATATTTATTTAGGTCATCTTTGTCAGCCTCCCTTCTCACCTATTGGTAAGTTGCCAACCAGGTCAACTTTGGTCACTTGGTTTTCTTTTGTTTGCCGGAAGTGAGAACTGGCAGGCCCGTGGACATTTTTAGCATGTCTGAATGGAGCTGCCAGTGTGGGGGCTACAGGAGCCGGCAGCTAGTGTGGCCATTTCTTTTTCTCCTGCATGTGATGGGGGAAAGGCCTGAGAATTGGGGGAGGGGTTGTAGAGGGAGTCAGCGTGGAGAGTCTTTGGCTCCCCTGTGCTTCTTCAGCTGGTTTCTTAAGCGAGTCAAGTGGGAGGAGGTTCTTCACCCTCCTGTCTTATTGAGACCTGTGCTGTGATGGGAATGGCTACCATTTTGAATTTTTCTTGTGGAACTTGCTGGCTGTGCTAATATTGGGTAGCCTTCATTTCTCAATGTTACTCTCAGAAGGGAATTCAAGAATCTCTTGAGGGCCACTCTTTTCCCCCTCAGGGTGGCTTTTTTTTTTTTTTTTTGACGATCCTTTTTAGAATTTATTATTATTATTTTTTTAAATATTGGGTGATCTGTGCCATACAGAGGCCTGGGGAGAATGAGCTTTATCGGCCGGGTCCAGGATATTTCCCTGCCCTTCCTTCAGGGAAGTCTCAGCAGCAAAGTCTGGGGAAGTGCTGAATTTGGGTGAGGGATCTTTTCAGAGGATTTTCCTATATTTTAGGATAGAGGAGGAGCTGGAGACTTAACAGTCATCTTGATTCCTTGGAGAAAAGTGAGTTATCCTTTGAAGGAAATGGATTCTTTGTCATCAACCTATTCTGTCATTTCCTATGTGGTTTTGTTGCTTCAGGTATCAGATTCCAAACCCAAGGAGGTTTCTGTGGGAGATCCTATCCTTCAGGGAGTCTGCAAGCCATCAGAAGCTTTTTCCTTCCATAGGTAGTGGAGGGAATGCACCATTTGAAATGGAAGTCCTCCAAAGAGGGACTCAAAAGGTGTTAAGTCCTTCGACAAACTTTATCCATTGCCAATGTAAGTCCAGGATCGATATTTTAGCATGCTGCTGGTCGATGTCCTTGTTTCAGCTGTGACTCACAAGATGACTATTCTGGTGGAGATCTTAAAGATCCTCAGGATAGGAAGATTGAGTCCTTCTTGAAGCATGCCTTGGTGTCTTCGCCCTTGACAGTTCAGGTTTCGATTTGTGGAGGATATGTGATGCATGCAGTTTTATGCTGGGTACAACAGCTCCCGGAGAGGCAGGAGGCTTCATTGTTATAACTGGGAGCTACATTTTTGGCAGACACTTTGTATTTGATTTCCTCTAGATCAGTGGACTCTACGGATGCAGCCATGAGGCTGTTATGGCTGTGTCATTGGGTGGTAGTTACAAGCATGCAAGTCCCCTCTTAACAAGCTTTCTTTTAGAGGGAAATTATAGTTTGGTAATGGATCTAGTATTGACTATGCCTCCAAAATGTCTTGAGGATAGAGGCTGTTCAGCTTCTCAATTCTTCAGAGGCTATGGTTGTTTCAGGGAGATTAGAAGATAAAGTCTGGGTATGCAGTCGTCCTCTCAGATGAACAGGTTTAGAGGGAAGAATAAGTCCTTTCTTGGAGCCAAAAGAACAAGAATCGACAGTTCCTGCTCTTCAGGGCAGCGGGTCTTTTCTGGTCCTGGTGGGTGGCCGCCTTCAATAGTATTACCAAGAGTGGACCCACATCATTTCAAACCAATGAGTCTTGGATGTGGTACAGAACATTTATTCCCTAGAGTTTGCCACTCCCATTTTTTATGCCTTTATGGTGTCTTATTACATGTCCCAATCCAAAAGCTTGCGGTGCAGATGACTGTAGGAAGGCTTCGAGTTCTGCAGGCTATAGTTTCAGTGCCATATGAGGCTGCGGATCAAAGTTGCTACTCCCATCTACTTTGTGAAAAGGATGGGCTATGGGATTTCTGGGCATGCAAAACATTGCCTGACCTTGCAGCCCGACTCTTCTCTCCATCCACATGTTTCCTGTTCAAAAGAGGTTGCAGGGATGGGCAGTACTGCATTTGTTCAGAGACTCCACATCCTGTGCTGCTGTAAGTGTTCAGGAGAGATTGGGTGGGACAGAAGGAGTAGGGGAGGAAAGGTTGATTGAGTTAAAATGATAGGGGTAGAAGGAAAAGATATGAGGGAGGAAAAGAAGTGAGGGAAGAGGTGGAAGAAAGATGATGTAGTGGTGAAAGATAGAGGTGGGGGGAGAAAACAAGATGACGACCTAAGAAGATGTAACTCAGTTTGCTCCCTCTTTGAGATTCCTAAATTAAGCTTTTAGCATTTTTCCTGAGGAAAAAATGCCTCATAAATGGGTAAAATCCAAGTTTACCCACCCGAATCGGAGATTATCTCGGGGCAACGTATAATATCTGAGTTTACCTCTGTACCACCCGAATTGAGGGCTTCAACCCCCGCTGGAGAGCCGGGGAGAGGAGACCCGTACTCCCCTGGGGAATTGTCGTTGAGCCCTCCGCATCACAGAACGCCACAGAGAGCCCTGCAGCTAACCAGCGACAAAGGAGCTGAGTCGCAGCTTGATGACCTCATCGAGCGTGCTCAGTATGGTGGCTCAGACACCGCTGGAGTGGTTGGGGAAGCGCCATTAACCCAGGCTGTTGCTTCGGAGGGGATAGCAGGAGGAGAAGAAGCCGGCACTTCAAGACCAGCAGAGGTTGGTAGCGTGTCTACTGGACTGGGGGTAAGCCGCCTGTACCCACAGCAGTTTGTCAAACCAGCGGTTGTCACCCTAGAAGCGATCTGGGACCTTATAGCGGGTATGGCATCCGACTTAAACGATCAGGCCAAACGACTGGATGATGTTACAAACAAAGTCGAGGTACTTGAACTAGACCAACGTCAGAAATTTAACGAACAGGCTAATTCCTTATAAAATGCCACTGAGGAAATAAAGAATCTCCAAAGTGCAAATGCCATTATTGCTAATGAAAGGGTCTCCTCTTTGAGAAGGCTCGAATTGATTGAAAATTATTTGAGGCATCTAAATTTAAGATTCTTCAACTTTCCTATAATGGTGAAATGCCATTTTTTACTTTAAAAAAAATATGCTCAAGAGATTCTCAAAATCCCACCGGACGAGATCCCACTGGTAAAGAAGCTTTTTTTTTTCTTCCAAAGGGGAAGGGATGGATTTTCAGAATCTGACCGAGTATTTGAAAACTCTGATTATAGAGATTGTGGACAAAGCCGCTCTTTTTGTTTCCTTTTATGATGAGTCCGATGTTAGTAAAATTATGAAGAATTATTTTAAGAATTTAGATAAGCAATAATCATGGAGGTCTAGTACGAGTATACCTCGATATTTCAAAATCTACTCAACAACGTAGAAAGAGTTTCCTACAGATGCGTTCCGAAACCATAGCACTAGGGGGTAGCTTTACTTTGCGCTACCCATGTTAAGTGCATTATTAAACTGTCTAGGAATACATATATTTTCTTTGTGCCAGACCAGTTGAGGGCCTTTTTGGATGGGAGGAGGCAATCCATTGGGGCTATAAGGGAAGATATTCAAGGAACATAGGGGTGTGAATGTGGAGGCCTGTAATGATGTACTAGTTTCAGTTATGAACTCCTCTGAAAAATGGTTTCTTTTCTCTTCAAGTTTCCTGTGTATCGAGATAAAATGTTTTTTTTAAATGCTTTAATAGAAATGGTTAAAGACATGGTTGTTCTTATAATCTATTGTTTATCTTGTATTTCAAATGCAAAAATTTATTTTGTAATTCATATTGAAAGATGATAAATTAAAATAAAAAAAAAGATAGAGGTAAGGGAGGGAGAAGTGAAGAGTGGGATGGAGAAGAAAGGTGAAGGAAGGAATGAGAGGAAGCAAAAGATGAGGGAAGGAGGAAAATAGGGTTGTAGGTATGAGTGAGGAGCAGGTGAGCAGTGTGTGACAAGAAGGGAAGATGAGAGAGTGTACCAGAGCAAAACGTTATGTGTGTATGATAAAAGAGAGTTTGGAGAGAGAGATGTATGTGCTAGGAGGATAGGAATGAGCTGCGTATGTTTGAAAGATGTGTGTTTTAGGAAGAGGGATGTATGTGAGAGGAAGGGAGGCAGAGAAGGGAAGTATGTGACAGTTTCGGAGACAGTTTTCAAGGGTGACTATTTAGATGTACTGAAGCAAATCACGGTGAACCTGGAAGATATAGTAGGCCAGATTGACAAACTGAAGAATAATAAATCACCTGGACTAGATGGTATAACACCGAGAGTTCTGAAATAGGTTACAAATTTCATTTTTTAGTTATCATTAAAATCATCTGTTGTACCTGAAGACTGGAAGGTGGCCAAAATTATGCAGAGTAGTTAAATCTCAAGCGGATTGTGATAAATTGCAGGAGGACCTTGTGAGACTGGAAGATTGGGCTTCCAAATGGCAGATGAAATTTAATGTGGACAAGTGCAAGGTGATGCATATAGGGAAAAATAACCCTTGTTGTAGTTACACAATGTTAGGTTTCATCTTAGGAGTTATCACCCCAGAAAGAGATCTAGGCATCATAATGGATAATACATTAAAATAGTCTGCTCAGTGTGTTGTGGTGGTCAAAAAAGGCAAATAGAATGTTAGGAATTATTAGGCAGGGAATGGCAAGTAAAATAGTGGATGTCATAATGCCTCTGAATCGCTCCATGGTGAGACCGCACCTTGAATACTGTGTGTAATTCTGGTCACTGCATCTCAAAAAAGATAGAAAGTTCAGAGAAGGGCGACCAAAAATAAGGGGCATAGAATGGCTCCCCTATGAGGAAAAGTTAGGGCTGTTCAGCTTGGAGAAGAGATGGCGGGCGGGAGAGAATATAATAGAGGTCTACAAAATAATAAAAGGATTTGAACAGGTTAATGTAAATCGGTTATTTACTCTCTCAGATAATAGGAGGACTGGGGGGGGGGGGGGGGGGGGGGTGTCACTCCATGAAGTTAGCAAGTAGCTCATGTAAAACAAATCAGAGACATTTCTTCTTTTACTCAATGCTTAAGCTCGGGAATTCATTGCTAAATGATGTGGTTACAGCAGTTAGTGTAACTGGGTTTAAAAAAGGTTTGGATAAGTTCCTAGAGGAGAAGTCCATAAACTTCTACTAATCAATAAGGTATAGTACCTTGGGCTCTATTTACTGTTTGGGTACTTGCCAAGTACTTGTGACTTGGATTGGTCACTCGTAGACACAGGATGCTAGGCATGATGGACTCTTGGTCTGACCCAGAATGGCATATCTTATGTTCTTATGTAAATATTTTACTGAAAAATATTAAATCACATTGCAGGATTAATTGGCAGACCAAGAGTTATAAGGTGGTGGTGGCCTTGGGATTGTTCAGGCCCTGGGCAAGCGTGTCACTTGGTGACCCTCCGAGGCTTAAGTTTGATGACTAATAAACAAGTAGGATTTGTTCTGTTTGTTCTATTGTGGATCTTTTTAATGGTCTTTGGGATAATTAGCTAAATAGTTGTTAAAATGTAAATAGAACCACTTCCTTGCAAAAACTTCACCTAGTTGCAAACATTTGGGGGCCCTCAGATGTTTGAGGCACTGAGTGGTTGCTTGGTTTATCATCCACTAAAGCCACCACTGATACCAGGTTAGCAAGTACTGGACAGTTGAGGGGTGAGACATTTTGTAATTGTTATGCTGATGGACCCTTGGACCGAGGAGGAGTTGGCGCTGCCTATGCGGAGGAACCCCATAAGCCCCACTGTTGGTAGAATAGGCTGAAGAGGGAGCCAAGACCCCACTGGAGCTTCATCACTATCAGCTCACGTTCCCCTCGGGTTGAACCCTTGGGTGCTAGGGCCGGCTGGACTTATTGGGGTCTCTGTAGAGAAGGGAGTCCAGGCGAGAGAGGAGACTGTAGTGTAGGCTGAGTTTAGAGCAGGAGAGGAAGCCCCAAGGGGAGATCCACACAAGGATAGAGAAAGGCAGTGAAACTCGAAGTCAATGTCCAGGCAAAGGTCGTGGCAGGTGGTGTAGCTCATTTTCAAGGCCCAGGCAAGGGTTGTGGCAGGTGACGTAGCTAATAGTCAAGGACCAGGCAAGGGTCGTGGTAACAGTCCAGTCCGAAGTCAAAACCAGGTCAAACCAAGGAATGAGGAAGAAGGTTGGGAACGAGGAAGGGCTCAGGAATGGCAAAGCATACCACTGGGAGCGTGGAGACCTAATGCCAAGGCAAGGAGTGTAGGCAGGGACTTGTCTTAAATAGTCCTGGGGCAGTGAGGTCATCAGTAGATTGCCGGCACTTTCCCGCCATAGGCACCTTTAAATGTAGAAGAGGGGCGTGGTGTACCTAGGGAGCTCTAAAGGAGGAAGCAGTATCAGGATGGTGGTGGAAGGGCTGCGGGTTAATGGCAGCATTGGCAGTGGCGACTCCCTGCCGCAACTAGGAGGCCCGGAGCTGACCCAAAACCATGTTGGGTGAGTGAGGTCGCGACTGGCAAGCGTAACAGTAATCATCTGGATCAGCATCTACCACTGCAGGAGAGGTGCTCTCTGAGCCTGACAGAGGGATTGGTGCTGCAAGGTGATGTCGGCACGGAGTAAGGAGATCGATCTTGGTGTGTTCCTCATTCCTGCTTTGGCTGGGGCTATGAGAGAAATTTTGATGGACATTTGGGCAGGAAGAAGTGAGATAACACATGCTACTGGAGGAGAAGTGGAGCCCTGGGGAGGGACTGCTGTCCTAGAATTCATCTGTATTAATGCTCAGTAACTCACTCTTTGCTCATTAAGTCTGCAGTGGTTCGTGGTCAGTCCTGGTGAGATTAGATGCCTCCTTAATAACATTTTTCTCTGACATAAGTTTTTTGTCACAAAATTTGTAAGTACTGTCACAGAGCCAAGAGTCCTTTTCTAAGAAACTGCTGGGAAGAGTTGAAGTCTTGGAAAAAGATGTTAATAAAATTAAATCTGTGAAAGCTGCCCTTGTCCAGGATAAAGTCAATGTACATATGAAAATGA
The DNA here is from genome assembly GCF_901001135.1 of Rhinatrema bivittatum. Taxonomy (NCBI): domain Eukaryota; kingdom Metazoa; phylum Chordata; class Amphibia; order Gymnophiona; family Rhinatrematidae; genus Rhinatrema; species Rhinatrema bivittatum. Next base: position 238,914,460 of record NC_042619.1, on the reverse strand, counting down.
AGCAGCTGGAAAATTCATGTTGGATATCTGAATTGGTACCAAGAGTTAGTATTAAAAAATAAAATAAAAATCATGTGGCAGTCCTGCATATTTCTCTTGAGGCCATACCCCTCATGAATATTTTTTTCTTGGTTGTGAGAGAGTGCAGAAACATGGGTGAAAAACAGCATACAGTTCAAGAGGACCAGAAGGCTCATCTGCATATCTTACCCAGCTACACCTGGGAGAGGACTCTAGGCTTCAGTCTCCACAGCTCCAGCTTCTAGAAGCTCTGTACTTGCAGGAGAAGAGGACTGAGGCTCATTTGCATATCTTACCCAGCAGCCCCTGGAAGAGGACTCCAGAGGTCACCATGAGTTATCCAGGCTTCAGTCTCCATAGGCCCAGCTTCCAGAAGGCCCACCCGCCTTGCAGCAGAAGAGGACTGGAGCATGCATGCCTCAGAACGCCTTACTATAAATTTAGTACTGGTTTGATACAGAAGGAATTGAATTGAAAATGGAGTCTGTAAGGTGGGTAAGTAAGTAGTTTATACGTAGATTAATCAAGCTAAAAGTACTTTAAATTAGCTTTACATTCCTACTCCCTTAGAAATTTTAACTATAACACATCAACAAAATTAAGATGCAGATGATGGTCCAGCAGCAAGAGGGAGTGCCACATGTATGATTAGCTTCAGTTTGTGAAAGGTTGTATATAAGCACTAGGTACAAAGAGATTTTAGTCCTCAGAACGAGTCTGATCTCTGGAAGCTAGAGTGGCAAACCTGGAGGAGCTAAGAGAGACAAAGAAGTATATAGAGGAGACCTTCAGGGATATAGTAGAGCAGTCCCATCTCCAATCTTGCTGGCCCCTGTGCTGCCTTGGAGGAGAAAGGTCACCTAGAAAGAGAGCATCACCTTGGTGAGATATGAAGCAATCCTGTAACTAGGACATTCCTCAAGGTGATATGGTAGCCTCTCACACTGAGGTTATGTCTTCAGGGGCACGTGCCTAGGGGGAAGGTCAGGATGTCTGTTATAGTTGATGATTCAGTTATTAGGAATGTAGATAACTGGGTGGCTGGTGAATGTGAGAATCACTTGATAACTTGCCTGTGAAGATTGCAGATCTCATGCATTACATAGGATTTTAGATGATGGTGGGGAGGAGCCAGCTGTCTTGGTGCATGTAGGCACCAATGACATAGGAAAATGCAGCAGGGAGCTTCTGGAAGCCAAGTTTAGGATTTTAGGTAGAAAATTGAAATCTAGAACCTCCACTCAAACATTCTTAGAAATGCTTCCTATTCCACATGAAGGACCCCAGAGGGGTGTAAGGGGAGAAGGGTTTAGGTTTGTTACGAGCTGGGTATCGTGAGTAGAACCAGGCTGCTGGTACTAACCTTTAAAAAGGAGAGAGCGCAGCTTTTAAACTAGATGGGAGAAAGCCAACAGTTGCTCACAAGCGCAAGATTCGTAATGATGTATCTTTGAAGGCTGCTAACAGAACAGGAAGTTAGGGTATCCCAGTAGAGAGGTTGCAATAAATGCTAAAGTGGCCCAGATGCATTTAAGTAAAGAGAAGACAGAGCAAAAAGATTCCAAATTAACTCTGTCAACTGATAAGCAGATTGTTTAAAAAAACAAACTTTGAAATGTCTATATACAGATGCTAGAAGTCTAAAAAATAAGATGGGAGAGTTGAAGTGCATAGCACTGAATGAAGAGGTAGATATAAATGGCATCTTGGAAACCTGGTAGAAGGAGGATAACAAATGGGACACTATATGATAAGAACATGCCATACTAGGTCAGACCAAGGCTCCATCAAGCCCAGCATCCTGTTTCCAACAGTGGTCCAACCAGGCCACAAGAACCTGGCAAGTACCCAAAAACTGAGTCTATTCCATGTTACCATTGCTAGTAATAGCAGTGGCTATTTTCTAAGTCAACTTAATTAATAGCAGGTAATGGACTTCTCCAAGAACTTATCCAATCCTTTTTTAAACACAGCTATACTAACTGCACTAACCACATCCTCTGGCAACAAATTCCAGAGTTACAAATGGTACGAGGGTACAAATGATTTCAAAATCACATTAGTCGCAGGAGCTGCGACTAATGTGCCTACAAAGGCACATTAGTCGCAGCTCCTGCCAAATCAACACTAAGAAAAAGAGCTCTCTCCACTGCAGGACCACACCAATGGAATGCGCTCCCACCAGACCTACGACTCGAACCCAATCTACCAGAATTCAAAAAAAGGTTAAAAACCTGGCTCTTCAGGCAAGCATTCCAATTCCCAGAGTGTAAATAAGCACCTCCTCCTGACTTTCAGATCCAACCATCGTAGGGTGTCACGAATTGCTTGACACTTAATTTCTTACACGTAATTTCTTACATGTACTTGCTTAGTCGCAATGCCTATTTAACAGTCATTTAATAGAGGACATATTATATAACCATTTACTGCAGTCGATATACGCTACTAAAGTCCATTGTAAAAAGGGGAACACACACATACCATTCAAAACACGAACAAGGTTATTCATTATTTGTTAAATATTATTGATACTCTCATTGTTCCTTGTAATAATGTTAATGTTAATGTTCATTGGTTGATTGTTATTGTTCAATGTTCTATGTAAAAAACCCCGGTCTAACCTCCCAGACCAGGGCAACCTTTTTGTTACATGTAAACCGGATTGATTTGTATTGCATACAGGAATTCCGGTATATAAAAATTAAAAATAAATAAAATAAATAAAAAATAAATAAAATGATAGAATGGATCAAATTGATAGAGGAATGGCACTATATATTAACGAAGGCATTAAATCAAACAGGATAGGTGTTTTGCAGGAAACAATGCAGTGTTGAATCTTTATGGATAGAAATTCTAGGTGGAAAGGGGAATAAAATAGCAGTGTGGGGGGGGAGGAGGGGGTATTATGTCCTGATGTGACTAGGGGTGAATGTCTCATCAGGACACATTAGAGAGGTAAAGTTACCAGATGAAATAAATGACTGCTTCATGGAGCAGCTGGTACAAGAAAGTTTTTCCTTTTGTTCTATTTTAGACTAGTCCTTAGTAGAACACAAGATTTGGTGCAAGAGGTAACAGTTTTGGAGCCATTTGGCAATAGTATCACAAAATGATCAAATTGACTTAATAAGTGGAGGGAGGACATTAAAGAAATCTATTGCAAAAGCATTTAGCTTTCAAAAGGGTGACTAATAAAATAAAGAAAATTGTTAGGAAAAAGCTGAAAGAAGCAGCTGCTGAGTTTAAGAGTTTACTCGGGCATGGACCATGTTTAAAAATACCATCTTGGAAGCCCAGACCAGATGTATTCCACATATTAGAACAGGTGAAATGAAGGCTAAATGACTACTGGCATGTTTAAAAGGTAAGAGAGGTTATAATAGCTAAAAGAACATCTTTCAAGAAATGGAAAAGGAATCCGAATGAAGGAAACAGCATAAGCACTGGCAAGTTAGATGCAAAGCATTGATAAGGAAGACAAAGAGAGAATTTGAAAAGAAGTTTGCTGTGGAAGCAGAAACTCGTAATAAAAATGTTTTCAGGTACATTTGAAGTAAGCCTATGAGGGAGTCATTTGGACTGTTAGATGATCAAGGGATAAAAGGCCATAGCAGAGACTAAATTAATTATTTGCTTTGGTCTTCACTGAGGAAGATGAGAGAGAGAGCCATTTTGTAGAAAAAAAAAATACATTTGGGTATCAAAATTCAAATTTCTCAAGACACAAAGGATTCTTTTACCTCTTAAGGACATCATAACTACGAAGCGGTTTAGTTGGTTAATCATAACTTTTCCTCTGCTTAACCTGTCATATATAATCACCTGTCCATTTGAAAGCTCTTCAGCTGAATATATTTTTTACTTGTTTTGAAATTGCTCATAAAAAATAATGCTTGCAATAAATTTGTGCTCACTCATGCTTCAGATCAAAATTTGCCCAACATGGGCACCATGTTTCAAAAACACTGCTTTAGAGGCTTAATCACTTCTCATGCAGCCATACACGAAGCTATAAACGTTTGTGAGCTGCTGCGATTCTTACTCAGGGATTCTACTAATGTGATGAGCACAGGTTGGCACATTGAATTTGTGATTAAGCCCCTGAAGCAGTGTCCTCGAAGCGTGATGCAATGTTGGGCGAATTTTGATCTGAGTGAGCACAAATTTATTGCAAGCATATGACTGATAAATAATATAATTTTTTTGAGCAATTTCAAAAAAAGTAAAAAAAAAAAATTCCATCTGAAGAGTTTTCATATGGATTGATGATTATATATGGCCGGTTAAGCGGAGGAAAAGTTATGATTAACCAAATAAACCACTTTGGTGTTTTGATGGTCTTTAAGCGATAAAAGAACATTGTGAAATTTGTATTTTTTACAAAATTGATTTGTTTTGTTACACTTTTTGGGCTTTGGAGAGAGATCAGTGCCAGAAATGATATTCAAAGGGAATGATTCAGCAGAACTGAAACAAATCTGTATACCTGTAAGATGTAATAGGGCAAACTGACAAACTAAAGAGTAGCAAATCACCTGGACTAGATGGTATACATCCCAGAGTGCTGAAAGAACTGAAAAATTAAATTCCGGACCTGCTATTGGTAATTTGTAAACTATCATTAAAATTGTCTATGGCATCTTAAAATTGGAAGGTTGCCAATGTAATTCCAATTTTTAAAAAGGGATCCAGGAAACTACAGACCCAGTGAATCTGTTGTCTACTAGGCAAAATGGTAGAAACTTTTATAAAGAACATAATTATTGAACATACAGATAGGCATAGTTTAATGGCACAAAGTCAACATGGATTTAGCCAAGGGAAGTCTTGCCTCAGAAATTTGCTACATTTTTTTGAGGATGTAGATAAAGGCAAGCCAGTTGATATACTGTAACTGGATTTCCAGAAAGCATTATCAAAGTCCCTCATGAGATACTTAGGAAATTAAAAAGTTATGGGATAGGAGGCAGTCTCCTTTTTTGGATTGGCAACTGGTTAAAAGATAGAAAACAGAGTTGGGCTAAAAGATACATTTTCCCAGTGGAGAAAGGCAAATACTGGAGTGCCCCAGGGATCTGTTCTAGGACCACTGCTTTTTAATATATTTATAAACAACCTGGAAATGGCAACAAGTGAGCTGATCAAATTTGACAATGACACAAAATTATTCAAAGTCATATATATACATGATCCATTGTTGCAACCAAAAGAAAAAAGAACACCTTCCATTACTAAAGTTCACCACAAATGGGAGAAGAGGTCACAAACAAAGAACATATTTATATAAATAGAAAAAATGAAAAAGCTATTCACCTGTAGAGAAAAATTCTTAATACATACAAGGAGGGAATAACAGAGGAACAAATCCCATATCTTCATTCTCTGGGCATGGATGCTGCATCATGTCTAGCAACAATTTTATCACTGAGGAAAAAAGACAGTTGTGCAGGCTCAAAGAATACATACTTCATGTTCTTGTAATTAATCAAGCATTTAGAAGGAAATTTCAACAAAAACAAGATACCAATCTGAATCACTGTAGGATGCAACAGTATAAATTGTCTTCTCTTCTTTTGTGTGGCCTTAGCCATATCAGGAAAAATCCTAATCTTCATTTTCTCAAATAAATTGTTCTTATGTTTGAAAAAGGACTGTTCAATATCTTTGTTAGAAACATTGCAGAAGGGAGGGAAGGTAAAGTTTGTCCATTTGCGGATGATACTAAGATCTGCAACAGAATGGACACTCCGGAAGGAGTAGAGAGAATGAAAAAGTGATTTAAGAAAGCTTGAAGAGTGGTCAAAGACTTCGCAGCTGGGATTCAATGCCAAGAAATGCAGAGTCATACATCTGGGATGTGGTAATCCAGAAGAGCTATATATGATGGGTGAAAGACTGATGTGCATGGACTAAGAGAGAGATCTTGGTGTGATAGCGTCTGAAGATGGGGAAACACTGTGACAAAGTGATAACTAAAGCCAGAAGAATGCTGGGCTGCATAGAGAAAAGAATAACCAGTAAAAAAGGATGTGATGATACCCTTGTACAGGTCCTTGGTGAAGTCTCACTTGGAGTGCTGCATTCAGTTCTGGAACCCGTGACTCAAAAATGATAGACACAGAATGGAGGCGGTCCAGAAAAGGGCGACCAAAATGTTTTTTGGTCAATAACGGAAGACTAATGTGGAGAGGCTGAAAGTTCTAAATATGTATACCCTGGAAGAGAGGAGGTGCAGGGGAGATATGATACAGACCTTCAGATACCTCAAAAGTTTTGATGCATGAACTTCAAATCTTTTCTGTTGGAAAGAAATCAGTAGAACCTAGGAGTCAAGAAATTAAACTCCAGGGGGCGGGGGGGACGACACACACAACAGAACCAATATTAGGAAATATTCTTCACAGAGAGGGGTGAAAGATACCTGGACTTCCCTTCTGAAGGAGATGGTGAAGACAAAAACAGTCAAAGAATTCAAAGGGGCATGGAATAAACACTGTGGATCCCTAAAAGCTAGAGGAGGTAAATGAAGAAAAGAGTGGTTGGGGTTAACTTGCTGGAGAATTGGTTATTGCCCTTAACAGAAGGTATGGGGATTTCTACCATTAACCAATAAGCCTTGATGCAACTGCAACATTGCTGTCTATTTCAATGACAGGGGGAAAAAGGGGAATTAGAATTGGACAACAACCAATGAGGGCCTCAACCTTTACAGTCTGGGGAACTGATAAGCATGGAGGTAACCTGCATGGAGCGGCAGTTACTACCCTTAACATAAGGCATAGAATTAATGGCCTTAGCCAATAAGCCTGGATTCTGTTGATGCAACTGCACCATCACACTCTGCTTTAATGGTGGGGTGGGGTAGGGTGGAAAGAGGTATTGGATTCAGACAACAACCAGCATGGGCCCTGACTTTTATGATCTGGGGTATTGATAGACAGTATAAGGGAAAAAGCACAGGACTGCTTCTTCGGCCAAGTCCATAAGCAAAGCACGTCAAGTAACACTGTTGACTTTTCAAGAATACTCATTATTACCCAGCAAAAGAGAAACATGGGGGTAACCTGCACAGCATGGCAGATAATACCATAAGAAACTTGCTGGGCAGACTGGCTAGACCATTTTGGTCCTTTTCTGCTGTCTTTACTATGTTACTATGTAATATCCAGTCATGGTCTGCTTCTCATTCAAAATTCACCAACAGAATAGCCAAGGTAACAAAAACCCCTCCAGAAAAGCAGTAAGCTCAAAAGTATCCAATGAGATGATAGATAAAGCAGATTTATTTTCAGACTTAGCTTCTCTTGGAGGTGGAGGTATATTTAAAAAAAACAAAACAAACCCCCCCCCCCCCCCCCCCCCCGCCTTAATCAGAAATGGCATAGAGTCTGGGGGAATTTTCAAAGACTCAAGCAGATATTGTTTAAACATTTCTGCAGCAGATATTTTTTCTGATCTAGGAAAATTAATCAAGTGAAGATTCTTCTATTTTAGTTTTCTTATGAAGAACAGAAATCTTTTACTATCGAATTATATCTATTGTTAATTTTGCAGCAAATATTCACCCTCAGTCATTGGGGCTTCTAAGCCAGAGATTTTATATGCCATAGGACCTTATTGTGAAGAAAATTGCAAAATCTGTCCAGATAGTCTTACCCAGAATTTGTCTCCTTCCAGACCGCCTCCAAAGTGAAAACATCTGGTTTCTGCAAAGAAAATATCCACTGTGCAACACTCTTGAGTGGCATTTTCAATAATTTGATGTCCCAAATCAGAAAGTCCGGTAGTTGATCCACTCCTCAAGGCTCCATCAGGCAAGGTCCCTGAAGCTCCAGGAACCAGAGAGACAGCTCTTGTGGAAATTTTGCCAGTGTTGACTTCAGCAGTGATGTCATCTCTAATTGACAGTGGATCCTCCTGCACCCTCATTGTTGAGTCGTTGGACTGCCTCCTGTTCTTCGGACTTGGAGAAGTTTCCTCTGCCTGGGAGACCAGCAATCCCTTGGCCCCCAATTGCAGCACATCCATGGAGGAACCAGAAATTTTCTCTCCCCTCATGACAAAAAGATCCATTACTCCATAGGTATGGAGCAGGACAGTTCAGAGGGAAAGGAGCGTGCTTTACCCTTCCTCTTACCCACATCAAACCGCTTTTAAAGAAAAGTTGAAGTAAACCAGGAGCACGATGAGTGTGGCAGCCAGCTTGCTTTCTGGGACCACTGCATTTTAACATATTTATAAACTACTACCTGGAAATGGGAACAAGTGAGGTGATCAAATTGGCCAATGATACTAAATTATTCAAAGTTGTTAAATCACAAGAGGAGTGTGAGAAATTGCAAGAGGACCTTGCAAAACTGGAAGACAGGGCATTCAAATGGAAAATTACATTTAATGTGAACGAGGGGGGGGGGGGGGGATTTCAAGATGGCGTCATGAGCTGTATCATATTCAGCTGCTCTCTACTCACCAGTTTCTTGTTTGGGAGAAAGTCCCACAAAAGGAAAGAGGAGCGTGAGGGTCTAACCTTCTGAACCCTTGGTCACCGTGGATCAGCAGACCAGTATTGAATACACCATTTCCACCTCTGAATTGTGAGTTTCGAGCCCCGTCGATGAGACAGAGAGGAGCTCTGTTTCCACCTGGGGACATTTCTCTCAGCCTGCCCAATATGTGCCCCCTGCCCAGATGAATGCCGACACAGCGGGGGCGCACTCTGATGATCGCATCCCTGCTTCCCATCTGGAAAGTGCTGCTGGTGTTTTGCTTGAAGAGGGGTTGAACTCTTTGCCATCGCAGTGTTCCCAAACCCTTGTGGAAGAGGACATGCAACCATGCTGGACCCGAATCTGCCGGGGACTGAAACCATTTTGGAAGGTGAGCCGTCTGCTCCTTGGGCACACACTCGACCTCCTTTTTGTTAATACCTGCATCTCTACACCCCAGGCAGAGGAAACTTCTCCAAGTCCGAAGAACAGGAGGCAGTCCAACGACTCAACAATGAGGGTGCAGGAGGATCCACTGTCAATTAGAGAACAAAAGAGGAGGTGGTATTCTCCTAGCCGCCAAGAAACACCTGAACCTCAAACTACAAACCAGCTCCCCCTCCCCCCCGAGACTCGAGATTGGGCTCTTTAACTCCAAAGCCCTGCAGGTCTGCCTCATCTACGCCCCCCCCCGGTATGCTGGAACAGGACCCCTCCCCCCTCATCGAATACATCACCAACTTTATAAAGCCAGACACCCCAGCAGTGATACTTGGAGATTTCAACCTCCACGTAGACATCCACCCCCTCACCACATCCTGCGAAACCCTACTTGTCTCTCTCAAAGCCCTGGGCTTCAAACAGCTCATCTCCAAACCCACGCACAAAGCTGGGCACACACTCGACCTCCTTTTTGTTAATACCTGCATCTCTACACCCCATGCACCAATCCCCACACCCATCCCCTGGTCCGACCATTACCTCATCAATGCCCAACTCATCATCAACAACAATGCCTCCAACACAAAATCACATAAAAAGACAATCTCCTACCACAAACCATGTTCCTCGGAAGAACTCTCCCAAGCCTTCATTAAAGTAAGTGAAAACCTCGACCTTACCAACCCAGATAATGCCCTCCTCTCATGGGATAAGCTCACCGCTGACATAGCCAACGACACCTGCCCCATCATCCACAAAATAATAAACCCCAACCAAACAGAAAGAAAACCATGGTACACCAGTGAACTTAAAAAATTAAAACAAGACCTTAGAGCCAAAGAACGCTCCTGGCGTAAGCAACCTACCCCTACACTCAAAACAATCTACAAACACACCCTACACCTATACCGACAAGCAACACTCCACGCCAAACGTGACTTCTATGCAGCAAAAATTCACAACTACAAATTCAATCCCACTGCCCTATTCTCCTATGTAGCAGAACTCACAAAATCCACTACCCCATCCCCCCAGGAAGATAATAGCATAGAGAAATGCAATAAACTCGCAGATTACTTTAAAAATAAAATCAGCAATATTATCACTCGCCTCCCCCCTAACCCCACTCCCATCGATCTTCCACCCACCACCAACAACATTAACCTCACATCCCTTGATCTCACCACCACGATGGAAGTCGAATCCATCTTAAGAAAGATGCGGCCAGCCACCCACATCGCCGACAACATCCCATCTAAACTCCTCCTCAATATTCCTTCCGTCATAGCAAGACCCTTAGCGGATATCATAAACTGCTCCCTCGCCTTCGGGACGGTTCCTGACCCGCTTAAACTTGCCATTGTAAAGCCCCTACTGAAAAAGCCCACCCTTGACCAAAATGACCCTGCAAACTATAGGCCCATCTCCAACCTGCCTTTTATTTCTAAAATCCTGGAGAAAGTGGTCAACACACAACTTACCGACTTCCTAGAAGACAACAATATCCTCCACCCCGCCCAGTACGGCTTTCGTAAAAACCGAAGTACGGAAAAGCTCCTTCTTGCATTAACAGATACCATCCTAAAAGGTATGGACCACGGCCAATCATACATTCTAGCCCTCCTAGATATCTCAGCAGCGTTCGATACGGTGAACCACAAAATCTTAATATCACGCTTAGCAGAGATAGGCATCGCAAACACAGCCCTATCGTGGTTCTCCTCTTACCTTGACCACAGAAAATATTTAATCAAACTCGATAAATCCGAATCTACACACATTGACCACAGAATCTACACACATTGACCACAGAAAATATTTAATCAAACTCGATAAATCCGAATCTACACACATTCCTCTTGCACAAGGCGTTCCCCAGGGCTCCTCCCTTTCCTCCACCCTCTTTAACATATATCTACTCCCTCTTTGCCACCTCCTATCTAAACTGGAACTAAAATTCTTCTTGTACGCTGACGACGTACAAATACTTATCCCCATCCAAAAATCCCTCAACGAAACCCTGCACTTCTGGGAAACATGCCTTGCATCTATCAATTCCCTCCTTTCCAATCTACACCTTGCACTCAATACCTCAAAAACTGAAATTCTTATTATTACTAATCAACCCAGCCTTTCCATCCAACAAACGCATCAAAACACTTCACAAAATCTCACGCATCCACCCACTGTCAGAGACCTAGGAGTTTCCCTAGATACTCAATTAAGCTTCAAATCTCACATCAACTCGCTCCTAAAAGGGGGCTTCTATAAACTACAAACCCTCAAAAAACTAAAACCTCTCCTCCACGTACACGACTTCCGCACTGTTATGCAAACCACCATGCTATCAAGACTTGATTATTGCAACTCACTGCTAATAGGCCTTCCCTCCTCCACAATCAAACCCCTCCAAATCTTACAAAACGCCATGGCCCGCGTCCTCACAAACTCAAGAAAGACTGATCACATCACCCCCATACTTCAAGACCTCCACTGGCTCCCAATCACCTATCGCTCTCAATACAAAACACTCACTATCATACATAACACACTATACAAAAATAATTCCCCATGGATAGAAGATATGCCACACTTCCGCCAGGCCAACCGCCCCACCAGAAACGCCCTTGCTGGCACCCTCTACACCCCCTCACTCAAAATCGCTCACCTCACCACCACCAGAGAGAGAGCCTTCTCCATCGCCGGCCCCACCCTCTGGAACTCCCTCCCTGCCGAGCTCTGACTAGAACCATCACTTAATCAATTCAAAAAAGGAATCAAGACCTGGTTATTTAAACAGGCCTATCCCAACACATCACAATCCTAGCTCTGTAACTCCTTCGCAACACTTTTACTTCCCCACACCCTCACTGTTTCCCCTGCCTCCTGCCCCCCCCCCCTCACCTCCCCCCACCCACCTCCACCACCTTCCTTCCTCTAAGCAGCTTCCTCCTTCTGTTACCAACTCACCATCCTCACCGTTACCCACAGCTCACTTGTACAGTTTCACCCCCCTCCCCCCCCACTTATTACACCCTTCCCCCCGCCTCTTGTACAATTACTCATAATGCTCGCCATATCTCGTGTACAGCACCCCTCCCTCCCTCCACCACCCTACCCTCTTCCCCCCTCCCTTTTATTGCCCCTGCTTCCCCTGTCACCCTCCGCCTCCCCAGCCCCTCCTCCTCCCCCTCCCCCCCACGCCTCACCTTCCACCCCCCGCCCCCCGCACCACTTCCCCCTGTAATTAATTAATTTTGTCTAACTTTGTATAATATTATCTAATTCTTCTCTAATATGGTTTATCATATATAATCGCGTTTTAACTGTGATGCATGTTGGCACCACAGTAAAGTTAACCTACCTTTTAACTATTTATCTTTCTTCCACCTATCATTGTAATTTCCTTTCTCAGTTACATGTAAACCGACATGATGTTTTTTACGAATGCCGGTATATAAAAGTTATAAAATAAATAAATAAATAAATTTAAAATGTATTTCTGTTCCGTCTATATCAAAAATGTATTAGATGGATTACAACAATAACAAAATAAAAATACAAACATTTATAAAAAGATAATACAAAATACATGTTATATATTAAAATTAATACATAATACAATAAAGCAAGAATACATAAAATGCACTAAATATTAAATTAAAAATTAAAACTCAAAGGAAACACCTGAACAAACAAATGTGCCTTAAGCAGCTTTTGAAATATCTTTGTCATCAGAAGCTCACAGAGCCCCAAGTAGGGCATTCCATAATTTTGGCCCTACAACCAAGAGCGACCTACTACGTTTTTCTTGCAGTCGAGCATAATTTAGTAAAAGGAATCACCAGAAGGTTCTTATCAGTGGAAAATAAGTTACGACTTGGAATGTACTGTTGCAGCTGATTAGCCAAATAAGCAGGGCCATTTAGTTTCAATGCCTTAAAAACAAGTAGTTGCATCTTGAACCTCAGTCTAAACTTCTCAAGAAGCCAATGAAGTTCCTTGAGCCAGGGTGTGATATGATCACATCGCTGTCCCCCAAATATCAGCTGAGTGGCTGCATTTTACAAAGCCTGAACAGCTCTCAATGACATAACAGGCAGGCCAACAAAAAAAAAGTTGAAGTAGTCTACCGAAAACAATTCAAAAACCTGAACAATAGTCCAAAAGTTGTCCTTATCAAGTATACATTTCATATGATGTAGCACCTGTAGTTTAAAATAATCCTCCTTCAGAACATTCTGCAAGTGAGCCCTAAAATTAAGACTGTCTGTGATTACACTCAGATTCTGTACTGAATTTGAAAACTGAATATCAATGTCAAGTAATGACAAAGAATCAATATTGTATTTTATTTTTTTTAAGTCTGGGTCACAGGAAAAGCATTGCTTTGGTTTTACGAGCGTTCAGTAATAGATGGTTCTTGTGCATCCAGTGATTGAAAAGCTGAGCACAGTCTGCAATATGAGTTAGGGTAGCTGACAAATCCCTCTTTATAGGAAAATGCAATTGCAGATCAGCTGCATAAAGTCTAAAGTTTATAGACTGCAAGTCAAGCAAGGAACATAGTGGTCTCATAAATATTAAACATCGCTGCGGGTAAGACTCAACCCTGTGGAACACTACAGGGTTGTTTCATACCAAGAGGAATAAATGTCTTGCAAAAGAATTTGCTGTTTTCTTGATTAAAGAAAAGAGCTAAACATGCAAGAACCACATCAGTAATTCCAATTGCTTCTAGTCACTCAAGTAGAACTGAGTGACACACAATGTCACATGCTGCTGATACATCAAAATATAGGGCAATAACTGATGCCCCCTTATCAAATTCCAGTAACAAAAAGTCTAGTACAGAGCGAAGTAGTGTCTTGGTGCTGTGCTTTAACCTGAACCCCCTTTGATTATAAAACCGGCAGTGGTCATCCTAGATTCTCTCTGGGATTTGATTGTATTTATTTATTTTATTTATTTAAAAACTTTTCTATACTGTCATTAAGCTAGGTACCATCATAACTGTTTACAATAAGGCACAAATATTAATATTGGAACAGATTACAAATTCTATCACTATACATGTGCCAAGACTATACGGTAACAAAAGTTGTTATAAAAAACTCATAATTGGATGTGTTATGTTATGTCCGTTTATTTTTGAAGCGGGATTAAAAATAGAGAATCTCTGTCATCTTGTAGATCTGTCCCAATCTTTTAGAGTTCACTCTTCATTGGTTGAGGTTGTCTCTCAGAAGTTGGATAACATTGCTCTGGATCATCAGAAAATCCTGCAGGAGCATTCAGAGATTTTGCAGTCCCTGGGGAAAGATGTTGAGGACATCAAGGCTGTGAATGCTACAATAATTTGGGAGCACCATTTTCTCTCTAGGAGGATGGAAAATTTTGACAATCAAGCCAAGTGTTTAAATTTGAGATTTTTAAGCTTCCCCAAAGTATTGGGTGAATTGTCTCGTTTAATGCTTAGACACTACTTCCTTGAAGTCTTGAAGATTCTAGCGAAGAAGATTCCCTCTTTTGATAAAGTGTTTTCTTCCCTTTAAGCCAAGCCTTAATCAAGAATTCTAATGTTTAAATGACTGACAGGTCTATAATGCTGGTTTCATTTTTTCATGAGCAAGATGTTGCTTTAGCAATGAAGTCTTATTTCTCAAATTTTATATTTTCTTCTTGGGGGGGCTTGGTCAGAATTTATCCTGACTTAGTCAAGATAACGCAAGATTGACAAAAGGGGTTTTTGTTAATGCGTCCTGAGGTATTAGCTTTTGGTGCTATGTTTCATCTAAGATATTGATCTAAATGTGTTATTAAGAAGGGTGTAAACACATTTACTTTCTTTGAACTCAACCTGTTGAAGGAATTTGTAAGTACTAGAGAGGCAAATTCTGCTATCAACCCAGAGTCACCTTAGGGCTGTATCTGTTTTATTATTTGGGGTTTCAAGCCCCATCATCGAGACAAGAGAGAGGAGCTCTGTTTTCACCTGTCTGTTGTATTAATATAGATTTGTTTATTTCTCCTTGATTTCTGATTCCCCCCTTTCGTGTTTTAGATTATTAAGGGAGAGAAAAGATTTATAAATATAAATTTTGTAAACTGTTTTATTCATTTTTCTTTTTTGTTTCTCTGTTACTCTGCATAGATTTGTTCTTTTTATGATTTAAAATTTCAATAAATAGAAAGTTAAAAAGAAAATTATGGACAGGTGTAAAGAAATGCACTTAGGGAAGAATAACCCACATTATATCTACACAATGCAAGGTTCCACATTAGAAGTCACCATTCAGGAAAAGGATCTAGGTGTCAGCAGCAGCCAAGAAAGCGAATAGTATGCTAGAAATTATTAGGAAAGAAATGTAATGGTGCAACCACATCTCAAAAAGGATATAGCAGAATTAGAAAGTTACAGAGAAGAGTGATCAAAATGATAAATTGGATGGAATGATTCCCCTATGAAGAGAGGCTAAAGAGGTTAGGACTCTTCAACTTGGAGAAGAGATGACTGAGGGGAAATATGATGGAGGTCTGTAAAATGAGTGGAGTAGAACAAGAAATTGTTAATCGGTTGTTTACACTTTCAGAAAGTACAAAGACTAGGAGACCCACAATTAAGTTACTAAGCTGTACATTTAAAACTTATAAGAGAAAATATTTTTTGTTCAACACATAATTAAACTCTGGAATTCATTGCCAGAGAATGTGGTGAAAGCTGTTAATGTAGCTGGGTTTAAAAAAGATTTTGACAAGATCCTGGTGAAAAAGTCCATAAACATCATTAAGATAAGAGTTGAAGAAATCCACTGCTTATCCCTGAGATAAGCAGTATGGAATCTTATCTATCCTTTGGGATTCTGGCAGGTACTTGTGATCTGGATTGGCCACTGTTGGAAATAGGATACTGGGCTTAATGGACTTTTGGTCTGATCCAGCATGGCAAATCTTATGTTCTTATATTCTAATTTAACAATGGACAACTGTATTCTTAAGTGTGGTCAAGCTCAGAAGGGCAGGATAGGGCTACTCTATTGGTCTCCTTTGTGTTCAAAGAGAATTTAAGAATGGTTATGCACCTATATTTTTGGAATACTCAAATTTTATTTCTGGAGCAGAGTCTGGATTTATCTATATTTAGCAAAATTTCCACAAGAAAGAAAAAAGTTATTTTTGGGAATATATCAGGAGAAGTGTGTTCCTGGAGCTTCTTTTCTTTTGCGTGGTCCCTGTAAGTGTATGCTAAGATATTGTAATATAAATTATTTTTTTTTGTCCCAGAATAGTTGAGATTTTTCTTTGATGCTAAAAAGCTTATTAGTTCTACACAAGTGGCTAATGAGTCTAATGGTTGAATGCTTATCTATTATACTATGTCCAAGCTGAAGCACACTTAGATCCATTTCTACATAGAATGTTACTTTTTCTTCTAGTGTTACCTGGTATTTTCCCTCATCCTTGAAGGCTAACAAAGGAGGGTGGGGGAAGGAAAAATCATAGAAACTATTCTAAAGAATAAAATTACAGAACATATAGATAAGACATTTAATGGGACATAACTACCATGGATTTACCCAAGGGAAGTCTTGTCTCACCATTCTGCTACATTTTTTAAGGGGTTAATAAACATAAATAAATGGTGAGCTGGTGGATATAGCATATCTGGATTTTCAGAAGGAGTTTGACAAAATCCCTCATGTGACACTCCTCAGGAAATTGGGAGGTCATGGGATAGAAGACAATGTCCTGAAAGTTCTCGATGTAGGAAGGTAAATAGGGGTGTATCCCAGAGATCTAAACTGGGATTCATGCTTTTGAACATTTATAAATGGTCTGGAAAAGGGAACAATGACTAAGGTGATCAAATTGCCAAAAAGTACAAAATTATTCTAAGTTAAAACACAAGTGGATTGTGAGAAATTGCAAGAGGACCTTGGGAGATTTGGCATCCAACTGGCAGATGTAATTTGATTTGGACAAGTGCAAAGTGATGCGCATAGAAAACAATCCAAACTGTAGTTACACAATGTTAGGTTCCATATTAGGAGTTACTAACTAGGAAAGGGATCTTGGCGTTATTGTGGACAATTGTGGAAATTCTTGGCTCAGTGTGCGCTGGTGGTCAGAATAGCAAACATGTTAAGACTAATTAGGAAAAGGATGGCGAACAAAACATAGAATTTCATAATGCCTCTGTATTGTTCCATGGTGCAACCACATCTAGAACTGTGTGCAGTTCTGGTCGTTACATCTCAAAAAAATATAGCGGAATAAGAAAAGATAGTGAGAATGGTGACCGAAATGATAAAGGAGATGGAACGGCTCCCCTATGAGGAAAGGCTAAAGAGTTTAGGGCTCTTCAACTGGGAGAAGAGACTGCTGCGGAGAGATATGATAGAGGTCTTTAAAATCATGAGTTGAGTGGATCGGGTATATTCAAATCGTTGTTTTACTCTTTCAAAATATAAAGTGGGGACATAATTCAGTTATCCAGTCAACTTTAGCTCACCAGCTAACTTGTCCTGGATATTCAGTGGGTTAAATATCTCACGGAATATCCATGATTATAGTTATCTGGTTCTTTTAACCAGGTAACTTTTACACCTAACCAGCTATATTTGAATATAGCTGATTAGGTTAAAATATATCTGGCTGCTTGTGGCCAAATAACTTTACCTATATTCAAAAGAATACAGCCGGTTAAATGGCAGAGGTTTAAAAAAAACAAAAGTCCCTTGTGGCCTTCTGGCCCGAATTCCTGACCCCCAGCTGATATGGGATCTGACCAGCTGTTCTGAACACCTAAACCCCTCCAATGGAAATTTAAAAATAAAAGCATGCCTGTTTGGTGCCAGCCTCTCTTACCCTCCTCTTTCCCAAGTTCTGCAACATATAAAGTCTAGGACCTATTCCTCTCTCTCCCCCCTAACCCTATCTCTCCCAACCATCTGGCCTTGGGATCGTGACAGGCTAGTACCATAATCCCTGCAGCTTCCAAAGTTACTAGGAAAGGAACATTGGAAATGCAAGCCCCCAGCACTGCTGTTAGAAGATTCTTCAGACACATTTTCCACTTAATTCAGAGTCATGATCTTGTGATTACCCATTATTATGAAGATGTTTACTGTTATGTTCTTGTATTTCTTGGTTTTTGATATTTCATAGAGGACGACTTAATCTTTTCTCTTTCGTGAGATTACCCATTCTGTAGACTTGATAAGGCAACTGAAGTTTGGATTTCATACAGAGGTAGTGTCATCAAATGAGTTAGTTTTGTGTATACCATGACAGGAGTGACCTTCACTCATAAGCCAGGGTATGCTGGATATTATTTGTCTCTTAAATTTACTGCTAATGCTGGTCTTAATACTTACGTTGTATCAAAGAAGGTTCCTTCTAGATTTGATAGTATGTAATATGCATAGGCAACATTTCAAGGTGCACTCGGAAGTTCTTTTAATGAGGCCCATGGCATCTAATACTCTTGGGACTATATTTCTAGCTCTGTGTCACATTTTCTTGATTTCTGAATCAGTTGGTATTTGTGGATTTCTCTCTCTATACATTGTATGGAATAGTCACTTGGTATTGACACGTCTATTAGCAATGCCGTTCTTGTGTTTTGTTCCTTTACCACGGCTGGCTTTCTTGCATCAAGCTTTTAATCCATTGGAATTGGAATCTCCCAGGTGATCATAATGTCTTCATTCTCTACAGTTTTGTTAGGGTCATGATCCCACGGTTTTTTGTGATGTTATAGTGTTTACACAATTTCCAGTGGATAAGCCTTGCCACCTTAATAGCAGCTCTGTATATGTAATCTATTTCTTCTATTAGACCTATACTGTCTTCAACTCTTGGAATGTACAATCTCAGCATTCTTACAGATTACTTGGTGGGTTTGGAGGTGTTTTCATGATCTTGCATTTAGCTGTTCAAGATCTTCATGGAGCAGGTCTGCAATTTAAAAATAATAGGAGAGTGTGAAAATTGCAAGTTGATAGCTTGTATCCTATTCTGAGCTGTTAAAGCACTTTTCAATATCTGATTCTCTCTTGTAGTATTCTTTGATTGTCTTTTCTTTCAGCAACTTGTGTTAAATTGCTGCATCTTCTAGTCCTAGATATTTATATATACCTTCCTGCTCAAGTTTTATGTTAGTCTTCAGCCTGAGAGAGGTTTTTAGTTTTGATTAATTTTCCTTTAGGGAGGTCGCCTTAGCACATTTTGTCCAGACCCAATTTCATCCTAATGTCATCTGACAAGTTCTCAGCTACTCAGAGTTGTTCCACCTATGTGACTATTATGAGAGTTGTAAAGCTTCAACTTTTATACAAATAATAGATGGATGTTGCTTGGATCATTACTATCTTTAGGATTCAGGCTAAACCCATAGCTCAAGGAGTTAATAAGAATACTCAGTGTTACATTTGTTAGTCGCAGAAAGCTGCTGTGACCGACTACACTCACCTCAGCACCACTGCAACGTCGCAGATAGACCCCTTCCATGGCCAGTCTAGCCTTCCTCCATGGGGCGCTGCCTGGCGAGGCTTGAAATGCCGCTCCCCCTTGTGTGCATGGTATGCAGTAATTCTTAAAGGGGACATGGCAGGAAAGTCCCCGCAGTGCTCTTTGATGACATCACGGACTCCTCCTATTTAAGGCTCCCCATGACGCATCCACGATGTCTCAGCAACAGATCTCCTACATTTGTAGTGCTTGTTTCTCCTGTATCTTGGTTCCTGTCTTGCCTCGTCCATCCATGCCTTGTCCTGCCCGTCTCATCTAGTGTCTTCTGTGTGTCTTCGTCCACTTTTGGTCTGACTTCAGATTCTTACTTCTTGTACCTGACCGCAATTGCCTGGACCTGAGAACTTGCTTGTATTTGACCATGATTGCCTGCCACCTGGACCTGATCTCTTACCTGGACCTGACCAGCTTTGTCTGCTACTTGTCCTGATCCCGGCATGCCCTTGGACTCATGCCTATCCAATCGCCCTAGGGACCCACCTAAGTCCTAGTGGCCTCCAGAATCCAAGGGTTCACCCCAATGGAGAGGTAGCTGGTATAGGTGAAGCTTTAGCTTGTCCCACTACAGGGCGTGTCTGTGTAGGCCTCATAGGTTCGCCTTCGAGGTAGTGTCAATTATGCCACAGCCACAAGGACTCACATCCATGCCACTGATCACATTCAATGGATATTTTGCCAGATAAAACAGGAGTGATGAAGGAAATCTCCCTGAAATATTCCTTGCTGGATATTGATGTTAGGAGTGATATTGTCTATATTCATAATTCAGATGGAGTGTAATCTGCTACATTTTCATGTAAACCTGATATACTTGGTGAATCCATTCTGTAAATTTCAAGGCTCTTTATTATCCAATGTGTGAGATATTATCGAAATCTGTTTCATAGTCAGTCCATGCTATGCTGCAATTTTAACTTTCTTGCAGTTGGCTGATAGATGACAATGAGTAAAAAGGGTGCTTAGGGAAGACAAGGCCATAGCAGAAAAACTAAATTCATTCTTTGCTTTAGTCTTTTCCCGTCGATAGCAGGAATGAATTAGCCATGCTGTCCTGGGATCTGTCAATCAGGTCCGGGAGGCGGAGCTTGATAAAGCAGAGGATAGATCTTTGTTCCCTCTGCGGCTGCGCGTGGGTTCCCGCGCAGGAAGTACAGATTCTCCTCCTCCAGTCTGTTCTTTCCGCGCGCGGGATCGCACGCGGAGCCAACACTCTCCTCAGAATGTCAAAATCGGGCTTCAAGCGCTGCCGCTGTGGTAAGGTGATGTCGGTCACGGATGGCCATGACCGGTGTTACCGATGCCTCGGCGGTAGCCACGATGTCCCGAACTGCGAATTCTGCTCCAAAATGTCTCCCAGAGCCAAGCGACAGCGAGCGTATCGCTTACAAGAACTTCTAAGTACCTCAGACCCCTCTGAGGTACACTCTTCACCGGGCCCGGTGAAAAAGTTAAAGTATTCCGCACCAAGGACGGCGTCGTCGGACACCGCACGCCCCAGTGACAAGAAGGTAGGGAAACAGGGCTCTGTTTTTCCCGACAAGCACGGAGCGCCCAATATTTCGAGCAGAGACTCGAAGGGTGGCCTATCGCCAAACAAGCGCGCAGACATGGCGCACAAGAAAATACATAAGACGGCGCCGGAAACTCCACGGAGTGAGTCGGCGCAGAAGAGGGCGCCGAGCCCAGGGGCGCGGACACTCACGGCGCCGAAGATACGTCATGAGGCGGCGCCGAGTTCAACGGCGCCGATCTCCAAACACCGTATGGCGCCGGGATCAGAGCACCTGACCAAGACAAAATCGGACCACCATAGAGTTCCGAAGCAGACGGCGCCGAAGACATCTACTTCCTCGGCGCGAGAAAGATCCAGCCACGCGCCGTCTCTTTTGGCGCCGTCTAAAACGCTAGCGCCGACGCGGACGCAGGAGATAGCGGAGCCGTTGAAGGTACAGGAAACACCGGCAACCATACCAGCGCAAGAGACAACGGCGCCGACAACGGCGCGGGGGCCGGGCTCCAGGGCTGATTCCCCAGAAACAGCAGCTCCAAAGAAGGTACCAATTCCATCGGCCTCACACAAGACAGGAGTACATAAGAAGAGAACCTCCGAATTGGGGTCAAAAACACGTCCAAAGAAGCGACCACTCCCTACCTCACCTGACTCTTCCTACAAAAGTGACAGAGAATCAGAAAAGAACTTGACAGGCCCAGAGGGACGGTTTGTCACAGAACATACGGGAAAAAGTCCTGAATGGTACTCACTCTCAAAACATCATAGGGAGCATTCCCACAAACGTAGTAGGAAATCGCCTTCCAGAGATTCTAGGGACTACAAGAGACAGTCTCCACATGACTCAACTACCTCAAAAACAAAACATGCTACGCAGGTACGGGAAGCTCACCATCGACGCAGACAGGACAGGGCGGTCAGCCCTTCCACCTCCAGATCATCCAAACGATCCAGGTCACGGAGATCACATTCCCCTATTTACGTGACTTCCTCCCAGGCATCCTCTCCATCCAAGACCTCCAGCACACCAAAAGGTGCGACTGATCCTAGCACTAGCCAACATAGACCAGAAATGACAAAAGCCACCAAGGATGCGTTCTGGCAACTATCCCAATCCTTGGCGGGATTTTATAGCACATTGGAATCATCATTCAAGTTGGGGAAGGATTCTAGGAATACAAAACCGGAATCGGAAAACACACCCCCATCGCCTGATAGGGATGATACACCAACCTCGCCTGATCGGGACACTCCACAACCCTCTCCACAGCATTGGACCTCACCAGAACACTTCCAATCACCGACGGAATCCCTCACTTCATCCACTGGATATCCCTCGGATGTGCCAGACACTCAACCGGAACCATACTCACCTCCGGAGGATTTGTCATATCCTCGTTTTTTAGAAAAAATGGCGAGCATCCTCCATTTACAATTTCTAAAGGAACCTGACCCTAGAACAGAAACCCTAGGACTGCTAAAAATTTTTGATGTACCGGGGGAACCCACCACTCTTCCACCTCATGATCTCCTGCATAAACTCATGTTAAAGTCATGGGAAACTCCCTTCTCTCTGCAGGCAGTATCTAGGAAATCAGATATTAAGTTCCGTATAAAGAAGGAAGCTCCGTACGCGCTCCCTCAACTGCCGCACGAGTCCGTAGTGGTGGAGTCGGCTATGCAGCGATTTAGAAAACAAAAGCTTCATGCCACATATCCCCCCAATAAGGACCTTAAGTACCTAGACGAAATTGGTAGAAAAATCTATCAAAATTCAATGCTCACTACTCGTATCATCCACCACCAATTTTACATGATTCAATACATGTACGAGTGCATACAGGCCACTAAAGGATTCCTCTCCACAACAGCGGAGAAATTACCACAAACACTTCATGATATGGAGGAATGCTCAAGGCATCTCCTACGTTCCATGTACGAGGGAATGGAGACTTCAGCAAGAGCGTCGGCCACAGCCATAGCGGCGCGAAGGACCGTGTGGCTACGTTCCAGTTCTATTCGAGAGGATGTGCATGAAAAACTCGCTAACCTTCCATGCACTGGAGAACACCTTTTCGGCACCAAACTGCAAGAGACGGTGGGAAAACTAAAGGAAGAAGCATTAGCGGTACAGTCGCTACAATCGCACCAACCTTACCAGTCTTCCAGACGGGGCTACCCATACCCTCGCAGATCGTCATATGGACGTCGTCCATATCGCTCTTATCAAGGATACCGTGCTCAACCGTATTCTACATACCAGAGACCACAATCTAACCAACACACGGCTCAAATTCCACGAAGAGGCAAACAACGGGCGCCGCGTCAACAAACCCAGACACAACCGGCGGCAGCTAAGCCGGTTCAATCTTTTTGAATCTAATGCCACCACCACGTCCATCACTACCGCCGGGACGAATCCAAGCTCGTCTACAAGTGTGGGAACATATAACATCAGACCAATGGGTTCTCGACATTGTACGTCAGGGGTATCATCTACATTTTCAGTCCAAGCCTCCCCTTCCACAATTCACCTCTCCAGACCAGCTGCGGACTCACCCACAGCTTCAACAGGAAATATCCCTCCTTTGTCAAGCAAAGGCCATAGCACTTCTTCCCAAGAACTTTCACAACCAAGGTTTCTATTCCCCATACTTCCTCATCCCAAAGAAATCAGGCGGCCTACGTCCGATCCTAGATCTACGGGAACTCAACAAATTTCTGATAAAGGAGAAATTCAAAATGGTATCCCTGAAGTCAATCCTTCCACTCTTGCAGACCAACGACTGGATGTGTTCAATCGACCTGAAGGATGCATACACCCACATTCCAATGCACCCCTCTTCCTGGCATTACCTATGCTTTCGTTACAAGCACAATCATTACCAGTACAGAGTACTCCCCTTTGGGTTATCAGCTGCACCCAGAGTGTTCACCAAGTGCATGGTAGTGGTGGTGGCTCACCTCAGACTACAGGGAATGACAATCTTCCCTTATTTGGACGACTGGCTAGTAGTAGCTCCAACCCGAGAACTGCTCAACTCTCACCTACATCGCATCCTGCAATGCTTACAACAATTGGGGTTGGTAGTCAACTTCCAGAAATCTCACTTACAACCGACGCAACAACTCCAATTTATAGGAGCATATCTGGACACTACGCGAACCAGAGCATATCTACCGCAGGACAGACAACTTCAGTTACGACGGCTCTTACTGAAGTTACACACAAAGCAAAGAACATCAGCACGTCAGGTACTAGTAGTCCTCGGCCACATGGCAGCAGCCAATTTCCTGGTTCCGAATACCAAATTACACATGAGAAGATTACAGTGGGGACTCAAACGACAGTGGAAACAGCATTCGCAGCCTCTCACTCAGTCAATCCTCTTAACAAGGGAAATGCTCAAGGACATAGCTTGGTGGCTCCTTCCATCCACCCTAGTGAAAGGAGCTCTCTTTCGACAGCCCATACACAACACAGTACTCACGACGGACGCTTCCCGAAAGGGATGGGGAGCACATCTAGAGGTATACGAGACGCAGGGATTATGGACGTTAGCAGAACAATCCCTGCAGATCAACTTACTGGAACTGCGAGCAATTCGACTGGCGTTGCAAGCATTCCAGACATTCTTGCGTGGCCGCAGACTCATGGTATATACGGACAATCAAGTAGCAATGTTCTATATAAACAAACAGGGGGGCTCAGGCTCCTGGATCCTGTGCAGAGAAACACTACAGATTTTTCACCTAGCTCAAAAACAGAGCATCCATCTTCAGGCTACTTATCTGCCAGGAATAGCAAACACAAGAGCGGACAAATTAAGTCGTATATTTCATCCCCACGAATGGTCCCTCAATGGGGAAGTAATACTCCACATATTCAACAAGTGGGGAACTCCGACAATAGACCTGTTTGCTACGGAACACAACACGCGGCTTCCCCAGTTTTGTTCCATCCATCACAGCAGGCTCAGGATAGCACAGGATGCTTTTCTGATCACGTGGTCTTCAGGCCTACTATATGCCTTTCCACCGATTCCCCTGATCACCAGGACCATACAAAAGTGCATAGCAGACAGAGCACAAATGATACTCATCGCCCCAGCTTGGCCACACCAACCATGGTACAGTTACCTCCTTCGCCTTTCAGTGGACGATCCGATCCGACTTCCGAATCGTCCAGACCTTCTACTTCAGGAACAAGGAACGCTGCTCCATCCGCTACACTCCTCCCTCCATTTGACAGCCTGGAGGCTGACAGGTGGTTGCTAACACAACAGGAAGTTTCTCAGAGGGCACAGCTCATACTTCTCGAATCCAGGAAACCCTCCACTAGATTAAACTATAGTTACAAGTGGAAGAGATATACCTCATGGTGTCTTTTGAACCAGGTTTCTCCCGTGGATTGCACGCCACAGCAATTACTGGATTATCTGCACACCCTTTACGAAGCGGGCTTAGCAACAGCATCCATTCGAGTCCATCTGAGCGCTATTGCAGCCTACCATAGGCCAGTTAATAATGTAACGATAGCGGCTCATCCTCTTCTTGCTCGATTTCTCAAGGGCATGCTCCACATTAGACCACCTTCTAAGAAACCAGCAGTTCCATGGAACATCAACATAGTATTAGAACAACTTATGCGTTCTCCATTCGAACCCATGGAATCCGCACACTTAAAATACCTAACCTGGAAAGTAGTCTTTCTTGTCGCAGTCACTTCAACGAGGCGTGTAAGCGAACTACAGGCATTGGTTCATTATGAGCCATACCTACAGTTTTTCCATCAGAAGGTAGTACTAAGGACACATCCCTCCTTCCTGCCAAAGGTCATGTCACAATTTCATATTAACCAAACTATAGACCTACCAACCTTTTTTCCAAAACCGCATGCCAATGAACGCGAGTCATTACTACATACCCTGGATTGTAAGAGAGCTCTGGCTTATTACAGAAATAGGACGGCTGCTTCATCACGACCGTCTCAACTATTTTTGTCTTTTGACCCGAAAGGGCCTGGACTTCCGGTCACAAAGCGAACCATATCGAGCTGGATAATCCAATGCATCCAGTTCTGCTATAACAAACAGAACTTACCATTACTTCAAAAACCTAAGGCTCACCAAGTGCGGGCCCTATCCACCACGTGGGCTCACCTCAGGAATATTCAGCCCATAGATATATGCAAGGCGGCGACTTGGACATCGCTTCACACTTTCACAGCACATTACTGCTTGGATCAACAAACTACGGCGGATACGATGTTAGGTCAGATAATCCTACAGTCCGCAACAACTCAGACGAAGTGATTGCCACAACCATTTCACGTTCACAAAAAAAAAAAAAAAAAAGATACACTGAACGTGATTGGGAGCTTGCAACTCCCAGGACAGCATGGCTAATTCATTCCTGCTATCGACGGGAAAAAACAAGTTTGCTTACCGTAAACGTTGTTTCCGTAGATAGCAGGATGAATTAGCCATGCTGACCCACCCTCCTCCCTGGCAATCACCTGTTTTTCGATCGACCACTGCTTAATCACAAACTGAGGAGAATCTGTACTTCCTGCGCGGGAACCCACGCGCAGCCGCAGAGGGAACAAAGATCTATCCTCTGCTTTATCAAGCTCCGCCTCCCGGACCTGATTGACAGATCCCAGGACAGCATGGCTAATTCATCCTGCTATCTACGGAAACAACGTTTACGGTAAGCAAACTTGTTTTTACTGAGGAGGGTATTGGGGAGATATCTACGCCGGAAACATTCTTTGAAGATTATTCAGAGAAACTGAAACAAATAACGGTAAACTATGACGATGTAATAGAGCAAACTGACAAACTAAAGAGTAACAAAACACAGCCGAACGGTATACACCCCAGTTTTCTGAAAACTCAAAAATAAAATTGTAGACATTATTGATAATGTCTGTCTTCTTATTCAGTATATAGTGCCCATTTTTAAAATGAACTCCAGGGGTGATCTGGGAAACTACAGAGCTTCCTGTTGATGCTGGGTAAAATGGTAGAAACTATTTTCAAGAACAAAATTATTGCCCATCTGGATAGACACAGATTGATGGGTCAAAAGGAAGTCTTTTTTTTTTTTTTTTTTTTTTTTTTTGAAGGGTTTAGTAAACATTTGGACAAGTGAGTTGATTGATATAGTGTATCTGTATTTTCAAAAGGCACTTGATTACACATGGCAAATAAAAAGAGAATAGGCGGGGTTATAGTACCAATAGATGCGGATAAAGTGTTTGAATGAGTCTCATGGCCTTTCATGTTTGCAGTACTAAATCATCTCAAGTTTCCATATCTTAGATAAGGGCACTATATACTAGACTGGGGATGAGAGTGGTGTCAGGTGGGGTAGTTTCAGAACCCTTGTAGGTATTTCTCTATCCCCAGAGGGCTTACAATCTAAATTTTGTACCTGAGGCAATGGAGGGTAAAGTGACTTGCGACAGCGGGACTCGAACCCTGGTCTCCTGGTTCATAGCCCACTGCCCTAACCACTAGGCTATTCCTCCTCTGGCTCAAGCTGTTAGGGTATCGCCGGCAATCTAAGGAATACAATTAGGTGGTGAGCTTCACAAAATATCCTTATATACAGATGATACACTTTTGCACTTAACTAATATTTCTAGTTCTATGGCAGCGATACGACAGCTTTTGGATCATTATGAATCCTTGTCAGGTTATATTGTTAATTACTCAAAATCTGAAATTGTTGGTAGGAGAGAGAGGACAGAATATAAGGGGGCTAGATATGCTTCAGTATTTAAGTATTTGGGATTATGGTTGTTCCTGGGTTTTTTTTAAAGATGTCTAGAGAAAATTACACCTCTTTATTTACTAAAATTAGAAGGGATCTCAAAAGCTGGATATATCTTTCCACCCTTTTGATAGAAAGAGTTAATATGATAAAAATGGCTATACTGCCCCGGTTAGTATATCCATTCATACACTTACCCTGTGATATATACCAGTGATGGTGTTTAGAACTCTCAAAAGTGCCATTATAAGCTTTTTATGGCAAAGGAGACCTCCAAGGTTGAAGTACACAGAGATGGTAAAGCATAGGAATGCAGGAGGGTTGGGTCTTCTAGAGTTTCAGTGGTAATTTTGGGCATGCTGGCTGGCTGACCCACCACGGCTGGTGGGTCGGGCATGCTGGCTAGATGGCAGGACTATGGTTCCCTCAATAAAGACAATCTAGATGACCCGGTATTTTTCTGGTATACAGCCAAGGCTTTCATACGTGGGGATGTTATCTCATAGGCGGAAAATGTTGGACAAGCGACACTTATCCTTGACTGCACAATTAAATCATGCCAAGTGCGATGTGCTCCAGTCCAACACCTGCGTTAATCGAGAAAAGCTGCTTGTCATTCAGACAGCATTAAATTCTTTGATACATCAAAGGTCTAAAAAAAGTATCTTGTACTATTAATACAAATTCTTTCAGTTTGGCAACAAAGCTAGCAGGATGATGTCTAACTTAATTAAGTCTGCCTGCACATCACGGCGATACGCTCTTCTCATGGTTGTATGGTTAGTGATACCTCCACTATTCTAGAAAGCTTTAGGGAATATTCTTCTCTGTATACGTCTGAAGGTTGGGACCTGGATCAGTGTGCCCAATTCTTTTGTCGGGTGACACTTCCCCGTTTGACGCAGGAACAATGTGTATGGCTGAACCGTCCAATTGAGGAGGCAGAGGTGAAGCTTGTCGTCTGGAATGCGCGCCGATTCAAGGCTCCGGGGCTGGATGGCTTCATGGCGGAATTTTATAAGTATCTGACAGACAAAATCAGTCCTCCCTTATGTTTTAACTCTTAATGCTTTGGTCCAGTCTGGGAATTATCCGGCGTTTGTTAATTTGGCGCATTTCACGTTGATTCCTAAACCGGGCTAAGATCCCCATCTGCCAGTTTCATATCGCCCTATTTCTGAACTCTAAACTGTTAGCACGATTCAGCATCTTAATGTAAATGTGATGTATTTTAATGATGTAAGTTATAATATTGTGTATGTTTTAATGTAAACCGCCTAGACAGATAGACTCCAACCCCACAGTGCGGTATATAAAAACTTTTAAATAAAAAAATAAATAAATAAATTTCCTTATTAAATTTTGACTAGAAAGTTCTCACTAAGATTCTGGCGGATAGATTAGCCACTGTTTTGCCAATCTTAATTAATCCAGGACAAGTAGGGTTTGTTCGCCGGCGCTACGGTCTTACCAACATACATTTAGTGCTCATGGCTATGGCCTTGTGCCGTAGGGTGGGGGATTCTTTCTTGGCGATCAGTTTCGATGCCAAAAAAGTGTTTGATCGCGTTGAATGGGGATACATGTTTCATCTATTGCGTTGCATACAGTTTGAGGGTTTTTTCTTTAATCAAATCCAGCTCTTGTATGATGGTCCTGCTGCATCTATCATCGCCAATGGTTCGCAATCCGCACCCTTCCCCATTAGGCAAGGCACCCGGCAGGGTCGCCCCTCTCCCCTCTTCTCTTCTTATTAACATTAGAACCATTGCTGTTATATATTCAGGGCACATGAAAAATACGGGGGATTAAACTCCAAAGTACCTTATTTAAATATGCCACTTTTGCCTTGTTAAAAGCCTTTTATAGCTTCGGTGTCTTTTCTGGACTTCGGATAAATTGGGGGAAATCTGAGGCACTCTGCTACCCTGATGCTCTCAGAGAACGATGGGTGGGGCCATTTCCCTTGCGCTGGGTGGATGGAAGATTTTTCAGGGTGTTATGCTCATCGCCCGTATCACTTCCTACCAGTTGTACATGACCCAGTACAACCGAAACCTGTGGAAACAGTTCCAGGAACTCGCAGAACTCCTGCTGCAACAGGACCAGGAGTCGTTCTCTGCCGTGGTCCAGCAGGATCTGGAAGCCAGAAAACACGAGGTGAGATCCACCTACGATATTCTTGAAACAGCTGCCCAGGTAGCCGCTGTGGGCATCAGGGGCCCGGAGGATGGCCTGGCTCTGTGCTTCGACCAGAGGTGCAGGAGAAGTTGACTGACCTCCCATATATGGGTGAAAACCTTTTTGGGGATAAGGTCAGAGATGCGGTAGCTCAGTTGAAGGGATTACCACAAAATCCTTCAACAACTCTCCGCTAGTGCTTCAGACCCTCCATCTTCTGCCAGGAAATCTTCCAGGCCAAGTTTCAGGAAGTCCTTTTACCGGCAGTGGAAATATTATCCCCGCCTCTTGGACTCGCACGCCTCATGCTAGCTTCAGGGGCCGTTCGTTCTCATCAACAACGAGCACCTAGGCCCCAGCCAGTCCCCCAACAGGCCTCAGCTTCGGGCTTTTGACTGGAGGAGAGGGAGCACGAGTCAGCAAGACACACTCCTGATGCTAGATGCCCCAATGGGAGGCAGACTTCTTTACTTTGCCCACCACTGGGCAGCCATCACTTTGGACCAATGGGTCTTCACCATAGTTCGCCGGGGGTTATTGTCTCAATTTCAGAAAGATCCCAGAGAACTCTCCCTCATGTCCATTGTGGGGTTCATCCACCCAGCAGGTCATACTTCGGACAGAGCTGTCCGCCCTTTTCATGGCAGGAGTGGTAGAGCCCATTCCTTGCCCTCAGCAGGCCTGAGGGTGCTATTCGAGGTATTTCCTTATACCGAAGAGAACTGGGGGCGTGTGCCCCATCCTCAGTCTCAGGGTGTTGAACAAATTTCTCGCAAGAGAAAAGTTCAAAATGGTTTCTCTGAGCACTCTGCTTTTCCTCCTCAAAAGAGGAGACTGGCTGTGCTCCCTCGATCTCAAGGATGCCTACGCCCACAATGCTGTCTTCCCTGGGCACAGAAAGTATTTGCACTTTGTGGTGGGGAAGGCCAGCACAGGGTGCTGCCTTTTGGTTTGGCCTCAGCCCCTTGCGTCTTCACCAAGTGCCTGGCAGTGGTGGCCGTGCATCTCAGGTGCCGTGCAGTGCACATTTTCCCATACGTAGATGACTGGCTGGTCAAAGGCGAATCATGCACGGGGGTAATGGATGCTTTAACCCTGACGATGCACACACTGCAGTCCTTGGGTTTTGTTATCAACTACCCCAAATCTCATCTTTGCCCATCTCCCCGGCTGGACTTCATAGGAGCCAGGCTGGACATGGTGCAGGCGAAAGCATTCTTGTCATGCGATAGTGCCCTTGCCTAGCTTCGTTGGCAACCTTCGTGCGCAGCAGTCGGAGTGTAAGTGCTTGCCTACTGCTTCGCTTATTGGGCCACATGGCAGCCTCAGTACATGTGACGCTGTTAGCCTGCCTTTGCATGTGTAGGGTGCAATGAGCAGTGGCAGCAGGCATCCCAGGACCTCAAGGCCTGTGTCTCCGTCACACAACTGAAGACCTCTCTGTCCTGGTGGGAGAATCTCTCCAATTTGGAGTAGGAGATTCCCTTCCAGGCTACCCCGCTTCAGGTGGTGCTTACCACTGATGCCTCCCCTCATGGCTGGGGAGCCCATGTGAACAGCCTCCACATGCAAGGTCGCTGGACTGCTCAGGAAGCTCTCTGCCAGATAAACTTCTTAGAGCTTTGGGCGATTCATTACGCTCTCTGGGCTTTCCGAGACCATTTGTGCTACAAGACAGTCCTGCTTCGGATGGACAACCAAGTCACGATGTGGTATATCAACAAGGGGTCATTCCTTCTCTGTCAGGAGGTGGTACAGATCTGGTCCTGGGCCCTGTCTCAGGGGATGTTGCTGCGAGCGGCTTATCTGCCCAGGACTGAATGTGCTGGCAGACTGCCTAAGCTGCTTTTTTCAGCCGCATAAGTGGTCCCTGAATCCGGAGGTGGCAGCCTGGATTTTCCAGCAGTGGAGAACACCCGATATGGACCTCTTCGCCTCCTCGTACAACTTTTGCTCCCTGTTCACGGGCGAAGGCCATTCAGCCTCTGATGCCTTCGACCTTCATTGGGGGAAGGGTCTCCTGTACGCATACCCTCCTCTTTTGCTGCTCTTTAAGACTCCTGAAGCTTCAACAGGACTGAGGGACCATGATCCTTGTGGCGCCCTACTGGCCCAGGCAGGTCTGGTTCCCTCTCCTTTGGGATCTGTCAATTGTGGATCCCATCGGGCTGGGGACCGCACCCGATCTGATAACTCCGAACCAGGGTGCCCTGTGCTATCCAAACTTCTGGGCGTTATCCTTGACAGCTTGGATATTGAATGCCTAGTCCTTCAGCCCCTTAACTTCTTGGAAGTTGTCTACCAGGTGCTGGTGGCTTCTAGAAAGCCTTCCACCAGGAAGGTGTTATAGGCTGAAATGGAAGAGGTTCTCCACCTGGTGCGCGGGGCATGGCTTAGATCCATTCACATGCCCCCTTCATAGGTTAGAATGCTGCGGCAAGAATTTTAACAAATACAAGAAAAAGGGATCATATTATGCCAGTCCTAAAAACATTACATTGGCTGCCAATTGAGTATAGAATAAAGCACAAGACTTTATGTATGATTCACAAGATTATATATGGAGAAAAAACCGACTGGCTGAACTCAACTATCAAACTTCATGTGCCCCAACGAGAACTAAGATCAGCAAATAAAGGTTTACTATCAGTACCCACAGTAAGATCCGGCACATCTTAGCGAAGTGAGGGACCAAGCAATTTCGATCGCCGGGCCAAAATTGTGGAATAGTCTTGCCAGTTCATCTTAGAGTGCAGGACAATTTGAAATAATTCAAGAAAGACCTAAAAACATGGTGTTTCCAGCAGGCCTTTGGAATTGAACCCAAAGAGTGTTAGCTAACACAGAAGTCATTTGAGGAGTCTCTTATTTTCTTAACTTAGTTAAAATCTACTCATTAAAAAGATAACAATCTTAGTATTTTATTTTTATTGAAATTTTTAATGTATTTATATCTGTTTCTAACTGTTTTTTATATATTATCATGTAAACCAGTGGTCCCCAAACCTGTCCTGGAGGGCCACCAGCCAGTCGGGTTTTTGGGATATCCACAATGAATATGCATGAGAGAAAATTTGCATGCCCTGCCTCCATAACATGCAAATTTTCTCTCATGCATATTCATTGTGGATATCCCAAAAATCCGACTGGCTGGTGGCCCTCCAGGACAGGTTTGGGGACCACTGATGTAAACTGTACAGATAGAATTTTTTATTCTGTGACACGGTATATAAAAGTTGCATAAATAAAAAATAAATATTTTGGCACCTTTCCGAGTCTGGCCTTA
The DNA here is from genome assembly GCF_901001135.1 of Rhinatrema bivittatum. Taxonomy (NCBI): domain Eukaryota; kingdom Metazoa; phylum Chordata; class Amphibia; order Gymnophiona; family Rhinatrematidae; genus Rhinatrema; species Rhinatrema bivittatum. The sequence goes on along the minus strand of NC_042619.1, from coordinate 238,881,216 downwards.
AAACCACCTCGGTCAGGGTTCAACTAATTGCGGTTAGTGCATACCACCAGGGTTTCGCTGGCACACCCATATTGGTGCAGCCTAAGTAGGTCGCTTTATGAGGGGTCTGCTTCAACTAAAGCCCCCTCTTCGGCCTTCTGTTGTGTCCTGTGACATCAACATTGTCCTGGCACAGTTCATGCGTCCTTCCTTTGAGTCCTTGAGCTCCTGTGACCCGAAGTTCTTCACCTGGAAGGTTATATTCCTACTGGCGACGCTTCGGCTCATAGAGTTAGTGAGCTTCAGGCCTTGGTTATGTATCCGCCATACACTACGTTTTTTCATGTTCGTGTGGTCTAAGGTTGTGACTGATCTTCCTATTAATCCATTGTTTTGCCCACCTTCTTTCCGAGGCCTCATTCCCATCCAGGGGAACGAGCTCTTCATATGTTGGATTGCAAGAGGACTTTGGCTTTCTATTTGGAGTGCACAGCAGTTTACAGGCAAGCCACTAGCTCTTTGTGTCTTTCGATAACAGGCTGGGAGTTGCGGTGGGTAAACACTCTATCTAATTCGCTGGCGGACTGCATTGCCTTCTGCTGTGCACAAGTGGGCCTTCAGCTTGGAGGCCGAATCAAAGCTCACTCTGTGAGGGCCATGGCGGCATCGGTAGCTTACCTGGTCCCCGTTGCCGACATTTGCCGAGCAGCGACATGGAGTTCCCTGCACCTATTTGCTGCTCACACCTGTTTGGACAAGGATGGTCGACAAGATGGTGCCTTCGGCCAATCTGTCCTCCGCAGTCTCTTCCAGGTTTAAACCCAACCCTACCTAAGACCTCTGATTGGAACCAGGCTGCCCCCCTGCTGACCAACAGCACCACAGTTATTGTTGTGCCTGTTGGCACCTTGTTCGGTAACTGTTGGTCTTAGTTGTTGCTGGGAGCAGCCTGCAGCTTGCTATTCATCCATCTGAGAACTACCATCCTGCTTGTCCTAGGAAAAAGTGCAGTTGCTTACTTGTAACAAGTGTTCTCCTAGGATAGCAGGATGTTAGTCCTCAGCAAACCCGCCCGCCTCCCCACAGATGTTGGGTTCTCCTTCCTTTTTGTTATTTTATTTTTTCGCTCGTATGTTTGCTATGTTATGAGACTGAAGGGAGACCTTGCGTGGACGTGCGGATAGTGGCATGCTGGGCATGCTTAGTGTGCCAGTCTAGAAACTTTGACAAAAGTTTTCTGGGCCAGGCTCCATCTGATGATGTCACCCATCTGTGAGGACTAATATTCTGCTACTCTAGGAGAACACCTGTTACAAGTAAGCAACTGTGCTAACTATGGAATTTGTTGCCAGAGGATGTGGTGAAAGTAGTTATTGTATCTGGGCTTAAAAAGTGGTTAGACAAGTTCCTGGAGGAAAAGTCCATAAATCACTATTACCTATATCGACTTGAGAAAGGTACTGCTTATTACAGGTTATAAGCAAGACGGATTGTACCTATTGTTTTGGATTCAGCTGGGCACTTGTGTCCTGGTTGGCCACTGTCTGAGATAGGATGCTGGGCTTGATGGACCTTTAATCCGACCCAGTATGGCATTTGTTTCTTATTCAGTATTGGCTGGTCCTTGGTTCCATATGCTCGTTACTGCCCTCAAACATTAAGTCTTATACTTCACATTGATGCAGCTCCAACACTGCTCTCTACATCTATGGCGGGGGTGGAAGGAAATTGGAATAAAAAAGTTACCAACAAGGGCCCTGAACTCAGTGGTCGGGGTAACAGAAAGATATGGGAAAATAAGTATGAGAGCTTGCTGGGCAGACTGGATGGGCCTGTTGGTCTTCTTCTGCCGTCATTTCTATGTTTAGGAAGAGAGGAAGATGGGGGGATCAGAGAGAGAGGGAATGAATAGAAGAGAAGTAAGGGGCAGTTCAAAGAGGGGGAAGGAAAAAGAGAGGGGACCCAGGATAGGGAGGGACGATTCAATCACATTCTTCCTTTCAAAACGAATCCCTTCTTTCACAACTCTTTTCCCCTCATTCATAGCTCGTCCAATCAACTCACCACAAGCCTCTTCCAATCCCCTCACACACACATCACCAGACCCTCTGATCTCCTCACGCATTTTCTTGCCCTCAATCCCTTTACGTTCCATCTTCCCCCCTCTGCATGCCTTCTGATCCCTTCATTCACTCTGGCTCCCTACCACTCCAACCCCTTACCCTTGTCCCATTCCAGGAATCCACCACCCTCTCTGAAAAAATATTTCATGACATTGTTCCTAAGTCTTCCTCTTTGTAGCTTCATATCATGATCCCTAGGTCAACAACTTTCTTTCCACTGAAAATACTTTGTTTTTTGTACATTAATACCTTTCAGGTATTTAAATGTCTATATCATGTTCTCCCTTCTCACCTCTCTTCTAGGGTATACATATTTAGGTCCTTCATTTTCATCTTATAGGATTTTTGGTACAACCGCACACCATTTTTGTTGCCTCTGGACTGACTCTAGATTCTCTATATCCTTTCTATGATACAGCCTCTAGAACTGAACACAGCACTCTAGATGAGGTCTCTTCAATGGCCTATAAAAAGGCATTATTAACTTTCTTTTTTTCTACCTGTTATACATCCACCCATTGAAACATGATGGCAGAAAAAGACACTGTAGCCCATTTTAACATTATAATTTTCATCACTTTCTTAGAGATCCCCTATATTTATTCCATGCGTTCTTGAATTTTTGTCTTCACTACTTTCACTGGGAGGCTGTTCCACACATCCACCACCCTCCTTGTAAAGAAATATTTCCTAAGATTACGCTGAATCTATCTCATTCTAGAGTCTCCATTGAAATATGATCACTTCCTGTGAATGGAAACCTTTGAGATATTTGAATGTCTGTCATATCTCCCCTATCTTGTCTTTTCTTTAGGGAATATGTGTTTAGATCTTTAAGTCTATCCCCATATGCTTTAGAACAAAGACCACTGACTATTTTAGTAGCCATCCTCTGGACAGATTCCATCCTGTTTATGTCCTTGTGAAGGTGTGGTTTTCAGAATTGTACACAGTATTCCAAGTGAGGTCTCACCAGGGACCTATATCACCTCTCTTTTTCTGCTGACCATTCCTCTCCCTATCTGTAGTCAAGCATCTTTCTGGCTTTTACTGTCGCTTTATCAATCTGTTTGGCTGCCTTAAGATCATCAGATACAATTACTCCCAGATCCCACTCTTTGTACTCAGAAGAAATTCACCTCCAATACTGTACCTTTGCCTTAGGGCTTTGTATCCTAAATGCATGACTCTCCATTTTTTTAGCATTAAATCTTACCTGCCAGACCTTAGACCATTCCTTGAACTTCGCTAGATCCCGCCTTATGTTTTCCACTCCTTCCTGGCTGTCCACTCTGTTACAGATTTTGGTATTGTTGGCAAAAAGACAAACCTTTCCCAACAACACTTCCGTTTTATCGCTCACAAAAATGTTGAAAAGAACCGGTCCAAGGACCAATCCCTTGAGGCACACTGCTAGTAACAACCCCCTCCTCAGAGAAAACTCCATTACCACTACCCTTTGTTGCCTTTCATTCAGCCAGTTTCTAGCCCAGTCAGTCACTCTAGGATCCATACTAGGGACACACGATTTATTTATGTCTTCTGTGTGGAACCGTGTCAAATGCCTTGTTGAAATCTAAGTACACTACGTCTAGCACTCTCCCTTGATCCAGTGGTCACCCAATCAAAGAAATTAATCAGATACATCTGACAAGATTTACCTCTGGTAAAACAAAGCTGCTTCAGATCTTGCAATCCATTGGATTCCAAAAATTGCACTATGCTCTATTTTAGCAGCAATTTCATTAGTTTGCTCACCACAGAGATCAGACTCGACTGGCCTGTAGTTCTCATCCTCCTCAGAACCACATCTGCCCTTTTCCAGTCCTCCAGACTCTAAAGAAGCATTTAAAAGATCTTCCAGTGGAGCTGCCAGGACTTTTAAGTTCCCTTAGTACCCTCAGATATATCCTATCCGGCCCCATTGCCTTATCTACTTTTAGTTAGCCCCTCATGAACACACTTCTGAAAATCGATTGAGGTTTACCTCACTTCCAATCTTGTGTGTGTTTTATATGGCCCTGTTCCAGACTGTTCCACATTGAACTCCGAATAGAAATATTTGTTAAACAATTTTGCTTTTTCCTCATCAACCTCTACATATTCCTCCCTTTCACCTTTGAGACTTACAATGCTCCTTTTGCACTTCCCTCTATCACTAACATATCTTTAAAATAAAATTCTTGTTCCCCCCCCCCCCCCCCCCACATTTTACTGTATTTGCTACTTTTTCTTCTATTTGAATTTTCACATTCCCGACTACTTTCCCAGCTTCTCTTAATTTTTCCAGATATGGTTGCCTGACTTCCTCTCTCTTATAGTTTATGAATGCTAGCCTTTTCTCCTTTACCTTTTCAGCTACTTCTTTAGAAAACCATACTGTCTCTTTTTCCTCTTCCCTTTATTTACATTCCTAACAAAACTATTAATTGCCCTTATGGTATCTCCTTTGCCCACTGCCCTTCTACTTCCCCTAGATTTCCCATCCAGCTAATGACTCCTTTAGGTACTCCCCCATTTTGAGAAAGTAAGTTTTCCTGACGTCTAGGACCCTTGGCTTAGAATGAACCTTCATATCTTGCATCCTGATATTGAACCACACCATCCAGTGGTCTCTGGTTCCCAGAAGATTATCCACTGCAACATTAGAAATACTGTCCCCGTTGGTAAGCACCAGGTCTAGTATCGCCCCCTTCCATGTGGATTCTGTTACCAGTTGACTGAATAGTTCTGCTTGCAGAGAACCCAGGATCTCCCTGCTTCTAGATGTCCCAATCAACATCTGGAAGATTAAAATCCCCTAACCGCAGTACCTCGCCTTTCTCAACAATTCTGTGAATATCCTTCATTAAATCTCTATCCATCTCCTCTCTGCTCAAGCATCCTCCTGGCTTTGGCCACTGCCTTATCACACAGTTTTACTAACTTGAGATCATCTGACAATGTCACCCCAAGGTATATCTCATGGTTGGTGCACATCAGTTCCCCACTACCTAGTACATACTGCTCCCATTGATTTCTGCACCCCAAAAGTGCACTTTTTGTCATCAAATCTTAATTGCCACACATTCAACCACTCCTTGAGCTTTCTTAGATCACTTCTTATTCTATCTATGCCTTCAAGGATGTAGATGTTTGTGTCATCTGCAGAAAAGCACATTTTTCCCTCTAACTCCTCTGCAGTATCACTGACAAAGATATTGAGAGAACCAGCCCTAGGATCAATCCCTGAGGCACTCCATTTACCACTACTCTCTGTCGTCTATCACTTAACCAAGTTCTAAGCCATTCCACCGCTTTAGCACCCCCCACTTTCCCCAGGCCAGGCTGCTCAGTTTGATGAGCCTTGTATGTGGGATGGTGTCAAAAGCTGTGCTGAAATCCAAATAACCCATATCCAGCGCATGTTCTTGATCTAATTCTCTAGTCACCCAATTGAAGAAATTAATGAGATTAATTTGACATGATCTGCCTGTGGTAATACTATGCTGCCTATTATCCAGCAATCTGCTGGATTGCATATAGTCCACTATCCTTTCCTTCAATAGGGTCTCCATTAGTTTTCCCACCGCCAAGGTAAGGCTGAGTAGTTTCCATCCTCCTTTCTGTTTACACTTTTATGAAAAGGGATCCATCTCATCTTCTCCAGTCCTGCGGGATCATGCCTGTCTCCGAATATCTATCTAACAGATCTTTCAGCAGAACTACCAGAGCCTCTCTAAGCTCCCTTGGTATTCTAGGATGCATTCCATCTAGTCCCATGGCTTTGACTATTTTCAGAGGTATCACCTCCTATGATTTATTTTTGTTTATTAAACTTTATTTCCATAGTACAGCTAGGAAATTGTAGCACAGAATTTCAGTATTGTGGTTCAAGGATATGGGTTAAAGATGGTTTGTAATGGATAATGCTGCACTTTCCTTGCATCCTTTTTTACATTTTTCTAGCTCATTTTTAACCTCCTGCTGCAAGCACGTTGTGCAACACTTTCTGTGCTTGGTTAATATTGTAGGCTCCTCTTCCTAAGATGGTAGAATAAAAATAAGAAAGGTGACAAAAATTGTCCTAGATAAGGAGAGAGATCTTGCAAAACAGTTAACATTGTGGCTAGCAGCTGGGATATGTCCTTAGCAGAGTGGATGAGTCAATTGGCCTTTTTCTGCAATCATCTACTTCAGTAGTTCCTAATCAAAGGTCCACAAAACTATCCCAGGAGGTCCTCCAAAAGGAATGCCAGAAAGTTTAGCTAAGGAGAAAATGATTAGGCTGCTGCCTTCTGTGATTGGTTAAGCTGCCACTGGCCCAGGGGCTTGAGAATGAAAATTTTATCCCCACATTGCCGTACACCTGGAAGAGAAGGGACAAAGGCTGTTTACACCCATTAAAAGCCTCAAACTGCACTGCCACATGTTTAGCAGAGGTATAGAAGAGAGGGACCGAATGCAGCCCACTACTGCACTTTGTGAGGATGTGGGGAAGAGAGGGGTCAATTGCAGCTGTTAGAACCTTTGCAGCCTCTGCCACACACTGAGGAAAACAGAGGAAGACTAGATTACCACAATAGTGAGGAGCATTTCCCACTACTGCCACGTACTCTGCCACTGGCCTGACAGAGAGAGAAGAGAGGATAGCTGAACCAGAAGAGTGAGTAGAGTGGCTCAAAGGAAGAAAGGAGGAAATGGGACTGAGGAAAGACAGAAGGGAGAAGGAATGAGGAATGAAGGAAGAAATGGAGGAGAGAGAAGAATTTGATTGACCTGGTTAAGGGGAGTGAAAGTGGATGGGAGCCTATCGGGGGAGAGGAGAGGACCCCTAGGAAGCATGCTGGATAGAGGTAGAGAGAAAGGGAGGAATAGAGGACCACCATGATCCAGGAGGGAAGAAGGGAAAGATGACTGCCAGGGATCAAGGAGGCGGGAGGAAGAGGAAACAGCCAGGTGTGGATATAATATTTAACACACAAGTTATTTAGGGGGAGATACAGACAGACATGGAGATCTCATTAACCTTCCCATTGAAAAGCAAGCTATTGTTTTGCTTTTTCTAAAATCTAAATTATTTAGTGACAATCATTTTCTGTATGTTTGTAAGAATCCTAAAAGAAAATAAAGTATAAAAGAAAAGGCTGAAAGGGGGTGAATTTTTCATGGAGAGTAAGTTTCAAAACTTTTTCTGTAGGTAAACACCTGCTTATCCATGTAAAAAGGCCCTTTTGAAAATAACTGTTCCCCACGGCTAAGGGTAAAAGTACCTACACTGTGAACAGCAGGCATACTTTTACCTGCGGGGAAAGAACGGAGCAGGACTAGTTTGGGAGAGGGAAAGAACATGTACGTGTTTAATTTCAAGATCTTCATGCATATTTTCACACGTACTTTGCATCTGCTTCAAAGTAAATGCAAAGTACACAGCTACAAAAGTACTGTCTTTCCCCCTCTGGTCCGATTTTTCAAAAGGAAACTCCACAGTCAGTGTCCCTTTTGAAAATTCGATTGCAGGTCTGGAGGTACCAGTGCTGATTTTCTGCCAGGTCATAACAAGTTGCCAACCTGGACCTTTTTTGAACTTGCTTCCTTTTCCCCATTTCAGCTAGACTGGAAGGTGGGATGGGCTCAGCCTTCTGAACGACAGTATAGAAAATCTGATAAATAAATAAAGTATGAGGGCAATTTTAAATAGCTCTGGAAATTGCCCTCCCTACATATTTAGTTTAAGTCAGAGTTGTATACATTATGAATGATTCGGCAGTGCATATAATTATTTCTTTTGTTATAGCATGCAGCTTTTAAAGAGAGGTGTGTGGGGGTACTTGAAAGTTTTTGAAGCTGAAAAAAGGGTCTGTGTTCCCCGAAAGGTTGAGAACCCTGATCTACTTTGTTAACCACTGCTGCTTTAACTAGCTAGCACGAGCCATGTGTTTTATTCTGCTGAATTCACTGATTTGCAACTGAAAGTTAAATAGGTTTTGAATAGATAGAATGTAGGGGAGAATTTGCTCATTTTACAAGCCAAATCCCCAACCAAGCTATTAAAAGCTAAAAATGGCCAGTTTTCTGCTTGCAATGTCTTATTCTCTCAGACCTAGCCATCCATTGTCAGTTAATGCTTTGCCTATGTTTGCTTTACCTCAGGTTCCTTCATTTCTGCCAGCCAGAATATTAACTGCTGGTTAATGGTCTGCACTAAAGAGATTATTGTCATATTCCTTGTATTAGGTTTGAGATAGTAGTAGTTCATTCAGGAATGAAAAGTGAATCATGACTTGTTATTGCAGTGTTGTGTAAAGCAAGTTTGCTTACAGTAAATGGTGTTTTCCATAGATAGCAGGATGAATTAGCCATGATCTGTTGGTGATACCCATCTGCACCGAACTGGACTCCTTTCTCCAATCTAGTAGAGTTTGACTCGACTGAGTATGTTCAGGGATTCTTGTGCAGGTGTTGCCTCATTGTCTCCTCAATATGTAACATAGCTCATTGTAAGCAATGTCTGCTCTCTGGGGAAGTGGGTGGGTAACTCGTGGCTAATTCATTATGCTATCTATGGAAAACACTGTTTATGGTAAATAAACTTGCTTTTTCCATAGATAAGCAGGTTGAATCAGCCATGATCTGTGGGGAGACCCAAGCTTAGATTTGCAGCAGAGCTACCTATAATATGCAACTTAGACTCTTCTCCCCCACCCACCCCCACCTCCCACTGGTATAGCACGGACTCATGGAACATAGTTTTTGGGGGAGAGTCGTCTTTAGACCAACTTCCTAATTGTAACGCAACAGGGTGGTCCTGCATATTCACTCTGAGTTTTTTTCCAAAAGTAGTACCAGCTTTTCACATTGGTCTTCCTACCTTTTTCCCAAGGCCACATGTACATAAAGATGAGGAGGCTCTCCACTCTTCGGACTGTAAGAGAGCACTAGCTTGTTTTTTGAGAAGAACTCAACCGTATCATTAGATTCTAAACTATTTCATTTGATCCCAATAGAGTGGAAGTTGCCAGGAGAACTCTGTCAGATTGGTTAGTGGACTGTATTGCGTTCTGTTTTGCACTGACCGGCTTACAGATTATTAATTTTGTCAAGACTCATCAAGTGACCCTCAGGGTCACTTCAATTGAAGATGCTTGCAAAGCTGTGACTTGGTCTGTGAATACCTTCACATTCCACTATTGTCTGGAAAACATATAAAGAGCTGACAGTAGTTTTAGACCAGCAGTTTTGTGCATCCTCTTTTCCCAGGTAGGGCCAGGTTGCTATTTAGTAATTGCTCTGCTGTGCAACTGTCAACTTGGGACTCCCCATGTATCATGACTAATTCGGACCTGCTTGTGCTTACTAAGATGTGTTTTTTTTGTGCTATTGAATGACATCCACATATCATGGCTTATTCATCCTGCTGTCTACAGAGAACCTTGTTTACAGGTAAGCAAACTTGCCTTCTGAGAAACCAAAAACAAATCACTGTGACAGTGGAGAATGTAGATCAGATTGACAGACTAAAGAGTAACAAATCATTGGGAGCGGATGGAATCCACTCTAGAATCCTAAAAATCTCAAACCAAAAATTGCAATCTGCTGCTAGTCATCTTAAACTTATTTAAAAAACCCATAATACATGAAGACTCAAGGTTGGCCAGTGAGATGTCAGTTTTTAAAAAGGTATCCTGGATCACTCCTGGAGCCTATAGACTAGTGAACCTGACATATCTGCTGGGCAAAATGGTAGAAGCCATTCTTAAAAACATCTTCACTGGCCATATAAATTTATTTATTTTATTTTTAATTTTTATATACCGAAGTTCTAGTAGGGACTACAAATCACTCCGGTTTACATAAAACGAAGAACTGCTCAACAGATAAATAGACATGTCTTAATGGGGAAGAGTCACATGGTTTTAGCAAAGGGAAGTCTTGCCTTACCAATCTTTTAGATTTTTTGAACATATAAATAAACATGTAGATAAAGGTGATCCAGTTGATTATAGTGTATTTGGATTTTCAGAAGGCATTGGACAAAGCCCCCATGAGAGAGTTTTCAGATAATTAAAAAGTCAGCAGATAGGAGGCAGTGTTCGATTATAGTTTTGATATGTGGTTAAAAGATAAGAAACAGAAGGAAAGACTAAATGGTCAGTTTTCCAAATGGAGGAAGTCATTAGTGGCGTACCAACCGGATCTGAGCTGACTAATGTATTTATTAATGATCCGGAAAAAAAGAATAACAAGTGAAGTCACCAAATCTGCAGATGACACAAAATTATTAGATCATAAGAAGAAATTGCCATACTGGGTCAGACCAAGGGGTCCATCATGCCAGCGTCCTGTTTCTAGCAGAGCCAATCCAGGCTACAAGTACCTGGCAAGTACCCAAAACCTAAGTATATCCCATGCTACTGATGCTAGTAATAGCAGTGACTATTTTCTAAGTCAACTTCAAGAACTTATCCAAACTTTTAAACCCAGCTACACTAACTGCACTAACCACATCCCCTGGCAACAAATTCCAGAGTTTAATTGTCTGTTGAGTGAAAAAGAATTTTCTCTGATTAGTTTTAAATGCTAATTTCATGGAGTGCCCCCTAGTCCTTCTATTATCCGAAAGAGTAAATAACCGATTCTCATTTACCCATTCTAGACCTCTCATGATCTTAAAGACCTCTATCTTATCCCCCCTCAGCCGTCTCTTCTCCTAGCTGAACAGCCCTAACCTCTTTAGTCATTCCTTATAGGAGAACTGTTCCATCCCCTTTATCATTTTGGTTGCCCTTCTCTGTACCTTCTCCATCGCAACTATATCTTTTTTGAGATATGGCGACTAGAATTGTACACAGTATTCAAGGTGTGGTCTCACCATAGAGCGATACAGAGGCATTATGACATTCTGTTTGCTTTTTGACTACTGCAGTACACTGAGCCGACGATTTCAAAGTATTATCCATTATGACGCTAGATCTCTTTCCTGGGTGGTACCTCCTAATATGGAACCTAACATCATGTAACTACAGCATAGGTTGTTTTTCCCTATATGCATCACCTTGCACTTATCCACATTAAATTTCATCTGCCATTTGGATGCCCAATTTTCCAGCCTCACAAGGTTCTCCTGCAATTTGTCACAATCTGCTTGTGATTTAACTACTTTGAATAATAATTCAGAATTGTGAAAACAGCATTAGATTGCGAGGAATTGCAGAAGGACCTTGTGAGACTAGGAGACTTGTCATGTGAATGACAGATGAAGTGTAATGTGGAAAAATGTAAAGTGATGAACACAGGGAAACTTGATCTAAACTCCAGGTACTCAATGCTGGGTTTTGTATCGGGACTCCTAATTTGGGAGTCAGTAATCAAGAAATGGACTTTGGGGTCCTTGTGGACAAAACATTGAAATCCCCAGATGTGTATGTGGCAGCCATCAAAAAGCAAATGGGATGTTAGGAATGATCTGTAAAGGAATGGAAAATAATATATTGCCTCGGTATTGAGCCATGATGCGACCACACTTTGAGTATTGTGTGGAGTTGTGGTCGCACCATCTAAAAACAAAACAAAACAAAAACATAGCGGAACTAGAAAAGGTGTAGAGGAAGGCAACAAAAATGCTCAAGGGGATGGAATGATTTTTCTATGATGAGAGGATACGCAGATTAGGGCTCTGTAGCTTGGAAAAGAGATGGCTGAGAGGGGCCATGATAGAAGTTTATAAAATAATGAGTAGGGTGGAACAGGTAAATACAGGACAGTTATTTATCACTTCAATTAATACTAACACAAGGGAACACTCCAAGAAGCTGAGAACCAGCAGATTTAAAGCAAATTGTAGGAAGTACTTTGTCACTCACCTCACAATCAAGCTGTGGAATCTGTTGCAAGAGGATGTGATTAAGGTGAATACCTCAGTGAGATTTAAAAGAGGTTTGGACAATTTCCTAAAGGAAAAGTCCATAAAACATTATTAGCCAGGTAGAAAAAAGACAATTATTGCTATCCCTAGGAACAAGAAACCAGAAATAGATCTACTTAAAGGAATTTGCCAGGTATTTGTGACCCAGACTGGTCACTGTCAGATACTGGAAGCTGGGCTCGATGGAGCCAGCATGGCACTTCTTATGACAGACAAAGAGGAAGAAAAAACATATATATATATATATTTTTTTTTTTGGTTATTTGACTTTGGAGAAATTTAGGATTCTTTATTTGCTTAATGTGTTTTTGCCGTAAATTAAAGACCTGGCTGATTGACTTCCGAGATCTGAGTTCAACCTAGATTTTTAAAGAATTTTAAGCTAAAGTTTCCCTGGTCCAATATTGATTTTAATCGATTGATGATTTTATTTTATTGCATGTTTTAATTTCCTGGCGTGTAGCCAGATGGACTCAGAACGAATGGGATAGTATCCGCGTGCTAGCAGTTGGAGACGGATCTGATGTCAGCACGGGGTATATATATCCCCACAGGAAGCGCAGCAACCCAGTAATTTCCGTCTCCAAAGCAGTTTGGAGAGCCTGCACGCTAGTTGAGCGTGTTTTCCAAATCTACTTTTCTTTTCTTTTTCTACTTACTAAAACTTCGATAGCATCGAGCCCCGCACTCCTGCGGTGATACCCTAAGGTCCCTCCCCCAGTAGAGTTTCCTGGGGTGATTTCCGTGATCACCCCGGAGGTGTAAGTCCTCGGTCCGGTGGCCGAATCGCGGCAGGGACACAGCCCCCGGGCGAGGTTCGGGTGAGGCTTTCGAGGCGCCTCGGTCCCGGCGTGGACGAGGCAGCAGGTGCATATCCTCAAACGCGGCGGTGAAGGTACTTGCCCTCTCCCCCCCGCAGCCGGAGACCGCCCGGGTTCCAGCCGGGAAGCGCCGAGGATCAGGTAAGGCGTACATCTTTTATTTCTCGTCTCCGTGGAGCAGAGGATCGGCGGCGTGGCACGCTGTGGAGGACACCATTTTGGGGCCTTGTTCAGGTATTGAGCGCCCGTAATAGGCGCGGCTCTATTCCTCCTTGTGCGTATATTGACTTATTGCTGTGTGCATATGCCACTGAGCGTGTATTACTAACCGCCTGTTGATGAAAGCATATTGAATGCCACTGAGTGTGTATTGCTAACCGCCTATTGCTGAGAGCATATTGCATGCTATTGAGTGTGTATTGCTAAACGCTTATTGCTGAGAGCCTATTGAATGCCATTGAGCGTATATTGCTAATCGCTTATTGCTGAGAGCCTATTGAATGCCATTGAGCGTATATTGCTAAACGCTTATTGCTGAGAGCCTATTGAATGCCATTGAGCGTATATTGCTAAACGCTTATTGCTGAGAGCCTATTGAATGCCATTGAGCGTATATTGCTAATCGCTTATTGCTGAGAGCCTATTGAATGCCATTGAGCGTATATTGCTAATCGCTTATTGCTGAGCGCTTATTGAAAGCCTTTAAGCGGTTATTGTTGGCGGCATATTGCTGAGAGCATATTGCATACCATTGTGCTGTTTTCATGACCGCCTAGTGCTGAGAACCTATTATTATTTTTGTGCGCCTGTTGTACTACGCGCATATTGCTGCCGCATATTATTCTTATTGTGCGCCTGTTGTATTAAGCGCCTATTGCTGCCGCATATTATTATTCTTGTGCGCCCGTTGTATTAAGCACCTATTGCTGCCGCATATGATTATTGCGCGCCTGTTATATTAAACATATATTATTGCCGCTTCTCTTTCAATGGAACAGAACGCATCAGCGCCTTCAGCGGCGGCGCCGCCTGCATCAGGCATTAAAGCCCTTGGCCTCTGCTCTGCATGCCAGCTTCGAGCCACGCACAGTGAAGAGCCAGACTCCCTATGTGCCCAATGTGAGGAGGCCGTGGGACCCTCGAGCCAGGCCCAGTCTCAGCCACGATTTGCTGACAGTTCCCCAGGGGCTACCCCGGATTTAGCGGGCAGTCTCGACCAATCGGGAATCCCGGGGGATCTTGTACACCGGCAATTAGAGGCTGCTTCCATTTCCTGGGTGGATCTCTTTAAGGGGATTCATGCCTTTGTACAGATGCAAACGGCTTCCCGTCCGGGCCCTGCGGTTCCTGCTGTTCCTGTTGTTCCTGTGGTTGCTGCGGTTCCTGCGGTGGCTGCGACTGTGGCGGCTGCTGCAGCTGCCGCTGCGGTGGCGGCTCCTGCGGATCCTGTTCCTGGACCCTCACGCCCTTATCGTGAGCGGGACCTCCCACCGCTGGACAGTCCAGATCAATCTGACCAGGAGGTTTCACTGGACGAGTCCGAACTCCCGGACGAGGGGGAGCTTCCCCCAGGGATTGAGCCATATAGAACCATGAGGCGGTTCTTCCCCAAGGAGGATCTCTCCGACCTGGTGTCTCAGTGTCTGGCGGAGTTGGATATTACAGGTCCCAGCGCTACGGTGCCCTCTGCGCAGAACCCCCTGCTGGAAGGGCTTCGTCCTACAGCCCGCCATTTTCCATTCTTGCAAGCAGCTCAACAACTGATAAATTTAGAATGGACGGCACCAGCGGCTTCCTTCAAAGGGGGCCGGGCCCTGACGGGCATGTACCCATTGGCACCGGCTATCCAGGACTTGCTGGCGTGCCCTCAGGTGGACGCCTTGATTAGCGCTGTGGTCAAGCGCACTACCATTCCAGTTGAAGGGGGGACGGCCCTCAAGGAGCCTCATGACCGGCGACTGGACGCCATTCTGAAACAGACCTTTGAGGTGGCAGCTCTATCTTTGCGGATCGCGACCTGCTGCACAGTGGTGACGTGTGCCTGTTTGTCACAGCTTAGGAACAACGCTCCAGCAGCTGACATGGAGTCAGCTCTTTCGTTCCTCACAGATGCTGCATCAGACCTGGTCCGGACAACAGCTAAGGGGATTTCATCCTCCGTAGCCACCAGGAGGCAGCTCTGGATCCGGAGATGGTCAGCTGATGCGCCTTCAAAGACACGTCTCACCAGATTGCCCTTTAAGGGCTCTTTCCTATTTGGCAGCGACCTTGATAAACTGGCCAGTACATGGGGTGCAGCTCCAGTGCCTAGACTGCCGGAAGATTGATTCAGAAGGGGCCAGCGCGCCTTTCCAAGGCCCTCCAGGGGCAGGAGTTCACAGCGCTTTGTTCCTTACAGGGGTCGCTACCAGGCACCACGTCCTCAGGCCAGGAATCAGTCCTTTCGGACCAAGCAGCGCAAGAGGGGAGCAGGCCTGGGCTCAGGTCCCGGCCGCGCCTCACAATGAGAATCCGCCGATTCATCTGGGGGACGGAGCCATAGGGGGCAGGTTAACCCTCTTCTACCCCAGATGGGTCGAGATCACGTCGGACCAGTGGGTCCTCGCCATTATCCGGGAGGGATATTATCTGGACTTTCATCATCTCCCTCCGGACAAGTTTGTGGAATCTTCATGTCCCAGACACAAGAAGGCAGCATTGGAAGCTACCCTGGCGAGGCTCCTGTCCTTGAAAGCCATCATCCCAGTACCTGCCTGGGAAGTGAATTCTGGACACTATTCCATTTATTTCATGGTACCCAAGAAAGGGGGCACTTTTCGGCCTGTGCTGGAACTCAAGTCAGTCAATCGCTACTTACGGGTACCGAGGTTTCGCATGGAGACTCTGCGCTCCGTCAAGGCTGCAGTACAGCCAGGAGAATTCCTCACGACGTTAGACCTATCAGAGGCATATCTGCATATCCCGATCCATCCGGATCATCAGCGCTACCTACACTTCAAGGTTCTAGGCCGCCACTTCCAGTTTCGGGCTCTACCCTTCGGGTTGGCCACGTCACCACGGACATTCACCAAGTTGGTCGTAGTGGTAGCAGCGGCACTCAGGCGGGAAGGAATTCTGGTCCATCCCTACTTAGACGACTGGCTGATCAGGGCGAAATCTCGAGAGGAGAGCCTTCGGACAACCGACAGAGTGATCGCCCTTCTGGAAAGCTTGGGCTGGGTAATCAACCTCAGCAAGAGCTGCTTACAGCCTTCCCAGTCTCTGGAATACCTGGGAGTACAGTTCGACACCCGGGCGGACACAGTCAGTCTCACTTCCAAGAGAAAGTTGAAACTTCAGCAGCGTAGCCAGTATTTGATGGGAGCCAGTCGGCCCATAGCCTGGGATTATCTGCAGGTTCTTGGTCTCATGGCATCCACCCTGGAAGTGGTGCCTTGGGCAAGGGCCCATATGAGACCTCTACAACACTCCCTGCTCTCTCGCTGGAGCCCCCGTCTACGGAACTATTCCACGCACCTGCATCTGCCAGCCAGAGTGCGGACCCAGTTGAGGTGGTGGTTGCAGTCCAGCCACATGAGCAGGGGGTCGTCTTCACCCATGTGGACTTTGCTCACCACAGATGCCAGCCTGAGCGGCTGGGGAGCACACTGCGAAGAACTCACCGCACAAGGGCGGTGGAAGAGAAGAGTCAGCGTGGAACATCAACCGTCTAGAGGCCCGGGCAGTCCGATTGGCATGCCTTCGATTTGCTCACAGACTGAAGAACAGAGCAGTCAGAGTGATGTCCGACAACGCCACCACGGTGGCATACATCAACCGTCAGGGCGGAACCAGAAGCCGACAAGTATCTCTGGAGATCGCCCCACTGATGGCTTGGGCAGAGGCGAATCTTAAGGACATCTCCGCCGACCACATTGCCGGGAAGGACAATACCACAGCAGACTTCCTCAGCAGAGAAAGCCTAAATCCGGGAGAGTGGCAGCTGTCACCCACAGCCTTCCAGATGATTGTGGATCACTGGGGGATTCCGGACATGGATTTACTGGCGGACAAGTCCAATGCTCAAGTACCCAGATACTTCAGCCGCAAGCGCGACCCGTTCTCACACGGAATCGATGCCCTGGTCCAGCCGTGGCCTCCAGGGACTCTGCTATACGCCTTTACTCCGTGGCCTCTGCTGGGGGCCATCATCCACAAGATTCAGAAACACCAGGGCCTAGTTCTTCTAGTGGCACCAGACTGGCCAAGAAGACCCTGGTACGCAGACATGAGAAGACTACTGGCAGGGGAGCCTCTTCCCCTGCCTCCTCTCCGGGACCTTCTACGTCAAGGTCCCATCCTCCACGAGGATCCAGCTCAATTCTCTCTTACGGTCTGGCCATTGAGAGGGCTGGACTGAAGAAAAGAGGTTACTCGGAGCCCGTGATTGATACACTCCTCCGAGCTCGTAAGTTTTCCACGTCCCTCACCTACGTAAGGATCTGGAGAGTATTTGAGGCATGGTGCGACACTCACGGCACCAGTCCACATGCGACCACAATCCCTATTGTGTTGGATTTCCTGCAGGATGTACTTCAGAAGGGTCTCTCTCTCAGCTCCATCAAAGTTCAGGTGGCTGCGCTGTCTTGCTATGGTCCCAGGAGGGATGGCAAGACCATCGCCAAGCACCCATATGTTTCTCGCTTCCTGCAAGGGGTCAAGCATATTCGTCTGCCACTAAAGTGGCCTGTGCCCTTATGGAACCTCAATCTTGTTTTGGATTTCCTCGCGGGATCCACCTTCAGACCTCTTCGGGGACTGTCTCTCCGTTCTCTAACCTTGAAGATGGTGTTCCTATTGGCGGTATGTTCGGCACGCCGCATCTCAGAGCTACAAGCACTGTCCTGACGTGATCCCTTTCTCAGAATCACTCCTGAGGCTATCCATCTTCGTACGGTTCCCTCCTTTCTACCTAAAGTGGTTTCACAGTTTCATCTTAACCAAACCATATCCTTGCCTACCACGGCGGGTTTGAAGAAATCTGAAGAAGGGCGTTTATTACGCCATCTCGACATTGGCAGATTGCTGCCCAGATATCTGGAAGTGACACAAGAACTACGAAAGACGGACCATCTGTTCGTCCTGCACAGCGGGAGGAAGCAAGGTGAAGCGGCCTCATGGCCCACCATCGCCCACTGGATTAAAGAAGTTATCAGAGCAGCTTACGTAGAGGCTGGGAAGTCTCCGCCTCTACAGGTCAAGGCTCATTCTACCAGAGCACAAGCGGCAGCCTGGGCAGAATCCAGGATGCTGTCGCCTGCAGAAATATGTAAAGCGGCGACATGGTCCTCCCTCCATACCTTTTCCAGGTTCTACCGTCTGGATGTCCAGGCTAGGGAGGACTCAGCATTTGCGAGGGCGGTACTACATGGTCCTCAGGCAGCCTCCCGCCCAGGCTGGGAGTAAAACTTTTGTACATCCCATTCGTTCTGAGTCCATCTGGCTACACGCCAGGAAATGTTGAGATTACTACCTGATAATCTCCTTTTCCTTAGTGTAGACAGATGGACTCAGCATCCCACCCAGCTGCCTGTATACATGGGTTTCATCGATTCAAGGTAAGCCATGTCATCTATTTCCATAAGAGCGTACACTCTACCAGGTGTCAACGCCTTCCGGTTGTGAATGCTGGCGGTCTCCAGCTACTATCAATCGGTCAGGGGAATCCTGTTTTCACTTTTCACTGAGCGTCAGTACACACATCCATAACAGCTTTTGCAAGGAAGATTACTGGGTTGCTGCGCTTCCTGTGGGGATATATATACCCCGTGCTGACGTCAGATCCGTCTCCAACTGCTAGCACGCGGATACTATCCCATTCGTTCTGAATCCATCTGTCTACACTAAGGAAAAGGAGATTATCAGGTAGTAATCTCAACATTTGTTTTCCTTTGCTGTACATCACTTTGCAAAGACATTGTACATTTTGGAAGGCAATTCATAAATCTTGTAAGTACATTTTTAAATAGCGTTTCGTGATTTAAGTGTAGTAACTGACACTAGGTCTGTGGCAGTGCTTTGCTTATGTTTTGTTCTGCTTCCTGCTGTATTTATAAACCTCTCTCAAACTTGTGCATAAAGGCAATCAATTAGTGGCCTTACATAAATAAATGCAAGATGAATCCGAACTAAAATTTAAAAAATAGCAGGTCCATTTTAGATCATAAGTAAACAGGTTAGCAAGAATTATTTGTCAGTTATTTGGCTGAAGTACTGCTTTGTACCAGGAAATGGAGATTAACAGGCCGATTCAGTAAAGTCCGCGGGAGAGCGAACGTACACCCGCTTTCCCGCCCATAGCGCCTCCTTTTAGCCCGGAGCGGCGGCTGTCAGCGGGTTTGACAGCCGACGCTCAATTTTGCCGGCGTCTGTTCTCTAGCCCGCTGACAGCCACGGGCTCAGAATCCGGACGCTGGCAAAATTGAGCTTCCAGTTTTCGGCCCGATAGCCGCGGGCCGAAATCAAATTTTTTTTTTTTAACCTTTTTTACTCTTCGGGACCTCCAACTTAATATCGCCATGATATTAAGTCAGCACTTTCCCGGTGCCGGAAGAAATTAGCGCCTACCTTTGGGTCGGCGCTAATTTCTGAAAGTAAAATGTGCGGCTTGGCTGCACATTTTACTTTCTGTATCCCGCACGCATACCTAATAGGGCCATCAACATGGATTTTGCTTGTTGAGGGTGCTATTAGGTGCCGCGGGTTGGATGCGCGTTTTCCTCCCCTTACTGAATAAGGGGTAAGGGAAAACGCGCGTCCAATACCAGGCTAACAGTGCGCTCTGTCGGAGCGTACTGTACTGTATTGGCCTGTAAGTGATTTAGGTGCAATTTTCCCCCCAGCGCTCTCTTTATTTTCCTTCCTCCTCTGGCCCCCACCCCTAGACTTGACACCCTTCCCAGCTCTCTCTGCTCTTCCAGCAAGCACCAAAGCTCCTCTCTAGCTCTCTCTCTTATTTTGGCCACACAAACAAACTCCAGCCACTGCAATCTCCTCTTCTCTTTGGGCCTGCACAGGCCAGTTCCTGCAGCCGTAACATGCTTCATTTTCCAGCCTGAATGTATCTCGTCCTCTTTCCTTCTGCATGAGGACTTCCAGCCTGTACTGCTAGCTCCTCGCCATGCTGAATTCTGCAAGACAAATGCAGAATTCTGCATAAATTGTCACACAGTTTGTATTTTTCATTTTTTCATACCCCCGAACAGGTTGCCCAGACTTCCCCCAGGAGTACCTTGTATACCATATAATTATTCAGTTTCTCTTTAAAATGTCTATTTCCTAGCGTGTAGCAGATGGACTCAGGACCAATGGGTATAGTGTACTCCTGATAGCAGTTGGAGACGGATCAGATTTCAATCTGATGTCAGCCGTAGTACATATACCACTGCAGGAAGTGCAGCTCTTCAGTATTCTCCTAGAAAAGCATTGTGGATATATGTGTGACTGAATAACTTGATTAACTTTATAACTTGGATAACGTGCTTAACTTTATAACTTGGTTAACTTAATAAATTTGAACTGGTTGAATTGGTTATAGCTGGAGACCGCCAGTGCCCTCAACCGAGAAACATCGACACCCAGTGTCCTAGATGAAGGAAAGCATGGCTTACCTGTGAATGCCCCGAGAACTCCATGAGTAACGGCAGCCGTGGGTGGGATGCTGAGTCCATCTGTCTACACTAAGGAAAATGAAATTACCAGGTAAGTAATTTCTCCATTTCCTAGCGTGTAGCAGATGGACTCAGGACCAATAGGATGTATAAAAGCTACTCCCAAACTGGGTGGGAGGCTCCCGTGACCCACTTAGTACTGCCCTTGCAAATGCTGTGTCCTCCCGAGCCTGAACATCTAGGCGGTAAAACCTGGAGAAGGTGTGGATGGAGGACCATGTCGCCGCCCTGCAGATCTCGGCGGGTAACAGCATCATTTTTTTCCGCCCAGGACACTGCCTGGGCTCTAGTGGAATGAGCCTTGACTTGTAAAGGCGGTGGCTTGCCTGCTTCTACGTAGGTCACCTTGATGACTTCTTTGATCCAGCGGGCTATGGTTGCTCGCGAGGCCGCTTCCCCTTGCTTCTTCCTGCTGTGAAGGACGAATAGATGGTCCGTCTTTCGTATGGATTCCGACCTTTCCAGGTATTGGACTAGGAGCCTGCCGACGTTGAGATGGCGTAGACTTCGAGCCTCTTCCGAATCCTTATGCTCATCTGGTGATGGTAGCGAGATGGTTTGGTTGAGATGGAAGTGAGACATCACTTTGGGGAGGAACGACGGAACTGTGCGTAACTGGATGGTTCCCAGGTTGAGTCTGAGGAACGGCTCTTGGCAGGACAGTGCTTGTAGCTCGAATAAACAACAGGCCGAACAGACTGCCAGCAGGAAGGCTGTCTTCAGTGTTAATAGTCGGAGAGACAGGCCGCGGAGAGGTCTGAAGGAGGTTCTTGCTAGGAAATCTAGGACCAGGTTGAGGTTCCAAAGAGGCCCTTTTCCTAGCGTGTAGCAGATGGACTCAGGACCAATGGGTATAGTGTACTCCTGATAGCAGCTGGAGACGGATCAGGTTTCAATCTGACGTCAGCCCTAGTACAGGAAGTGCAGCTCTTCAGTATTTTCCGTCTTCATAGCAGTTAGGGACTCTATGCACGCTGGCACAGCATTAGAGTAATTTTACCAAAGAAAACCTAAATAAGAAGAAATCTTACCTCTACAGACGAGCCCCGCTCTCCTGCAGTGACACCCATTAGGTCCCTCCCCCAGTTGAGATTTCCTGAGGTGATTTCCGCGATCCCTCGGAGGTAAACCTCGGTCCAGCGGCCGACCCTAGGCAGGGACCTAGCCCCCGACATCGGGTGAGGATGAGAGCGTGGCGGTGAAGGTATTTTTCCCTCCTCCCCACAGCCGGAGACCGCCCGGAACGAGACCGGGAAGCGCCGAGACAAAGTAAGGTAGAAATCTATTTAAAAGTCTCTGGTCTCCGAAGCTCGAGGAGCCACACAGGTCACCAGCCGGGACCAGTGCCACTGGGTTGATTTGCCCTAGCAGGGCTAGACCCTGGTCAGATCCGAGGGTCCTCCCACGTGGAGACTCTCCGAGGTGGTCGCCATATTGTCTGCGTCGTCGCCATCACCATTTTGCTCTGTTTGCCGCCCTGTCCGCCGTTTCGATCCGGGTGCACAAGTACCGAGCAAACAAGTGACGCGCATAGCCACGTGCTTACTGTGCCGGGCGCATAACTTCGACCTGTGCGCACAACAGCGCGCACATCTACCTGAGCGCGCACCAAACCTATGCGCACAACTTCGCACACCAGAGCGCACAACTGTATTTTACGCATACAAGCCATACAAAATTGAGACCTACAGATTGTTACTTGAGGCTTTTCTATGACTTATATTTAATATCTGCTTAGTTTGCTGAATATAAACTCACTCAGTTACTGCATAATAAAAAAAAAAATTCCTGGATTTAGGGTTTACTTTTATTAGACAGTGCCTTCCTGCTGCTGCGGTCAGCTGATGAACTAGACCTCTTGAGCGCTGTATTACATTACTGTTACTTTCTTTCACAAAGCCCAGTGTGAATCGGAAGGAATGACTCACCAAGGTAACGTGGTTATAATGACAATTCTGTTTACTTCAGAGGTCCTTACTAGTGAGCTAAGGGCATGCCGGGGTAAACAGATTGTGAGGTGATAGTTAATCAAAATATGGAATTCTGCACCAGCATGCTAAGCCTTGCCGACACTTATAATAGTTTACTTGGTTCCTAAAGATTGCTTTCGCATGTGGTTTGCAACTTCTATAACTGTTGTATAGTCTCTTTCCTGAATATCCTCCTCAGTTGTGTGCCATGTTATGTCTAGCACTGATGCAAGGGATTAAAAATATACATTCTTAAAGTCTGGCATAAGTAAGAGTTGGTGAATATAGCAAGCAGAATTGAAAAGGGAAATTCCATTAAAGCAGTTAGACTTACAGGATTATGAGTTATTGCAAATGATTTTTTAACTGTTAAAATAGCACCTGTAGCTGGTGTTCTCTACGATCCGCAGGATAAGCAGTGTCACATGTGGGTCACATGTGGGTGATGACATTACAGAGCACCATATATGGAGAGTATTATAGCATTGGGTGGAAAAGCCTAAAAGGCTTTTGTACTTGTGCGATTTGTGAACCGCTTTGGGTCTAATGCTGAGGAAGGTAGTGTAATAATAGAATAAAAAGAGTGGGTTTACATTCTAAGGGGAGGTGGACAAGAGTGTGAGACTGATTATCCTGTTGTCCACAGAAAACACCAGCTACAGGTAAGAAACTTTTCTCTTTTTCTGTGGACAAGCAGGAGGAACAAGCTAAGGGTTGTCTTAACATCCCCTGCCCTAATTTTACCCATTGACAACCTGCATAATGGCTAATTATGGGAGGAATTTAAACACATACAATGGAGAAGTCGGAATGGGTTAGGATTTAGATTCTTAAGAACTGCCTGGCCAAACCTGTTGTTCTGACAAGAACTGGCATCTAAACAGTAGTGTGAGGTGAATATATATGCCTCCGACATTGTGGTAGCTTTACATATTTCCTCGCTAGAGTTGGAAGCCAAGAAAGCTGTGGAAGCTCTCATTTTCCTTACACTGTGGACCTTTATATGTCCTTGTAAGGGAAGGCCAGCCTCCTGTAAGCAGGTGGAGATTCACTCTGAGATCTAGGTGGCTATGGTATATTTTGATACTGCTCATTCAGGTTGGTTAGGGTCATAGGAGACAAAGAAAGCAAGTCTACTTATTTATAAACAGGATTCTTCTTAGCTTTTAGCAAGGTAGTCAATTCTCCAAGGAGGTGGGTGGTTATTAAGTAAGGCTGATTGATCCTGCTGTCTATGAAGAACCCTGTTTATAGGTAAGCAAATTTGCTTTCTCCATTGACAAGAAAACATGAATCAGACATAAAACATGGCACGTCCAAGGCTGAAGGTTATATTGTAAAGCAACTACAGAATAGACAACTCAGTCCTACCAGGTGGAGAGTGGCCTACTGGGTGAACAGACTGTGCAAAATTGCTTGTCCAAAGTTACTGTTTCTTTGGGACCTGATGTCCAGAAAGTAGTGGGACATAATTGATTTTTTATTTCTCTTAGGACAAGAAGGATGGTAGTCCTCACCCACATGGGTAACATCATTAAATGAAGCCTGGCATGGAAAACTTATGTCAAAGTTTCTGGAACTTTGACTAGGCACCCTGAGCATGCCCAGCATGCCTAATCCACATGGGGTCCCTCTTCAGTCACTTTTTCCATGAAGCTTTTGCATAGCAGTTTCTGAGCTTGTGTTATATTTATGTAGAAAAAAGTGTTGGAAAACTTTTCGCCGATCCTTTTCGGTGTCCCTCACCTTTTTCTCGCTGCTGGTCCCTCTTCAGTTCCCCCTCGCTTTCCAGTCAGGTTTTTTGTCTGTTTGGTAAGTTTCCTTTTGCTCCATTCCGCCATGGTGGCAGTGCCTCGGTGCCCGGTGGCATTGATCACCCACTGCTTCCATTGTCATTTTCATCCCTTGCAGTTTGCCTTGCCATGGCCTCGTTGGGTTTTCACAGATGCCTTCAGTGCCCGAGGACCGTGTGCATCCTCTGCCTCGGGGCATCACATGATGTTTGAGGGTACCGCATGTGTGACCAAATGACCGTGAAAGGATGTTGCGCTCACCTCAACAAGATGGAGAAGCACTTCAGGGCGAGAAAGTCCGAGACATCTGCATTAATGCCTAAAGACCATGGAGCCACACCGATGGACACCGTGACATCAGCGCCGGCGGGGCCCTCTGCTCCATTGGTGCCTCTGGTGGATAGGGGCGCCAGGAACCGACCTTTGTTGGTCTCCTCCAGCTTGAGGACATCGGATTTGTCTTCAGCACTGGGGAAAGATTAGGCCGAGCACAGAGGAAAGCCAAGGAAACATCTGCATCAGTTGCCATCGATGCACGGTGCCAGGCTTGGGTTGGCACCGGTGCTTGCCATGATGCCCCTGAAGCGACCTCGTGGCGAGGAGTGCCTATCCTCCATTGATGCCGGGAGTCTGCAACAGTTTCTGCCGGTCCCAGTGTTAGTCAGAGGTCCACTACAAGATTCCGAGGAAGATGTGGCCATCTCTCCTACCTCCCAGTCTGTTTTGGCATCAGCAACTTTTAAGGAGGAGTCGGCGCGCAGGGTCCAGCTGGCAGTCGATCAGGCACTGAGGGCCATCGAGCCGGCGACACTGACTGTATCATTGCCTGGGCTCTTCCTACTGGAAGCGCTTCAGGAGCATCTCAATGTGTTTGTCGGTGTGTTACCGATCCAGCTGATGTCAGTTCTCGGGGATCTATCGATACCCGGTGGTGCATCGATGCTTCCCGCCGCCCGATGTGGTTGTTGTCACCGGCTCTTCAGAGGAGGAAGCCCAGTTGGTGACAGTGACAGCCCTGCAGCCTGAGGCTCCTGTCCAGCTTTGCTGGATGCGGCATTGGTACCACCGATGCCTAGGCCTTTGGATGAAGGCCAAGCACCTAGGGCCCCCCATCCCCTGTGGATTCCAGCAAGGATGAGGCTCCTTATGATCCTCCTCAGATGACTGTGAAGGTTTCCCCTGCGAACTCTCTTCTCTGGAGGACCTTACCTTCAAGGGATTTGTGCAGGAAATGGCAGAAGTCATCGCATTTCAGTTATTGACACAGGAGGATGCCTGGCACAAGATGCCGGAGATCCTCCAGTTTGTGGAGGCTCCTAAAGAGATTGTGGTGGTCCCGGTGTACGAGATATAAAACTTCCCTACATCCAGATCTGGTCACCCCCACACTTCCATACATACACACCATCATTCACACAAACACTCATTAAAAACCACTAAAAAATCATATACAGAGAGTCCCGTGAACAATTTAAAAAAAACACTCCTAGATCAAACAAGGAACTTGGCTTATAATGTCCATTGGAAGGTCCAGAATGTTCCAAATGTAATATTCCAAAAAGATAGTATTCCAAGAAAAAAGGTTTTTGTAAACACCAAACAAGCTAATAAGTCACAATGTCAGCATCAAATGACTATAGTATTTTCTGGTTGAAGGCTTTTTAGCTAAGTTCAGCACATCTTCTACCTCCTTAGTAAAGAGAAAGGAGGAGACTACTGCACATTCAACATACAAGTCATGAGGACCAGCGATATTAGATTTGGATGGAAGAAACTGCTGCCTCCTTGTGATGAGAGCTGGAGACATTGGATAGATGAATGAGATACAGATACTATGGTGAGGTTGTGCTATGAAGATTAACCTTGATTTGTCTTGAAAATCCTTCTGAAAAATTCTAGCAGCAAGAAGAGGAATTGTTCAAGAATAGATGGGAGAAAGTTCTTAGAGCATAATGGATGGCCCTCAGCTCCAGAAAGTTGATTTGTAGTTGATTCTTCATCAGAGATCAAGGGTCCAGGCAGCAGTAGTGTGCATTCCTTACTTTTTGGTAGACATATTGTTAGACTGGGTCTCTTGATGCGCTGGGATATGTAGCAAGAGACCAACCATCAGAACCTTTGGGTTCATCCACCACTGGAGTGACATTTGCTTCTTGAGAGTTACAGAGATTTGATGGGAAAGAGACTGGAATAGTTCATCCTACTGGCTTTGGAGGACCTACTGAAGACCCTGCATGTGCAGATGAGTCAGAATCACATGTACTATTGCAGCCATGTGCCCAAGAAGACCCAGTTGATCTTACCTGGCCTTGCTATAGAAGGGAACTCACCAGGCCCTGCAAAATTCAACAGAGAGGAACGCTGCCTCTTGAAGGGAGTCTATTCAGATTCCTATGAACTGAATCCTTTGAGATTGGACCAAATTGGATTTTGCATATTTGACCAGAAACTCTAGGGATTTAAGAAGCTTGGATGGTCATGCTGAGGGACTGAAGTACTCCTGTCCGAGACTGTCTATCACCAACCAATTGTTCAGCTAAGGGAATATGCAGACTCCTTTCCAGCAAAGCTGTGGAACCCGAACTGCGAGACATTTTGTGAAGATTTTCAAGGCTGCCAAGAGGCCAAACGGAAGCATCTATACTGGTAGTACACGTCATGCACCACAAACCTGAAGAACTTTTGTTGGGCAAGATGAATCAGAGTGTGCACATAAGCATCTTTCAGAACAGTGCATACATCTAGTCCCTCAGCTGAATGAAAGGCATAATCGTCTAGAAGGAGTTCATCTTGAACCTGTCTAGGACAAAATCTATTACACTTTTATAAATCCAGGATAGGCCTTAATCCTTCTGACTTCTCGGGGATTAGAAAGTATCAGGAATAAAATCTCTGGCCATATTTACGTGTACATAAGAATTTTGGGCTATGTGCTGACATCCTAATTTCTCTGAATAAATCAGTTATACACACTTGATGAATCTTATGGACATTTATAATATTTTCATCCTTCCAAATTTTTTGTTGATCGTTTTTTGAAAATACCATCTTGGAAGCCCAGATCAAATGTATTCCACACATTAAAAAGATGGAAGGAAAGCCAGACTACTGCTGGCATGGTTAAAAAGTAAGTTGAGAGAGGTTATTCTAGCCAAAAGAACATCTTGCAAAAAATGGAAAAGGAATCTGCATGAAGAAAATAGGAAACAGTATAAGCAGTGGCAAGTTAGATGCAAAGCATTGATAAGGAAGGCAAAGGCAGAATTTGAAAAGAAGTTTGCTATGGAAGCAAAAACTCATTAAAAACTTGTTCAGGTACATTTGAAGCAAAAAGCCTGTGAGGGAATCAGTTGGACTATTATATGATTGAAGGGTCAAAGAGTCGCTAATGGCGTTCAAGGCCATAGAGAAATTAAATTAATTAATTCTTTGCTTTAGGCTTTACTGAGGAGGATGAAAGGGAGGTAGTTATGCCAGAAGTGATACTTAAAGGGGATTATTCAAAGGAACTGAAACATCTCAGTGAATCTGGAAGATGTAATAGAGCAAATTGATAAATTAAAGAATAGCAAATCACTTGGACCAGATGATATACATCCCAGAGTACTGAAAAACGAAGTATCATTAAAATCAGCTACAGTACCTTAAGATTAGAGGGTGGCCATCATAAACCCAGTTTTTAAAAAGGGTTCCAGAGGTGATCCAGGAGCCTGATGTTAGTGCTGGGAAAAATGGTTGAAACAATTATTTAAAAAAAAAAAAAAAATGACTGAATATATTGATATTCATAATTGAATGAGATAAAGCCAACATGGATTTAGCTAAGGAAAGTCTTGCCTTATCAATTTTCTACATGCTTTGAAGGCGTGAATGAACATGTGGATAAAAGTGAGCTAGTCGATTAAAGTTAAGCACCTTCATTTTCGTTTTTTATTATTGTTTTTTTCCCAGGAATTTATCAGGGTTTATTATGCTAAGAATAAAAAAAAAACAGGAGAAAATCAGTTGAAAAAAAAAGACACAATTTTTCTGGGTAAATATCTGAATTTATTTCGGTGGGCAAAGCCAGAACAATAAAACAATATTAAGCAGATTCTCCTAAATGCCTGCTCGTTAGCGTCTCCATCGTTACCCCCATCTCCTGCCTCCTCCCACACTCCCACTGCAACAGTGTTCATCTTTACCTGTTTTGGCTCCAGGTTCATATAGGTGGGCCTGAGCTCGCTCAGAGCCCACCACTATCCGGGCACAACATGTTGCAATCCGAAGCAGCCCAGAGCTGCAGTGGGGTGTGGTGATGTCGATGATGCATTTCGCTGCCTTCCTTCCTCTCCTCGGTCATGCTATCCATGGTCCATCTGGGCTGGGTGGCACAGCGATAACAGGGGAAGGGGGAGGAGCAGTGGGCGCTGGGTTGTGACATCAAGGCACTATTATAAGGACTGAGTAAAGGATCAGCTGCCCTTTTTGTTTGAGCTGGCACTTGGGGCAGGACTCTTCAGCATCCGCAGTTACCAGCAGTCCAGACAATAAAAAAAAAAACAAATAAAGAGAGCTGCAAGTCCAGCGATGACAGGACATTCCCTGCAGATACCCCCTAAGAAATAGGAGTGCCATTTGAGCTATCGCATGCCCTACCGAGAGAGGCCACATGGTTTGCAGCAGCACTGGAAAACGTCATGAGTATTGCTGGAGTTTGTGATATCCTGGGATGGATATCACATGGCCTGACTGAGGCCAGCAGAAATAATAATTCAATAAATAAGGGAAAGCCAAAAATTGAGGGGGATCATAGTTTAAAATGGCTGAGACATTGTGCCCTCCGGAGACATGCTTGAGCCCGAGAAGAGACGGCTGAGGGGGGATATGATATAGAGATCTTTAAGATCATGAGAGGTCTTGAACGAGTAGATGTGAATCGGTTATTTACACTTTTGAATAATAGAAAGACTAGGGGGCATTCCATGAAGTTAGCAAGTAGCACATTTAAGACTAATCGGAGAAAGTTCTTTTTCACTCAATGCACAATAAAGCTCTGGAATTTGTTGCCAGAGGTTGTGGTTAGTGCAGTTAGTGTAGCTGGGTTCAAAAAAGGTTTGGATAAGTTCTTGGAGGAGAAGTCCATTAACAGCTATTAATCAAGTTTACTTAGGGAATAGCCACTGTTATTAATTGCATCAGTAGCATGGGATCTTCTTAGTGTTTGGGTAATTGCCCAGGTTCTTGTGGCCTGGATTGGCCTCTGTTGGAAACAGGATGCTGGGCTTGATGGCCCCTTGGTCTGACCCAGCATGGCAATTTCTTATGTTCTTAACTTGCCGTCCAGGGACAGGCTCAAGCCAAAAGGCCAGTTTATTCTTATGCTTGCGGGGGGGACGACAAAATTGCAATGTGGGAGGCAGAAGCCATCTGGCAAGGCAGTTCGCTGGGGGGGGGGGGGGAGGACGCAATATATGAGTGAATCCAGCAGCCAGCGGAGGGGACAACATGGGAGTCTTATCGAGCAGGCACATGGGAGTAGCATGACTACCTTTCCGTGGTTGGGATGCATTTGAATAAAGTTTCTGTTGATGGGCACAATCTGAAAAGTCCATCTGAGAGTGAGGCAGCATTATGGCCATCAGCAACATCCCTCCCTCAACCGAGTTATGGGGGCATCTCGAGCGAGGCCATTGCCTGGGCTAACCAAGTGGGGCAGCCTGAACTTCTGAGGGGTCTGCCGGATCACCTGTTTTGGCAGCAGGGGTCAAGCTGGTTCCTCGATCCTCTTCACCTTGCAGGTTGGGGAGCCAGTCCCTGTTCACCTAACGGAGCTAATTGTTGGAATTTTTCACCTTTGCCCACTTATGCTGGCGCGTATGCGTCCTTGGGGATACTGGCCATTTCAAACACCCAGGGCACAGCCTGAATTGGCAAGGCCTGCAAGCATAGCAGGAAGGCAGCAGCAGAGGGCAATGCTGCAGTGCCATGGATGCCTGTAATTGCCCAAGAGCAACCTGTGCCGATGGATGCAGAGCTGGACGTTCCTGTACTCAGGGCAATCCAGGAGGGCAACAGTGAAGCAAGATGACTGCACCAGTTGGACCTGCAGCCAGCATGACGGCCAGTGGTGAGTCTCAAGTAGGCATTGGGGGTGGTGTACATACTGAAAAAGAGCAGGGTGTTTTTTTTTTGCCGGCAATTAAAAGAAAGGCCAAGCAAAAACACAAGTGGAGGGACAGCCTCAGCACGAGTAGCAGATCTTTCAATCCAGCCGATTCTGACTCCTCCTTGGACTGCACTGCAGCACACACTGCCTATCAGCAGAGGCCAGTGAAGTGTCCAGGGGTCCTTCAGCCTTGACTACTTTATCCCAGCTATTCAAAAGCATGCCTAATGTACTATGAAGGAAGTTTGACAAAAAAAAAATGCTTGTACATCAATATGATGGAAGGCAAGGCATAGGCAGTCAGCACAGATGAAGGAGAAGAATGGGGATGTGCTGTCCAATGCAGAGAGGAAGGTTCCCAGGAGTATCATCACAGTCAGGGCGTGCCACGTGCCAGGGGTTGATAACAGGATTGCTGATGCTTTATCACATGCTAATGGGATGTGTTTTATCAGCAGGTGCTGTATAAGGGGTAAAGCTAGCGCATCGAAAACACGCGGCCAAACCCCCCCCCCCCCACCCCCCCCGAAACTAATAGTGCCCGCAACATCAAATGCACGTTTATGGGCCTATTAGTTATTCCCGCGCAATCCAGAAAGCAAAATGTGCAGCGAAGCCGCATATTTTACTTAAAAAAATTAATGCCTGCCCAAAGACTGGCTTAAAAAACTGGTTTTCTATACACCCTCTGACTTAATATCATAGCGATATTAAGTCGGAGGCCCCAAAAATAAAAAAAATCAAAACTTAAAAAAAAAAAAAATGTAAAATCGGCCTCTTGCCCACAGGTCGGAAGACGGACGCTCAATTATGCTGGCGTCTTTTCTGAACCCGTGGCTGTCAGCGGGTTTGAGAACAGACGCCGGCAAAACTGAGCGTCGGCTGTCAAATCCGCTGACAGCCGCCGCTCCTGTCAAAAAGGAGGCGCTAGGGATGCGCTGGTGTCCCTAGCTCCTCGTTTTACCGCGGGCCCTAATTTGCATAGGCCACCCTCCTAAATCGTGCGCCCAGGAGAGTGGCCTGTGCGCGCGCTGGGAGAGTGGGTGCTCGCCGCACGTTTTTCTGTATTGGTCTGTATGTTGGTCTGGATTGGGCAAACTCAGCATTCACAACAATTAAATGTCTTTACAGTTACACCTCATTTTCAGCTCACCTTATGGATTATCAGCCATTCATTTGTGCACTGGGCTATCATTTGCTCATATGGACAACACTTCGGATTGACACCTTGCAGCATTCGCGTGACCTGGATGGTCAAGCGGGGCATACGTTGGGAGCAGCCGATTCCTTTGTGCCACCATTTAAAGGAATCATCAGCCACTGTTGACAAGTTGATATTTCACCTAGGCAGCAACAACCTTGGGGATCTCTCTCTAAGCAACTGATCAATAGAATCAAGGTGGACTGGGCTGAGTTTGCTGTGTGGTTTCCTCAGACTTGCATTTTATTGCCTGATATCATCTTGTGACAGAAGTGGAACAACTCAAAGTTATGGGGGTGAGGTCGCAAGAAGGTGAATGGTCATATCGGTGTGTGGACCAAGTTTGGGGGTAGTCAGATCAAGCACACTTGGGTGGATGTGGAATGAGAGGGCATATTCAGACCCAATAAAGTACATTTGACGGACATAAGATATGACTTGTTTAGCAATGCTCTGCAGGAGGCTTTAGAAAATCTATTTAAGAATTGAGGTGTTGGCCACAGCTATATAGTGATTGGGGGCATGAGGCAAGGGTTCACCCTATCTCATGGCAGTGGCAGGTACCTGTTCCGGTTTTGGGGGTTTCAGACGTGGTGCAGGATGCATCATGGTACGTATGGTGCCAGACTGGCACCTTAAGGCTAATGGCGAGGCATCGGTACACTTTGGTCAGCGTGTCCCCCTTGCGGGGAGCCCGATAGATTGCCACCTTGCTCGATACACGGTGGGCAGCAGAGGGTGGCCCAGTTGGCTGTTTGTGGGTCAGCTCAGGTAGGGTTTGTTTAATAAAGCTGCAGCCTTTACATTCCACCTAATGCTCGTTTTAATTGTGTGGGTTGCAGATGTTTATGCTAGTTAATGTTTGTGCTGCATTATATGTTTGGGGAGCGTATGCTTTTTTGGATGGCGTCATTGTTAGCAACTGCTAGAGTTACTCATTTCCCCTTCAGCTGCATGTTTACTAAGGCTCCCACGCTCTGCACTTCTGCTTTTGCGCAGGGCCAGAGAACATGCCAGGAAGTGTTTCTGGTGGACAGAACCTGATTCAAATGAATTCATGGCATCAGACAGCAGGCACTTTGGCTGCTTGGGCGTGAGGGGGTGGAACTTGAAAGCCAGCATGGGTGGTACTGAAGAGTGAGTGCTTGCATTAGTAGGGAGCTTGAAACCCAGCATGCACTTTGGCCCACACTGCTTCCACAAGTGGCTGGAGACTTTGAAACACTGCATCGACGGCTCTGGAGCATCTTTTAAATCATCCTAAAATTAGGGTGCATATTGGTTTAAATTGAAAATAAAGGACCCTAGAGATAGTATATCTCTGTTTTCAGAAAATGTTTGACAAAGCACCTCACGAGAGACTCTTGAGGAAATTAAAGTGTCATGGGATAGGAGGCAATGTTCTGTTGTGGACTGAGAACTGGTTAAAAGGTAGAAAACAGCGGGTAGGGCTAAATGGTCAATTTTCTCAGAGGAGAAAGGTGAATAGTGGAGTGCCTCAGGGTTCTATACTGGGACTACTGCTTTTTAACATATTTATAAATGACTGAGAGATGGAAACAATGAGTGAGGCGATCAAATTTGCTGATAATACAACATTATTCAAAATTGTTAAAACACAAGAGGTTGTGAGAAATTGCAGAGGGACTTGGAAGACTGGGCATCCAAATGGCAGTTGACATTTAATGTGGACAAGTGCAAAGTAATGCACATAGGGAAGAGCAACCCACATTATAGCTAGACAATGCTGGAAGTCACCACCCAGGAAAAGGATTTAGGCAGCATTTTGGATAATGCGCTAAAATCCTCTGCTCAGTGTGTGGCGGCTGCCAAGAAAGCAAGTAGAATGCTAGGAATTATTAGGAAGGAATGACAAAACTGAGGGTGTCATAATGCCTTTCTATCGCTCCATGGTGAGACTGCACAGTTTGTTGCATAAGAAAACAGACTACCTGTGCAGTGATTACTGTACGTGTGTAAAATCCTTTTAGCCTTTTTCAGTTAATGCTAGGACACTCTTGCTATATGGTGCCATACAATGTTGTTACCTGCATGTTAGGACTGTTCATCCTGCTTTGCCCATGGAGAAAAATTAAGAATATTAAAAATAAACAACATGTGTAATTAATCCATGTGCTGTTTCTGATACTTATTCTTTGTATCCTATACAATGAACAGGAAATACAGTTACAAATCTTGGTTTATATATATATATATATATATATATTTTATTTTTTTTTTTTTTTAAAGTGACCAAGCAGGAAGTCTGTTAAATGGTGAGAATGTTGCACCAGTGATGGAAGCCTCTTCCAGTGCCATAGTTGTTTGTGATGAGGGTGTACTAGATGAGAAGACGGTAGAGAAAACAGAGGAAGTGCTTCTGGAAGGCCTTGATGTAGAGCCACAAAAATCAGGTAAAAAACACATTTAAGTACCTCAGAATCGCTATAAAGTATTGTTAATCATTAAAGAAACCCTTCCAGTGATCACATCTCAATTTTGAGTTTGAAGTCTTTATAGACATCGGATTAGCTTTTAACCATTTGTTAAAGGGTGCTGATATGCCCATATTCATTATTTCTTAGTTTTCAAGTTGTGTTTTCAGTTCTTTCCCTTGGGGGCCATTTGGATAAAGAGAAATATAGAACAAGACTCATTTTGTCTCTTTGTGCTGTTCCTTTAAGATGACTGAAGCAGCTGCTCCTTTCTACCTCCAGACTGTGACTATTGCTTTGGACTTGTTTGTTGACAGTATAGTAATGCTAGTAAATTACTTTGCATGAAAAAATGTTGCTGTTATGTTTTGGCACACTTCATGAACGCATTTCATAATACTAATAAGGAGTTTCCATTTATATAAACTATGGTTCACGCCCTGCTACTCATTGTTTTAGGAACTGATATATAAAAGGGTTTTTCTATAGGTATAAAATTGGAGAGAAACCAAAAATCTGGAACAAAGTGTGTAGGTAAGTATCTTCTTTGTTCCCTGCTTATGACTTTATTCTCCATTTCCCCACTCCTAGCTTCTTTGTTCAACTGTTTCATCCAGTCATTGTGAGTTATTGACTAAGTACTTGGTAAACTCCCTTGAAAGAGTTCCACAGGTAGTTACAGATTTCTAATGCAAAAAGCATTTTAAAGAGAAAGTCGGGTATGGTAAAATGGGGAAAAGACAGGGAACCTTTTATTTTACATCATTTTATTGATGCTTTGCATACTTCTAGCTTTTACCATTTAATTTTTTTCAGTGTTTAATATGCATGAAAAGGCAGTACAGCCTGAGTGAGCCATGCCATAGTGGCCGACATCTCTTTATAGCTTGCATGTTGGTAGAAATTAGCGTGATCCTCTGCTGCTGCACTGTGAAGAAGATAAAAGTAAAATAGCTTTACCAAAGTAATTCTTTCATTGCAAAGACTGTAAATTACCTACCCTACTGGTACATTCACCAACTAAAGGACCAAGAAACTTACATTCTTTGGTTAATGCTACAAAGGTGCACTTCTCAAATCTGGTTTTTTTTTACATTTGAATAACCATTTTGTTTAACATTTTCAGGTTGTGGGTATTTTGCGTATCATATTGGCGGCAATCTGGGGTATAAAGAAATATAATTCTCCAAAGAAAAAATCTTTATTTTTCAGATGTGAAAGAAACTCCAGCAGAAAGCAGCTCAACAGTTCCTGAAATGAACCTCGTTGAGGAAGTTCCAAGGAAGAAATCAAAAAAGCATAAAAAACACAAAAGCAAAAAAAAGAAAAAGAAAAAGAAGAAAGAAGAGAAAAATAGAAGTCACTCGAAATCAAAATCAAATTCCAGCTTTCAAGGTCAGGGTGAAATAGATTCAGAGTCTGTCCCTCTTCAGAGAGGTGACTCTGAATCGCTTTTGAAAAATCTAGAAGACAATAAAACAAATGTGGTTTCACTGGATACACAAAGCATGGCTGATTTAGAAAACAGCAAGCTGAGCGTCCAAGAACAAAATCTTAGTGTGGTTACATCTGTGGATGGTAGCAAAGAAGCCCCATTCGAGGTGACACAACCAGAAGATGAGTGTCACACAAATATAAACCTAATGGATATCAACACAACGGTAGAAGGACTTCTGTTGGCCCCTGAGCCAGAAAGTGACCTTATTCCTGCTGCTAGTGTTGTGAGTATCAGTAAAGAGGAACCAGAAAAGTCTTTGGAAATAGCAGTAAAATGTGAAGATGAGTGTAGCATACAAGCTTCTATAACAGATAATGGCACAGCAGATGAGAAGGATAGTGATAAAAACCAAGAGGTGGATATAAACACATTAAAAAGGAGCCGATCAAGGTCTGCTTCCACATCTAGGAAGCAGCCGAAATTATCCAGCTCACATGATACCTCAAACCATTCTCAATCGACAAGAAGTGGATCTAGGAGTGGAAGCCTCTCAGACTCCAAAAGAAGCCCATCTCCATCATGCCGCAAATCAAGATCCAGGTCTGCTGAGAAAGGGAAAAATGTAGAATATTCTCCAAAGTCTAGAACTAAATGCTCTGGATCTACATCAGACAAGGACAAAGCTAAAACACATTCTAGATCACATCGGTCTAGATCTAAATCAGTAGCACGCATTAAGCGATCCAGATCGAAAACTGCTAATCGATCTAAAAGTCGCTCATTATCACATTCAAGACATGAACAAAGAACCCGATCCAGATCAAAATCTAAAGGGAGGAGATCTTGTTCAAGAGAGAGGCGCAGGCGGTCCCCCTCGCGGGAGCGGCGCAAGAAATCCCCCTCGCGGGAGCGGCGCAAGAAATCCCCCTCGCGGGAGCGGCGCAAGAAATCCCCCTCACGGGAGCGTCGCAAAAAATCCCCCTCGCGGGAGCGTCGCAAGCGGTCCCCGTCTCGGGAGCGGCGCAGGCGGTCCCCCTCTCGGGAGCGGCGTAGGCGGTCCCCCTTGCGGGAGCGGCGTAGGCGATCCCCCTCGCGGGAGCGTCGTAAGAGGTCCCCCTCGCGGGAGCGTCGTAAGATGTCCCCCTCGCGGGAGCGGCGCAGGCAATCCCCCTCAAGTGAGAGGCGCAAGCAGTCTCCAAGGAACAGTTCCAGTGATAAACGAAGGCAACGGTCAAACTCAAAAGATTGCAACAGTACAGGGGTGAAACTTCGGTCCAGAAGCCGAACGCCTGATTATCGGCAAAGGTCAAAATCTGCGGGAAGAAGGTGGAGCTCATGTAGGTCACCAGGCAGACAAAGGAAATCTAGATCGCCTGTCAAGAAAAAAAGCTTTAGTAGATCACCTGAGCGACGAAAACGATCAAGGTCACCAGATAAGCTAAAGGATTTGAGCAGATCACCCAAGCGTCTCACAGAATTAGGTGAGTGATGTTAGGTTATGTACAGTCTGCTTTGAGAGTCCTTGCAATTTCAGAAAAATACATTTTTTGAATCTCATTGGTTTACATTTTGATTTGTTTCATTCCCAAGGAGATTATTAGTTTTTGTGATGTTTTGAAAAGTACCCCAACTCAGCCCATCCTACCATTATGAGTCTAAGTAAATTGGGGTGCTGCTGTACTGATTCTCATCAGAGCATCATATAGACATCGTGCTGACACATACAATATGCATGAACAATGAACTACTGAGAAAGTGGATTCAGGGAAAGAGATTTTTAAAATAAGGGGCAAGTTTATAATTAAATATCTTGTATTTGGAAAGAAACAAGATATAAATATATTGGAAAAAAGCAAGAAAAATCTGGGCATAAGATTTGGGGAGGAAGCAATGAAGAAAAAGGCAAATTGCTATTTTTTTGAAGACAAATACTGCTGTTTTAGACAGAATTGAGTAGTGTAATAGTAAAATAGTGCAACTGAGCTGAGAACTATTTCTAAAGGGCATTTTGTATTTTAAGTACTTGTTTTTGGTACAGTAATGAGCAGGTTCTTATTTTTACCATGTATTTGGTTAGATAAGGCACAGCTACTTGAAATTGCCAAAGCTAATGCAGCTGCCATGTGTGTCAAGGCCGGTGTCCCACTGCCAGAGAGCCTCAAGCCTACTGTGGCACCAGCACCAGCACCAGTGGAGGAAAAGGTTTCTCACAGGTCAGGAGCTGTTACAATACAAGAGCTCACAGAGGTAAGCTAGGCCTGGCCATTGTCCATCAGAAATATGATTACCTAGCTAGTGTGACTGAAAGAATACATCTTCTCTTGTCCATGTCTTTTTCTCTCCCTTCCACCAGCTTATCTGAAAATCTCTCTCTCTCTGTTCTTTATGTATTTTCCTTGGTTTATCTCTCTTGTGCCACTATTTTGTCGTCCTGGCCAATCATATTCTGTGTAATTCTCTTGCAACAGGAATGAGAATGGGTGTTAGTGGCTGTTTTTGATTGTTTTCAAACAATTCTAGCACCTCTGAGTGTTAGTCATCACTTTTAGCTCCTTCACTGTTTGTCTAGTATATTCTCAAATCCTCCTTTATTCCAGGGTACACCTCTTTAGACTCCTGGATCCATAACTTTCAGCAGATATCTCTGATTCAAACAAAGCCTATCACTGGAGCTTCAGGTGATTTAAGTACAGAAATACACATGCCTGTACGTTAGAGTATACAGTAGCATAATTTTTTATGACATTCTCTTCAGTAGGCCACTATTCTTAAATACACAGAAAGCAGAGTTACTGGTATGTAACAGGTGTTCTCAGAGGACATCAGGTTATGTAGTCCTTACATTTGGGTGGCATTACTGATGAAGCCTGGAATTGGAGCTGTATTACAATCTTTTCAAAGTTCTCTCAATGTGCTGCATTGAGGATGTGCAGGAATTCCCATGCTGCAACATGCTCACAGGGGCCCCTACTATTTCAGAATTCAGCTTAAAACTGAGAATTCAGCTCCACAGATGGGTGAGTTTTGTCAGGACTACATTTTCTCAGAGAACACTTATTACAGGTAAGCAATTCTGTCATTTTCATGGGCAAACAGGATACTATGTCCTTACATCTAGGAATTCCTAGCTACAGGCTGTCTTCAAACAAAATGAGAAAACTAACATGCCAATGAGCAACAAATGTTTATTTTTGTTAGCAACCAATTCAAATAATTTTAAGTCATTTTTGAAAAAATTATATTCATTTGTGGGGGTTTCAGCCTTTCTTGACTGTATTGGATACTAATTGTTGAGCCCCTATTTAGAATAGGGTTTGGTGCCATTTGCTATATATATAGAGATAGATATATAAATATTTAGAGAGATAGAGATATCCAGTTAGACAATGTGTGTTTGGTTATGGTCATTCTAGGTTTAGTAGGATCAAAAGAAACACAGATATGGATGGACTTTCTGAGAACTTCAGTCTGTTCCAGATAGAAGGTGAAAGCTCTTTTGCAGACCAAACTGGATAAGGCTTGTTCACCTTTGTGAGCATATAGTTTAAGGAAACATAGGGAAGAACAATTGATTGATTAATGTGAAAATCTGACACTATCTTAGATAGGAGCTTTGGAAGTGTGCACAGAACCACCCTATTATGGAAAACGTTTATGTAGGGTGGATGAAGTCATTAGGGCCTTGAGCTCATCGATTGCATGCTAAAGTGACCACCACCAAAAATATGATTATCTAGGGTCAAGTACTTCAGCTCACAGGAATCTAAAGATTCAAAGAAAACTTTTATCAGCTGGGATCAGTACCATGTTAAGGTCCCTGACACAGCGGGAGACCTGATGGGATGCTTCAATAGAAGCTAGCCTTGTATGCGTTGAACATCTAAAGGACGTACAGAGATGGGTTTACTTTCTACATTGTGGTGGTAAGCGCAAGTTGCACTAAGGTGAACCTTTGCAGAGTTAGTTTTCAGACCAGACTCTGAAAAATGTAGAAGGTATTCAAGCAGTTTTTCTATGGAACAAGTGAGAGAATCTAGGATCTTTCCCTCACACAACAGGGCAAACCACCTCTATTTAAAATCAAAAGAGCTTCTGGTGGAAGTTTTTCTCGAAGCTAGAAGAATACAAGACACTTCCTTTGCCAGGTTTAGGTAAACCAGTACTATCCTCTGAACATCCAGGTTGTGAGGCCTAGGGACTTAATGCTGGAGTGAAGCAGTGTTACTTGGTTAGATTTGATGAGGTTTGGAGAATTTCTGAA
The DNA here is from genome assembly GCF_901001135.1 of Rhinatrema bivittatum. Taxonomy (NCBI): domain Eukaryota; kingdom Metazoa; phylum Chordata; class Amphibia; order Gymnophiona; family Rhinatrematidae; genus Rhinatrema; species Rhinatrema bivittatum. The sequence goes on along the minus strand of NC_042619.1, from coordinate 238,841,434 downwards.
CCTGATTGATTCCCTGATGGACAACTTCCAAAGGAGCAGGAACCAAATCTGTCTTGGACACTAAGGGATATTAGAATTGTAGGTCTCTTTTTTTTCCGTTTGTTTTAAAGGCCTCTGGAGGAATTAGAGTATATTCATACAGAAAATCCTCACCCCAATTTAGGGAGAAGGCTTCCAAGCCTAATTTGTGTTTTGACCTTTTCCTGGAACAGAACTGAAGAACCTTCTAGTTCAGAGCAGATGCAAACAAATCTACTAGGGTGTTCCCTAAGCATGGAATATCCTGGCTTGCCCTGTATCCAAGGACCATTCGTGTGGTTTCAGGACTTGACTTGGTTTGTCTGCTAGGCTTGCCTACCAGATAGGTGGCTCTTGGGATCATTCCTTTCGAAATGTCCCAAAATATACTCTGTTCCTCCCTGTTTCTATAAGTAAAACATGGCCACTTGGTTATCTGTTTGATTGGCTAACAAATTTTTATAATTTAATCTCTGAAAGCCTATAGAATGTTCTAGTCATCTGTAGTGCTAGGAGATATATATGGTAATGTTTCTCCTGAGCAGACTATAGATTCTAGGTTCAGAGCGCATCTACCTGTGCACCCCAGCACAGATTGAATGCATGTGTAGTTATGGCAATTTGGAAAAGAGGAATTTGGAAAGATACTCCCTTGGTTAAATTCCCCTGGACGTGCTACTAGAACAGTGAGTCCTCGAGTTGCTGAGTAATTTGGACTTCTGTTCATACCCCAGATCAGTCCAGATGTATGGGTTTTTCTCCCCTACCAGCAGATGGAGGCAGAGAAGAAAAGCTTTACTGACGCTGCACTATTTAGGTGTTAAGACTTTACCTTTGTTCAAGATGGGCAGGAGGTCGCCGAGTTGGTTGGTCGGCGCGTCGGTCAGGGAGTGTGGTGGGTTTCCTGGGGCTTGCTGCGGCTCGTGCACTTCGGTGCGTCTGACAGGGTATATGTGTATACGTGCTCGTGCGTGACGTTCAATGCACGCATGCGTGATTGAGTTCAGGGAGCTGGCCTGAACGCGCGCGTTCACCCAAGATTTTTAAAAGAATCTTCAGAAGGAAAAGGGGGCTCGAACTGTTTAGAACTGTTTAAGGTACATCATGGTTCAGATATTTATATGTACTGAAGGGAAGCGTTCAAGTTGCCTTGGCAACTGATAGCAATGGTGTGTGCTTCTCTTCTGCTTGTCTCTGTACTTGATCTCTGTATTTTGCCAAGTATTTACATTTTTGAAAGTTCCTGTTGAATTTTATTCTTGAATCCATGTTTTTTACAAAGAAATAAATAACGTTTAGAGTGAATCACCAGCTTGTTCAGTTCTACTTCTCACTTTTGGATTCACTGTACTTGAAGAGACATTAGGTAATTATTTCATGTTTGTTTTAATTCTGACTCAGCATACTTCCATATCTCTGTGGATTATATTCTAATCAGCTTCAACATTAGAATCCGATAAGCTCAGTTTCGTTAAAAGACTGTGTGCTAATTTGATCCACCTGTTGACTTATTTTTTTAATCACATAAGTCAATCTAAGAGTCCACGAACTTAAGTTTGCCAAGGCCATGGACTCAGCGGATTTGTCAGGACTTCAGGCCATTCCTGGTTTGGCTCAACGGATTCAGCAACAACAGCATTGCCTAGATCTTTTAGTAGCAACAGTAGAACGCTTAGCAAATCGTCAGGATTCATCTTCTTCTGAAGCCAGTTCATCACTTAATTCAAATTCTGCTTCTGTTCCAACAACTTCAATACAAATGTCTGCACCATCTCGTTATTTATTTATTTATTTATAGTTTTTTATATACCGCGGCACGTAATGCACATCACCTCGGTTTATAGCAAACAGTAATTTAGCCACAGGCTTTACAATAAACATAAGTGGAAAAAGCAAAACGCTTATTTAACAGTAAAACTAGGAGTATAAATATCAAATACATATGTGTAACAATGATAATTGAAATAATTAACTTAAAGTCTGTCCTGTAGGGAGATATTTCTAGGGAGTCACGCAGGAAATGTTAAACAGTGTCGTGGATTTTTGAATCAATGTTTTATAAGATTTGCTCTTCAGCCTAATCAGTTTTCTACGGATCAAATTAAGACAACCTATATTATCTCTTTACTCAATGGCAGAGAATTAGCGTGGGCCTCTCCCTTGTGGGAGAGGGGAGATTCATTACTTGGAAATTTACAACAATTTGTCCACAGGTTTCGACAAATTTTTGATGTACCGGCACATCAATCTACGGCTGCTACAGAAATTCTTAATTTAAAACAAGGTCCACGACCTTTGGTAGATTATGTAGTCGAATTCCGTACATTGGCATCTGAATTGGGATGGCAAGAAGACATTCTACAGAGCATTTATTTAGAAGGCTTATCTTCTCATGTTAATAAGAACTGGCAGCTAGGGATCTTCCAGATAATCTAGAAGAATTAATTAATCTTAATGGATGAATTGATCAAATTCAACAAAGACTTCGAGAAACTAAACCTATAAGGAAACAAATTTCTTTAGCTCCATCTTTCTCACGTCCAATGGTTCAATCTACTGAGAGTTCTACTAATCGAGTAGAAGAACCTATACAATTAGGACGCAGTTCTCTTACTTCTGAGGAAAGGAGGAGATGTTGTTCATTAGGCCTTTGCCTTTACTGTGGAGGCAAGGGTCATATGTTAGCTCAATGCAAGGAGAGACCGGGAAACTCCCAAGTCTAGGAATCTCAGGGGAGCTGATCCTAGGCTGTACAGCTCCTGCTCCCCTACTTACTCTTCCCGTAACCTTGGAGAATGCTGGTGATTCATTTTCAACTCAGGCTTTTGTAGATTCCGGTTCTGGAGATAATTTTATTTTAATTGATGTAGTTCAACAGTTGCAAATTCCTATGTTACATCATATTCCACCTTTAAGAATATCTTCTATTCATGGAACTCCGTTGCCTGGTGTGATATTACATACAGGAATATTGCATGAAGAGAAGATTTCTTTTTATGTTTTAAAGAAATCTATACATCCAATCGCCTTAGGATTACCTTGGTTACAAAAACATTCACCATCTATTTCATGTAATACTTTACAATTAACTGCCTGGAATAAAGAATGTTTTACTACATGTTTGCTTAATTGAACTTGTATAAATGTTCAATTATCTACTATTTCTTGGACCTTACCTTAACAATATATGGAATATGTAGATGTTTTTTTCTAAAGAAAAGGCAGACGTACTTCCAGAACATAGGACTTTTGATTGTGCCATTACCTCCTTCCAGGTGCAATTCCTCCACGTGGTAGAGTATATCCATTGTCTTTACCAGAAACACAAGCTATGTCCAAATATATTGAGAAAATTTGGATAAAGGATTCATTCGTCCATCTACTTCTCCAGTAGGAGCTGGTTTTTTCTTTGTGGCAAAGAAAGATGGTTCTCTTCGACCTTGTATAGATTATCATGGACTTAATTCTATTACTCGAAGGGATAGATATCCCTTACCCTTAAGAACATAAGAAAATGCCATACTGGGTCAGACCAAGGGTCCATCAAGCCCAGCATCCTGTTTCCAACAGTGGCCAATCCAGGCCCTAAGAACCTGGCAAGTGTTGCAGTTGGACACTGCTGGAGAGATAGTGGACCCTTGGACCGGCCTACCTAGGGGGACAGGGTAGGCCGGGGGGCGGAGCCACAAGCAGGAAGTGTTTACCCAGGAACCAGGGACCCCCCCCCCCCCCCCCGGGAGGAGCCCGTAGGGCCCTGGGTCCTCGGGACTCGGAGTTGAGACAGAAAGTCCAGGGGCTGAAATAGGCTTAGACCGGGACCAGAGCAAGCAAGAAGGATAGGAAGTCCAAGGTACCCGGGAGGCAGGGGACTGGCTGTACAGGGCCGAGGACCGGCTGAAGGCAGAGCAGCGGGCGGCAGCGGAGTCTGTAGCAAACCGGAGGCTGAAGCAGGCTGTAGGCTGAAGCGGGGTCGGTAGCAAACCGGAGGCTGAAGCAGGCTGTAGGCTGAAGCGGAGTTGGAAGCAGGCCGGAGTCAGAGGCTGGCTGCAGGCTGAAGCGGAGTCAGAAGCAAACTGGAGTTGGGGCAGGCAGCAGGCTGAAGCGGAGTCAGAAGCAAACCGGAGTCAGAAGCAGGCAACGTGGAGATCACCAGGAACGCAACTAAGAACAACTATGGAGTTGTGAACCTCGTTGCAAGGCGATGAGAGAGAGTTTGAGCGCCAGTTATATCGGGACTTGGGCGTGACGTCAGCAGCCCGGGTGGGGGCCAGGCTTCCGGGAGCTGAGCGCTCAAGATGGACGTCCTCGCGCGCGAGACTGAAGGGAAGCAGGCACGTAATGGCGGCCGCCACGTGGAGTGAGAGAAGCCCCCGGGGTCTGGAGCGGGGGAATGCAGTGATCCCTGAAGCGGAGGTAGGCGGGTTTGGGCCCTAACCGGAGGGAAGCGGTAGAGACCGCAACAGCAAGTACCCAAAAACTAAGTCTATTCCATGTTACCATTGCTAATGGCAGTGGCTATTCTCTAAGTGAACTTAATAGCAGGTAATGGACTTCTCCTCCAAGAACTTACCCAATCCTTTTTTAAACACAGCTATACTAACTGCACTAACCACATCCTCTGGCAACAAATTCCAGAGTTTAATTGTGCGTTGAGTAAAAAAGTACTTTCTCCGATTAGTTTTAAATGTGCCCCATGCTAACTTCATGGAGTGCCCCCTAGTCTTTCTACTATCCGAAAGAGTAAATAACCAATTCACATCTACCCGTTCTAGACCTCTCATGATTTTAAACATCTCTATCATATCTCCCTCAGTCGTCTCTTCTCCAAGCTGAAAAGTCCTAACCTCTTTAGTCTTTCCTCATAGGGGAGCTGTTCCATTCCCCTTATCATTTTGGTAGCCCTTCTCTGTACCTTCTCCATCGCAATTATATCTTTTTTGAGATGCAGCAACCAGAATTGTACACAGTATTCAAGGTGCGGTCTCACCATGGAGCGATAGAGGCATTATGACATTTTCCGTTTTATTCACCATTCCCTTTCTAATAATTCCCAACATTCTGTTTGCTTTTTTGACTGCCGCAGCACACTGAACCGACGATTTCAATGTGTTATCCACTATGACACCTAGATCTCTTTCTTGGGTTGTAGCACCTAATACGGAACCCAACATTGTGTAATTATAGCATGGGTTATTTTTCCCTATATGCATCACCTTGCACTTATCCACATTAAATTTAATCTGCCATTTGGATGTCCAATTTTCCAGTCTCAGAAGGTCTTCCTGCAATTTATCACAATCTGCTTGTGATTTAACTACTCTGAACAATTTTGTATCATCTGCAAATTTGATTATCTCACTCGTCATATTTCTTTCCAGATCATTTATAAATATATTGAAAAGTAAGGGTCCCAATACAGATCCCTGAGGCACTCCACTGTCCACTCCCTTCCACTGAGAAAATTGTCCATTTAATCCTACTCTCTGTTTCCTGTCTTTTAGCCAGTTTGCAATCCACGAAAGGACATCGCCACCTATTCCATGACTTTTTACTTTTCCCAGAAGCCTCTCATGAGGAACTTTGTCAAATGCCTTCTGAAAATCAAGTATACTGTATCTACCGGTTAACCTTTATCCACATGTTTATTAACTCCTTCAAAAAAGTGAAGCAGATTTGTGAGGCAAGACTTGCCTTGGGTAAAGCCATGCTGATTTTGTTCCATTAAACCATGTCTTTCTATATGTTCTGTGATTTTGATGTTTAGAACACTTTCCACTATTTTTCCTGGCACTGAAGTCAGGCTAACCGGTCTGTAGTTTCCTGGATCTCCCCTGGAGCCCTTTTTAAATATTGGGGTTACATTTGCTATCCTCCAGTCTTTCAGGTACAATGGATGATTTTAATGATAGGTTACAAATTTTTACTAATAGGTCTGAAATTTCATTTTTTTAGTTCCTTCAGAACTCTGGGGTGTATACCATCCGGTCCAGGTGATTTACTACTTTTCAGTTTGTCAATCAGGCCTACCACATCTTCTAGGTTCACTGTGATTTGATTCAGTCCATCTGAATCATTACCCATGAAAACCTTCTCCATTACGGGTACCTCCCCAACATCCTCTTTAGTAAACACCGAAGCAAAGAAATCATTTAATCTTTCCGCGATGGCCTTATCTTCTCTAAGTGCCCCTTTAACCCTTTGATCGTCTAACAGTCCAACTGACTCCCTCACAGGCTTTCTGCTTCGGATATATTTAAAAAAAGTTTTTACTGTGAGTTTTTGCCTCTACTGCCAACTTCTTTTCAAATTCTCTCTTAGCCTGTCTTATCAATGTCTTACATTTAACTTGCTAACGTTTATGCTTTATCCTATTTTCTTCTGTTAGATCCTTCTTCCAATTTTTGAATGAAGATCTTTTGGCTAAAATAGCTTCTTTCACCTCCCCTTTTAACCATGCCGGTAATCGTTTTGCCTTTTTTCCACCTTTCTTAATGTGTGGAATACATCTGCACTGTGCTTCTACAATGGTATTTTTTTAACAATGACCACGCCTCTTGGACATTTTTTACTTTTGTAGCTGCTCCTTTCAGTTTTTTTTTCTAACAATTTTTCTCATTTTATCAAAGTTTCCCTTTTGAAAGTTTAGCACGAGAGCCTTGGATTTGCACACTGTTCCTCTTCAAATCATTAAATCAAATTTGATCATATTATGATCACTATTGCCAAGCGGCCCCACCACTGTTACCTCTCTCACCAAGTCATGTGCTGCACTGAGAATTAGATCTAAAATTACTCCCTCTCTCGTCTGTTCCTGAACAAATTGCTCCATAAAGCTATCATTTATTCCATCCAGGAACGTTATCTCTCTAGCATGTCCAGATGATACATTTACCCAGTCAATATTGGGGTAATTGAAGTCTCCCATTATTACCGCACTACCAATTTGGTTAGCTTCCCTAATTTCTCTTAGCATTTCACTGTCCATCTCACCATCTTGACCAGGTGGACGGTAGTATACCCGTATCACTATAGTCTTCCCCGACACACAAGGGATTTCTACCCATAAAGATTCAATTTTGTATTTAGTCTCATGCAGGATGTTTATCCTGTTGGACTCTATGCCATCCCGGACATAAAGTGCCACACCTCCTCCCGGGTGCTACTCTCTGTCATTGTGATATAATTTGTACCCCGGTATAGCACTGTCCCATTGGTTATCCTCTTTCCACCATGTCTCTGAGATGCCAATTAAGTCTGTCATAATTTCTGAACTCTTAGATCGGTTGCAAGGAGCTAAAATTTTTACTAAGCTTGATTTAAGAGGAGCATATAATTTAGTAAGAATCAAACCAGGTGATGAATGGAAAACATTATGAATATTTAGTTATGCTATTTGGATTATGTAATGCACCTGCTGTATTCCAAAATCTTATGAATGAAGTACTTAGAGATCTGCTTCATTCTTCTATAATAGTTTACTTGGATGACGTTCTTATATATTCGAAAGATATTTCCACACATCGTTTTTATGTGCATCAAGTTTTGCAAAGACTTCGGGAACATCATTTATATGCTAAATTGGAGACGTGTCTTTTTGAAAAGAAATCATTGCCTTTTTTGGGGTATATAGTTTCTACTACAGGAATTCATATGGACCCTGCGAAGGTATCAGCTATTAGAGATTGGCCTCAACCATTGGGACTTAAAGCACTTCAATGATTTCTAGGATTTTCAAATTTTTAGCATAATTTTATTCCTCATTATTCTCAACGAGTGGCACCATTGACAGCTTTAACTAAAAAAGGAGCTAATATTAAAAATTGGTCTTTAGAAGCTATCAAAGTTTTTCAAGAATTAAAACAAGCATTTTTAGAAGGTGGTTGTTTGTCATCCAGATCCCATGCGATCATTTGTGGTTGAGGTGGATGCTTCGGATTTAGCTGTGAGAGCAGTACTTAGTCAACTATCTAATGATGGAATATTACTACCCTGTTCATATTTTTCTAAGAAATTTTCTCCTTCTGAAAGAAATTATAATATTGGAGACAAAGAATTATTAGCTATTAAAATGGCTTTTGAAGAATGGCGTCAATGGTTAAAAGGAGCTCAACACCAAGTGGTGGTGTATACACATCATAAGAATTTACAATATTTGTCGGGCACAACATTTAAATCCACGGCAAGCAAGATGGTATTTATTTTTCAGTCATTTTAATTTTTTATTAAGATACCATCCAGCTTCAAAAAATACTCGAGCAGATGCTCTTTCACATATTAGTGAAGTGGAAGATACAGACAGTGCACCTCAATATATTATTGATCCAGCTAAGGTTTTAATTGTGAACAATAATTTATCTTCTGAAGGGAAAATGGTAGTATCCTCTCGTTTGCGAAGACGAGTTCTCTCCTGGGCCGTTAGAATTAATTTCTCGCTATTATTGATGGCCAAATGTTAATCTTGATGTAAGAAGATACGTAGAGTCTTGTCCTACATGTGCCAAACAAAAAACATTGCCAGGATGACCTTGGGGATTATTACAACCTTTACCTATTCCAGTAGAACCTTGAACTCATCTTTCTATGGATTTCATTGTGGATTTACCAATATCTGAAGAGAAACAAGTTATCTGGGTCACAGTAGACAGATTTTCCAAAATGGCTCATTTTGTAGCTCTTAAGAAACTTCCAACTGCACCAGAACTTGCACAGCTTTTTACAGAACATATCTTTCGTTTACATGGATTACCGCAACATATAAATTCAGATCGAGGAACACAATTCACTGCGAGATTTTGGAAAGCACTTTGCAAAAAATTTGACATTCATTTAGATTTCACTACGGCTTTTCATCCGCAAGGAAATGGGCAAGTTGAAAGAATTAATAGGTCCCTAAAGACTTATTTACGATTGTTTATAGGAGAAAAACAAGATAATTGGGTATCTTTACTACCTTGGGCGGAATTCTTTTATAATCATCATATTCATTCTGCTACAGGATTCTCACCATTCCAATTAGTTTATGGGAAGCAACTGAAATCTCCTTTACTTCTTCCTATGACAGTTCATTCATCCACAGCTCAAATTACTACACAACAACTTCAATCGCTCTTGGATTCTACACAAGTTAATTTGATTTGGGCTACGTCTGCAGCAAAGAAAGCAACAGACAAACATCGTAGAACAGCACCTATTTTTCAGCCTGGAGATAAAGTTTGGCTCAGTACTCGCAATATTTGTCTTCAACTGCCTTCTATGCGTTTAGCTCCTAGATATATTGGACCATTTGCAATAGTTGAGCGAATTGGCATGGTTTATCATTTAAAACTACCTTCTAATCTTCGGATTCATAATGTATTTCATGTATCGTTACTTAAGTCATTAATCACATCAAAGTTTCATCGTAATCCACCTGAACCAACAAGTACAACTGCGGATGCAGACATCATTTATCAGGTGCAAGATATTCTAGATGTTCGTTTTCATCATCGACATTGGGAGTATTTGATTTCCTGGGAAGGTTTCGGTCCAGAGGAAAACACATGGGAACCGGCCTCCAATATTTTGGACAAATCTTTTATCTCAATTTCATCAGGAAAATCCAAATAAACCCAAACCTCCGGGAAAAGGGCGTAAGAGAGGGGGTACTGTTAAGACTTTTTCTTTGTTCAGGATGGGTTTAAGTGGTATTAAGGCAGGAGGTTGCCGAGTCGGTTGGTCGGCGCGTCGGTCAGGGAGTGTGGTGGGCTTCCTGGGGCTTGCCGTGGCTCATGCGCTTCGGCGCATCTGACGGTACATGTGTGTACGTGCGCTTGCGTGCGTGCGTGCGTGACGTTCGCACGCATGCGTGATTGAGTTCAGGGAGCCGGCCTGAACGCGCTCGTGCACCCAAGAGTTTTAAGAGTCTTCGGAGGGAACAGGGGGCTCGAACTGTTTAGAACTGTTTAAGGTACGTCATGGTTCAGATATTTATATGTACTGAAGGGAAGCGTTCAAGTTGCCTTGGCAACTGATAGCAACGGTGAATGCTTCTCTTCTGCTTGTCTCTGTACTTATCTCTGTATTTTGCCAAGTATTTACATTTTTGAAAGTTCCTGTCGAATTTTATTCTTGAATCCATGTTGTTCTTTACAAAGAAATAAATAATGTTTAGAGTGAATCACCAGCTTGTTCAGTTCTACTTCTCACCTTTGGATTCACTGTACTTGAAGAGACATTAGGTAATTGTTTCATGTTTGTTTTAATTCTGACTCAGCATACTTCCATATCTCTGTGGATTATACTCTAATCAGCTACAACATTAGAATCTGATAAGCTCAGTTTCGTTAAAAGACTGTTCTAATTTAATCCGCCTGTTGACTTATTTGTTTAATCACATAAGTCAATCTAAGAGTCCACGAACTTAACATTAGGGTAACATGCCACCTGCATTCCTTCAGTATTTATATGTCTCCAGCAGATGGTAGAGGTGCGAAACATGCAGTCGGATAGTTGTCCGGAGAAATGACTCCCAGGGGTGCTAGTTCCTGGCGTGGGGGCCATTCCCTTGGTAGAGTCAGATCGAGCAGGGAATCAGTGGCCCTTTTGTGTCTTGGACCCATGCCCTAGTTCTCCCGTGATCAACCGAGATTCTCCTGTTTGTGTTTCTCTCATGGTCCAAGATAAGAAGGGTGCTACGAAGTATCAAGTCTCACCCGGGGAAGGTGGACTTGGTGGTTTCAATGGGGCCGTGTCATCCATTGTTCGCGGATTGGATAATTCTGGCCATAGCCTAATCTTAGAGACCTGACAATCTTTCTCAATGGCTTTATCAAGCTTCAATTTATTTGGATCAGGTGGCTTGGCTTTTGATAAGCATAGCCTGCAATTGAGAGCGTGTTTGAAGGAAGTCTTTACTATCTTGTTGCACGCGAGAAAGTCTTCCACTCTTTTGGCTTATGTGTCAGGGTGGGGAGGGTGTTTGAGAAGTGGTATCTTAGAGAAGGGGTTCTTCCTCTTCAGACATCAGCTTCTAGTATTTTTTTTTTTTTTTTTTGCAAAGGGGCTTGCATTCAATTCTCTAATGATCCATGGCGGCCTGGGACAGTTTTAAAGGTAAAGTGTAGAGGATGACTCTGGTTTTTCATCCTGATATAGTCCATTTTTCTAAAAGGAATGAAGAGTTTGTGGCCGCCAGTGAGAAGGGTGTTTCCCTCATGGAACCTTAATTTGTTTTGCGAGTTCTCTGTGGTCTTTCGTTTGAGCTGCTAGGGCCTTACTTTGAAAGGGTTCTTTTGGGTGGCAGTTTGTTTGGCCAGGAGGAGTTTGGAGGTTCAGGTGTTGTCCTGTAGAGATGCTTTCCTGCAGTATGGTACCTTTTTTTTTTTTTTTTTTTTTTTTTCTGAAAGTGGTATCTTCGGTTTGCCTGATTCAAACAATGTAACACCCCTCTCATCAAAATCTGGACAATTCAACTCCACATGAGGGTGGGCTTCACTTGCTGGATGTGCGTGAGGCACATCCAGCAAGTGAGGCACTGTGGCATTATTTTATTGATCCAATCATCAGTTCATTCTATTTCGTGAGGCTTCCAAAGGGAATAAAGCATCCAAGGCAACCATTGCGCAATGGCTAAAAGAGGCCGTCATCTTACTGGTATTTGCAGGGAACATCCAATCTTCTTCCCTTTCTACTAAGGAGAAGGCAGTGTCCTGGGCTGAATGTCAGTTGGTGTTCCTGCAGGAGATTAGCAGAGCAGAGACCTGATCTTCTCTACACACTTTCACAAAGCATTACTGGCTGGGTGTTTGGGCACCTGAAGCAGCTCGTTTTGGAAAGAGAGGGCTGCAAGCAGGTCTTTCAAGTTCCTGCCCAGTTTAGGGAAGCTTGGAGCATGAAAGCATCAATAAAGGCAATCTTAAAAGATGGCTTCTATAAATTAAGAGTGTTAAGAAAATTGAAGCCACTACTGCACACAAATGATTTTAGAATTGTGCTACAGGCCCTGATATTACCAAAATTAGATTACTGTAATGCGCTATTTCTCGGGGTCCCGTTATCAACTATTCACCTGTTGCAATTATTACAGAATGCCGCGGAGCGACTCTTGTCTAATACAAATAGGTGTGACCATGTTTCTCCCGTGTTAATGAAGCTGCATTGGCTACCTGTTCAGTTTCGCATCCAATATAAGTGCCTTACACTAATTCATAAAGCCATATATGGAACCAATACCGAATGGCTGAACGCTTCCTTACGTATTCACGTCCCAGTCCGAAATTTAAGATCACTTGGGCAGGCATTATTAACACTTCCATCACCCAAACTAGCTCATCTGGGTTCAGTGAGAGAGAGATCACTATCTCTGGCAGGTCCAAAGTTGTGGAATTCCCTCCCGGTTGATATTCGCTTGGAGGACAATATCAACAGTTTTAAGAAGCAGATAAAGACCTGGTTATTTGAACAGGCTTTTATTCAAGTCAATTGATCCTTCTACCTTCTATCAAGATCATATAGTGGACGAGTGATGATGAAATAGTTATAATATCTAAAGGACTTAGATGGGAATAAGGGTATAAAAAGAGGGGTAGGAACAAGTGAGGTTGGGTAAGATAAAGAAAGGGGATGAAGGGGGATGGGTTATCTAACATTTTAGAATTATCTTTAATCTACTAGATAAGGGAGCCTGGACCGACATACCGCAAATGCGCAGTAGAGAGCAGCTCTACCGCGCATGCGAGCACGTCGGCCAGAGCAGAGCGTGCCCAGAAAAAAAAAAAAGGCGCCTGCTCCTTAGGAGCAGGAGCGGCGGCAGCAGCAGCACCATCAGGAGCGGCGGCGGCGAGCAGCAGGAGCGGCGGCGGCGACAAGCAGGAGCAGCAGGAGTAGTAGCGGCGGCGGCGCGCACGAGGGAGGGAGGAGCAGTAGTGGCGGCGACACGCGGGAGGGAGGGACGGACACCCCCTGTCTGTCGGTTGTGTATGAGCTGGGAGGGGGGGGAGGAGAGAGTGAGCTGAGGGGAGGAGGGGGGAGAGAGGGAGAGAGAGAGGGAGGGAGAGAGTGAGGGGAGGAGTGAGGGGAGGGGTGAGGGAGGAGAGGGAGAATAGAGGAGGGAGGGAGGAGAGGGAGAATAGAGGGGGAGGTGGGAGGGAGGAGAGAGTGAGGGGGGGAGGGAGGAGAGGGAGAATAGAGGGGGGAGGTGGGAGGGAGGAGAGAGTTGGGGGAGGGAGACTAGAGGGGGGAGGTGAGGGGGGGAGGAAGTGGGAAGGAAATGGACCGAAAAATTAAATGTAGCCCGTTGTTACGGGCTTAACGGCTAGTATAATTATATTTTAAAGTGTTTTTAAAAGTATTTAAATTTTTTATACTGAAGTACTATGTATTTTAGACTAATATACTAGCGAAACAATGTAAAATTATAGTGACAAGTTTGTTATATGTATTTTTGAATTTTGCTACTGCAAATTCCATGAATGTAAACCGCCTTGATATCTATGTGAAAGTCGGTATATAAAGTTGAATGAATAAATAAATAAATAAATCCTATACATCTGGACTGATCTGGGGTATGAAAAGGAAAGGAAAATTGGTTCTTACCTCCTAATTTTTGTTCTTGGAATACCACAGATCGGTCCAGAGCCTCACCCTTTGTGGAAAAGACTGCTCTATTCTGTGTGTAGATAAGTAGTTCTGCAATTGGGAGTTTTTAGTCTCCTTTATGGATTGAAAGGCCTCTTTGGGGCATTTTCAATCTCCTTTCTGGTCTGAAGGACCTTTTCCCCCCCGTTTAGGTTAGGTGAGGGAGTTGTTTGTTAATCTCATCTTGGCTTGGGTACAGGTCATACTGAGGGACTGTAGGTGGCATGCTAACCTAACCAGTGCAGTCTCAGTAAAGCTCTTCTTCTCTGTCTCCATCTGCTGGTAGAGGAGAGGACTGATCTCTGTGGAATTCCAGGAACAAAAATTAGCAGGTAGAATCAGTTTTCCTTCTGTCTCGAAAATATTGTATGCTCTAGAATAGGGGTCATGGAATGATGGTGAAATGGGGTAGATTCAGGAGTAATCTTAGGAAATATTTCTTTACAGAGAGGGTAGTCAATGTATGGAACAGCTTCCCAGTGGAAGTGGTGGAAACAAAAATAGTATCTGAATTTAAGAAAACCTGGTATAAACACAAGCAATCTCAGAGGGAGTGATGGGAAATGTAAAGTTAAATTAGTTGAGGGGATGGGCAGACTGGATACGCCATATGGTTGCCTTCTGCTGTCACATTTCTATGTTCCATTGATATGTTAGGGTTCATTGGGTTTGTTGCATATGGAGACATGCCAAGTTTGTCACACATACTGTTGATACCATAAGGCCCAACATGTTCCATGCTGATGCCTGCTGACTCTCTTATTACTATTTTTTTTTTTTTTGTTTGTAATTCTTTTCACCATGAGCACTAAATTGGTTATCGGCTTGTGCCAGAGCATTGTTTAGCAGAGCTTCTATGAATGCCAATTGAAATGACATGTTTAATTGGGATTTTGGTAGTTTATAATGAACCCTAGCAACTCTGATACCTGAATGGTTTTGTTCATTGATTCAGTGTCACCTCCTTGAGACCAATCGTCTGGATAGAGAAACACATGCACTCGCAATATGCAAAGTTGCTCAGCCAGCATTGCTAAGCATTTTGTGAATACTTGGGGTTGCAAAGCTAGGCAGTACACAATATTAGAGGTTGTGTTTCTCTATTACAAATCTGAGATACTTCCTGTTAGTTGGAATGGTCCCTGTAGGTATCTTTTAAATCCAGAAAACACAATAAGTCTTTTCCAGAAAAGGAATTAAGGTCCCTAGAAAAGCCATCCAGAACTTTTCCTTTACAAGAAATTTGTTCAAGGTGCTTATGTCTGGGATGGGATGAAATCCTGCTGTCTTCTTTGGAATCAGAAACTACTCTGAATAAAATCCCACTGCCCCACGGTAGAACAGGTTCAGCCGCCTTGGCTTCTTAAGAGGAAGGAGAGCTCCTTTAGTAGCAGTTTCTGATACTGAAAGGTAGATCAGGAACCTCTCTTTGGGCAGTATGGTGGGTTTTCTAATAGATGTAATCTGTATCCATTCGAAATTATACTGAGAATTATACTATCTGAAGATATACTTGGCTAGCAATTTATGTAAAACCTTAGCCTTTTCATCACAGGTAGGTTCTCTGGAATGAATATTGGAATACTGGCTATAGTTACATGGATCCAGTCAAAATACTGTCATGGGCCAAAGTTGTTGATAGTGATGAGGGGGTGAAGGATAATTCTTTTTCGGAGACTTCCTCGGTGCCTCATTCAAAAATCTCTTAAATGATGTGGAGAGTGGATCAGTAGTTCCTGCAGAGAGAGTCTGAAGCATGGCACAGTAGTTCATAATTTAACTCACCAGTTCCTTGATCTTTTCCAAAGAGATTCTCTCCCTTGCAAAGCACATCTGCAAGTCTTTGTTGCACATCTAAATGGATATCTGACGTTTGCAGCCACAAGAGTCTGTGAACACCAAAACCAATGGCATAACCTCTTGACGCCTTCTTGAAACTTCATAGATTGACCTCACCGAGTGTTTCCCATACTCTTAACCCTAGCTCATCCTGTTTCTCCTAGAGAGGGAACTTGACAGGGCCTTTACGTTTAACAGAATGTTTTGCATGTACTTACCCGTGAAGAGCTGGTAGGATGCTTTGCTGGAGCATAGCATTCTGAAAAGCCTTTCTCCCAACTAAGTCAAAGTTATGGGAATTGCAGCCTGGGAGTATCAAGGAGTGAATTCTCAGCCATTTAGTTTTTTGAGAGTGGAATTGACAACAACAGTCTGGTGAGGCATCTGCTGTTTATGGAATCGGGGAGCCTCTAAATATAGAGTCTGCCTTCCTGTTAACAGGTTATACAGAGATGGTGCCACCCACATTCTAATCTGTACATTCTTCAAGATATCATGGACAGCCTCTGGCAGAATTTTCTTAGGGGCATTGAGGAATTGGAGGATGTCTAGTAACTGTGCTGTGGGCTCAGCCTCCTCCTCCAACTGAAATATAATTACTGCAGCCAGTGAAAGTGAGGTTTTCCAGTGGACAGACACCTCCATTCTGTGGAAGAGAGGTGTCTGAGGGGCTACCTTCTGTCATCTCCTGATCAGAGTAGTTCTCAGATCCATAATTATATCCCCAGGAATATTCAGAATGAAGAGAAGGTATTGTAAGTTAGCAACTGACTGGTCCCTTGTAAAGATTCCTCCGGACTTTTGGGGACTAGTCACTGATGATCTCCTTTGTCTTGATGAAGCTTCCTTCACAGATGCACTAAAGATTGATATAGGGGCAGTGGGAATCTGTGCCGATGCTTCTCAGAGTCTCTGCATTAGTTCGATACAGCTAGGTACCATCAAAGTTTCCAGGAGTGGTTGAACTTCAGGGTCATCAGTACTAAAAATGTTGATGTCAATAAATTGATGCCAGAGAGCTTTTGATTCACTACCTCCTGGACACTTCTTTCCAACTCTTCAAAAATTATTGATGTCAAATCAGCATGGGGTGCAGGAGTTGTGACATCTTCCTGGGTTACCTGAGGTATCCCTGGTGGGCCTTGGAGACTGGAACAATCCTCCAAGATGCCTTGAGAATGAGTAGCCTGCTTTGTGGAGATGCTTGGGACAATGTAAGGTATTGACTTGTCTCTTTCTGTTCCTGCCATTGTGCATCAACAGTGATTGATATTGATGCTTCCTTGCCTTCACTTGATGCATCAATGTCAAATCCCCTGATACCAGCACAGATGAAGAAGAATCCTTTGCTTTCATCAGATGGGAGGAGTTAGAAGATGCTCTATCACCCTGGCCATTCTTGATGCTTGACTTTGAAGATCAATATCACCTTGAGGTTGATGTACCACCAGTGTCTGAAGCAGCTTCTGGGCCTGCTTATGCCTTCAATATGAATGTAGATGAACCTGACTTTCTTGACTCAAAAAGCTTTTCTGTGATTTTCGACCAGATATAATGACCTCTGGGAGTTATCTGTTGGCATATCCTTTATTCAGAGATGTGACTGGCTCCTAGGTACACCATACAAATGTGAGGGTCAGTCACCCACACTGTATGTCTGCACTTGAGGACACTTGCTAAAGCTGCTGGTTGTTTTCATTTTTTGGGACATCAGGCAAAAAATAACTGAGGTGAAATCAAATGACTTAATCTTGGGACAACAAAAGCCTGCCCAAAGTTCTTGATGCACTAGGCTATGCGGAGAGTTGATGAGCCAAAATAGAAGAAAACTTATGAAAGACAAAAAAAAAAACCAAACAAACTAAGGGATATTCAGGGGAAACCCTGAATCGAGAGAGATCAAAATTGGGGGAAAAAAAACACTTGAAAAATGTATTTAGAAAATTACCTCAGCAGAAGGGAGAGTGGCAAAGTGTGACTGCTGGGCTCCACAGAAAAAACAAAATTGAGAGCGGCCGTGAGTACATTGCAGCACGGGAAGTCCCACACATGCTGCTTAGAGCACATTTAGAGAACTTTAAAGAGTGTGTAATACTGCTGTGATAACTGGCTCTGTTGGTGACATTACCCCGATGTAAGGGGTAATGCCACCTTTTTGTTAAACTATATGCTAGTCACTTGTGGCTTAATATAGAAAGATATACAGTACCTACAAGTATTTGCTAAATTTGTGCAAGAAAAAAAAGTGAAATAAGTGATCATCATGATTCTTGGTAAATTAAGGCTAAAACTTCAGTATTTCACCAGTAAACTATAGAAAAGTTTGTCTTGGGATGGAATTGGTAGGAGAACACTGTTATTCTTGCACTGCCCAGTAAGCATGTTAAACACAGAAGGAGCCAGGGATTCTTTGCTTGTTTGAGCAAGCTGGGATAACTGCTTGTGACTGTGCCTTGTTATGGCACGTTAGAGTGTAGCAGCTGATCTGGTCTATTTGCTGGATGCCAGAGCTGTGTCTTTCATTCCTGCTTGTTCAGGGGCCATCTACACTACACTGGTACTGGTGACTTCTTGTGGTAGTGCATTGTGGTGCAGCATAGCCGAAAAGTGTGGACACTGCAGAATGTGGAGCTCAGGTTCTTTTTCATTTGAGGAGAGTACCTGGTCCTGAGTCTTCAGGTCAGTGATTTCTTCTTGGATCTCCTGGGGTCCTCTGGCCATGGCACTGTGGAGATGAATTGAGTGTGGGAACACTCAGCAGGTGTGTGTGGAGCGCAGGTTGCACCTTAAGCTTTGGCGACAATATGTTTCCTGTATGCAGAGTTGGAGCAAAGCCTGTGCACATGTGGGAGAAGTAAAGGCATGATAAACATAAGATGTGCTTTACGAGGTCAAACCAAAGGTTCATAAAGCCCAGAATCATGTTTCAGACAATGGCCAATCCAGGACACAATTACACAGCAGGATCCCAAAGAAATAGATCCAGTCCTTCTTACTCATAACCAGGGATAAGCAGTGGCTTTCCCAAGGCTACATGGCTAGTAATTATTTTTCCTCCAGGAATTTGTCTAAATCTTATTTGAAACCAGCTATGCTAACTGCTTTAACCACATCCTCTGGCAGCAAATTGCACAGTTTAATTGTACACTGAGTGAAAAAAATCCTTTCTCTTGATTTGTTTTAAATATGCTTCATATTAGCTTCATGAAGTGTCCTCAAGTCATAATATTATTTGAAAGGGTAGATTACCATTCCCTGTTTCTCTGTTCTACCCCATTCAAGATTTTTAGAACTCTTATCATATCTCCTCTCAGCTGACTCTTTTCTAAGCTGAAGAGCACTAACCTGTTTAGCCTTTCCTCATAGGGGAGCTGTTCCTAACCCCTTTATCATTTTGGTCACTTTTCTCTTTACCTTTTCTAGTTGCACTCTATCTTTTTTTAAGATGGAGGTGACTGGAGTTGCACACAGTAATCTAAGATGCAGTTTCACCATGGATTGATAAAGAAGCATTATGATATACTTTTTTATCTTCCATTCCTTTCCTAATGTTTTATTTGCTTTTCTGATCGTTGCTGCACACAGGGCTGAGAATTTCAAATTGTTGTGCACAATGACTCCAAAGTCCTTATCCTGGGTGGAACCTTGCATCATGAATATATAGTTTGGATAATTCAATCTTAAATGCATCACTTTGCATTTGTCCACATTAAATTTCATCTGCCATTTAGATACCCAATCCCCCAGTTTCACAAGGTTTCCTTGCAATTTGTCACAGTTGACTTGTGCTCTAAAAACTGTGATTTCCTAGCGTGTAGCAGATGGACTCAGGACCAGTGGGTATAGTGTGCTCCTGATAGCAGTTGGAGACGGAGTCAATAATATTGTGTCATCTTGGAATTGATCACCTCACTCTTCACACTCTTTTCTACCCTGTTTCCCCGAAAATAAGACAGTGTCTTATATTAATTGTTGCTACCAAAGATGCACTAGGCCTTATTTTCAGGGGATGTCTTATTTTTCCATGAAGAAGAATTCACATACCGGTATATTGTTGAAGAAAAAAATGAACTTGCTCCTCGAGGGCCTGCTCTCCCTGCCTCGGTGCCTGTATTCAACTACTTCTGCCTGCTGGGATCATTTTTAACTTGCTTCCTTTTCTCCATTGGGAAAAACTGAAAGGTGGAGGCTGCTGCTGACTCAAACCTAGAAAATGACCACTGATGTTACTGAATCCTGAGAGAACGGGGCGTTGAGCACATTGTCCATTTACATCCATTCTTCTCCATTCATTTGTTGATCTTTGAGAGAATGCAGAAGAAAGGAAACTCAGACTAATCTGATTAATTTGATTCCTTCCTTCTTATAGCAATTTGTATGAGATTTTATTAATCTAGATGTCCAATTATATCACCAATATATAGGGCAGTTGCTGAACAAAACAAAAAAAAAAACAAAACAGGGGCCGCTTTCGCCCATGCAGGCATCCATCTTCGCCTCCGGGAATAATAGGTAATAGGTGTTCTCACAGGACAGCAGGATGTTAGTCCTCACGAAACCCGCCCACCTCCCCGCGGTGTACGGTTCGTAATCTTTTAATATTTTATTTTCGGCACTACCTGTAGCTTTTAAATAAGACTGAAGGGGGACCCCTGCTGGCTGCAGGGTTAATGCCATGCTGGGCATGCCCAGTAGGGGCCAGTCAAAGTTCTGGAAACTTTGACAGAAGTTTTCCATGATTGGGCTCCACCCTGTGATGTCACCCATATATGAGGACTAACATCCTGCTGTCCTGTGAGAACACCTGTTACAGGTAAGCAACATTTGCTATATTTTTTATGTTTCTATGCACATCGTATATGTCTGTGAGACCAAGCCTTGCCTGATCAATCTTATGCTATTTAAAGAATAGTAGTCGTCCACATTACATCCTGATTGTTACTTAGTTGCATACATCTAAAAATTTTTTTTAAATACTGATTAAATCATTTTATTGCAGAAATGCACTGACTTGTGTTCAGATTTAGAACAAGTCAGGTATTTCCCTAACTATTAATATTAATGGTTTACTTCTCACCTTGGGTTTTTGTTTTTTTTAAAGTGTATTGTAATAATTTATATGATCTCTTTATGGGTGCAGTGTACATTTATTTTATATATATATATATCTATATATATATTTTATTTATGTACCTTGCTCACTGATTTGAATGGTTGATTTACTTTAACCTTTTACTGTTTTTTGTGCTCAAAAATTAGTATTTTATGTCACCATTTTAGCTGCAATTATTTTTTATGTCTTTTATATTTAGTACTTTTATTTGTGTAAGTTATGTGTTCCCTGTACGTACCAGGATCAGTCCAGACGGTGGGTTATGTCCCCTGTCCAGCAGATGGAGTCAGACCAAGAAACATGAGGAGGAGGCGGTCCTATATAATCTTCCTGCCCTTCCTCAAACCTCAGTATCGTCTGACTCCAGCAGATGTGAGCAGGGGACGTTTTGTCCCCAGCACTTGAGCTTAGTTTTCTAGGCCCACTGGAGGGATCAATCAATCCAAAAAAAAAAAAAAAATCAAAGAAGGGGAACAAGGCCTTGTTTTCCCTCTCAGCTTGTCTCGCTCTCTCTCCCTCTTCCTGCCGGCTTCTGGGGTAAGTTTTTGTTTCGTTTTCTTCACAGCTTGCTACCGCGCCGAATCTTTGGGGGTGCATGCTAGTGGGGCTAGCCACTCCCCCCCCCCCCCCTCCTGCTTGCTTCCTCGCTCCCGACCAGCGGCCCCGCGACGTCCCATTCCCCGGGGCCGCCAGCCGCTGGGAGGTTTGTTTTCCCCGGCGGCTCCTTCCGGTCGGTGGGGGGAGGGGCTCAGATTCGCAAGGGCCGGCTCAGAGGACACGCAAGGCTTGGAGCCGCGTCTTTTTTTTTTTTCTTTCTCTCTCTCTCTCTCTCTCCTTCTCTCCTCTCTCTGCCGGCCCCCCCCCCCCTCCCACTGCCAGGAGGGACTTTGCACCAGCTGTCAGCCGGCCGAAGAGGGCAGCTCGCTCCTGGGGGATGGTGTGGAGGACCGTGCGGTGCGCAAGCGGCAGGCTCTGGTCCTGCTGAGTGCGGAGACGGCAGCCATCTTGTTCTCAGAGGAGGAGGCCGGTAGGCTGGTTATGGAGCAGGGAGGTACTTCAGGGGGCCCCATGTCGGGCCTACCCCCGTTTTCTCCAGAATTCGTGGTGCTGATGCACCAGGCTTTCCTGCAGAGCAGGAACCTCTCACCGCCCTTGTTGATGGGGCCCCTTCCCCCCAAGCTGGCACACCCGGGACCCTCCCTCGGGGAGCTACAGCCACAGGGCAGCGCCCAGCCATCCTCCCTGTTGCCATACCCTCCCCCCGGGGGCTGGAGAGGACTGGGTCCCCTAGGGGGGAGACCCTTCCCTGGCGGGGGATGATCCCACCCTGGCGTCCCATGTGGAGGGTGACGATCCAAGGGTTCTCCGCATCTTTCAGGCGGCGAAGTTGGATGACCTTATCCCCTACATTTTACAGGAGATGGACATCGACACACCCCCCCCCCCCCCCCCCCCCGGAGCCCGTGGGAGAGGATCCCGGGTCGAAGAAGGGAGACCCGCTTCTAGCAGGGCTCAAGCCTCGCTCCAAGGTGTTCCCAATGCATCCCACCTTCTTACAGTTGATTTCCCGGGAGTGGGATACGCCGGAGGCCACGCTCCGGGTCGGCAGGGCGATGGAGAAGCTCTACCCCCTCCCGGAGGATTTTCTCGAGCTGCTAAAAGTACCGGCCGTGGATTCCGCTGTCGCGGCTGTCACCAAGAGTACCACGATCACAGTCACGGGCGGCACCGCCTTAAGGGACCTCCAGGACAGAAAGCTGGAGGTATATCTCAAGAGAGTCTTCGAGGTCTCAGCGCTGGGAATGCGAGCGGCCATCTGTACCTCCCTGGCGCAGCAGGCGGGCCTTTGTTGGGTCCTGCAGCTCCTCACCTCTCAGGCCCTGCCACCCGCGGAGGCCCTGCAGGCGGATAGACTTGAGGCTGTGATGGCATACGGGGCGGACGCTTTATATGACCTCCTCAGAGTCTTGTCGCGCTCCATGGTAGCGGCAGTTTTGGCCCAGCGTCTCCTGTGGCTCCGCAATTGGTCGGCAGATGCCTCATCCAAAGCTCGCCTAGGGTCGCTCCCTTTTCAGGGCAAGTTCCTCTTCGGAGAAGGCCTGGACCAAATCATCAAGTCCCTCAATGAGAATGTGGTACATAAGCTTCCAGAGGATAGGCCATGCGCCCCGAGGCCCTTTGGGCCATCTGCAAGGAATAGATACCGGAACCAGCGCCGGGCACGTACGGCAAGACAGCAACAGCAGCCTCCCCGGGGCCCGTCCTTTCGCTCACAGCACTGGAACCGGTCCTTTCCAGGGCGCAGGCCAGGCAGGGAGGGCCGAGCGTCAGGTCCCTCTTCGAAGACATCCCAATGACGCCGGGCGGGCCCACGATCCGACCCTACGGATAGGGGGCCGGATTGCTCTATTCTACAAAGAGTGGCTCCGTATCACGACGGATCAGTGGGTCCTAGATATTTTAAGGCACGGCTACGCGTTGGATTTTGCCCGAGTGCCCAGGGACAGTTTCCTGTTTTCTCCTTGCGGGTCCCTCCTCAAGAGAAGGGCCGTCTGCCAGACGCTCGAGCGCCTTGGGGCGTTGGGGGCAATAGTTCCAGTTCCCGTCTCAGAACTGGGCCAAGGTCACTACTCCATCTATTTTGTGGTGCCGAAGAAGGAGGGCGCCTTCCGTCCCATACTGGATCTCAAGATGGTGAAACGGTCCCTCCGGGTTCCGCACTTCCGCATGGAAACCCTCCGGTCGGTGCTGGCCATGGTCCACCCGGGGGAATTCCTTGCCTCTTTGGACCTCACGGACGCGTACCTCCACATCCCGATTCATCGGGATTTCCAATGCTATCTTCGCTTCAAGATCCTGGGACAGCATTTTCAGTTCCGAGCCCTCCCCTTCGGCTTGGCGACGGCTCCACGTGTGTTCACCAAGGTTATGGTAGTGGTGGCAGCGGACCTTCGCAGGGAAGGGATCCTGGTTCACCCGTATCTGGATGATTGGCTCATCCGGGCAAAATCACTGCCCCAGGCCCTCCGGGCGGTGGACCGGGTAGTACAACACTTGCGGTCCCTGGGGTGGATAATCAACTTTGGCAAGAGCAACCTTACTCCATCCCAGTTGCTGGATTTTTTGGGCGCACTCTTTGACACGAAAGTGGGCAAGGCGTTCCTTCGCCCAGAGTGAGCCCAGGCACTACGACGGCAGGTTCGTTGCTTCGCATCACTCCCAGGACCCACGGCTTGGGATTACTTGCAAGTCCTGGGAACCATGGCTTCCACGATCGACCTGGTCCCATGGGCCTTTGCGCATCTCCGGCCTCTCCAGTGGTCTCTATTGTCCCAGTGGAATCCGGCGTCCCGGGACTTCCAGGCAGTACTCCCGGCGCCGGCTCGTCTCAGCCTCAGCTGGTGGTTGGCTCCCCAGCACCTAGCACAGGGTGTCTCACTGGAGGTGCCGGAGTGGATAGTAGTTACCACAGATGCCAGCCTGTCAGGCTGGGGGGCGGTGTGTGGATCCAGCTCCATTCAAGGCCGTTGGACGGCGGCTCAGGTGCAGTGGCCTGGAGACCAGAGCGGTCCGTTTAGCCCTGCGGGGCTTCCTTCCTCTGGTTCACCATCGGGCAGTCCAGATACTCTCGGACAACGCGACTACGGTATCCTACATCAACCGCCAGGGGGGTACGAGGAGCCGACACGTCGCATGGGAGGCAGACAAGTTAATGCAGTGGGCGGAGACCCACTTGCTCCACCTGACGGCCTCGCACATTGCAGGCGGGGACAACGTACAGGCAGACTTTCTCAGCCGGCAACGCCTCGACCCGGGAGAGTGGGAACTCTCCGAGGAAGCAATGACTCTGGTCGTGAACCACTGGGGGACCCCTCACATGGACCTCATGGCCACAGCGGCAAATGCGAAGGTGCCTCGCTTTTTCAGCCAGAAAAGGGACCACGGCGCAGAAGGAGTCGACGCCCTGGTCCTCCCATGGCCCAGCCAGGTCCTCTTGTACGTTTTTCCCCCGTGGCCCCTAGTGGGAAAGGTGATCCGGAGGATCGAGTCGCATCAGGGCCTGGTAATTCTGGTGGCGCCGGAGTGGCCCAGGCACCCGTGGTTCAGGGACCTTCTCAACCTGGTGGTGGAGGGTCCGGTACGCCTCGGGCATCTCCCACGTCTTCTTCGACAGGGCCCCATATTTTTCGAAGAGGCAGATCGCTTCTGTCTTGCGGCTTGGCTTTTGAGAGGTGTAAGTTGAGATGCCAAGGTTACCCGGAGCTGGTTATGTCGACTCTCTTACGGGCTCGCAAGACGTCCACCTCCATTACGTATGTAAGGGTATGGAAGGCTTTCGAGAACTGGTGCGATTCGCGCTCCATCCATCCGGCGCGCGCCTCGGTGGCTCAGATACTCTCGTTCCTCCAGGGCGGTCTGGATCTGGGGCTTGCGTATAACTCCATCAGGGTACAGGTGGCGGCCTTAGGGGCTCTGCTACTCGATGAGAACGGTTCGCAGCTCTCCTTCCACCCGGATATTATACGATTTCTCAAGGGGGCACAGCAGGCAAAACCACCCTCTAAGCCTCCTTGTCCGTCCTGAAGTCTCAACCTGGTCCTCCGGGCCCTCGGAGGCCCACCCTTCGAGCCCCTCCGAGGGGCCACCCTCAAGAACCTCACCTTTAAGACTATTTTCCTGGTAGCAATCAGCTCGGTGCGCCGCGTCTCGGAGCTCCAAGCGTTATCCTGCCGGGAGCCATACTTACGCTTTACGGAGGAAGGGGTTTCCCTACGAACGGTACCCTCCTTCCTACCTAAGGTAGTCTCGGCTTTCCATCTTGACCAGACAGTCGAGTTACCGTCATTTTCCCCTTCCGACCCCAGGGAGCTTCGCAAGCTCGATGTCCGACGCTGCCTGATGCAATACCTGGCGACCAATGAATTTCGTCTCTTCGATCATTTGTTTGTCCTCTGGTCGGGTCCTAGGAAGGGTCGCATGGCTTCCAAGGCCACCATAGCTCATTGGCTGAAGGGAGCGATCGCATCCGCCTATATTGGAGCCGGCCGACTTCCGCCTCTGGGAGTCAAGGCGCACTCCCTCCATTCACAATCTACCTCCTGGGCGGAAAGTACTTCGGTTTCCAGGGCAGCCACCTGGAAGTCGCCTCACATGTTCCTGAAGCACTACCGCCTGGATGTTCGGGCACCATGCCAGGGTTCCTTCGGGGATAGTGTCATTCGAGCAGGTCTGTCTTCGGCCCACCCATAGCGGGAAGCTTTGGTACATCCCACCGTCTGGACTGATCCTGGTATGTACAGGGAAAGGAAAATTATTCCTCACCTGCTAATTTTCGTTCCTGTGGTACCATGGATCAGTCCAGATGACACCGTCTGTTCACCAAAGTAGGGGGGCTGTTCGGGGGGGCCCGCCTCTACTCGGCTCTACTCTAGGATACTCCGGGAGTCCTCCTGGAGATTCAGGGCTGTTCTGTCTCCCTCAATCCTGTCGGCAATTCCTCCCGGGGGGAGGGCCTTGCTGCGGGGACCCCATATATATATATATATATATGGTATTCTGCCTCTACGGAGGTTCTGAGTGATTGATCCCTCCGCCTCTTTACCCTATTTGCTTTGCTAGGCTAGGTACTGAGGTTTGAGGAAGGGCAGGAAGGTTATATAGGACCACCTCCTCCTCAAGTTTCTTGGTCTGACTCCATCTGCTGGACGGGGGACATAACCCACGGTCTGGACTGATCCATGGTACTACAGGAATGAAAATTAGCAGGTGAGGAATAATTTTCCTCTATATTTTATGTTTTTATTATTTATTTTTTTATGTCAATATGTGCACATATTTATATGTATGAATATTTATGCATTTTATCATAGCCCCTGAGGCAGCCACTTGAGGAGTGGTGAAACTCGGCCTGAGTCGGGCAATTTGTGCATCTCCACTACAATAAATGATTTAAAAGACGTCCGGCATCTATCCTTTTTGTTGACACCATTATGGCTTTCATAGATCGCCTCCCTTCCTACTTTGTGGGTCCATCCCTTGATTTGAAGTACTTGTACACCCACATCTTTTCATGTCACAGGAAGTATTTCAGATTTGTGGTGGGAAAACAGAACTTCTAGTACAGAGTGTTGCTGTTCGGGCTAGCATCGGCTCCACATGTCTTTACAAAGTGTCTGGCCATGGTGGCGGCTCACCTCTGCAGACTAGGGATGCATGTTTTCCCTTATCTGGACGTTTGGCTGGTCAAGAACAGTTCTCAGGCAGGGGCATTTCAGTCCTTACGCTTGACCATCTGGGTGCTGGAATCACTAGATTTCGTCATCAAGTACCCGAAGTCTCACCTCAGCCCGTCACCTCAATTGGACTTTATAGGAGCCCTGTTAGACATGGCTCAGGCGAAGGCCTTCCTGCCGTGTTCCAGGGCACTCACTTTAGTGTCCATAGCGACGGTGACTCAACAGAGCTAACAGTTTCAACTCGACACATGTGGGCCATGTGGCCACATGGCCACAGCAGTCCATGTTACTGCCTTGGCATGCTTCAACATACACAGAGCCCAATGGACCTTAAGGTTGCAGTGATGCCAAGCCACCCAGAACCTTCAGTCTCGCTTCTCCATCACTCAGTCCCTACGGGACTCCTTGGCCTGGTGGTGAGTTCTTGCAAATTTGAAGCAGGGAATCTCTTTCTAGATTCTTCCTACCCAAACTGTCCTTACCATGGATGAATCCACCCTCGGGTGGGATGCCTATGTAGAGGGGCTCCGCACCCAGGGTCTATGGTCCGCCCAGGAAGCACGATGTCAAATCAGCTTCCTGGAGCTCCGGGCGATCAGGTGCACTCTCTGGGCTTTCAGAGATTGGCTGTCCAACAAAATTGTCCTGATCCAAACAGTCAACCAAGTACTGATATGGTTGGTCAACAAGCAGGGAGGCATGGGGTCATACCCCCTGTGTCAGGAGATGGTCCAGATCTGGTCCTGGGCCTTGTCCCCACGGGAAAGTGCTCCGGGCCATGTATCTGGCCAGAACGGAGTATGTGATAGCGGATTGACTGAGTCGAGCCTTCAGACCCCACGAATGGTCTCTGGACCAGGTGGAAGTGAATCGGATCTTCTGCCTTTGGGAAAGCCCGGACATGGACTTATTCACGTCCCCCTGCAACAGGAAGATGACTCAGTTCTACTCCCTGTATAGGTCAGATGGAAAACCAGCCTTGGATGCCTTTGCTCACCACTGGGGCAAGGGTCTTCTATATGCATATCCTCCAAATCTTCTAGTAACAAAGACTCTTCTGAAGCTGCTAGAACAGTGGTTCTCAACCTTTTTTCGGCCGGGACACACCTGACAGATGTTTCTAACATGTGACACTGAACATATGACCATCATGGGGCTAAATGTAAACATATACTCTGTATCCACAGGAGCCCTCTCGATCCCCAGCAATGGGTGCAGAGCAGAACTAGGGCATTACCCTATACAACTCGCCATACAAAAAAGATATTCTGGTTCTGATGACATCTTAGTAAAAGCCAAACAAACTCCCTTTACTACCAGGCACAAAGCCTTCCTTATGAAAAGACAGTAATTTACCACTAATGCATATCCTATTGAGAAAACACAACAAATAAGACTGAAAGAAATGCCCACATGCTAGTAAAATACCTGACCTCAGTCACACACCCAGAACTGACCTTCACCAAGTACAGAAAAACCACAAATTATAAATATGGAAACCCAAAAAAGCCACTCTACATGCAGTGCAAACCTAGAGAAATGGAAAGAGAAATATAGCACCTAACATAGTCCCATGATCTGCAATAATGCACACAAATTAATTCACACAAAGTTACACCTGTATTATGGAACACACTCAAACAATAACAACCCTATCTATGAAAAGGCAACACTACAAATATTAAACTAGGCACTAAACACTAATACACTTCCTATTAGGAAAGCAGAACTAGCCAAGCAGCTATAGATCCCAACACAGAAATAATTGTATAACTATACTAATAAATGTTACAAAACAGCGGAGAGTGCAGAGCAAAGACGCGACCATCTCCTGCGAGCTGTGAGAACGGGGGCAGGAATTCCTACCTGTCTGCAGTACTCCAGCTCCCTGCCGACGCGGAGGGGCGGACCCAGAGGCGGAGCCCGGAAGTGGCACTTTAAAGCGGGGCGTCCTGGAACAAACTGTGAGAGTGCAGAGCAAAGACGCGACCATCTCCTGCGAGCTGTGAGAACGGGGGCAGGAATTCCTACCTGTCTGCAGTACTCCAGCTCCCTGCCGACGCGGAGGGGCGGACCCAGAGGCGGAGCCCGGAAGTGGCACTTTAAAATCAGGACGTCAGCGGCGCGCAGCAGAGCCGGCGCGCTGCTGAAGCCGCGCGCACTAAAGGGGCACACTGAGTAACGGCTTTGCCCGGCTTCGCCCGGAAACGCCCGGACGCTTGGACCTACGCCTGGATTTACATCTGCAGGTTTTGGTACTTGCTAAAGGTACTTTGATAATTTTTCTTTTACAGAATATGTTTCCGGTTCTCTGAGCAACCATCTATGCACTTAAATCCTTAGGCCACATAATAAGAGTCTCTGCTGAAATTCCTCTTGGTAATCGTTTTGAGAATGCCTCCAAAACGTAAAGGGAAAGTGAGAGTTTTTCCCTCACTTCCCATACCATCTCCAATCCAACAGGAAATCAGCAGGTTTTTACTCTCTCCTGCTTTAAATGAGGTGAATGGCAAGGACTCTGATGTGCCACTCAGCCTGGGAGGGCTGAATGTGCCCCCAGACGAGGCTTCACTGAGCCCAAACACCGGCATACCTCCTGCTGAAAGACTGGTGGGAATAAGCTCTGAGGGAGCTATAGCAGAGGTCACCAATGAGCAAGCTTTTATTATTACCAACGGAGCAACTCCAAGTGGTGGAGGAAGAGACTTGGAGTTAGTAATTCCTTTAGAAAGGAACATGGAACCATCTATACCGGGTTATAATCCAGAGTTACCCACCCGTCCAGCGGTGGTAACACTCGAAGTTTTGTGGGAAAAGATGGAGGGAATGTCCCTAAATATAAAGGCTTTAGATAAAAAGGTTGATATGCTAATGAGTGGGAATCAGAAGGAAATGTTACAAATTCAGAGACAAATTAAGGATGTAGTTGACAGGACAAAGAGTTTAGAAAATATTCAAAAGAAAAATATAGAATTTCAGGTAGCTGTAGTTAGGGACAGAGAATCAGTTACTAGAAGGTTGGAATCTCTAGAAAACAGTACCAAGAAATATAATTTACGTTTTTTAAATTTTCCAAGAGTCATAGGGGAATTACCCTTAGTCACTCTAAAAAAGTTTCTATTGGATAAACTTGGCATTGGTTCTGGGGAAACCATAAATATAGTAAACTGTTATTTCCTCCCTAGAAATAGAAATGTGAATAACAGATCTGATTTACCATTCCAAGGAGACCTCACCAATTTTCTGGAGTCCAGTGCTCAGATCATTGATTGGGGTACACTGTTGGTAAATTTTTCATCACTTAAAGAGATAAATCTAATAATGAAGACATACTTTCAAAAGTATCCTGTCAACTATATGGATAAATTGATAAAGATATTCCCCGATTTGGCATATCCCACACAATTGAGAAGGAAAGCCTTCTTGGCCTTACGCCAAGAGGCAATTGAATTAGGCTATGCCTTTACATTAAGATTTCCATGTAAATGTATAGTGAAAAAACAGAATGATATATTCATTTTTTTTGTACCGGAACAACTTAAAGAATTTATAGAGCAAAGGAAAATTCCATCCTCCTCCCCTATTTCGAGTTCAAATTGAATGGAATATAGCAGGTAATATGTTGGCCCTGAATTGTTTTTCTTTTCCTTATTTAACTCCCCTTTGATTATCGGTTTAAGTGCAAATCACTCTCAATATGTTTGATACTAAATGATATTGGGGTTCATTTTGGTTTCATTATAGATTTTGATAATTTAATACTGTAAGCAGTACAGATGTTTCCTAAAATATAAATGTAACCCAATATATGTATTTCTATGCAAACTATATTTTATTGTTTGTTTTGAAAACGAGAAATAAAGAATTTAAAAAAAAAAAAAAAGTTACAAAACAGCTGATGAACAGAATATCATCCAGCAATTAAAACTCATAAAAATTATTAAAACTTGTCCAAATATCAATAAACTATTTCAAAACAGCAGACATTGCATAATACCCAATAATTAAGATGGCAGTCTATCAAGAAAAATAAACTTAAAAAGCCACCTTTACTTACCCTCTCTGGCAACTCTCCTACTCCTTTCCCTTGCAGGCCAATAGCACTCACCAGAAGCAGCAATGGCTGCTGAAGCTCTGTCCTCTTCCTTAGGGCCCACAGCCAGTCACTCACACACACACACCAATTAGACCCCACAACCAGTCTCGGTCTCTCTCTCAATCACCCACACGCATCAGTCATCTTCCTGAAGCAGTCTCTCTCAATCGCACACCCAAGCTGTCATGCAGGCACCCATTTTCACCCACACCCAAGCTCTCACCCAGGCACCCATTCACACCCACACCCAGGCTCCCATTCTCACATGCATGCACTCGGCCTCACTGCCAAACCTCTTCCTTCCCTGCAGGGATGGGCTCCAGTTCCACCGAGGCTTTACTCTGGCAGGCCTTTTTTTTCCCGCCGCCACAGGGATGGGTTCCCATGGTGCCCTTGCTTGGTCAAGTTCAGGTTTCCTCTTCACCATCACAGGGATGAGCTCCCATGGCGGCCTTGCTTCATCGAGATCAGACTTCTTCACCGCCACGGGGATGAGCAGCCTGCAGCTAGGGATTTACCCATGTGCGAGGACTACCATCCTGCTTGTCCTCGGAGAAAGCAGAGTTACTTACCTATAACAGGTGTTCTCCTAGGATAGCAGGATTTTAGTCCTCACGAAAACCGCCAGCCACCCCGCGGAGTTGGGTTTCTCCTGTTTATTATTTTATTTTTTCCATAATTCTATGTTACAAGACTGAAGAGGGACAACGCATGGAATGGGGCATGCTGGGCATTCTCAGTGTGCCTAGTCAAAGTTCCAGAAACTTGGACATAAGTTTTCCGTGCCGGGATCCATTTGATAATGTCACCCCCATGTGTGAGGACTAACATCCTGCTGTCCTAGGAGAACACCTGTTACAGGTAAGCAATTCTGCTATCCAGTACTGGTGATTTGTTACTCTTTAGTTTGTTGATTTGCTCTGTTACATCTTCCCAGTTTACCATTTCATTCAATTCCTCTGAATTATCACTCTCAAGGATTTTTTCTTGCATAGGTATATCCCCACCACTCTTCTTACTAAAGACTGAAGCAAACAATTTAGTTTTTTTTGCTATGGCTTTGTCTTTTCAGAGTACATCTTTTACCCCTATGTCATTGTAGCCTAACCAACTCTCTCATAGGCTTGTTGCTTCCTATTCGGCAAGCTACTTTTCAAATTCAGTTACCACTGAGAGTGTGATTTTACCAGTCCTTCTTAGTGTAAAGAGTCTGGGGATTTGGGTTAATTGTAATTTAACATTCTAATAACTTATTAAATCTATAGTCAGATGTTTTAATCTCTGGGTACTGCGTTGCCTACAGCAACTGTTGGACTATGCTGACCTCCAGATAATGGTACAAGCCTCAATTCTTCGTTTTATTATTGCAACACCATTTATATTGGACTTTAGCATACTCATGAAGACACTATAGTTATTACAGAACTTTGTTGAATGGCTGATTTCAGGAAGAAGTACCAGAGAGCATTTTACTCTTGTTTTGGCTGAGCATCATTGGTTCCCTGTTCAGTACTGTGTGCAATTTAAAATTGCAGTGATGGTCTATAAGTTGCTGAAGGCTAATTCTTTATCTTGGGCAAATGCACTATTGTGGCTGTATAACCTAATGCGTGCCTTCAGGTCTTCTCAGAGAGGCCTTTTGGGTATTCCGTCTTCAAAGTGGCATGTCTTTCTGAGACGAGAGAGAGCTTTCTGTGTTGCTATTCCCAAATTGTAGAACATACTCCTAGAACAGATGCATCTTTTGGAATGTTTAAAAACTTTCAAATCTATATTGAAAACATTTTTTTTTCAATTTACATATACGTAGCATTTCCCTTGATTTTTATATTTTGTTTTAATTGTTGGCTTAAGTTTGTTTTACTGTGTCGTCTACTGCTATGGTAGTAAGTGATCAATAAATTTGGAATAAAGATAAGATAAAGCAAATGTTGCTTACCTGATGTAACAGGTGTTCTCACAGGACAGCAGGATGTTAGTCCTCACAAATGGGTGACATCGAGGATGGAGCCCACCACGGAAAACTTCTGTCAAAGTTTAAACAGAACTTTGACTGGCCCCTACTGGGCATGCCCAGCAAGGCACTGACCCTGCAGCCAGCAGGGGTCTCCCTTCAGTCTGATGTTCAAAGCTACAGGCAGTGCCTAGAAAGTAAAAACAAAACAAACCCAACACCGCGGGGTGGCGGGCGGGTTTCGTGAGGACTAACATCCTGCTGTCCTGTGAGAACACCTGTTACATCAGGTAAGCAACATTTGCTTTCTCACAGGACAAGCAGGATGGTTGTCCTCACAAATGGGTGAGTACCGAGCTGAGGATGTCCTGACTTGCACCAAATGCACCCAACGACGTGCAACAGGCACTACAACTGGGGTGGAATTTGGTAAAGGGCATCCGCACCCTACCGGGAAGGTGGAAGGGTGTTGGTACATCACGTTGGAAAAAGGTTACGCAAGACAGATTGGCCGAAGATGGAGTCCTGTCTTCCAGCTTTGTCCAAACAATAGTGGGCTGCAAAGGTATGGAGAGAACTCCAGGTTGCAGCCTTGCAGATGTCAGGAAGCGGCACCGATCGAAGGTGTGCCACTGACGTAGCCATGGCCCTCACAGAGTGTGCTTTGACACGGTCTTGAAAAGGGATGCCCGCTTGCTCATAGCAGAAAGCAATGCAGTCCGCCAACCAGGAGGAAAGAGCCTGCTTACCCACAGGTTGTCCTAACTTGTTAGGATGGAAAGAGACGAATAATTGAGTGCTCTTCCTGTGAGAAACTGTACGGTCTAGGTAAAAGGCTAGAGCCCGTTTACAGTCTAGGGTATGCAGGGTCTGTTCTCCAGAGTTGGAGTGGGGCCTGGGAAAAAAGATAGGTAGTATGATGGATTGATTAATATGAAACTCAGAAACTACCTTAGGTAAAAATTTAGGGTGAGTGCGGAGTACCGCCCGGTCCTGCAGGAGCTTAGTGTAAGGCGGATAGGTAACTAGGGCCTGTAATTCACTAACCCTGCGAGCTGAAGTGATAGCCAAAAGGAATAACACTTTCCATGTGAGATACTTTAACTCACAGGAGTGCAGAGGTTCGAAAGGAGGTTTCATTAGACGACCAAGAACCAGATTAAGGTCCCAGGATGGGGCCGGAGGCCGTAAGGGTGGCTTCAGATGGAGCAAGCCTTTAAGAAAACGTGTTACTAGGGGTTGTACTGAAATAGGGACACCCTGTACACCTTTATGGAAGGCGGCTACCGCACTGACATGCATCCTAATGGAAGAGGTTTTAAGACCTGATTCAGAGAGATGCCATAAATAGTCCAAGAATTTGGAGATTGGACAGGAAAGGGGATCAAGGGACTGATAAGTGCACCATGATGTGTACCTTTTCCATTTGTATGAGTAAGACTTTCTTGTGGAAGGCTTTCGTGAAGCTATCAGGACTCGAGAAACGGAATCTGAAAGGTTGAAAGGCTGAAGGACTAACCTTTCAACATCCATGCCGTCAGGGACAAGGCTTGGAGGTTGGGATGGAGGAGACATCCGTCGTTTTGAGTGAGCAGATGCGGGTCCTTTCCCAGAGGAATGTGCCTGCGGATGGAGAGATCCTGGAGTATTGGAAACCATACTTGGCGTGGCCAGTAAGGTGCTATCAGGATCATGGTTCCTCCGTCCTGGCGTAGCTTCACGAGAGTCTTTGACACAAGAGGAAGTGGAGGGAATGCGTAGAGCAGACCGGTTGTCCACTTGAGGGAGAATGCATCCCTCGGCCGAGAGTGCTGGCTCCGAATGAGAGAGCAGTAATCGTCCACTTTGTGGTTCTGAGGGGACGCAAAGAGGTCTATGCGGGGAGAACCCCACTTGTGAAACAGAGAGGTCGCTATCAGAGGATCGAGTGACCACTCGTGCGGTCGGAAGACACGGCTCAGCCGGTCTGCCAATACATTGTCTACTCCCGGCAGGTAAGTGGCCCTGAGGTACATGGAGTGGGAGAGGGCTTCCGCCCAGATCTGCGCAGCTTCCTGACACAGAAGGAAGGAGCCTGTGCCTCCCTGCTTGTTTATGTACCACATGGCCACTTGGTTGTCCGTCTGGATTAAGATTATCTGATGAAAGAGATGATCTTTGAAAGTGCGGAGCGCATAGCGGATTGCTCGAAGTTCCAGGAAATTGATCTGGTGTTCGGCTTCCTCGTTGGACCATAACCCTTGGGTTTGAAAGTTGTCCACATGGGCTCCCCAACCGATGTGAGAAGTGTCGGTGGTTAGGATTACTTGCGGATCCGGTGGAAGAAAGGGTAAGCCCTGAAGGAGGTTGACCTGAGTCGTCCACCAGGTTAAGGATAGGCGCAGCGCTTGTGTGACTGTGACTATGGAGGACAGAGGCTGAAAAGCTTGAATCCATTGGTGTCGTAGAGTCCATTGTGTTACTCTCATGGCTAGTCGGGTCATGGGAGTGACTTGAACCGAGGATGCCATGTGTCCTAGGAGAATGAGGAACTGGCGAGCCGTGGCCGTATCTTGAGACTGGAGCTGGTGAGCTAGGGACATGAGAGTTTGGACCCGTTGAAGCGGAAGGTAGGCCTTTGCCTGTAAGGTGTCCAAGTCTGCCCCAATGAAAGATAAGGTTTGAGATGGGACGAAGCAAGATTTCTCGTAATTGACAAGAAACCCTAAGGAAAGGAGTGTGTTGATTGTCAATTGTAGGGAGGACCGGGCAATCTGAGGGGTGGAGGCCCTGATTAGCCAATCGTCCAGATAGGGGTATACGTGGACACCTTCCTTCCTGAGGAATGCTGCTACAACTACGAGGCATTTGGTGAAGACTCGTGGAGCAGATGCCAGACCGAAAGGTAGTACTCGGTATTGATAATGGTCGCGGCCTACTAGAAACCGCAGATATTTGCGATGGGATTGTGTTATCGCAATATGGGTATAAGCTTCCTTGAGGTCGAGGGAGCATAGCCAATCCCCTCTTTGCAGCAGAGGGAGTAACGTGCCCAGGGTTACCATCTTGAACTTTTCTTTTGAAGGTACTTGTTGAGGGCCCGAAGGTCCAAAATTGGACGTAGCCCTCCTGACTTTTTTGGAATTAGGAAGTACCTGGAGTAAAATCCCTTGCCTCGTTGAGAGGGAGGGACAGGTTCTATAGCATTTGATTGCAAAAGAAGGGATACTTCCTGTTGTAATTGAGTCAAGTGGCTGGATAGACTCCATGCTTGAAGAGGCGGGTGTCTGTCGGAAGAGTTATGAAATTGAGGTGGTAACCCTGTGCGATAATTGCCAGCACCCACTGGTCTGAGGTAATCCGTATCCAATGCTGCAAAAAGTGGCACAGACGACCCCCTACAGGGATGTGGGGGAGTGGGATATGGCATGTGCTCCGTATCGGGAAGTCAAAGGCCTGCCGCAGGTCCAGGAGGTGGGGCTACAGCAGGTCTTTGTTTCCGAGGTTGGCGTAGCTGAGGTCTGGTGGAGGATCGAGCCGGACGAGGCCTAGTCGACGGAGGGTAATAACGACGTGGCCGAAAGAATGACTTTTTAGAGTCCTTCTTAGGTGGTGGTTTGGAGGATACCTCAGATGGAACAGACGAAAGTTGTTTCAACGTCTCGTGGTGATCCTTCAATTCCGCCACAATCTGTTGAATCTGTTCTCCGAACAGATTGTCCCCCAAGCAGGGTAAATCGGCTAGACGATCCTGGACCTCTGGGCGAAGGTTGGATGATTTTAACCAAGCCCAACGTCTGGCTGAGATGGCAGTAGCTGAGACTTTCGTGGAAGCATCGAAGATATCGTAGGCCGTTCTGATCTCGTGCTTCCCAGCTTCAAATCCTTTGTGAAGGAGGGCTTGAAGCTGTGGCTGGTATTGGTCCGGTAATGTGTCAGCGTAGTCCTGCATCTGTTTAAG
Source organism: Rhinatrema bivittatum (assembly GCF_901001135.1). Taxonomy (NCBI): domain Eukaryota; kingdom Metazoa; phylum Chordata; class Amphibia; order Gymnophiona; family Rhinatrematidae; genus Rhinatrema; species Rhinatrema bivittatum. Next base: position 238,804,624 of record NC_042619.1, on the reverse strand, counting down.
GATAGCTCTGTTGTATTGAGTCATATAAAGTTGGTATGAAGCTATGCGAGATATCAACATAGCCCCATGATATACTTTCCTGCCCACACTATCAAGGAATTTGTTGTCCTTGATAGGGGGAGTGGAAGAGTGTGGTTTTAGGCGCTTGGCCTTCTTTTGCGCAGACTCAACTACAACAGAGCGATGATCCAGTTGAGACTTCTGAAATCCTGGTGCTGACTGAACGAGGTATGTTGAGTCAGCTTTTTATTAACTGGTGACACAGATGAAGGTGATTCCCAGTTTTTCTTTAAAAGATCCAGAAATACCTGGTGAATGGGGATGGAAGCGATGATTTTTGGGGCATCCAGAAATTGGAGCAGCTCCATCATTTGGTGCCTGTCATCGGTCTCAGATTGCAGCTGAAAAGGCACAATTTCTGACATCTCCTTTACAAAATTTATAAAGGAGAGATCTTCAGGAGGAGATCGTTTTCTACTCTCTGTAGGAGATGGTGGGGATGGTAAATCTGTATCTGAAGATGTATCATCACCCCAGGTATCATAAGGATCATGTAGGGCTTGCAGTCCTGAAGGACCTGGTAGAGGATCCAAAGGCATCGATGGAATCGGTGCTGCAAGCGGAACTGTGAACGGCATCGAGGGCTTCGGGGGTACCGATGGAATCGGTGCCGATCTTGGAATCGATGGAGCCGAAGGATAAATCGGTGGAAAGGTATGTGAAGGCACCGATGGAACGACACCGGACGGGGGAATCCGGAACGGTGTTTCTCCTGTCGATGAATGTCCTTCCGGAGATGATGGTGTAGTCGGTGCTACTGGAATCACCGATGGAAGGGCGCGCATGAGTGCCTCCATACGATTTAGTATCGGTGCCAACGCTTCCACTAGAGGCTCGGTGGTCGGTTCCCTCCTCGGTGGCAGAGTCGGTGCCTGAGGCGGTGCCGGAATCGGTGCCGGAGGCGGTGCCGGTGGAGGCTGGAATCTTCGCATCGCATTCTCGATGGCCTCCTGGACCAGCCGGTCCAGTTCTGCCCGGAGACCAGGGGTAACCATACCCGGCTCGACGGGAGAGGGAGGCTGAGGCAGGGCCGGAAGTACCACCGTAACCGGTGGGATCACGGCCCCCGCACCCCGGGAGGGTGAGGGTTTCCTCGGTGCCTGCGAACGAGACGTGGACGGTGCCAGGTCTGACCGAGGCTTTTTCGTCGGTGGCTCGGCCTGTTCAGAGGTCGATGGTTGTGGATCCTCGACGGGCCGAGACTTGTGCCGTCGATGGCGATGCTTATCCTTCCGATCTCCTCGCCCATCCGGGGAGGGGACAGGAGTCGACGGCCGAGAAGTCATCGGTGGAGGACGGTCACCGGAGGGTTGACGATGGTGGTGCAACTTCGACGGTGCTGGTTCCGATGACGTCGATGCTATCGATGGCGTTGGGGTGGGTGCATGGAAGAGGAGCCCCATCTTCTCCATCCTGGCTTTACGACCCTTAGGTGTCATTAGGGCACATTTAGTGCAAGTCAGGACATCATGCTCACTTCCCAAACATAGAACACAGACCCGATGGGGATCTGTGATTGACATAGTCCGGGTGCAATCCGGACAACGACGGAACCCCGTCGCCATGGCCTAGGGCCAAATTTAGCCGCGGGATTGGTAAGTGCCAACAGGCCTCTAGGGCCAAAATCGACGGCAGTCGATGAAAATCGGCAAAAAACTTACCGGGTTTCGCGGAGGTGACAAAAATTTGTCGAAGGGAGACCCCTGAGGGGCAAATTTTCTTCGGAAAGAAAAAAACCGAATTCCTGTCAGGAACGTGGTAAGAGAGCTCCTTTCACCGCGTGGCAACTGCTGCGCGGAAAAAAGAAGACTGAAGGGAGACCCCTGCTGGCTGCAGGGTCAGTGCCTTGCTGGGCATGCCCAGTAGGGGCCAGTCAAAGTTCTGTTTAAACTTTGACAGAAGTTTTCCGTGGTGGGCTCCATCCTCGATGTCACCCATTTGTGAGGACAACCATCCTGCTTGTCCTGTGAGAATGATTGATTCAGCGAGATTAGGTTCCATGATGGGGATGGTATTTTATTTTGTTTTAATGTGTATTTTTATGTCTTATTATTATGACATTTTTGGACTTGGATCATGTATGTAGTTTTATACATTGCCTAATGCCTTACCTTAGGTGATTCATAAATCCTTGATTAAAGATAATGCTTTACATTTCATTTGCCGGTACTTAAGCTCTTTATTTTCTTTGTTTGGATTCAACTTCCAGTTTTTGAAAGATGTCCTTTTGGCTTTAATAGCCTCTTCCACCTCATTATATAATCATGCTGGCAGTCGTTTGATCTTCTTTCTACCTTTTTTTATGCCTAGAATGCATTTAGTCTGGGCTTCCAAGATGGTGTTTTTAAACAGTGTCCAAGCTGCATGCAAACTTTTAATCTTTGCAATAGCTCCTTTTAGTTTTTTTTCTAATTTCTTTATTTTATCATAGTATTCCTTATTAAAGTTAAATACTACTGCAGTAGTTTTCCTTAATATCTTCCCTTCAGTGAATGGAAGATTAAATTTATGTTCACTATTGCCAAGTGACTCCACCCATTGCTTCCAAATATAGCTCCTTGCTATCTCTGTTGCTACATATAACATCTTTCAGCCTTTTATGTAAAGACCACATTCTTAGTCTTTCCAGACTTGAGTTGCACAGCTTAGGGAATATTCGATTAGTAAGATAGTCTTCTCAGCAGCTTCAAAATGATTACTTAAGTTTTTGAAAAGTCATGAAAGCTTAACTATTTAAGTAGGTATATGGTTGATGTATGACTACTGAGGATAATGTTGGGTTTTACTTCAGAATAGAAAGGATGAGGTATGATTGAGGGTTGTAGGGAAGCGAAAACAGTATTGTATGTATTAGACAGTGGATTAATGTTAATGGGGACATATTTAAATAGTACGTATGTGATTATTTTTGTTAACTTTTATGGGTTTCAGGTGAGTCGGGGTTTGGTGGATTTGTATTGGATGATGAATTAACGACAAGCTGGGAGCCACATGGAGAATAGATTAGCTATTTTATGTATTAGACAGTAAATTAGTCTTATTGGGTACTCATTTTAAATTGTATACATTTTTGTTCTTCTTTTTTTTTTTGTGTAAATTGCTATGGGCCTTTGGATAGCAGCAATAAATATAAATTAATAACTTCAAACATAGTTTTGTTTTTAGGAACTTAATATCTTTTGTATCTGTTTCTAAGTTTTTGGAAATTTATGAAGGATAACTTTTTCGGGTGACTTACTTTCTTTGGATCTGAGATGTTTTCTAGATTGTATATTATTTCTATTTTTATATATTATTACTATTCTTTATTTTAATTAGTTGGAGGAGTAACCTACTGGTTAGAGCAGCAAGCTACGAACCAGGGGCACCAGGATTCAAATCCTGCCTCTGCTCCTTGTGACATTGAGCAAGTCACTTCACCCTCTATTACCTCAGCTGCAAACTTAGGGCCTGATTCACTAAGGCATTTCTCCCATTCTGTGTCTATGGGAAATGTATCTCTTGTATTTTTTACTCCAAGTTATAATGTGTCTCCAATGTTAGAATTGTACCTCATGTTTTAATTGTTTCACTTTTATTTTTATTCCAAGTTAACTTGTTACAATGCCTTATTTGTTACGTTTGATGTAAACCAATGTGATATCTCGATCGAATGTCAGTATATAAAAACAAACAAACAAATAAATAAATAAACTGCCTTGATTAATTAGGCCCTTAGTTTGTAAGCCCTCTGTGGACAGGGAAATATCTACAGTATCTGAATGTAATCCGCTTTGAAGTGTATGAAAGGCTGAACATAAATCAAACTTATATATACATACTTGCACCACAAGGTATTGAGCTTTAATGCCAGGACTATAATTTTGTCTTTTCTCTTTTGGTGCTCTGATTTTTATCTCTGAATTGTTCTGTACATTGGTAATCTGTTTGTTTTTCTTTTAATTACTATGTTAATTTATGAAAAAAGAATAATAAAAAAAATCACGTTTATACCAGACTCTTGATAAGAGATTACATTTAAGTCTGCAGGTCCTTTTGGATTAATTTTTTCTTTCTTTGAAATACAGTGGCCCCCATTGCAGTGTTTGCTCTTCTCTGAGCCTGGAATCTATTCTCTTGCTTTGTCAGGGTATTCTCAGTCTTGTGTAAACTTTCCCCAGCCCACATGTGGATTTGGCAAGTTGGAAATTTATTCTGAGTCAGAATTTTAAGAAGGAACAGTCTCCCCAGAATCTTTGTAGTAATAGGCTTTAGTGCCTTCACTTAAATTTCGAGTGCTAGATCCCAAGAGATCATCTACTCCATCTCCCATGTGGGATTCCCTGTATTTACTGTATATAATCTTAGACAAATGTTTATCTAACTTTTTCGTAAAATCATCTAATAATGGTTATTCTATACCTCAAGAGGTGTAACCTATTCCAGTGCTTTGACTAATTTCACAGTTAGAAAGTTCTTCATAGTATCTAACCTATCATAGTATCTAACCTAAATCTCTCCTGCTGCAGTTTAAACCCAGTTGTCTTGTCCCTTCCTCAGCAGAGAAGGAGAATAATAATTTCTTAGCATATGGTCAAGTGAATCCAAAACCAGTGGGTTATATACCTCTACCTGCAGATGGAGAGGGAGCAAAGATGACATCACAGTATATATATATCCCTGCAATGATATCAAACTGTCAGTATTCTCCATCTCCAGCAGGTGGTGGATGTGCAATCTCCCTACTGGGGATTGTTAAATAAATAAATAAATAAATAAAATTAAAATAGAGATTTGCCCACTCTCCTGTGGTTATATCTTATGGCCCCTCCCACAGTTGAGAATTCCTGAGGTGCTTTCCATGGTGCCTCAGATGAGTACCTTGGTCCAGTATCTGGGTTTTCAACTGGCATGTACTTAGCTGTTTAAAAAAAACAACAAAAAAACCCCAAAAAACAGCTGAAAGGCAAACGAATACAGGAAGCCAAGTGCAGCAGTGAAGGTTTATGCCCTCTTCCCCCCCCCCCCCCCCGCAGCCGGAGACCAATCTTGTACTTAGCCGGGACGGGCTGAGCTCAGGAAAAAGGTAATTTTAAAATAAATAATGAAGAGAAGGGGAGTTGAGTAGGGATTCCTCCCTACCCCACCGAACTCCGTGCCTGATCAGACTGTCTTTCCTGCCTCCGGTGGAGTTCAGGGGACTGGGGCAGCTGGCAAGTTGAGCAGCCCTTGCGGCTAGGCCCTGCTTTAAGGCTGGTCTGGTTCGCCGCATGGTAGGCCACAGTAGTGTTTTCATGCATTTTTCTGCACCGCAGACTGCTCTCTTCAGTTTCCGATGGATCGTGCTTGTGTGTCCAGATTGTGTGGCCGGTTGTGCACTTGGTTGGGTGCCTAGTTGAGCACATAGGAGCGCCTTACTGGGGCACCCATTTGTGCACACACGCATGTGTTTGTTTGCACGCACTATCTGAGGAGCTCAGTTTGGGCAGTTATATAATCATGGTGTTGATTGCCTAATATTTTTGGGTGCACTATTGTTAGACGCATGTTAGGGTGTACTGGCAGTCTGATGGCGCCTGTAGCAAAGAAAACTAAGCGCATTACCCTATGGGTTGCTTGTCATATGGGCATCTCAGCCTGGCGATCCTTCTAATTTGTGTCAGCACTGTTTGGATGCTCAGGAAAAATTACCTTCATCTGATTTTACTACCCTGGTTCTTCCCACCCTAGTGTGGGAATGGAAAAAGAGCTGCCAGAAGGGTCGCTTGATTTTGGAGCTTCCCTAACTGGATTCGGCAGCGGGAGAAGGTAGTTCAATGGGCAAGGACAGCTGCCCCCTGGTTTTGGCATGGATCCTTCTGCCTTTTCTTGGGTAGAGGTTTTTACAAAGACTACACTCTTCCCTTCAGGTGCAGTCCACGGCCAATCTTAACAAGTCAGGATCACAGGCAGTGAAATCCCGCATGCCTGGTGCTGCGGATAAGAGACGAGGTGGGCCTGAAGCCGGTCTTCCTGATAAGGGATCCAGATGGCACGGATGATGAGATCGATCCTTGTTCCCTGGAGGATGGGGGAAATTCCTCTGGGATTGGAGCCGTATAGAACTATGTTGCAGTTCTTTCATAAAGATGAGGTACCAGCTCCGATTTCCCAGACATTGAAGATACTGGGAATACCTGGGGCTGAGTTCATTGATCTGGAAGCTAATTTTTAAAGGGGGGCGAGTCTTGAAACGACTGTTCTCCCTGGATCCAGTAGTGAGTGAGTAATTGCGTTTTACGAAGGTGGACGCACTTGTATGTGCTGTTACCAAGCAGACAACAATCCCCTTAGAATGGGAAGCGGCCTTGAAGGATGCACAGGATAAGAGAATTTAGGCTATCCTTTAGAGGCCTTTGAAGCAATGGCAATGAATTTGCAGATAGCTTTCTGTTGTTCCTGCTGGTTCGCTCTTGTTCACTGCTCTCAGGAGATCGATGAATCTGGTATAAATTCCAGGGCAATGGTGGAACCAGCAGATGCCTTTTTGGCAGATGCGGGCTGTGATGTGGTCCACACTTTGGCCAGAGGGGTGGCTTCGCTAATAGCAGCTAGGAATCAGCTGTGGCTGAGAAATTGGTTGGCTGATACAGTCTCTAAGTCTTAGCTCACAAAGTTGCCCTTTAATGTCTTGCTCTTGTTTGGGAGTGAGCAGGAGAAAATGGCCAATTCGTGGGGTAAGTCCCCAGTTCCTCAATTACCAGAGGATAAGAAACAGGCGCTGCGATCCTTCAGCATGAGAGGTCGTACTAGGGGGTTAAGATGTTTTCGACCCTACAGAGGAATGGCTTTTCAGAGGACTCGACGTTTGGGTAGATCACAGTCCTTTCGTTCCAGGCAACCCAGACGGGGCGCAGATTAAGATCGTGGAGCACCCTGAGCCTACCATTGAAGGTGTGCCAACCCACCTCTGGGAACAGGAGATAGGAGGACGCCTCTCTCTTTTTTTTTATTGGAGGTGGGTCAAGATCACAACAGACCATAAGAACATGCCATACTGGGTCAGACCAAGGGTCCATCAAGTCCAGCATTCTGTTTCCAACAGTGGCCAATCCAGACTACAAGTACCTGGCAAGTACCAAAAACTAAGTATAGCCCGTGCTACTGATGCTAGTAATAGCAGTGGTTATTTTCTAAGACAACTTGATTAATAGCAAGTAATGGACTTCTCCTCCAAGAACTTATCCAAGCCTTTTTTAAACCCAGTTACACTAACTGCACGGGATGCTGGGCTTGATGGACCCTTGGTCTGACCCAGCGTGGCAATTTCTTATGTTCTTATGTTAACCACATCCCCTGGCAACAAATTCCAGAGTTTAATTGTGTGTTGAGTGAAAAAGAACTTTCTCCAATTAGTTTTAAATGTGCTACATGCTAACTTCATGGAGTGCCCCCCTAGTCCTTCTATTATTCAAAAGAGTAAATAACCGATTCACAATTACCTGTTCTAGACCTCTCATGATTTTAAAGACCTCTATCATAATCCCCCCCTCAGCCATCTCTTCTCCAAGCTGAACAGCTCTAACCTCTTTAGTCTTTCCTCATAGGGGAGCTGTTCCATCCCCTTTATCGTTTTGGTCACCCTTCTCTGTATCTTCTCCATCACAACTATATCTTTTTTGAGATGCGGCGACCAGAATTGTATACTGTATTCAAGGTGCTGTCTCACCATGGAGTGATACAGAAGCATTATGGCATTTTCCGTTTTATTCACCATTCCCTTTCTAATAATTTCTAACATTCTGTTTGCTTTTTTGACTGCTGCAGCACACTGAGCCGACTATTTTAAAGTATTATCCACTATGGCGCCTAGATCCCTTTCCTGGGTGGTAGCTCCGAATATGGAACCTAACATCGTGTACCTATAGCATGGGTTATTTTCCCTATATGCATCACTTTGCACTTATCTATATTAAATTTCATCTGCCATTTGGATGCCCAATTTTCCAGTCTCACAAGGTCCTCCTGCAATTTATCACAATCCGCTTGTGATTTAACTCTGAATAATTTTGTATCAACTGCATATTTGATTACCTCACTCGTCATATACCTGTCTAGATCATTTATTAATATGTTGAAAAGCACGGGTCCTAGTACAGATCCCTGAGGCACTCCACTGCCCACCCCCCTCCACTGAGAAAATTGTCCATTTAATCCTACTCTCTGTTTCCTGTCTTTTAATCAGTTTGTAATCCAAGAAAGGACATCACCGCCTATCCCATGACTTTTTACTTTTCCTAGAAGCCTCTCCTAGGAACCTTGTCAAATGCCTTCTGAAAATCCAAATACACTACATCCACTGGTTCACTTATATCTACATGTTTATTAACCTCTTTAAAAAAGTGAAGCAGATTTGTGAGGTAAGACTTGGGTAAAGCCATGCTGACTTTGTTCCATTAAACCATATCTTTCTATATGTTCTGTGATTTTGATCTTTAGAACCCTTTCCACTATTTTTCCTGGCACTGAATTCAGACTAACTGGTCTGTAGTTTCCTGGATTGCCCCGGAGCCCTTTTTAAATACTGGGGTTATATTAGCCACCCTCAAGTCTTCAGGTACAATGGATGATTTTAATGATAGGTTACAAATTTTTACTACTAGATCTGAAATTTCGTCTTTGAGTTCCTTCAGAACCCTTGGGTGTATACATCTGGTCCAGGTGATTTACTACTCTTCAGTTTGTCAATCAGACCTACCACATTTTCTAGGTTTACCGAGATTTAGTTCAGTCCATCTGAATTATTACCCATGAAAACCTTCTCTAGAACAGGTATCTCCCCAATATCCTCTTCAGTAAACACCGAAGCAAAGAAATTGTTTAATCTTTCTGTGATGGCCTTATTTTCACTAAGTGCCCCTTTAACCCCTCGATCATCTAACAGTCCAACTGACTCCCTCGCAGGCTTTCTGCTTCGGATATATTTTTAAAAGTTTTTACTGTGAGTTTTTGCCTCTACGGCCAACTTCTTTTCAAATTCTTTCTTAGCCTGTCTTATTAATTTGGGTTCTAGAAGTGATAGGAAATGGCTATGTGCTGGAGTTTCGCAATGTTCCTCAGGTCGTGTTCATGGTGTCTCCCTGCAACTCTCCGCAGAAGAGACAGGCAGTGGAGTGTACATTTTCAAGACTCCTCAGCCTGCGAGCTGTGGTTCCAGTGCCCACGTTTCAAGAAAATTCGGGCTAATATTCCATTTATTTAATTGTGCCCAAGAACTGTCATTTGCGTGTGACCAGTTTTTGCATGGAAACTTTGCACTCAGTGATAATGGCAGTATAGTCGGGGGAGTTCCTGTCATCTGTGGATCTGTCTTGAGGCATACCTGCATATTCCCATCAGACTAGAGCATCAACGATTTCTGCATTTTGCGGTTTTGGGGTGTCATCATCAGTTTCGAGCGCTACTTTTTGGTTTGGCCACTGCGCCCAGAACTTTTTTCAAGGTTATGGTGGTGGTGGTGGCGGAATTGAGAAAAGCGGAGATCCTGGTACACCCATATTTGGACAACTGACTGATTTGGGCCAAGAGTCCTGAAGAAAGCCTCTGGGCCTTGTGCAGGGTGATCTCCTTGTTGCAGGAGCTAGGTTGCTCTTGGCCAGGTTCACGACCCAATCTTCAGCCATCACAGTCACTAGACTATCTTGGTGTTCAGTTCAACATGAAACAGGGCAGGCTGTTCCTGCTGGAAGGCTGTATTCATAAGCTAGCGGTGCAGGTGAGTCAGTTGACTAACACAATAAGCCTGACAGTGTGGTCCTGTCTACAGGTGCTCAGATTGATGGCGGCAACTCTGGAGGGGGTGCTGTGGGTGAGGGCGCATATATGTCCTCTTCAGCACACTCTGCTGAGTCGTTGGAGCCCAGAGTCTCATGACTGTTCGATTCAGCTTCACCTGCCAATGGAGGTCTGCACTCAATTGCAGTTGTAGTTAAAAGCGGATCATCTAAGAAAGAGGGTTTCCCAAGATCAAAGATCACCGTACTGGCTAGTACTCACGAGAGATGTGAGCTCCCCTGGAGCTAACAGCGCAAGGACGCTGGAGTACAGAAGAGTCTCCCTGGAACATCAATTGGCTGGAAGCCCATGCGGTCTGATTGGCATGCTTGCGGTTTGACGACAGATTGTAGGGTTGAACGGTCCAGATAATGTCAGACAATGCAATGACAGTGGCGTATATCAATCGACAGGGAGGAACCTAGAAGCCAGCAAGTGTCGCAGGAAATAGCCCAACTTATGGAATGGGTGGAAGTGCATCTTCAGGAGATCTCAGCCTCACACATTGTAGGAAAAGACAACATAAGAGCCAGCTTTCTCAGCAGACAGAGTCTGGATCCAGGAGAATGGGAATTGCCAAATGAGGCATTTCAGCTAATAGTGGATTGCTAGGACCTTCCGTTTATGGACCTACTGGCGACTTCTCGCTATGAGAAAGTCCCTCACTTCTTCAGTCACAGGAGAGATACAAAGTCTTTGGACATTGATGCCCTCGTGGTGGAATGGCTGGCGGACAAGCCCCTTTGGCCCATGTTGGGCAGGATAATTGGGAAGATCAAGAGTCACAGGGGGATGGTGCACCAGAATGGCCCAGAAAACAGTGGTTTGCAGATTTGTGAAGGCTCCTGGTGGACTCTCCCCTTTGGTGTCCTGCTCAGAGGGATCTGCTATGGCAGGATCCTGTTCTTCATGAAGATCCGAATCGATTTTGTCTTATGTAGGGTCCTTGAGAGAGCTAGGTTGCTGAAACATGGATATTCTACTTGCTACGAGTGAGAAAGTTCTCCACTTCCTTAGCCTATGTGCAGGTTTGGTGAGTGTTTGAGGCTTGTTGGGAAGATCGAGGGCTTTCTCCTTGTTCAGTTAAGATCCCGCTCATTTTGGAATTTTTGCAGGATGGATTGAGTAAAGGGCTGGCCCTTAATTCCTTAAAGGTACAGGTGGCAGCTCTTGCCTGTTTCCGAAGTCAGATGAATGGTGGGCCCTTGTCGGCTCATCTGGATGTGGCCCGTTTCTTGAAAAGAGTAAAGCATCTTCATACTCCCTTACGGTTACCGGTGCCCTTGTGGGGTCTTAATCTAGTTTTGGATTTTTTAGCAGTTTTCCTTGAGGTTACTGAATTAAAAACAAAACAAAAAAACCCTATATTTCTTGTGGCAATTTCTTCTGTGTGTCCAGTATCCAAACTACAGGCCTTGTCTTGCTGGGAGCCGTTTCTACAAGTGACTCAAGGGGTGATACAGCTGCAATACTATTCCTCCTTTTTCCAAAAGTGGTCTCGGATTTTCATTTGAATCAGTCTGTTTCCCTGCCATCTCTGGACAGGGGAATAGATGCAGAGGAATATCGCCTGTTACAGCCCTTGGATGTCAAGAAGGCATATCTTGAGGTATTTAGAGGTTTCTGAACCTCTCAGGAAGACAGACCGGCTGTTTATACTCCACAGTGGGAGTAAACAGGATGAGCCGGTTTCGCTGGCTACAATTGCCTGCTGGATTAAGGAGGTAGTCACAGCAGCATATGTGGATGCTGAGCAGCCATTGCCTAGTCAGGTTAGGGCTCATTCCACTAGGATTCAGGCAGTGTCATGGGTGATAGTTGGATTGTTGTTTCCCATTGACATTTGCCGAGCTGCCATGTGGTCCTCTTTACATACCTTTTCCAGGCATTGTCGCCTGGATGTACAGGGCCTGGAGGATGCAGCCTTCACCAATGCGGTTTTGACTGGACCGGGGGGTAGCCTCCCGCCTTGTTTGCGAGGAGCTTTGATTCATCCCATCATGGTTTTGGATTCACCTGTCCATATACTAAGAAAGGAGAAATTACTACTTACCTGATAATTTCCTTTTCTTTAATAAGGACAGTTGAATCCACCTTCCCACCCTTGGCTGCTGGATGGTTGTGCCATTGTCATCCTGCATGGCTGTGTGTTCCGGGGGGTACTGATAAGTGTCAATCCAGTCCCTAGACTAGTGTTACTACACTCCTTGTCTGAGATTAGTGTTTTCCTGTTGGCTGAGTGCTGGAATGGTTATCTGTTAATAATCAAGTTTTGTTAGTTTGTCCACAGTTGGCTTTTACAGAGAATACTGGCAGGCTGATGTCACTGCAGGGGTTTATATACTATCATGTCAGCTTTGCTCCGTCTCCATCTGCTGGTAAAGGTGCATAACCTACTGGTTTTGGATTCACCTGTCCTTATTAAAGAAAAGGAAATTATCAGGTAAATAGTAATTTCTCCATCCATGCCAATGTAGTTTCCTGATTCTTGGAACAACTTGTCACCATCATTGGAATTCCCTCTTATGCATTTGAAGACTTCTATAAAGTTACCATTTAGCCTTTGTTTTCCATGCGAAATAAACCCAATGCCTTAAACTTATTCTAAGTCAGATTATCTTGATGTGTAATCATTTTTGCTCTGGGCTTTCTCCAAATTCGTTATGGGTGGTGTTTTGCAGTAGATCCAAGCATTCTACAGACCATCACTTTGGTAGTGTAATAACTACTCTGGGAAGCTGAGTTTAGATATTTTGATTTTCTTGCAAATTGTAAATAGTGTTCCTTTTCTTTGTTTTTCTAAGAAATGTAAACAGATTGCTCAAAGCAAGGATGATGAGATTGTGAATAAGCCTCACGTTTCTGATGATGAGGAGGAGGAAGAGCATCTTTTCATTAATCATCCCTTCAAAGTCAATGAACCAAAATCCATTTCTTTCAGCTTAAGTGTAAGTATGAGGCTTTTCCAGGCTATGCTTTTGGTTTCTTTTAATTGTAGTTGTCTATAGGTTTATAGCTTGTTTTAAGTTATGCAAAGATATATAGAGCACTGTCCCTACCACCATCAGGGGTTAAAACCTTGGCCACTTGAGGGTCCCAGCAGGCACTGCACCTGCGCAAGTGCATCTGCTGGTAACCTTCCACCCAGTTAGGCTTCCGCTTGTATCTGAGCCAAGTACCCTGCCCACAAGCTACTCCCTGAGGGTTTCTGGGGACATTGTGACCTCACAACAGTCTGAGGTCACAGGATTCTGAGGCATTCACAGATCATTTACTAGAAATATTGGGATCCTATAGCACTCACTCACTTGGGTCACTAATCACTGTATTGCAACATACATGGGAAAGGAAAGAGGATTTTCACTGTAACACTAACTGATATATTTAAATCAGTTTGTCTGCAGAGTTGAGTGCTGCAATTTTCACAGTTAGATCTGACGATTTTAGTAATCTCCCAACTACTACCTGGTTATTTATTAGGCTGATATGAAAGACAATTAGAAATCATGTTACATTTCTTGTCAGCACCCAGCTGTAAATTCCCCTGCTGAAAGAATAACATTCTCCTCTCAGCTATAACCAACTGTGTCTCAACCAGTTTTGTCTGTCCTAGAAGCTGAAACAGAAACACTGAGACTCACAGCAGCAGCAGCAGCTGGTTCTGACTCTGGGATTAACTCTGTCAGCTCCAGCTGCTGGTGACTATGGGACACTATATTGTTATGCTGCCACCTCCTGTCCAGCTCAAATTGTCAGAAGTTCTCAAAGGGAGTTTTACATAGTAACAAGCAGGCCAATACAGAGCGATGCGCTCGGCTGCGCTTTTTAAATGTACTTTTATTACCCCTTATATACTGTAAATGGTAATAGCACGTGGAAAACGCGTGGCCAACCTACCCCCCCCCAAAAAAAAAATTAACAGCGCTCATCACTTGCAAATTAGTTATTTGCCCAAGGGCAGGCATTAACTTTGAAAGCACCAGGATAAGTGTACAGAAAAGCAGAAAAAAAAGGTTGACTTAATATCATAGCGATATTAAGTCGGAGGCACGAAAAAAAATCTGCCCGCTGGTCAACAGGTTTGAAAACAGACACTCAGTTTTACAGGCGTCTGTTTTCCAAACCCATGGCTGTCCGCAGGTTAGAAAACAGACGCCGATAAAATTAAGCATCTGTTGTCAGGCCCTCTGATAGCCACCACTTCCTCTAATAAGGAGGCGCTAGGGACTCACTAGTTCCCTAGCGCCTCCTTATTAGCACGCGGCCTCATTTGAATACAAAACCGCACGCCCAGGAGAGCTGCCTGGGCCATCGGGAGAGCGGGCTCTCAACTCAGAGCGCCGGCTCTCCTGCACCTCTTATTGCATCGTCCTGAAAGTATGTGATGGCAGAAAAAGACCCAACTGTTCTATCCAGTCTGCCATTAATAGTTAAAACTCCTGTTTTGCCACAATAGTGTAATAACACATTACTTCCAGATAAACTGTTTGGTTTCTGTAATTTTGTGGGTAAACATAGGTTATTAATTATTTTTAAAAAATCCTGAAATGCAAATTAGTGTATATGATGACTGGAGCCATTTATTAAAGTATTTGGTTATTGTAGCAAAAAGTGTATAAATCAAACTAAATGAAGAGTAGGACACTGGGCCACATGGAACATAATTATCTGTGGTATTTTGTATAAAACAGGAACCATTGGGACTTGCTTTAGGTGGAGTGTCAAAAAAAACAATCCCAAATTCAGTAGCCTGGTATGGTTAGTTATGGTGTTGGGTAAATGATATTAGTTGGATAATGTATTCCTGACACACCTGAAAAGTGACCATGTTAAATGTCAGCATGATACAATGATGAGTAAGAGGGTGAGAGATAGTGCCAAGATTTACATTAGTGATCAGAGGATAGTTATTTGATCTCATTACTCTAAACTAAACCACTACAGGGCTGTGGTTGATGGTTGAGTGTAAATGTGGGAAATCTTGGGCAAGTTGTCATCTCTGTTCACTTGTGTGATGGCTAATAAAGTCCTGGACTTATTTTTGTACACTGTTTCAAGGGTAAAAGTAATAACAAATGTTTAGTTAAAGATACAATTTAATTAGAGAACAAACAAGTTCTGAAACAAATATGATTTTTTTTTTTAGAATAAATGAATATGAAATATGTGCAGTTGCGTGCAATTGTTATGGAGCATGATTTTCTCCGTGGACAAGCAGGACAAATCCATCCACACAAGTGAATGATGTCATCTGACAGTACCAACATGGAAGCTTCTCTCTTCCAGCTTAGCAAAACTTAGTCTTTCTGACCATGCTCAGGAATTTCTGTGCAGCTGCCTACTTGGAATTTTTTCATCCACCAAAGCAAATGGAAATATTGCTCTCTCTCTTCAGCTGCTTTTGCCTCACTTATATTTTTTGTTCTCATTTCAGTTCTCATTTATTCTTTTGAACCTCCAGAATTATTAGTTTAGTATTCTAGATTTTCTTGATTCTTTCCTTACATTGGACATAAGATCTTGCTCAGGTAAATGCTTTCAAATTGAGTTCCAACTGTCATCATAAGATATCTAGCCAGGACCTCCGTGACTTGTGACTTTGATGTTTGGGGCCTTCACATGATATGTCTGCCTGCTCAGCATGTGGAAGAATGTCCCTACAAGTTCAAATTAACAGTGAGCTCAAGGTGAAATATTTTTCATCCCCATAGGATAAGGAGAAAGGTGGTTCTTCAGATAGACCAGTACCTAACTCAAAAAGGTCAGGGTCCTCTATAAATCATGCTTAAGGCATCCAGAAAAAGGTCTCAGGTGCCATACTCTTCCAAAGACTGAAGGAGCCAGTCTTCGAAATCAAAAGCCGCAGACCCAAAGAGCCTTCAGATGTTGGCACCATCAACCTTAGTGCAGATATCATTGGTGCTGATGCACCACTTCAGAGCCATAAATCATATCAATCAATTTTAATACCAGAGTCTTACATTTCATATACAGTACACTGTTCAGTCCCTGCTGAATATCATTTTTTGTTCTGAGAATGTGGATGGATTTTATCCTTTCTTACATGAAGCATTTCCCTACAACTCCTTCTTATAAGAATCTAATATTGATTATCGCAGATTCTGAAAATGACTGTCCTCTTATGGATCTCATTCTTATATCGATTGCAGGCTCCATAGATTTTCCATCTAATCTAATCTATCTCTGGAAACAGAGGACTGCAACACCACCAGATGACAAGACATATCCTGCTTTTATTCAAAAGATGGCCGCTGCAATTTCTTTTAATTTAGAAAATGAAAAAACTGTCAATGAAGAGTTTCCTGGAGTGTTGAAGTTCATTCAGCCTCAAAAGCAGTCTATGGCTATTCCAATGCATAAAAGTCTTCAGGATGTCCAACTTAAAATCTGGCAGGAACCCTTAAAAATCGCACCAGTGGACTTCAGGTATAAAGTCCAACAGTGTTCAGGAGACGAGAACACAGGTTCTTCCTGATGAAAGTGTTTTTTTAGCACCCCCTGGGGAGAGATACCAAGCAGTTAGACACAGCTGGCAAAAAAGTCTTTCAATCAGCGATGGCTCAAGTAAGAATCTCTGCTTACTAATTCCAAATGGTGTAATATTTATATAACACATTGTAGAATATCGAACAAACCACAGAGTCTCTGAGCCCAGGGATTCAATAAAAATTTTCTTTGCACATTTCAGATGCCAGAGGTATGCTTAAAGCATTTGGTGAAATCTATTTTCGATATCTTTAACACCTCTTTGAGATATTCTGCAATAACAATAGATTCAAGAAGACTAGTTAGTATGGCTTAAAGTGTTAGGATTGCATGAGGATGTCCAAGATAAAGTAGCAAATGCTTCCTGTATAGGAAATAAACCTATTTGGAGATAAAGTAAAAGAAGCTCTTGACATCAGCAACTGTAGAAACCTCTTCACAAAAGAGATAGCAGCAGCCTTACAAAAGACAGTAATACTACTCTTGGAAAATATATCCACCTTGTACATGTTATAGGCAATGGTCACAGGCACCTCAACAACAGCAGCAGACTAGGCCTTCTTCAAAAGACAGAACAGAATAGCAAACAGTCTGTTCAAAATCAGTGCCCTAGTTTTGACTACAAGACTTCAGCAACTGCTCTTTCTCTCCAATTGCTTCCACTTATGGGGAAGACTAGTACATTATATCAACCAGTGGTCAAACATCACAATAGACCCTTGGGTTTTAAATTTTGTTTGGGAAGGTTGTCTAAATTTTCTTCATCTACTACCAACCAACTCAGCAAGCTGTCCTCTGTAATCCCTAGAGCAATTACAAATACTAAAACAAGTGTTATGTCTCAGGGTCTGGCTGGATGTAGTGGCGCAGGACTACAGGGCAAGACTAGGGCTGGTCTTCCGCCTAACCAGCCCCTTTCCCCACTGGTTGAGTTATGGGTTCTGGGGGCCAGCAGGTCTCTGAGGTGGCAGTACATCATGGTGAGTTGGGAGCAAGGCTTGGACAGGCTGTATGGTGGGAGCAAGGCTTGGACAGGCTGGTAAGGCAGGGGCAAGGCTTGGACAGGAACAGAGTGCAGGTGAGTCCATGGTGAGACAGCACCTTGAATACTGCACACAATTCTGGTCGCCGCATCTAAAAAAAGATATAGTTGCGATGGAGAAGGTACAGAGAAGGGCAACCAAAATGATAAAGGGGATGGAACAGCTTCCCTTTGAGGAAAGGCTGAAGAGGTTAGGGCTGTTCAGCTTGGAGAAGAGATGGCTGAGGGGGGATATGATAGAGGTCTTTAAGATCATGAGAGGTCTTGAACGAGTAGATGTGAATCTGTTATTTACACTTTCGGATAATAGACTAGGGGGCATTCCATGAAGTTAGAAAGTAGCACATTTAAGACTAATCGGAGAAAATTCTTTTTCACTCAACGCACAATTACGCTCTGGAATTTGTTGCCAGAGGATGTGATTAGTGCAGTTAGTGTAGCTAGGTTCAAAAAAGGTTTGGAGAAGTTCTTGGAGGAGAAGTCCATTAACTGCTATTAATCAAGTTTACTTAGGGAATAGCCACTGCTATTAATTGCATCAGTAGCATGGGATCTTCTTGGTGTTTGGGTAATTGCCAGGTTCTTGTGGCCTGGTTTGGCCTCTGTTGGAAACAGGATGCTGGTCTTGATGGACCCTTGGTCTGACCCAGCATGGCAATTTCTTATGTTCTTATGTAAAGGCTGGAGCAAGGCTTGGACAGGAACAGAGTACAGGTAAGGGCTGAAAGTGAGGCTTGAGTATAGGCGACGACTGGAGCTAGACTAAGACAGGACAGGGCGAGACAAGGACAGCAAGGAACATGGAACATAAAGGCCCGAAGGCAGCGTTAGGCAGGGAAGGCACCAAACGCAAGACAATAGAAAGGCCTTGATAGGCCAGAAGGCAAGGCAAGGAGTAAGTAGGCCGCAAGGCAAGGTGCAAGAACACCATATGCCATAAGACAAAGTAAGGAGCAAGAAGGCCCGGAGGTCACAAGGCAACAATGGCTAGGGGAAGGATGCAAGGGCAACTCTATGCAAAAACGAGGAGGGTTTGTCAAGGCTGGAGAATGTAGGACTGAGGCTTGGGTATAGTGCGGGCAAGGAGGAGGAGCTTAGCAAGGCTGGAAACATGGTTCGCTGAGGACTCATGCAGGCTAGGAGGCTGCACCACAGGCTGAGTTTGAGCTGTGAGGAGCTAATTGGGATAGCACTAAACAGAGCTCCGAGGAGACCTCTGCTGGTGGGGAGGCATCATAGTTTGGGTACGATGAGGCTGTGGAGCAGGTGAAATCATAACAGTACCCCCACTCTTTAAGACCCCCTCCTCCTGGATTCCATTTTCCTAGCTGGGTAGGCAAGGCAAAGCTTGGCTGGGAGGCTGTCAGGACAGGTGCCCCCTGCTGGTTGGATTGGCTGTGAGCAGGCACTCCCTGCTGGGCTGACTTTGTCTTGGCAAGAACTCTCTGTTGGGCTGATTGGATCAGAGCTGGAGCTCTCTCTGAGGCTGACTTCGTCTGAACAGTCACCCTCTATTGGATGGTCCAGGACTCAGGGTGCCCGAAAAGCAGGACCACTGGCACAGAATGACTGGAGAGTAAGGCCACTGGCTCAGGATCCTGGAAAGACTGGACCACCGGCCCGGTGAGTGGAGAGTGAATCCACTGGCATAGGGTGACTGGAGAATAAGACCACTCGCTCAGGATCCTGGGAAATCTGTTCCACCAGCACAGAGTGAGTGGAAGGTAGGTCCCTCGGCACAGTGTTTCCTCGAGGTTGGGAGACAAGACCCACAGCGCTGCCTCCTGGATGCTGGATTCCCAGTATTTCCTCCTGGATGCTGGGTGATTGGAACAGCGCCTTCCTGGCAGTGGACTGTTGGGACAGTGTCCCTATGGCGCAGACTGGCTGAGATAGACTGCCCCTTCTGGAGTGGGTCAGCAGGAGTGGAACCTCTCATAAGAGGATTTCTCCCGGAGTGGAATGGACAGAGTGGACTTCTCCAGAAGCTGAGGCAGGGCTGCGACCGGCAGAAGTTCAGGTGGAATTACTATTCCCTCTGCCTGGGAAGATAATGGAAAATGTGCAGAAGGCATTGAAAAGGTTTCACCTGGCAAGAGGACTGAACGGAAGCACAAGACTTCTCTAAAGGCAGAACTACAGTTGTGGTGGGAACAGCAGCCTGGAGTGGCTTCTGTGTAACAGGATTGGAGTCAGTTGCTGAGCCTTGTATACTCGGGAAAGGTCCAGAGAAGGCTGGCATAGAGTATGTACTCCCTGCTTTCCTAAGAGTCAGAGTTGATCTTGTTAGCAGTTTATTATCTGCACATGAAGATTGCTGGGTTCTCAGGACTGAATCAACCAGTTCTTTCTGTTTCAAAACTTCTACTGTTTGAGACCGGGGTAGGAAAACTGAAGTAGTATTACAAACAAATAGAATTTGTTTTTGCAGGTGAGGAGCTTGGCTTAATTTGGCAGGTTGCCTTGACTGTGCTGTTTAAATCAGTTTGGCAAGCTGTGGTTTTCAAAGAACCAGTGTATGCTGTGGATTTGAAAGACTCTTGGCTTCGCTCCACCTTAACAGCTTGTGTGGAAACAGAATTTAGTTTTGTAGGTAAGAAACTTGATTTAACTTGGCCAGTTGTAGTTGCATTAGTTGTGCTTCTCAGAAAGGCTGTGCTAAATGTTTGTTGTGAGGTAGCTTTCATGCTGTGAATGGCAGAAATGTGCATCATAGAAACAGATTTTAACTTCCTTTGGCTATTTTTAGTTATGCCTGGATATGCTGGGGGTTCTAGATAATCAGGGCTGAATTTGGAAGCAGGCTGTACCTTTATAGGTAAAGAAGTAATGTTTTCTTGGCAATTTAAGTCTGCAGTAGTGGGATTTTTTAAAATTTATGCATTGTATAAATTATAACAAAAATATAATGTATACTAGATAAGTATGAGAAAAAAAATAAAAGTGCGAAGCTATAAGTATGAGAAAAAAAATAAAAGTGCGAAGCTTGCTGGGCAGACTAGATGGGCCGTTTGGTCTTCTTCTGCCGTCATTTCTATGTTTTTATGTTTCTATAAAGAAATACTGTTAATACACCAAATGAATAAATCATCATATCATGTAACAAATCATATCCGTTTTTCCTTTAAGGTAATTTCAGGAGATACAGAGTATACATGAGCGATAAGACAAAACTTAACTTTCCACAGAGAAGGGAGCTGCATTACGCCACCCCACCCTGACTAGCAATCAGAGATAACGGCAAACTCTACTACTTTCTCTTAACCTATTTCTGCGTTGGGGGGATGGGATTCTAGGAAAGCCTGTAGAGAAGATGTTTCATAGAAAACATATTTATGTTCCATATGCCATATTTCACATCTACATGGAAATCTCAACATGAATCTGGCACCTCTAGCAAGAACATCTGATTTTAATCTAAGGAATTCCTTCCTTCTGATCTGTGTTGCCCTTGCAGGTCAGGGTATATCCAAATCAATTGCCCATGAAACTTCTCCAATCGATGTTTCAGAAATAAACGTAACACAGTATCTCTCTCAGTAGGAAGTAAAAATGAAACAAATAATGATGCTCTATCAGATATTTCAGTATTAATCGTAGTTTCCAATATTTCAGAAACATTCATGGATACCTCTAATTGTACATTCCCCCCTTGACTTCCTAAAGATGTTTTTTGGGGAAAATAATACTCTTTCGCTATGGCAGGAATAGACTGATCTGGTATTTTCAAAATAAATTGTAAATATTCCTTAAGCATTTCCTAGCTGATATTAATTTCTGATAAGGGAAATTTATAATCCTTAAATTGGAGTATTTTAAAGTATTCTCCATATATTACAATTTCTTAGAATTCGATAACTCTGTCTTAACTAGGTTTTTCTGGATATTCTCAACTTTTTCCATTCTTTCATCATTTATACCCCATTTATTATTACTCTGAACCACAAAATTTCCAGATCCTGTACTCTTTGTTGAGAATTTAAATTGGTTTTAGTCAAGTTTATGATTGCCTTTTCTAAGGATTTAATAGCTTGCCATAAGGTATCCATGGTAATTTCTGCTCCTTTGTTATTTACAATTATTTCTATCTCAGGCCTTACTTCCCCCACTCTCCCCGCAGCTTGGTCTCCTCCCCCCTGTTGTCCAAGTGGAAAATCTTGATCTCGAGGACCCTCTCCTATCGATAGGGGATCCTCAAATGTATTTAGAAGAGTAAATGGTGGGGAAGGCGTGTTAGGAGCCCCGGGGCTCAATGAGATGGCATCAGTCTATGGTGTAGGTTCTCGCTCTGAGCCTACAACCAAAGTGGCCTTGTCCTCCAGTGCCTTGTCTGCTGCTGCCATGAAGAAAGAGGATATCTGAGGCTGAGTTGACAAAGGTAAGGGGGATGACGATATTGCCTCCCTTATCCGAGCCTTTCTTTTGGTATGTGGCATAATATGTATAGGAAATCAGTCAAATAGTAACCAAACAGAGTCCTCTTTCTTGATCCTGTTCACATATATCAATCTGAATTCTCCTGAAGTTGGGGGGTATTAGAGAAGTTAAAAAGTACTTATTTACTTACTCAAATTTGAAGAAAAACCTTCCAATTATTTAATCTTCACGAACTGACAAAGAAGTCCAAGAAAGCTGCAGGGAGGGCTGGTTTTATATCTTACCGGTCCCTCCCAGATGATGTCAAGGGCACCGCCTACCTTGGGGCCGGGATTCCTCCTCACCCTCGTTCGGGGGAAGCGGCAGAACAGCAGGTAATTAAGTCCAGCAAGCAGGTAATAGGTATTCACTCGGCAATATTCTCTCTCCTTTTTTTTTTTTTTTTTTTTAAGAAGGCTGTACTGGGTGTTGCAATAGATTTTTTTTCTCCTGATGCTGGGTTTAATTGTCTTTGGATAAATTTGCCTGTGCCTGAACGTGCTGTGCTCTCCAAGGAAGCTAGTTTGGTTGCAAAACAAATTGGGCAAGCTCAGTCTGGAGGTATATAACCAGGAAGGCACTGACATTCCCACCAGGTTGGGTTAAGAGAACCATACCCCATACAATCTAGAAAGGTAGGAGAGTTTTTTGCTGGGCATTTGCTGCACTTCCAATAAGCTGGGCTTTGAGGTACAATCGTATCAGGCAGTGGGATCCTTAGCTTGGAGGTCTGGTTGCTGCAGATGTTTATGGATCAGCATTGGTGGAGCAGTATTCTACACAGTTCCACGATTCAAAATTAGGAAAATGACAAGTAATGCACTCCAGATAGTTTGAAGGATTCCAAATTCAGCAGGCAGTACAGACAAAATGAGGTTTCCCTGTACGTACCAGGATCATTCCAGACGGGTGGTTATGTCCCCCGTCCAGCAGATGGAGTCAGAACAAAAACTCTCAGGGGAGGTCCTATATGACCACACCTCCCCTGGCTCAACTCTCAGTATCGTTCTGACTCCAGCAGATGTGAGCAGGGGACACTGAGGTCCCCAGCATTTTAGCTTAGGTTTTCTAGGCTTACTTGTAGAGGGATCAAGTATAGGATATTAATTCATAGAGACAGTGAGGGATCTGCATTCCTTGGTAGTCTGTGCCTTGCTGACAGACTGTCTCATTTTCTCACTGTTTTCCTTTCTTTCCTCCATCTCCCTTTTTGGCATCGGGCCTGGGGGTAAGTGTTTTTTGTTTCTTATTTTAAGGTTTTTCAGGCGGATCAGGTTGTTGCACGTTTAGGGAGGACTTGGGGTGCACGTCGGTGGTGCCGATCTCTCCCCCCTGCCCTATTCGGATTACCTCCTCCCCTCCCTAGTGGAGCGAGGGACCTCCCGACCTGCGGCCCTGCGAAGTAATATTCCCCGGGGCCGCCTCACGTCGGGAAGACCAATTCCCCGACGTCTTCGCCGGGTCGGTGGGAGGGGGGGTCTGGCCCAGTCCTAGCCTCCTCATCCATTTCACTGCGGCGGGCTTTGCCGCGCGCACGCGAGTCTGCCCCTCCCCCCGCCTTTGCTCCGATGCAGCGTTCAGAAGTCGGGGGCAGGCAGGGAGAGGCCCTGTCCCGGGAGGAGCGTCACATGAGCGGTTCTTCAGAGGAAGGAGGACTGCCCTTCTCCGGGGGATGCCGGGCACCGTCAGGACCGCGTGGGGAGAAAGAGACAGGCCCCGTTCCCGCTGAGCGCGGGAACGACGGCCATTTTGCAGGTTGTTCCTCATGCCGGGCTGTCAGAGGATGACACGGAGGCCCCGATCGCAGCGACACTCCCCTTCCTAGACTCCGGTGCGGCTATGCAGGCGAAGTTTCAACTCGGGGGGTCTCAGAGTGGTCCTCCCTCGGGAGTTCCGGCGTTTTCGCCGGAGTTTATAGTCCTGATGCACAGGGCTTTCGTTCACAGCAGGGACATGCCCTTGGGAGTGGGGTCTCAGCCTCCGGCCAAAATAGCTTGCTCGGCTGCCCCCCTGGGGTTTTTTTTCCCCCAGGGTAGCGTCCCACGGGCCGGGGAAGGACCGGGACCTTCTCGGGATGCCTCCTTGCTGCCGGCGGCGCCGCAGCCCTCAGTAGAGGTCGATCCTCTTCTGGAGCCGGGCGGCGATGACCCCACCTTGGCGGCCCAGGTGGAGGGTGACGATCCGAGAGTGCTACGGATTTTTCAGGCGGGGGAGCTGGATGAGCTCATCCCTCACATCCTTCAGAAAATGGACATCGACCCTCCTCCGGATCCGGTGGAGCCCGACCCTAAGGTCAAGAAAGGAGACCCCCTCTTGGCGGGCCTCCGTCCCCTGGCGAAGGCTTTTCCCACTCATCAATCTACTCTACAGCTAATTTCCAGTGAGTGGGATACGCTGGAGGCCAACCTTAGTGTTGGTAGAGCCATGGAGAAGTTGTACCCGCTTCCGTCGGATTTCTTGGAGCTCCTCAGAGTACCCGCGGTGGACTCTGCGGTGTCGGCGGTTACAAAACATACTACGATTCCCGTCATGGGCAGGACGGCGTTAAAGGATATGCAGGATAGGAAGCTGGAAGTGTACCTCAAACGGGTCTTCGAGGTTTCAGCTCTGGGAATGCGAGCAGCGATCTACAGTTCGCTGGCGCAGAGGGCGGGACACCGGTGGGTCCAACAGCTCCTCATGTCTCAGACCTTGCCGGAGGCGGAAGCGCAACAGGCGGACAGGTTGGAGGCCGTGGTCGCCTACGGAGCGGACGCCATGTACGATCTCATAAGAGTCCTAGCCCGGTCGATGGTAGCGGCGGTGTCGGCTCGTCTCCTCTGGTTGCGAAACTGGTCGGCTGATGCCTCCTCCAAGACCAGACTGGGGTCTCTCCCCTTCAAGGACAGGTATCTTTTTGGGGAAGATCTGGACCAGATTATCAAGTCACTCAACGAAAACGCGGTGCACAAGTTGCCGGAGGATAGGCCGCGTTCCTCCAGATCATTCAATTCCTCCAGGAACAGGTACCAAACTCAGCGCCGGTTTCGACCTACGAGACAACAGACGCCTCGGACGTCATCCTCTCGCTCGCACTCCTGGAACCGATCCTTTCGAGGGCGCCGTCAAGGTAAGGACGGTCATGGCTCGGGCACCTCCCAGAAGGCTGCCCAATGATGTCAGGAGGACCCACGAGTCTGTTCCCCGGCTGGGGGGTCGGCTTGCACTCTTCTACAAAGCGTGGGTCCAAATCACTTCAGACCAATGGGTCCTAGATATTCTAAAGCATGGCTACGTGTTGGATTTTGTACACGCCCCTCGAGACAGGTTTCTGTTCTCCCCTTGCGGGTCTCTTCTCAAGCGTACGGCAGTTCGGCAAACCCTAGATCGCCTCCTTTCGTTGGGCGCGATAGTTCCGGTTCCGGCCGCCGACCTGGGTCGCAGCCATTATTCTGTTTACTTTGTGGTTCCCAAGAAGGAAGGTACCTTCCGACCTATTCTGGACCTCAAGACAGTCAACAAGTCCCTCAGGGTGCCCCGTTTCCGGATGGAGACGCTTCGCTCGGTACTGGCGGCGGTGCATCCAAGGGAATATTTGGCCTCACTGGACCTTACGGAGGCGTACCTCCACATCCCGATCCATCAGGCCCACCAGCGATACCTTCGGTTCAAGATCCTGGGACAACACTTCCAGTTCCGGGCCCTACCTTTTGGTTTAGCCACGGCTCCACGAGTATTTACAAAGATCATGGTGGTAGTGGCAGCGGCTCTTCGAAGGGAGGGGATCCTGGTGCGTCCTTACCTGGACGATTGGCTAATCCGAGCGAAATCCCGATCACAGGGCTGTCAGGCAGTCAACAGGGTGGTACACCTTCTCCAATCGCTGGGGTAGATTGTCAATTTCCCAAAGAGCAGACTGCGTCCTTCCCAGTCGCTGGACTTCCTAGGAGCGCACTTCGACACAAAAGCGGCCATGGTGTTTCTACGCCTGGAGAGGGCACAGGCTCTACGCGAGCAGGTTCGCAGCTTCATAGCGCTCGAGTCACCCACGGCGTGGGACTACCTGCAGGTGTTAGGAACCATGGCCTCCACTATCGATCTGGTCCCGTGGGCCTTCGCCCACCTGCGTCCCCTTCAGAGGGCCCTGCTTTCTCGGTGGCAACCAGTGTCGTGGGATTTCCAGGCGATCCTGCCGATTCCAAGATCAACGGTCCGCAGCCTCCGGTGGTGGCTGGACCCTCATCGCTTAGCTCAAGGGGTGTCTCTGGAGGTCCCAGACTGGGTGATAGTCACCACGGATGCCAGTCTGACCGGCTGGGGAGCGGTTTGTCAAGCCAGCTCGATACAGGGCCGATGGTCTGCGGAGGAGTCAAGTTGGCCCATCAACCGGCTGGAGGCCAGAGCAGTCCGTCTAGCCCTAGAAGGATTCTTCCGGTTGGTACACCATCGGGCGGTCCGAGTGCTGTCGGACAACGCGACCACGGTGGCGTACATCAATCGTCAGGGGGGCACAAGGAGTCGCCTCGTATCTTTGGAGATCGACCAGCTGATGGAGTGGATGGAGCTCCATCTACAGCGGCTAGCGGCTTCCCACATTGCCGGCGTCGACAATGTACAAGCGGACTTCCTCAGCTGACAGCACTTGGATCTAGGAGAGTGGGAACTCTCGGGGGACGCGATGGATCTGATAATCAAGCGCTGGGGGGTTCCGCACATGGACCTCATGGCAACCGCCAGAAATGCAAAGGCCGTGCGCTTCTTCAGCCGCAGACGGGAACACGGCGCAGAAGGGGTCGATGCGCTGGTCCTCCCGTGGCCGTGACAGTGTCTCCTGTACTTACTGTACATACTCCTGTATGTTGTTCCAAATTATTTCTACCCTGTTCTTTGTAAAACAGGACTTTGTCTCTGTTAATTTTGCTGGTTGTAATGTAAACCGAAGTGATAATTAATCTTGTTAATTGAACCTCGGTATATAAAAGTTATAAATAAATAAATACGTGTTTCCTCCATGGCCACTGGTGGGAAAGGTTATCAGGCGGATAGAGTCTCACCAAGGACCGGTAATTCTCGTGGCACCGGAATGGCCCAGGCAACCGTGGTTCACTGATCTTCTCCATTTGGCGGTAGAGGATCCTCTTCGCCTCAGACATCTGCCACGGCTACTCCGCCAGGGTCCAATATTTTTCTAAGCGGCAGATCACTTCTGTCTTGCGGCTTGGCTTTTGAGAGGCGCAAGTTGAGGCGCTGCGGTTATCCTGAGGCCGTCGTATCCACTTTGTTGCGGGCGCGTAAGACGTCCACCTCCATTACGTATGTTCGCGTGTGGAAGGTCTTTGAGGAATGGTGCGCCTCGCGTGCGATCCAGGCAACCCAGGCTTCGGTAGCACAGACTCTCGCGTTCCTGCAGGCAGGTCTGGATTTAGGACTGGCCTATAACTCCCTCCGGGTCCAGGTGGCAGCGTTGGGGGCCCTTCTCCAGGGGAGAGGCGGGGCGCTTCTGTCTTCCCATCTAGATATCTTTCGTTTGAGACACCTGAAGCCTCCTATTCGGCCGCCAGGTCCATCACGGAACTTGAACCTGGTGCTCCGGGCTCTTGGTAGCGCACCTTTTGAGCCCTTGGGTTCCGCTTCCATCAAGGACGTCACTCTCAAGACCATTTTCCTGGTTGTAATCGCCTCGGCGCACCGGATCTCCGAGCTGCAGGATTTATCCTGTCGGGAACCATACCTCCGGTTCACGCCGGCGGGGTTTCCCTGCGTACGGTACCGTCCTTCCTTCCTAAGGTGATTTTGGCGTTCCATCTTAACCAATCGGTGGAGCTCCCGTCATTTTCATCCTCTGAGTCAGGGGACTTGCGCAGGCTAGATGTACAGCGTTCTTTGATGCATTATCTAGAGGTCACGAATGATTTTCGATTCTCTGATCATTTGTTTGTCCTTTGGTCGGGACCCAGGAAGGGTTGCATGGCCTCCAAGTAATCCATTGCTCGCTGGCTGAAGGGGAGCGATCATAGCAGCGTACCTGGGAGCAGGTAAGTCTCCCCCTTTAGCGGTCAAGGCTCATTCCCTTCGCGCACAGGCAACTTCTTGGGCAGAGAGCTCTTCGGTCTCCACTCAGGAAATCTGTAGGGCGGCCACCTGGAAGTCGCTCCATACTTTTGCGAGACATTATCGCCTAGACTTCCGGGCGCCGTCGGGCGGTCAGCTGGGAGACAGGGTCATAAGGGCAGGGCTGTCCGCGGCCCACCCATGATAGGGAAGCTTTGGTACATCCCACCGTCTGAAATGATCTTGGTACGTACAGGGAAAAGAAAATTATTCCTTACCTGCTAATTTTCGTTCCTGTAGTACCATGGATCATTCCAGACACCCTCCCTAGTCTTGGGGGTTTGATTTGGTGGGACATCCCTGCTTACCTGTCTTGTTCCATTTCTCACTCTATCCTTTTTCGGGACTAAGAGTCTGCGTTCATGCAGTGCTGTTTGCAAGTTCACAGTTGAGCTTTATACTTCCAAATTTAGTTACTGTCAGTTTGACAGCGGTTTTCTGAAATTTTGCATACTTGATCCCTCTGGGTCTCTTCTCTTCTTGGCTCTGGTAGTCTAGTTACTGAGAGTTGAGCCAGGGGAGGTGTGGTCATATAGGATCTCCCCTGAGAGTTTTTGTTCTGACTCCATCTGCTGGACAGGGGACATAACCCACCGTCTGGAATGATCCATGGTACTACTGGAACGAAAATTAGCAGGTAAGGAATAATTTTCTTATAGAAACAGGAATGTCAGAATTAAAGTCTGACTTGCTGGAAGGGCAAGGAGTCCCATACCTACTCCTGAAGGTGATTATTGGCTTTTGCATCATATTATGACTCGCATCCTGGTTGGATGTACAGAACACCATCCTTGGAGTGGTGCAGGACTGCAGAGAAAGGATAGTCTTCCGCCTAACCAGCCCCCTCCCCCACTGGTTGAGCCCTTGGGTTCTGGGGACAGCAGTTCTCTGCAGCAGCAGTACCTCATGGTGAGTCTAGAGCAGTGGTTCTCAACACTGTCCTGGGGACCCTCCCAGCCAGTCGGGTTTTCAGGATATCCACAATAAATATGCATGAGAGAAAATTTGCATGTTATGAAGGCAGTTTATGCAAATTTTCTCTCATGCATATTCATTGTGGATATCCTGAAAACCCGACTGGCTGGGGGGGGGGGGGGGGTCCCCAGGACAGGGTTGAGAACCACTGGTCTGGAGCAAGGCTTGGACAGGCTGGTAAGGCTGGGGCAGGGCTTGGACAGGAACAGAGTGCAGGTAAGGGCTGGAACTGAGGCTTGGACAGGAACAGAGTGCAGGTAAGGGCTGGAACTGAGGCTTGGACAGGAACAGAGTGCAGGTAAGGGCTGGAACTGAGGCTTGGACAGGAACAGAGTGCAGGTAAGGGCTAGAACTGAGGCTTGGACAGGAACAGAGTACAGGTAAGGGCTGGAAATAAGGCTTGAATGTAGGCGAGGACTGGACCTGAGGTTTGAGTACAGGCAAGGACTGGAACTGGATCTTACCTGCAGGCCAGGACTAGAACTGGAGCTTGAGTGCAGGCAAGGACTGCAACAGGAACTAGACTGACAGGACAGGGTGAGGCAAGGACAACACGGGACATGGAACATAAAGGCTCGAAGGCAGAGTTTAGGCATGGAAGGCACCGAAGGGCAAGACAATGGAAAGCCTAGATAGGTCACAGAGATAAACAAGGCCTGGATAGGCCAGAAGGGAAGGCAAGGAGTAAGAAGGCCCTTAGGCTGAAAGACAAGGTGTAGGAAGGCCTTTAAGCCACAACGCAATGCAAGAAGCAGGAATGCCTGAAGGCGTTCGGAGCTGTTCCAAGAAACTAGCTCCAAATGCTCTAGCATCCAGCGATTTCCTTCTCCAATGAAGCACACACCTACTTTATGCATTTCCTCCAATACCATTCATTCATAAAACTGTGTTCAAACTGAGGAAAGACAAGGGAAGGATGATTCTCATTGCATAATTTTGGCTGCGCCAAATTGGGTTTCCTTGGCTATACAAATTGGAAATATTTCTGCCCATACTTCTGAAAATATTTCCAACACTCATTACACAGAACGGATCCCTTCTTCACCCAAACTCTCTAGCTCTGATGGCATGGATGTTGAACAAATTAATTCACTGATTGCTTTTTCCACAAGAGCTGAGAGGTAATCCTGGCACCAAGAAAACCTTCAACTAGACTATTATATAGCTACAAATTGAAGAGATTTTCCTATGATGTGCTACTTATAAACTAGATCCTCTTTAACAGTTCAGCTTCCTTCGTTCTTCAAAATCTACTTGGTTTTTCAGATTCAGAATTGAAATTAAACTCTGTCAGAGTGCATCTAAGTGCTATACCACTTAATGCAATCAAAGAGACTGTCTTCCTATTATTTCTCAACACTTTAGTATATGAAAGTTCATAAAGGGCCTTTATAACCTTCATACTCCAATTAAGATTCCCTTTACTCAGTAGGATCTCAGTATAGTTTTAGCAAAGCTAATGTCCAGTCCATTTGAACCTCTAGCCACAGTTCATCTCAAATATCAATTTTGGAAGGTGTTATTTCTAGTAGTGATAATTACAGCTCATAGGGTAAGTGAGCTCCAGGTTTTAGTTACTCGAGCTTTTCACACAGTTGTTTTTTTTCTTTTGTTTTTTTTTAAATAGTCATTCTTAAAGGCTTAGGAAAAAAGGCTTATCCTCTTCTACAGTCTAGTGTGGGTAAAGTCTGCTTAGTTTTACATAAGTGAAGCGTAGGAAAAAAAAGTTTGGCAAGACAATTCTCTGATTTAGATAAGAACATAAGAAAATGCCATACTGGGTCAGACCAAGGGTCCATCAAGCCCAGCATCCTATTTCCAACAGTGGTCAATCCAGGCCATAAGAACATGGCAAGTACCCAAAAACCAAGTCTATTCCATGTTACCAATGCTAATGGCAGTGGCTATTCTCTAAGTGAACTTAATAGCAGGTAATGGACTTCTCCTCCAAGAACTTATCCAATCCTTTTTTAAACACAGCTATACTAACTGCACTAACCACATTCTCTGGCAACAAATTCCAGAGTTTAATTGTGCGTTGAGTAAAAAAGAACTTTCTCCGATTAGTTTTAAATGTGCCCCATGCTAACTTCATGGAGTGCCCCCTAGTCTTTCTACTATCCGAAAGAGTAAATAACAGATTCACATCTACCGGTTCTAGACCTCTCATAATTTTAAACATCTCTGTCATATCCCCCCTCAGCCGTCTCTTCTCCAAGCTGAAAAGTCCTAACCTCTTTAGTCTTTCCTCATAGGGGAGCTGTTCCATTCCCCTTTATCATTTTGGTTGCCCTTCTCTATACCTTCTCCATCGCAATGATATCTTTTTTGAGATGCGGCGACCAGAATTGTACACAGAATTCAAGGTGCGGTCTCACCATGGAGCGATACAGAGGCATTATGACATTTTCCGTTTTATTCACCATTCCCTTCCTAATAATTCCCAACATTCTGTTTACTTTTTTGACTGCTGCAGCACACTGAACCGATGATTTCAATGTGTTATCCACTATGACGCCTAGATCTCTTTGGTAAAAATTTAGGATAAGTTTTTAGTTTACCAAAAAGTGTATTTGAATTTCATCTGGATCAGAGAATTGTCTTGCCAATCTTAAAGGGAACAGACTTTATAAACACTAGACCAGGGGTGGGCAAACTAGGGCCCGCGGGCCCTATCTTACTTTTAATCTGGTCTGTGTAAGAAATTTTAAAATGCATTAGATGCAGCCTGCTGAGGCTTTTGCAGCTGCCCAAGTTCTCAACGTCATTAAAGGCCCAAAATGTGGTCTCTTTGCTGGCACGCTGAAACGGGCCTTTGATGATGACGTCAGTGGGGCAGGCAGGCAGGACAGCGTCAGTGCGCAGGCAGGACGTCGGCATCGGTGTGCGACCTTTCTGACGAGGAGAGACACCATTTGCTGGAGCCAAAAAAGAAGAAAGACATGGCAGCAGCACTGACAACAAAGAAAGATCCAGCAGTGGTGCTGAAAAAGAAGAGAGATGTGGCAGCGGTGCTCATTGGACCCAGGCCAACGGAGCTGAAAATGAAGAAAAAAGATGTGGCAACGGGGCCGAAAAAAAAAAATGCGATAGCAGTGCCTGTTGGAGCCCAGTCCAGCGGGGCCGAAAATGAAAAAAAAAAGATGTCTGAGCTCAAATCAGCAAGCCAAAGGAGGAGAAGTGTGAGACACAGCAGCGGCGCCCACGGGAGAAGAGGAGAGACTAGGTGGTGGGCTGCTGCTTCAACCTAAACCAGCGAAGCTGAAAAATGAGCGAACTTGCTTGTGTGCGTGCCTGTGAAAGAGAGAGAGATTGGGAGCCTGCTTGTGTGTGTGAGAGAGAGAAACTGGAAGCCTGTTTGTGTGTGTGTGTGCTTGTGAAAGAGAGAGAGATTGGGAGCCTGCTTGTGTGTGTGAGAGAGAGAGAGACTGGAAGCCTGTTTGTGTGTGTGCGCCTGTGAGAGAGAGATTGGGAGCCTGCTTGTGTGTGTGTGAGAGAGAGACTTGGAAGCCTTTTTGTGTGTGTGCACCTGTGAGAGAGAGAGTGGGAGACTGCTTGTGTGTGTGAATGTGTGTGCCTGTGAAATAGAGCGCGAGAGAGTGGGAGCCTGCTTGTGTATGTGCCTGTGAAAAACAGTGCAAGAGAAGTGGGAGCCTGCTTTTGTGTGTGCCTGTGAAAGAGAGTGCGAGAGAGTGGGAGCCTGCTTTTGTGTGTGCCCGTGAAAGAGAGTGCAAGAGAGTGGGAGCCTGCTTGTGTGTGTGCCTGTGAAAGAGAGCAAGAGAGGGAACATGCTTTGTGTGTGTGTGTGTGTGCCTGTGAAAGAGAGAGAGATTGGGAGCCTTCTTGTGTTTGTGTGCGCCCCTGTGAAAGAGAGCGAGAGTGAGCATGCTTGTGTGTGTGTGTGCCTGTGAAAGAAAGCAAGAAAGGGAGCATGCTTGTGTGTGTGTGTGTGTCTCTGAAAGAGAGTGGGAGCCTGCTTGCATATATGCCCATGAAAGAAAGAGAGAGAGAGAGATTGGGAGCCTTCTTTTGTGTGTGTCTGTAAAAAAGAGAGATTGGGAACTTACTTGTCTGTGTGCTTGTGAAAGAGAGAGATTGGGAGCCTGCTTGTGTGTGTGCCTGTGAAAGAGAGAGAGGGACAGATTGGGAGCTTCCTTGTATGTGAATGTGTGTGTGTGCCTGTGAAAGAGAGCGAGAGAGAGTGGGAGCTTGCTTGTGTGTGTGTGCCTGTAAAAGAGAGAGAGAGAGAGAGGGGGAGCCTGCTTGTGTATGTGCCTGTGAAAGAGAGAGAGATTGGGAGCCTGCTTGTGTGTGTACCTGTGAAAGAGAGAGAGGGACAGATTGGGAGCTTCCTTGTATGTGATGTGTGTGTGTGCCTGTGAAAGAGAGCGAGAGAGAGTGGGAGCTTGCTTGTGTGTGTGTGTGGTGTGTGCCTGTAAAAGAGAGAGAGAGAGAGGGAGCCTGCTTGTGTATGTGCCTGTGAAAGAGAGAGAGATTGGGAGCCTGCTTTTGTGTGTGCATGTGAAAGAGAGATTGGGAGCCTGCTTGTGTCTGCGCCTGTGAAAGAGAGAGACAGATATATATTTGGAGTCTGCTTGTGTGTGTGAGGGAGATTGGGAGCTTGCTTGTGTGTGTGCCTGTGAAAGAGAGATTGGGAGCCTTCTTGTGTGTGTGTTTGCCTGTGAAAGAGAGAGATTGGGAGCCTGCTTGTGTGTGTGTGTGCCTGTAAAAGAGAGCGAGAGATTGGGAGCCTGCTTGTGTGTGTGCCTGTGAAAGAGAGAGAGACAGATTGGGAGCCTGCTTGTGTGTGTGTGTGCCTGTGAAAGAGAGATTGGGAGCCTCCTTGTGTGTGTATTTGCCTGTGAAAGAGAGAGATTGGGAGCCTGCTTGTGTGTGTGCCTGTGAAAGAGAGAGAGAGAGGTTGGGAGCCTCCTTGTGTGTGTGTGTGTGTGCGTGCGCCTATAAAAAAGAGAGAGACAGATTGGGAGCCTGCTTGTGTGTGTGTGCGCGCTTGTGAAAGAGAGAGAGAGATTGGGAGCCTCCTTGTGTGTATGTGTGTGCCTATAAAAGAGAGAGAGACAGATTGGGAGCCTGCTTGTGTGTGTGCCTGTGAAAGAGAGCGAGAGAGAGTGGGAGCCTCCTTGTGTGTGTGTGTGTGTGTGCCTATAAAAGAGAGAGAGACAGATTGGGAGCCTGCTTGTGTGTGTGCCTGTGAAAGAGAGCGAGAGAGAGTGGGAGCCTCCTTGTGTGTGTGTGTGCCTATAAAAGAGAGAGAGACAGATTGGGAGCCTGCTTGTGTGTGTGTGTGCCTGTGAGAGAGAGAGGTTGGGAGCCTGTTTTTCTGCGTGCCTATGAAGGAGAGAGTCTAGAATCTCAGGGTAACTGGAAATGAAATGTTTCCAGGTATTTGGGGGGGGGGGGGTGTTGGGGGTTATCATTATTGATTTTAATTATATTTTTTGACTTTGTTTTATGAGGAATGGTGATATTTCTGTTTTTATTGCACCGCATATGAGTCTGGCTTTTAGTGGTTTCCAGTCCAGTTTTTTTGTCTGCGCCTTACTATTTATTCTTTATAGCCTATATTTGTGACTGAGGTGAGGTGGTCTGCTAGCTGGGAAAATGCCTTGTACCTGTTAGGGTGAAGGTTTTTCTGATTTTGGTAGAGACTGGCAATCCATGATTGAAGGGGCTCCTTAGGTGCTAAAAATGATGGCACTTAAGCCTGCTGGATACTGAAATAGCCTGCAGCAAGTGGTGGAGGTTTGATTGCTGTGTTGAGGACCTGTCACACCCTGCCACGTCATGCACCACTCTCCAACCCTCATTGCATTTGATAACTTGGTTTGTTGAGTTATAACTGTGAATGTTATTTTGTAAACCACTGTGATCTATACATGGAATGACGGTATATATAATATATCTAAATACTTAGAACTAAATCTTTCAGAAAGCTTATACAACTTTTTATATCTTATGATCAAGCCAGACAAGGATTATCAGTTAAAAAAAAAAATAGACTTTATCAGCATGGCTCTCTAACTGCATTTTTTTCTTCTACATTCAATTTGGAAAGCAACTACCTGCAGATGTTAAAGCCCATCAATATGTACATCAGTAGCCCATCTCAAATTTTCCTAAGTTTAGGATATATATAAGGCAGCCACATGTTCATCCATTCACACTTTTATAAAATATTACTGTTTATAAGAAGAGCCTCACAGAGATAGTAACTTTGGAGAAGCAGTGTTAGGAATTTATTTGATTAAAGCTTCAAGTTCCCTGCCATCCACTTCTTAATTTGCCAAAAAAAAAGAATCGTTTTCATTATAAACCTCAACTTAGGAGTCTCTGCTTGTATAGCTGGGTTTGTTCTGCTTGCCCACGGAGAAAGTGGAGTGGCTTACCTGTTACAGATGTTCTCTGTGGCCAGCAGGACAGACCAGCCACACAATCCCACTCTCCTCCCAGCCACACAATCCCACTCTCCTCCCAGCCACACAATCCCACTCTCCTCCCCTGGACATAGAGCTTAGCTAGGTAAGGGATTGAGGAGGCTTCTGTGGGGCAACTGCAAGAGAATTCCCTCGCATTCTCAGAAAGCCTTTTAAGTGTTTCTGTGCTAAAGAGAGCGCTGTTGGATAACATCATCCACGTGTGTGTCTGGTTTGTCCTGTTCACAAAGAGCACCTGTTACATGCAAGCAAATCTGCTTTCTTCTTTCAACCCTTAGTGGGAGCAGACAGTACTAGGAAACACCCTGTGTGCTCAGAGTGAGGTTTGTGGCTGAGGTTTGGACTAATGCTCTGATGTGCCCAGAGGCCCATTTAAATAGCACAGGATTTTATATTCAGACATAAACGAGCAGGATTTGATTGAATTTCAAGCTCTGTTTTTTGGGTTTGCTGTATTTTGCATCAGCCCACTTTATGAATTACTGTTAAAGTTAGGGAGTTGGAAAAAGAGAGAATCCGGAGATCTCATGAACTGAACACCATGTGTGAACTGATGCTTCTCTAACCTGAAGTGGAGTGGAGGAGTAGCCTAGTGGTTAGAGCAGTGGACTATGAACCAGGAGACCAGGGTTTGAGTCCCGCTGTCACTCCTTGTGACCTTGGGCAAGTCACTTTACCCTACCTTGCTTAAGGTACAAAACTTAGATTGTAAGCCCTCTGGGGATAGGGAAATACCTACAGTACCTGAATGTAATCCACTTTGAAGCGCTGTGAAAAGCAGAATATAAATAAATAAATAAGTGTAAGCTGTTTGGGGCAAGGGGATTGTAAGCAGGTAAATGACCTTATATATCTGTGTATACATTAAAGTGCTGCATACATAAATACTGTTAATATATATTAAACTGACTGAGCTGAAAAGAGATCTACGGTAATGCAGCTTTTTTGCCAAAAGCTTTTTTTTTTTTTTTGCTCAGTTTATAGATATAAAACAACTCTGTACAATCACTGCAGTTTTTGCATTCTCTAAACTTTGATTTTGTGCCCATTTGTTATGAAAATTGATTTTGACCTCTGAATATTGACCATTGATTATAAATAGGGATCTTCATTTTCAGTTTTGTAATTTTTCCCAGAAATTTATCAGGGTTTGATTTGAGAAGAAATAAAACAGGAGAAAATCAGTGGGGAAAAATATTTATTGTTTTTTCCAGGGGAATTTATTCTGGTGGACAGAAACCTCCTGTCTAATTCTCTTCCAGTCCACAATAAAACCTTCCTTCAAATGATTCTTCAGGTGATCCTGATTCCTCTCCCCAGCATTTCCCCTCTGTCTCCCATTCTTTCATTATCTTCCTTCCTCCTCCACCCCAGAATCCTCTCAAAAACCCCTCTCCCTTACCAAGAAATCCCCCTTCTCTCACTCCTCACAAAATCTCCCTCCTCCCAAAAAGTATTTATTCTTACTGGCTGTGGTGGCTCCAGGATCCTCCTCCCTCCATTTTTGGCAGCATGTTCATGTACCTGCGCTCTGTAGTTCAGCCGTACACACTGCTTTCTGAATCTGCGCTGAGCCAGAGAGACAGGGATCTTACCAGAAACTTCTTCTGCTGGGGGGGGACTGCTGCTCAACTGTGCTTGGGTGGGTGACTGTGAAACCAGGTTCTGGCCAATGCTTCAGTTCCAGCCCTTTCCTGGAGCTAAGCCAATGGCCCAACCCTTCTCCCGATTGTATCCACACGCTCTTACAGGAGCCAGGAAGAGCTGTGCAACTTCCGTTCTGCACCATCTCATCTTCGTGTGCTGGAAGGCTTTCAGCTAAGCAGTGGCTTCCCAGGAGAATGGAGATGAGGTCATCAGAACTGAGCATGCAAAGCTCCTCTCAGCACATGGAGTTGCGATCATTAAAACTTGAGCCTACAGGGTTCCTCTCAGCTTTTCTAGGCGAGCGTTGCTGTCGTCGGGAGGAGGTCTGAGACACATTTTCACTGCTTGGAGGAGGAAGAGGGACTTGAATGCAGCTGGCTCTTATGCCTGCACTAGCTTTGAGAAGGTTTGCAAATGTTACCTTCACAGCAGTTCAAGAGACACAAAATTAGGGTGAAAATAGGCTTAAAACAATTTCCACCTTTGGAAAAATTTACCTTTGCCTGGAATTTACAGGCAAAAATTGGTTTAAATTGAAAATGAAGGTCCCTAATTATAAGGTGATCTTATAGTTCCATGTTTTGGGAAATAAGATAAGCCAGTCCTGGTTTTACATCATAGCTTGCAGGGACATATATTTCTGATTTCCATATTGAGTCCCCTAAGAAAAGTAGGACTCCATCTCCCTGCATACAGTGGGGTAAAACCAGGACCAAATCACCTTGTCCCCCTAGACATGGAGTTATATGGTCACCCTATCCCTAAATGAGTTGTCTTTAGATGTTGTTAATGTCTCTGTGCTTGGTTTCATGTAAAGAGTCTTGTGTAGATTGTAACATGCTCTAGCTACTTATAAATTATCCCCCCTGAAAATTTTGATATGAGAGGAAAGGTAAAATGGGAGTGAGAAATTGATATTTGTTAATAGCCTTCATGCTGCATCCAGCGGCACATATATGTAAATGGAAGCAACAGAGGCAGGAGTAATCAATTCTGCTTCATCCATCAATATATTTGATGCAGCATGAAGGCTATTAACAAATAAAGAGGATTTAAAAAACAGCCAACAAGCTAAAAGAAATTAGAAGTACAATGAAATAGGTGGCAAGAGAAACACATAAGTCAAAATAGACAGCAATGTCCCTTTGATCAAACCAGCATGTAAATGTTTTTAACAGACAGGTCAACAACCTCCTGGCATTGTATTTGTAAAAATAAAAAAATCTGTTTTACAATGAAAATACACTGCTTGCCAGTTTACCAAAACATGCTATAATTGTGTTCTGGAGCATTGATGTAAAGTGCACTCTGTGTAAAAATTCCTGACTTGAAAAACATTTTCTTTTCCATAAGAATCCGACGATAAAGCCAGCACCAAAAAATCAGGTCACTTTGACGAAAGAATTCCCAGTTTCATCGGGCTCCCAGCATAGGAAAAAGGAAGTGGATGCCGTCTATGGGGAGTGGGTCCCTGTGGAGAAATCTTCGGAGGAAAGCAAGGATGATGTTTTTACCACCACACTTCCTCCACCGGTGAGTGTAGCATGCTGGTACTTCTATATCCTGCTCAGTTTGGGACTCAGTTTCAAGCTGCTTGAAAACAATTAACTTACGGTTAGGACTTCTCGTCGGCTCAGCAGAGTTTTCCTAGGAGTCCCAGCCATCATGTGACTGACACCTAGAGGTGGAATTCAGGATGCAGAGGGAACTTGTAGTCTGTGGCCCCTGGCTGAGGATTGTCACTGCAATAGCTGAATTATAGAGGGCAGAGATGGGTGGAAGTGGAGAAGCTGAAAAAAAAATCCCAGGAGACTAAAATAGGGACAAAAGACTACATTTTGGCAGTAAAATACTCAGGTTTTCCACTTTCATTAATGGTTTATTCCAGCACAGAAGTGGAAGAAATTGTAACATTTAAATATTCACTGCATTTCTTTTTGAGTTTCAAATAAAAGGAAAATGCTATTTTGTCAGTAAATATACAGTCCCTTGTGTTTGTAGTATTGCAGCACTGAAGCCCATCAGCATAGTCCTGTTACTGCTGAAGCTCATGGGTCTGCTGTCTCGTCCTCTCTGTCCAAATATTTTCCTCTTTAAAATGATAACCAGGTCTGTCTGTAATTGACCAGCCCTGCCAGAGCAGACATGAAAGGATTATTTCCATGACAGGATTAATGCTAAGCAGAATGTTTCTCCTACCAGCCAGGACCACTCTGCTTGCTACCTTCTCTGGAAACTAATGAAATAGTTCACCAGCTGTTCTGTAAAAAATAGAGCCCTGCAGGCCACATGTTCTCATTTCAGTTGTATTACTATAATGTTTGGTCTGCTCCAAACACTTCCATCAGTTGAGAGCATTTGACATAGGGACACTTCTGTCAGGGTCCTGTACTTTGTGTATTCCTTGCTGCCTAATCTTCTGCTAGGCT
This sequence comes from Rhinatrema bivittatum, assembly GCF_901001135.1. Lineage (NCBI taxonomy): Eukaryota > Metazoa > Chordata > Amphibia > Gymnophiona > Rhinatrematidae > Rhinatrema > Rhinatrema bivittatum. Next base: position 238,765,211 of record NC_042619.1, on the reverse strand, counting down.
CTGTTGGCCTCTTCTATGTGTGCTACTCTCTGATCCCTTGCTGGGCAACGTTAAGATACCTACTTTATGATATGGCAAGACACTAGGTCTTAGAGTCTGTAGGCCCAAACTTAGGCTTGAAAACAGGAAGGAAAATAAGTTGTTATGATACCTGTGCAGACTGAAAGGTTTAATAGGAAAAAGAAAAACTAGGAAATGATTCTTTAAAAGATACTAAAATCTGCCAAAAAATTACAATGAAAGTACATCTTGAAAACTAAAAAGAAAGTTCAGTGTTTTGGTGCAAATATAATATTTTGACTTATGGGCAGAACCTAATCAAGTGTTGGGAGAAAGTAGTAAGGTTAGCCCTCAAAAGGGTTTAAACATATTAAGAAACCAACAGAAAATGATAGTATGCCAAGGCAAGGAGCTGACCCAGCAGGAGCTTACTCTCTGCCCTTCCTGACATGCATATTCCAGCAAAGAAGTCTCTCCACCGAGTTGAACGGAACCATTTTTGGCCAAATATAAATGACTTCACCACCATCAACAAAAGCATGTTCTTGGAAAAGACAATTTGCTTGTTTTGTTCATGTATGCATTCTTTATAGGTTGTGATCCTTTTTATCAAATCATCATCAGAATTACCCAAAGATTATATATACGTACTTTCCAGGCTACCTCTCTTCTGGAAATCTCCTGTCATCTTTGGGTAAGTCTTGAGCTGGTTTAATAAAAGGGATCATAAACTGCAAAGAATCCAGTTTTCTCAAGGACCAAGAGCATCATTAGTTTGGAAGTACCTCTGCAAAACATAGCAATATTGCAAAATGTAAGCATTTTCTAGATACCTAGAAATAAAACCTTCCTTGGCTACATTAATATCATAAAATACAACTGACTAGTATAAATATCACATATCCTGTGTATCCACAGTACCCAAAACAGTCAGCCCCAGTGCATTACGGAGATGATTTTTCCATTCCAAATTGCCTCATAATGTACTGAGGCTAAGCCTGTCTTGGGCCTCACGCTCCCCACAGCAGAATGCAAACAAACCTGCCAGCGGGACCGTGATGTTTTATAGGACCTTTCAAAGATATCTTTGTATTGGTTTTAAACTGTGTTGTGGGCCTTCCACTCCTTTACCTCATAAAAGGAAGGTGGGTGCTACAAGGAAGACATGCAATACAATCCAGTGATTCTCAGCTTAAACCTTGAAGCATCTAACAGATTTGGTTTTTAAGGTAATGAAATTTTCCTTTTTATTATTCTGAAGGGATGCTGGTATCTCATGAATTTATTGTGGATATCCTGAAAATCTGACCCTTTTGGAAGCCTTTTGGGCTGGAGTTGAGAACCACTGCTTTAATCCTCAAGCATAAAATGGAAAAAAAAAACACTGCATGACTGTGGACATTTTAACTAGAATTTCACCATTACCTTCCTCTCCCCCTCCCCCAAAGTCCTTATTGATTAAATGACTGTGATGTTAAGTGAGGTGTGGAGCATTTGCAAACTGTATATAAATTCTGCCATTTTGGCATTTTTTTGTTTTACAGTTCTAGAATTGTTTGAGGAAAGTGGATTAACCGTAATTAAAAAGCTGTTGCCAAAACACCAGCATTCTCATTGGCTGAAGCCCCTTTCTTAATGGCCTGACAAGGACCAAAAGCTGCCAGATCCTGAATTCTGACTGGTTACAAAACGGTCATTAATGAACTCTTAAGGACCAATTTTTCACAGCTACAGAACGAGCTTAAGAAAACCATCTCCTGTGGAAGTCCCTGATGAGCCGAAATAATTCAGATTTCCAATGCGCAGTACCGTTCAGCAAAGCAGTGGATTGTACATTTGCTGAGAGCTCAACAGCTGTTCAGCCACTGAGAATCAGCTGCTCACTTCATACTATAACAGCAGCTGCCCAGTTTCTAAAGGAGGAAAAATACCCATTGCAAGTCATTGGAAAGTTCACTGTAACACAGGCTAGAGCAGCAGTATGAAGGAAAACTTTTTATAGTTAATTTTGTGGCACTTAAAAACATGCATGGCTCACATGGACTACGGCATTATTGCTCTGCGTTTCCTTATTTTCAGAATAAACACTCACTGAGGTTGAATCTTTCTTTTCTAAGTGCATCATGCTATAATAAAGTGCTCATTGTATTCCTGCCTTGCTCTGATGCTATGCTGGCAGCTGCTGGGCTGTCTATCCCAAGAAAAAAAAAAAACAACAAAGATTTTTTTTGCAACCCTAAGTCCCAAACTTTTTTTTTTTTTTTTTTTTTTTACATTAACAACAGGACATCTTGGAAGGGAAAATATCATCATTTGTGGTCCCCGTCCCCCCTCCCCCCAACTATCTCTCTTGTATCTAGAAAGAGCTGAGTACTTAAACATTTCTGACTTCAGATGTAACAACCAATACTGATTACAACAAATCATCAAGGTCCCATCCAAAAACCCTGTAAATAAAAACATATCTTTATAAATTCAAAGAGCTGTTTTATCAAAAACCTTTTCCAAGGCATATAAATGAGTGGGAATTGTAGCTTTGTATGCCATTTCAGTGATAGCGAGCAATATAGAAGCTAAGAAACAGCTGACTTTTCGTGTAAACACACACAAGCTCCCTTCTTAATATTGTTTCTGAGAAATGTGCAATACTGTGTTCAGACAGGTTTATATTTTTGCTAAAAGTTGGTGCAGCTGAAGTATGTTTAGAGGTAGAGAAAGTTCCCCCGCAATCAGGATGTCTCAATAATTCAAAATGGTTTGGTATTACTGTATCCAGTAGATAGGGTAAATCTTTCCAGCCTACTACCCCAAATACCATTTCCTCTTTCAGCATCATCCTACTTAAGTGACTTCCAATGTATTTCACGTATTGTATTTTAACTTTTTAAGAACGTTCAAAATCCGAAAGACTGTCTATGAACTAATTTCATTAATTCCGTTTGCGCTCCCTATGCATAATGTCCCTTGTACTTTATTACTTTCAGATTTGTATTCAGAATAAAACTGAATTTGACTTCTGAAAACTGCAGTTGTCGCTCTCCATTTCCTAAAAATGTCTCTCCTCCCATTTGTTTATTTCACTATTCTATCTCCAGTACCTTCCTTCCCCTTTCTCAGCCAGATTCTGATGTAAATTGATCTCTCCAGTCACTTTTCCATTAATAAATGCTACCCTAGGTCAGATGGGTCAGTTCAACAGGCCCATGACCTAGCAATAAAACAACTCTATTTACAGTCAGTACACACTGCTCAGGAGTTTCTTGGAAAGTGGCCAGGAAACTTCATGCAAAGCAGTGCAGTCTTCAGTAAACACTTAGAGGTTGCCTTTAGAAGCACAAAAACATTGTAGCTTTCTGTACTGTACATAAAATGCAGTGAATCGCTAGATATTTACAATATCCAATGAACTTTTACAATATAATTCAGCAGTCAGAAATAAAAAGAAAGGTAAGTACTCTCACAGCTTTTGGGTCATAGCAGAAAGGAAGACAGAGAAAGTGATATGATTCCCTCTCCTCAAAGTTTACTTTCTGTTGCTGTTTTCTGTTCAAGTTAGGACATGATCAAGTTAGGACATGCTTGGGTAGTAAAGTACTCTGCAGGTGTTAGAAACATATTAGAGCAGATTGTTGAGAAGCTGGAGTCTGTGTTAGGAAAATCGTATATAAGCACACCATAAAAAGGGGTAGAAAAGCCTTCCAATAATATTTAGCAGTACTAAAAGGCTGCAGTGAAATTATCCCTTTAACTCGTAAACTCCCTCTCATAGCATAAAGTGTGCAGACACAGTTGATGGAAGATCTTTCTAAATACTGTCCTCAGTGTCAGACATGACCTTGTCTTTTTTTCTCCTTGTTGATTACCTCTTCAAATCCTGTTTTAAGCCTCTCTTTTCTCCTTTGCCTTAGAGTGCTAATCTTGACCTGATCTGTTCATGTTGTTTTTTTAATAATTGACTGTATTACATATATGTATTAACACAATGCAGTTGTAAATCATTTTGAGATGTGTGCATAACGTGTGTGTATATATCTCTAGCTCTCTTTATCTATATCTGTATCTATATCTACACATACAACCACATGGAGGGTAATGTACATTGTCTAGTCTCTCATGTTAAGCGTACTTATTTACCTGTAATAGATGTTCTCAGTAGACCGCAGGGCAGTTCAGCCACACAGTGGGTGGTGATGTCATCCGAAGTGCTATCAGAATTCAGAAAGACCTAGAAGTCTTTCTGAGCATGTCTGGGTGTTCCCACGCTGCCTCCACTGTGCAAGTCTACTTGGTCAATTCACAAGCTACATTCCAACTCTGTGGAAGGCAGATGGGATTATGTGGCTGAATTGCCCTGCTGTTTATGAAAAACATCTGTTACAGGTAAGCAAATTTGCTTTCTTTGTGAGCAAACAGGACTTAATTCAGTCACACAAGTGGAGATTCCCAAGCTATTACAAGGAATAATTGTATTTCTTGAAGATGTGTCTAAAGTGTGGCAACCCGTTGTTGAGAGGAAGAAGGTAGAGTTGAAGGATGCAGTTAAATAGGCTTTTAAATATTGCTTGGCTAAAGACACTATCCTTAAAAGGGTCCTCCTCACGATAGTAATGCCTAATAAAGATATGGATAGAAGACCATGTAGCCACCTTGCAGAATTCTTGAATGGAAGTTGAACAAAGATGCACTAGGGTTGTAACAAACAGCTGACAAGTTTTTCTATAAAGTTTAGATCTTTCCAAATAGAATAATAAAGCTCTTCTGTAGTCTAAGATGTGAAGGATTTGTTCACCTTTGTTAGAATGAGGTTTCAGAAAACATGTTGGCAGGTGAATCTGAGAATCCACCTTAGGTAAAAACGTAAGATGGATTCCTAGAGCTAACCTGTTTTTGAAGATGTGTGTGTGTCACTAAGGCCTGGCAATTGCTATTAAAATAATAACTTCCAAGAATTGAGAGCCACAGCTGCTAAGCATTTGAAGGGAGGATTCAGTATTTGAGAGAGTACTATATTTAGATCCCACTGAGTAAGTGGGACTCTTATGGCAGATGAAGATGGTAAAGGCCTTTAATGAATCTTGCTGCTATCAGATGTTGGGAAACTGGAAGACTTTTTAAATGGTGATATGCTGCAATAGCACTCCAGAGTATTCTGATTCAATTTTGATCTCAAGATGCTGAGAAGATATCATAAAAGGGCAGAAATAGAGCAATTAAATAGTTCCTCCTTCTGTGACATACACTATTTGAAAAATCGTTTCCATTTCAAATTGTAGAAACATCTGGTGGAACACTGTCTTACTACCTTAACTTCCAAGGGTTGGTGTATAGTCTGAACTAGCCTGCTTTCAACATCCAAGCCATAAGTGTCAAGGATGGAAGGTTGGGGTGAATAAGTGTTTCATTGTATTGAGTTAAGAAATTCTGTAATATTTGCAAACATAATGGTTGAGCAATTGCTAGCTGTTGAAGACAGGAAAATCAAATCTATTTTGGCCAGAAAGGGTTTATTAGAATCATGTTTTCCTGGTCTCTTCTTAACCTGAAGATTGTCTTGGACATGAGCAATGGTGGAAATACATACATTAGTTCTTGATTCCATGGAATGTAAAACAAATCATGTGAGAGGGAGTCAGGTGCTGGTCTTTTCGAGCAAGAGAGGAAGTTTTTGGTCAAATGGAGTTATAAAGAGGTTTGTGTGTGGAGTTCCCCAGAGTTGAAAGAGATACTGCACTAGTCATAGGGTAGTAAACGATGACTCAAGGAATCTGCCAAGACATTGTCTTGCCTAGAAGTGAATAGCATTGAGGAATATTTTTGTTGGAATTGCCCATTCCATATCTTGCATGCTTTCTCTTACTCTGTATTTAAATAATACATAGCTATCTGATTGTCTGTTTGAACTTGAACTACTGTTCGTTCTTCAGCCACAATTTGAATACTAAAAGAGCTTTAAAAATGGCTTTCCATTCCATATGATTTGTGCACACTCCAAGTTCCTTGAGAGCAAACAGTGTTGAGATGTGCTCCCCAATCTTGATTGGAGGCATCCATAGTCAGTCCGTTGCTGAATTTGCCTTTGGTGAAAGGATTGACTATGAAGAAGATTGATAGGATGGGTCTACCAGTTGAATGAGTGAGGATATCTGATTATAAGGATTCTGTGAGACCTTGATTACAAATGCTGCTTCCATCAGAATACTAAGTTACCATTAAGCTGCTCTGATATGGAGACGTGTAAAGAGGGTCATGTGAATTGTAGCTGCCAACTGGCCCAACATTTCCATGAAGGATCTGGCTGAAAATGAAGTTTAACTGGACACTGAGTGAACTATGCGAGTTAGTGTGCTTACTCTTTGAAAAGAAAGAAAAGTCTTTCCCTTCAGGGTGTTTAAATATGTTCCTATGAATTCTAGTTGCCATGTCAGAGTTAGATTGGACTTCTGGAAATTGACAATGAAGCCCACAGACAGGAGTGTGTGAAAAGTGTAGGAAGTTGTCAGGTTGACCTCCTGCTCGATATTAGCCAGTTGTCTAAGTATGGAAAAACCAAAACATTTTTTCTGACATGGGCTGTAACCACTGCTAGGCACTTTGCGAAAATTTGCGATTGCTGCTCGATGGAAGGAGAGTGCACAGTACTGATAGCAATTCTGTGCTACTGTGAAACGAAGATATTTCTGTAATTCGCATGAATTGCAATATGTTTGAATGCATCCTTGAGAATCAGGGTTGTCAGTCAATCATGGATCTCCATGTGAGGAAGGATGGTGTCTAGGAAATTATTAACCTTCCACTCATGAGGTATTTAAGTTTCTTAGATCCAGAATAGGACGAAAACCTCTTGACTTCTTTGGAATAAGGAAATATCTCGAGTAAAATCCCTTATTCTTCTCTATCAAAGAGACTGGCTCTATCGTATTGGCTGCCAATAAAGAGATTAGTTCCTGTTGCAGCATCTGAAGTTGCATAAGAGACACTGAATAAGGGGCCAGTGGAGTAAGGGAAGGTAGAGTTTGAAAGTATAAGCGATAGCCTTTCAGGATTATTTTGAGCACTTATCAGTCAGTAGTAACAACGGACCACTGAAAATAAAAAAAAAAAAAAAAAAAAAAGGAAACCTTCCATTCACTGGAAGAGCTTCAGAAGGATAATTTATTTTGTAGTTAAAATTTGGACCTTGATCTTTGAGTGGGTTGAGCAGACTTTGCTTGGGTTTTTTTCTCTCTTAAGATGCATCATGCTTTGTTGTTTTTGCTGAGCTTGTTGCTGTTGCAAGTTTTGCCTCTGGAAAGGGTATAGTTGGTACTTTCTACGGTGTAATAGAACTGCCTTCTGTAAGTTCACAAAGGCTATTTCCCATGAGTAGGTTGTTGCTCAAAAGTGGCTGCTGATAATGTTTGGAGGGTTGAGCAGCACTTTTTTTTTTTTTTTTAATAAGATCAACAGTCTCCTTAACTTTGTCCCCAAACAAATTATCTCCTGAACATGGGATGTCTGCAAGTCTGTGATGAATATCTCCTCTTAGGTCTGAGGCTTTCAGCCTGCCTCCTGTTATTATGGCAGCAGACCTTGAACCTTATTTCAAAAACATAAGAAGATCGTATGAGGTGTTTTGGGCATTCTTTTATTTCATTCAAATGAGTTGTAAACAGATCTTGCATGTCTGAAGGAAGCTAACGTATGACTTCTCTTATGTTTTGAAATTATTTGAAACTGATGGGTTGAGATCCTGCCTAACAACATAGATGACTGGAATATTTTCTTCCTTGTATTGTCACATAATTTGGCATCCTTACCTGAAAGAGTACTAAATGTAGTTTTGATCTTTTTCCCTTTTGTTATGGCTTGGACAACACTGAACATTATACTTTAAGTCTAGTTTCCTGGCAACTGGAAGAGTAGAAAGATGGGCCTGCCATCGTTTAAAGTGAAGTTTCTGAAGGGTTTTGTGGTTTGGAATGGCAATAGCCAGTTTACGTGCTTGAATATATATTAGAATCCCAGGTATGTCCTTTCTTTGAGTCTCTGTCTTCATCCAATTTAAAGGATATGTCTGCTGTTTTATGGAGAAAAGACAGATATGTACTTCTAGCTGGCTCTAGGGAAATCTGATTCTTTTATGGAATGAAGAGAGTCTGAATCATAAGTTGAACAATAATTTTATTCAAAAGCAGAATGGGAGGAGCCTCATTTCTTGAGGAGATAGAGCTGAGAGACTTTTCATGATATTGTTATTCCACCTTCTGAAAAAGAGCAATAGTAGACTAGGAGTCTAATTGGGCAGATAGCTTCTCCAAAATGGGTGAAAGAGATGGAGGAGTGGATGGAATACTCTTCATGCAGTTATGGACAAACTCCAAGCAAAGTATCTGCATGAATAGATGGCATTCAGTTGATGGAAGAAGTGGTGTCCAATTCTGGCACCATGATGGGAGGACTGGATTTTCCTTCAGGAATCTTTGGCACAGAATTTTTGCGTCAAGACGTTGTCAGTTCGGTGCCAATACAGCCACTGTAGATGGATTTGAGACTCAGTGCCATAGGTTGATGGCTCTAGTGGTGAGTTGGCATGGTGAATATTTTGGGAATGTTTCAAATTCTTTAGTGCCAGTGGAGATGATATCCTTTATTTTATTGTGCCCAGATTTTGAAACTGAGAAGACTGTGACCTTATTTTCCTAGGCGCTGGTCTTTCTAAACTCATCCTTCCCTCTGATAGGAAAGCTAAGTGGAATTTCTAAATGAAACTGTGGGGACATTTGTCCACGTGCTGCACATTTACTCACATCATTTGAAAGACCCAAGCAGCAGAAGCAGGCATTTACAAGTTAAAGGTCAACATCTTATGCTTGCACTTGGTGCAAGGCTTGAAGGGCTTTTTATCCTGACATTCCAGAATACGAAACGTAAAAAAAAATAAAATAAAATGAAAAAAAGTAAGAATCACGCTACATTTTTCCTTTTAAAGAGACTCACGAAGTGAGATTTAAAAACTAAAAAATAAAGAAGAAATTGAAGGAAAAAATATAGAAAAATGCAGAGAAAAATCAATGAACAGTAAGAATGAGAGCAAATATCATTACACCTCAGCAGAAAACAAATGATTGAGGAGCCTTGTAAGGGTGGCAGCAGCACAGGAACACCCACACATGCTCAGAAAGACTTCTAGATCACTCAGAAATCACTGTCAGATGATGTCACCCACTTGTGTTGCTGAATTCAGTCCTGCTTGTCCATGGAGAATAATTGATGCATTTCCTTTCTGAGATTTGTCCTTTGAACTCAAATTTTATCTGTATGCTTCTGGTACTTACTGTTACATGATCAAAATTGTCTTTATATTAGCAGAAGTAGTTTTACTACTTTTTCCTATTGTTAATTGCCCTTTTTAGGCATTTAAAGAAGTATTTTCCAACACTCTTCTAAATGCACACCTAACTGGGTCTGGTTTTTAGTATATTTGTAATGAATATGCATGAGTTAGATTTGCATACATTTGAAACTCAGTGTTTGCAAATCTATATCTTGCATATTCATTGTGGCAATCCTGAAACCTGACTGGCTAGGTGTGTCTCCAGGAGAGGTTTGGGAAACACTGATATAAGGTCATTGATGCTTAACTTTTAACAGAGTTTGAAATACCAGGGGTCTCAAAATCCAGTCCTCAAGGAATGCAAACACGTGTGGTTTTCAGGATAACCAAAATATATACATTTTTCATAAATGAGCCACTGCATACAAATCTCATGAATATTCATTGTACATATGAAAACCAAGCCTTTTTAGGTCTCTGTTCACCTCATGTTTGCAAAGAAAATTGTATTCAACTCCTCGAAATGACTATCAAATTATTCTAGGCTAGATTAGTCTTTTGAAGCTCTGTTTTTAGGAATCAAATGATTTTAATAATTTAATTTCAAGTATAGAAAATCTGCTTGCTTTAGGGGAAGGAGGGGAAAAAAGTTTGAACCAATGCTCCTGTTCCTTCCCATTCTCTCTCAGGACTTTTCATCAAAGAGCTCTCATGGCCAGTCTCCACTGGTTTCTCTGTTTGTCCTTCTATGCTTCCATCTATAAGTTGAGTACTACAGCGCCTCCCTGAGGCTGACAGCAGGAATTCTACATTCTCACTGCTGTTTGCAGTGTTGGTCTTTGGTTGGTCACAGAGTGTAGCTTTGTGTAATACATGGATGCCTTCTTGACTGTTAGCTCTCCAAACCTCAGGAACAAGCATTTCATTTCACTGTATTTGAGCTGTCCCCCATGTCCCATAAAAATAAATAAATAAATAATCGTAAATGGATAGTTTTTTTTCAGGTCACATCAAGATCACATGCAGTGGTCAGACTTCAGGGCTTGTACAGTGTGTCTCTGCCTGAAGAATTTTCTTTGTGAACCGAGACATGAGGTTTTTCTCTTTCTTTCTAGTCTGTGGACATTTCTGCTGCAATGACCAAGCGAGCTGCAGCTCAGAAGAGGCTCACAGGAAATCCGTTTGACATGGTGGCCTTGTGCCTGTTAAATCGTGCACAGGAGCAGGTGTGTTGGGAGTTCCTTCTACAAAACAGCACCCAGAAATGGTAAACCCTTGTTGGCTGAGTCCAGGTCAGCTTATTGATACAAAATCAGATTGAAGAGGTTGTGTGTTTTTTTTTTGATAGGTGTTAACTGTAGGACATTTTTTCTTTTCATTCAACTTTCCAAGGTAAGGGTACTTGAGCGAGTCAGATCCCGTCTAGCTAGTGGTTGAAAGCTCTACTTGTGTTTCAGTAGGGGTTTCTCACTGTGCATGCTCTCATCCATCCATCATGTCTCGGTTCAGTCACATAACTGCATTATAATGTGATAATGAAACAGATGTGCTAGAAGCCTTGTGTTTTAATTTCTTTTGAAAGTTGCACTTTTAAGGCTGAGCAGTTTGAATTTTTTTTTTTTTGAAACTTTCTTTATTCAGATTTTTCAATAATGATACAAACAAGCAGATAAACAGCAACGTGAAGCATCATAACAAATTCCCCTTAACAACTAAAAAAACCCCCAATAAAATAGTGCTCTTTCCCTCCAGTTTGAATTTTTAAAGCTTAGTTTTCTGCTTAAAGCTAGCAATAAAAATATTTCCACTGTAGTACTCCTTTTGTTTCTGGCCTTTCAGGGGGTAAATATGGGCATAGGTGCTTATTCTGAAACTTTCAAATTAGCTTTTGTTCTTTGTTGTCACTCTCCTGCCTTCTCAGCTCTGTGGTTTGTTTTATCTCTTGTCATACTGCTTGTTCTTTCCCTGTGCGATGTTTGTCATTCCGAACTTTGCTAGGGCTGGAGGTTAAGTTACAGAGCTCAGTTCAAAGAGAGGGCTGCAGCAGCATTGCAAGTAATCCTATCATACAAAATGTCTCAGCAGCATGAAGAGGAAGAGCAGAAACTGGGCAAAGCAGGATAAAAGTTAGAGCCATAAATAGTGAGAGCAGAGACAAAATAAAGGGAAGATGCTTATATAAGGGAAAAGTCAGGAAGCTACTTAAAAGAAGAAATAATTGTTACTGTAACCTGCACAATCCTCTGTGTTCGTGAGGGCCTCTGCAGTATCTTAGATGTTCTTCCTCCCACTGTCAAGTGTATTTCATATAGAGGTTTGCATTTCAGAACACTAAAGTCCTAGTCCAAATTATCTTATTCTCCAGCATACAAACATAACCCCATACGCTGACATTCAATCAGATAACAATTCTTTTCAACTAATGCACTGGTTAGATGTTACATAACACTAGTGCTTAAGTTCTACTGGACCCCCCAGGCATTTCGTTTTCATTTAACTGAGATTCCTCAATAACAGATTACTTCACAACATGGAATAATACTCACTATAGCAGATTGAAGATCTCTAAATAAAGAAAATCCAATTAGGCTTTTGTGGCGTAAGCTCCCACATGCTCTACAGGGCGCCAGATGCATTAGGCTGACAGAGCTCAGAGAGAACATCTACCTTCTTTTGCTCCAACTGGTGAACTCTCAGAAAACAGAAACTCTCTCTACAGGGACATGTTCAATCCACATGGGCTGAACTATTGTTGATTTTAGCAAAGGGGTTACTATTGTTAGTATGGGTTACATTACCATTAAGTACATTAGCAGGAAATATGCCAATGTGTATTTTATGCACATCTCTATATATAGAAGTGTGATAACGTGGGAGCAGTCTTTGGCTTTATAAGGATGCCAGAGGAAAGAATAGTCTGGACTCCAGCCCTTTCTCCACAAAATCAGTTTTATTATTTACAGCATAACAGAAACTGGTAGAAGGTCTACTTGCCTAAGCAGTTCTAAATCAAAAGTTACAGCACTAGGTCTTTATAAGACCAAAAGAAATTGCCATACTGGGTCAGACCAAGGATCCATCAAGCCAAAAATCCTGTTTCCAACAGTGGCCAATCCAGGCTACAAATACCTGGCAAGTACCCAAAAACTAAGTCTATCCCATGCTACTGATGCTAGTAATAGCAGTGGCTATTTTTTGTCAACTTAATTAATAGCAGGTAATGGACTTCTCCTCCAAGAACTTATCCAAACTTTTTTTAAACCCAACTACACTTACTGCACTAACCACATCCCCTGGCAACAAATTTCAGAGTTTAATTGTGCATTGAGTGAAAAAGAATTTTCTCCGATTAGTTTTAAATGTGCTACTTTCCTAGCGTGTAGCCAGATGGACTCAGGACCAGTGGGTTATGTGCTCTTCTGCTAGCAGATGGGAGACTGAGTCAGATTTCAAAGCTGACGTCATCCTAGATATACCTCTGCAGTGACCTCAGCATCTCAGAATCTCTCGGTCACCTAGCAGATGCGGACGCTATCCCACACACTAGCACAGTGTTAAAGAATGCCCTTTAAGGGATCTCTCCTGTTCAGAAGCGAATTAGAAAAATTAGCCAGCAAGTGGGGCGAATCTCCAGTGCCTCAGCTACAGTAAAACAGGAAAAAGATTCCAGCATCCTTCTCCCAGAGGAACCTAGGGGCAGAGGCTCCCAATGCTTTCCACCCTACAGGAATTCATTGTTCTAGGTATCTCGTCCCTCCGGAGGAGCCCAGTCCTTTTGGAACTGATAAACCAAGAGAGGAACAGGTGCAGGGGCAGGCTCGAACAGAGCTCCCCAATGAGAATGGGCCAACCCATCCACAGGAAGAGGAAATAAGGGGGCAACTTTCCCTCTTCTACCAACGATGGGTTGAAATTACGTCGGATAAATGGGTACTAAACATCATACGAGAAGGTTACTCTCTGGAGTTTTGCAGCACCCCTCGGGACAAATTTATGATATCACCCTGCCACTCCCACATCAAGAGACTAGCAGTGGAATCTACTCTGACAAGACTACTCAGCCTGAAAGCTATAACTCCGGTACCTACACCCCAGCAAAATACAGGGCGTAATTCCATCTATTTTATTGTTTCCAAGAAAGAGGGTTCATTCCGACCCATCTTGGACCTCAGGAATGTCAACCGTCATCTGCAGATACTACACTTCCGCATGGAGACTCTCCGCTACGTAATAATGGCAGTACAACCGGGAGAGTTCCTAACCTCCCTGGACCTCTCCGAAGCCTACCTTCACATCCCAGTCCATCAAGACCACCAGCGTTTTCTATGCTTTGAGGCACTAGGACACCTTTACTAGTTCCGAGCGCTACCCTTCGGCCTGGCAACCGCTCCCAGAACATTCTCCAAAATTATGGTGGTCGTGGCGGCAACACTGAGGAAGGAAGCTTGTTACAACCTTACTTGGACATCTGGCTGATCAGGGCGAAGTCTTCGGAAGAGAGCCTTCAGGAGACCAGCAGAGTCAAGAACCTACTGTAGGAACTCGGTTGTGTCGTGAACACGGGCAAGAGCAGTCTACAGCCCTCTCATTCTCTAGAGTACCTGGGGGCCTGTTTTGATACCAAACAGAACAAGGTCTTCCTCCCTCCCCTGAGGAGGAGAAAGCTGATGGAGCAATTATGACAATTGATGACCAGTACGCACCCCAAGGTATGGGACTATCTTCAAGTCCTCGGGCTCATGGCATCAACCCTGGAGGTCGTTCCATGGGCAAGGGCTCACATGCGACTACTCCAATGCTCCTTACTGTCACGCTGGAACCCACTGTCCCAACACTACTCAATTCGCCTCCAACTACCAGCAGATGTATGTTCTCAGCTTCAGTGGTGGCTACAGGAAGACCACCTAAGCAGAGGAGTAAGCCTATCCCCACCGAACTGGATCGTGCTCACCACAGACGCGAGCCTCCGAGGGTGGGGGGGGGCCCACTGTCAGGAACTGACGGACCAGGGACAATGGAACAAGGAAGAGGTGGGATGGAACATAAATCGCCTGGAAGCTCGAGCAGTCAGACTAGTGTGCCTGCGATTCAGCCACAGACTCCGAGGTAAAGCGATTTGAGTAATATCTGACAACACTACAACAGTTACCTACATCACCGCCAGGGAGGAACCAAGAGCCAACAAGTGTCTCTGGAGATAGACCCTCTCATGGCATGGGCGGAGATAAACCTACAAGGGATCTCGGCCTCCCACATCACAGGAAAAGACAACGTCTAGCAGACTTCCTCAGCAGAGAGAGCCTGGACCCGGGGGAATGGACGCTGTTGACCAGAGCCTTCCAACTGATAGTAAATCGCTGGGGCCTCCCAGTCAAGGACCTTCTGGCCACCTCTCTCAATGCCCAAGTCCCCAGGTTCTTCAGCTGCAGACAAGAGCCGCACTCCCAAAGGATCGACACCCTCGTCCAGACCTGGCCAGAGGAGGTCTTACTATACGCTTTCCCACCCATGGCCGCTACTGGGCAAGTTCATCCACAAGATAGAACACCTCAGGGGACTGGTTCTGCTAGTGGCCCCAGATTGGCCAAGACGCCCATGGTACGCAGACATACAAAGTCTCCTTGCAGGGAGCCTTCTGTGCCAACCTCCACAAAGGGACCACCTCCAGCAGGCCTGATTTTTCACGAAGATCTGTCTCTCTTCTCTTTTACGGTCTGGCCCTTGAGAGGAGTCGCCTGAAGAAGCGCAGTTACTCGAAGGCCGTGATTGACACTCTGCTCTGCGCCTGGATGTTCTCAATATCTCTGGTATACATACGGATCTGGAGAATATTCGAAGCCTGGTGTGAGGGGTATCCCTGCAAACAGCCAAGATTCCGGAATTTTTACAGGACGGTAAGAAGAAAGGGTTGTCGCTCAACTCCAAGGTTCAAGTAGCAGCCCTCTTCTGCTTCAGAGACGAAGTGAACGGAATCAGTCTATCAGCTCATCCGGACTTGGCCCGTTTCCTAAAAGGGGTTAAGCAACATCGATCACCCCTAAAGTGGCCGGTTAATAAGAACATAAGAACATGCCATACAGGGTCAGACCAAGGGTCCATCAAGCCCAGCATCCTGTTTCCAATAGTGGCCAATCCAGGCCATAAGAACCTGGCAAGTTCCCAAAAACTAAGTCTATGCCATGTTACTATTGCTAATGGCAGTGGTTATTCTCTATGTGAACTTAATAGCAGGTAATGGACTTTTCCTCCAAGAACTTATTCAATCCTATTTTAAACACAGCTATACTAACTGCACTAAGCATATCCTCTGGCAACAAATTCCAGAGTTTAATTGTGCGATGAGTAAAAAAGAACTTTCTCCGATTAGTTTTAAATGTGCCCCATGCTAACTTCATGGAGTGCCCCCTAGTCTTTCTATTATCCGAAAGAGTAAATAACCGATTCACATCTACCCGTTCTAGACCTCTCATGATTTTAAACATCTCTATCATATCCCCCCTCAGCCGTCTCTTCTCCAAGCTGAAAAGTCCTAACCTCTTTAGTCTTTCCTCGTAGGGTTGCTGTTCCATTCCCCTTATCATTTTGGTAGCCCTTCTCTGTACCTTCTTCCCCTATGGAACCTCAATCTGATATTGAGGGGGCTTCCTTCAGATCAATGCGCAGTCTGTCACTACGCCTCTTAACATTGAAGATGGTATTCCTGGTGGCAATATGTTCTGCCCGTTGCATCTCCAAGCTACAGGCACTATCTTGTCGGGACCCGTTCCTTAAGTTCACTCCTGGAACGATACAGCTTCGCACCATCCCCTCCTTCCTACCGAAAGTGATCTCAGAGTTTCATATGAACCGAGCCATCTCCGGATGAACATAAGGACTCTGAAGACTCCCCCTTCTTCACCATCTAAATGTCGGCAGACTCCTGGTATGTTACCTGGAACAATCGGAACCTGTGCGCAAAACAGATCGCTTGCTTGTTCTCCACAGAAGGAATAATCAAGGCGAAGCGGCTTCGTGAGCGACCATAGCTCGCTGGATCAAAGAAGTAATCAAGGCAGCCTAAATCGAGACAGGAAAGCCCTTACCCCTGACGGTTAAGGCTCATTCTACTAGGGCCCAGGCAGTGTCTTGGGCAGAAACCAAACTGCTGTCACCTGCCAAGATCTGTTGAGCGGCGACATGGTCCTCCCTACACACCTTCTTCAGGTTCTACTGCCTGGATGTCCATATCCGAGCTTTTGTACCTCCCACTGGTCTTGAGTCCATCTGGCTACATGCTAGGAAATGGAGAAATTACTTACCTGATAATTTTGTTTTCCTTAGTGTAGACAGATGGATTCAGCATCCCGCCCATGGCTGCCCCCAGAGAAGGAGGACCTTGGAAAGTGAACCTCGAGATTAAACAAATACAGGTAAGCCGTTGCCTACCTTTGTTCAGGACACCCGCAGTTAGACTGGTGTCGGCGTTAACTTGATTGAGTGCACTGTCTGTCTCCAATTTTTGAAATCAGTTGAATCAGTTAATCAAGCTTAATCAGTTTTAATCAAGTTGTTTAAGCAATATATATGTTCACAATGGCTTTTCGAGGAGAATACTGAGGAGCTGAGGTCACTGCAGGGGTATATCTAGGGTGACGTCAGCTTTGAAATCTGACTTTGTCTCCCATCTGCTAGCAGAATAGCACATAACCCACTGGTTCTCAGTCCGTCTGTCTACACTAAGGAAAACGAAATTATCAGGTAAGTAATTTCTCCAATGCTAACTTCATGGAGTGCCCCCTAATCCTTCTATTATCTGAAAGAGTAAATAACCGATTCATATTTACCCATTCTAGACTTCTCATGATTTTAAAGACCTCTGTCATATCCCTGCTCAGCCATCTTTCTCCAAACTGAACAGCCCTAACCTCTTCAGTCTTTCCTCATAGGGGAGCTGTTCCATTCCCTTTATCATTTTGGTTGCCCTTCTCTGTACCTTCTCCATCACAACTATATCTTTAATTGAGATGCGGCAACCAGAATTATACACAGTATTCAAAGTGCGGTCTCATCATGGAGCGATACAGAGGCATTATGACATTGTTTTATTCACCATTCCCTTCCTAATAATTCCTAACATTCTGTTTGCTTTTTTGACTGTGCAGTATACTGAACCAATGATTTCAATGTATTATCCACTATGATGCCTAGATCTCTTTCCTGGGTGGTAGCTCCTAATATGGAACCTAACGTCGTGTAACTACAGCATGAATTATTTTTTCCTATATGCATCACCTTGCAGTTGTCCACATTACATTTCATCTGCCATTTGGATGCCCAAACTTCCAGTCTCACAAGATGGTCTTGCAATTTATTACAATCTGCTTGTGATTTAACTACTCTGAATAATTTTGTATCATCTACAAATGTGATTACCTCACTTGTCGTATTCCTTTCCAGATCATTTATAAATATATTGAAAAGCACAGGTCCCAGTACAGATCCATGAGGCACTCCACTGCCCACCCGCCTCCATTGAGAAAATTGTCCATTTAATCCTACTCTCTGTTTCCTGTCTTTTAGCCAGTTTGTAATCCACGAAAGGACATCGCCACCTATCCCATGACTTTTTACTTTTCTTAGAAGCCTCTCATAAGGAACTTTGTCAAATGCCTTCTGAAAATCCAAATACACTACATCTACAGGTTCACCTTTATCCACATGTTTATTAACCCCTTCAAAAAAGTGAAGCAGATTTGTGAGGCAAGACTTGCCTTGGGTAAAGCCATGCTGACTTTGTTCCATTAAACCATGTTTTTCCATATGTTCTGTGATTTTGATCTAGTATTTGCTTGCTTCAGGTGTGCATAAAAGGGCACACAAAGGGGCAAGCTCCTTTGTTGTGCTCCTTCGTGCCTGTCGCCTGCCACACAAGCACCTCTGGTTTTGCAGCCAGTCCTCTCTACCCTCGGTGGTGGGGGGGGGGCAGTAGTGGTGGGGGCAGAGGGGTGGAGATGGCCAGTCGGCACTGGCATCTTTACGCTCTCATCTGCAGGGGTAGGGGCGCTTCCTTACGTAATCTTTCTCCAGCCTTTCTTCCTGCTCCCTTCGGGGCTCCATTGATGCTGGGGCCAGGGTGTGCACAACTCTTGCGTTGCAACCGGTCGTCTCTGCCCTTGGTGGTGGTGGGTGGACAGAGGGCGGGCTGTGGGGTAGAGCTGTGGGGGAGGGGGTGCTTCTTGCGTAATTTCCCTCGGGCCTTTCCTCCTGCCCTCATCAGGGCTGCTGGGCCGGGGCATGCACAACTCAGGCGTTGCAGCCGATCCTCGCTGCCCTTAGTGGTGGGCGGGCTGTGGGGTGAAGTTGGCCGGTCGGAGATGGCGTCTTCGCACTCTCAACTGCGGGAGGAGGGGGGCACTTCCTCGCGTAATCTTCCTCCGGCCTTTCCTCCTGCCCTCCATTGGGGCTCCAGTGAGGCTAGTGGATTATATTTAGGTATTGTAGGTATTTCCTTATCTGCAGAGGGCTCACAAAAGTTTGCAGGATAAAGTGACTTGTCCAAGGTCACAAGAAGCAGCAGTGGGATTTGAACCCTAGCTTCCCTGGTTTGTAGCACGCTCTAACCACTAGGCTAGTCTTGTAGTAGGAGCTGCCTGCTCCTCCTCCCCAAAACATGTCTGTTCCCTCCTGGGTCTGATCTCTTATTCCCCTGCTTAGGGAAACAATCTGGGATCAAGATTCCCTTCTGGGTTGTGCCTTAAGGTGGATCAGACTAAATGCCTGGTACTGATCTTTTAAAAGGGGTCCTTCCCAGGTAAATGTCCTGCTCCTACTATGTGCCTCCAGCCAAAGATAAGGGAAACAATTTTGAGTGGTGTTACCATCCCCTATCTTATCTGGGGAACCAGTTAAAGTTTCTTGGAGTGCCTGTGATTCATCCTTTGTCTTGGAATCCTTCATATATTGTTCGCTCTGTTCCATGCTACCATGCCATGTAGAGACAATGAAGTCCCTGGCATGCATCTTGCCAGTTAACCACTCAGCTTTTCTCCTTGTATTTAGAAGAATAACCGCCTGTATAAGGATCAATGTCTCATACAAGTCACAAAGCGTATCGGAGTTCCAGAGCTATTTAATACCTTCAAGGGTCACCTTTTCCTTTTCCTTTTCCACGACAATAAATTCTGGACTTCCCCAAGGGGAGATCTCTAGTAAGGACTCTTTTGCATAGTTGGTTGATGCAATGTCAAGGTAAGCCCACAGCATCTCAAAATCCAGGAAATAGTGTCCCAGGACAACTAGATATGAGGGCTGCTGGAGGGTTTCCAATTTATAGCTGGCCTATCCAGCTGACATCCCCATGTGACAGAGCCCTGCCACTGGTCTCTGTAAGTGTAGGATAAAATCACTGGAGGTTCATAATCACTGTAGCCTTGCTTAACTATCTCCCTCCCAATCCAGGGGTTTTCCCACACCCAGAATTAACTAGGGCCTGTGCAAGGACCCCCATCCAGCTCAATCGGGACCATAAAAGCACCAAGGCTGGGATAAGAAGTATCCACAACCATGGGGTATTGTTAATTTGGCACCCATGGAATGGAGGGCAACAATTATTTTAAATAAATATATAGCTGCTTCTTCTGTCCCGGGACCTTCTTTGGTGAAGTATCTTCTTTCTCCACAATGAAAGCACACCTGTGGGTCTAAGTCCTGTGTCTTTTCTTTCTGGGTCTTCTGACTCTTTAGGTTACATATTTTCCTTTCTTGTTCATCATTCACAATAATCCTCTCATACTCTGATTGCCATCTCCAGTATTGCTCCCCTCGATTACCTCATCATTGGCATTCACCTCCTTTTCTAGATCCGCTCCTGTCTTAGATATCATAGGACTAAGAAAGGTACTTCAGGCTATACTAGCTTGCAGAGCTTCTGTAATCCATTCCAACGAAGCCTATTACTTGTTTGAATCCTTTTGTAGGACTTGCTGCTGGGCACTCGGGGTCTGAACCAGTTTGTAGCCACTGCTACTCCTCCACAAGGGTCTGGAGTAATGCTTTCATGCTGGTTTAGAAGGTGCTTTGCTATAGCCAAGGCTTTTCAACTCCCAGAGGACTTTTGCCCTGCTCAAGAACACAGGAAAAAAATCCTCTACTTTTTTTTTTCTCCTGTTTTTGTAACAGGAAAAAAAAAATCCTAGCCTTCTGGCTCTGATTCACTCTGTCCCTCACGCTCTGCGCAGAGCTGGCCTGTTGTATGTGCTTCCAGGACTATTACTGCAGCCAGAACTCAGAGAAAAAACATTTTTTAGTACAGTTCTCTGCTCTATGCGAATGCTTAGGGCAGAAGTCCTTTAGCACAAGGCTCCAAATTTTGTTTCCTTTTATTCTAGCTTGGGTCTCTGCTCTGTGCAGGTGCATAGAACAGACATCCCACTCTTATCACCTAATATGGTTTATTTGGTTTTCTATACCGTTGCATCATTGGGAACCTTCACAACGGTTTACAATCATTTAACAAGGAAAGTACAATAATATATAGTAAAAGAATTATGACAGCTATAATATATAAAGAAGTAAAACATTAATAATAGTAGTTAATCTAAAATATTGTAGACTAAAGTTGTATAAATATCAAAGGACAATAACAATCGTGGGAGCACTGCTAAATAGCATAACTATGAAATAAGCAGTTATCAACCTTTTGCATTTGTTTTTATCTAGTACAGACAGCTTATCCAATACAGTCTTTGTAGGCTTGTCGGAATAGCCAACTTTTGAGTAGTTGTTTGAAGAGTTTTGTGTCGTTTTGAAGACTTATGTTTTCTGGAAGTGAGTTCCATAAGTATGGTCCGGCTTTTGATGTCGCTCTTTCTCTGACTGTTGTGAGGTTTGCTGAGGAGATTGGGGGAATTGCGAGTAGGGCTTTGTTCGCTGATCTTGTGTTTCGTTGGGGATGATGCTTTTGGAATAATGTATTTAGGCAGTTGGGTTCATTGTTATATATGGTTTTGTGGATTATTGTGAGCATTTTGTGTTCAATGTGTTTTTCAATGGGTAGCCAGTGCAGATCTTTTAATAACGGGGTGATGTGTTCTGATCTTTTGTGTCCGGTGAGAATTCTGGCTGTGGCGTTCTGAAGAATTTGGAGAGGACGTGTGGTTGTTTTCGGGAGTCCTAAGAGTAGTGAGTTGCAGTAGTCAGAGCATGAGAAAATGAGTGATTGCAGTATCGTTCTGAATTCTGGTTGGTTTAGAAGTGGTTTTAGTCGTTTAAGTATTGCGAGTTTATAGAAGCCCTCTTTGGCTTTCAAGCTGATGTTTCTTGAAGTTCATTTCAGGGTCGAGCCATATACCTAGGTCTTTCACGTTTTCTCAGAGTTTGATTATTGTGGTGCCGGTTAGACTTGTGTTCATGGGAGGGATTGTTGAGCCTTTTCTTTCGAGCAGAATGTATTCGGTCTTGTCGATGTTCAGGCATAGTTTCATTTGATTTAAGGTATTTTTTATGTTGGTAAGATATGTGGCTGAAAGGTTGAGGGCATTCTCTATTGTGCTTGTTACAGGGACGATAAGTTGGATGTCGTCCGCGTACGTGTAATAGGTGATAGGGATGTGAATCGTTTTTGAACGATTAAAATTATCGTCAAATAATTTTTAAATCATTCTAAATCGTTAGAGTGCACGATACAATACAAGTGCCCCCGATTTATCGTCAGGGGCATTTGTATTGTATCGTTAAATAGGGCACGGGAATTATTTGGGAGTGGGCGGGAAAACCGGCACACCAAAACAACCCCTAAACCCACCCTGACCCTTTAAAACCAATTCCTTACCCTCCCCCACCCTCCCGAACCCCCCCAAAATGTTGTTACCTGGTGGTCCAGTGGGGGGGGGGGTCCCGGCGCGATCTCCCGCTCTCGGGCCATCGGCGCCATTTTGGCTGCCACTAATTAAAATGGCGCCGATGGCCCGATTAAAAAAGAACAACCCACCCGACCCTTTAAATCGACCCCCCTTAGCCTCCCCCACCCTCCCGACCCTTTTTTTTTTTTAGGGAGGCCCGCGCCATCTTTAAAGATGGCGCCGGCCATCTTTACTCATCAGCCCCTGCCCCTGTCACATGGTAGGAGCACTGGATGGCTGGCGCCATCTTTAAAGATGGCGCCGGCCAATGGCACGGATACCCTGTCACATGGTAAGGGCAAAGGGGCATCGGCGCCATTTTTTTTTTTTTTTAGAACAGCTGATGCCTGGGAACGGGAAATCTTTCCCCGAGGCCCCACTGGATCTCTCCTCTCCCCGAGGCCCCCCTGGACCACCAGGTAATTTTAAAAGGTTGTGGGGGGGGGGGTCGATTTAAAGGGTCGGGTGGGTTTTTTTTTTTTAGCGGCGCGGGCCTCCCTAAAAAAAAAATTAGCGATGTGAATTGGAATCGAAAACGATTCCAATTCACATATCTTAACGATCAGATTCCCCCCCCCCCCAGCCGAATCTGATCGTTAAGACGATCTGGCACACAATTCACATCTCTAATAGGTGATGCCGAGATTTGATAGTAGTTGGCATAGCGGTAGGATATAAATGTTGAACAGGGTGGCAGAGCGGATCCCTGTGGCACTCTGGTTTCAAGAGGGATTGATTCTGAGAGGAAGTTGTTGATGGCAACTTGGAATGATCTGTTTTGAAGGAAAGAGGAAAACTATGCTAGATTATTTCCTGTTATGCCTATTTCGGTTAGTCGTTGAATTAGGATTTTATGGTCAATCATGTCAAATGCTGCAGATAGATCTAGTAAGATGAGAATGTATTTTTGGCCGTTGTTGAACCCTTTTAGAACAGTGTTTGTTAGGTTGATGAGTAGTGTTTCGGTGCTGTGTTATCTTCGGAAGCCATGTTGTGTGGGATATAGGATGTTGTTTAGTTCCAGATGTTCATCTAGTTGTTTCAGTACAACTTTTTCTGTTAGTTTTGCAAGGAAGGGTAAGTTAGATATGGGCCGGTAGTTATTTAGGTCGTGGGGGTCAAGGTTCACTTTTTTTAGGATAGGCTTAATTGTTCCCTTTTTGAGAGAGTCTGGTAGATCTGCATCTTCAAGGGACTTTTTGATGATTGATGTTATTGTTGGGGATATGACTTGAGATATCTCTTTCAGCGTACGGGTGGGAATTGTATCAAGTTCATGACTTGCTGGATTTATTGTTCTAATGAGGTTTTCAATCTCCATGGATGATATGGGTTCGAAGGATGACCATGGTGATAAGTTAGTGTTGGTTAGCTGTATGTTTTGATTAAGTTCTCAGAGATTTTACTGATTTTGTTTTTAAAGAAATTTGCAAGTTCATTGCTTAGGTTTTTGTTTGTGTTGATGTTTTCTGCAGTGAGGTTTTTTACAATGTTGAATAGAGTTTTTGGATTGTTTGAGCAATTTTGAATTTTCTTACTGTAGTAATCCTGTTTAGTTTTGGTTATTGTGTTTTTATAGTATGCCAAGTAGGTTTGGTATCTGGCTAGTGTTAGTGGGCATTTGTTTCTGCACTATTCTTTTTCTTTTTTTCTTAGGGTTGATTTGGTGTCTCTTAAATGTTTATTGAACCACGGGTTCTCTGTTTTCCTTTTGTTCCTTATCAGTCTGGTTCTTTCTGGGTTAATGTTGTTGGCAACTTCTGTGGTTATTCTATGCCAAGAGTGTGTGGCATTGTTGATGTTAGTTAAGTCGAGGTTCTTTAATTGCGTTCCAAGTTATTGTTGTAGGGGTTCAAGGGAAATACAGGTCTGTATTTGATTGAGTATGGGGTGTTTATTTCTGGATTGTTGCTAGCTTCCACAAGAGTATGGCATTTTATAAGATGATGGTCGGACCATGGAACTGGTGTGTTTGATACAGTGGGGTTTGATCGGAATTTATCGTTGGTAAATATCAAGTCTAGTGTTTGGCCTGCTTTGTGTGTTGGGTGGTGTATGAGTTGTGTGAAATTGAGGGCTGTAAGTGCATTTAGTAGTGTTTGCGTGGAGTGTGATGGGGTGATTTGTCAGTGTAGAGATTGAAATCTCCAAGTATAATTGTGGGTTTTTTGTGATAGATGGTTGCTAATATGTGATAACATGCAAGCAGTCTTTGGCTTTATAAGGGTGCTGGAGGACAGAATAGTCTGGATTTTGGCCTTTTCTCCACAGAATCCGCTTTATTATTTACAGAATAACAGAAACAGATAGATGGTCTACTTGCCTAAGTTCTAAATCAAAAGTTACAGCATTAGCTCCCTTCTGAGCTGTGCCTTAAGGTGGATCCAGCTAAATGCCTCGTCCTGGTCTTTAAAGGGGGTCCTAATATGCACTGTCTTACAAGGGGGCAATAATCAAACTGTTTGCAAACTCTGCAGGCACTTTTTACCCATGGAGTTTGCACCATGTGTAGTTTTGCTTTGATCATTGACCAGCAAAAAGAACCCACAGAGATTTACAGCAGCTTTCTCTGCAGGTACTTTTTCTAACCTAACTTCACTCTGATAGAGCCTCCAATTACAGTGTAGATAATGCCCATTGTAGAATTAAAAAAAACATTTTGTTCCTTGCAGTATTTCCCCACATGAGCTACTGAATTATTTTCAAAACATTAACCTAGGAAACCATTTTAAACAAACAAAATATTGGTAATTTTTTTTTGTAATAGCTGTATGTGTTAATGCCTTTTGCTTTGCCTTTTAGATTGATGCCTGGGCCCAGTCCAGCTCCCTGCCAGGGCAGTTCACAGGAAGCACTGGTGCACAGGTTCTGTCTTCAGAGGAGCTGACCAACAGCGGTCCTCAAGCTTGGATTAGAAAGGTAGACCACAATCAGCCAGATGTGACTGTGTGTGTCTGAGTGCTTCATTAATTAGTATAAACTTTACTAGCCAGCTAAATGTGCAAGGGAAAATACAAATCTTACACGTTATGAATGAGTTCATGCATCAAATGTGTAGTTAAGCTTTGAGCATGTTATAACTTGGTACCATCCATATGATCCAAGCGATGTGAATGTCAGAAAATTGGCTGCAAAACCAGTTTTCATCACAAAAGAGGATAGCTATAATTAGCAGCCCAAATGTATATTGTAGAAGAAAGTATGGTATATATTTTCACTAAGTCATAGCGTGCAGTTGGCTCACTGCAGGCATTATCATGAAATTGCTACCCATGTTGATAGTTACCTGTTCCAAGCTGGTGATGCCTGCTGTGAAGGGCACTGTTACTATTAAAACAGGTGGACTCAGCAAAAAAATTATTAGTTTTTAACATTTAATTTTTAAAAACATTTCTGTATTCAAGATAAGATTCAGCAGGCTTCTACTTTGGATCTGACTGCCAATTGGCCAGCACTAATGTTTCATATTATATTGCAAAATAAAGAAGGCCTTGCTTAGCTGGACAAGTCTACCATAGACAAGGGTGGGATTAAATTGTTTTTTAATTTACAAAACTGTATAGTTAGAATTCTAAGGTCACATCCATGTTGCACTGTGTGAAGTAGGAAGTTCCCAGTCCTGTCTTGGGCATCATTCAGCTCCACATTCCTGAGTCCAGATGTACACATTCATTTTAAATCAGGTACCTTGTGGTATTTAGAGGGATCAGGACTGAGTGAGATATCGCAGTCTGGAGGTGGAATGTGTTGCAAATGTGAGAATTTGCATGTTTCATAAATTTGCTATGGACCTTACTGGTCCATAAAATCAAATGCAGACTGTATTGAGTTTAGGAAAATGCAAGGGGGCCAGCCTCGTGGCTCTGGGGTAGTTGTGTGCACTGTTGCACAGAAGGATCTGGGCTCAATTCCTAGCTTGCCTAGGGCTGCTGCAGAAGTGGCATTCAAAGCCCTAAAGCAGAAGCAGTCATAAGTATTGTGACACAACATCTACTGGCCAGATTATAGGATTCCAGGAGTGCTGGTCTATGGCTCCCAGCTGAGGACTGTCACTGCAACGCTTGGATTAAAGGAAAGTGGAAAGGGATATAAAATAGTTGTGAATGGGGGCTAATTATGCCAGATCCAAGCTCTGGTTCCAATTGAAGTGGAAACCCAAAAGAGCAGAAAAAGAACATATGGGTCCAAATAAAATGTAAAATCTAAAAAGTTGTTTTAGTCAGCACCTGATTAGCATTAAGCATACAGATGAAATAGACAATGGAATCCCTGCCCTCAGATGTTTAGTACCTGCATATTAAGTGGAAGAGTTAAAGCTTACCTCCTGTTAATGAGCATTACAAGTTTCACATATGTAGAGAGCTTGTCTGCCTCTGCTTGTGAGGACATGGTTCTGATCTGCTGTTCAGACAAACTTCTTACTCGGATTAACTAAATTATAGGTGTTGTGTTATCCCATTGCAAATATGTCTTAGTATTATTTTCCTCGGACATGGTTCCTGTTTCACTTTATCTTCCTGCATGTAATCAGTTCACAAATGCTAAGCTGTAATCCATTCCTTTGTAATTCAGATAAGATTCTGAAGCTAAAGTGTTCTTACCCTGCCTTTCTGCATGCAGTGCTATTGCAGGAGTCCTAAGATGTGTGGCTGCCTCCCTCAAGGAGGGGGTAGTGGACAGTGTCTTAAAAACTTGCACCTTGCATGTTTTCTGGGCGCTGCTAGAGAATCAATATAACACAGTTTCATTGACACTTTCCTAGCACAGTTGGATAATAATTGTCAGACCATCAGTGCAAACTGACCTGTGCAAAATAAGATTAACATGTTCCTTTCCCAAAGAACTCCCAGTCTGATTCTGAGGATATGTCACTTTCTTTGGGTGACTGGGGGAGGAGAGGGGAATGGATCCATAGTATTTACTTCAGTCACTACATCATACTGCTAATGTACATTAAATTCATTTGTATAGCTGAAATGATCTGAATCCTGCCACTATACAGTAAGTAATGTGTTTTTCATGTGAGAGACCAGACTTCAAACTATGGTGAGGAAGGTAAATTAGGAGTTCAATATTCAACAGCTTTTAGACAGATAGCTTGTGCGTGGTCTGGCCAAATGCCTGCTTTGAATATTCCCCCGCCCCAACTTATCTGTCTAAAATTTAGCCTGATTATGTAGGAGTGTTCCAGGAAAGAGTTAAGTTAGCCGGATAACTTATCTAGTTAACTCTGATCATGCCACAGCGTAGTCCTAAAGTTAGCAGGATAAACTTATCCGGCAATTTTAAAAAGTCAGGTATATTCAGTGGTGCGACTGCACCACTGAATATCCTGTTAGTTAGCTAACTTGGTAGTGCAGCCAGTAGCTGAATATTATCCCCTAGGTATCCAAGGCTCAATTTCCTGTAATAGTTCTTTCACAAACTTTGTCAAATTTTTACAGTGTATTGCAGAAAAAAAAAGCAAAAGAAAATATTCCCCCTCTCCCCCAAAAAAGAAAAAGTAATCTTATTTCTGTTTTTCTATGTATTTGTACCTAGGACAACAGGTCTGTCTCTGCTTTCCTGTTCTCCTGGAAAATACCTCTAGCACTACTTCAGTATTTGAATGGGACTCCACCTTTTCCTAGTCCTATTAATTCATTATTCCAGTCTGGCCAGACACTCACCAGTGTTTGGTGTGTATAGTGTGCCAAGTTCACTGAATGCTTAAAAAAAAATTGTTAGAATATAGGGAAAGATACGATGCACAGAAAATGTTTCTTCCTCGTAGAGCAAATAGTGAGATGTAAAATTGACCTTGTATTGGTACTTAATACAACATTTTTATCTTTTCCCAAGACTTGCTAAGTGGAACACGGAAGGCCCAAGAAATTGGTCTATCGTTTGTGAACTGACTACATGTTGGAGATAATGAAACACATCTTGATGTTTTAAAAAAATTCTATCCTTGCAAAGCAGGTACAAAAGAGGCATCGGAAGCCTGGGGGACTTTGGCTGGGGTTTGTACTTTCTCTGCATGGTTGCCCTTTTCTTATGAGAGGTGCCTGGAAAAGAAAGGGAAGGAGGAAGCCAGAAGTAAGTAAAAGCTGCTTTAGGTGGATAGACCAAGGATGCTGGTATCTAGAATGGACTAACTTTTTTTTTCTGTACACACAAAGTGCATGGCCTACCCCAATAAGAAACCTACGGACAGGAAAGTTAGAGGCTCCCTCCATCCCAGCCATATTCCTCGCTAGGAGCACCTTCATGTCACACAGAGCATATAACATGTGTGCAGTCTGTGCTGCTAACTATTGTACTATACACAACTAAATATATGTATTTGAAGTATTGCTGCAAAGTGTATGTTATTTCTAAACACTCATTTAACCCCTAGAATGTGGGGATTAGGCTTTGTCTTAAGTTTATAAACCCACTGTTAAGAGTGACTATAAAGAAGGAAAGCATCCCATATCCAGGACAGCATTCAGTGCCTCAGGTACTACATACAAGTGTGATGGTGTGCTGTTAATGATGTTAGGCATTGTGCTGTGTCATGCTGTGTTTTCCTACAGGAGCTTACTTGCAAGGCTGTGGCATTGTGCAGAGATGTACAGTTTTAGGATGCCAGTTTGTTTCTAAGCTGTGACAGACCTCACTTAAACTACTTGGGTCAGCAGGTGTGGGTAGAAGAGGTGATAGTTCACAGAATAACCTGTGAACTTTCACCCCTCTATATGGAAACTTGTTGCAGGGTCAAATCCTTGTAGCTGTCTCCTTGCCGCGGTCAGTGCCAGCCAACACTGCAGCCACAGAGGCCTAGGTACGTAAAAATTTTAAGGAGTTTTTTTTTCTTTTTTTTCTTTTACACCGTAATGTATGTTTGATAAGTTGCTGTGTGGTTCTGTAACATTTGAGCACATTTTGTTTGAAACAGCCATTTGATATCAGGTTACTATGTGTCACTTGTTCTCCATGGTTTGCAGAAACCGCACATCTAAAGAATAAAAAAAAATCCCTTTAATTGGCCAGCTGAACCAGAGTGTATTTTTATACATTTCAAATTTGCCTTATTTCTATTTCAAATTAATACGAGCAGCTGATGCCAGACTAGTGTATTATTAAAAAAAAAAAAAAAGTCCAGTCCTATTTCAGTATCTGTATATACTCCAAATTTATATTGTTAGTTAAAAAAAAAACCCCCAAAAGATTTTAGGTGATCTTATAGATTTAACATATAGAATATCATATAGAAAGCAAACGTGAACATATTAAAAGAATAACGGCTAGGATAAGGAGCAGCCATTTTGTTTGGTTGTCAATTCAACACTGCCCTAATGTCAGGAATGGATTCTTCCCTCTCTCTCTTTTCTGCACAGGATCAATTTCTAAAAGCAGCTCCTGTAACTGGAGGAATGGGAGCCCAACTAATGAGAAAAATGGGCTGGAAGGAAGGCGAAGGCCTGGGCAGAAACAATGAAGGGACTGTGGAGCCCATACTGATTGATTTTAAGAGAGATAGAAAAGGCAAGTATAGTGACACTAATAATGGGCATAAGAAAAATTCTCTAGAGAATAAGATAAAGGGTCTTGCTACCTAGGTCATGGATTTTCCAGCCTAACCTAGAATAGAGTGGCACATTTAAACTTTTTTTTTTTTTTTTTTTTTTTTTTTTTTAAGGAAAATGTTACTATTTTATAGCTAAACATAGATTTGAAATGTGTTTTAAGTCAAAACCATGAGTTTTAATGTACAGTAGTTTTCCTAAAACAAAAAAAAATTTTTCATTTGTTTGGTATCATTCAGATACATCTTGTCGGTATCAAGTGTAATCTAAAATTTCTGTTTTTTCAGTTTGTTAGTTAAATGTAAGTAATCACAGGAGCGAAGTGCTAGAA
The DNA here is from genome assembly GCF_901001135.1 of Rhinatrema bivittatum. Classification (NCBI taxonomy): domain Eukaryota; kingdom Metazoa; phylum Chordata; class Amphibia; order Gymnophiona; family Rhinatrematidae; genus Rhinatrema; species Rhinatrema bivittatum. Next base: position 238,735,139 of record NC_042619.1, on the reverse strand, counting down.
GGCCCAGCTTTAAATATTCTCAATGTGCTCTTCAGGTTTGGTTGCAGAAGGGGAAAAGACCCAAAAGAAATCTGGAAATTTGACAGTAATGAAAGATCTATCAGGTGAGCCCTCTTTAGGAACATTAGATATATGGATCTGTCTGTGTTTATTTATTGCTAATTGACAAGGCACTAAATTAAGAGATTGAATGCTTTTTATCTTAATGAAGGCAAACACCCAATTTCTGCACTGATGGAGATATGTAATAAAAGGAAATGGTCACCCCCTGAGTTTGTGTTGGTACATGACAGAGGTCCTGATCATCGTAGACATTTCCTATTTAAGGTAAGGCCTGATCTCATTTTTGATAAATTTTATAAAACTGCCTTTGTCAACTATACAGGGATATTTTTTTGTTTTTTTAAAATTTGATTTAGTTTCTATAATAAACAGGATCACGCCACCATTTAATATTTCAGAGACATTTGCATAGCCACACTAAAAGGGGATGTCCTGGATGTACAATACATAAAGGCATTGGGTTTGCTTGAAAACTTCCAAAAGGAAGAACATCATGGCATTGTTATATCCCAAAAGCAGCTGGGTAAAGGGAGGTGAAGGACTGAGAGATAAGAGAAAAGGTCCATAATTTGAGTAAACAGCTAACCCTACTTGACTGCTCCTGAGATAATAGATTTGGACAAATAACCAAGTATGGTCTCTTTATAAGTAACTTCACATTCGAGGGTTCAATGCATGTTAAAATATAACAGGCTAGGATAAAAGCATTAGCTGCTTTTGTCACCCTGTAAGTATAAGCCTCTGTGGGAGCTAGCTGCTAATATGGCATAGTACTGACCGTAATGATGCAGCAGCCCTCTTCCCATCGTAGAATAAAAGATATTACCTTTACACTGTTGTGGTTAATGTAATGTTTGTTTTCTGGTCTAGGTAATGGTGAATGGAAGTGAATACCAGCCAAGCCTTGCAAGCCCAAACAAGAAACTTGCCAGAGCCACAACAGCAACAGTGGCACTTCAGGCAATGGGCCTAGTACCACGGGACAACATAGCTAATGCCACTAGCTTTATGAGTGCCTCAGACAGCTAGATGCTACCTTTGCAAGCAATCTTTGCAGAGACTTTTTTGAGCCAAAAAATGATGGCTTTTTCTTTTGTAAAATAAATTGTGAATAAACCCCCAATTTTCTGCTCCCTGTAAACATCTCCAAGATTTCCTTTCACAGGATTGAAGCCTTGACTATTGGCGCTGGGCTCACAAGTTTCAAACTTGTACTTATTCAACCCCCTTTTTTGTCTTTCATAGTGTACATTTTTTTTGTGATAACACTCAATATCATTACAGTACCTAAAGTATTATTACAAATTTCTTAAGTCAATTTCATGTCAATGCTCCTGTTATGGTGGTTCTGAAACTGCTGATTTGTCTTGTATGTTTCTCATCAAGTTATTTAAAAGAACTTTTTATACTGTATTTTGTATGTAGATTTTGTTACCTGCCCGTTGTGCTTTTTTTTTTTTTGTATCTGTCACCAGCCCATGGTTAAAAACCTACTAATTACACTATTCCATGAATAGTAGGGAGTGCTATACAGGTATACTACTAGTAGCATAATTTCCTGGAGATGGATAAGGACCTTTATTTCATGTTGGTAAATTAACTTTTTCCATCATGACATTTGTTTGAAAACACAAACAAGTAGTCCTGGTTCATTTGCAAAGCTCCTGCATCAGGCTGGTAAGAGATAGAAGAGTTCTCTACTCCTACTTACCCAATAAAGGAAAAAACATTTGTGATTGAACAGCAAGAGCAAGGACTGCCATGGCTTAACAGCTGTATATTGCCAGAAGTGAAGAAAAACACTATCTGAGACTTGGCTTGGTATAGTATGGTTTGAATATTCTTTGTTAATTGGAGAAATTACTTACCTGATAATTTTGTTTTCCTCAGTGTAGACAGATGGACTCAGGACCAGTGGGTTATGTGCTCTTCTGCTAGCAGATGGGAGATGGAGTCAGATTTCAAAGCTGATGTCACCCTAGATATACCCCTGCAGTAACCTTAGCTCTTCAGTGTTCTCTTCGAAAAGCCATTGTGGATATATCTTTCCTTAATTAAATTCATTAAAATGTATTAAACTTGATTGAACTGATTCAACTGATTTAAAAAAAACTGGAGACCACCAGTGCACTCCACCAATTAACGCAGACACCGGACAACTGTGGGTGTCTTGAACTAGGGGTAGGCAACGGCTTACCCATATTTGCTTAGTCTCGAGGTTCACTTTCCTAGGTCCTCTTTCTCTGGGGCAGCCGTGGGCGGGATGCTGAGTCCATCTGTCTACACTAAGGAAAACGAAATTATCAGGTAAGTAATTTCTCCATTTCCTAGCGTGTAGCCAGATGGACTCAGGACCAGTGGGATGTACAAAAGCTACTCCCAGACAGGGCGGGAGGCTGGCTGTGGCCCACTTAGTACTGCCCTTGTGAAGGCTGCATCTTCTCGGGCCTGAACATCCAGGCAGTAGAACCTGGAGAAGATGTGTAGGGAGGACCATGTCGTCCCCCCAACAGATCTCGGTAGGCGATAGCATCTTGGTTTCTGCCCAAGATATTGCTTGGGTCCTAGTAGAATGAGCCTTAACCTGCAGTGGTAAAGGTTTTCCTGCCTCTATCTAGGCTGCCTTGATTTCTTCATTGATCCAGTGGGCTATGGTTGCCCGCAAGGCCGCTTATCCTTGCTTCTTCCTGCTGTGAAGAACGAACAAGCGATCCGTTTTGCGCACCAGTTCCGATCTTTCCAGGTATCGCACCAGGAGTCTGCCGACATTTAGATGGCTAAGAAGGCATGAGTCTTCAGAGTCCATATGTTCATCCGGAGATGCTAGGGAGATGGCTTGGTTGAAATGAAACTCAGAAACCACTTTCGGTAGGAAGGAGGGGACGGTGCGCAGCTGTATGGTTCTCAGGAACGGTTCCGACAGGATAGTGCCTGTAGTTCGGAGATGCGACAAGCTGAATATATTGCCACCAGGAATACAGTCTTCAATGTTAAGAGGTGTAGTGACAGACCGTGCGTTGGTCTGAAGGAAGCCCCCACTAGGAAGTCTAATACCAGATTGAGGTTCCATAGGGGCACCGGCCACTTTAGGGGTGGCCGAAGTTGTTTAACCCCTTTTAGGAAACAAGTTAAATCCGCATGAGCTGATAGACTGATACTGTTCACTTCGGCTCTGAAGCAAGAGAGGGCGGCTATTTGGACCTTGAAGGAGTTGAGTGACAACCCCTTCTTCATACAGTCCTGTAGGAACTCCAGAATCATGGGGATCTTGCCCATCCGTGGGAGTATCCCGCGGTCCTCGCACCAGGCTTCGAATATTCGCCAGAGATGTTAAGAACTTGTGCACGTGGAGCAGGGTGTCAATCACGGCCTTCGAGTAATCGCGCTTCTTCATGTGAGTCCTCTCAAGGGCCAGACCGTAAGAGAGAATCGAGAAGGATCTTCGTGAAGAATCGGGCCTTGTTGGAGAAGGTCTCTATGTGGAGGTAGGCACAGAGGGCTCCCCGCAAGGAGTCTTTGCATGTCTGCGTATCATGGGTGTCTTGGCCAATCTGGGGCCCCTAGTAGAACTAGTCCCCTGAGGTGTTCTATCTTGCAGATGAACTTGCCCAGTAGAGGCCATGGGGGGAAGGCATACAATAATTCTTCCTCTGGCCAAGTCTGGATGAGAGCGTCGATCCCTTGGGAGTGTGGCTCTTGTCTGCGGCTGGAGAACCTGGGGACTTGGGCGCTGAGAGAGGTGGCCAGTAGGTCCATGGTTGGGAGGCCCCCAGCGATTTACTATCAGTTGGAAGGCTGTGGCCAACAGCGTCCAGTCCCCCGGGTCCAGGCTGTCTCTGCTGAGGAAGTCTGCTGAGACATTGTCTTTTCCTGCAGTGTGGGAGGCTGAGATCCCTTGTAGGTTTATCTCCGCCCATGCCATGAGAGGGTCTATCTCCAGAGACACTTGCTGGCTCTTGGTTCCTTCCTGGCGGTTGATGTAGGCAACTGTTGTAGCGTTGTCCGACATTACTCGAATCACTTTACCTCGGAGTCTGTGGCTGAATTGCAGGCACGCTAGTCTGGCTGCTCAAGCTTCCAGGTGGTTTATATTCCATCCCGCCTCTTCCTTGCTTCATTGTCCCTGGGCCGTCAGTTCCTGACAGTGGGCTCCCCACTCTCAAGGGCTCGCATCCATGGTGAGCACGATCCATTTCGGTGGGGATAGGCTTACTTCTTTGCTTAGGTGGTCTTCCTGTAGCCACCACTGAAGCTGAGAACATACCTCTGCTGGTAGGTGGAGGTGAATTGAGTAGTCCTGGGACAGTGGGTTCCAGCATGACAGTAAGGAGCACTGGAGTAGTGGCATGTGAGCCCTTGCCCACGTAACGACCTCCAGGGTTGATGCCATGAGGCCGAGGACTTGAAGATAGTCTCATACCTTGGGGCGTGCATTGGTCATCAATTGTCATAATTGTTCAATCAGCTTCCTTCTTGGGGGAGGGAGGAAGACTTTGTTCTATTTGGTGTCGAAACGGGCCCCCAGGTACTCCAGAGACTGAGAGGGCTGCAGACTGCTCTTGACCGTGTTCACGACCCAACCAAGCTCTTGCAGTAGGTTCTTGACTCTGCTGGTCACCTGCCGGCTCTCTTCTGAAGACTTCGCCCTGATCAGCCAGTCGTCCAGGTAAGGGTGTACCAAGTTCCCTTCCTTCCTCAGTGTTGCCGCCACGACCACCATAATTTTGGAGAATGTTCTGGGGGTAGTTGCTAGGCCGAAGGATGGTGCTCAGAACTGATAATGGTGACCCAATATCGCAAAGTGTAGAAAATGCTGGTGATCTTGATGGACTGGAATGTGAAGGTAGGCTTCGGAGAGGTCCAGGGAGGTTAGGAATGCTCCCGATTGTACTGCCATTATTACAGAGCGAAGAGTCTCCATTCGGAAGTGTAGTATCCACAGATGACGGTTAACGTTTTTGAGATCCAAGATGGGTCGGAATGATCCTTCTTTCTTGGGAACAATAAAATAGAAGGAATATCACCCCGTAATTTGTTGTGGCGTAGGAACCAGAGAAATTGCCTTCAGATTGAGTAGTCTTGTTAGAGTTGCTTCCACTGCCAGTCGCTTGGTGTGGGAGTGGCAGGGTGACATCATAAATTTGTCCCGAGGGGTGCTGCGGAACTCCAGAGAGTAACCGTCTCGAATGATGTTTCGTACCTATTTGTCCAACGTGATCTCGACCCATCATTGATAGAAGAGGGAAAGTCGACCCCCTATTTTCTCTTCCTGTGGAAGGGTCATCCCATTCTCATTGGGGAATAGGACCGGCGCCTGCCCCCCCTGGGCCTGTTCCTCTCTTGGTTTGTCAGTTCCGAAAGGGCTGAGACCTTCCTGAGGGACGAGGTGCCTGTAACTGCGAGTTCCTGTAGGGGCAAAAGCGTTGAGAGCCTCTGCCCCTAGTTCTTCTGGGGGAGGGGCACTGGGATCTTTTACCCCTGTCCTCCGGTAGCTGTGGCACTGGAGATTCGCCCCACTTGCTGGCTAACTTCTCCAATTCGCTTCTGAATTAGAGAGATCCTTTATAGGGCACATTGTGAGATTCGCTTTAGAGGTCGCATCTGTAGACCAATTCCGCAACCATAACTGTCTTCTGGCCGCCACTTCCGAGGCTACTCCTCTGGCTGAGGTCCGCACTAGATCTGAGCTTTCATCCGTCAGAAAGGCTGCTGCCGGTTCAGTCGTTTCACCAGTGTGCAGCAGGAGGCAATCTGCAGTATCATTGCTGTTGTGTCGAAAGCCTGCTTAAGGATGGATTCTAATTATCTATCCAAGGTCCGACCTCCTTTAGCCTCCGGGGCATCCCATTCCAGGTCAATGAGTTCCTGGATGGCTTCCACCATTGGGAGGTAGCATGAGGCTTTACGCAGGGACACCAAGATGGGATTCTTCTTTGGTTCCGCCATAGGGTCCGTGCCTGGAATACCCAGAGTTTTCAGAGTCTGGGAAAAAAGGGCCGGTAATCCATCCCTGTGGAAGAAGAGAAGCATGGTTCCAGGCCTGGTGGGATTTCTCCTTCTTCCAGGGAGCCGCCATCATCATCCGAGGTGTCCAGGTCCCTGTCCGGGAAATTCTTGGTTAAGCGAGGCATGTCTCGAGGCATCCGAGCAAGGCTGGGAGGATCTTGTGCTTCCGGTGGGGGTTGAACATGGATCACAGCTGGGGCTGACTGCACCTGAACGAAGGCTTGCAGCCCTTGGAAAAGTTCCAACCTGGAGGAGTTCCCTGGGTCCAAGTTAATCCCAGGTGGAGTTGGAGTAGGGGCCCCTGACGTTCCCTCCTGTGGAGAAGCCATTTCGGAGTTGCATAGGTCCGGGGTACTATTCGATGTAGTAGTTCCATACCCATCCTCAGACAGTGAGGGACCAGGCTTTGGTCCCCTCTAGGCTTCTTCCAGATCAGGCTGTGCAGCTCTGATGTGGCAGGCTGTGCAAAGAGTGCCTTCTGGGCTTCCTGGATGCCGGTGTCATTGCCTCTATTCAATGTGCGCGTAATGCGTGTGAGCACAATGCCCGCGTTTAGTAGTAAGCGCGACTGTGCATGCATCTATATTGGATGTGCACAAGTTGGGCGCATTGGCTGTGTGGCCTGCCCCACGCGTACCACCGGTCAAGAAGGGAAGATGGCGCCAATGCCCCCTGCATGTAAGATGGCACCCCCGAGGGTCTCCACATGGACCCCTGCACTGGATCGGGGCATAGCCCAAGCAAGGCTGCTCAACCTGATCAGTGCTCCCTTTTTACCTCGCCAGAAGAACAAACAGAATCGGTACAGCAACCCGAACCTCAGAGACCATAGACCTGAATTTAAAGTTTTCTGCTTACCTGGTCTCAGTGCTTACTGATTGTGTTCCGGGACGGTCTCCAGCTGCGGGGGGAAGAGGGCTTTACCTTCACCGCCGTGCTCGGTTGTGCACCCGCTGCCTTTCAGCCACTCTGGGGCTAAGTCCACGTTGGGAACCGGCAACCGGACCAAGACACACCTCTGAGGGATATGGAAAATCACCTCAGGAATTCTCAACTGGGAGAGGGACCCTTAGGTATCACCGCAGGAGAGCGGGGCTTGATCTTCTTTAAGGTAAAAAATGTTCCTCTTTGCTGTAATTCTTAACACTATTCTAGTGTGTGGGATAGTGTTCGCATCTGCTAGGAGACTGAGAGATACTGAAGAGCTGAGGTTACTGCAGGGGTATATCTAGGGTGAGGTCAGCTTTGAAATCTGACTCCATCTCCCATCTGCTAGCAGAAGAGCACATAACCCACTGGTAGTGAGTCCATCTGGCTACATGCTAGGAAAGTTGGCTTTTGTGTAAATACCTGAATGTTAAAGCAGCAGGATTTTGACAGAAGGTAGGCTATAGTCAACATCATTTAGAGTCCCTCTTTAAACATATTTTTATTCCTGAGAGGTTAAAGTTATTTCTACCTGATAATTCACCTTTCCTTGACTCCTGCCCTACCACTCCAGGGAAGTAGATTATGCCTCCCTCGCAGTAAACCTTGTTAGTCTTCTTTTGTCAAAGGTAATCAACTGATTTATCAACACAAGAAATTATAAAACATTTATAATTACCTTTTTAGAAATAGGTGCTACCTATTTATTTGCCTTCCATTATATTATATTATCATAAATATAAAATGCAACTGTAGATAAAAATCCTGTCTAAAAGCCATTTTAAAATAATGAGCCTTAACCATTTTATTCTCCTTTCCTTTCTTTTGGGAAGGAAAAGGAAGGGCCTAACAGCTGCTGCTCTTTTCTCTTCTCTCACCACAAACTGTAGTACTTTCAGCAGCACCACCCTACCAGGGAGGGTTCTGGACTGGTATGGCAGGAATCAAGGCATAGAAATTCACATAACAGTAAAATTCTCCTTCCTTACCCTGCCAGCCCAGATGAGTGGGATATACCTAAGCTTTCCTCTACCTTGGTGGGAGGAGATTAAGACCCCTGCCTCATAGGCAGTGTCATTCCTAGTCTGGATGGCCAAGTCGTAATGTATAGCAAAGTAATTTACGGATGACAGAATATCCTACAGCCTAGGAAGCTACTGACAATGGTCTGAATACTTCTGGAAGTGCCACACTGCCTCCGGCGTGCTCCTCTCTGTCATTGCGATATAATTTGTACCCTGGTATAGCACTGTCCCATTGGTTATCCTCCTTCCACCATGTCTCTGAGATGCCAATTAAGTCTGTCATTCACTGCTCTACACTTAATTCTCCTATATTATTTCATAGACTTCTGGCATTAGCATACAAATATTTCAAAGTGTGTTTTTTGTTTGTATTTTCATTCTGCTTTTTAATTATTAGGGATAAATTAGAATTTTTTTAGCTCAGGTGCGTTTTTAGTTACAGGCACTTGGACTCCTGCTAGAGCTCTCAACACGTCCAAGAAGGGACCACAGAATGAAATGAAGGATTAAGATACTTTACCCCCTTCATATAGTAATCACTGATACTAAAAAATCTTGGCATTCTTCCCCTATAACAGAAGGCTGCCCTTTTACAAAACCATTTTTAGAGGAGATAAGTGGCATATAGGGCCTTAGAAAAATCTTCATACCTGTGTCCATTTTTCAGTCTGCTGTCTAAAAAATCCAAATCCAAATGCATCGAAGTAGGAGTTTCAATAATCTACACATGTTCTACAAAGTAATTAAGAATAAATAAAATCCCCCAAAACTTTGATTTCATAAGCTTTCATACCCTTTTTCATTGCAACCCAAATTAGGTGTGGTTCAAAAAATTGTCTTAAGAGGCCCATGATAAGTTAAATAGAGCCCAGCCGTGGCAGTCACACTAGTTGAACTGATTCAAAAATACTCTTGGATAAGAAGCAAGCTGTTTCTGTTGTATAAAGTGAGTTTGAAGCAATGATCAAAACATGCCGAATAAGAAGGTGACAGAAGAACGCTGGACCTACATTAGTGGAGGAAGGCTATAAGAAAATGTCATTGTGTCTGAATATCCGTTGAGGCACTGTCACAGCCATCACTGTAAATTGCAAATAGTTTGACACCACTGTATTTTGTGTCACATCTCATAATTAATACTTATTTGGTCATGTAATGTGAATCTGCATTGATAGAGAAATGTTTACTTCCCTATTAATTTAGTTTCCTTTATTTAAAATAAAATAAATCCTGCTGCACCATGCCAGGCAAGTGGGTTGTTCCCCCTTCCAGCAGATGGAAGCAGAAAACACAGCTTTCTCCCAGGACAAGCAGGATGGGTGACATCATCAGATGCCTGCCCTCTCTTCTCACTAGTTGTCATCCACTTATCGCCTGAGGTCCAAAGGAAAATGTTGCTGCTGATCCTAGTCAAGGGGGGATGTTTGAAGGGAGAGATTAGATACAGGAACTGTTTGAGGGTTGAATCAGTAGGAGAGGGATTGGCTGTGGAAGGTGAGGGGGGATGCAAGAGAGGAACTAGGGGTGAGAGTATCAACGGGGTGTGGGTGGTATGTGAGAAAAGAGAGAGGAAGGCGATGACAGATGATCGATTGGGGTTACAAAAATGGCTTGCAGGTGAGAGGATGTAAAAAGCTGGAATGGGTGAGCAAGAGGTTAGGCTGGGAAGGGGAGAGGAACTGAGGTATGTAAGAGAGGATCAGCTGGAGGGGCAGAGGTTGAGAGGCCCTCTGGAGGGGGATGAAGGTTGAGAGAGGGGATCAGTTGGAGTGAAGGAATGGTGAGTGGAGGGATTGTTGGAGGCAAACTACACCCCCGCTAATTAGGTTTGGTTGTCCTGTGGGGTCATGTGAATTTTCAAGTGCTAAAATTGGGGTCACAGTGGCTAAAAGTTTGGGAAGCCCTGTAATACAGAGTTCAAAGCATTCATAGCAAAGTGAATTATTATGGATCATCATAATACCCATATTTGTACAGGTAACTGCTTACTGTCACACCAGCTCCTATGTAATCATTGGTTTCTATTTACTTTAATATTTTTCATACAAATACAAATGTTCACTTATTTTTACAACAGGAGCAATGTGTGGCAAATAATGTACTGAACAATAGCTGTTAAAAGAATTTTATTGATAAACAAGCACACATCAATTGTGCATCATTTTATATATACAATTCAATTGTGGTGTACAAACAAGGACCCCAACACGACCGTGTTTCGCAGCAGGGCTGCATCAGAGGACCATATCTTCCAAAAATCTATAAAACAAAACACATCATTGAGGTATTGCACAAGTAGGTGAGGACATGAGTAAGGGTATATGTAAAAGAGGTTAAAGAGAAGATACCAAGACAAGTGAAACAAAGGATAAAAAAACACAACAAAGCAGGTAAATGCATCTTAAAACAAGGAACCAATGAAACAAAGGTAATGTATGAAAAAAATTATATATGAAAAATTGCTGACAATCCTTCCCCTCAACCATCATTCACATGGACTGACACAATCACCTTCCAGAAACGTGCCACACAAGCTGAATTGCATATAGCTACCTTAACAGAATATTGTCGAGTTGGCCGTATCCCTCGGGGGCTGAGGATCAATAAAGAACCCCGTTTACATGTTGACAACTCTTGAGTTTATTGGTAAGTGGAATCAAATACTGAATAAATGTTTGTTTGATTTAATACTCCTGCTTGTTGAAACTACAAAGCAGGGAGCCTGCTCTTTACAAGAAGAGGTTAATGTTAAAATTGATGATTTGAAATCTGCACTCCCAATTGATACTTTCTCAGCCCAATTTACTAACTTCAAGCATAATCTAGAGAAATTCAGGACAGACCTGAAGGCTATCAAATTCAAGAAGTTCCAACAGGATGCTTCAGATTATTCATGGGGTTTCGTGTATCCATGGATGTCCTCCACTTCTCATTTCCCAAAAAAGAAAGTTACCTTTGCATAAAGTTCTTCGGATGACTCTTCAGGGGATGAAATTGGGATCCCCACTCTGCCTACAGCATCTACTTATCCGGATTCAGATTTTGGACACTCTACCTCTTCGCCTTCTTTTTTCGAACCAAATCATCCACGTCCCTTGTTTCAGCACCCTCAGAATCAGTTCCATTCACGTCAGAAGCCACCGGATCCCACGCCTCGAACCACTCGCTCACAAACTCGGACATTCGACCCTTGGCAGTGATCTCCTCCACTTCTATCATTTTCAATTTGTCTTCTCACCAATTATCTCACCCTGAACAGCAACTGTTACAACATGGTCTTTCTTTTGTCCCTACTGTACATTATGATCTTTTCAAGACACGAACCTTTTTTCAACGATTTTTGAGGTTGTTGAAAATTAAACTGTTCTTCTAAACTGAGTCTACTGGATCTGACATCTCTGTACTATCTTGGAAGTCCCATTGGGTCCCCCCGGGCCCTCCTGACCCTTTATTTGCCTCCTTTGAAAGATTGGTATTACACAACTTATCTTTTCATGAACAAGGTTTTGTTGATAAATTTTGCAATATTTCACGCCATGAAAGGGTTGCCATTGGTTCTCTCGCATCTGACAGTTCTATTGTGATCAAACTGGCAGCTAAAGGTGGGAGTATTGTAGTGCAGAATCACACTGACTATGAAGATGAGGTTTATTGACAATTATATGATAATACCTATTACCTGCCACTTTGTAGTTGTGGAGTGGGATCCTCTAAAACAGCTATTAAACGTCTTATTCAACATGGTCTTGACCATCATTTCCTTACAACGAAAGAGGCTGATTTTCTGTGCGAACAGCATCCAATCATCCCTGCATTCTACATCCTGCCAAAAATTCATAAATCACTAACATCTCCCCCAGGGCGCCCGATTGTCTCAGGCATAGGATCTCTTTTAGAACCTCTTTCAAAGTTCGTGGAACATTTTTTGTGTCCCTTCATTTCGTCATGTCCCTCTTATGTTCGTGACTCTGGTCATTTTATTTTGTTACTCAATTTTTCTGTTCCGTCTGAATCCTTTTTGCTCATTACATTGGATATCATCTCTCTTTACTCGAACATTCCACAGGAGGAAGCTATTGCAGTGGTGGAATCCACTTTATCTGCTCGCAGCCATAGTGAGCGTATTCCCACATCATTTCTATTTTCACTGACTCGCATAGCATTGACAAATTATTTTCAGTTTCTTGGTAGTGTCTTTCAACAAATTAAGGGTACTACAATGGGTGCCACCATGGCCCCCTCAATAGCCTGCTTATATGTAGCACAATTTGAATCTACCTTTATATATAACTCCCCTTTCAAACAGTTTTTTCCAATGTGGTTGAGATATATAGACGATATCTTTTTAATTTGGACCGGTACTGAAATCCAATTTTATCTTTTTTTGGATTGTTGAATGCCTGCAATCAGCATCTTAAATTTGATTTTTGTCTCCATCGAATGCAAATTTCTTTTTTGGACGTTTTAGTTAGTATTCAAGGTATCAACTTTGTCACTTCTCTGTTTCGTAAACCTAAGGATCGGAACACCCTGCTCCAATACACCAGTCATCATCCACGCCCACTTAGAGACAAAATATACCTATAGGTCAATTTCTTCATCTCCATAGAGTATGTTCGTCACGTCAACAGTATAACCTTACTTCTCCCATACACACGCAACAATCGACTTTATCCTCCACAAATCGCTGCAATGAATTAGCGCAATTTTTTAAAAACAAAGTATCCTCCATCACAGCACAGTTCTTACACAACAACCTCAATATCTTTCTCCCCATTATCAATTCCCCTAGCTCCCTCTCTTCATTTGAGTCCACATCCTCCCTGGAAGTAGAGAACATACTTAAGAAAATGAAACCCTCCACACACCCCTCCGAAACGATCCCATCTAAACTCCTACTTTCTATTCACAATGTGATCGCCAAACCCCTCTCGAATATCCTTAACTGCTCCCTAGAGCATGGCATTGTCCCAGACTTTCTGAAACAAGCCATAGTGAAACCCTTACTCAAAAAATCCAACCTTGACCCCACCATCCTCTCTAATTACAGACCCGTGTCCAACCTACCCCTCATAGCTAAAGTTATTGAAAAGCTAGTGAACTCACGCCTCTCCGATCACCTTGAGCAGAATAACATCCTCCCTCCTACCCAATATGGTTTCAGGAAGCACTTAAGTACTGAAACACTTCTCCTCTCCCTACACGATACCCTTATCAAAGGAACCGACTCAGGGTCATCCTACCTTATTGCGTTACTTGACATATCAGCTGTGTTTGACACTGTTAATCATGATGTCCTACTCAACATACTTAGAAATATTGGGATTACTGGCAAAGCCATTGACTGGATTCAATCATATCTTCAAAATTGTACTTTCACTGTCACTATGGACAATAACCAATCTGATCCCATCAGTCTCCCCCAAGGTGTTCCCCAGGGTTCCTCTCTCTCTTCTACTCTGTTTAATATATACATGCTTCCCCTCACTACGCTTCTTACTAATCTACACATCAAACATTTTATTTATGCTGATGATGTACAAATCATCTTCCCTTTCTCAGACACCATCCAAACCGCTCTACATAGCTGGAAATCCTGTCTTTCCTCTATCAACCAACTCCTAAAGGACATGCATCTAGCTCTTAACTCAAACAAAACTGAGCTTTTAATCATATCCAATAAGCAACCGCTCCCAGACATCCCTCCTGCCTTCTCTGCCACCAACTTCCCATCACACACTCACAACCTAGGAGTCATTATTGATAATCACCTCTCATTCAAACCATTCATCAAATCCATCTTAAAGGATTGCTACTTTAAACTGCAAACAATAAAGAAACTCAGACCCTTACTACATTTCAATGATTTCCGTACTGTCCTCCAAGCTATTATTTTATCGAAGATTGACTATTGTAATGCGCTCTTACTTGGCATTCCTGCAATACACACTAGACCTCTCCAACTCTTACAAAACGCCGCCGCTCGGATATTGACAAACACAAAGAAAAGGGATCACATCACCCCCACACTTATTTAATTACACTGGCTCCCTATACAGTCACGAATTCTTTATAAAACTCTCTTGATCATACACAAGAGTCTAGTTAACTCCAACCTCAACTGGATTAACCCCCCCTTCTTACCCCGTACCTCCACGAGACCCACCCGCCCTGCACTCCAAGGAACACTCCATGCCCAATCTATCAAACCTTTTAAACTCTCCTCCACCATGAACAAAGCTTTTTCCCTTGCCGGCCCAGCCATATGGAACTCACTGCCACATGATATTCGCATTGAGACCTATACCCCTGCCTTCAAAAAGAAACTTAAAACCTGGCTCTTCCAGCAAGCTTACTCCATCTCACCCCCCATTACTTAATTGCCCCTTACGAATGTTTTTCTGATATCCTGGTATGAACGCCTTTTTGCCTGATGATTTTGTACTGTGCAATAATCTGTATATAGGTTCTGTTATAGCTCAATCCCTTAGCATATACCCTTAGCATTCCCTCCTTGATGTTTGTATTTCATGTAAGGGCTCCTCCCAACTATTTTTATATGTTACCTAGTTACTATATTATCTGTTATTTGTAAGGGCTCTGCCCAATGGTTTTTTGTTCACTGTAAACCGATGCGATGTGCGAACGGTCATCGGTATATAAGAAATGTTAAATAAATAAAAATAAATAAATATTGAACAAGCAAGGACCATGTTGCTACGATTTCAAGAACGAGGTTATCCCACATGCATCATCAAACGTGCTTACAAGAGAGCCCTTGAGTCTTCTTCCCAACTCACTTGTATTCTATCTTTTTCCTCACATTGTCATGAGGCGATTAATATTATTAAAACTTGTTGGGACATGCACTGCCCGCAGGTTGTTTTTCTGGAATTACCGCAGTTTGTGTTCACTAGAGGATGAAATTTAAGAGATAGTCTCATCTCCTCGGAGCATAAACCACCCTGATAGTAGACACTGATATTGCTAGAGGACATACCCCATGTGCACATTGTTCCGTTTGCACACATATGAATATTCAAAAATTTGTACACCATTTCTTCAAAGCTATGCACTTTTCAACATCAGACCACGTGTGCATCAAGAGGTGTAGTATATGTTATTCTATGCCCCTGCCCTCTGATCTATGTAGGCAAAACCACCCACCCACTCAGGATAAGGATAATTGAACACCACTCATGCCTAAAGTCAGGTTAATGCAAGGCACCCTTAGTGGACCATTGCCAAGCCAGCTGTCACACAATTTCAGATTTAAAATTTTTTGCTTTAGAACAGCCACCAACACCCACACCTGGTAGATGACCTGTCTTCTGCGCTTATACGAAGGGAACAAAGATGGATATTTGAGCTAAATTCCTTGACACCATTTGGTCTCAATCGTGAGATTCAGTGGTCTTTCTTCTAAGGTTTAGATTGATTTTCTGTTTACTGTTCTGATTTACATTTTTGCTGTGCATCCTTTGATCTCCTTTCTATAGCAACACTGTAGCTTGTCTGGAGGGCTTCCTCTCCCCTCCCTATATATGTTTGTATTCCTGATTTTAATTTTAGTTTGCATTCTTATTTTTAATTTTATTTGTAGTATTACTTACTTTAGCATCTTGTTTATGTTTCTGATTTTTTTATACCTTTCTTGTACATCTTCAGTCACTGGTCCTTGTACACATAGCTTGTCAATCATTGTCAAATGACTGTTTTTGGCACGCGTTTCATTTCCCCCGCCTACTTAAACACTTACAGTGCAGGACTCTCCGCTCTGATAACACAGCCTGAGCGATCCTGGTAAGTTTTTCCACCACATTAATCTTTGCACCCGCAGCTATAAGCTTTACGAGACCAGTTTGGTCCATATTCAACTTGTTTCCAGTGCCTATATGTCATGCACCTATTTTTTTGTTTACCTGAGTCAATTTTGAGGTTAGTACTACTGGTAACTCTTAGGCTATTCTGTACATCTCAGTTTTGTTTTTCATTTCCTTACAACTTCTCTCTTTGATTTTCCACTCCTTTATGTATTCTCATCCTCTTTTTAAGTAAAATTCCTGCCACCGCGATGTTCCTGCGCTGAAATATTTATACAGCTTCATTCAGCTGCTAGCTCTAATGAGCTTGATCCCCTGCGTACACCTTGCCTTTGTACCTGTTTCTGAAGGTTTGACTATATTTTCTGATTTTGTCCGGTTTTGGGACGGTTTTGTTTGTATCCTACTTTGATCTCCCGATACTGTTTTTCTTAGGTTTATCTCCATGTTACACTCGAGTTCCATGGCACCTAAATTTTTTAATTCCCTTTTTTAATCTTTTTATCCCTGCTATACATATTCTCAGTAACTTGTACACATAGCTCTATCACTGTCACATGAATTTTTTGGCATGAGTTTAGTCTCTCTCCCCCCCGTCTATTTAAATACTTATACTGCAGGACTCTCCGCTCTGTCACCATTCATTGCCTGAGCGACTCTGGTAAGTCTGTTCTTACACATTTTCGTTGTTGACATCGCTTTGCTCCATTTCCCTCATCAGAGGTTACCCTTTGGTTATTGATCCTCATTTTTTCAATTTTTATTTTTAGCCGCAGCTGTAACTTGTATATGAGACCAGCTTGGTCTGGATTCAACCTGTTACTAGTGCCTGCTATGTTTATCTACCTATCTTCTGCTAACCTGAGCCAATTTTGAGGTCAGCACTTCTGGTACTCTTAAACAAAAGGGCATTCAGCTTTTCTTGCCCTTAGGCTACTCTGTACGGTCCCTTTATATCTGTTCCCCCCTTATGTTTTTTTTAGGTATAACTCCTGATACAGTGATGTTTCCGCGCTGAAGCATTTATATTTATTTATTTGTTTTTCTATACCGATATTTATCGAACATATCCCACTGTTTCATTCTGCATTGAGATTGGTTCCCTGTGTACTCTTCCCTTTTGTTTGAAGGTATGGCTACATCTCATGACTTTGATCCTTTTATACCTTTCCCTAGATCTCTCTTTGCCATACTTAAGTTCCACCGCATCTTGAATCACTTCCGTAGCAGTTATCTTTCAGGTATATTCTGGATTTTCAATTAAATTATTTCTGTTCCCTAATAAGCTGTATCATCCCCCCTTTTTCCCATATTTTTCCCATTTATTTTTCATATATAATTTTTTTCATACAATTTTTCATACATTATCTGTGTTTTTATTGGTTCCTTGTTTTAAGATGCATTTACCTGCTTTGTTGTGGTTTTTGTCCTTTGTTTCTTTTTGTTTCACTTGTCTTGGTATCTTCTCTTTAACCTTACTCATGTGCTCACCTACCTGTGCAACACCTCAATGATGTGTTTTGTTTTATAGATTTTTGGAAGATATGGTCCCCCCTGACACAGCCATATCGGGGTCCTTGTTTGTACAGCACAATTGAATTGTATATATAAAATGATGCACAACTGATATGTGCTTGTTTATCAATAAAATTCTTTTAACAGCTATTGTTCAGTACATTGTTTGCCACACATTGCCCCTGTTGTATTCCCTATATGTGTGCATTGTTTAGTCCGCCCTTGCTTTGAACTTTCTTTTTTAAGCATCTAAAGGCAGCAGGGATTCTTAAATTGTAGAGACTTCAAGATAACCTTGCATAACCTGCTACGACAGCAATAAATTCTATTGGCTGAGGGTTAATGCAGTTTATAGGAAAAAGAACAGTTTTTTGTTATTTCTGAGACCTATGCACTTCTGAGTAGCTAGTGAACACAAATAAAGGCCAAGCTGGGCCTTCTAAAATTCTTTAGAAGCTTAGACTTTCCTGAAAGAAAAAACACTTGCCAGAAAAATGCACTTAGAGACCTCAAAATTATATTCCTTACCACCAAAGGACTAACTTCCTGGGAAGGTCCTGGACTGCATAGCAGGATTAAAGCACAAGAAATTAAAGCGTAAGTAAAAATTTCTCTCTCTTTGTCATCCTGCTACACTAGTCCAGACAAGTGGGAAGTACTAGAGCCAAACTTATCTGGGAGGGATGAAATAAGGTATGCCCAAAGGACACCAGCTCCACAGGCTGCATCCTCCTTAGCAAGTACATCCAATTGATATGCTTAGAAAGAGAATGCAAAGATGACCAAGTGGCTGCTTTGCAAATGTCTTCCTCCCAGGAGGAAGACTGAGCTCGAGTTGAAGGAATCCAAAGGACCTCTGGAACTGGATAATGCCTGAGTAAATAAGCTAAAGCAATTTTCTCTTTGCTCTACCTTGCCAAAGTTGCTTTAGAAGTTGCCTTGCCCTTGCACGGCCCTCCAACCAAAGAGCCTAAGAATATAAGCTATGCCATACTGGGTCACACCAAGGGTCCATCAAGGCCAGTATCCTGTTTCCAACTGGCCAATCCAAGTACCCAAAAGGAAAATTAGTTTCGTACCTGATAATTTTCATTCCTGTAGTACCACGGATCAGTCCAGACTCCTGGGTTTTGCCCCCCCCCCCCCCAGCAGATGGAGACAGAAGTTTTCAAAACAAAACTCCGCCTTATGTAGGATGGTGCCACCTACAGTCCGGCAGTATTACTCAATGTCAAAGCAGAATGGCTCTCAAAAAACCACCATAACTAAGTACAATAACCCCTTCACTTAACCCTCATAGGAACTGAACCTGTAGAACCACTTGAGGATGGTCAATCCAATTTCTGCAGATCTGAAAACAAATCAATCAATAACTGAGCAAACTCTCCCTTACTTCCATGTGTACCCCGGGCGGGATTCTGGCCTGATCCGTGGTACTACAGGAACGAAAATTATCAGGTAAGAAACTAATTTTCCTTTCCCTGTATGTACCCAAATCAGTCCAGACTTCTGGGATGTACCAGAGCTTTCTTACCTGGGATGGGATCTGGAGAGGCCCGCTCTAAGCACTGCTTCTCCAAAACCTCCTTTACCCGGTGCCTGAACATCCAGTCTGTAGTGTCTGGCAAAGGTATGCAAAGACTTCCAAGTCGCAACCCTGCAAATCTCCTGCGGTGAGACCATTTGACACTTCACCCAAGAAGCCGCCTGCGAATGGGTAGAATGAGCCCGAAGACCAAACGGTACAGGTTTACCACGCAGCAAATATGCTGAGCCTATAGCCTTTTTCAACCAGTGCGAAATCGTAGCTTTAGATGCCATGTTTCCTCATTTCGGACCAGCCAACAGCACAAAAGATGGTCCGTCACACGAAATGCGTTAGTAACTTCCAGATAACGAAACAACGCCCGAACATCCAGCTTCCGTAAGTCTTTAGACATAGGGTCTGACCGGTCCAAAACGGGAAAAGATGGAAGCTCCAGTGACTGATTCACGTAAAAAGCAGACACCACCTTCGGAAGAAAGGAAGGAACCATCTGCAAGAACACACCAGAATCCGAAATTCTCAGAAACGGCTCCCTACAGGATAGAGCCTGGAGCTCCAATACCCTGTGAGCAGATGTGATAGCGATAAGGAAAATCACCTTTAACATGAGATCCTTTATTGTAGCCGTTTTCAGAGACTAAAAGGGCGCCGTACGCAGAGCTGAGAGAACCAAGTTCAAATTCCAAGAAGGACAAGGGTGCCTGATCGGGGGACGTAAATGCTTTGCCCCCTTTAGGAAACGAGCCACATTGGGGTGAGCAGCCAATGCCACGGCTTGAATGGAACCGCGCAAACAACCAAGAGCTGACACCTGAACCCTCAGGGAACTACACAATAAGCCCTTGGCGAGTCCGGATTGTAAGAAACCTAAAATATCCAACACCAAAGACAGAGTAGGAACAATCGCCCGGTCCACGCATCAAGATTCAAAGATTCTCCACACGCACATACACGCGAGGTTGGTGGATGTCTTGCCACCACAGTGTTCAAATACCCTTTTCTCCTCAGGTGGCGCCTCTCAAAAGCCATACCGCTAGACAAAAGCGATCAACCTCTTCCAAATACACGGGCCCTTGATGGAGAAGGACCGAGAGCAGTGGCAACCGCAGGGGACCTGTCACTTCCAGATTGATCAGGTCCGCAAACCAAGGCCATCTCGGCCACTCTGGAGCTACGAGGATGACTTTTGCTGGGTGTATCTCCATTCTCCTAAGCACTTTGCCTATCAGCAGCCAAGGAGGGAAGACGTACAGCAGCACGGTCAGTTGACCAGGACAGTACCAGGGCATCTACCCCTTCTGAACATATGAATATAAGAAATTGCCATGCTGGGTCAGACCAAGGGTCCCATCAAGCCCAGCATCCTGTTTCCAACAGAGGCCAAAACCAGGCCACAAGAACCTGGCAATTACTCAAACACTAAGAAGAACCCATGCTACTGATGCAATTAATAGCAGTGGCTATTCCCTAAGTATAATTAATTATAGCCATTAATGGACTTCTCCTCCAAGAACTTATCCAAACCTTTTTTGAACCCAGCTACACTAACTGCACTAACCACCTCCTCTGGCAACAAATTCCAGAGCTTTATTGTGCGTTGAGTGAAAAAGAATTTTCTCCGATTAGTCTTAAATGTGTTACTTGCTAACTTCATGGAATGCCCCCTAGTCCTTCTATTATTCGAAAGTGTAAATAACCGAGTCACATCTACTCGTTCAAGACCTCTCATGATCTTAAAGACTTCTATCATATCCCCCACTCAGCCGTCTCTTCTCCAAGCTGAACAGCCCTAACCTCTTCAGCCTTTCCTCATAGGGGAGCTGTTCCATCCCCTTTATCATTTTGGTTGCCCTTCGCTGTACCTTCTCCATCGCAACTATATCTTTTTTGAGATGCGGCGACCAGAATTGTACACAGTATTCAAGGTGCGGTCTCACCATGGAGCGATACAGAGGCATTATGACATTTTCCGTTCTATTAACCATTCCCTTCCTAATAATTCCTAACATTCTAATTGCTTTTTTGACTGCTGCAGCACACTGAGCCGACTATTTTAAGGTTTAACGGTTTTTATTGATTTTGATCATAAAAAACAAACAGCAAACAAGCCGAAGGTGGGTGTGTCTGAGCCCACCCCCGGTATTCAAATACAATCATGACATCAAACAGAACCCCACCCCCCCCCCTGCCCCCCTAAGGTGTACATAAACAGCATCAGCGAAATGGAAATCAACAGGTAGTCCGTTTTGGTCCACATTGCTCACAACGCACTAAAATAACCCAGGTGTCGCTCGCTCAGGCATTTAGAAGCAGACTCCGACTATTTTAAAGTATTATCCACTATGATGCCTAGATCTTTTTCCTGGGTGGTAGCTCCTAATATGGAACCTAACATCGTGTAACTACAAAAAGGGTTACTTTTCCCTATATGCAACACCTTGCACTTGTCCACATTAAATTTCATCTGCCATTTGGATGCCCAATCTTCCAGTCTTGCAAGGTCCTCCTGTAATGTATCACAATCCGCTTGTGATTTAACTACTCTGAATAATTTTGTATCATCCGCAAATTTGATAACCTCACTCGTCGTATTCCTTTCCAGATCATTTATAAATATAGGGGTTTTCTGAGGGGGGCATGTCGGGGGCGGCCCGAACCGCGCGGCGTTTTCGGGGCGTGTTGGGAGCGTTCTGGGGGCAGGCCCGGGGGCGTGGCTACGGCCCGGGGCGGTCCGGGGGCATGGCCGCGCCCTCCGGACCCGCCCCCAGGTTGCGTCCCGGCGCTGGCGCGCGGGGATTTACGTCTCCCTCCGGGAGGCGTAAATCCCCCGACAAAGGTAAGGGGGGGTTAGTTAGGGGAAGGTGAGGGGAGGGCAAAAGAAAGTTCCCTCCGAGGCCGCTCCGATTTCGGAGCGGCCTCAGAGGGAACGGGGGTAGGCTGCGCGGCTCGGCGCGCACCGGCTATACGGAATTGATAGCCTTGCGCGCGCCGATCCAGGATTTTAGCGGCTACGCGCGTATCTACTAAAATCCCGCGTACTTTTGCTGGCGCCTGATGCGCCAGCAAAAGTACGCCAAATCGCGTGGTTTGAAAATCTACCCCATATTGAAAAGCACCAGTCCAAGTACAGATCCCTGAGGCACTCCACTGTTTACCCTTTTCCACTGAGAAAATTGACCATTTAATCCTACTCTCTGTTTCCTGTCTTTTAGCCAGTTTGTAATCCACAAAAGGACATTGCCTCCTATCCCATGACTTTTTAGTTTTCGTAGAAGCCTCTCATGAGGGACTGTGTCAAACGCCTTCTGAAAATCCAAATACACTATATCTACCGGTTCACCTTTATCCACATGTTTATTAACCCCTTCAAAAAAATGAAGCAGATTTGTTAGGCAAGACTTCCCTTGGGTAAATCCATGTTGACTGTGTCCCATTAAATGTCTTTCTATATGCTTTACGATTTTGATCATGAGAATAGTTTCCACTATTTTTCCTGGCACTGAAGTCAGGCTCACTGGTCTATAGTTACCCGGATCGCCCCTGGAGCCTTTTTTAAATATTGGGGTTACATTGGCCACCTTCCAGTCTTCAGGTACAATAGCTAATTTTAATGATAGGTTACAAATTTTAACTAATAGATCAGAAATTTCATTTTGAGTTCCTTCAGAACCCTAGGATGCATACCATCCGGTCCAGGTGATTTGCTACTCTTTAGTTACTTTGTCAATCTGGCCTACTACATCTTCCAGGTTCGCAGTGATTTCATTCAGTTCGTCTGAGTCATCACCCCTGAAAACCATCTCTGAACTGGTATCTCCCCAACATCCTCATTAGTAAACACGGAGGCAAAGAATTCATTTAGTCTTTCTGCAATGGCCTTGTCTTCCCTAAGAGCTCCTTTAACCCCTCTGTCATCTAATGGTCCAACCGACTCCCTCACAGGTTTCTTGCTCTGGATATATTTAAAAAAGTTTTTATTATGAGTTTTTGCCTCTAAGGCCAACTTCATTTCAAATTCTCTCTTTGCCTGTCTTATCAATGTTTTACACTTACCTTGACAATGCTTATGTTTTATCCTATTTTCTTCAGATGGATCCTTCTTCCAATTTTTGAAGGATTTTTTTTGGCTAAAATAGCCTCTTTCACCTCACCTTTTAACCATGATGGTAATAGTTTTGCCTTCCTTCCACCTTTCTTAATGCGTGGAATACATATGGACTGTGCCTCTAGGATTGTATTTTTAAACAATGACCAAGCCTGTTGAACACTTTTAACCTTTGCAGCTGCACCTTTCAGTTTTTTTCTAACTATTTTCCTCATTTTATCAAAGTTTCCCTTTTGAAAGTTTAGTGTTAGAGCTGCAGATTTACTTATTGTCCCCCTTCCAGTTATTAGTTCTGCTCCTATTTCTCTGAGGCGACCGAAGAAGCACGGAGCCTTGTATTCTGAAATGTTGCCATGAGATCCAGGCGGGTTATGCCTCACGAGTCGCACATGAGATGGAGGGGGCGCCGACTGAGAAAGTCCACCTGAACGTTGTGAAATCCTGCTATCGGAGACACTGCAATACTTACTAAATGCTTCTCCGCCCAGCTGATCAGCTGCCGGGCTTCCATGACCACTGGCTGGCTCTTGGTTCCCCCTTGGAGATTGATATAAGCCACCGTGGTCGCATTGTCAGAAAGAATTGACTGACTGACTTCCCCTTGAGGAGAGGACAGAACGCTTGCAACGCTAACCACACTGCCCTGGTTTCCAGACGATTGATCGACCACAGATTCTTCCTGGGACCACTGTCCCTGCACAGACTTCCTCAGGCAAACGCTCCCCAACTGGATAGGCTGGCATCCGTGGTCACCACTGTCCATTCAGGCACCTCCAGGGGAACTCCTTGGGATAAGTTTTCAGAGATAAGCCACCAATCGAGACTGGAGCATGCCGTATCCGTAAGAGGGAGAGGTAAACGAAACTGTTTGGAGACTGGATTCCAAAGCGAAAGCAATGCTGACTGTAAAGGATTCATATGAGCAAAGGCCCAGGGCACCAGCTCCAGGGTGGAAGTCATGGAGTCGAGAACCCGCAAATAATCTCACACTCTGGGGAGACGGTTGGCCAATAAGTCCTGCACTTGTCCTTGTAGCTTGACAATTCGGTCTGAGGTAAGGAACACTCTCCCCTGCTGAGTGTCGAACAGAGCTCCTAAAAACTCCAAAGACTGGGTGGGCACCAGTTGGCTCTTGGTTAAGTTGATCACCCAACCCAGTGATCGCAGGAGTTGAAGCACTTTGCGAATTGCCAACTGACCAAGTGACTCCAACTCTGCCCAAATTAGCCAGTCGTCCAGGTAAGGATGCACCAGGAACCCCTCTCTGCGCAGATGAGCCGCCACCACAACCATTACCTTGGTAAACGTTCTGGGCGCAGTGGCAAGACCGAAGGGCAAAGCTCGAAACTGTAATGTATTCTTCTTTATAACAGTTATTCTTTATAACAGTTTCCACGACCAACCTTTGAAAAGCTTACTTCTAAGCTTGTAATGAGGACTCAATGGACATTCCAGAATTTCAATGACTTGTTACTACCCTAACATTCTTCCCTAGAGAAGTAAATTTGGTTCATATGAAAAACAGAGAGCATATTCAAATAAAAAAAAAAGAGTAGACACAGAGTCCATTGATAAAACCAAAAAGGGCTCTCTACAGGACAGGGCCTAAAGCTCAGAAATGCACCTAGCCAGCAAATAGCCACCAGGAAGACTTTCTTTAGAGATAAATCCTTGACTGAAGCATGCTTCAAAGGCTCAAAAGAAAAGGCTACTAGAGCCTTAAGTTCTTACTGGTGAACCACAGGACTTCACACCTCACAGAAATTGAGCAGTATCTGCCTGGGATGCAACTCAGACCCCTTGAATTCTATCCCTGTAACAGGAGGTTGCCACTGCCTGGACATTCAGGGAATTTAAAGCCACATCTTTATCCAAATCCTAAAGAAAGGCCAAAATGATTTATGTGCATGCCAAGGAGAAATTGACCATTTTTTACAGCATGATGCAGAGACACCAGACTCCATCATAAGGAGGACCATGCAAGACTGGAAGACTGTAAATACCATTCCATACTTTTGCTCTTAATTGCACCTGAAGCGCTTTCTCCCCTCTCTTATCACTCCTAATTATAACTCCATCTCCTCCTAACCTGTCCCTAACCTCATACCTAATTTCCTAAAATCCCTTTACTTTCCAGCTCTGTTTAACTCAGCTCAGTTAATCCTAAACGATAGTTCTGTTTTAAAAGATTCTACTTGTTTTATGTTCAAATATATATATTCTTACTTTTGTTAAATGTATAATGCTTATTTAATCCTGTTAAATGTATAACGCTCCGGCGTAAGTTCCTGTTCATTGTACACCGACGTGATATCTTTGATGAGCGGCGGTATATAAAAAACTATAAATAAATAAATAAATAAATAAATAAATAAATAAATAAATAAATCTGCCATTTGGATGCCCAAATTTAATGCGGACAAGTGCAAAGTGCTGCATATAGGGAAAAATAACCCTTGCCTTAGTTACACGATATTAGGTTCCATATTAGGAGCTACCACCCAGGAAAAAGATCTAGGCATCATAGTGGATAATACTTTAAAATTGTTGGCTCAGTGTGCTGCAGCAGTCAAAAAAGCAAACAATGTTAGGAATTATTAGGAAGGGAATGGTTAATAAAACGGAAAATGTCATAACGCCTCTATATCGCTCCATGGTGAGACTGTACCTTGAATACTGTGTATAATTCTGGTCGCCGCATCCCAAAAAAGATATAATTGCGATGGAGAAGGTACAAAGAAGGGCTACCAAAATGATAAGGGGAATGGAACAGCTCCCCTATGAGGAAAGGCTGAAGAGGTTAGGGCTGTTCAGCTTGGAGAAGAGACAGCTGAGGGGGGATATGATAGAGGTCTTTAAGATCATGAGAGGTCTTGAACGAGTAGATGTGACTCTTATTTACACTTTTCAATAATAGAAGAACTAGGGGGCATTCCATGAAGTTAGCAAGTAGCACATTTAAGACTAATCGGAGAAAATTCTTTTTCACTCAATGCACAATTAAGCTCTGGAATTTGTTGCCAGAGGATGTGGTTAATGCAGTTAGTGCAGCTGGGTTCAAAAAAGGTTTGGATAAGTTCTTGGAGGAGAAGTTCATTAACGGCTATTAATCAAGTTTACTTAGGGAATAGCCACTGCTATTAATTGCATCAGCAGCATGGGATCTTCTTAGTGTTTGGGTAATTGCCAGGTTCTTATGGCCTGGTTTGGTCTCTGTTGGAAACAGGATGCCGGGCTTGATGGACCCTTGGTCTGACCCAGCATGGCAATTTCTTATGTTTTTAAATCTTATGGGCCTTCATCAGGGTAGAAGTTACTGAGCCGGAGTAACTCTTCCTACACAGTTGCAACCTCTCAAGAACTAAGCCATAAGATAGAATGGAGATGGGTTTACATGCCAATTGGACCTAGACACAGGTATCCTTGCGTGCCAGAGAATCTAAGAGCTTGATTATTTGCATCCTTATTAGATCCACATACAGAGTCTCTTCAGTCAATCTGGAGCAACTAGGGGAAGCTACCACCTGATCAATTAGGTCACCTCGCCTTCCCACATTCTCCAGCGAGAGCCTGCTTCAGAAGTAAACAGGGAAGACTGCCTGAAGTTGAGACCAGGAGTGAGTTAGCCATAAGTATTAATATATTAAGCAGACTAAGGTATATGGCATGTGTGAACCCACCCATGATACAGAACTTTCAGGAAAAATGGTGCTTTACATTTAGATGAATCCAGCTTCCCTCCCTTGGCTGCTGTGTAGTTGCATATTGCTCCTCCTTTGTGCCTACATGTTACAGGACTAATTACTAGACTAGTTATGTTCTTATCTGAGCCCAGCCTGGACTTTTTTAGCACTAGAAAAGTAACTCCATCTCTGACCTGAAGTTAAGAACATGCCATACTGGGTCAGACCAAGGGCCCATCAAGCCCAGCATCCTGTTTCCAATGGTCTAACTTCAATCCAAACAGTCTAACTTCAGTTAGTCAGCCAGAGTGACTCACTGCTCTCTTGATTAACAAATGTTGGTACCTATTCACACTGCTCCTGGCTTATTTCTAGCTTCTGGCTACTTTTTGGGTTTGTTTTTTTTGTGTGGTTTTTTTTTGTTTTTTTTTTAAATACAAACATTCAGTTCTGCTTACTAGCTGCCTTACAGACTTTTAAAAATAAACACACTACCTACTGCTTACTAGCTGCCTTATTGACTATTTAAAAATACAGTCTAACTTGTTTATTCACTGCCTTACTGACTATTAAAAGCACAAACACACTAAATAATATTCCCAAATAGTTAACTCTGCCCCAATACTTTTAAAAAAGACAATGTCCCAAG
This sequence comes from Rhinatrema bivittatum, assembly GCF_901001135.1. Taxonomy (NCBI): domain Eukaryota; kingdom Metazoa; phylum Chordata; class Amphibia; order Gymnophiona; family Rhinatrematidae; genus Rhinatrema; species Rhinatrema bivittatum. The sequence continues at coordinate 238,707,797 of NC_042619.1, read as the reverse complement.
CAAAAACTTACTGATTCCTTTCAGCCACCAGCAAGGTGAACCTCTCCTCTCAGTGCTCCCACTGGAATGTTAGGTTTTCAGTGTTACTGCACTAGCACTTAAACCCCTCACTCCCCAAAAAGGTAAAAAAAAACCCCCAAGGAACACGTCAGTTGAATAAGTACTGACTGCCACTTCGCCAGTAAGTACTCTCCTCCCCAGCAGGTGCTTGTTCTTTCACCCTCTTGTCAAGTTAAAGTGTGTTTGGTTTGTGCTGAATGGACGTTTTATTTAAAAATCTTGTATCTTACAACTTCCAATAAATTCAGCACAGGTAATATACAAACATTTATAAAATAGACAGTTTTCAAATCTCTAAGCTTCTTCTCTTATCAAATTCTGCAGAAGCTTGTTCCACATTGAACAATAATCTCATATTAAGGGAATTTTCAATAACACCACTTCCTCTGAATACAATGGATGTACCGGTTCATACCACTGACATATTTGTGCAACTGTACTTTTATCAATTTATGTAGTAATCTTAACAGCTTATAGGATGAACGATATTTCACTGGTAATCAATGTAACTCCTTTAAAACCGGGGTAATATAATCATATACTTCACTTTCACTAAGTAGCCTTGCTGCTGCATTTTAGACCAGCAGTAAATTGTCTGGCAAATACAATAAGTTAGTTGACTTATCCCTAATGCTTATAGCACTATTCTAAACATTTCAGGGGGTAACAGGCATCTTAAGAGGTTTCAACGTCTTTAATTTAAAAAAAAAAAAATAAATGCTATTTTTACCACATATTTCATATGCGATTGAAATGTAAGTTTAAAATCTAAAATTAATCCCAAATTCCAAATTTCTGGCCTCCATATACACCGGTAAGTTGATACCTTCAAAACATACTTGTAAGTCATCTTTTGGGGGTGCCTTACCTATCCACAGTTTGGATTTATCAATATTCAGTGTTAATCCCTGCACCCCTAGCTAATTTCTAACACAACACAAACATTTAAGGACGATATACACATTAAACCATCTTTGGCATTGGGAATAAACAATTGCATGTCATCTGCATAGATGTAATATATCTTGTTCTTTCAAATAAGCTCCCAGGAGTGCCAAACATATATTGAACAGCGCTGAAGATAGTGCTAACCCCTGGGGAACCCCAGAACACATAGATTTCCATGATGATCATATATTTCTGAGTTGCATAAGCAGGAGTCAAGGACCAGCCAAGCAAGGCCAGAGATCAGAAAGATACCCCACCCTTGGAAGAGAGGGAGGACAGTTTGAGACAGAGAAAACACGCTGGCATAACAGCCTAGCAATAGATGTGGCAGATCTTCCCCCCAAAGAAATGGGGAGGGGAGAAAAGACCTGCAATGCGGCAAAGACCCTCCACCCACCACATGATTATGTGTGAGCTTATGCATATTTATCAGCTGGAAAGTATAAGATGGGGCGGCGGGGGGGGGGGGCAACTAAGGAGAAAAGGATTGAACCCTGAGAGCAACCCTGAAGGCGAAACCAGAAGAGTAGTCCGGAAAGAACGATCATACCCGAGCAGCCCGCATCCCCGGCTATCGAGGGAGGAGAAGACTAGGTGTGGCCAGGAGACCAGAGAGAAGAGATGCCCTGAGAGATGGTAGTGAGCAATCCGAGACGACAGGGAGCAGAGAGCAGCCTGACAGCACTGTCAATATGGGAAGAGACCCAGAAGCAAGCCCCCAGACAGCCAGTAGTTCTGCCAGAACCCATCCCAGCGTCAAGTCACCTCGCCTGCCCACATTCTCCAGCTCTCCAGTCGGAGCCTGCTTCAGACGTAAACAGGGGAGATTGCCTGAAGTTGACACCAGGGGTAAGTGAGTTAGCCATAAGTATTACTATATTAAGCAGGCTAAGGTTTATAGCATATGTGAACCCACCCATGGTACAGAACTTTTAGGGTAAACTGGTGCTTAGTAGCCAGCATGTTAGACACAGAAATGGTTATTTTCTAAATGCTATATCCTGCCAAATCCGATAAATAAAAGTCTATTTATGAGAACATGTTGCCTTTTTCCTGAGCTTAGGATTGTGAAGTAAGGTGGGAGGGCAAATGAAAGTGTTATGTAGCAGACAGGTCCCTGCACCCCTAAACTCGCTTACAAGTCCTGCAACGGTAGGGGGGCTGTCCCAATAACGGCCAAAGCCTTGGGAAGCAAATTGTCTTGAGGCTCCAGGCAGTGCCGATTGTGCTGGCATAGGCAAAATAGGAACAATGGCCAGATTGCCCTGATATGGCAAGCAGCAACAATAGAGAGAGACGCTTAGATTTTTTAGCCCCCTCCGGCACCATTATCCATCACCAAAAGGTCACTCTCCTTCCACACGGCCTCCTGCATGCACAGCAACATGCGCATGGATTTCCCCACACAATTACATGTTCAGATCTAGGCTGCAGGCTTGCACGTGTACGTGCGTACTTACTCTAATCCACCACCGCACTGCACGTGGAAAAACACTTGTTGCAGCCTAAGTGCACTTTGCTGTGGCCAACCAACATGCCCTGCGATATGGGGCCTAGAAGCGAATGCTGCTCCACCAGCTGACCCATGCCACTTCCACTCTTCACTAACTCCCCAGAGGTGAGGAGGTTTTTTGTTTTGTTTTTTTGTTTTTTTTAACACCAAGAGAAACGACCCTATAAGGAAAAGGGGGGCCCATCACTCCCTTTTTTCTCTTGCTTGAATTCAGCCGGTCTCCAGCTGAGAGCACGATCAGGTCAGTGGCTACAGGGGGAGAGGGCACAAGTCTTCACCATTGAGCTTTCCCTACTAATGGTCTCTATTTTCTTGAAGCCTAAGCCTGTCAGGTAGAGGCTCAACAACTCAACTGAGGGAGTGACCAGCCTGGTGTCACCTCAGGAGCTCAATCTCTTCCTTTTTCTCTCTGTTGTTTTTGTTAAATATGGGTATTCCCCACCAGAGAGATGCATGTTCACCATGTGCTGGATATAAAATTAATAGTGTAGGATAAGGAAGGTTTCATACACCTTCTGTTACATGCCTCCGCGGCCTTGTACACAGAATCTTCTGAATTGTAATCATGAACCAACCTCCTTCCTACCCTTGATTTTTTATATTTTATGTGAAGCAAATCCTTTGTGAAAAAAGTTTTGTGTCTTGTGCTCATTTAAAAACGGCTATACAACTCAACCTTCACTACTGCATTTATACATTCAACGCTATCCACAACTGTTCAACCGCCGCTGCAAACACTCCAAAAGCCTCTTTTATAATCTCAATGTACAACTATATTTTTAAATTGAGTTCCCGATCAACTTAGCTTGTTCATTCCTCCCGACATGGCCATGTTTCGACAAAACAAATTTTCTTCATCAGGGGTCTCTCTGTTCCTTCTCCTCACTGTCAGGTCACTCTTCTCCACACAGACGGCGTCTTTTGCTGATTTCCTCTTCGTCACTTTTTAGCCTTTAAAACCGGTCATCTGGCCTTAAGTGCAGCCTCAGTACGCTACTACTGCGTACAGTTGCAAAGTTATTTCTTTGTTTTAAAGCAATGATGCCCACTCTATGTCTTCATTTAGTCCCCCTGGGGTTATGGTCTTAAGCTTGAAAATCCAGCTTTGTTCACGAAAATTCAGGACCTTTTTCATGTCCCCTCCTCGGTTACCTTCTTCAACAAAATCTAACACTGTCCATCGGAAATCATTGAAACTGGGTTTTTTCTCTATACAGTGCTCAACTATCGGGGCTTCCGTCATCTTTGTATTTAATCGCGACCTGTGTTCGATCAACCTTGTTCTTACTGTCCTCGATGTCCGAGCTATATAATTTTTTGGGCAAGGGCACTGAATAAAGTAGACCACATTCTTCGATAAACAATTTGTCTCTCCTCTTCTTTTGATCTTGTATCCGGTTACTGGATCTTCCCATTCTGATTCCTCAATGGTCAAATTACACATATCACACATCACATTTACTGTGATTACCCTGAACATTTATTTTTTATTTTTTATTTTTTTTTTTTAAATCGGCATCTATAGCTACATCAGCGTGTACCACTCGGTCTCGGATGTTAGGACCTCTTGTCGTAGCTATCAACGGTGTATCCTTAAATACCTCACGCAATGAGAGTATATGCCAGTGCCTACGAATAGATGCTGTAACAGATAAAGTTGTCGTACATTGGGGCAAAATACATGTCAATCTATCATGTTCCTTACTACTCCGATATTCTAATAATTGATCCCGATCTGAATATTTCACCCTCTTGTAGGCTTTGTTAATTTTTTGGGGGTAGCCCCTCGATTTAAACTTGTTTTAGCCACTGTGATTGCTTCTCAAATTCATCATTAGTCGTACAGATCCTTCGAAATCTGAAAAAATTGACTAACTGGCAACCCTTGTTTTTAATGATTTGGCATGGTGACTGTGATAACGCAATAAAGAATTCCTCTCTGGAGGCTTATGATGTACTGTTGTATCCAATCATCCTCCTGTTCTTATAACTTCAACATCGAGATAACTTAACCTAACCAAATCTTGATTCGAAATAAATTGTAAATTAGGGTCCACGGTGTTGATCCATTGCAGGAATGTCTTCAAATCTTCTTCAGACGATTTCCATATCAAAAAGACATCGTCTATATGTAGACGCCAATAGATGATCTTCTTCCATTATGAGGATTGGTAAATGTGTTGATTTTCAAATTCAGATACATAAATATTCACTACAGATGAGGCCAATGATGACCCCATCGCTATACTGTGTACTTGATGGTAAAATTTATCTCTGAATCTGAAATAGTTGTTAGTCAACACTAACTCCAATAACTGTACCACAGGAGGTCAAACTGGCCTGTTCAATCCAGGCAGGGCAAGATCCACAAGCACGGATGCATGTCTACCATTTGCTGGAGAAGGAGAAAAACTGGCTGGCTGGTGCCTGAGCAGAGCTATACAAGGGTGACATCAGCGAGTCATGCTCAATCTCCATCTGCTGGCTGGAGTGCACCATCCACTGATGTGGACTGGCTTGTCTGGATGAAGAGGAAACTAATTTTGGATACCATAATTAAATAAAACTGGACAGCGTGAAAGTGTCTCTAATAAAAGCAGAGAGACATGTTAACAGGCTTTGCTTGATTCAGAATTTGAAGAAATTTAAATTATAAACGTAAATTAGGAAAAATAATAGGCTGCACTCCCGTGTATATGAAGTACAGATCGTTGCAGCCAACTTGCATAAACTTTCTATATTTAACTCTACTAACTATTCTGGGAAGTGTTGCAATGCTCCCAACTTACAGCTACAGTGAGTTGGGTATTAAGAGAAATCATGCAGGTCCTTTGGCACAATTATCTATTTCTTGACATAAGTAATATACATTGCAAAGTTCTGTTATTGCTTTGCGCATAAAAATAAGGAGAGTGGTCTTAATTTTCTGACTTATTGGCCAAGAAGTATAGAAGAGGTAACAGCTGGAAGCTGAACAGATTCCATGTTACTTGTATAGTCTGAATTCTTTTGAAGAGTTGAAAATGATCCACCATACTTTTCTAAATGCAAAGTAAAATGGATCTAGAGAAAAATTTGGAACTATTATTGTCACTTGGAAAAAAAGGCCTACCTGCTACACAAAAATCATCTCAGCTATTGATAATGCTCTATTTATTGCCCATTCCATGTAAGTCCCCATGAAATAATGGCCCGATATAGTTCTTGGTATGGAGACAGTCTTGCTTTAAGCTTCTCTCATAATATAGTTGCTTTCTATAAAACTGATGACCATGCATCTATTTCTTTCAAAAAAAAGATGTTGTGCACTGAATTAAAAAACATTTAAAAATTTAATTTGGTCTGAATTTATAATCAAACTATTAAAAAACAACCACTTGGCTTACTTAAAGATGGCAGTGTACAGACAAAATGCAAGGAGTCAAGTTCAGTGTAATAGGCTTGCTGTAGGTAGAGCAGTCTCTATCAAAACAGGATGATCCTGCTCCAGATTTGCTTTTGGCATCCTCCTTTCCTTTTGGGCTAGTAGACTGACTCAAAAGGGTGGGTGCCATGTAGGTAACATGCACTGGAAGAGCTTGTATACACAGGGCACAGACTTCACGGTCTCAAATTAGCTCTCAGGTAGAATAGTTATAACTTAAGGAAGCAAAATACCTTTCTTCAGTGGAATCAGAACCAACAAATTCTTGGATTTAACAGAGTATAACTTCAGATTTTCTGGTGTTAATCTGTGAAATCTCCTATTAAATAAAGTATGTATAGTACCTAGAGACCACTGTACATTAGCTTGGGTATTCTGATCACTTTACACACAATAACTACCACTAATTTTCTCTATTAACATAGCAATAAAAATGTTTAAGTTTTATAGCTAGGAAAGTGTCCCACCATCACTTGTCAAGTAGTATACAAGCCCACTGGAACAGCACTGTGCAGGACAATATGAAAAGAAAGAAAACATCAGGCTTACATTCATCCCTTTCAACTGGTTTCAAATCAGTCTGAAGATTTTCAGCAGTGACTAAAGAATATATAAGGGCCATTACTGGAAGCCATTGCATTGCAGCTCTGACTAGTTAGTTTATGATCATACAGTTTAGAAAGCACAGTCAAGCAGATGTGTTTTGGGTCATTATTAATACAAGTGACACTTGATATAGCTCGACAGGGCACAGCTGCAAGAGGTGGTTTCTGAATCCTTTGCTACTCATTTCATGACTTTGTCTCTGTAACAGCAGCTGCATACCATTGCCATTTCTTACTCTTTAGACAAATATAAAGGAATGAATGCACTATTCAAGAGTATACAACAGCAGAACTGAAGTGCAGTAAAAACTGGCAGCAGTTTAAATGAGGTTAAAAAAAGGTAGCTGTGGGGTATAAAAAAATTGTTCATGCTGAGGTTACTTGTACAAGTGCTCATAAAACCAACTTATTTCTGTTCCATTGAACAAGACCAGAATTCTTCTGTGTCATGTCGAAGCACAATTGTCCACATAGTGCAGCCATTTCAAATAAATAAGAATCTCAACAAATCTTATTTCATGAAACAAAAGACAGATACTTTCAGGGCTTCCAGATGTAGCTGTAGTTATTCATTTCTAAATGCCGTATTGAAGATTTTCCAAGAAGTGGTGGCTGAATAAGCTGACCCAAAGTTATTGGATGCAATCCACAGTTGGCAAGCTCTTTGCAGATATGTTCCTGTGGAAATGTAAATTCATCAGTCCTGTACATCAGGCAAAGAGCCACTCAAAGTACATTTAGAAGCCAAAATGGCTTGAGGGCAACTTAGACTCATGTTTAGCTACCTAACACAGGTCATGCAGTCAGGCACCTCAGGGAGGCCTGAAGTCAGCGGGCAGTAAAGAAAATGAAAAAGAAAAAAAAAAAATCTAACCCAGAAGAAGCTTACTCTTACAGACTGCTGCCTGGAACAGCTATTTGTCTGGCATACACAAGGGTATATGTTAAAAGAAAACAAGTGATCAAGACTAGAAGTACATGTACTCATTACTCCCATGAATGCTATTAACAGCTATTAATTATACAAGCAAAGTTAGAGGAAGCTCTGCAGAATATGGCCCACTCTTGGATAATTTGCTTAAACTTACAAGGTGCTATCTTACTTATCCACTTTTGTTATTGTGTGTATGCTATAAGTGATGCAGATGTGCTAATGGTTATATGCTAGAATGCTTCCTAAAAACAGGAACAGCAGTGCACATGGGAGGTAATTGTTTTGTTATGGTATGGAAATCTGGTACACTTCTAAAGAAATAATCAGAGCATCAGTGTCAGGAATACTTGATATAAGGCAAGATACTTCCCACAATGGCTAGTAAACAAAACAAACCCCTACAAATCTAAACTATTTCTGAACATTTTCAGAAGAGTACATTTTTGAACACTAATGCAACAATTTTGTCTCCTGTCTGCAAAGCACAGGAGAAAAAAAAATGTGGGCCTATTTACTAAAGGTTTTCTTACATTTTGCATCTATGGGGAAAATGCTTGCTAAATATGACCATGGTTTGCTAGTTTAAGGTGATGTCAAATTCTCCCCTTACTAGCAGTGTTGCCCTTTTCCCAATTTAGCTTCATCTGGTCTGAATGCCTTCAGTGTGTGTCAAGGGCCTCAGTCAGACTCTGCTCCTGTGGTGATGTAGAGTAGTAGGAGTGTTTAGGCAGATGCAAGCTTCCCATTGGGAAGTCACTGGAGTTCATAAGACCTCTGCATCCATATGATGCAAGGGAACTGAGGAGCAGAGCAAGAAGGAAGTGTGTGGAAGATTCCAGATCTTGAAGCCCAGTGTTCCTGCCTTTTCACAAAAAGAGCACCATTGGGCCTGGGGGGGGGAGGGGGGGGAGGATTTCTAGAGCAGTGTGTCATTCTAGATCAGAGGTGATGTCTGATACCAAACTCCAAGGTGCTGGAGTTACTGGTCAGAGAAGCTTGGGAGAGGTAAGAAGAAAAGCAAGTTTGCTTACCGTAAACGGTGTTTCCATAGTTAGCAGGATGAATTAGCCATGCTGTCATGGGAACTGTCAATCAGGCCCAGGAGGAGGAGCTTCAAAAGTGATGTCAGAGCTTTGCTCTGAGGCTGCGTCTGGTTTCCCGCGCTGGAATAGACTCTCCTCAGTCTGTGATAAATCAAGCATGGTCGTGAAGACGAAAGGTCGACTAGACAGGGAGGTGGATGGGTCAGCATGGCTAATTCATCCTGCTATCTACGGAAACACCGTTTACGGTAAGCAAACTTGCTTTTTCCCGTCGATAGCAGGTCTGAATTAGCCATGCTGTCATGGGAGTCCTAAGCTCCCAATCACGCTGGAGTAGTATATTTATTCTGGAGTGAGTGAAGCATGATGACATTAAGTGCCAGTCGACCTAGAAGCATCTGTAGCGAATGCCTGTAGAAGAGAACGGCCTAATTTGGCATCGTCCGTTGTTTGCTGATCTAAGTAGTAATGGGCCGTGAAGGTATGAAGGGAGACCCAGGTGGCTGCTTTACAAATTTCCAATGGTGGAACTGGTCGGAGATGAGCTAGAGAAGCCGCCACAGCTCGTGTCTGATGTGCCGTGGGGCGCGTGGGTAGTTTTTCTTGTTGTTTCTTGTAGCAAAATTGTATGCATTGCGTAATCCAACTAGATATAGTTCATTTTGACACTGGAAGACCTGGAGCATTCGAGTTGAAGGAAACAAAGAGTTGTGACGGTCTGGTCGCGGAATGAGTTCGCTGTTTTTAGTATGCTAATGCTCGTTTGCAGTCCAAAGTGTGAAGGAGTTTTTTCTCTTTCAGTGGTATGAGGTTTTGGACAGAACGTCGGTAATTCGATGGATTGATTAAGGTGAAACAGAGAGACCACCTTAGGAAGAAATGAAGGATGAGTCCGTAGTAGTACTTTGTGGTGGTGAAATTGGAGGTACTGGCTGTAGTGCACCAGCGCCTGTAGTTCACTCACCCGACGAGCTGACGTGATGGCTGTCGGGAAGACTACCTTCCAGGTGAGGTACTTGACGTGTGCCGAATCTAGTGGTTCAAACGGCGACACCATAAGTTGTTCCAAAACCAGATTTAGATTCCAAGGAACCGGAGATTTGGAAATCAGGGGCCGAAGGTGTGATAGGCCCCGGAGGAAACGGGAAATCATCAGGTGGAGGGAAATAGACTGTCCGTCCTGTAACCTGTGGAAGGCAGCAATTGCGCTCAGGTGGACGCAAACGGAAGCCATGGCCAGCCCCGCCCGGTATAGGGTATGTAGATAATCAAGTAGTTGCGCCAGGGAACATGACAGTGGGTCAATCCCCTCAGATCCACACCAGGTCGTGTACTGTTTCCATTTGAATTGGTAATTACGGCGCATGGATAGTTTCTGTGACTCGAGTATCACATCCTGAGCTGTGAGAGAGAGTCCCTGCTCTGAGAGAAGGAGCTGTTCAACCTCCAAGCTGTTAGGTGTAGAAAGAAGTGCAGCGGATGAAGCAGAGTGCCCTGTTCTTGGGAGAGAAGATTGGCCCGAGGTGGCAATCGTAGCGGCGGCTCCGTTGACAGTTGAAGGAGATGTGTATACCACGGCTGCCGGGGGCCAAGCCGGCGCTATAAATACGAGTTGCGTTTCGTCCAGCATGCATTTTTGTAACGTGCGTGTGATTAGTGGGATGGGAGGGAAGGCGTACATTAACGGTTCTGTCCAAGGTATGAGGAACGCATCCTGGGCTTGCTGGAGTGGGCTGGGCCACACCGAGCAAAAACGAGTCACCTTCCTGTTGGACTCTGTGGCAAAAAGGTAGAGTCTTGGTTGGCCCCATTTGAGGAATATGGTGTCCGCCACGTCCTGCTGCAGGGACCATTCGTGTGGATGAAAAACTCGACTCAATCTGTCCACTCAAGCGTTGCCAATTCCTGGGATGTATGTGGCTTGCAAGTGAAGCGAGTGACTGCATGCCCATGTCCAGATGAGGGCCTCTCGACACAGGGCCCAGGATCCTGACCCTCCTTGTTTGTTGATGTAAAACATGGCCACTTGGTTGTCGGTGTATACCATGACCCTGTGACCTTGGAGGTGGGCAAGAAAGGTTCATAGCGCGTAACGTATCGCCCGTATCTCCAGGAGATTGATCTGGAAGGTCTGTTCCTGCTGGGTCCAGAGACCTTGAGTCTGAAAGTGATCGAGGTGGGCCCCCCATCCCTTGCGGGAGGCGTTCGTGGTGAGGACTGCATTGTGCGGCAGGAGCATGAAAGGCGCCCCTTTGGTGAGTGTGTGCTTTTTTAACCACCAGTCGAGTTCTGAGGTCATGGCTTTCGTTAATGAGACCTTCCAGGTGAGTGGTTGCGCATGTTGTTTCCACTGTAGTTTCCGCACGTGTAGTCGCGTGTGGGATATGGCGGCTTCCATCCACACAGTATGTCCCAATGTTGTCAAGACCTGACAGGCGGAGGGAGTCCGGGTAGGCAACGAACGATCTGGGGCATGGTTTGTCGTCTGTCTCGTGGAAGAAAGACCCTGTGCTTTGTAGTGTCCAGCAGGGCTCCTATGAACTGAATTGTTTGCATAGGTTGTAGCTGGGATTTTTGGTAGTTGACTACCAGTCCCAAGTGGTTGAGACAATTTATCGTGTCTTGGAGACGTTGACGAAGGGTAGTGGGATTGGATTCTACTAGTAGCTAATCGTCCAGGTAGGGAAAAATGATGATCCCCCGTTGACGGAGGAATGCCATCACCAGCGCCATGCACTTGGTGAACACTCTGGGTGCTGTCGACAGGCCAAAGGGAAGTACTTTGTATTGAAAGTGCCGGTGCAGTTGACTTGGAAAGAGAGGTATTGCCAGGAGGAAGGATGCATTGGAATATGAGTGTATGCATCCTTGAGATCTATGGAGCACATCCAGGCTTTGGGTTGGATCAGAGGTAATATAGATTTGAGGGATACCATCTTGAATTTTTCCTAGACTATGAATTTGTTGAGGTCCCAGAGGTCCAAGATCGGGCGGATGTTTCCGGATTTCTTGGGAATGAGGAAATATGGGGAGTAGAAGCCCATGTTCTGGGTGGACAGGGGGAAGTGGTGGACAGCTTGTTGTTGCAATAAGGCTGTCACCTCCCCTTCAGTCATGTAGGGTTGGATCGGGTTCCTTGGGATGTTAAATGAGGAAGGGGTGGGGGGTACAGGAATGGAATCTTGTATCCCCGGCGCACGATGTCCAGGACCCATTGGTCTGATGTGATATACTCCCATTGCTGGATGTGGGATGTTATGCCCCCCGCTAATACCTGTAGTGATGGTGGCAAAGGGGTCTCTAAAAAGATGGACTCCGTTTATTGGAGGATTGCATTTGTTGGTTTTGAGAGCGCTGGGGGTGCGGCCGACCCCGCCGATTTTGGTTGGTGTGGTCTGCTGGCGTGGTGGAGGTTGGTACGGCTGTGGGCGGTAGGATGCATAAGGACGGAATGCTCTACGCTGGAAAGGTTGTCTTCTAGCGGGTGCGTAGAACCTACTCGAAGAAGAAGAAGTGTGTGGAGTGGTGAGTGACTGTACTGCCACTGATTGCTCCTTGAGCTGGGCCACCATTTCTTGTAACTTTGAGCCGAATAAATTGTCGCCCCTGCAGGGCAGGTTAGCCAACTTATCATGGACATCGTCCCTTATAGTACTCGCTCTGAGCCATGCCACTCTCCTTGCCGCAATCGCATTCGCCAAAACTCTGGAAGAAATGTCAAAGCCTTCGTAGACAGTACGTAACAAGTGTCTGATAGCCTCTTCGATGTCTTGCAGTGGATAAGGACCATGGAGAGACTGTGGATCGTCCTTGAGGCATTGCACGCACTCGAACAAGTACTGTACCAGATAAAATTGGCGAGTATGGATGCTTGATAGGCCCGCTTAGCGAACTCGTCCAGAGTGCGAAGGTCTCTGCCAGGCAGCGAAGCTGAATGGAGTTTAGCTTTCTTCGCCTTCCCCATCGTGGACTCAACCACCAGAGACGTGTGTGGTAGTTGAGGGGTCTTGTAATACGGGGATTTTTGTATTTTATATTTCATGTCTATCTTCCTAGACACTGTGGGGAGCGTGAAGGGGGTGTCTCAGGATTTTTCTAGGATCGAATCCAAAACAGCGTGCGGTGGTAGAGCAGTGGGTTTGGCCAGAAGGTCGAAGATTTTTAGCAAATCGAGAGTGTCTGCTCTGGGGTCCGGAACATTTTGAATGGACTTCCAACTTTTTCCAGAAATTTCGGATTTGTGAGGTAATCTGGCAGGGAATAAGGCTCCGCTGGTTCATCCGCCGGGTCGGAGGGATACCCCGTGGATGAGTCCGGAGTTGTATCTTGGAACTCTGGAGAAACCGACCGAGGCGGGGTTCCTTTGACTGTGACACCGGAATGGGATCTGGTGACAGAACTGAAGGTGACGGAGACCAGTGTCACACTGGTATTGAGTGTACTGAAGGCTGTGGAGATGTTGCCCCACTGGGAGGATCGGAGGCAGGCAACTGGAAGGACGCCTGCATGACTTCAAAAAAGCTGGATAGCGCCAGGGAAAGGTTGACAAATACGTCCTTCGTCTGCGGAGGCATAGCAGGTTTCTGAACTGTGGATGGAAGTTTGACCGGAACCGCTGTTAATAGGATGTCGGCGTCCGGGATCTTGCTAGGAGGACGAGGCGTATGATTTTCATCTGGTAATTTCCGTTTCTTGGATAGTGGTTCCTGTAAGGAATTGGATCCCAAGCGGTGCTGGGAGGCAGAGGATAAGTCTGAATAGACTCGGATTGAAGAGGAGGAGGATGATGGGGAGAGGGAGGAGAGTACTGGAACTCCCATTCCTTCCGAAACGGCAAAGGCAGATGTAAACATGGGCTCTAGAGCCCCCGGGGTTCGTCTCCTCTTTTGACAACGGGACCGTGTCGGTTCATCTGCCCTTTTCTCCGACTGCGGATGAGGATGCGAATGCGGCACTGGTTGTCCCGGAGCCGGCTCCGTCATTGGTTGATGGGACTTATGCATTGATGACTTCTGCAAGGACAGACCTTTAGGGTTGTCAGGGTTGTCTGAGTGATGATGTGGCTGTGGCTGGATGCTTTCCTTCCGTGGTTGTGTCGATTGCGCCGTCGACGCCTGTCCCTTGGACTCCTGCGTCGTCGACGCATGCGTCGAGCGATGCTTCGTGGTCGGCTCGCCAGGTTTCCTCGACGACGCAGATTTATGCGTCGAGTGCAAGTGCGTCGAGGTCGGTGCTGCCCGCGTCAAGTCAGCTCGTGGAGGTGGTGCGTCGCCTCGGTCAAGTGGTGCGTTGTGAGGATTTTTCCCTCTGCCGCTTTCGGCGCATCCATTACTGGGCGAGAGCGTGGTGTTGACGCTTCCGACTCAGCCTGGATTCGGTGTTTTGAACGGACAGGATCACGGTCTCGAAGCAGGTCGGTCTTGTATTTTTGTTGATCTTTCAGGCCGGACCGTGCAGTCTTGGGCTTGACCAATGACGCTCGACGCTTCAGTGGTGGGGTAGGGGCAAAAGGTCCTGGTGAAGATCGGGCCTCGGAGGGAGGGGTATACGAACCCCCTCGAGCTGATTTTAGAGCTTGCATCTTATCGGAGTGTTGCCTCCGGGCTCTCGGGGACATCCGTCCACAGTGCTGACAAGACTGCATCGAGTGGTCTGGGTCCAGACACAGATAGCAGCAGTCATGCCCGTCTGTAATCGACATTACTTTCTACAGGCGCAGGGGCTTGAAGCCCGATTGTCAGGGACCTTCTTTTCTGCCGCGGTCCGACATGATGAGCGATTTTTTCACTTTTCTGTACTTTTTTTTATTCTGATGCTGAGGAGGTCTGAAGCTCCGCGCGGAAAAACAGACTGAGGAGAGTCGATTCCAGCGCTGCCTCAGAACAAAGCTCTGACAACACTTTTGAAGCTCCGCCTCCCGGGCCTGATTGACCGTTCTCATGACAGCATGGCTAATTCAGCCCTGCTATCGATGGGAAAATACCTTTCATACTACGATTATGTGACGGAAGTGTATCCTGCGAGGAGGTCTGCTATGGAGAGTTCTTAAAGGTAAAAGCAGCTGCCATACTATTTGGAAGAGAATCCTGAAAGAAGGCCGTCCTATAAGGAGTTTTAACTAGAAACTCATTTAAGAGTTGTAAAAAGAAGATAGCCTGCTCTACCAACGGAGATATCCCAAGAAAGAATGCACCTTTCCATAAGAGCTATTTTTTGAGAAGAAACATCAGAGATGAAATTTATTCTGTACTGGATTTCTGGACTTTGTTTGGTGCACTATCAACTGGTGTACCGTTTTTTAATTTACTTTTTGTTACCTGCTCTCCAGAATCAGCAAAGTCTAATTTTTAAAAAATGTGTGTCTGTTTAGTGAGTTTTGGAGTGACCAGGTGGATAGCATGTTAAAAAAAGTAGCAGCAGCAGCAGGGCAGTTATTTCTACCTTTGATAAAATGAGGAAAATAGTTAAAACAAAAAAACTAAAAGGCGCAGCTACAAAGGTTAAGAGTTTACATCAGGCATGCTCATTGTTTAAAAATACCATGTTAAAAGTCCAGTTCAGATGTGTTCCATGCATTAAAAAAAAAAGAAGTAGAAGGAAGGCTAAATGACCATTGGCATGGTTAAAAAGTGAGTTAAGAGAGGCTATTTTGGTCAAAAGAACTTCTATCAGAAATTGGAAAAAGCATAATTGGCATGTTAGATGTAAATCATTGATAAGGCAGGCAAAATGAATTTGAAAAGAAGCAGGCTAGAGACAAAAAAATCATAATAAAAACCTTTTAAAATATACCTGAAGCAGGAAGCCTGTGAGGGAGTCGGTTGGCCCGTTAGATGATTGAAGAATTAAAAGGGTACTTAGGGAAATTTGTAACCTATTGCTGGGAATCATTCATCATGCCTGAAGACTGGAGGGTGGCCAATGTAAAAATGGCTCCGGGTGATCCGGGAAAGTATTGACAGTATTCAGTGCCAGGAAAAATCGTGGAAAATATTCTAAAGATTAAAATCACAGAACATATAGAAAAGTGATTTAAGAAAGCTTGAAGAGCAGTCAAAGATTTGGCATCTGGGATTCAATGCAAAGAAAAGCAGAGTCATGCATCTGGGATGTGGTAATCCAAAAGAGCTGTATGTGATTTGGGGGGGGGGGGGGGGGGAAGAAGGGTGTGTGTGAAAAACCGATGTGCACGGACAGAGAGGGATCTTGTGGTAGTAGTGTCTAGTGATCTGAAAATGGCGAAGCAATATGACAAGGTGATAGCTAAAGCCAGAAGAATGCTAGGCTGCAGAGAGGAATAACCAGTAAGAAAAGAGGTGATAATGCACAGGTCTTTAGTGAGGCCTCACCTGGAGTACTGTGTTTAGTGCTGGAGTCTGTATCTCAAAAAGGACAGAGATGGGATGAAGGCAGTCTAGAGAAGGGCAACCAAAACAGTGTGGGGTGAGTATTAGAAGACTGAAGGATCTAACAATGTATACACAGGGGAGGTAGGATGCAGACCTTCAGATATCTGAAAGGTTTTAATGATGTACCAATGTCAAACCTTTTCTGGCGGAAAGGAAACAGTAGAAACAGGGGTCACGAAATAAACTCCGAGGGGATGACTCAGAACCAACATCAGGAAATTCTTCTTTACAGAGAGGGTGGTGGATGCCTGGAAAATGCTTCTAGAGTAGGTGGTGAAGAGAAAAATAGTCAAAAAATTCAAAGGGGCATGGGATAAACAGTGTGGATCCCTAAAGTCTAGAGGATGGAAATAAAGAAAAGGGTGCATGAGGATAACTTGCTGGTACAGTGGTTACTACCCTTACCAATAGGCCTTTTTGCTTTTGATGGAAGTGCAACATTGCTTTCTGCTTCACTGGCAGGGAGAAAAGGGGGAATTTGATTTAGACAACAACCAACGAGGGCCCTGCATTTTACGGACTGGAGTACTCATACGCAGACATAAGGGAAACAGCACTGTTTCTACGGCCAAGTCCATAAGCAAAGCGTGTCAAGCAGCACTGCCTGAATTGTCAGTAAGGCTCATCATCCAGTAAAAATGTTGCTAGCAGTAAGTTTTTTTCCTCTCATAAGGCTTGGGGATAACTGCACAGAGCGGCAGTTACCCTTAAAAGAAACATGGGGGTAACCTGCATGGCATGGCAGATACTACTATAAGAAACTTGCTGGGCAGACTAGATGGACCATTTGGTCCTTTTCCTCCATCATGAATATGTTATTACATTGTTTAATGTTTACACAAGGGAAGTCTTGCTTCACTGATCTGCTACTTTTTTTTTTTTTTTTGAAGGGGTTAAAAAATATTTATTTATTTAACACTTTTTTATACCTACCTTCATAGTAATAACCATATCGGATCGGTTAATATGTGGATAATAGTGAGCCAGTGGATGTAGTATATTTGGATTTTCAGAAGGCATTTAACAAAGTGCACCATGAGAGATTCCTGAGAAAAATAAAAATTCATGGGATAGAAGGAAATGTCCTATTGTGGACTGTAGGACTAAAAGGTTAGTTTTCTCAATGGGGAAGAGTAAACAGTGGAATCTGTACTGGGACCAGTGCACTTTAATATATTTATAAATGATCCAGAATGGGGAACCAATGAATGAGTAGCCTAGTGGTTAGAGCAGTGGACTATGAACCAGGGAAACCGGGGCTCAACTCCCACTGCTGTTCCTTGTAACCTTGAGCAAGTCTCTTTACCCTCTATTGCCTCAGGTACAAACAGACTGTGTGCCCTCTAGGGATAGGGAAATACCCACAGTATCTGAATGTAATCTGCTTTGAAGTACTGAAAAGCGTGATATTAAACAAAACGAAAAACAAAACAAAAAAATTATTCCGAGTTGTTAAATCACAAGCAGATTGTGAAAAATTGCAGGAGGACCTCGAGAATGGAAGACTGCACATTTAAATGGCAGATTAAACTTAATGTGGACAAGTGCAAAGTGGTGCACATGGGGAAAAGTAACCCATGCTGTAGTTGCACGATGTTAGATTCCATATTAGGAGCTACCACACAGGAAAAGGGATCTGGGCATCGTAGTAGACAGTACTTTGAAATCCTCGGTTCAGTGGGCGGTGGCGGTAAAAAAACAAAAAGCAAACAATATGTTAGGAAAGGAATGGAGAATGTTATAATGCTTCTGTATCGCTCCTTTGTGAGACCGCACCTTGAATACTATAGGAAAATTGATTCTTACCTGCTAATTTTCATTCCTGTAATACAGCAGATAATTCAACACCAGTGGGTTGTATATCCCTACCAGCAGATGGAGTCAGAGAACAAAAACTTTGGACACTGCTACATAAATGAGTGCCACCTGCAGTCCCTCAGTATCGGCCTGTTCCCAAGCCCTTGAAACTAAACTTCAACCAAGGGCAACAGAGGTCTAGGTCGCCCAAAACCAACGAAACATACACCAATAAGCTTTTTAATAGAAAACCAATTGTTCCTTCAGAATACTAAAAGCTCCACAGACTTTCGGAGTCAGAACGGGATGGGCCTCTGGAATGATCTGCTGTATTACAGGAATGAAAATTAGCAGGTAAGAACCAATTTTCCTTTCCTGTACATACTCAGATCATTCCAGACCAGTGGGATGTACCCAAGCCACCTTATACTGGGCGGGCCTCTGAAAGACTCGCAAGCAGAACACTCTCACTGAACGATGCCTCCTCCTGCGCCCTGACATCCAAACGATAAAACTTGGTGAAAGTGTGAATGGAAGACCAGAGAACCACCCTATAAATCTCCTGCGGAGAAAGAAGTTGACACTCCACCCAGGAGGCCGCCTGTGCCCTTGTGGAGTGGGCCCTTAATACCACAGGTGCCTGCTTCCCTTTAGAAATGTATGCGGAAACGATAACTTCCCGAATCCATCTAGAAATGGTAGTTTGATACTTTGTCTCCCTTCTTGACCCTGGCAAATAAGACAAAAAGATGGTCCGAGTCAAAAAGCATTAGAAAGCTCCAGATAGCGGAAAAGGACGCGCCACACGTCCAACAAATGCAGCTCCCTCTCCCAGGATGAATCTCGGGACCAGTCCAGAAATGCTGGCAGTTCTTTCTATGTCAATCAGACGGTGGAAGATACCACTTGGGCACGAAGGAAGGAACTGTTCTCAAGGATACCCTGTCCCGGTAAATTTGCAGGAAAGGGACTCTACAGGATAAGGCCTGCAGCTCCGAAATTCGCCTTGCCAAACAGATTTCTTCAGAGTCAAATCCTTCAATGACGTCCTCTTCAATGGCTCAAACGGCGCTTCATATAGAGCGCAGAGTACCAAATTTAAGCTCCACTCCGGGCATACTTTACGCACTGGCAGATGCAAATGCTTCACCCCTCTAAGAAACCTGATGATATCCAGATGCTTCATCAGCCTCCGACCTTGATCAACATCTTGGACTGCTCTCAAAGCAGCTACCTGAACTTGAAGCGAATTAAAGGCTAAGCCCTTGGCTAACCCCTGTTGCAGGAAATCCAAAATCTGGGACATCCCCACAGCCACGGGGCTCAGGTTCCTTTGCAAGCACCAAGCTTCAAATTCCTTCCAAACCCTGGCATACGCCATCGATGTAGCAGGTCTCCTAGCCTGAAGAAGAGTGGATATTACAGACTCCGAATACCCCTTCAGACTCAACCTCCGGCTTCTCAAAAGCCAAGCCACGAGACAGAAGTGATCGCCCGATCCAAGAACATAGGCCACTGATGCAGAAGGCGCGGAAGATGAGCCAGATGAAGAGGGCTTTCCTCTGCCGGTCGTACCAGATCCGCGAACCAGGGTCGCCTGGGCCACTCCAGAGCCACGAGCACCACGGATCCGCGATGCGACTCTATCTGCCTGAGAATGCGGCCTATGAGAGGCCATGGGGGGGAAGACAGAGAAGAAATCCCATGGGCCATGGACACACCAGAGCATTGAGCCCCACTGATCCATTTTCGAGTTGGCGCGAGTTGTCATCAGGTCCAATTGCGGAGCACCCTATCTAGCGAAAATGTGATTCCACGCCTTGGAGGACACCTCCCACTCTCCGGGTTCCAAGCGCTGTCGGCTGAGGAAGTTCGCTTGCATGTTTTCCACTCCCGCGACATGCGACACAGCTATGCCCCTGAGATGAATCTCCACCCAGGCGAACAAACGTAGTACTTCCAGCGCCACTGCAGGGCTCCTGGTTTCCCCCTGCCTGTTGATATACGCCACCGTGGTCACGTTGTAGGACAAGACGCGCACCATTCGTCCCTTGACTAAGAGCAGGAATACTTGAAGGGCCCGGGCGAACCATCCAGATTCTGTTGATAGACCAAGATTTCTCAGACATTCGCCACAGGCCCTGAGCAGTCTTTTCTTGACACACTGCTCCCCATCCGAAGAGGCTGGAATCTGTACAGACGACCACCCAAGCTGGGGGGTCCAACTCCATCCCTTTCTCCAGGTTGCGACGCAACAGCCACCAAGAAAGACTGTGTCTGGGTTTCTGAAGAAATGGCAACGGAATATGGAACTGCTCCAACACCGGACTCCACCTGGACAACAGCGCACGCTGTAAAGGTCTCACGTGCGCAAAAGCCCAAGGCACCAGCTCTAATGTGGACACCATGGAGCCCAGTACTTGGAGATAATCCCAGGCTGTTGGCACCTTCAAGTGAAGAAGGCCCTTCACCTGAGTCTGTAACATCCGCACTCTGTCTGTCGCCAGGAAGACCTTGCCCTCTTGCATGTCAAACCATGCTCCAAGGTACACCAGGCATTGCATGGGCACCAACTGGCTCTTCTGCAGATTGATGACCCAACCAAGAGATCGTAGGGTGGTCATCACTCTCTGGAGAGATCTCTTGCAGTCCTCCCAAGACTTTTCCCGGATAAGCCAATCGTCAAAATATTGATGCACCAAGATCCCTTCTTTGCGCAGAGCTGCTGTCACTACGACCATCTCCTTGGTGAATGTGCGAGGAGCCATGGCGAGACGAAAGGGAAGAGCCCAAAACTGAAAGTGCCAACCCAACACCTTGAACCTCAGGAATCATTGATGGTCCTGCCGGATTGGAATGTGCCGATAAGCCTCCGTTAGATCTAATGACGCGAGGAACTCCCCTTTGCGCACCGCCGCTAGCACAATACGGAGCGTTTCCATGAGGAACTTGGGAACTCATAGGCACCGGTTCACCTTCTACAAGTTGAGGATAGGACAAAAGGACCCTTCCCTTCTTGGGTACCATGAAGTACACAGAGTACAGACCCTGGCCCTGTTCCGCAGGAGGGACTGGGCAAATGGCGTTGAGATAGAGTAACCTCTGGAGAGTCACCCACATGGCCTCTCGCCTGCCACGAGAAATCACACGAGACTCTACAAACGCGTCCTGAACTGGATACAAGAAATCTAGAGCGTAACCGTGCCAGACTACCTCCAAGACCCACATGTCTGAGGTAATCCTCTCCCACTCCTCGTAGAAGCTGGATAATCTGCCTCCTACAGCTTCTACGTGGAAGTGGGGTCCCCTGGCCTCATTGGAGAGGCTTACCGCCTCCTGAGCCCTGACCTGGACCATCTCTGGGAATCAGACGATCTCCACGAAAGGACTGCAGATGACCAGAGCTTTGCCTGGACCCGGGGGGAGGAACAGGCTTACCAGTACGAAAACGCCGAGAATCTCTAAAATGAGCTCATGAAGGAAAAACCTTCTTACTCTGTTTCCTATCTTCCAGCAACCTATTGCCCTTAGTCTTCCCCAACAGTTTCACCAACTGGTCCAAATCCTCCCCAAACAGGAGATTTCCCTTGAAGGGGAGATTACAGAGTTGCGCCTTAGAGGACAAGCCCGCCGACCAGTTTCGCAACCATAAAAGCCTGCGGGACGCCACAGAGGAAACCATACTAAGCGCAGAGGTACAAATCAAATCATACAGCGCATCTGCAACAGAAGCCACAGCCGCCTCAAGGAGGACCACTTGCAAGGGCAAAGAGTCACCCGCTGCCAATCCCTCCACGACCTTCTGGACCCAACACAGACAGGCACGCTGCATCAATCTGGCACACAACACTGCGTGGAGGCCGAGTGCAGAGACCTCAAACGCTTCAGCTGAACTTCCAGTTTGCGGTCCTGCAGGTCTTTCAAAGCAGCCACCCCAGCCACCGGGATTGTTGTCTTCTTAGTGACTGCCAAAACAGCTGCATCTACCTGCAGCACTTTCAGAAGGTCCAAGGTCTCGAGAGAGAGGGGGTAAATTTTAGCCATCGCTCGGCCCACTTTCAAGCCGGAATCAGAAGAGTCCCACTCCCTTGTTATCAACTTCCTGATCTTCTTGGGCAGAGGAAAGGCGGTTGTCAGTCCCCACAGACCATCGAGCACTGGATTGACTCCCTCACTATCAGACTCTTCCTGGGAGAACTTAACCCCCAACTCTTCTAAAACGTGGGGAATCAATGGGTGTAGTTCCTCCAGCTTGAACAGCCGGACAACTTGAGGGTAATCCCCCTCCGGGATTGGAAATCCATCCAATGCAGGGTCATCCATCTCGGGACCTCCCAGGTCTGGGAAGGGATCAGCACCCAGGTCAGTTCCCTGCGTATCTGGGGGACCAACTTGCAGTGCTCCCATAGCGTCCCTGCTGGAAGCCGGGTCACCCGGCACCTGACGGAGACCCAGTGGCCGCAGGGGATCCAAAGGATCCTGAGAAGAACATTTGAAATGCCCCTGGATGAGTCCACCGACTGCTCCGCCGCCCTTTTAATTCCGGATCTTTGATTGGTCAAAAAGGCATGATGAAGCAGGAGCACAAATTCAGGAAAGAAGTTCACAGGCTGCTGCCCCACCCCCTTCAGGGGACTGGGCTGTACAGTGTCATCCTCAGGCACGCAAACCAGCTCCATAGGGGAAAGGGGGGAGGGGAATCCCCCCTCGGAACCACAAGGTCAGAAGCCTCGACTTCCGAGGCAGGAGGCACGGCAGAACGGAGGCCCAGCCTAACGGAGTGGCCCCTCCCAAGGGGCCCTCCCCTCTCCTGACCAACAGTTGACAGAGAGTGTGAATCCACTTGCCCCCTAACGAACCACACGCGTGGCAGGTGGCCATCTTAGATTTCAGCGCCATGCAGCGAACTGCATGAGAGCTCAGACAAAAAACGGCACCTGCCTAAAAGGAGCTACACTCGGCCAGCCGCCAGCAAGCCAAGGCACTGGGGCTTGCACCTGCCTGCCCTCAATGCGTCACTCACAGTCCGAGACACAAGAAAAACTGCCTGCGCCCTGTGGGAATTGAGGGAGCCCCCTCCCTCCAGCGAGCAATCGCAACTGTTGTCTTACCCGCCCTCAGCCCCGGGCTGCCAACCCTTATGCCCCAGGCACTGTCCGGTCTCCTCCTCGGGCCGCATTACCCACTGCCCTGGCCGGGCCCCGACTAAGTCCAGAGACCTACCTGAGGAGCTTCTTAGGCTCTTCTAAATCCACTTGCCTTTTTTTTTTTTTTTTAAATTAAAAAAAAAAACAAAAAAAACCCACCTTTAGCCAACCTCAAGCAGGACCAGCCTCTGTTTGTCAGGCCCTCCGGCAGGGTGCGGACGAAACACAGTCAGGGGTATCTAAATTCCCTGGACGCCCAGCTCCACTGGAGGGATGGCCCGCAACTATGCCTAATACCTCAGGGAGCAAAATCTCAACTCACCTAATCTAACACTAACTACACCTTTTTTTTTTTTTTTTTTTTTAACTAAACCCTAGACTGCAGGTTTGCATCTTTACCATCTGCTGGAGTCAGAGAGATACTGAGGGACTGCAGGTGGCACATTCACTTATGTAGCAGTGTCCAAAGTTTTTGTTCTCTGACTCCATCTGCTGGTAGGGATACACAACCCACTAGTCTGGAATAATCTGAGTATGTACAGGAAGTTCAGTTCTGGTCGCCGCATCTCAAAAAAGATATAGTTGCGATGGAGAAGGTACACAGAAGGGCGACCAAAATGATAAAGGGGATGGAACAGCCCCCCTAGGAGGAAGGGCTAAAGAGGTTAGGACTATTCAGCTTGGAGAAGAGACAGCTGAGGGGGAATATGATAGAGATCTATAAAATCATGAGTGGAAAAGAATGGGTAAATGTGAATCTGTTATTCTTTAAAAAAAAAGTGACTAGGGGGCACTCCATGAAGTTAGTATCACATAAGTCAAACTATTAACAACTAACTAGACAAGAAATAGCTACTTTTTAATCACTGCATGATAGTAAATATATGCCATGCCGCTATTTCGGATTTTATCAGGTACTTGCGTCCTGGATTGACCCCTCAGCATGGTCCAGTATAGCAAGTTCTTATGAACTCCAGTGTGAAGAATCCCAGGTTATGGGGCAGTACCTGGTCAGTGACCCTCTCTGTGTGCTGACCAGGACAGAGGCTACACTAGATGCCTTTTGAAGAATAGCTCCAGGTCAGTTATAAGGCAACATTTAAAAAACTTCTAGGATCCAAGGAAGAAAAAAAATATGGCAGAAGATAGTTGTAGCATCTGAGTTGGCGACACATGCATACTCCTTTATGAGTCAACTGGCTCCAGATTTTCAGGACAGCACGATCCAGTGCTGGTTTTACTCCACTACCTGCATGGACTTGATTTCCTTAAGAAAGGCAGGACTACAATAGGGATATTAGAATTGCCAGTTCATGCAGACAGTGGGGTAAAACTAGGACTGGATCATCCTTTCCTGAAAATCTTGCAATCCTATATATGAAGGACTATGCCATGAAGGGGGTACCTAATTGAATTTGGGGGGCTCCTGGCAAACTATGTGAACATAGATTTAACACTTTTACAAAGGAGAAGGCATGTTTTGATTGACTGTATATAAGGCACTAAGTCTTAATGTAGGTTTTATGCATGATGTACCATGTAAAAGTGAATTTATTTTGTAATGCTTTGAATAGAATAAGGATTATTTTAAGTGTGTCTAATGAGTGGCTCGGTCTATGACAATTCTTAGGAAGAGGTTCCAAGAGATAATGTAGTCGGTCCCAGCCATTTTTCCATATCCTAGATTCAGTATTATTAGCAGCAGTCTTAATAAACTCTCTCGGTGCTGGTTTTTAAAATGGATTTGGTGAAATATTTTTTCCCCTGCGAGTGTGTACTTAAGCTCCTATTCAACTTTTCAAACAAGTGAAGTGCTGCTGCTTTAAATCTAATTCATACTGCCCTATTTTACAAAAGGAAAATTAGTTCTTACCTGTTAATTTTCGTTTCTGTAGTACCACGGATCAGTCCAGACTGTGGGTTGAGCCTCCTTTCCAGCAGGTGGAGACAGACTAAAACTGAAAGGATATCCTATATGAGGACAGAGCCTATCCTGTAACCCTTCAGTATAACCATTGTCAAAGCAGAAAATAACAAAACCAAAATAGGATCAAGCAAGTAACCATACAGCTCAATGGAGCAACGTAGAACAATGTAAGAAACATGGTATAACTATATGCTCTTGCATATACTTGGTATTTAAACGACCAAGGCTTCCGGTGTAATTGCTCAGTATTCTTGCACAAAAATGAAGGATTAGAAACTGCGAATCTGCAAAAAACAAGCTTTGAGAGGACAGAAAGAAAGACAGACAGGGAAGGGCGTTTTGACTGATCTGTGGTACTACAGGAACAAAAATTAACAGGTAAGAACTAATTTTCCTTTCCCTGTAAGTACCCGGATCAGCCCAGACTGTGGGATGTACCAAAGCTTCCCTAAACCGGGTGGTACTGAGACAGTTCCGCTCGAAGCACTTGTCGCCCAAAGGAACCAAAAACCGGAGCTTGCACATCCAGACGATAGTGTCGAGCAAAAGTATGCAAGGACGTCCATGTGGCGGCCCTGCAAATCTCCTGCAGGGAGACAGATTGACTCTCCGCCCAGGAAGTAGCTTGAGAATGTAGCAAATGGGCCTTTAGGCCCTCGGGAACCACTCGACCTTGGCAAAGATAGGCCAAGGAGATCGCTTCTTTTAACCACCACATGATAGTGGTCTTAGAAGCCGGCTTACCCCGATTGGGCCCACTCCAGAGGACAAAAAGATGGTCCGAGACCCGAAAGTCATTGGTAACCTGGATATAGCGAAGTAGAACTCGTTTGGCATCCAGCTTACGGAGATCACCCCCAGTCGAGCCCGCAATCTCCTCTGAGGAACACGCAGGGAGTTCTACCGACTGATTGACATGGAAGTCGGAAACAACCTTTGGCAAGAAGGAAGGGACCGTCTTCAGGGATACCCCGGAATCGGAGAAGTGCAAAAAAGGTTCGATAGGACAACGCTTGGATCTCGGAGATCCGTCGAGCGGAGGAAAGAGAGACCAGAAAGACAGTCTTGAGCGTAAGATCTGTTAACGGAGCGTGACGGAGAGGTTCGAATGGAGCAGCACAGAGGCCCGAAGAACCAGGTTAAGACTCCACGATGGGCAAGTGGTGCGAGAAGGCGGCCGTAGGTGTTTGACGCCCTTCAAGAAATTGAATCACATCCGGGTGGCCCGCTAAGGGATGACCTTCTACCCGGACCCAGGAGGGAGCCGAGAGCAGAGACTTGTATGCGCAGAGAACTGAAGGAAAGGCCCTTGGAAAGACCCTTCTGAGGAAAAGAAAAAACAAATGAGACCGGGGCGGAGCGTGCTGGGACACCCGACTCCGCACAGACAGATTCAAAAACCTTCCAGATATGCACGTAAGCCAGAGAAGTCGACTGTATCCAGGCCCGCAGCAAGGTGGAGATGACCTCCTCCTTATAGCCCTTACTCCTAGGCATCGCCATTCAAAAGACAGGCCGCTAGACAGAAGCGATCGGCCTGGTCGAAAAATACAGGCCCCTGCCGAAGAAGGTGGCCTAGGCTCAGAGGTCCGTCCGTCGCTAGGTTGACGAGATCCACGAACCACGGCCTGCGCGGCCACTCAGGCGCTACCAGAACCACGGGTCCCCGGTGGGGCTCTATTCTTCTGAGAACTTTTCCCTCTAAGGGCCACAGGTCGCGAGGCCAAAGGGGAGCGCCCGAAACTGGAAGTCCTGGCTGAGGATGTGGAAACGAAGATACTTCTGGTAGTCGCAGTGAATTGGGATATGAAAATGTTGAGATTACTTACCTGATAATCTCCTTTTCCTTAGTGTAGACAGATGGACTCAGAACAAATGGGTATAGCATGCTCGTGCTAGCAGTTGGAGACGGATCTGACGTCAGCACGGGTATATATATCCCCACAGGAAGCGTAGCAACTTAGTAATCTTCCTTGCAAAAGCTGTTATGGATGTGTGTACTGACGCTCAGTGAAATAGTGGAAACAGGATTCCCCTGACCGATTGATAGTAGCTGGAGACCGCCAGCATTCACAACCGGAAGGCGTGGACACCTGGTAGAGTGTACGCTCTTATGAAAACAGATGACATGGCTTACCTTGAATCGGTGAAACCCATGTATACAGGCAGCTGGGCGGGATGCTGAGTCCATCTGTCTACACTAAGGAAAAGGAGATCATCAGGTAAGTAATCTCAACATTTCCTGTCGTGTAGCCAGATGGACTCAGAACAAAATGGGATGTACAAAAGCTTTACTCCCAGCCTGGGCGGGAGGCTGCCTGAGGACCATATAGAACCGCCCTCGCAAATGCTGTGTCCTCCCTGGCCTGGACATCCAGACAGTAGAACCTGGAGAAGGTATGGAGGGAGGACCACGTCGCCGCTTTACAGATTTCTGCAGGCGACAGCATCCTGGATTCTGCCCAAGATGCCGCTTGTGCTCTGGTAGAATGAGCCTTGACTTGCAGAGGCGGAGACTTCCCAGCCTCCACGTAAGCTGCTCTGATAACTTCTTTAATCCAGCGGGCGATGGTGGGCCGAGAGGCCGCTTCCCCTTGTCTTTTCCCGCTGTGCAGGACGAACAGATGGTCCGTCTTTCGTACTTCTTGTGTCACTTCCAGATATCTGGGCAGTAATCTGCCAATGTCGAGATGGTGTAGTAAACGCCCTTCTTCAGATTTCTTCAAACCCGCCGTGGTAGGCAAGGATATGGTTTGGTTAAGATGAAACTGTGAAACCACTTTAGGTAGAAAGGAGGGAACTGTCCAAAGATGGATAGCTTCAGGAGTGATTCTGAGAAAGGGATCACGGCAGGACAGTGCTTGTAGCTCTGAGATGCGGCGTGCTGAACATACAGCCAGCAAGAACACCATCTTCAAAGTTAGAGAACGGAGAGACAGGCCCCGAAGGGGTCTGAAGGTGGATCCCGCGAGGAAATCCAAAACAAGGTTGAGGTTCCATAAGGGCACAGGCCACTTCAGTGGCGGACGAATATGCTTGACTCCTTTCAGGAAGCGAGAAACATCTGGGTGCTTGGCAATGGTCTTGCCATCCCTCCTGGGACCGTAGCAAGACAGCGCAGCCACCTGAACCTTGATGGAGCTGAGGGAGAGACCCTTCTGAAGTCCATCTTGCAGGAAATCCAACACAATAGGGATTGTGGTCGCATGTGGATTGGTGCCATGAGTGTCGCACCATGCTTCAAATACTCTCCAGATCCTTACGTAGGTGAGGGATTTGGAAAACTTGCGAGCTCGGAGGAGTGTATCTATCACGGGCTCCGAGTAAACTCTTTTCTTCAGTCTAGCCCTCTCAATGGCCAGACCGTAAGAGAGAATTGAGCCGGATCCTCGTGGAGGATGGGACCTTGACGTAGAAGGTCCCGGCGAGGAGGCAGGGGAAGGGGCTCCCCTGCCAGTAATCTTCTCATGTCCCCGTAACCAGGGTCTTCTTGGCCAGTCTGGTGCCACTAGAAGAACTAGGCCCCGGTGTTTCTGAATCTTGTGGATGATGGCGCCCAGCAGAGGCCACGGAGGAAATGCGTATAGCAGAGTCCCTGGAGGCCATGGCTGAACCAGGGCATCGATTCCGTTTGAGAACGGGTGGCGTTTGCGGCTGAAGTATCTGGGTACTTGAGCATTGGACTTGTCTGCTAGTAAGTCCATGTCTGGAATTCCCCAGTGATCCACAATCATCTGGAAGGCTGTGGGTGACAGCTGCCACTCTCCCGGATCTAGGCTTTCTCTGCTGAGGAAGTCTGCCATGGTGATGTCCTTCCCGGCAATGTGGACGGCTGAGATGTCCCGAAGACTCGCCTCTGCCCAAGCCATCAGCGGGGCTATCTCCAGAGATACCTGTTGGCTTCTGGTTCCGCCCTGACTGTTGACGTATGCCACCGTGGTGGCGTTGTCGGACATCACTCTGACTGCTCTGTTCTTCAGTCTGTGAGCAAATCGTAGGCACGCCAATCGGACTGCCCGGGCCTCTAGACGGTTGATGTTCCATGCTGCCTCTACTCTGTTCCATCGCCCTTGTGCGGTGAGTTCTTCGCAGTGTGCTCCCCAGCTGCTTAAGCTGGCATCTGTGGTGAGCAGAGTCCACGTGGGGGAGGACATCTTCGACCCCCTGCTCATGTGGCTGGACTGCAACCACCACCGTAACTGGGTCCGTACTCTGGCTGGCAGAGGAAGGTGCGTGGAATAGTTCCGAAAGCGGGGGCTCCAGCGAGAGAGCAGGGAGTGTTGTAACGGTCTCATATGGGCCCTTGACCAAGGTACCACTTCCAGGGTGGATGCCATGAGGCCGAGAACCTGCAGATAATCCCGAGCTATGGGCCGACTGGCTCCCATCAAGTACCGGATACGCGTCTGAAGTTTTAACCTTCTCTTGGTAGTGAGACTGACTGTGTCTGCCTGGGTGTCGAACTGCACTCCCAGGTATTCCAGAGATTGGGAAGGCTGTAGGCAACTCTTGCTGAGGTTGATTACCCAGCCCAAGCTTTCCAGAAGGGCGATCACTCTGTTGGTTGTCCGATGGCTCGCCTCTCGTGACTTTGCCCTGATCAGCCAGTCGTCTAGGTAGGGATGGACCAGGATTCCTTCCCATCTGAGTGCCGCTGCTACCACTACGACCACCTTGGTGAAGGTCCGCGGTGACGTGGCCAACCCGAAGGGCAGAGCCTGGAATTGGAAGTGGCGTCCTAGAACCTTGAAGCGTAGGTAGTGCTGATGATCCGGATGGATCGGGATATGCAGGTAGGCTTCCGACAAGTCTAAGGCCGTGAGGAACTCTCCTGGCTGTACTGCGGTCTTGACAGAGCGCAGAGTTTCCATGCGAAACCTCGGGACCCTTAAGTATCGATTGACTGACTTGAGGTCCAGTACGGGCCGAAAGGTGCCCCCTTTCTTGGGTACCATGAAATAAATGGAATAATGTCCAGAATTTACTTCCCATGCAGGTACTGGGATGATGGCTTTCAAGGACAGGAGCCTCGCCAAGGTAGCTTCCAATGCTGCCTTCTTGTGTATGGGACATGAAGATTCCACAAACTTGTCCGGAGGGAGGTGATGAAAGTCCAGATAATAGCCCTCTCGGATAATGGCGAGGACCCACTGGTCCGATGTAATCTCGACCCATATGGGGTAGAAGAGGGTTAACCTGCCCCCTATGGCTCCGTCCCCCAGATGAATCGGCGGATTCTCATTGTGAGGCGCGGCCGGGACCTGAGCCCGGGCCTGCTCCCCTCTTGCGCTGCTTGGTCCGAAAGGACTGATTCCGGGCCTGAGGACGAGGTGCCTGGTAGCGACGCCTGTAGGGAATGAAGCGCTGGGAGCTTCTACCCCTGGAGGGCCTTGGAAAGGCGCGCTGGTTCCTTCTGAACCGATCTTCCGGCAGTCGAGGTACTGGAGAGGCGCCCCATGTGCTGGCCAGTTTATCAAGGTCGCTGCCAAACAGGAAAGAGCCCTTAAAGGGCAATCTGGTGAGGCGTGTCTTTGAAGGTGCATCGGCTGACCATTTCCGGATCCAGAGCTGCCTCCTGGCAGCTACGGAGGATGAGATCCCCTTGGCTGTTGTCCGGACTAGGTCTGATGCACATCCGTGAGGAACGAGAGAGCTGACTCCATGTCTGCTGCAGGAGCGTTGTTCCTGACCTGTGACAAACAGGAACGCGTCACCACTGTGCAGCAGGTTGCGATCCGCAACGATAGAGCTGCCACCTCAAAAGTCTGTTTCAGAATGGCGTCCAGTCACCGGTCATGAGGCTCCTTGAGGGCCGCCCCCCCTTCAACTGGAATGGTAGTGCGCTTGACCACAGCGCTAATCAAGGCGTCCACCTGAGGGCACGCCAGCAGCTCCTGGATAGCCGGTGCCAGGGGGTACATGCTTGTCAGGGCCCGACCCCCCTTTGAATGAGGCCGCTGGTGCAGCCCATTCTAAATCTATCAGTTGTTGTGCTGCTTGCAAGAATGGAAAATGGCGGGCTGTGGGACGAAGACCTTCCAGCAGGGGGTTCTGCGCAGAGGGTACCGTAGCGCTGGGACCTGTAATATCCAAGTCCGCCAGGCACTGAGACACCAGGTCGGAGAGATCCTCTTTAGGGAAGAACCGCCTCATGGTTCTATATGGCTCAATCCCTGAGGGAAGTTCCCCCGGCCTCCTCACATTGGGCACATAGGGAGTCTGGCTCTTCACTATGCGTGGCTCTAAGCTGGCATGCAGAGCAGAGGCTGAGGGCTTTAATACCGGAGGCAGGAGATGCCCCTGCTGAAGACGCTGAGGCGTTTTGTTCCATTGAAAAATATGCGCTTAATGAAAAGCGGCAGCAATAGACACTTAATATAACAGGCGCTTAATAATAATAATATGCGGCAGCAATATACGCTTAATCTAACCGGCGTTCAATACAACAGGACGCTCAATAATATGCGGCAGCTATATACGCGTAATACAACAGGCGCTCAATAATATGCGGCAGCTATATACGCTTAATACAACAGGCACTCAATAATATGCGGCAGCTATATACGCTGTACAGAACAGGCGCCCAATAATATGCGGCAGCAATATACGCTTAACAGAACAGACGCTCAATAATAAGCGGCAGCAATATACGCTGAACAGAACAGGCGCCCAATAATATGCGGCAGCAATATACGCTGAACAGAACAGGCGCTCAATAATATGCGGCAGCAATATACGCCCAATAATATCCAATATGCTCTCAGCAATGGGCGGCTAGCAATATACACTCAATAATATGCAATATGCTCTCAGCAATATGTGGCTTAGCAATGTACGCTGAACGATTCGCAATGTGCTCTCAGCAATATGCGGCTTAGCAATATACGCTCAATGATATGCAATATGCTCTCAGCAATATGCGGCTTAGTCATAGACCTGCGCCTATCATGGGCACTCAATACCTGAGTAAGGCCAACAAAATGGCGCCCTTCCACGGCGTGCCGTCTACGGGCCACGCCGCCAATCCTCGTTCCTCGGAGACCAATAAGAGTAAGAGATGTACGCCTTACCTGATTCCTCGGCGCTTCCCAGCTGGAACCCGGGCGGTCTTCGGCTGCGGGGGGAGAGGGCAAGTACCTTCACCGCCGCGCTTTGAGGAAATGCACCCGCTGCCTCGTCCACGCCGGGACTGAGGCGCCTCGTTCGCCCCGCTCGGGGGCTACGTCCCTGCCGCGATTCGGCCACTGGATCGAGGACTTAGACCTCCGGGGGATCACGGAAATCACCCCGGGAAACTCAACTGGGGGAGGGACCTTAGGGTATCACCGCAGGAGTGCGGGGCTCGATGGTGCTGTAGAAATTTAGTAAAAAGAAAGTAGAAAGTAGAAAGTAGATTTGGAAACACGCTCAGCGAGCGTGCAGGCTCTCCAAACTGCTTTGGAGACGGAAATTACCAAGTTGCTACGCTTCCTGTGGAGGTATATATACCCGTGCTGATGTCAGATCCGTCTCCAACTGCTAGCACGAGCATACTATACCCATTTGTTCTGAGTTCATTTGGCTACACGACAGGAAATACACCTTTGTCAGATCGAGTGAGGCGAGGAATTCTCTGGGGCGAACCACCGCGATGACCGCTCGAAAGGTTTCCATGCGGAAATGTGGGATTTTGAGAGCCCGGTTGACCCGTTCGAGGTCTAAGATCCGTCCTTCTTGGGAACCACGAAGTAGATAGAATACTGGCCAATAATGTAGAGGACCCACTGGTCCGACGTGATTTTGACCCATTCCTCGAAAAAACTGAACTTCATTGTGTGGTAGGCTTGGAGGTGGAGCACGCGGGCTGGCCCTCGCGAAAGGGCCGCCACCCACGAAAGGGCTGTGACCAAAACTGAGACCGGGAGGAATAACCCCTCGAGGAGTCACCCCGTCTCTGACGCCACGTGGGGTATACTGTCTCTGACCCCGGAAATGAGGACGAGAGGATGTGAAGGAGCGGGATGGTATAGGACGGTCCTCCGTAAGCTTATGGACTGTATTTTCCCCCAAAGAATCCATAAGCTTCTCAAGGTCCTCACAAAATAGCAGCTTACCTTGAAAGGCAACGTACCTAACCGGGCTTTGGAGGACGGGTCGGCCGACCAATTGCGTAGCCAGAGGAGGAGTCTGGCGGACACCGCCGAGGCCATCGCCTTGACTCAGAGGAGGTCGTAGAGCGCCTCTGCCCCGTAAACGACGACGGCTTCCAGACGCTCAGCCTGCTCCGCCTCTGCCGACGGGAGGTCTTGGGTGCAGAGTAACTGTTGAACCCAGCTGAGGCCTGCCCACAGCATGAGACTGCTGCAGATTGTCGCCCGGACCCCTAGAGCCAGGACTTCAAAGCTGTGTTTCATGTGTGCCTCGGGCTTGTGGTCCTGTCGGTCCTTCAGTGCCATCGATCCCTCCACCAGGATTCGTGGTATGCTTGGGGATCGCAGAGATGGAGGAAGCCACGGGGGGGGGGGGGGGGGGGAGATTTTTCCAATATTTCCAGAGGAGGCAGAGCTTGTCCATGGAATGAAAAGGGAAGGCGCTTGTTGGAGCGCTGAGTCCCGCCAGGACCGGGTCCATATCTGTAGGCAAAGAGGCCGTAAGGGTATCTCTGCAGGGGGCCCCTCCAACCCCAATTCCTGGAGGACAAGGGGATGAGGGGCTCTAACTCCTCTCTGCGGAACATACGGCGAACTCTGGGATGGTGTCCCTCCGGAGGGGGGGGGGGGGGGGAGGGGAAGGGTACCCTCTGCATCCAGAGTGGCATCAGGATCCTGGAGTACCGGGTCCGCCGGAGGGTCAGGAAGGGGGGGGGGCACCCCCGAGACCACCTGCACCTAAAGTGACCCCTGGAACTCCGCAGCCGGGCCCCCAGACAATGGCGCGGAGCGGGGATTTTTTTTTTTTTTTTTAGGCGGGGGTGGGGGACGACCCTCTTCCTCCTCCTCCTCCAGGCTGGCTAAGGAAAAAGTATGCAGGAGAACAAATTCAGCTAAAAAACGAGCCCTGGAATTCCCGGGGGGAGGGAGGGGGGGGGCGAGGGGGGGGGATCAGGGATCCTATCCTGGGGGGCTGTGGGGCTCAAATCAGGGGGAGACTCAGAAAAAAATCAGCCCCCCAGCCCCAGGCAGCTCCGAAAACGGAGCTACTGAAAAATCCAAGATGGCCACCGTTCCCGGGCTTTGCCGACCCGGGAATGGCCTGGCCAAGCTCTGGGGACACGATCCCCGGGGTAAATTTGCCTGTCCTGCCGAGGAGGGGCCTTCCCCACCTGGCAGGCAGGCAGAGAAAAGCCCCTCCCACGAAAATTGCGGGGAGGGGAGCCCACAGGAAAGGCAGTCTGCCTGCCGCTGCATAGAGCCGCTCTGAAGAAAAAAAGTCTGGAAAAAAAAAAAAGCTTTGAGTGACAGCCTGCAGGCCCGGAGTGAAGCAGGGGGGAAACCCTCTGACTCCTGCCTCTCTGGCTGCTGGTTTGATCCCCTGAGGAACCCAAGGAAGATAAAAAGGGTTTTACTACTGCAAAAAAAAAAAAAGGGTACAGTGTGGACTTTAAACCTTTAATATGATTTTTTTTTTTTTCAGAAACTGAGCACAGCAGCGGGGTCCGAAGCCCCTCAAGGCAGCCGGGGGGGGGGAGACGAGAACTGGACCACCAGATTCGGTCCCCACACCAG
Source organism: Rhinatrema bivittatum (assembly GCF_901001135.1). Lineage (NCBI taxonomy): Eukaryota > Metazoa > Chordata > Amphibia > Gymnophiona > Rhinatrematidae > Rhinatrema > Rhinatrema bivittatum. Next base: position 238,673,286 of record NC_042619.1, on the reverse strand, counting down.
GAAGCACCACGGACTCAGGCTATGCTCCGCACAAGGGGCAAAGCCCCCGAGTCCGGCAAGAGCTAGGAGATGGTACCGTCTCCTGAAGAGAAAAAAAGGACTAACTACTGAGTTTTTTGTTTTTTTTTTTTAAAAAAGAGTCAAAAATAAGAGAGAATACTTGCGTGATCCAAGAAAGAAGAAAGAACGGCTATCTAGCCGAAATCAGGAGACCGAAGAGAGATCTGATCCACCTGCTGGAGACAGACAAATACTGAAGGGTTACAGGATAGGCTCTGTCCTCAAATAGGATATCCTTTCAGTTTTAGTCTGTCTCCACCTGCTGGAAAGGAGGCTCAACCCACAGTCTGGACTGATCCGGGTACGTACAGGGAATGTTTAGTAGAATATGCATCTCTCTCTCTCTCTCTCTTTTGGCCTGGTAGTTTCCCCCCCGACTTTTATTTTTAAATTTCAGCTCAATCAGAACTAATGCTGGGATCCTGGTGTCATGAAGCGTCATTCTTAACCACCTGGGAACTTTCCCCTCATTTTAATAGACCCTCCTACTATTCTTAGTCCGGTCATTATAACAACTGTCCTGAGATTGAGTGCCATGCACCAGGACTCCTTACAGGACTCTGTCTTATGAGTTCTAAATCCAGCCACCAAGTGTCACATTTAATGACATCCACTATTCCCCCTCCTCTCTCCACACCAAAGGCGGTCTCTGGCACATCCCCTTCTAACACAGGGTGTGAAAGGCCCAATTCAGGCTGGCCCAGAATATGCATTTTTATATAGCCCTTTGATACCAAAATTACTGAATAAAAGGTTTGATTACAAACCAAGCAAACACTTGCCTTGTTTAAAATTTTCTCAGTTTTTGTGCCGGCGTTTAGCACTGCAGTTGGCTCATGAGTGTAGAGTGCAGCAGAAAAATCTCCTTTCTGGGCAGATTTCAGCAGAAGAGTCAAAAGATGCAAAGCATGAGGCATGACAGGACCAGTGATCTCCAAACTAAACTGATCCATGTACCCAGTTTTATTCTGTCTCTTCACACTGACATTTCGAGCCTGGAAAAAAAAAAAATGCAATCCACTTTCAAACTATGCGACAGACACTTGTGCACAGGCGGAAGGAGACATTTATTGCTATCTGTTAAATTTCCTCTCTTTGAATCCTGCTAGACTAATTCAGAAGCATGGGTTTATTCCACCCAACCAGCAGATGGTGACAAAATATACAACTTTTGCAGTGATATCAAGGGACCTTTATTTTCGCTTTTTATTTTATCTTTCACAGGAAATGTATCCATCTTTATTACAAGAACAGGAGAAATCAGTGCGAAAAAATGATGAATCATTTTACTAGGTCAGCATTTTAGTTCTTGTAGTTCTTTAGTGTTGTAAAACACACTGATAAATTTCTGGGGGAAAAAACTAAAAATAAAGGTCTCTAGTGATATCACTGGTATTTAGGATGGAGCAGCAGAGACAAAAGTCAGTGTTCTTATAACAAAACAATGGAGGCAGCCCAAAAACTACCTCTTAAAAAAAAATAAAAAATCAAATAACCTGTAGCAACTTTCACAAAGGAGGAGGATCCTTTTGAGAAATAAAACAAACACACATCTCTACACAAGACCCCACCGGGATAACAAGAATGCAAATACAAGAGACAAACAAAGAGGTAGAGAAAACTTGGGCTCTCCTTACAAGGAGTAACTAAAAAGCTTCTGCAAAAACCCAAGGTTTCCCACTTAGAAACAGTATGGACCTTATCTTCCTAGGAGGGTCCTGAACTGGTCTAGCTGGATTCAAGGAAAAGAAATTAAGAGGTAAGACCATGTTTCTCATTTCTTATCCTGCTAGACCTGTCTAGATTCATTACAAGTACCCAAGCCTAACATGGGTGGGAAGAAGCTAGGGCCGCTCTGAGAGCGCCTGCCCCAAAAGCTGCATTTTCCCTGGCTTGTACATCCAACCTGTAGTGTTTAGTAAAGGAATATAAAGATTTTCTGATGCAAGAGCAATAGCTTATGTCCAAGATAAAGACTTCACTCTTGTAGAATAAGCCTGAGGGGTCTCGAACCTGGTGACCTTTCAGCAGGAAGCTTTAATCTACCTGGACAATGAAGACTTGGGAAACTGCCCTGGCTTCAAGAGGGTTTCCAAAAAGGTCAAAGTTGAAATTACTTTTTACATGATTATTGCCGTTCCTTGAAGTAAGGAAAGCCAGTCCACACCAGTGGGTTGTGCACTCCAACCAGCAGGTGGAGACAGAGAATGACTCACTGATGTAACCCTCCTATAACTCTGCTCAGACAATAACTAGCCAGTATTTCGACAAAAGCAAACTGTGGACAATAACCACTCAACAATAACAATATCATCATATCCTACAGACACTATTCAACTTAACCCTGTGAATTCTTTTCATTTTTTTTTTTTTTTTTTTTTTTTAACAATGGAAACACTGGACTCAGCTCTGCTAACAATAGTCCCTTAGGACAGAGTATCTTAGAAGAACTACTAAATTCATTTACATAGAAACATAGAAATGACGGCAGAAGACGACCAAACTGCCCATCCAGTCTGCCCAGCAAGCTTTCACACTTATTTTTTCTCATACTTATCTGTTACTCTTGGCCCTTATTAGTAACATTTTGGTTCTAGTTACCTTCCACCCCCGCCATTGATGTAGAGAGCAATGCTGGAGCTGCATCTAAGTGAAGTATCTAGCTTAATTGGTTAGGGGTAGTAACCACCGCAATAAGCAAGTTACTCCCAGCTATTTGTTTACCCAGCCTGAGGAATTCAGTCCTTGTTGGTTGTTGTTTGAATATAAATCCTCTTTTCTTCATTCCCCCTGCCGTTGAAGCAGTGAGCTGCGCTGGATATTTATTCCAAGTGAAGTGTCAGGCTTAATTGATTCGGGGTAGTAACCGCCTTAACAAGAGAGCTACACCCATGCTTAATTTTTTTCCCCAGACTATGAAATTCAGTCCTTGTTGGTTGTTGTCCGAATATAAATCCTCTTTTCTTCATTCCCCCCCTGCTGTTGAAGCAGAGAGCTATGCCTGATATGCATTTGTGGGAGTCCAGCTGCATGCATAAAAGATCCTGGAACCCTATTCCTTTCTGGACAAGGATCTAGCAACACAGAAGAAAATTTGTCACCTCAAGGCAACCCTGGGCGGAAAGGTGGACTAGCTTGTCTTACTTTGAGGAAATGAAATTATCAGGTATGAAGTTATTTCACCTTCCTCTTCATACAGGCAAGCCAGTCCATACTAGTGGGATGTAAAAAAAAGCTACTCCCCCATACTGCGGGAGGCTGCCTGAGGCCCAAGAAGCACTGCCCTAGCAAAGGCAGAATCCTCCCGTGCTGCCACATCCAGTCAGTAAACCTGGCAAACGTAAGCAAAGACCACCAAATCTGCAAATCTCTGCTGAAGAAAGAAATCGCAATTCTGTTCAGGAAACCGCCTAGGCCCGAGTCAAATGCGCTCTCACTTGTCTCAGAAGTGTCTTCCTGGAATTCACATAGGTTGCTCCTTCCTCTGCACTCAGGCAGGCCAATCCCACGAGTGGGATGTACCAAAAAGCTACTCCCAAAGAGGGCAGGAGGCTGCCAGTGGTCCAGTCAACACTGCCTGCGCAAACGCAGCGTCCACCCTAGCCCGAACATCCAAGCAGTAATGCTTGGAAAAGGTGTGCAAGGTTGACCATATTGCCGCTCAGCATTTCAACAGGCGACAACAAAGTTTGCCCACAATACCACCTAAGCCCTCGTGGAATGCGATCTGTTTTGGCAAAGGAATCTCAGAAGCCACATAGGCGGCCGAAATAATGTCCTTAACCCAAACGGGCTATAGCTGCCTGTTGTCGCCGGTGCTCCCTGTTTACTGCCACCATGAAGCACAAACAGGTGATCAGACTTCGGACAGATTTAGTAGCTTCCAAGTACCATGGAAAATGTCGCTTGATGTCCAAGGAACACAAAAAACTATACTCATTTTCATCCCAGTCCCTGCCATGATGGGCAGGGAGACTGACTGATGCAAATGAAACTTTGAAACCACTTTTGGTAAAAACAAAGGCACAGTTCAAAGCCGTACTGCTCCTGGAGTCATGTACAGAAAGGACTCACAGCAAGAAAGGATCTGCAGTTCAGAACCTGATGTGGCGAACAGATTGCCACCAGAAAAACTTGTCTTCAAAGTAAGCAGCCACAGGGGAACACCATGCAGTGGCCAAAAGGTCAGACCTGCCAAAAATTCCAGGACCAGATTAAGGACCTACAAAGGCACTGAAGCAGCAAAGGAAGACGAAGATGCTTAACTCCCTTCAAGAACCGAGACATATCAGGATGGGAAGACAAAGGCCCACCATTGACTCGCCCCCTTTAATAAGTGAGGCTGCCACTTGAACCTTCAAGATGTTAAGGACCAGCCTTTTACGCAATTCATCCTATAAGAATTCCAAAATTAAAGGAATATCCACCTTGAGAAGCTGAGAACATTGCCCACTACACCAGGCCTCGAAAAATCTCCAAACTAACAGGCCAGAGATGTAGAAAATTTCCTGGCCTGAAGCAACGTGGAAATCAAGGCAGCAAATAACGTTTCAACAACAAAACTCTTTCAATAGCCAAACCTTAAGACAAAACTGACCTGGATTCTCATGTGGAATGGGTCCCTGCCACAACAAATCCTTCCAAGCAGTCTCTGCAAATTGGCATACCACGGCCTTTGGGCCCAATCCAGAGCCACCAAAAGGACAGTGGTGGTTTGACTTGCAATCTTCCAGTTGATCCTGCCTATTAGAGGCCATGGCGGAAATGCTGCCCCCCAGCCACTCCTGAATAAGAATGTCAATGCCCAGTGCTTTTGAGTCCTGTCTGCGACTGAAAAACTCGTGTTGTTAGAGGTCGCCAGCAAGTCTAGATACGGACAGCCTCAGTGCTCCAGAAAGAGCTGAAAGGCTTCGTCCATGAGCTCCCATTCTGGGTCCAAGTTTCTCCTCCTGAGAAAGTCAGCTCTGATATTGTCTGATTATTGTCCTTCCTGGCAATGTGAGAGGCGGATATGCCTAGATGATGTTGCTCTGCCCATACCATGAGTGCATCTATCGCCTCCAATATCTGCTGACTCTTGGTTCTTGCTTGATGATGTAGGCTACAGTCGACACATTGTCTGAACTTATCCATACTGTCTGAGCCTCTAGACGCTCGGCAAACCGCAAGCACATTAGCTGAACCACCCGCGCTTCCAATCGGTTGATGCTCCACTGCCACTCCTCGGCATTCCAGCAACCTTGCACCAGCAACTCCTGAAAGTGAGCCCCCAACCCAGAAGACTCGCATCTGTCGTGAGCACCAACCAATCCAGCATTTCCAGGGAACTCCCTTCCTGAGATTATCTGTTTGTAACCACACTGCAACTGAGTCCTCACTTCCAGTGGTAGAAGCCTCATCTTGTAGTTCTGTGACTGCGGGTTCCACTGGGAAAGCAACGTGCATTGAAGAGGTTGCATATGTGCCTTTGCTCAGAGAATTACTTCCAACGTGACAAACATTAGTCCCAGGACCTGTAGATAAGAACACACTGTCAGACAAATAGTGGCTCCATACCAGGCCCCATAGGCCCGAACCAGACATCCTGAGAGCAAGCCTTCCCTGAAGACGACTCAGCCAGTGGATTAACTGAAGAAGTGGTCAGCCCCATCATGTTGCTTCCGGTCTCACTCCCTTCAGATCGTGGGGATGGACTAGCATCGGCAAAATCAGGAGGCAAATCCTCAAGAGTATCCAGCACTAACAGACTTGCAGAAAACTCCAGCTGTATCACCCTGATGTGGCATACAGCACAAATAGCTAAGTGCTTAGACTTCTTTGCCTGCTGGCACCATGGTTGGTAAGCATTCAATGCTCACGTACAGACACATGCTCAACTAGACACACAAAATGTGTGTCCAGAAATAAAGTCCAGCAACACGCACCCAACAAGAGATGCGGATCTAGATGTACAAGGAGGCGCATAGGTGCGCGCCAATGACATAAAGCTCAAATTAACTGCTGTGGCCTATCACGCACTAGGAAGGGGAAGCCTGAGAGTGGGGCCTAGCTAAAAGGCTGCCCAACCCACAGTGCCTGAGCTGCCTCCAATCCTCCCAGAAATCCCCAGAGACATGAGTGGGAGAAGCCGAACGCGGAGGAGGAAGACCTGGTAGGAAGAGTCTTCATTAAAACAGTTCCTCTCTCTTTTTTTTGTTTATGAAGTAAAAAAACTTTTACCTGAGCTTAGCCCTCCCTGGCTGAGAGCAGAAACAGGTCCTGGCTATGGGGGAGAGAGCGAAAGCCTTCACGACCTAGTCCCTCGTAGCCTGCAACCGCTAATTTTTTTTTAAGTCCACGCCAACCAAGGCTATTGGATTGAAGGTTCTCTATGGGGGGAGGGACTGAACGGTATCACCTCAAGAGGCAAGCAGTGCTTTATAAAAGTCTTGTCTTCTTTTTTTTTTAAATAGGCAGTCCCTAGTAAGGAAATGCATGTCCACCATCTGCTGGAGATGTAGAATACTAGTGGACTGATGTCTAGGCGGAATTATATATCCATATCATCAGCTTCTTACTTAGTCTCCATCTGCTGGCAGAGGTACATAACCCACTGGTGGGGACTGGCCTGCCGGAATGCAAACAGGCCCCTATCAAGTTAATAATAAATCCTTCTCCAGTCACCTAACTATAATGGCTGTAGATGTCACTACACTTTCTCTTTGACCATTAAGGAGAACAAATAAACGATGTGAACCCCTAAATCTACTGGTCACTTTCAAGCATCAAAAACAAGATTCTACACACATCCATATCATATGGAGTGGTAGCTAACAAAAAAACTGTCCTGAAACCAACTTCTTAAAAATAGGAAGCTCTATTCCTTGCTCTCATTACAGGTTTGCCTTTGGAATCGTTGCCTGCCTGCTGTTGGACCAAGCCCCACCCTCTGCTTATCAGCTGGGTCCTTCATTTGAAGCCTGCAGTGATGCCGGAGGCACCATGTGCACGAAAGAGTGCAACTGAGGAGTAGGTTTCTTTGTGTGTTCCTTTGTGCAACTCAGAGGGGTTTTCTTTTTTTTTTTTTGGGGGGGGGGGGGGGGGGCTGTTGCCTCTAGGGTTTGGCTCCTGAGTCATCATGTAGCCTGGAAGAGGCATGGGGTCTTTATGGCTGTTTAAGTGCCTTGAACGTTTAAGTTTCACAGTTATGTGAGATCTGTTCTGTTTAGGTCTTTTCTTTATATTTTCAAGCTTCTTGTTGGCTGACAAGGTTTTTGAATCACAGTTTTAGTGAAGGATTGTGTCCCCACCTTTGGAGAACCTGATCCCAGTCATACTGCAGAAGGGCCAATATGGCTCCCTTAGCTCTCACAGTCATTTTGCTAAGACTATGTCTAGATTTTCATACAATGTTTGTGTCCTCCAGAATTAATTATTCACTGCAGAGTTTCTCTCTCCTGTTAATAAATGGACAGACGATAAGAAAAAAGATCCCTGTACTGGTTGACTTACTGTACAATCAATCCCCAGATGTGCTATGTTTAACTTAATCATAGCTGCAATCTTTTGACATAGCCTTGTTGAACCAACTATGTATTGCAGATTATACTACCTTTTCCAAACCAAGGCCAAACGAGAGGAGGTGGTCTTCTCATTGTGGCCAAATTCGCCTTACAGTATTCCATGGTTCTCATAAAGGAGATTTACCCTATAGAGCTACTTTACTCAGCCTCCACTTTAAAATGGAGCCTTTGCTTGGTTTATGCTCCTCCTAACAGCCTATGAACTCATCTTTCGGTATTTGACAACTTCTTGTCTGTTAAAATGGACACTGAGAATGCTATCATCCTGGGAGATTTTAATGTCCACGTTAAATGTCTGCTATCAAATGTATGCAGAGATTTCCTGATCATCATAGAATCTCTTGGATGGTCTCAGCTGGTAAATACTCCTAACACATAAAGTCACACCCTTGACTTGATTTTTGTTGGATGGTCGGATCATTTCTTAATTCACTGCTCTATAAAGTATTGTAGTTAGTCTCACACTTCCCAGCCTCTTAAGAGTTTTAAGAAGGCCTCCCATTGAGCCAGACCAGCTTCATATGGAGTGGTTGCCGATCCTCATGCAGCCACCTACTTAGGATGCAGTTAGCTACACACTGGGAGAATTCCCTTCATTCTTCCGGTGGCCTCTTGCCTGGCTCTGGGGCGATACTGATAGTCCAGTCCCTCCCTTGTTGAGACCCCTGAGAAGATTCATGCCTCAGGTCTCTTGTTGTCAGAGAAGTAAAATTCGTTTGCCACTTTAAGCTGTCTGAGAAGAAAAAAAAAAAAAAGGTAAGGTTTTTCCTTTTTATTAATCAGTACCCTGTATAAAGACCGGCAGCTTACGGGGGAAGGAGCGGAGAGCAGTTTTCTCTCTCTCCCACTCGCAGCAGCCAGGCACAGAAGGACTCTGCCATTCCCGTGGCAACTGGTCTGTCCTTACCTGGACAACTGGCTCTTTCAGGCAAAATCGGAGAAACTCTGCGTGACTGCAGTCAACAGAGTCTTGTCGTTTCTCACCTCCCTCGGTTGGATAGTCTATTTCCCCAAGAACAACCTCAAGCCCTCTCAAGTCCTGGGATTTTTAGGGCCACGCTTCGACACACGCATGGGCAAAGTCTTGCTTCCCGAGGCCCGGGCGCTCAAGCTCATGAATCTACAACATCTGTTATCTCTCTCTATGCCCACGGCCTGGGCTCTTTGGTTTCAACTATAGATTTGGTTCCATGGGCCTTCGCACATATGCGGCCTTTACAGAAAGCTTTGCTGTCCCGCTGGAAGCCGGTCTCAGAGGAGTTTCAGACACCTCTACCGCTCTCTGACTTCACCATTGCCAGCATGCAGTGGTGGCTCTCACTTGCTCACCTGTTGAAGGGGATGCGCCTGGAAACACCTCAGTGGATCATTGTTACGACGGACGCCAGCCTCTCCGGCTGGGGAGCAGTGTGCCAGAATCAGTCTACCCAAGGGCAATGGTCCCCAGTCCTATCTCAATGGCACATCAATCGTCTGGAGACCCGAGCGGTTCGCCTGGTGCTCATGACGTTCCTGCCTTTGCTCGGTCGCAAAGCGGTGTGAGTTCTCTCCGACAATGCCACCACAGTAGCTTACATCAATTGCCAGGGTGGCACCAGGAGTCGGCTGGTAGCCCTGGAAGCCAGCAAGCTGTTCTCCTGGGTGGAGTGAAATCTGGCTCATCTGGCAGACTCCCACATTGCGGGGAAGGAGAATATTCAGGCCGACTTCTTAAGTCAACACCTAGACCCCAGAGAGTGGAAGTTGTCTGAAGAGGCAATGGATCTTGGCGTGCGCAAATGGGGAGCCCCCCCACTTAGACCTGATGGCCACTCTGAAAAATGTGAAGGCTCCCAGATGCTTCAGCTGCAGATGGGAGCACTGCTCTGAAGGGGTGGATGTCCTGGTGCTACCCTGGCCTCGCGACATCCTTCTTCTACGTGTTCCCACCCTGGCCTCTGGTGGGAAAAGTACTCAGAATAGAGCTTCACAAGGGGCCGGTCATTCTCATAGCGCCAGAATGGCCCCGGAGACCATGATTCACGGATCTGGTTAACCTCGCGACGGACGGTCATCTTCGCCTCTGACACCTCCCAAACCTACTGCGGCAGGGTCCCGTATTTTTCGATCAGGCAGATTGCTTTTGTCTAGCGGCCTGGCTTTTGAGAGGTGCAGACTGTGGAAGAAGGATTATAAGAAGGAGGTTATTTCCACCTTGTTGCGTGGCTTCTAAGGCTACCATTGCTTGCTGGCTAAAGGAGGCAATTGCGTCGGCATATAATCTGTCAGGGCCGGCCGGTTCCAGAGGGCTTAAAAGCCCATTCGTTGCATTCACAGGCTACCTCTTGGGCGGAGAGCCAGTTGGTCTCCCTGCAAGAAATATGCAGAGCAGCTACTTGGAAATCTCTTCATACATTTGCTCTTCATTATCGCCTCTATGTACAGGCGCCAGTTTTTGGTTCCATCAGCAGACAGGTGCTTCAAGTGGGACTCTCTCGGTCCCACCCTACTTAGGGAAGCCTTGGTACATCCCACTGTCTGGACTGATCCGGGTACGTACAGGGAAAGGAAAATTAGTTCTTACTTGCTAATTTTCGTTCCTGTAGTACCACGGATCAGTCCAGACGCCCGCCCTTCTTGCATTCTGACTTTTCTTGGAAACGACGGCTCAAAGTTTCTTTCATTTACAGATTTTGGGAGTATCTCCTAAGCTTATCTGAGCAACGCATATCTGAGCTATAAGGCACCGGAAGTATCTGACCATTATATGTAAGAACGCTTTTTTGCATTGTTTCAAATTTCCAGTTCTAATTTGGAGGTTACAGGTTTTACTTGCTTGATCTTTCTCTGGTTAAGATTATAGTTTACAATTTTTTCCTGCTTTGATAACTATAATACTGAAGGGATACAGGGGGTGTACTGTCCTGATATTGGATACCTTTTGAGTTTTTCCTCTGTCTCCATCTGCTGGAAAGGAGGCTCAACCCACTGTCTGGACTGATCAGTGGTACTACAGGAATGAAAATTAGCAGGTAAGAACCAATTTTCCTATCTTATCCTGAATGCCCCTGGGAGAATCCCCTACCAATTTTCTGTATGAGGGGCAGTCTATTCCTATTCAATCTCCCATAATCTAGGGGTGGTGGATGACTCATCCATGCAGGCTCACATTTCATCAGTAATACAATCTGCTTACTACAAGCTCTGGCTTTTGCGCTCATTGAAGCTGCTTCTTTTGACCTCCGATTTCTGGACAGTGACATAATTTCTGGTTTTGTCTTCTTTGGATTCTTGTAACGTCTTGCTGCTAAGTATGCCAAAATCCTATCCTCAAGTTTTGCAATGAATCCAAAATTCAGCAGCTAGATTAATTGCTGGATTATTACTGCGCAAACACATTTCTCCCATCCTAGTTGATCTACATTGGATTCCTGGAGATTGAAGTTTAAGGCTTTATCTTTGGTTTGGAAGGCCATCCATGGAACTTCTCCAGTATGTATTACGTTGTTAATTTGCTCATATTGTCCTATCCGTAGTTTGCAATCATCCACCCAACATTTGCTAGAAATTCCTTCATTAATGTGCGCCTGGTGACTTCTCGTAGCCGGATCTTTAGTGTCGCTGGGCCCATTTTATGGAGCGAACTACCCAAGTTCATTAGAATAGAGAATCATTGGCTCAGTTTCTGAAAATTGCTAAAAACTCACTTCTTTAAGCAGGCATTCCCAGATAGAACATGACTCAGTGGGTTTGCTCCATGATTTTGTGTTGTCTACTTTTTCCTAATGTTACATTTTATGTACTCTCTGGTGTTATTTTATTATAACTGTACATTTTTTTTTATTTTGTTTTAAATTATTGCTGTATTCTATTATAAATGTGAACTTGTTATCCGCTGACATCTGTGGAATAGCGGAAAGGAAAATTGGTTCTCTCCTGCTAATTTCGTTCCTGTAGTACCATGGATCAGTCCAGACTGCTGGGTTTTGCCTCCCTTCCAGCAGATGGAGACACAGAAAAACTTGAAGAGCACCCCCTCTTAATGCGGTGTGCCACCTGCATCCCTTCAGTATAAACATTACCAAAGCAGATCAACCAATTTAAAAACCAATGGTTAGATCAAGCAAGGACAAGAAGAAAACCAAACTACGTACATGTAAGAAGTATTCTGTGATCTTCTGCTGTATCTAGGAAATCAGACAAATTGCTGTAAATAGAAAAAACTGAACGGACTCTCAATACTGAACACCCCCCCCCCCCCCCCGCAATGGGCGGACATCTGGACTGATGTGTGGTACTACAGAAATGAAAATTAGCAGGGAAGAACTTTCTTTCCCTGCATGTACCCAGATCAGTCCAGACTGCTGGGATGTACCTAAGCTTCCCCAACTGGGGTGGGACCTAGAGAGTCCCGCTCTAATGACACTGCTCCGAAAACCATTGACGTCTGGTGTCTGGACGTCCAAATGATAATGTCTGGCAAAAGTGTGGAGAGACTTCCAAGTCGCCGCTCTGATTTCTTGCGGCGATACCAACTGGCTCTCTGCCCAGGAAGCAGCTTGTGACCGGATCGAATGAGCTTTTAAACCGTCCAGAACAGATCGTCCAGGCAAACATATGCGGAAGTGATAGCCTCTTTCAACCAACGGGCGATGGTAGCTTTAGACGCCTTATGTCCTTTCTTAGCACTATTCCACAGAGCAAAAAGATGATCTGAAATCCAAAAAGCATTGGTGACCTCAAGGTAACGCAAGAGAGCTCTTTTGACATCTAGATGCTTCAATTCTCTAGCGTGAGGAGTATCCAGATCTAAACCCAGAAAGGCCGGAAGTTCCACTGACTGATTTAAGTGGAAGGCAGAGACAACCTTCGGAAAAAAGGATGGAACCGTTCTGAGCGATACCCCAGAATCAGAAAAACATAGAAAAGGTTCCTACAGGAGAGGGCTTGAATCTCAGAGACCCTCCTAGCAGAGCAGATAGCCACCAAAAACACCGTATTGAGGGTTAAATCCTTTAAGGTGGCCTTCTTGAGGGGCTCAAAAGGAGGTTCACATAACACCCAGAGCACCAAATTAAGACTCCATGAAGGAGCCCCCTCAGAAAAACATACCACATCAGGGTGTGCCGCCAGAGTTGCACCTTCATTCTTGCCTCTAAAACATCCCAAAGCTGCAACTTGCACCCGGCGGGAACTAAAGGATAACCCCTTGCTGAGTCCTTTCTGTAGAAATGCAAGAATCTGTGCCACCGAGGCCTGGAGAGGAAAGGACCCCTTATTCACTACACCAAGAATCGAAGACCTTCCACACCCTGACATAAGTTAAAGTAGTAGAAGTCTTTTGCGCCCATAAGAGAGTGGATATGACATCCTCAGGATAACCTTTCTTTCTCAATTGTCTCCTCTCATAAGCCAGGCCGCTAGACAAAAGCAATCTGCCTGGTCTAAAAATACTAGACCCTGATGCAGCAGGTTTGGAAGATGACTTAGGCATAGAGGACCGTCCAAAGCCAGGTTGACTAGGTTCGCGAACCATGGTCTCAGAGGCCACTCCAGAGCTACAAGGATAACCGTCCCTGGGTGAGCTTCTATTCGTCTCAGAATCTTGCTTACAAGAGCCCATGGGGGACACAAGTAGAGCAGAACGTAGTGGGGCCAAGAAAGTACTAGGGCATCTACCCCTTCCGCACCATGTTCCCTTCTGTGATTGAAGAAGCGTGCTGCCTTTGCATTTTTCTGAGTCGCCATTGTGTCCAAGGATAACTCATTCTCCGGGGTCCAGATGTTGACGGCTGAGAAAATCTGCCATCACATTGTCGACCCCCACCATGCGAAAGGCTGCCAACAGGGCTAGATGTCGTTCCGCCCAGGCCATCAGTTTCTCCGCTTCTAAGGCTACCGGACGACTCTTTGTTCCCCCTTGACGGTTTATGTAGGCCACAGTCACATTGTCTAACAAAACCCGCACTGCCCGATAGGTGACGAGAGGAAGAAATCTCTGCAACGCCAAGCGCACCTCTGTCATTTCCAGGCAATTGATGGACCATTGCGCCTTCTCCTGTGACCATTGGCCCTGAGCTGACTGGGATTGGCACATGGCCCCCCAACCGGAGAGGCTGGCGTCCGTGGTTATTATCACCCACTGAGAGACCTCTAGGTCCATGCCTCGCTTCAAGTGGTTGAGGACAAACCACCAACCAAGACTGGACCTGGCGTACTCTGGAATTCTTCCGACATCGGATCCCAGCAGGAAAGCAAAACTCTCTGCAAAGGCCTCATATGAGCAAAGGTCCAGGGGACCAATTCCAGAGTGGACGCCATGGAGCCAAGAGCCTGCAAGTAATCCCAGGCCCTGGGTACTGGCACTGGCAAGAGATGTTGAAATTGTGACGTCAGCTTGGTTATCCGTTCCTCCGTGAGAAAGATTTTGCTGACTCGGGTATCGAACTGTGCTCCCAAGAAGTTCAGCACCTGGGAAGAAGCAGATGACTCTTGGACTGACTGACGACCAAACCGAGGAAGCACAGGTGATGTAATACTTTGTGTGCCACCAGCCTGCAGAGGTCCACTGACTTCGCTCAAATGAGCCAGCCGTCTAGATATGGGTGAACCAGTACTCCCTCCCACCGGAGGGCTGCCACCACCATTCACCTTGGTGAAGGTGCAGGGAGCGGGCGCCAACCTGAATGGGAGGGCTCGAAACTGAAAATGCCTCCCGAGGACCATGAATCGAAGAAATCTTTGATGATCCTTGCGGATTCCGATGTGCAGATATGCTTCTGTTAGATCCAGGGAAGCCAAAAACTCGCTGCTGCACACTGCTGCAATGACAGAGCGCAGTTTCCATTCAAAAATGTGGTACTTTTGAGAGCTTTGTTCACCTTCTTTAGATCTAGAACTGGACGGAAAGAGCCTTCCTTTTTGGGCACCACAAAAATAGATGGAGTATCTCCTGGTCATGTACTCGTCTGGGGGGAACTGGAACGATGGCCCCAAGACCTTCCAGTCGGTGAAGGGTTTTGACTCACGATCTGCTTCTTCACCGGTGATCCACAGGGAGAGATCAGAAATAGGTCTCAAAGAGGCTGAGCAAATTCTAAAGCATAACCGTGTTCTATGATGTTTAGAACCCACTCCTCGGAATACAGGGAGAGCCATCCCCCTATGACTGAAAAGTAGGAATGGGTTGGCGTTCTCTCATTGGGAGGACTTAAGTCCCAAACACCCTTAATTGACTGTCACGGTTTGGTCTGCACCCTTGAAAGGACGAAACCAAGCTTGAGATCTCCCTGATGATTGCCTTTGTCCAAGGGGTGTGGTCCTGCTCTGACAGAACCATTTCTGACCCTGAAAACGAGAGCGGGGAGGAAGAAAACTCCTAGGACCCCTAGGCTTGTCTTCAGGGAGCTTATGCACCTTATTCTCCCCTAAGGACTTTATCAGTTGTTCCAAGTCCTCTCCAAACAGGAATGTGCCCTTAAAAGGGAGTGCCCCAGCTGAGACTTAGAAGAGACATCGGCTGACCAGTTGCGTAGCCACAAAAGCCTTCTGGCCGAAACAGCAGACACCATAGTCCTGGACAAGGTATGGAGGAGGTCATATAAGGCAACTGCACCATACGCCACCGCTGCCTCTAAAAATGCTCTGCCTGCTCCTACTCCTGAGGAGAGAGATCCCTAGAACCGAGGAGCTGTTGAACCCACCTCAGGCTCGCTCGCTGCATAAGACTGCTACAGACAGCTGCCCTGACACCGAGCGCAGACACCTTGAAGATACTTTTGAGATGAACCTCGAGCTTCTATTCCTGGAGATCTTTAAGAGGCGCCGTTCCTGCCACCGGAATAGTTGTCCTTTTGGTGACAGATGACACCAAAGCGTCCACCTTAGGAACCTTGAGGAGTTCTAAGGAGTCCTCAGGCAGCAGTTAGAGCTTATCCATAGCTCGTCCCTCTCCCAGGCTCGCCTCCAGAGTATCCCACTCTCGGATCATCAATTGTTGGAGCACAGGATGAAAAGGAAAGGTCCTAGCCAGACCACACAAACCGGCCAGAACAGGGTCCACTGTGTCGTGTACTGGGACCTCCTGAAGAAGCGAAATCCCCAGCTTGGCTAGGACATGTGGGAATCAGTGGATCAAGCTCATCCCTTTGGAATAAATGAACCACTCTCAGGTCATCACCGTCCACCAGAACAGGCCTCTCTGGTTCCTCGTCCTGATCCATCCCAGTGAAGTGAGTAGGAGCCGGGGGAGTGTCCAGGGCTGGGTGCCCCAGCGAGTCCAAGTCCCTCAAGGCAAGACCCCCCTGATCCCCGGCGAGGGACCTCTGATCTTCTGCATTCCAACAGCCCCCCTGCGGGTCCAACCGCCTGGGGATTTTCTGAGGCGGTAGATCTTCAGACAGTCTGCGCACCCATTTCGTCTTGCTGCAACATGCTCGCTATATAAGCTTTGTGCATTAACAGCGCAAAGTCTGTAGTAAAAGCAGGCTGACCCTTAAAATCCCCCATCGGGAGAACAGAACTGTCATCGAGTGAAATCTGGAAACAAGCCCTGAGGGCTCCCAGGGCTGAAGTCAGGAGGAGAAAGTTGAGGTGGGAGATCCCCTCCCCCTGCTGTTCGAGCTGCCATGGCAGCAAATGAATCCAAAATGGCTGCCGTTCCCACACTCAACAGGAATGGATCAGCCTGATTCCTCTGCTCAGACAGCTGTTTTCCCGCACTGCGGGACCTAGCTGATGCTCTCGCCATCGCACTCGAAGGTCCCTCCCCCACTGGGGAGGCATCGAGAACAGTGGGCAGCATGGGAGAGTCGCATAGCCGGCTCCCCGCAGGCAGTGCATCTGGACGCAGACGGAATGTCCGGCGAGGGGAGATGCGCACGGGTGAGAGGAAAAAAACCCCGCACAAATCGCAGCCAGAGCCCGGGAGACAACGACGCAGCAGTGAACTTACTGCCACTGAGCTTGCAGAGACAGCAGGGAGCCGTGCAGGAAATTAGAACAGCTTGCTGTTTTTTTTAAAGCAGCCAACCCACTTTATCAGAGGAATGGAGACTTCTCTGGAGCCAGGGCCAATAAGGGGGAGAGACCGGACCACCAGTACTCACCCCAGGTGTCTCACGGGGTCAATGGAGCAGAAAGGGCATCCAATCCTAGCTCTGGTATACCTGCAACCAGGGGGGGATGGTCCCACCAGGACCTGCCTACCCCCTGGGAGGAACAGCACTCCTTATTGCCCTGCTTGATCTACTATTAGCTGATTAATCTTTATGTATTGTTTTTTTAATATCAATTCAGGACCGCAGGTTCTGTACCATCTCCATCTGCTGGAGACAGATAAATACCGAAGGGACAGAGGTGGCACACAGCATTAAGAGGGGGTGCTCTTCAAGTTTTTCTCTGTCTCCATCTACTGGACAGGAAGCAAATCCCAGCAATCTTGACTGATCCGGGTATATACAAGGAATACAAATTTTCAAAATAAAATAAATAAGGAACCCTACAAGACAACTGGAGCTCTGAAACGCACCTAGCCAAACAGGCCATTACCAATGAAACTGACTTATGTGCCAAGTCCTTTAGAGATTGTTCTCTATGAGTTGGAATGGAGGTCTACACAGAATCTTAAGAATCAAGATAACATACCTGAAAGAATAGAATTTTACAGAGATGGATGGAGAGAACTATACTTTTCAAAACATGTGAAAACAGCCAGATGAGTTAGTATAGAAATCCCTTAATTCCTTCCTCCATAATAAAAAATAAAATACAGCGGAGACAGTGTCCTGCGGCAGTCAAAAAAGCAAACAGAATGTTGGGAATTATTAGAAAGGGAATGGTGAATAAAACTGAAAATGTCATAATGCCTCTGTATCGCTCCATGGTGAGACCGCACCTTGAATATTGTGTACAATTCTGGTCGCCACATCTCAAAAAAGATATAATTGCGATGGAGAAGGGCTACCAAAATGATAAGGGGAATGGAACAACTCCCCTATGAGGAAAGACTAAAGAGGTTAGGACTTTTCAGCTTGGAGAAGAGACGACTGAGGGGGGATATGATAGAGGTGTTTAAAATCATGAGAGGTCTAGAACGGGTAGGTGTGAATCGGTTATTTACTCTTTCTGATAGTAGAAAGACTAGGGGGCACTCCATGAAGTTAGCATGGGGCACATTTAAAACTAATCGGAGAAAGTTCTTTTTTACTCAACGCACAATTAAACTCTGGAATTTGTTGCCAGAGGATGTGGTTAGTGCAGTTAGTATAGCTGTGTTTAAAAAAGGATTGGATAAGTTCTTGGAGGAGAAGTCCATTACCTGCTATTAAGTTCACTTAAGAGAATAGCCACTGCCATTAGCAATGGTTACATGGAATAGACTTAGTTTTTGGGTACTTGCCAGGTTCTTATGGCCTGGATTGGCCACTGTTGGAAACAGGATGCTGGGCTTGATGGACCCTTGGTCTGACCTAGTATGGCATTTTCTTATGTTCTTATGACCCAATATAATGTGGTTTGATATAACACAAAATTGCTTATAATGCAGTCAAGGATTGGAGCCTACATTTTTTTTAAATTAATGATAGAGTGCAGCTATTTTGTTCTTAGCAATAAAACATTTTCACAAAAGCGTAGAAGAAAAACCTTTATTTTCAAGAAATACCTACAGTACCTGAACGTAATCCACCTTTTGGCACTTCAAAGCGGAATATATAGTAAGTCAAATAAATAAATAAAATAAATATGTAAACTTGATATAACGCAGGATCACTTTTAATGTGGAATATTTGGACCTTAACGTTTACGTTATATCGGGTCTAATGATACAATGAAAAACACGTCACCACTTCCAATTTACACGAATAAGTTAATTTGCTTGCATAACATTTTCCTAATTGGTAGGCACTATAATTTTATCTCATATATGCTAATGAGATTGAATTCTTGTAAATTGAGCCAGAAGGCAAAAAGCTCAGTGTTGAATCTCAAACTTTATTATTTCAACAGCCGTGGATATTTTTGCAAATCTGAGTAGTGCAATTTCTTGTTATAATTATCTTTATTTATTCACTGTCAAACTTGTTTAGCTTCATAGGAAAACCTTTTCACAGCATCCTTTCACTACACTCATGTAATTTTGTTGTCCATATAGTGCACTTCTTCTCAACAGGATCCCAATTTACTTGATAGATAAAATACGGTCACATTGGATATGAACAATTAGCTTTACATGGCACATGCCATTCAAACAGTGTAGCTTAAAACAAGTAAATCCTAATTTACTGACACTCATGAAAAGACCAAATGTAGATCCCATACCTTAAGTGTTTGCATTGTGGCTCCCCGAAAAGCTACAGGGGAGAGCAGTGTCGGTGGAAGTCCTGCTTGAGGGCCCGCTGCCGCCACTACACTCTTGCAGTTTATTAAGAAATTCAGCAACGTAAATGTGCTTGTCCCCTTCATCAGTACAAGAGACTCTGGCTTATGGTCTAGTTGCACCTCATTTTTCTCTTTGCGACTTTTCACATTTAAGTCAAGGCATAATACAGAGAAAATAAAAACCTTTTTCCTGCTGGTTATGCTTCTTTCTATGCACCTTAGCATTCCTTTTGTTTTGGCCACTACCATATCACAGTTTCTCTAGCTTGATATCAGAATTTATCACCATAAGTTCTCTCTTGCATGCTGCACTTCAGTAGCTCACCCCTTATTGTACCATTCCCTTCAATTTCTGCACCCACAAATGCATGATTCTGTAATTTTTTGCATGAATCTTAGCTGCCAAGCTCCTCAAGTATCTTACATCCGTAGTTTTAAGGATACAGTTTAAGAAATATTGCATCTGGCTTCTTAATCTTATCTTGAACACCCATTTCTTCAAGCCAAGAAAAGCTTTCATCTTCATCACTTTCTGTGGGTCGCCTATAACAAGAACAAGTTTATACAAATTATTCTCTGAACAAAAATTTGGATTCTTATTGTCCAGGAGGGGGTAATGAATACCTAAGCTCTGCACATAAAAGCTATTATAGTCATTCATTTTGTAAGACATTTAGGAAAATTAGTTCTTATCTGTTAATTTTCGTTCCTGTAGTACCATGGATCAGTCCAGACCATGGGTTGAGCCTCCTGTCCAGCTAATGGAGACAGACCAAAACTGAAAGGGTATCCTATATCAGGACATAGCCTACCCTGCAGCCCTTCAGTAAAACCATTGTCAAAGCAGAAAATAAACAGTAAGGAATCAAGCAAGTAACAAGAGAACTCGAGCAACCAACCAGAGAGCTCAAAAATACGAACAAGTGGAAACACTGGATGGACTCTGTAGATAGGCGCTCTTGAATAAAAGTCCATGGTCATCATAAAGATGTTTCCGGTGCCTCTAATTATAATCACAGAAGAAATTCACTCTGAATCCTGCAAAAAGAGGAAGGAAGCTTCGAGCGGATAGCAGGAAGTAAAGGAAAGGGCGTCTGGACTGATCCGTGGTACTACAGGAACAAAAATTAACAGGCAAGAACTAATTTTCCTTTCCCTGTACGTAGCCGGATCAGTCCAGACCATGGGATGTACCAGAGCTTCCCTAAACAGGGTGGGACCGAGACAGTCCCACTCGAAGCATCTGCCGGCCAAAGGAACCAAAGACAGGTGCTTGAACATCAAGGCGGTAATGCCTAGCAAAAGTATGCAGAGACTTCCACGTAGCTGCCCTGCAAATCTCCTGTAGAGAGACCGATTGACTCTCCACTCAAGTAGCTTGAGAACACAAGGAATGAGCCTTCACACCCTCTGGAACCGCCCGAACCTGACAGAGATAGGCCAACGTGATTGCCTCCTTCAACCAGTGAGAGATCGTGGTCTTAGAGGCATGTTTCCCTGGTTGGGCCCACTCCATAAGACAAAAAGATGATCAGAAACTTGGAATTCATTGGTAACCTGAAGGTACAGCATGAGAACACGTTTCACATCCAGACGGCGTAGATCATCCCCAACCATACTTGCAACATCCGTGGGAAGCTCCACCGACTGACATGAAAGGAACACACAACTTTCGGCAAGAAAGAGGGACAGTCATAAGAGAGACCCCGCCCCAAATCCGAAAAACGCAGGAAGAGCTCCCTGCACGACAATGCCTGAATCTCCGACACACGTCGGACGGAGCAAATAGAGACTAAAAACACCATCTTGAGGGTCAAAATCCTTGAGAGTAGAGCGGCGGAGAAGCTCGAAGGGAGCTTGGCAGAGAGCCTGGAGGACCAAATTCAGGCTCCACGAGGGACAAGTGGAACGCAGCGGCGGCGGCTTCAAATGTTTAACTCCCTTGAGGAAATGGACAACATCTGGATGAGACGCAACCGCATAACCTTCAAGATTTCCCAAGAGACCGCCAAGGGCAGAAACCTGTACCCGGAGCGAACCGAACAATAGACCCTTAGAAAGACCGCACTGGAGAAAAGAAAGAATCAGCGAAACCGGGGCCGCATGCGCCAAGACACCCAATTCCGCGCAGACAAGTTCGAAAACCTTCCAAACCCGGACATAGGCGAGGGAAGTAGAAGTCTTGTGGGCCCACAAAATAGTGGATATGATGTTCTCCCTATATCCCTTCTTCCTCAAATGCTGTCGTTCAAAAGCCAGGCCGCTAGACAGCAGCAATCCACCTGATCTAAAAATACAGGACCCTGATGGAGCAGGTACTGAAGATGACCGAGACGAAGAGGGCCATCCCTCGACAGGTTTACTAGATCCGTGAACCACGGTCTATGGGGCCACTCGGGCGCTACGAGAATGACCGGACCTCCGTGGAGTTCTATCCTTCTGAGCACTTTTCCCACCAGGGGCCAAGGCGGGAACACGTACAGAAGGACTTCGCGAGGCCAAGAAGGACTAGTGCATCTACCCCTTCCGAGCAGTGCTCCCTCCAGCGGCTGAAAAACCTGGGAGCTTTGGCATTGTCCAAGGTTGCCATCAGGTCCAGGTGAGGAGGACCCCACCTGCTGAAAATAAGATCCATTGCTTCGGACAACTCCCACTCGCCCGGATCGAGATGCTATCGACTCAAGAAATCGGCTTGAACATTCTCCTTGCCCGCAATGTGAGAAGCTGCCAGGCACTCCAGATGGCACTCCGCCCACACAAAGAGCTGGCTGGCCTCGAGGGCCACCAGGCGACTCCTGGTTCCCCCATGGCGATTGATATACGCCACCATGGTAGAGTTGTCCGAGAGTACCTGAACTGATCTTCGGCGAAGCAGCGGGAGAAATGCTCTGAGAGCCAAACGTACCTCCTGAGCCTCCAGGCGATTGATGTGCCAGTGAGATTGGGCTGGGGCTTGTGACTGGCAGACTGTTCCCCATCCGGAGAGGCTGGCTTCCGTCGTGACTACAATCCACTGCGGAGTCTGAAGGGATATTCCTTTCAGAAGGTGCTTGAGCGATAGCCACATTGTATGTCGCTGATTGTAGAGTCAGAGAGCGGGAGCGGTGTCAATCTGTTCTGAGACCGGTTTCCAGCAGGATAGCAAAGCTTTCTGTAAAAGGACGCATATTTTATTTATTTATTTAAAGTCTTTTCTATACCATGCGTAAAAGCCCAGGGGACCAAGTCGATAGTGGAAGCCATGGTCCCCAGGAACTGTAAGTAGTCCCACGCTGTGGGGAGAGGCATGGAAAGGAAGTTTCAGACTTGATCCATCAGCTTGAATGCTCGAGAGTCCGGCAGGAATACCTTGCTGACTCGGGTATCGAACCGAGCCCCTAGGAGTTCTAAGACCTGGGAAGGTTGGAGACTGCTCTTGGAAAAATTGACTATCCATCCCAGAGACGAGAGAAGAGCAAGGACGCGGTCCACTGCCCACTTGAATAGGGTCTCTGACTTAGCCCGTACTAGCCAATCGTCCAGGTAAGGGTGGACTAGGATTCCGTCCTACCGGAGGGCAGCCGCCATCACCACCATAACCTTGGTAAACGTGCATGGTGCCGTGGCGAGACCGAAAGGCAGAGCCCGAAACTGAAAGTGTTGTCCCAAGATGTGGAATCGGAGATACCTCTGATGTTCGGTCTGGATTGGTATGTGTAGATAGGCCTTTGTCAAGTCGAGAGAGGCCAGAAATTCTCCGCGATGAACAGCCGCTATAACTGCCTTCAGAGTTTCCATCTGAAAGTGAGGCACTTTGAGGGCTCGGTTGACTCTCTTGAGGTCCAAGATAGGGCGGAAGGAGTCGTCCTTTTTCAGAACCACGAAGTAAATAGAATACTGGCTGGCGCCCTGTTCCTCCACAGGAACTGGGACTGTAGCCCCCAGCCCCTAGAGTCTGGCAAGAGTCTGACATACAGCAGCCCGCTTCCGATGCCCGCACGGGGAGACTATGTAAAGATCCGGTAGGTCTCAAGCAAATTCTAAAGCGTAGCCTCTCTCGATTATCTCGAGGACCCACTGGTCCGACGTAATTTTGACCCATTCCTCCAGGCACCAAGATAGACTACCACCTAAGTTTGGAACAGAGGAATGGGCTGGCGGAATCTCACTATTGGTCTCCCAGGTGGTGATTCTAAAGATTTATGTACCTTTGGGAGTGTGTAGAAGACGGGAATCTGTGGATTACGATTTACTAAAAAAAGCTGCCTCTTTCACAGTGACCCATCCTACACCTGGGAGACGAATAGTGTCAGGCATTGGCTCGGTGTTAGAGCCTTTATCGGTATATGTGGATCGTTTTTTACAACGTTTTGTCCCATTAGCTATACTAACTGCACTAACCACATCTCCTGGCAACAAATTCCAGAGTTTAATTGTGCGTTAAGTGAAAAAGAACTTTCTCTGATTAGTTTAAATGTGACGCATGAATTTTTTCAGCAGGTTCATGGAACCGCAATGGGGGCCACAAAGGCCCCAGATCTCGCATCTTTGTACGTCACGGCTTTTTAGGAGAAATGTGTTTATTCCTTTCTTTGGTACAAACATGTGAGTTTGTAGTGTCGTTATATCGTCAACATCCTTACAATATGGTCAGGATCTAGAACAGAGTTTGAAGAATTTTTCCACCATTTAAATGGGCAGGATGCAAACCTTAAATTCACCTGTGATATTCAGCCAGAATGGGTTCCTTTCTTAGATATGAAAGTGGCTAAGAAAGATGGGTTTTTTTGTGACTGAGTTTTATCGGAAGGCCACTAACAGGAATGGGTTGTTGCACTTCACAAGTTTCCATCCGAAACATATCAGAGAAAACATTTCATTGGGGCAGTTCTTTAGGGTTTGGAGGATCTGCTCAGATGTGTCAGTATTTAAGAAACATGCCAAGGATTTGCGGGAGAGATTTAGTGCAAGGGGGTACCCGGACCGGGTAATCAAACAAGCCTATAAAAAGGGCACATTACATCAATAGGGACCTTTTA
Organism: Rhinatrema bivittatum; assembly: GCF_901001135.1. Lineage (NCBI taxonomy): Eukaryota > Metazoa > Chordata > Amphibia > Gymnophiona > Rhinatrematidae > Rhinatrema > Rhinatrema bivittatum. Next base: position 238,649,288 of record NC_042619.1, on the reverse strand, counting down.
TTAACTCCTAGAAAGCCTGTAGATTCCCGATCTTTGATTTGCATTCTACCCTAGTCAAATAGGGTAGGTGATTTGATCCAAGTTATAAAGAGCCATTGGCATTTGGTCAGTGGTTTTGTGGGAATGGAAGATCCTCCTTTGTTTTCATTTAGGAGATCTAAGAACCTTAGGGACATTTATTTATTTATTTATTTATTTAATTAAAGGTTCTTCTATACCGCGGTACGTATAGTAATACATCACCTCGGTTTACAGTGAAACATTAATTTAGCAACAGGCTTTACATGTAACAGTATAAAATAAACAGTAAAACAATTAATAGCAACAGGCTTTACATAAAAACATGGGTTTCAAATAATATGCATAAATATCGAACAATAGAATATTAATAACCATGTATTTGCAGGAGCAAATAATCTATCCGAGGCAAACCAACGTCTCATTATATATAATAGCCTGAATTGATAAACCAGGTGGGGGTATGGAGTTGCAGATAGTAAATACCATTGTCGAGTATAAGAACTTGGAGAAGGTAAGGAATCATATGGTATAGCTGAAGGTTAGGTTAGATGAGATTCATAGTGTGAATGCTTGTTCAAACAACCATGTTTTAAGGTTTTGTTTGAAAGTTTTGTGACAGGATTCAAGCCGCAGGTCCAACGGCATGTTATTCCAGATTTTTATACCAGCTATGGAGAATGATCGGTCTCTGGTGGACACATGTTTGATGTGTTTTAGTGGATGGACAGTTAATTTCGCTTGGTGAATGTTTCTAATTGGTCTGTTGGAGGTGCGAAAAATGAACTGATCAGAGAACCATTGCATCTCTTGGTTGTGAATTGATTTGTGGATGAGTGAGAGAATTTTAAAAGTAATTCTAAAAGATACGGGTAGCCAATGTAGGAACATGAGTGCTGGAGTAATATGTTCATGCCGTCGAGTATTAGTAATTAAACGAGCAGCGGCATTCTGCAACATTTGAAGAGGTTGGATTGTGCTTTTAGGGAGACCCAGTAGTAGTGCGTTACAATAGTCAATCCTTGGTAGAATTGTGGCTTGTAACACGGTCCGGAAATCCTGAGGATGTAATAACGGTTTAATTCTTTTCAGTGTATGTAATTTGAAGAAGCCATTCTTGATTGTGGTTGAGATGAAATTATTCAATGTAAGGTGATTATCAATCATGACCCCAAGGCTGCGGACTTGCTTCAGCTTGGTGTGGTCTGTTGTTGTTGAAGGATCAGGTTGCAAGTTTGTTGAGGTGTTCTTGTGTGGCGTTATGATGAGTAGTTCGGTCTTGTTGGTGTTGATTGCAAGAAAGTTTTCCATAAGTAGATTTTTTATTTCAGTGAGTGCTGATTCCCAGGTTTCCATGGCCTTAGCAAGTGAATCCTTGATTGGTATAATGATCTGTACGTCATCGGCATATATGAAATGACGGAGATCCAATTTCTTCAGTAGTTTACAGAGTGGAGATAGATAAACATTGAAAAGCGTTGAGGAAAGGGCGGATCCTTGAGGGACACCTTGTGACAGATTTCTCGGTTTTGACAAATGGTGTCCCACTTTGACGCTGTAAGTTCTATCTTTCAGGAATGATTGTATCCAGGATAGGGCAGTGCATGTGATTCCAATTTGTGAAAGAAGAGAGAGGAGTGTGTTGTGGTTCACCGTGTCAAATGCTGCGGAGATATCAAGTAGGGCCAGAATATAAGAGTTACCAGTATCCAGGGATTTTAGAATGGAGTCTGAAAGGGACACTAGTAGTGTTTCAGTGCTATGGTTCTTCCTAAATCCATATTGTGAAGGGAAGAGTAAATGATTTTCCTCTAGATAGTCAGTTAGTTGTTTGTTTATGACCTTTTCTAGTATTTTTGATAATAGTGGGAGGTTCGATACTGGTCGATAATTCGCAGGTTCAGAAGGATCCAGGTCTGCTTTTTTAAGGGTAGGCTTAATAATGGCATGTTTGAGTTGTGTGGGAAAGACTCCCTCTGTTATAGATGTGTTAATGATGTTGGCGATCGCCGGGGCTATTCTAGTAGGGATAGCCAGGAGCATTTTTGTTGGCATAATATCCACAGGGTGTAATGCTGGTTTAATTCTTTTTAGAATTGCTTCAATCTCCGATACAGTAGATAATTCAAAATTTGTGAGTGTGGGTGAATCATTTTGGGAGTTTGTTAGTGCTGGAGTTGTTGGCTGATATGGAGATGAAAAGCGAGCCATGATATTTGATATCTTGTCCTAGAAATAGGTGGCTAATTTCTCACATTTGTTTTTGGTCTCAATTTCGGAGTCGAGGTTTGTTATGGGGGAGATTAGATTAGACACGTATTGAAAAAGGGCACGTGGATTAAACTGGTATTGATGAATTTTAGTTGAGTAATAGTTTTTTTTTGCTTCATCGGTTGATTTACGGTACTTGTTGAGTACGGATTTGAATTTTTGTTGCTGAGTCTAGTCATACTTGTACACTCAGATTTGATATATAGGGAAACTCTGGACAGTGTCACGGGTGGACATCACCCATGTACAAATTGTAGTGTTTGCAAATTGAGTCTAACAGTGCAGTTTTTTATTCATTCGGTTTCGGGGAGAAAAATTTTCTTAAGAACAGCTACTACTTATCAATCTGTGTCAGTGGTGTACATTATAAAATGTCCATGTGGTTTGCTTTACGTGGGCAAAACATCAAGGAAAATTAAAACCCGGATCTTAGAGCACTGTAGCAGACTTCGAAATGAAGTAGAAACTGCTCCGTTGGTGAAGCATTGGCGTGAATACCAACATTTGGTTGAGGATCTTCGGTTTTTTGTAATTCAAGAGATAAAAAACAAGACGCGGTGGCAACTTGAATAAAATGTTGCGAGCAGAGCAGAGATGGATTTTTTCTTTAAAAACTTTATGGCCAAATGGATTAAATGATAGAATTGACTGGATTGCGTGTTTTTAGGTGGTTGAGTATTTTTTGGGTCATAGTAAAGAAAACGTGTGATGGGTATGTTTGTCCCTTTAAAATGGTTGGATTTTAGTTTGATGATATGTAAACGTAATAGTCCCTTTAAATCATGGCGGGAAGTAGGAAATGAGGTGGATATAGATTGGGTTGCTCTGATTGGTTGAAAGGGATTTAAAAAGAGGTAGGAGGGGAGGAGTTTTTTTTATCCCTTTGATTCTCTTGATGGTGGTTGAACGCCGTGGCGTCTTTTTTCAAAATTGGTGAAGTAAGTTTCGAATATATCTCTTTCTTTTTGGGGATAGAAATTTTGGGGAATATAGAGATTTTTGGAGAAATGTTATTTGATTTAATTCACTGTAGGTAACAAGAGAATGAAGCATGGGATACCGTAAGAACGGCTTTCCTGTGGGAACTCCTTTGAGGAACATTGAAGAGTGAGAGTCAGGGAATGTATCTGTAAATGCGTTCAAATGTTCTTTGGACGCACAGGTAAAAATTTGTAAAATGTCATTTAAAGATGATTTTTTGGTTAAAGTTTGTTGAGGTATTTTTCTTATGTAAAATTGTTAATTATTGTAGATGAAACCTGTATGGGAATACTATTAAAAACGAATATGTTGGAGGTTCATGATCAGCAGAAAAAAATCTTCAATGCTCTCCTGAAGAAGCCTGTAAAAAGGCGAAACATGTTGAGAGGATGAAGAGGATATAGAAAGATCGGGAGGATGAAGACAATATGAGAATGATATAACTGTTGATATAAAGTGAAGAATGTGATCATTTGACAGTTACGAATAATTATTGTAATAAGGAACTTTTTTCTGCTTGTGAAAAATTCGTTTTGAAATTGTGAGAATACTTGAAAAATTTAATATAGAGGAAAAGAGTTGGGAAAACAAGGTTTTTAGAGGATATGTGTGTGAAAGGAAGTGTGAATGGTATGAATGCATTGGTTGGGATTTTTAGGAGGGTATTCCTTGGGTCTGTGTTTTGAAATTTTTAGATAAAAGTTGTTTGGGAAATATTTTCTCAGTAACATAAATTAAGATTATAATATATTATATGTCACTATATGTTTTTTTCCGTATTTTCCAAGGGCATAGGTACTGAGATGCCTTTCAGCCGCGGCAGCAGGCCCGGGCTCCCTGGCAGCATCAGGGAGCCGCTGCAACACCACCCGTGCCTCCATGGGGGTCGGAGTCTCTCCCTCCTCTCCGGCGGCCAGGACACTGCCAACTCCCACTCCTCCGAGGGCTCCTTCTATGCGCGTGCCTCCTCCCCGGTCTTAAAAGGCTGGTGGTGGGAAATTGCTGCCGGCCCTCCCTGATGACGTATCCACCTCCAGCCAATTTAAGGCAGCACCAGGCTCCCAGCAGGCGGCTTGGCAACCAGCCTCCTCGCTGTCTTCTCCAGCGTGCTCGTTTGCCTGATCCTGCGCCTCTCCTCTTCCCTTGGACGGACTTTGGCTCTTGACCTGATTTGCTTTTTGACCACATCTTGCCGCCTGCTTCTGACCTCTGGACTAGACCACGTCTTCTGCCACCTGCCTCTGACCGGACCAGACTACGTCTTCTTCCGCCTGCTTTGGACCTTCGGTCCCTTGGCACCGTCCGCCTCGTCTGGCCATGCCCTATGGGATTCGCCCGCACAGAGGGCCCACCTAAGACCAGCCGGCCCTAGTATCCAAGGGCTCAACCTGTGGGGAACGAGGGCTGGTAGTGGCAAAGCTCCTGCTGGCCTCTGCTTCACATTTGGCCTCGCCTCCCAACAGTGGAGACCTGCGAGGGTCTCCCTCACAGGTAGCGCCAACATCACCTCAGGCCAAGGGTCCACATCTGCAACAGCCATCCTGCAAAAATTCCAAAATGAGTGTGATCTTGACCGAACAAGGAAGAGTACCTCGAACCTCACATCAGGTCTCAAACACTCACCAAACCAGCACACTAACGTCCATAACCACATCCTCTGGCAATGAATTCCAATGCTTACTTATGCATTGGATGAAAAAGAATTTTCTCAGATTTGTTTTAAATGAGCTGCTTGCTAACTTCATGGAGTGCCCCCTAGTCCTTTTATTGTCTGAGTAAATAACTGATTTAAATGTATGTGTTCAAGTCTTTCATGCCCTCCCCCATGGCCAGAGTGCAAGGATCTGTAACGTACCCATGTAACACCACGCCACACCCCAACCCACCCTGTGTTGAAAGTGTCATATTGCTCTTGCAGTGCTCTCTCCCCCCCCCCCCCCCCCAGTAAGGACATGAAAAAACTGGTTTTACCCCCATTTATGAGCATATGTGCATAAAAGCTGCTAAAGCTCTGGTGGCAATATGTGTGGGACATTTACTCGAGCCACCTTTTAAGATCACATGCACACTTACCCTCAGAAAGGAAAATTAGTTCTTACCTGTTAATTTTCGTTCCTGTAGTACCATGGATCAGTCCAGACTGCTGGGTTATGTCACCCTTCCAGCAGATGGAGTCAGAGAGAAAAGTTCTCGGCACCTCCTAATATCCCAGGGTGCCTCCTGCGGTCCTCCAGTATTTTGAACAACAAAGCAGAGACTCATGAACAAGGATAATCAATGACTAGATCAACTATATACATGAAAAGAAACAGATAACGAACAATCTTCAGAGTCTCCTAAACCTTACATGGGAGAAGTACAAGAAAACCTAACCAAGGTAAGTAGTAGCGGACTCTCCGGAAACATCTGGGCGGGCGCCTGGACTGATCCATGGTGCTACATGAACGAAAATTAACAGGTAAGAACTAATTTTCCTTTCCCTGTACGTACCAGACTGCTGGGATGTACCCAAGCTGCCCTAAATGGGGTGGGATTCGGAGAGTCCCGCCCTCAGTACACTACTGCCGAAAGAGTCCAAGTCTGGAGCGTGAACATCAAAACGATAATGCTTGGCAAAAGTGTGCAAAGATTTCCAAGTCGCCGCTCTGCAAATTTCTTGAGGCGAAACACATTGACTCTCAGCCCAAGACGCCACCTGAGAGCGTAGCGAATGCGCCTTCAGACCATCAGGAACTGGGCGACCCCCACAAATGTATGTAGAAGCAATGGCTTCCTTCAGCCATCGTGCAATGGTAGCTTTAGAAGCCTGATAGCCCTTCTTAGGTCCGCTCCATAGGACAAAAAGGTGGTTTGAAAGACGAAAGGCATTAGTGATCTCCAAGTAACGCAATAGCACACGGCGGACATCAAGCCTCCTCAAGTCTCGAGACTGAGGAAAAGATTTATCTAAATCTGGAAAGGCCAGCAACTCAACAGACTGACAAGAAACGCGGAAACTACCTTGGGTAAAAATGACGGCACTGTGCGCAACGAAATACCAGAATTCGATATGCGCAAGAAAGGCTCACGGCAGGACAAAGCCTGAATCTCTGAAATGCGTCTAGCAGAACAAATCGAAACGAGAAACACCGCCTTGACTCCTTGAGGGTCAGATCCTTCAAAGTTATCCGCTTAAGAGGTTCAAAAGGGGGGGGGGGAGCCACAAAGACCACGAAGAACCAGATTCAGATTCCACGACAGAGAGCCCAGATAGGAGGTTTCAAATGCTTGGCCCCTTTCAAAAAACGCACAACATCTGGATGCGTGGCGACAGGAGCTCCATCCAGCTTACCCTGCAAACAACCTAGCGCCGCAACTTGGACACAGAGCGAACTATAGGCCAGACCTTTTTTCAAGCCGTCCTGCAGGAACGCTAAAATGTTTACAACCATGGCTCTGCGCAGAGAGACGCCGGAGGCAGTACACCAAGTATCGAATACCTTCCATACTCTAACATATGTCAGGGAGGTAGAAGGTTTTCTAGAACTGAGCAGAGTCGTAATGATTGCCTCTGGGTAACCTCTCTTCCTCAATTGCTTCCTTTCATAAGCTAGGCCGCTAGACAAAATCGAGCTGCCTGGTCGAAATATACTGGATCCTGCCGAAGGAGATTGTGGAGATGACAGAGGGGGACGGGACCGATCGCAAGGTTGATGAGATCCGCATACCACGGTCTGCGCGGCCATTCGGGAGCCACGAGAATCACGGGACCCGCGTGTAATTCTATTCGCCGCAGGACTTTTCCTACTAGCGGCCATGGAGGAAACACATCAAGAAGGATGTCCTGGGACCATGGAAGAACAAGGGCATCCACTCTTTCCGCCCCGTGTTCCCTCCTTCGACTGAAGAATCAAGCCGCCTTGCGTTTACGCGGGTAGCCATCAGGTCTAGCCAGGGTGTCCCCCACCTCCAGGTGAGGATGCTCATCGCCTCCCCGGAAAGTTCCCACTCTCCGGGGTCTAGGTGCTGTCGACTGAGAAAGTCTGCTTGAATGTTGTCTACCCCGGCTATGTGCAATGCCACTAGACAGCACAGATGACGTTCTGCCCAGGTCGTCAGCATGTCTCTCTCTATGGCAACTGAACGACTCCTCGTGCCGCCTTGCCTGTTGATGTACACTACCGTCGTGGCATTGTTGGAGAACCCTCACACACTGATGCTGAATCAATGGCAGAAATCTGCGGAGTGCTAGCCGCACCGCTCTTGTCTCCAAACGATTGATGGACCATTTGGCCTGTGAAGCTGTCCACTGACCTTGCGCCGATTGCGTCTGGCAGACTGCTCCCCAGCCGAAAAGGCTGGCGTCCATTGTCACAACTATCCACTGTGGACTTTCCAGGTCCATGCCCTCCTACAAATGTTGTGGCACCAACCACCAAGCCAGACTGGATCGAGCCGGCTCCAGGAGGGGTAGAGACAGATGAAACTCCTCTGACTTGGGGTCCCATCTGGAAAGCAACGCCCTCTGCAAGGGCCGCAGATGCGCAAAGGCCCAGGGGACCATTTCCAGAGTAGATGCCATAGAACCAAGAACCTGTAAATAGTCCCATACTGTGGGCAAAAGCAGATCCAAAAGGCGGCGTACTTGCGACATCAGTTTGAGCATCCTGTCCTGCAGAAGAAAAACCTTTCCCACAGCTGTATCGAACCGTGCTCCCAGAAACTGCAAGACCTGGGACGGAATCAAGTGACTTGTCGGAGTTGACTACCCAACCAAGGGCATGAAGACTATGCAAAACCTTCTGGATTGCTAGGTTGCAAAGGGTCTGTGACTTCGCTCGGATGAGCCAATCGTCCAGATAGGGATGAACTAAAATCCCTTCCCGTCTGAAGGCTGCTGCAACTACCACCCATCTCCTTGGTAAACACCCGAGGCGCAGTTGCTAGACCGAACAGAAGGGCCCGAAACTGGTAGTGTTCGCCCAACACCATGAACCGGAGATATCTCTGGTGGGCCTCCTGGATCAGTATATGAAGATAAGCCTCGGTCAGGTCCAAAGAGGCCAAAAATTCGCCTTTGTGGACGGCCGCAATGACGGATCTCAATGTCTCCATGCGAAATCGAGGCACCCGAAGCGTCTTGTTGACTGCTTTCAAGTCTAGGATTGGACGAAAGGACCCCTTCTTTTTGGGGACGACGAAGTAAATGCAGTAACGACCGGTCCGATATTGGGACAGAGGAACCGGAACAATCGCCCCTAGATCTTTCAAGCAGTGTAAAGTCTGAAGAACTATCTGTTGTTTCAGGAGAGACCCGCACAGGGATACCAGGAAAAGGTCCTGCAACGGGCGAGCAAAATCCAAAGCGTAACCTTGCTTTATAATATTGAGGACCCATTGATCCGAGGTGATTTTGACCCATTCCTCGAGAAAAAGAGAGAGACATCCTCCTATCTCTGGCACCGAGGAATGGGCCAGTGCACCTTCATTGAGGAGATTTGGAAGAAGCAAAGGACTGGGAGTTGTTAGTATGGAAAGGTAGTCTCCCACGAAAGGAATGGGCCCAAACCTGGGACCCGGAAGGCTGTGGGCGAGGAGAAAAGGACGGAGTCCTACCAGTTCGGAACTGTCTCTGGCCCCGAAAATGGCCCCTAAAGGAACCAAAGGTACGAAATGAACGAGGTTTGTCCTTTGGTAATTTATAAACTTTATTATCTCCCAAATCTTTAATAAGCTGTTTTAGCTCGTCCCCGAACAGTAAGGTTCCTTTAAATGGAAAAGAACCCAAGCGAGACTTGGAAGTTGCGTCAGCCGTCCAGTGGCGGAGCAAAAGACGTCGCCTAGCCGAAACCGCAGAGGCCATCGTGCGAGAAGAGGTACGTAAGAGGTCATATAAGGCATCAGCCGTATATGCTATCGCCGACTCTAAACTATTCGCCTGCTCAAGCTCTACTGAGGGTAAGTCCTGAGAGGTGAGTAACTGTTGAACCCACCAAAGGGTAGCCTTCTACATTAAGCTACTGCACACCGCCACCTGTACACCTAGGGCGGATACCTCAAAAATATGTTTAAGAAGAACCTCAAGCTTCCTATCCTGTAGGTTCTTGAGAGAAGTGCCTCCCGTCACTGGAATAGTGGTGTACTTGGCGATGGCAGAAACTGCACCTGAGGAACCTTCAGCAAGTCCAGAGATTCCTGTGGGAGCGGGTATTTTTTGTATTTGTATTTGAAAAGATTTATTAATCGCTTAACACAAATGGCCTAAGCGATATACAAAATTACATACATAATAATAAAATCACAAAGTTTCACAGAAACTAAAACAAACAAACATTATAAATAAATCACTATAATAAGAAAACAAAAATAAAACACTGTCACATCTAAATATGGAGTCAAAAGTATTCACTTCAATACAATACTCATCGACACAGAAGCAAATGACATTCAATACATTACGTTACAACTTAAACGCACGGGCAAGGAGAAATTCTTTAAGAAGATTTAAATTTCTTAACATCATCCATAGATCTCAAATCTATAGGGATCGAATTTCATTGAGAGGGTGCCGTAATTGAAAAAGAGGTCTCTAGTACTAAACAAACGAGCTTGACGAATAGAAGGAACTTCAAGATTGTTTAACTGCGAAGATCTCAGACATCCGACTGGTTTATATATTCTCAATAAAGCATTAAACCAATGTGACGAGTTGGACTTACAAAGTTTGAAGACAATTAGACCTATTTTGAAGGAAATCCGGTCACAAACAGGTAACCAATTAAGGCTACAAAGCACTGGTGATATTCTGTCAGAACGTTTTAAATTAGAAACCAACCTGGCGGCGGAATTCAGTAAAAGCTGAATAGACTGAATTTGACATTTTGGTAACCCAATATAAAGTCCATTACAATAATCAATGTGCGGAAAAATAAGCGCACGAACAACTGTCAGAAAATCTTTTTCATAAAGCAAATGGCGTAAGCCAACCAGTAAACGCAATTTTAAAAAACCAGTTTTAATGAGCATTCTAATTTGAGGTTTAAAGGATAAATTGGAGTCCAACAGAAAACCCAAGCTCTTAATCGGAGAAGAAAGAGAGTATGAAATATTGTTGATAGACAAAGAATTCTGAATAGGAGTAGATAATGATCGATGAATTAGCAACATTGTAGTCTTATTAATGTTCAAAAGTAACTTGTTATGTTTCAACCAGCGGTTAATTGTATCTAAACAAAGGGTAAGAGAGTCTACTGTTTCCTGCCATGAATTCTTTACTTTAACATAGAATTGTATATCATCTGCATATAACTTGAAGCCATCAGTGATGATGGCTAAAAGTTTAGCAATTGGAGCAAGATAAACGTTAAACATGGCGGAAAGGGCAGAGCCTTGTGGAACCCCAACCTTCAAAGCCTGAACTTCAGAAACACAGTTGTAGAGTTTGTCCATTGCCCTAGTAACCCTAAGGCTGGCCTCCGGGACATCTCATTCCAGAGTAAGCAACTGATGAAGTTTAGGATGAAAAGGGAATGCCCCAGGTGGGGCTCTAAGCCCTGCAAGAACAGGATCCCTGAGAGTAGAGTTCGCCACTGGCTGTGGCGCTGGAATTGCAAGCTCCTCCAGAAGAAAAGGAATAAGAGGATCCAACTCCTCTTTGCGGAACAAGCACAGCACTTGGGGATCATCCCCTTCCACCAGAGCAGATTCCATAACCCCTTCATCCACCGCATCCCCCGAGGTTCCCAGGAGGGGGTCTTGTAAGCCAGTGTCCTGGGACATAGGTTAAAGATGAAGAATAGGCCCCTCTGTAGGTCCTGGCACCTTAGTTGGCGGCAGCTGCTGACCCTCAGCATCTGCTTCAGCCTCTAAATATGCCTTGTGCATTAACAAAATAAATTGAGAGGAAAATGGATGTCTAAATCCCCCCCACCCCCGGGGGTAAAGGAGGATGAAGAGGCTTGTTTTCTTGCAAAATCGGGCGCTCTGGGCTTAAATCAGGGGGGACAACACCGGAGGAAGCTCTCCTCTCCCCAACGGCTGATCAACGCGATCGTCGGGGAAATCAAAAATGGCCGCCGTTCCAGCGCGAATCGGGGATGGGGGCCGGCCTATGCAGGGGAGCTGGCTGAGAATTATTTGAGCCGCACGCACGCGGTAATGGCCGTTTTCTGCTTGCAAAAGGCATTTCTGATGGCCCCTCACCCCCGGGAAGGCAGTGAAAACAAAGACTGTCCCTGGAGAGCCGCGCTGCCGGCTCTCCACAGGCAGAACACCGGGAGCCCCGCAGCATAACAGAAGAAAGAAGAAACAAGAAAAAAAGGTCTGAGGAAAACTCTGAATTACAATAATTAAATTAATTACTCGCTTGTGTCCTAATGAAATTAAATTTTGCCTTGTATCTTGCCTGGATTGGCCACTGTTGGAAACAGGATGCTGGGCTTGATGGACCCTTGGTCTGACCCAGTATGGCATTTTCTTATGTTCTTATGTTCTTAAATGCAGCCTTTTTTTTTTTTTTTTTTTTATCTTTCACATATCTAATGGAGCCGTCTCTTCAGGGGAATAACAACCTCCCTGGAATATATTAAACAATTCAGCTCCCTTCAGAGGAATATTACTTCTCTGGAATTGAAGGGGGGAGGGACCGGCCCACCAGTAAATCCCCCCTACCTGGGAATTAGAGGGGTCCTCCGGGTTACAAGGCTTGCAGACACAGCCACTGCTTCACTTTTTTTTTTTTTTTTTTTTTTAAACACAAAGTAGATCTAGTCAAAGATCAGCCGGGAACACAAATCCCTTAACGGAACAGAAAAAATAAATTCACTCAGCTGACACAAGGATCAGGACCGCAGGGGATGTCTTCCTTCACCTGCTGGAATCAGAGAAATACTGGAAGACCTCAGGAGGCACCCCTGGGATATTAGGAGGTGCAGAGAACGTTTCTCTCTGACTCCATCTGCTGGAAGGGAGACATAACCCAGCAGTCTGGACTGATCCTGGTACGTACAGGGAAGGGGTATTTTAAAATGATATGCACGTATGTGTGCACACGATATAAAACTGCAGCGTATCTCTGCTCGTGCGCTGACACGCATTTTTTTTTTGTTTTTTTTTTTAATTAGCTAGTTAGATTGTAAGCCCTCTGAGGACAGGGAAACTGAATGTAACTCACCTTGAAACTACCAATGAAAAGGTATGAGCTAAATAAAAAAAATAAAATTTCCTAACTCCACATATATAAAGAACCCAGAGAGTGATCAAGGAGAGGGAAACAACCCACAAAACACCACAAAAGCTTTTGACTTAGTTTAGCACATACTTCTCTTCTGTGCCTTCATAGTTTGTTTCAAGATCCTTGTTAACTTCTGTTTCAGAATTAGAGCCTTTCTGCTTCAGATTCCTATTCTCTTCCAATAATGGTAAACTAAATTCAATACCTACATAAAAAGAAGAGATGGAATTGATGTTATCTTTCTGGTCTGTGAGCATTTACCTTTGGCAATACAGGAACAACAGAATAGCAGAACCACCTTTATTTCTCAAAATACCAAACTATCAATTGCTTAGTTCTTTTTTTTCCCCTTGGTTGGCTTTTTCTGCTTCTATCCTTTTTCCATCCTAACATTTGTTTTTATATTTCTTATTTTAGTAAATAGTTTTTTTGAACTATGGCCACATCCCATTACCATAAAAAGATCATCTAAAATCCTTTTCGCCTTTAAGTCCTGTATCTAAAAATGTACATGTACTAATTCTGTCAGCACATGTTTCTGATTTGGATCCACAGGGCAGTACCTTGATTTTTTCAGACCTATAAGTGAAGACATTAAGCAGGAGAAACATTCCTTAATTTCAGTAGTCCACCTCAAGAATGAAATTAAACAGAAAAAAGTATAAAGGATCTTATCGATGAGTTTCCTCTGCAAACTAAAGAGATTACTGTTTTGATATGAATGTAAGCCCAACTGTGACATTTAACAAAAAGTTTAGGTTACCTTCCTTTCTCATAGCTTCTCTTAAACCTCTGGTTGTGGGCGACATAAGAGCTGTAACTGTATCACTTCCAGCGATCCCAGGTGCACGAAACAAGATAGTGAACTGGTAAGTACATATATAAAAATAGGGGCACAGCTTGGCTTTCACCAGATTATACAAAGATGTAAAACTGAAAGCCCTGTAAGTAATAAAAAACCTATATTAAAAAATAAAGTTCAGCACAAATCTCATGCATGTTCACATTCACAAAGAAACTGCAGCACTTTGGTTCCAGTACAATATTTATTAGTGAATGGGTACTTTGTTCTATGATCTGGTGTATTAAAATTATTTTAGGCAGTAAGTAATTAGAGTCCCAGAAGATCATTGTATTTGACACACACACACACTCACACACAGATACAAAAGAACAGGTAAAATGTAATCCTATAACATGCTCAATAAACAAGCAGAAAAACATTCCAAAAGAATGGACAAAGGAGCATTAGTGTTGTTAATATATTAAAACACAAATCTTTACATTCACAAAAATTTTTTAAATAAATGAATACTTTAATGTTAACAAATGTGGCACAGTCATGTGACCCTTATACAAATGAGTATTGCAAAGTTAAACATGGATCAACTGCTGACTATGCACTCCTATGGCGTGAATGTTAATACATTTGTTGTCCATGCTTGGCCATTGTGCACAATTACTTACAAGCAGACCTAAGTATGTTACAATAATAATGAACCCAAAAACCGTTACAATGTTGGAAAGTACAAAAGATGACTAAGCCAGTGTATTATCCAAGAAGTGCTTGCAATAAATCAGAAAACAAATAGGTGAGGTGTTCCTCCTGGGTATGGTGTCAATTGCCCTGACAAAGCCCTTGTTTTGCCAAAAGCGGCTTCCTCGGGGGGAACCCCTGGTATAAAAAACACCCGATGATCTTTGGTAGGCTTCTCATCTAGCAGGGAGAGAAACCGAAAGTATATGGGCTAAAACGCCAATCAATTTGTTAATTACAGATGAATAGCCTTGTATATTAGACTGATGTACAAGTTTCCAACATGATGCGAGTAGAAAGGTCACTCAGTCGAGTGGCCAATTAGGGCTGGATTTTAAAAGCCCTGCGTGCGTAGGGCACTCGCGCGCTGGCGCGCCTATTTTGCATAGGCCGCCTGGCATGCATAGAGCCCCGGGACGCGCGTAAGTCCCGGGGCTTCGTAAAGGGGGTGGGGGGAGGGGGCGTGGTCGAGGCTTCCGGATCAGACCCCGGGTTGGGTGATGGCGCGCCAGCAGCCTGCTGGCGCGCCATCACAGGCAGCGCCATCACAGGCAGCGCGCGCCGGGCTCGGCGCGGTGCAAGTTGCACAAGTGTGCACCCCCTTGCGCGCGCCGACCCCAGATTTTATAGGCTACGCGCGTATCTTATAAAAATCCAGCTTACTTTTGTTCGCGCCTGGTGCGCGAACAAAAGTACGCGCTCGCGCAAATTTATAAAATCTACCCCAAGCGTACAGAGAAACAGAAGCAGACTTAACTCAGTGCGCTGGAAGGAATGTAACAGTCAGGCAAGGAGAAATGTTATATATAATGCACAATAGGATAGGATTAAGACATTTTTAAACATGATAATTTATTTATTTATTAAATTTTCTATGACGATATTAGTGGGGGACATCATATCTGTTTACATCAAACAAAATAACAAAGGATGGAAAATACATAAAACAGGGAGTTGGGGAGGGAAAGATAGGAACTATTAGAACATAGCTTGAAATACATAGGAATCAGGCTAATCTGAAACATGAGATAGCCAAGACTTTAATGTTGAGCATGATATTTGTAAGAAACAAAAACTATGTACAGGGTTTAGGTGTGTTAGAATGATTCGGATGTTTCGGGGGGTTTGTATGGAAGGTTCGGGTTTGTTTGCATGGTTCAAAAACTTGCATGGGGGAGAGTAGGGTGTTATTGATGATAGGCTTGTTTGAAAAGCCATGTTTTTAAGTTGGCTCTGAATTTAGCAGTACAAGTCTCAAGCCTGAGATGGGGGGGTAAGGAATTCCAGAGCGTGGGTCCGGCAATAGATAGGGCTCGTTCCTTTGTGGAGGACAGGTGTGCTTTTTTTTAGGGAGGGAACGTGGAGGGTTCCATTATTGGTGGCTCTAGTGTGTTTGTTAGATCGTACGGGGGAGAAAGGCTCAACAAAGCCAGTTTGAGTTGTGTGTGTGTATAGCTTTGTGGGTCAGTGTGAGGGTTTTGTATACAATGCGAGAGGGGATTGGAAGCCAGTGCAAATTCTTGAGGAGGGGCGTAATATGATCATATTTCCGGGCATTAGAGATGGTTCTTGCTACTGTATTTTGCAGCATCTGGAGGGGTTTTATTGTAGAGTAGGGGAGGCCAAGGAAGAGGGAGTTGCAGTAGTCCATTTCTGTTGAGAGTGTGGCTTGAATGACGGTGTGGAAATCGCTGGCATGTAGTAAGGGTTTCAGTTTCTTCATGACATTAAGTTTGAAGAAACCTTCCTTGAGGATCAGATTGATATGTTTTTTTTTAGGTTCAGTTGTGGGTCTATCTGAACCCCAAGATTTCGTGCATCAGGCTGCCTAATGAAGGTATTATAGGCGGGATCATTTGCAATGGCTGATTTGGGGGGCCGAATGTTGCGAGATGAGCAGTTCGGTTTTTGATGCGTTTAGGGCAAAGTGGAGGTCAGAGAGCAGGGCATTGATGGAAGCAAGACAATTTCTCCAATGGTCCAATGCTTTTGTAAGAGTATCCTGAATAGGTATGATGATTTGCACATCATCAGCGTATAAGAAGAATTTGAGGCCGAGGTTGGATAGGTGTTGGCAGAGGGGGGTAAGGTAAACGTTAAAGAGGGTGGAGGAGAGGGAGGATCTCTGGGGGACTCCCTGGGAGAGTGCGTGGTGGGTGGATTCTGCGTTGTCTATTTTTACTGAGAATTTTCTATTGGTGAGATATGATGTGAACCAGTGGAGTGCTGTGCCTGTGAGGCCAATATGTATTAGGCGGGTGAGGAGTTGCTTATGGTGTCAAAGGCGGCGGATATGTCTAAGAGGGCTAGTAAATAACTGGTTCCTTGGTCCATGCCTCTGAGAAGGAAAATCGGTAAGGGAGAGGAGGAGGGTTTCAGTATTAAGGTGTTTTCGGAATCCAAATTGGGAAGCGTGCAGAATCTTGTTTTCCTCTAAATAGTCTGATAGTTGACTGTTGACAACCCTTTCCATGATTTTTGAGATGAAAGGGAGGTTGGAGATGGGGCGGAAGTTGGCTGGGTCCTCTGGGTTCAGGGATGTGTTTTTTTTTAGGAGGGGTTTGACTGAAGCATGCTTGAGAGAGTCGGGGACAATGCCAGTTGATAGAGAGCAACTGATAATATCAGCCAAGGGTTTGGCTATGGTGTCAGGTATATTCAGGAGGGCTTTGGTGGGGACAGTGTCAGAAGGGTGCGTGGCTGGTCTAATTTTTTTTGAGGATCGAGGTTATTTTGATAGAGGATGTAATATCGAGGGAATTGAGGGAGGCAGCAGTTGGGCATGGGCAGATGGAGATGGGTTGGGGGTCTAGGGAGAATCTGAGAAGGATGTTTGCTATTTGTGGTGGACGTATAGAGCCAATTCTTCGCATTTGCTGCCTGCCTCTTTGTCTGGGATGACTGGAGGGGCTGGTTTTGTAAGCTCTGAGACATAGGAGAAGAGGGCTTTTAGGTTGTAAAAGCAGTCATGAATTTTTTTAGCGTAGAAGTCACGTTTGGCATTGAGGGTGGAGGTTCTGCATTGATGTAGTGCTGATTTGAACGAGGATGTCTTTTGGGGTAATGGGACTTTGCGCCAGGTTCTTTCCTTTTGTCTGAGATTGTTTTTCAGGCGTTTTAGGTCAGTTGTGTACCATGGTTTTAATTTTTTGGTGGAGTAGTTGAAGTTGCGTGTGGTAATGGGGCATAATTTATTTGCAACCTTTTTTTTTTACCTTCTTCTCTAAGTTGGCTCAGTAACAGGCACTGAGATAAGAGCCAGGAACACATTTGTTTTTCTAAGAGATAAGGCTGGTGAAGGCTAGTGCTTAGTCAGGCAGTACCAGCTTCTTTAATTAGCCATAGCTTGACAAATTACAGATGGCTGTTGTCAGTTATGAATGCAAGTCAGAACACTTGCAGACACTGGATTGAAGCCAGAAATTGAGACTATATGGCGCCGATGTACGTATCGCCCCCAATGAATGAATTTGTGGCGAGGGACGAATTGGCATCGATGGGTAAGGCAAAACTCTCGAAGGAGGGATGCGGAACGGTGTTTCTCCTCCCGATGAAGCTGTCAACGGGGAGCGCACCGGAGCCATGGTGGTTATGAGCGCCTCCATCCGGGATAGCAGCGGTGCCAGCGCTGCTGGAATCGGGTCGATGACCGGTTCCACAATCTGTGCCGGTGCCGAAGGGACCTGGAGTCGTTGCATCGCCTTGTCGATGGCCTCCTGGACCAGCCGGTCCAGTTCTTCTCGGAGACCTGGAGCAAGCAGCACCGGCTCCGGAACAGAAGACGGAGGCAGAGGCATAGCCGGAGGGACCACCTTTACAGGTGGAATCATGGCTCCCAAACCCCGATCGGGTGAGGGTGGCCTAGATGACTCGGTCGCAGGAATGGTCAGTGCCTTTCCTGGACAGGACTTCTTCGACGGTGGCTCGGACGGTGGCTCGGTCGATGATTTCACTCCCTCGACGGCCCGAGCCTTATGATGCTGATGTTTCTCCCTACGATCCCCTTGATCCTGAGAGGGAGTAACGGGCACCGATGGCCGTGAAGACGTCGATGGTGGACGGTCACCGGACGGTGGTCGATGCTTGTGCAACGTCGACGGTGCCGGTTCCGATGACGTCGATGCGATGGATGGCGTCGGGGTGTGAGCACGGAAGAGGAGTCCCATCTTCTCCATCCTTGCCTTGCGACCTTTGGTTGTCATGAGGGCACATTTGGTGCAAGTCAGGACATCATGCTCCCAGCCTAAACACATTACACAGATGCCATGAGGGTCTGTGATAGACATGGTGCGAGTACAGTCCAGGCACCGGCGGAACCCCGACGCTACGGCCATAGAATAAAATCGAGCCGCGGGACGGACGACGGCCAGTAGGCTGCAAGGGCCAAACTAGACGGTAATTGACGGAAAACTGTCAAAAAACTTACCGGAGTACCGCAGTTAGAGAGAAGTTAGAGGAGGGACCCCTGTGGGGCAATTTAACGTTAGGAATTTTCCTCACGGAATTAACTGTCAGGAATCTCCACAGAGATTTTTTTTTTTAAACCCCCTTCAGGGTAATAGACCCTGGGACAATTGGGGGGGGGGGGGGGGGGGGGGAGGGTGACCGGCCCACCGGTAAAGCTCTCCCCCAGCCTACTGGGACACACTAGTCCGGGAAATCCAAAGAGGGCAATGCCCTCTGTGCCTGCCCCGCAACTGAGCTTTGCGCTGCGCTAAACAAACAGACAAACCTAACAAACAGAAACCTGAAGGTAAGCAACTAGTTGATCCAGCCAAAAAAAGAGTAAATTCCCAGTACCAACAACCTGACCAGGACAGGACCGCAGGTTATGCCTCTCAATCTGCTGGAGTCAGAGAATATACTGAGGGATCGCAGGTGGCACACCAGAATATCTAGGGGGTGTTTTCAGTTTTCTCTCTGACTCCATCTGCTGGAGGGGAGGCATAACCCAGCAGTCTGGACTGATCCTGGTACGTACAGGGAACTCCACAGAGCTCCTAAACCGCGAGGCTACTGCAGCGCGGAAAAAAGAAGACTGAAGGGGGACCCCTGCTGGCTGCAGGGTTGATGCCAGGCTGGGCATGCCCAGTAGGGACCAGTCAAAGTTCTGGAAACTTTGATAGAAGTTTTCCGTGATTGGGCTCCATCCTGATGATGTCACCCATATGCGAGGACTACCATCCTGCTTGTCCTGTGAGAAATATACCACAACTCAGCCCACAGTTTACATCTGGTGAAACTGCAGAATGCCTATACACACACACATACACAAAAAAAAAGACTGGCAAAAGCACGCAAATATAAAAGGCAAATAAAATGGTCTGCTTACCATTCATTCATTAAAACTTGCTGCAACGCTTCATCATGAGACCATGGGTTTGTTTTTCCAGCCATTCTCCTATCTGCTCCAATACGAGGGAACAACTGTAACCAAGGCAGTGAAGGGTGAAGCCAGTACACCAGACTTTGCTGAAATGCACAGCGAAGTTCTTTTGATGATTTTGGTTCCTGAATCCAAAGCAAAAAATAAGTATTCTAATCTCTTAAAAGGACATTCCATTTTCATTAAGAGAAAGAAAAACAGAAGATGGTGATGAGAATAGAGCCATGTTCTCTGATGACAAACTCAATGTGCACATGAAGATATGAGAATTGCATGCAATTTAAATATTACATGTGCACATGTACTGAACCTCTCCAAGCTGGAATATATATGTACAAAACCTTGAGCAAGAGCAAGACAGGTAGCCTTGGTATTTGATATGGTCATTCTCCACATGCTTCTATGGGGACTCTGAGCCCAGTAATCTGTTCTCCTTAGTATCTAGTCTATCACTCCAACAAAGTACTAACTAATGTTCCTCACTTTTCTGTTTTTTCTTATTTAGCCCTTAGGGACTCTGACTTTTGTCCACAGCTCATCTACCTTCATAACTGCTCTTTAAGTTTCCTTTGATCACCCTTCAGCATATTAACTCATTTCTTTTCTTTATAAAGTTTTTTCCTTGTTCATCTGCACGGCAGTTTTATAACTACTTACCACCGTCAGGGATAAGAGTTTCTTCTTTTTTCTTCCCATTTTATGTTTTACTTATGAGCTTTTTCACTATTCTGAATTGTTAGTCTTCTGCTCATAATCTTGGATGCAAATGTGGCCCATCTGTGTCACATCACCTCAGCTGTGAAAACTTATGGCTACCAACTCCTTAAATCTTTCCCATATCCATTGTACCTCTCAGTTCCATTCCACTTTTTGTGAAAACCTTCATCATATCAAGATTTGACTCCATCTGACCTACACTTGTCAAGCTGAACAGTACAGATAGCTTTATCGTGCACCCAAATATGCACATCATTTATCTTGTGTCTTTTTTTGCATTTCCTCAATTTAAACTGCATTATACATTCAATAGTCTGTTGCCTTTGAGTCACCATACTCTAGGTTGTTCGCACTGCAATAAGTTTCCTTGCCACCCTCTTTTTCATACTTAATGTTTGCTGTCAGAGAAACTCCCGTCTTCAGTGCTACTCTTTCCATTCAACAACCCTTTTGACTACACTTGCCAGTCCTCAATGTCAAGACTCAGCACTGTCTTTACTTATTTCCCACCCCTTCCTCCCCACTTTTGGTTTTCTTGTCATCAGAGTTGTTGCTATTTTGATGTCTGACCTAGACCTGTAAACAAGTGTTTTACAATCTTCTTACTTGTAGCTTGGGTATGTTGGTTAAGGATAGATAAATCTCAAATAAGTAAATACAGTAATAGTACAGTCAATATAAGCATTTTATAATGTTTTAGCCACCAGATATAGATATACCACTTATATAACAAATCGGTAGAAAACCAACAAAATGTTTAAGTTTTACATAAAACTTAAATCATCACACGCCTTAAATCTACAAATGGGTCCAAAGAAAGCCCCAAATTCCTATCACTTCTCAAGGAAACTGTAAGACAGGTATATTTTATGAGGGGGTCTTACAATATCAAGCAGGACATAGGCAGGGACCCACAGCTAGGGCTGCAAACTTTGGCTCTTGCCAAGGAATTACTCTGTCCCCTAGGGAACTGCAGAAGACCAGAGGTGGCTATGGGGGCCAGCAGCTGAGCTTACACATGCGGAAGTAAGCAGTCACCCCACATATCGATAGGTGAGGAGGAGAAGGTGAAGAGAGGCATTGCTTCAGCCGTGTGTTACGGGTTCAGATCGTGCATACTGGTGTTCTGCCCTGGGGGGGGGGGGGGGGGGAGGGGGGCTAATCTCACTCACGTCTACACTGGGGACTACCTGAGGGGCTTATCCCATATAAAATACACACAATTACTGGGATTATACCTGAGGCCTTGAACCCAGGAGCTAATTCCCAACACAAACTGATTCAGTACATCACAGTTCCAGGTATTTAGGAAAATGAGTTTGAGCAATAGGAGAATAGAATGAAATAAAATCATATTATACTGAAGAAGTAATGGTAAATAATAAAAATTACTACATATATACACACATATACACGCGCACACACACACACACAAAAAAAAAGCTTACATGCTTCCAAAGGAACAGCCTGTGCTCTCACATCCAGCGCACTCTTCCCACCTCTCGCTATCTCTCCTTATACACTAAGAAAAAATGCTTGTGAAAGCAGTGGTGTCCCCTCCCTTTGATTTCTTATCAAATATCAGGCACAGCTGTGTGGCCTTCATTCTCTCTCAGGCTTTAATTGCTAGCTTTCTCATCATAGACTTACTGAAATAACTAAAACAACAAACTCTTTTCTGTTCGTAAACATTTCACAGTGCAAAAGAGTAAACAGGAGTTTACTCAGAGGTTGGCCTGTGGCCTTCAAACTAGTCTGTGTCTGGGTGAAAATTCTGAATCCATTCAGCCTACCCTCTATATACATTCTCAGCAAAAGTAACAAAAAAATGACTCCACCACTATGTCTTCTTCTTCTATCACCCGGGCCCAGATTCTGGTTTGACCACCTTAGTTCAGGATAAAATGGCAGAGACACCATCACTCTCTCTCTCCTCTTACTGAGTGGTCAACATGGGGAAATAGGCATGAGAGAGAGGAGGGTGTGTAATGCAAGAAAGGAGATATGGGATAGACGAGAGAGAAGAGATTACCAATGTAATCATATACAAGGGCTGGGGAAAAACTATGCCAGGTGAAAGAAGTGAGAGGAAATCCTCTCTCCCCCATCCTTAAGAAAAAGTATGCGCCATGCTGGGTCAGACCAAAGGTCTACTATGCCCAGCATCCTGTCTGATAGCAGTCAATCTGCATCACTAGGAAGTACCTAGCAAATCTCAAAGGATAGATCCACTCCTTGTTGCTCACTCCCAGGAATAAGTAATGGCTTTTCCAAGTCTACCTGCAATAACTGTTTATGGACTTTTCCTTCAGGAACTTATTCAAACCCCTGTTAAACCCAGCTATGCTAGATGTCTTGACCACATCCTCCAGCAACAAAATATCACAGCTTGATTGTGCAGAGAGAGAAAAAAATGTTCTCTCCAATTTGTTTTAAATCTGCTACCCCCTAATATTAGTATTATCTGAAAGGGTCAATAACCGTTCTCTATTTACCTGTTCCACTCCACTCATGATTTTATAGACCTTTATCATATCCCCCCTCACTCATCTCCTTCCTCCAACCCTGATCCTCTCCCTAGCTCCAATTATTCCTCCCTCTAACCCAGGGGTGAACAAGCTTTTTGAGCCACAGCACCCCCTCCTTTCCATCCATACAATTAGTTGGGCCCCCTCATCAAGTTGAGTTACATCATATATGGATACATATACATACATAGAAATACAAAAGGCATTCTGGATTCCAGACCTCACCAACCGATCAGCTGCTGAATCATTTGCCAAGTAGCAGGCAATTACACTGCCAGCCAGCAGTTCAAATTGCTGAAAAGGAACAAACTGATATATGCACATACACACACAGAGGTAGACACCATACTACATCCAGACAAGCATGTCACATTCAAAGAGACACAGACACACCAGAGACCTATAGATAAAGTCAAACAAAGAGAAATACAGACATATCACATAAGAAATTGCCATGCTGGGTCAGACCAAGGGTCCATCAAGCCTAGCATCCAGTTTCCAACAGAGGCCAAACCAGGCCACAAGAACCTGGCAATTACCCAAATACCATGAAGATCCTATGCTACTGATGCAATTAATAGCAGTGGCTATTCCCTAAGTAAACTTGATTAATAGCAGTTAATGGACTTCTCTTCCAAGAACTTATCCAAACCTTTTTTGAACCCAGCTACACCAACTGCACTAACCATATCCTCTGGCAACAAATTCCAGAGCTTAACTGTACATTGAGTGAAAAAGATTTTTCTCCGATTAGTCTTAAATGTGCTACTTGCTAACTTCATGGAATGCCCCCCTAGTCCTTCTATTATTCAAAAGTGTAAATAACCGATTCACATCTGCTCGTTCAAGACCTCTCATGATCTTAAAGACATCTATCATATCCCCCCTCAGTCGTCTCTTCTCAAAGCTGAACAGGCCTAACCTCTTCAGCCTTTCCTCATAAGGGAGCTGTTCCATCCCCTTTATCGTTCAGGTTGCCCTTCTCTGTACCTTCACACCTAGCCAGAGGCAAAGAAACACACGCACAGACATCCCACACTCAAGAGGCAGTGAGACACACAAACATTATACCAGGACCTGGACACACACACACCCCTACCTACTCCCAGACAAACCACAACAGAGTTACAGGCAGACAGGCCCAAAGAGACACATACACCGCACCAACTTACAGATAGGCACAGGACAGGCTGACCACAATCACACCACACCCAGTCAGAGACAGAGACACCCAGATACTTCATTACCCAGAGAAACATACCCCATACCTAAATACATCATTTTCCGACACAGGTAAACAGAACACACCACAAAGCAGATAGAGACAGACATCCAACATGATTGTATACAGATTAACATCACATCACACTAAGCTTACCCCCCCCCCCATTTCCACGGCAGACTGAGCAGGGATGAAAATCACAGCAGCATGGTTTTCTTTTGTTGCTTAGATCTTGGATGAAACACAGCAAGAAAACAAACAAAAAAAAAAAAATATAGAACAAGACTAGCCAATCATGCCTTTCTTCTCTTCCACCTCCTGCTTGTGAAAGACTGGCTCCCTCCCTAACTGATCTCAGGTTTGCTGCTCTTGGTCTGGAATTTTGGATGAGACAGAACCACTCTGAGGATTGATTCCTCTTAAGGCTACCAAGCTTAGCTGAGGCTCAGGGCAGTCACCTAGCACAGCCAGTTTAAGCCTGATGTTTCCTCCTCTTCACATTCTGCCTCTCCAAGGGGCTTATATAAAAACCCATGCCAAACAGTGGTGAATTTTGATACCGCACGTTAAACACACATCCTGACTGAATACAATAACTAATGTATACAAATCAAACCAGTGCTAAAAATCCACTGTATATGGCCCATCCACTGGATAGGCCATATGGTCTTTTTCTGCTGTCATGTTTCTATATTTCTATGAATGGTAACAGAGAGAATAAGAGGAGTGTGCTGCATGGGTCAGTGAAGGCTAGCTAGGGCAGGAGAGTAGCATGCATGAGGTAGAGGGTGCAGAAAACGTGGGTGTAGGGAAGAAGATAGTGGGGAGTAGTGCTCAGGAAGGAATGGACCCACACCAATCATCACCTGGAAACCAGGAATCAACAGCTGGAGGAGAAGTGGTGTCAACAAAATGAGTGCTTCATGGAAGAAGAGAAGGAGCTTCTGGTGTAGTGGGTCTGTGAGCAGCAGAGTGCTCTTTGGTCAGAAGGCATCCTCTAAAATCAAGAGGAAGGTTTGGGAGAGCATTGCCAAAGATGTCAGCAGCCAATTGATGACTAGAACAGTGGTGGTCCCACCAGCTTAAGCATCACTAGTGGGATAAACAGGGTAGCTGTCAAGGCCAAGCTGACACTCATTGAGAGGTTCAAATGCCAGACAGGAGGCCCACCATGCAAAGTGCAGCTGATACCACTGGAGGACCTCGTCTGATCTTAAGATGGACTCTTAAGATGGACTCTTGCTGGTGTCCATACTGGCAGCACTGAAAAAGAGGCTGCAGAAGAAACAGGCGAGAATGGCAGGAAATGCATCTCTGGAGTGAAGAGGGCTGGCTGAAGGGAGGGGTCAGAAATAGTCTCAATACTGGGTTCTGATACTGTATGTCTTTTTGGGGGGTTTTCCAGGTGATTAGCCGCAGATGGACACAGAGGGGCCTGCCACAGCGGGTGTGGCCGAAGAGAACCAGCCAGCCTCCTTGGGGATACAGCCTCATGATCCACCTCCCAGGGGAACAGCAGACCATCCCACAGACAGCCTGCAGTTGCCAAGCAAATTATTGGCACTGGATACACAAGACAGCAGTCAGATGTTGAACTGCATGTCACATGGCCAGACACATCCATGATAGACATTCAGGATATACCACCAACACCTGGCACCAGTAGAGGCGGCAATAGGGCTCCAGATCATAGGCAATGTCCCACCAACAGAAACACCAGACTTCAGTACTGATGCAATAGCAGACCAGATAGTGCGTCCAAGTACATGCGTCTCCCACACCTGTCCAAACTAGGTGCATAAACCGTGCATCCAGGAACACATGCTCAAGGAATGCCTAAGCTAGGTGCCCAAAGTGTGCATCTAGAAAAAGCGACGCCCAGCCTGGACACACAGGAGCCATCCAGTCACACACACGCGCCCAAATGGGAGACGCTGCAGTGGATGCACAATGAGACTCACAAGTACATGCCAATGCAAACAATGAAAACATGCAAACTAACCGCTGTGGCCTAAGATGCACAAAAAGGGAGAAGCTAGAGAATGGGGCCTAACCAAAAGGCTGCTCAACCAGCCATGCCTGAACTAACTCCACACCTCACAGAACTCCCCAGACACATGAGTGGGAAGGCCAAATGCTGAGGGAAACAGTCCTGGTAAGAAAACTCCTCACTAGCGAGTTTCTTCTCCTCTCTTTCCTGCTGATTTTTTAATTATGTTTTTTCCATATAAAGTAAAAAAAAACCAAAAAAAAAAAAAACCAAACACAAACAACTTACCTGAACTCAGCCCTCCCTGGCTGAAAGCAGGAATGGGTCCCAGCTACGGGGGGGGGGAGGGGCTAAAGCCTTCACCACCAAGCCTCTCTCGGCCTGCAAACACTACTTTTTCAAGTCTATGCTACCCAAGACTACTGGGCTGAAGGCTCTCTACTTAGGGAGGGACCTGCCAATATCACCTCAAGAGGCGAGCAGCCCCATATAAAAACATCTTCTGATGTCTCCATTTTTTTTTTTTTTACTCATAGTCAATCCCCAAAGGAAGAATATTGGCAGGCTGATGTTGGGATGGGACTACATATCCGTGATGTCATCTTTTGCTCTGTCTCCATCTGCTGGCAGAGGCACATAACCCACTGGTGGGACTAACCTGCCAGAATGCAGAGGAAGCTTTTTTTTTTTTTTTATATATATATGTTTAACAACTTTTTGAAGACCATCGTACGCATACAGGTAAACACAGTCATGCGATGTACAGTTAAAGAAGACAGTTACAAAAGGTTTTGTCAAAATGTGGTAACCTAGACTAGAACATTGCAACAGGGAAACATCTAGTAATAAAGAACTAAACAAGACTGGTCATGGCGTTTCACTTTAACAGCTGATACGACAAAGGTAGATTAAGCAGATATCCCCACAGTTGGAAGTTCTCAAGATCTCTGAATCTTCCGTCTTCATTAATTCCCCCCTCCCTACCCACCCATACCACCTAGCAGTGCACATACTTGTGGTTACAACCTATCAGAAATGATCAATATTTGCAATAAGTAGTTGGTTATTTACACTTTCAGATAATAGAAAGACTAGGGGGCACTCCATGAAGTTAGCATGTGGCACATTTAAAACTAATCGGAGAAAGTTCTTCTTCACTCAACGCACAATTAAACTCTGGAATTTGTTGCCAGAGGATGTGGTTAGTGCAGTTAGTATAGCTGTGTTTAAAAAAGGATTGGATAAGTTCTTGGAAGAGAAGTCCATTACCTGCTATTAATTAAGTTGACTTAGAAAATAGCCACTGCTATTACTAGCAACAGTAACATGGGATAGACTTAGTTTTTGGGTACTTGCCAGGTTCTTATGGCCTGGATTGGCCACTGTTGGAAACAGGATGCCGGGCTGGATGGACCCTTGGTCTGACCCAGTGTGGCATGTTCTTATGTTTCCTTCTGGAAGAAGAGGACATGCGGCTACCCTCAACTAATTACAGATTATTCTGTGTTGTGCGGGGAGAACATTTTCTAGTAAGGGGGAGATGGAATGACAACATTGATGCTGTAGAAAAGGCAACCAGATACGTGCAGTCATGTTTTTCTTTTGGTCATTCTGCATATTAGCTGTCATCTGCTCAAAGGGGGCTAAATTTGATCATCTTAAGTACCCAGTGGTTGAAGCTTGGGGCCCCCTCAGAGATCCAGTTGTGGAAGATAAGTTATTTAGCAATGAGACCCGCTTTGTCCACAAACACCACACTAGGAACTGAAAGCCTATGATATTTAACATGTAAGTTCCCAATAGCCACACCTGGGGGTCTAAGGGAATATGGCAGTCGCACACTTTGGCGCAAAAGGATTTCACCCGGATCCAAAATGCTTCAATCTTTTTGCAGATCCAGAAGCTATGAAAGAAATTCCCCCTCTCTAAAATCACATTTCAGACATTTGGGGGAGGCGCAGATCCCCGCGCGAAATGCTGCAGTGGAGGAGTAATATAATTGCCAAATGAATTTAAATTGCATTTCTCGCAGAATAGCATTCTCTGTGAGCCTCAAAGTTTTGTGAAAGTAGAGTTTTATTTTATCGGCTGAAAGAGTCATATCTGGGGTCTCTGCCCATTTCTTCTCTATAACCCCAAAACCATTAGCTGCCAAAAGAGATTTCAATATGTTAGAGAACATGGAGCAGGAGAATTGCATATTTTTCCCCACGCCTAGAATTTCCTCCAGCTGCTCTCTCTGTTTTGCCCGAACTTCTTGCAAACCACTGACAGATATATAATGCCGCTGTAGGTAAGCATAAAAAACCGTTCTGGGAAGGTGGTATTTATCTTGGAGTTCCTGGAAACTATACATATCATTAATGGTAGGGTGAAACACTTGTGAGATCAGTTTGATTCCCTGTGATGCCCAGAGTTGATATACATTTGGGCCCTGTCCAGGTGCAAACTTGGGGTTACCACATAAAGGCATTAGTGGGGTTGCAATCCCTTGAAGTCCAATGAGTTTACATAAATGTGCTCACGCCTTTCGGCTTGTGCCAAATCAACAGAAAAGTGTTTGTAGGGTGGCGGGAGGTGACATGCTTGTAACTGAATCAGGGTTACCGGAGAACACTCATTCAGCCTCCTCTGATATATGAAGTAGGTGAGAAATATTCAATACCCAAGGAGCCAATCTCTTATATGACGTAGCATACATACTAAATTGTATTTTTGGAAACTTGGGCAGGCCAAGCCGCCCTCATCAACTGCTCTAGTCAAATGTTTTAGGGCTATTCTCGCTCGTTTCCCTCTCCATATAAAGTTCCTGATCTCTCCGTGTAAGCCTTTTCCTTTCAGCCAAATCGGGAGCATTTGAAGGAGGTATAACCATTTTGGGAGTTCTACCATTTTAATAAGATGTATTCGTCCCAACAAGGAGATGGGAAGAGCTTGCCACTGGCGAAGTCTATCTTTTTCAACAAGGGGTGGACATTGATGCTGTATATAGTATCAGGAGTATTGGATACTTGGACGCCTAAATATTTTATAGGTCCCTGTGCCCATTTTAGGGGGAAGATGGGACCCCAGGTCTTCCTCAAATTACCGAAAACCTCCAAGTCCTCCAACTTGTCAGTGTTGATCTTAAGCCCCGAGAAACTACCATATAGGGATTGGAGGTGCAGTACTTTTGGGAGTGAATGTTGTGGTTTGGTTAAAAAAGATTAGTATATCATCAGCAAAAGCCGCTGTTTTAAAAACCTGTCCATGACATTCTAGCCCAGAGAGCAACACATCCTGGGAGATCATATGTAGCAAAGGATCGATAGCCAATATGCATAGTAGTGGAGACAAGGGACAACCCTGCCTCACCCCCCCTCTGGGGAATGAAGGCTTGTGATATTTGGTCGTTAGCCAGTATATGTGAGGTAGGGCTGAGGTAGAGTAGTGAAATATAAAAGTTAGTAAGTGACCGTGAAAACCGAAATGACCCAGAACTGAGAACAGGTAGTCCCAGGAGACCCTGTCAAAGGCTTTTTCGGAGTCCAAACTGACTGCCATAGATGGAATCCGGTTTGCCTGACAGTACTCTATTGCCATGAGTAGTTTGGCAATGACCGACCTTTAACAAAGCCCACTTGATTCAGAGAAATAAGACTTGGTAGGATCATACTCATTCGAGCTGCGAGAATGTTAGCTAACAGCTTAAGATCACAATTTAACAGGGAAATCGGGCGATATAATGCGGGTTTACTTGGGTCCTTACCGGGTTTAGGAAGAACGGTGATGTAAGCCTTGTTAAAATCGTGAGGGAAAGTCCTTTGGTCTAGGGCTGCCTGATAGAAGGAGTGCAGAGAATCCACTACTCGTTCTCCAAGGATCTTGTAATAATCACAGGCAAAGCTGTCCAGACCTGGCGTTTTACCTGATTTACTCTTTTTAATAGCGGACAGTATTTCTGTTTTTATGAAGGGGGCGTTCATTTTATCCAATTGAGTACTGGTGAGTGTGGGTAGGGGTATGTTCTGGAAGAAAGAATTCTCTTCAGTGGACCCCCCCCTGTCCTGTCCTCTGTATAAAGCTGTGTATAAAACTGTCGAAGCACTTCGCAAATCTCCTCGCCTTTATTTGCCCACTTGCCCTGGGCCGTCTAAAGTTTATCAATAATGGTTTTACTCCTCCAAAATTGAACTAAGTTTGCTAATGTTCTCCCGGATTTGTTACCAAATCCGAAGAAGGAATGTTCCTTATACTGAAAGGATTTGAGGGCTCTCCGGTGCAAGTGTGCTTGTAGGGAACTAAGCGTTTCGTGATATTTAGCCACATTTGTCTGGGAAGGGTGCCGAATCATGTGTTGTTTGTCCAGCTGCAGCTGGGTGTCAAGTTTCAAAATTACTGAATTGAGAAGTTTATTCCTATATCTCACATAGGAAATTATTTCCCCATGCAAAAACCACCTTACTTGTCGGCCAAAATAACTCTGGGTTATCCATATGCTGAGCATTGGAGGCTTGAAACTGATCCCATTTACTTTGCAGGAAGGTCTGAAATTTCTCATCATCCTTCAGAAAAGTGGGGAATTTCCACCAATTACTCCGAACTACCCTTTCTCCCAAATTTAGGTTGGCCCAGGTTACTGCATTGTCTGAAACCCTTGGTTCATCGATTCCAGTCGAGGCAACAAAGGGGAACAAGGAGGTGGATCCTAGATGTAATCAATCCGTGACATCGTGCCATGCGCTTTTGAAACATGGGTATAGTCTCTCATCTGTGTGTAACACCCTCCAAAAAAATCGAGCATATTTAATTTGTGATATATGTGACTAATACTCGTTCGCGAAGTATGTGAAGAGAGTGAGGGCTTAGGGGAGGAGCGATCGACAGAGGGGTCATGTACACTGTTGAAGTCTCCCACCAGCAAGAACTCTCCCATTCCATGTGTCGTAAAAAGGTTGATTATGTGCAAAAAAAAAAAAAAAAAAATTATGGGGAGGGAGAGTTGGGACCATATAAGTTACCAATAGTGATATCTCTTCCATTCAATTTTCCTATGATCATTATATATCTGCCTTCTGGGTCACCTATTTCTTTCGTCAATTGGAAGGAAAGGTTTTTATGGATTAATAATGCCACTCCTGCTTTTTCCCCTACTGCCAGAGAGAAGTAACATTGACTCACCCACTCTCTCTGCAATTGCTTGCTCTCTTCCACTGAAAGATGTGTTTCTTGAAGACTTGCTATTTGCACCTGAGACCTTTTAAGAGACTGAAGGACCTTGGTTCTCTTAATTGGGTGGCTTAATCCGTTAACATTAAGACTGGCTATCTTCATATAAGGACTACCAGATGCAGGAGAGAAGTTATATTTATTGAGTTATTTGGTAGGAGACTACCCTGGGCTCCCCAGCCTGAGCCCAAGATATGTGTGACATCTTTGATATGATCAAACCTAACATTAGGATCTACCACTATCGCAGTATTAGTGATTGTGTCCAGAATCAATTGTCGCCCTCCCCCATCAGCAACAACAGAAATAATGCCTGCAAAACACAAAAGAAAAGCTCAGTCTGCCCAGAATATCTAAACAGCTAAATCAGCCAGCCAAACTCAGTTGCTCAGTCAAAGGTCATACCTGCTGATGGGGTCAGCACCCTTACACAATACTGTTTCAAAAGATGTCCACAGCAGCATGGTACAGACAGGCTAAATCCAGGCTCCCTAAAAGACTATTTTTATTAAGAAAACATTTTTGGTAATATGCAAATCTATACAAATATGCTGTATAATATTTTAGTTCTTTACAGAGAGCCGGCATAGGACGATGGGGGGGGTGGGGGGTTTGTAATTATAGGACAAGAATTAACTTTCTATTGAATCGTCTTATAATGCTATAGGGCTTTCAGTCCACAAGAATGTGCATGTTAAATGTTAAATATTACTTTGTGCATTTCATTCTTTGACATCCTCTCAAAGGAAAATATTTCAGTTACCTGTATGTTCGGAGGCAAAGAAACAGCTACTGCTCGACAGTGCAGAACAAATCCTTCAGCTTCTTCTTGTGCCTTTAAATGATCTGTCCAGGTAAAAGGCAAGGAAGAGGTGAAAAGTAGGCGCGTTTTAATGCTCCAGTCTGTAGGAAACTCAAGAGCTGCTGCAAAAGGATCAGGTGCAGATGAATGTCCAACAGGACTCTTAAAAAAAAAAAAAACAACAAAAAAAACCACCCACATTAAATCAGCCTTAAGTTTTGTCAATAATAATATCGAATTCTCTTTATAAGGATAGTTCTCTGTTTTTTTTTCAATAGAAAGCCTTCAGACCTATGATAAAATCATAGGACCACCCCTTGCCACCACAAAAATCCTCATTAAAAGAATTCACAAGTTTGTTTTTTTTTAATATGCCTTTTAATTATTTCAGAAAAAGGGCAGATACTTTTGTATAACTCAGTTGAGATAAATATTTTCTTAAACATATTACATACAACCTCCAATGCAACTTATCCCTACCCTCCCTCCCCACTCCCCCGCTCCTAATATATCATATCCATACCAATACGATCAGCTGTAAAACACTTCAACTCTGTAGGTCATAAGCCTTTCCTGGGATAGCATAGTGAACATTGCGTAAAATCAGCTGTTGCTCCTCCTTCGTCAGCGAGTCCAGGAATGGTTTCCAAATGTTTATAAGCCCTTTTGCCCATGTTGGCAGTTTGTCTTTCACAGACTGGGATTCCAGACATAACAGCTCCACTAATCTCCTATGCCATTCAATGAGAGCCGGGCTCAGCGGCTTCAACCAACGCGTTAAAATACATTGCTTCCCAACCAGACATTCGCGTATAAAGAGGGCACCCACTTTCCCCAATCCCTCAACATCCGAGACCTTCCCCAGAACACAGACTTCTGCTGAACTTTCTACAGATCCAGCCCACCACCTGCTGATATTATCAAATACATCCCTCCAAAAAGTTTGCATATCTGGACACTCCCAAAAATTATGACTTAACGTCGCTTCCCGGTGTCCACACGTGAAACAATTCCCAGGGTCCGAGATCCTGGCCCTGAAAGCTTGTTGTGGGGAACAAAACACTCTATTCAAAGTTTTAAATTGTAGTTCTCTATACCCTACACCTTCCGAGGCTTCATATAAATCTTGGTCACATATGAACATATCAACCTCATCTAACTCAATACGCAGTTCTCTGTCCCAAGCCTTTAGCCATAGGCTCCAGAAGAGTCTAGTTAGAGATGGAATGCCCCTATGTGGCGTAATGTACTGGCATTATTATAAAATGTAACATTAGGAAAGCCATCTCCACCCTCCTCTTTAGGGATCATAAGTTTAGCTATAGACATTCTGAGTTTCCTGCACCTCCAGACAAAGGTCATCCACATGCGAGAGATACTCCTAGCATCTTTGCGAGATAGTAGGATGGGCAACATCTGGAGTAAAAACAGGAGTTTGAAAAGCAGCATCATTTTTATCAGTGCGATGCACCCCATAAAAAAAGATACTGGGAATTGCATCCATCTCTCGCATGCTTTTTGGAAACCCAGAATGAGTGGGGGGGGGGGGGGGGGGGGGGAGAACGTTTACTGCATACCATTGTCTAGGGTCTTTATGAATGTATATACCAATGTATTTCAATTTGTTCTTTGCCCATCTCAGTGGGAAATCTGCCACGAGGCCTGCAGATTCAGCTTTAACCCCGAATATTGGCCATAATTTGAAAATAAGTCTAAAGTTTTTAAGAGATATTCCCTCGCCTTAGGCAAGAAAAGTAAGATGTCATCTGCGAACAGAAGAACACTCTTAAAAGGTACGGGCATCTCCCCACCCGCATCGTTCACAAGCTTGTTTAACAAAATAACTAAAGTTTCTAAAGTAGAATGAACAGCATAGGTGACGACAATGGACACCCTTGTCTGGTTCCTCTGGTAAGGGGGAAAGCTTCTGAAAAGCAATTATTTACTCGGACTCTAGCCTCTGGGTTGGAGTAGGGCACTTGGGCAGCCTCATAGATAAATCCCCTACACCCAAAAGCTGAAAGCAGATTTTGCAAAAACATCCAAGATACTCTATCGAACGCCTTTTCGGCATCGAAGCTAATAAGGGCTGGCTCCTAATACCCCATGCACTTCCAATTTCCTAACATCATTAGTACACACCTAACATTTAGACCTGGAACAAAACCCACTTGGCCCTTTGCAATGAGGAAGGAAAGAATCAATTTTAATCTATTCACTATCACTTTAGAATACAATTTGATATCTAAATTAAGTAACGAGCAGGCAGATACAGTACAGTGCGCTCCAACGGAGCGCACTGTTAGCCTGCTATTGGACGCGCGTTTTCCCTTACCCCTTATTTAGTAAGTGGAGGAAAACGCGCGTCCAGCCTGCGGCACCTAATAGCACCCTCAACATGCAAATGCATGTTGATGGCCCTATTAGGTATGCGCGTGGGATACAGAAAGTAAAATGTGCAGCCAAGCCGCATGGCGATATTAAGTCGGAGGTCCCGAAGAGTAAAAAAAGTAAAAAAAATAAAATAAAAATGTGAATTCGGCCTGCGGCTGTCGGGCCGAAAACCGGACGCTCGATTTTGCCGGCGTCCAGTTTCCGAGCCCGTGGCTGTCAGCGGGCTCGAGAACTGACGCTGGCAAAATTGAGCGTCAGCCGTCAAAACCCGCTGACAGCTGCCGTTCCTGTCAAAAAGGAGGTGCTAGGGACGCGCTAGTGTCCCTAGTGCCTCCTTTTACCCAGATCTACCGCCGGACCTAATTTAAATACTGAATCGCGCGCACCGGCCTTACAAATTTCTGTGGACGAGGTGAAAGGCCTTACCAATTTCTGTGGACAAGAACCAACGCCGGCAAAATTGAGCGTCTGCTGTCAAACCCGCTGACAGCTGCTGCTCCTGTCAAAAAGGAGGCGCTAGGGACGCGCTAGTGTCCCTAGCGCCTCCTTTTACCCGGATCTACCGCCAGACCTAATTTAAATACTGAATCACGCGCACCGGCCTTACAAATTTCTGTGGACGAGGTGAAAGGCTTCCCTGCATTGTCTACGATATGGGTAACACAAGCAGATTGGTGGTCAGTCCTTACCAAGTTTGCCAACATTCTCCCAGATTTGTTACCATACAAATAAAATTTATGCCACAGGTCTCCACGTCCTTATGTATTCCATCGCAGAGCTCTGCGATGGAATACATAAGATGATATTTGGATCATGTCAGCGCGGTGATGCTTGTTAGGACGTGGAGACCGGTGTGTTGATATGCTGAAAGTTGAGATGAAGAAGGAAAGTTACATATGAAGAAGACTGGCAGAGCTGCAATTGTTATAAGGTCATAAGAATACATTGTATTTCAAGCAATTAATGAAGACAGACGAGAGTGGATGACCACAAAAGCGGTAGAAACATTGTAATCATAAGTGGAATGCTGGCTTGAAGGACCCTATGCTAGACGTGGAATTGGTGTTTGTGAGCAAGGTGCCAAGAAGAAAATTTGTGATTATTAATTGGGATATTGGACGCTTCAACATGATAAAACTGTATGATTTTGGAGACAGTCCCTGAGGAAGCCCGTATCAACGGGTGAAACGAGATCTTCGTCGGGTGATATTAATTCATATACGAGAACAATTATTATTCCATACATTATGAAATAAATTTAATAATCAGCGTGAGGTAGCATGCTACACACTATAAGAGATAACACGCATTGTATTCTATAGTTGATAATCATGTTGGGAGATTTTATGAGATGGATGATGTGAGTATGTATGGATAGTGTGTATGTAGGGTAATGAATGATTGATTATGTTTTAATATATGTATTGTCTAGATAGGAGTCCCTATGTATTAGAGGAGGTGAATATGTGTTAAATTATATTTAATAAATGTTGAATAAAAAATATATTTGCTATAGGACCTTGACCTATCAATACATGTAAACATTGTGACTCCAAATGATTTTTATACATTCAAGTACTATAACATTTTCATTTATATTTTATACCTTTATTATTTATCTGGCTTCTCATTTCTTCTATCTTTATCTCTTGAATTGTACTCAAATCTCATTAGGGTTTCATATCTTATATCTGGTCCGTCTGACAAAGACTTCTTCATTTCACCCTCTCACAGGGGCTTCCTCAGAGACTAACCCAAACAAGTAATTTCACTGATATTTCTTCAACTCTTATCCTCAGACATAAAGCCGTGATCTTACAAATTTGAAATCTTCACATCAAAACGTTCACTTGGAATTCATAGATTTTCATAACCTCCGTTACTTCAACAAATTTAATCCTGGTAAAAAAATAAGGGATTAAATTTGTTGAAGATTTGTTGATGTTATGAAAATCTATGAATTCCAAGTGAGCGTTTTGATGTGAAGTATTCCAGTTTGTAAGATCACGGCTTTATGTCTGAGGATAAGAGTTGAAGAAATATACTTGTTTGGGTTAGTCCCTGAGGAAGCCCCTGTGAGAGGGTGAAATGAAGACATCTTTGTCGGATGGACCAGATACAAGATATGACCAGATATAAGATATGAAACCCTAATGAGATTTGAATACAATTCAAGAGATAAAGATAGAAGAAATGAGAAGCAAGAGAGAAGAAATAATAAAGGAATAAAATATAAATGAAAATGTTATAGTACTTGAATGTATAAAAATCATTTGGAGTCACAATGTTTATATGTATTGATATATATTAGATGTTTTAATTGTTATGAATGATGGATGTGTGAGTAATGTATTGGTGAGCTAGATTTTAAATTGTCTAGGTAGACACTGATATATATTTGGTGTGAATAAACATATATAATTGCATTTGTAAACTTGATAGTTTCTCTAGGTGTGTTGTGGTTAAAGGAATAGAGAATAACTTTGACAGAATCACTTTATGACCCTTGGGCAGAATACACCTAGGATACCCAGTGGCGGTGAAGTTGATACGAAATTAAAAGTTTGAAAGACATTCCAAGAATGTCATGACTTTACATCACATTATTTTGATTCAAAGACATGCACCCTGCACCTTCTTTTTTATATATATTTACAATAAATCAAAGTAGCTGTTAATGGAGAGATCAGGTTAAAAAAATAAAAACAAACATTACACTATGTAACATCAAACATCACAATATTTGGAAAGCGTTTAAGCATCTAAAACATATTAGAGTACTGCAAATAACCATTTGGAACAAGGTGCCTTCTAAACATATAAAAAATACTTATTATCCAGTACCATTTAGTAGTATGCCTGATTTTTAACACACACTTTTTTTTTTCCATAACTGATAAACATTTAGCAACGTCCAAAAGTATAAACATAAAAGTAATGAAACAGTATTATTACTTGCGTTGACATGGAGACATATGACCCTGGTGAAGCTTCATCTGCCCAAACAGAATGATGTTTAATTAAAGCCGGCACCTACATCAATAAAAAAACCATCTCAGGTTAAAGACTTAGAATTTCGTGTTATAACAAAAAAATGGTTGAGGCTCAGCAAATCCCCATATACTCACGGAATCGGACCGGCTGTCGTGCCAAGGAAAGAACAGATGCTCCTTCCCCCGGCTCTCAGGATCCACAGCTCCAGGCTCGCCACATTCCCCGGGCTTGCACACCTCGGCCCCCTGCACCCTTCGCTTAGGGGGACTCCCGCACGTGTTCTCGAGACTAGCGAAAGGATTCCGTCTCTTGGCCCCACCGCCTCCAGGCTGCACAGGGGAGAAAGGCCGGACTCCGGGAAGCCTGCCGGCCAGGCTCAACGGTGTACGGCGATGCACCTCGCTGCGAGCCCGTCGCTGCCTCCCCTTCAGGCGCAGGGTCTCCGCCGGTTTCTTGAAACTGGGAGAGTAACCAGGCAGCATCTCTGCCATGACGAGAGAGAGTAGAACCCCCACACCCGGGGAAAAAAAAAAAAAAGACGAGAACGTCGGAGCACCGAGGGGTAAACTCCTCGTCATAGAATTACAAATCTGGCGCGCTACTGCGTGATGACATTTTCTACTACCACGTCCTGGTTCTGGCGTCGACCCGACTTCCCGCCGGAGTGAAGGGAGCTCCTGATTGGTGGCTGCGCCGAGGGTTCCGCCCAGCGGGAATGAGTAGCTGGCGCCAAAAGATGCATGCCCCGTGAAGACCGAACGGGACATGAGTCTCTTTTCAGGCTTGCCGTGGTAGACGAGCGGCATGTTTCCGGGTGTGCGCACTTGGTGGGAACGGCGACCGAAGGAAGGAAGTGGCTGGTGGACCCCATCCCACCGGTGGCCGAAGAGAGGCCGCTCGTGGACCAGGTTCCTACCCCACCGGGAGGGCGTTCTCTTGCTCTTTTACCGGTGCTGTGGCATTCAAAAGAGGTGCGGACAGCATGTGCTTTATGCTGATCTTCTGATGCACAGAAGCTGCATAGAGAAAGTGCTAGCGCCGTGAGTTTTGACTAGCGCAGGATTTGTACACCAGCAAGTCCAAACGCGCGCAAAAAAAAAAAAGCGCGTCTGTTTTCCGCGCATGCTCAGCCCCCGGTCCTGGGCACGCAATGCAGAATGGAAATGAGGGCTCGCACTAAAAGGAGGGGTAAGGGCCAGTTACAGGTCCCTAGCGCCTTTGCCAAGGAGAGGTGGCTGTCAGCGGGTTTGGAAAACAGACGCTCAATTTTACGAGCATCCGTTTTCCTAACCGGTGCACAGCCATGGGTTAGGAAAATGGAGGCTGGTAAAATTGAGGCTCAGTGTTCATAACATAACCCGGCCCAGTTCAAAATGTTTTTTTAAATCTATTTTTTTTTAGGTTTTGGTTCCTCTGTCTTAATATCGCTAGGATGTACAGAAAAGCAGTACTTTATGCTTTTCTGTACACTTTTTCGGGCTGCCCAGAAATTAATACCTTCCCCTTACAGTATAAGGGGTAATAGGTGCCCCTCAAAAACACGCAGCCAAAGCCGTATTAAACAGTGCGCACTGCCAAGCGCACTTTACAGAAACGGCCTGATTTTTTTTATTGTATCCTGGACAAATGACTAATAGCTACAAGATGCATTTACACATGATGAGCGCTATTAGCGTCGGGGGTGGATGCGCTGAACCCCTTATTGTATACGTGTTAAATGCGTGTCCAAACCGGGTTAAAAAGTGCACTCAGCTGAGCACATTTTACAGTATGGGCCTGCAGGACTGAAACTTTGAGACCAGGGCATGAGCGCACATAGTACACCTGGGGGAATTCTGCATAAAAAATTTAAAATTCTGTGCACAAAAACTTAAAATTCTGCAAACTTTATATTGGTCAAAATAGCACAATTTACATGACAGTCTTTAAGTAATTACATTTTAAATACAGAACAGTTATTATTCAGATGCAGAATTTTAAATATTTTGAGCAGAATTTCCCTAGAAATTCCCTGTAAGAGTGTCCTTTCCACTCTCTCTCCCTAGTTCCCTGGCCTCTTTGCCCTCTCTGGCCCTAACTCTTTCTTTCTTTCTTTCTTTCTTTATTTATTTATTTAACATTTTTTATATACCGAAGTTCTAGCAACAATGTTGCTAATCATTTCGGTTTACATATAACATTGGGGTGACTTAACATGTGTGTCTTACATGGAACAGGAACATGAACTTGGAGAAAATTGAATAAATACTAATAACAAATTGAATAAATACTAATAACAAATAACTCTTCCACCTGCCAGTATCTCTCCCCTCCACCTCTAGGCTCAACCCCTTCCACTCTATCATCAGTCCCAGAGTTTGACCCCGTTCTCAGTACTGCCCCTCATACAGGTTCCCTCTGTCCCTCCTTCTCTCACACACATGCTGCCGCTCTAGTACACATACACACACCCTCATACAGGGTCCCTCCCTCTTGCATACACACCCTCACAAGCTCCCTTTCTTTCTCACACAGGCTTCCTATATCTCTCGCTCATGCACCCCTTCACACGGGCTGTCTCACACATACACAATCCCTTCACACAGCTTCCAATCTCTCACACACATACACACTCCTTCACAATCTCCTCATATTTTTACTCATCCCGTCTACTCCCTAACTAATGCTAATTACTGTTATTCTAATGTTACGCTAATGCCAATTACTGATACTCTATTTTTAATTATGCTGTACATTCCCCTATCAGCACTGATTACTGCCATTACTAGCACTGTTTTTTCACTCATGTCACCACTATAACACCATATTACTTTTCGCTAATCGTTTCTGTACCTGACAAAAGGATATACCTTTCCCTCTTTACCTCCAAGCTACATGTAAACTGATATGATGTGTAAATTGAACACCGGTATATAAAAGCAAACAAACATAAATAAATAAATATAGGCTTCCTCTCTGGCACCCACACTCAAATATCCCCCCGGTCTCTCACCTCCCAAACCTAAAGCAGTCTGGTTTCCTAATAAGAGTTTTTATTGGTGTTCTAGGCCCTGGTGTAATATGTGCAGTGTTGCCTTTACATAGATAAGGTTGTTAGGGTTGTTTTGGTATACTTTTATTATAAAGTAATAGTAATTCCGTTTATTCATGGCTTTCTGAGGGCCAAGCCCTCATCCAGCATGCATTACAAAAAGTCTAATTCCATAGGAGCTCCAAGTGTCGTTTTTGCAGAGTTTTCTGGTTGGCACCACAGGAGTGCATGTAAATATAATATGCATGTTGGAAGTGATATTTTTGCATCAGAAGACTAGAGAGCACTCCATGAAGTTAGCATGTTGCACATTTAAAACTAATCAGAGAAAGTTCTTTTTCACTCAACGCACAATTAAACTCTGGAATTTGTTGCCAGAGGATGTGGTTAGTGCAGTTAGTATAGCTGTGTTTAAAAAAGGATTGGATAAGTTCTTGGAGGAGAAGTCCATTATCTGCTACTAATTAAGTTGACTTAGAAAATAGCCACTGCTATTACTAGTAACAGTAGCATGCGATAGACTTAGTTTTTGGGTACTTGCCAGGTTCTTATGGCCTGGATTGGCCACTGTTGGAAACAGGATGCTGGGATTGATGGACCCTTGGTCTGACTCAGTATGGCATGTTCTTACTCTTGAATGTGCTTTTTCATGTAAAATTTGTTATAAATGTATATTTCCTAGCATGTAGCAGATGGACTCAGGACAAATGGGTATAGTGTACTCCTGATAGCAGTTGGAGTCAGATTTCAATCTGACGTCAGCCTACATATACCCGTGCAGGAAGCTTTGCTCTTCAGTATTTCTCTGTCTCCTTAGCAGTTTGGGACACTACACATGCTTGCATAGCGTTAGAAAATCCAAACCAAAGAAGAAAGAAAATCTTACTTCTACAAGGCGAGCCCCGCTCTCCTGTGGTGATACCTAAGGCATGAGGCCTGACGGAGCCTGACCAAAAAAGGTTAGTCTTTGGCTCCGCTGCGGTGTTTGTGCCTAGGATGGCCAGCATCTTCAGGCTCAGAGATACAAGATCTGGTAACTCGTCTTTGGAGAAGAAACGCATCATGGTTTGATTATGGTTCCGTTCCTGGAGGGATTTCCCCTTCTTCCAGGGAGTCTGGCTCTTCCTCCAAGGTGTCTGTGTCCCCTAAGGGGAGGCTTTTGTTCGGAGGAGGCACGTCTCAGGGAGGCCGTGAGGGGCCTGGAAGATTTTGGTCTTCTGGTGGAGACTGTGGCTGCGTCACCGGTGCCACCGATTGTGCCTGGACAAAGGTTTGCAGCCCTTTGAAGAATTCCACCCAGGAAAAGGTTCCTGGGTCTATATTGTGTCCGGCGGCATTCCCCGAGGGGCCCCTCTGAGGAAGGGCGAAGCTGGAGATAGAGATGTCCGGGGTACTATCATTGGTGGAGCCAGATTCCTCTACTGGCAGAGGGGGGCCTTGCCTTGGTTCCCTCCCTGAGCCTCTTCGCACTGTAGGCACAGGGCAGCGGCCACTTCAGGTTGCGCAGCTCTCAAGTGGCAGGCTGGGCAGAGGGCTTGTCCCTTGGTTTTCTTGACCGGTGGTGCCACTATCAATGATTCACAACTCTATCCACCACAATGACCACGATTGCCTCAACTCCCTTCTACAAATTCACCACAATCAACGCAACACGAGATCTACCAATAAAGCACGTCTAGAAATCCCTCCACTCACCTCAGCCAAATTAACTACCACCAGAAAAAGATCCTTTTCAATTGCTGGACCTATCCTCTGGAACACTCTTCCTTCCAGTCTCAGACTACAAAACAACACCAAACTGTTCAAAAAACTACTCAAAACATGGCTCTTCAAGCAAGTTTACAAAGATGGAATAGGTTAAACCAATGACTATGAAAATTACATACATCCCCCTCCTCCACTTGCCCTAACCACCACTTTCCCCCTCCAGACCCATCCTCCCCTCTTCCCCTCAGCTCTTCCCCCTACCCCGTACTTATCCAATCATCTCACTACCTGATCATCTTAACCTTCATATCACTTGATAATATATCTCTAACCCACCGTCTGTATTGCTCCCAAGAGCTATTACTTATCCTTGTCTATTTTCTGATTTAATTATAAATATGGTAAAGTATATCTATGTCTTTTAACAGTTCTGACATATTTAGACCTTTAACAGGTTTTTATATATATTCATTATAACTTTAACTCTGTTTAAACTGTTCATCTGATTTCAATGTATAGCGTTGTTATAAATGTAAACCGGAGTGAAGGCCCCTGCCAATACTTCGGTATATAAAAGACGTATAAATAAATAAATAAATGGTTTGTGCATGTGGAGTGCCTTAAAAATTCATCTGTGCGCGTAGGTGCGCGCGCCCTGAGGCTTAGTTGTACGCTCCGGGTATGCCGACGATGTGCGTGCAAGCCAGTTGAGAATTCCAGAGGTTATTTCTGAGATCCCTCAGAGGCAAGCCTCGGTCCGTTAGACAGTCCACGGCGTGGACCTAGCCCCCAGAAGGGCTGAGAGGCAGTGGGTGCAATACCAAGCACTGCAATGAAGGTAATTTCCCCTCTCCCCCCGGCCCAAGACCGGGAAGCGCCGAGACAAGGTAAGGTAGAAAACTTTCTTAAAGTCTCCGGTCTCAGAGGCTCGGATAGCCGCACATATCGTCCTTCAGGCGTCCTTTTAATTGGGTTGAGCAGCCCCATCCAGGCTAGACACGATCCGGCGCGAGGGTCCACACGTGGAGACTTTCCGGGGGGGGGGGTCCGCCCTCTTGCCCACGTGAGCATCGGCGCCATTTCCCCTCCTTTATCCCCGAATTGTCCGCACAACTGAGCCGTGCGCAACGGTGCCGGATGCATAGATAGGCCTGTGCGCACAGCGGCGCGTGCATCCCCGCTAAGCGCACAAATAGAGGCTTGCACGCACATCGTGCCTGACGCCAAACGTCGTGACGTCACGTCTTCAGCGGCCGTGCAGGCGTCCATCTTCGCGAGCAGCTGGAGGCAGGAGAGGTCGTCCGATGTCCGGAGGGGGCTGCAAAAAGTAAGTCGCTTCGCCGCTTTACACTGCCAGTCCCTTCTTCCCTTCTAC
Source organism: Rhinatrema bivittatum (assembly GCF_901001135.1). NCBI lineage: Eukaryota > Metazoa > Chordata > Amphibia > Gymnophiona > Rhinatrematidae > Rhinatrema > Rhinatrema bivittatum. The sequence goes on along the minus strand of NC_042619.1, from coordinate 238,605,916 downwards.
CGGAGCAAGGCTGCTTTTCGCGCCCTGCTTCGGGAGGGGGGGAGGGAGAACTGGCACGGGGGAAGCCACGATGTCCGGAGGAGGGGGGCTACAAAAGTAAGTCGCCGAGCGTAGGATTGCTGTCCTCTCCCCTCTCTCTCTCGCAACTTTTTTCACTTTTTTTTTTCTTCGGGAGGAGGGGGGAGGACTGGGGCTGCCCCGGAGGCCAGCATCCATGGACGCGGCCAGGGCAGGTGAGAGGGGGCTGGGGGAAAGCTTGCCGCCTACCCTTACCCCTGCCTCTAACGCAGGGGTAGGGGTAGGTGGTAAGTTAGCAGGTTAAACGCGGGGCAAAATGGCAGCAATAGTCGGGGCGAGCGTTACAGTATCGGAGGGGAATAGCTAATTCCTTCATTATACAGCTAATTCGTTCATTTACATATCATATACATGCGTGCGGAAAGGGTTATGCGTCTGTTTTAAGAAGCGCTAAGGACGGGTGAAACTGGAGACTGTATCGCTGGATCGCCTTACGCGTCCGAATTGTGCGCTCCCAGCACGTTACAGACGGGAAATCTTCAACCGCACGTTACAGTATCGACCTGTCGATTAGTTAGCGATTTCAGAGACCTTAAATATCTGTGGAGATGACGTCACCTCAGGGGGACGCCCCTGAGGTTCCCGCCACTGCTGGTACTTGAGTCGGGGCCGCGCGCGCCCTTAGGCTACTGGGAAACATGGTGGAGTGCGGCGTCTAGCCAGTCTGGGGACACCGGAGAATGGCACGATGATGCCGCGGCAGCCAAACCTCCTACAGGCAAAGAGGGAGTCGCCAAAGAGGTAAGGTGGGCGTAGTGGAGACGTGGGGCAGCGACAGTTGCAACAGCGACCCCAGAGTCAAGCATCTACTGCAGAATCTCGGGTGGGTCAACACCACAACCAAGAGCTGCCTGCAGCCCTCCCAATCACTAGAATACCTGAGAGTTCGGTTCGACACCAAACAAGACAAGGTCATTCTTCCCCCTACAAGGAGAAGGAAACTGATGGACCAGTTCCGAAACCCAAGGTATGGGTATGTTTTCGCCCCAAGGTACAGGACTACCTCCAAGTCCTCGGCCTCATGACATCAACACTAGAAGTCGTCCCATGGGCAAGGGCCCACATGCAACCACTACAACGTTCCCTACTGTCGCAATGGAACCAGATGTCCCAGAACTACTCCGTTCGCCTCCAGCTACCGGCAGAGGTGCGGACCCAGCTCCAATGGTGGCTACAAGAAGACCATCTGAGCAAGGGAATAAGGCTATCCCCACTGACCTGGGTCTTGCTCACCACGGATGTGAGCTTATGAGGGTGGGGAGCCCACCTCCAGGAATTACTGGCCCAGGGGCAATGGGACAAGGAAAAGTCAGGCTGGAACATCAACCGAATGGAAGGCCGGGCAGTCAGACTAGCCTGCCTTCGATTCAGTTACAGACTCCGGGGGGAATCTGTCAGTCATGTCGGACAATGCCACAACAGTCGCCTACATCAACCGCCAGGAAGCATCCAGAAGCCAACAGGTGTCCCTGGAAATAGACCCCCTAATGGCGTGGGCGGAAGCAAACCTACAAGGGATCTCAACCCTTGTAGGTTTGAGATCTTTTCCCACATCGCGGGAAAAGACAACATCACTGTGGATTACCTCAGCAGATAGAGTCTAAACCCAGGGGAATGGATGCTGTCTACCACAGCTTTCCAGTTGATAGTAAACCGCTGCGGAACACCAACCATGGATCTTCTGGCAACCCGGTCCAACGCCCACGTCCCCAAGTTCTTCAGCCACAGACGAGAACCACAATCCCAGGGAATTGACGCCCTCGTCTAGACCTGGTCACAGGAAGACCTGCTGTACTCCTTTCCCCCCATGGCCACTACTGTGCGGGTTCAGCTGCAAGATAGAACACCACAGATCCAAGATGGCTGCACGTCGTGAGTAGGAGCGGAGTGTTGTCCTGCTACTAGTGCGAAATTCACTGTTTTCCCTTATTCGAAATGCCCCCAAAAAGGAAGTAGAAAATTAGGTTATACCCCTCTACACCCCCACCATCATCGGCTATGCAGCAGGAAATTATCCAGTTCCTTACCTCATCAGCTTTAGAAATTCCAGGAGTCGAGGAGCCCTTGGTGCAGGGAACAGAGAGAGAAGTTTCAGCACCGGAGGAGACAACACTCAGCCCAGATCTAAGGCCAGCATTGACGCAAAGATCAGGGTCATTGTTCCAACCCGACGCGTTGGTTGTCTGCAGTGATTCCAACACTGACCGCAGCCTCTCAGGCATTACCAGCAATTGCAGTTGCCTCGGGTGAGATGTTCAACGCGGAAACATCAAGACTCGGACTCGAAGAAGGGGCAGCTGGGGTAAGTCCTAATGGTATTACCCTGCAATTACTACCAGTGACTATCCCAGAATTAAAGCCCTTAATGATTCCTGAACGCCCTGAGGTCGTCACCATGACCGCTTTATGGGACTTAATGGTGGGGGTAGCAACTACGGTGAATAATATGAGTATGAAAGTGGAGCGTTTGGCTCGCCAAAATACTCACACTTCATATGATATCGAAAGGAAAATTGAACAGATTACCACGAAAGTTGCGACTTTGGAGGAGAAGGAGCGAGAAAACTTAAAATTTAAAGCTGCAGTTGTTAAAGATAAAGAATTTTTAGCCAGAAGAGTGGAATCTCTTGAAAATGCTTCTAGACATTTAAATATCAGAATTCTAAATTTTCCTCGTGTTTTGGGTGAAATTCCCTATGTTTCCTTGAAAAGATTTTTGCAAGAGGTTCTTGGTTTCGAAGAAGGTAATTTACCTGCAATAAATAAATGTTATTTTTTGCCTAAAGTTACTTCAACAACAAACAGAATTAACCTTCAAGATAATTTGACTGAAATATTAGAAAGTTCAACAATAGAAGTATTAGATAGAGCTACTCTATTGGTTTCTTTGATATCCTTGGCAGATGTTCAGATATTAATGAAAAACTATTTTAGGAAGTTCCCAACCTCTTTTCTCAATGAAAATGTAAACATTTTTCCAGACCTCTCTTCCATAACACAAGAGAGGCGCAGGGGTTTCTTAGCCTTGCGCCAAGAAACAATCTCATTGGGGTATTCCTTCATGTTAAAATTCCCATGTAAATGTGTGTTAAAGAGGGGGGCTGAAGTAAATGTATTTTTTACTGTTGAACAATTGAAATCCTTTTTGCAATTAAAAACTCCTATCACTTCTTCTCCCATAAATATGTAATAAATAAGCAATAGCTGATAGACATGCAGCATTTATTTCAGTTTAAAATTCTTGTTACTTATAATTATCTCTCTATAATTTTGGATCCAATGTGAAAACACTATCTTGATTTATGGATTAAGAAAGGAAGGAATGTTTACTTATTTTACTTTGGAATAATGTAATAGGAGAAAATCTATCACTCCTCCTTTCTGTTTTTTCTGTATTTGCAAAATTTAGTTTTTGTAATGTAAAAATTGATAAAGAATTTGAGAAAAAAAAAAACACCACAGGGGGCTAGAACTTCTAGTGGCCCTGGACTGGCCAAGAAGGCCATGGTATGCAGACATGCTAAGACATCTGGCGGGGAACCCTCTGTGTCTGCCTCCACACAGGGACCTGCTCCAGCAAGGACTGATCCTCCATGACGACCCAACTCTATTCTCTCTTACGGTCTGGCCATTGAGAGGACTTGCCTGAAGAAGAGCCAATACTCGGGGGCAGTGATTGACATCTTGCTTCGAGCATGCAAGTTTTACACATCTCTAACTTACCTACGAATATGGAGAATATTCGAAGCCTGGTGTGAGGACTGCGACATCCTTCCGCGGACAGCCAAATCCCCATGATCCTGGAATTTCTGCAGGACGGCTTGAAGAAGGGGCTGTTTCTCAACTCCATCAAGGTTCAGGTGGCCACGCTGGCCTGCTTCAGAGCCAAAGTGGACAGCATCAGTCTATCATCTCATCCAGATGTTTCCCGTTTCCTGAGAGGGGTCAAGCAAATCCGACCACCAGTAAAGTGGCCGGTGCCCCTATGGAATCTCAATCTAGTACTAGACTTCCTGGCGGGAGCTTCCTTCAGACTTACACGTGGTCTGTCCCAATGGCTCCTGACCTTGAAGACTGCATTCCTAGTGGCAATATGTTCAGCCCGTCACATCTCCGAACTTCAAGCACTATCCTGTCGGGAACCGTTCCTTAGATTCACACTGGGATCCATACAGCTCTGCACTGTCCCCTCCTTCCTTCCAAAGGTGGTTTCTCATTTCCATCTAAATCAAACCATCTCTCTGCTATCTCCAGATGAGCATAAGGACTCTGAAGACTCACGCCTTCTTCGCCATCTTAACATCGGCAGACTCCTAATCCGATACCTGGAAAGATCGGAATCCGTACGAAAGACGGACCACCTATTCGTACTTCACAGCGGGAAGAAACAAGGGGAAGCAGCCTCACGGGCAACCATAGCCCGCTGGATCAAAGACGTAATCAAGGCGGCCAACGCTGAGGCAGGAAAGCCTCCATCTCTACAAGTCAAGGCCCATTCCACAAGGGCCCAGGCAGTATCCTGGGCATAAACCAAGATGCTGTCACCCGCCGAGATTTGTCAGGCAGCAACGTGGTCCTCCATTCACACCTTCTCGAGGTTCTACCGCCTGGATGTTCAGGCCCGGGAGGACACAGCATTTGCAAGGGCAATATTAAGTGGGCCACGGGGAGGCTCACACCGGGTTTGATAGTAGCTTTTGTACATCCCATTGGTCTTGAGTCCATCTGCTACACGCTAGGAAAAGGAGAAATTACTTACCTGATAATTATGTTTTCCTTAGTGTAGACACTCAGCATCCCGACCACAGCTGCCCCCAAATCCGGAAACCTCAGGTGACAATCCCCGAGAGCAAGACAAGCACGGTTAAGCCAGGCTTTACCTCCAGTTTAAGACACCCATAGTTGCCGGGTGTCGGTGTTTTTTCGGTTGAGTGCGCTGGCGGTCTCCAGTTGGAAATAAGTTCAACCAGTCCAAGTTAATCAAGTTAACCAAATTTATCAAGTTATTAAAACACACATATATATACACAATTGCTTTTCGAGGAGAAAACTGAAGAGCAGAGCTTCCTGCACAGGTATATGTAGGCTGACGTCAGATAGAAATCTGACTTAGTCTCCCAACTGCTATCAGGATTACACTATACCCATTGGTCCTGAGTCCATCTGTCTACACTAAGGAAAACGAAATAATCAGATAAGTAATTTCTCCAATTTAATTGTGTGTGTCTGTAAAGGGTGTGGGAGTATGTGTATGGGAGGTGGCGTATGTGCAAGGCTGTAAGGTTTGCCTAGGGTACCTAATATACTTCCTTATACATTGGGGGGGGGGGGGGGGGTCAGTTTTTAAAAATATAGATTGCAGGGTGGAGCTGGGCTTTATTTGATAGGCCTGGGACATGCACTGGATGAATCCGGTGGGGGAGCACAATACATTTTTGCACAGGGTAGCAAAAAAACTAGCACCGGCCCTGCCATTTCAGGAGGCTAAGTATGGATTTGAGTATTGTTTAGCAGTGCTTCAGACAGCATTGCAGCGAGTTAAAAAAAAAAAAGTTTCTCTTTTTCACACTCTGGGAGTAGTTTACGTGGTAAAGGAGGCATGTCCTCTGGAGCATGGAGGAAAGCTTGCATTCTGTACGCATTGTGCAATGCAGAGCGAGATGGAGAAGTTCGGTTGAGTCACAGCTGTGCAGAGAGGAATTTGGGGAGCAGAAGGGGACGTCCTCTGGAGGGTGCCATTCTGGCAGTGCCGGTAGTCCAGTCAGTTCCTGCCGGTGCTTGGTCTGCCATGGCTGGTCTAGAGGCCATTTTGTATGTGCAGCAAAAGGTTTGAACTATGCCCTCCACCCTGGGATCCCTGGTACAGAAACCTACAGTCTGCTCTTCCAGGGCTGCATTAGCTGCTGATATTTTAGATTGGCAGTTTATTCTCCCTCATGTCCATCTCCTCTGCAGCCTGTCAGCATTTCCTCAGAACTTTTAAGATGTCTGCAACAGGCGTTCTCTTTGAGGCAGACTACAGCCTCAGTTCTTAATCCTGGGATTTTGCTTGCCCAGGGAAGCAACAGAGATTTCAGGTGTTAAGAGGATGAGAAAATAGGACAAAAGAAAAAGTCCCCTAAGTTAGTGGTTCTCCATGGCCCTCTGGCTTAAATGAAATTGCCATTGGAGGACAGTTGGGGGATGTGGAGCTTTGCTGTGGTCAGACTGTTTCACAAAGAAGAACTGCTCTCAATTTCTCATTCCTTGCGGATAAAAAAATATTCTGAGGGAACAAAGGAGGAAAGTCCTAAGACTCAGACTAGTATTTGGAAGCCAACAAGGGTTTTCCATTGCTTGGGCTAGTAAAGGATTTTTTTGGTTGTTTTTGGAATGGGATTCTCCTGAAGCTAGTTTTAGAGAGGTTTGCTTGCCAAAAACAAGTGAGATGGTCCCCCCCTTATCTCCCAAGAAGTGGGAAATTTAAGTTTTCTGGAGGTGGATGTACTGGCTTGTGTGGTGATGCTATCACAATTCCTGTGGCGGGTGGTGCAGCACTCTTAAGATGCACAGGACTGAAAAGAATAGAGGTCGTTGAAAGCAGGCCTTTCAGACAGCTAGCATGTCTTCAGGTGACAGCATGTAACTGTTGTGACAAACTTGTCTCATCTTATGCAGGAGTCTTTGCAGGAAAGCAACATTTCATACCTGGAGAAGGCAGTGCAACGGGAACGGGGAAGGGGGGGGGGGGCCTTTGGGTGGTTGCATTTTTAATTAGTTCGTACCATGACCAGGGGCAAAGCTTCTAGTGTAGCGGACAGTCATTCATGTGGATGCAAAATTGGGCCGTGGATTCAACTTCTATGAGTCAACTGACTAAGCTTCCCTTCAAGGGCAGGCTTCTATTCACTGAGGACTGTAGGAAGATTTGGCGTAGATAACCTTACAGTAGATTATCAGATTTAACCAATATCCTTACGATACAAATTCATTAGTTTTAGGCAGCAGATACAGACGCTTTCTCTCAGGTGGGCTATTAATTTATTAGCAGCATAGGCAAAAACAAGGTTTAATACAGTACAATTATTTCTTTTTCTTTTGGTTCATTTCAGTTTTAGTTTTACAAGGCAAGCACTATCATGTAAGATAACATTTATTTTCTGCTTATCTTTAAACTCAACTTTGCACTTGTGAATTAGGCAATTACCAAAACTGCGATCCAGGAAACTACAGACCAGTTAGTCTGACTTCAGTGCTGGGAAAAATAATGGAAAGTGTTCTAAATTTCAGAATCACAGAACAAACAGAAATACATGATTCAATGGAACAAAGTCAGCATGGCTTTACCCAAGGGAAGTCTTGCCTCACAAATCTGCTTCACTTTTTTGAAGGGGTTAATAAACATGTATATATAGGAGAACCGGTAGATATAGTGTATTTGGATTTTCAGAAGGCATTTGACAAAGTTCCTCAAGAGAGGCTTCTAAGAAAAGTAAAATCATGGGAAAGGTGGCGATGTCCTTTCGTGGATTACAACCGGGCTAAAAGATATTTGTCATATTCCTTTCTCCTTTCTCTGCCTTGCGGTTTTTTCCTCATGCCGCGTTCTAACCTGTGCCTTGCCTGCGGGAGCCTTCGATTCAGCTCTCCCGGGGCAGGTCCTCTAGATGCGTGGCCAGGCTGTTCCCGGGTCGGCAAACTGCGGGAACGGCAGCCATCTTGGGAATATCAGCAGCTCCTGTTTCAGGGCTGCAGAAGATAGAGGAGCCTGATTTCGCTGTTTCAGCCCCCGATTTGAGCCCCGTGCAGTCTCCAGCTGAGGGTACAGACCCCCCCTACCCCTGGGAAATCCAGACCTCGTTTCTCTTCGGAATTTGTGCTTCTCGTGCACAAATCTTACTTAGCTAGTTTACAAGAGGAGGTGGACCACCTCCCCCAGATCCCTCCTCCTAAAATCCCTCAGATGCCCTCCCCGCCCGCTTGCTCCTGCGGCGCCGGATGCGCAGGGGTCTGTCAGGGTGCGGGTGGTCCCTGGGGTTTCCCCCCTTCCGGATCCTCCTGCTCCATTGGCGGCTCTGGCCCAGGATCCGGATTTGTCGGTGACCCCCCCCCCCCCCCTTGAGGGGGATGACCCCCGAGTTCTCCGCTTATTTCAGAGGGAGGAACTGGAGCCACTCATTCCTTTTATCATTTAGGAGCTGGGAATTGAGAGTCCTTCAGTGGATGCGCTCACGGCCGCAATGCCGCCTTACGTGGACCCGTCCTGGCGGGACTCAGGGCTCTTCCATGCACTTTCCCGTTCCATACCATGCATAAGCTGATGCTTCTCTGGGAATGGGAAGCTCCCGAGACGGGGCTTTGAGTGGGGAGGGCTATGGACAAGCTCTATCCTCTCCCTGAGGAGTGCCTGGAAATGATAAATTCCTAAGGTGGACTCTTCTGTGTCTGCAGTCACCAAGCACACCACCATTCCGGTGGTGCAGGCTACAGCCCTGAAGGATGTTCAAGACCACAAGCTCGAATTCTCTCTCAAGCGCATCTTTGAAGTCTTAGCCTTGGGAGTTCGGGTGACGATCTGCAGCAGTCTCATGCAGCAGGCAAGCCTTAGGTGGGTTCAACAATTGCTCAGCAACCAGAACCTCCTGTCAGCAGAGGCAGAGCAGGCTGAAAGGTTGGAAGGCGCTATAGCGTATGGGGCGAATCCCCTTTTCGACTTGTTCCGCGTCCAAGCTAAAGCGATGGTTTCAGCTGTCTCGGCCAGACGGCTCCTCTGGCTCCGCAATTGGTCGGCTGACTCATCTTCCAAGGCACAGTTGGGCACACTTCCTTTTAAAGGTAAGTTGCTTTTTGGCGAGGACCTGGAGCAGCTTATTAAATGCTTGGGTGAGAACAAGATCCACAAACTGCCTGAGGACCGCTCGAAACAGTGGAGAGCCTTCTTCCCTACACATACCCGTTTCCGGGGGCAGCGAAGATATACTCCTCGGGCACGAGGGGCCTTCTCTAGAGGAAATCCTTCCACATCTCAGTCCTGGTCCCAGTCCTTTTGGGGCCGCCGCGCCTTCCAAGATGGTACCCCACAACGTTCCACCGCCAAGCCCGCCTCCCAAGGAGATTTGGCTGGCCCATTCCTCCCTTCCAAACTTAGGTGGTCGTCTATCTCTGTTCATAGAGGAATGGGCCAAAATCACATCAGATCAGTGGGTCCTCGAGATAATAGAAAAAGGTTACGCTTCAGAATTTGCTCGGGACCTACCAGATCTGCACATAGTCTCCCCTTGCAGACTTCAGAAGTGGGTTGCCGTGTGCCAGACTCTTGCCGGGCTGGGGGGCCATAGTCCCAGTTCCGGTGGAGGAGTTAGGTGCCAGCCAGTATTCCATCTACTACGTGGTGCTGAAAAAGGAAAATTCCTTCCGTCCCATTTTGGACCTCAAGAGAGTCAACCAGGCCCTTAGGGTGCCCCATTTTTGGATGGAGACCCTGAGGGCGGTAATAGCGGCTGTTCGCTCTGGAGAATATCTGGCCACTCTCGACTTGATGGAGGCTTACTTACACATCCCGATCCGACGCGAGCATCAGAAGTATCTTCGATTCCACATCTTGGGACAATATTTTCAGTCCTGGGCTCTGCCGTTCGGTCTAGCCACGGCTCCGTGCACATTTACCAAGGTCATGGTGGTGGTCGCAGCCGCTCTTCGAAGGGAAGGGGTCCTAGTTCGTTACCTTGATGACTGGCTCGTGCCACTCAAGTTGGAGTCTCTGTGCAAACTGGCAGTCGAGCGTGTCCTGGCCCTTCTCACCTCGCTGGGGTGGATAGTCAATTTTCCCAAGAGCAACCTGCAGCCCTCCCAGGTCCTGGAATTTCTGGGGGCTCGTTTCGATACCTGGGTCGGCAAGGTATTCCTACCCGACGCTCGAGCATTCAAGCTGAGGGACCAAGTACGAAATCTCCTCTTAATGCCACTTCCTACGGCGTGGGACTACCTCCAAGTTCTAGGGACTATGGCTTCCACTATCGACCTGGTCCCCTGGGCTTTTGCGCATATGCGACCATTACAGAAAGCTTTGCTATCCCTCTGGAAGCTGATGTCGGAACAGTTTCGGACGACTCTCCCATCGCCGACATCCAATGGTCGCTAAAGCACCTCCTGAAGGGAATCTCCCTACAGACTCCGCAGTGGATAGTAGTCACGACAGATGCCAGCCTCTCCGGGTGGGGAGCAGTCTGTCAGTCCCAAGCTACGCAGGGATATTGGTCCCCAGTCCAATCCCATTGGCACATCAATCATCTGGAGGCTCGGGAGGTGCGTCTGGCTCTCAAAGTCTTTCGCCCGCTGATTCACCGCAAGGCAGTGTGCGTGCTCTCGGACAATTCCACCACGGTGGCTTATATCAATCGACAGGGGGGGACCAAGAGTCGCCTGGTAGCCCTAGAGGCCAGCAAGCTCTTCGCCTGGGCAGAACGCTATCTGGAGTGCCTAGCAGCTTCTCACATAGCGGCAAGGAGAATGTTCAAGCCGATTTCTTGAGTCGCCAGCGTCTCGATCCGGGCGAGTGGGAGCTGTCCGAAGCAATGGATCTGATTGTCAACAGGTGGGGTCCTCCTCACCTGGACCTGATGGCAACCTTGGACAATGCCAAAGCTCCCAGGTTCTTCAGCTGCTGGAGGGAGCACTGCTCGGAAGGGGTAGCTGCACTAGTCCTTCCCTGGCCACACGACATCCTTCTGTACATGTTCCCTCCTTGGCCCCTGGTGGGAAAAGTTCTCAGAAGAATAGAACTTCATAGGGGTCCAGTCATTCTCGTAGCTCCCATGTGGCCCCGCAGACCGTGGTTCACGGATCTAGTAAACCTCTCGACGGATAGCCCTCTTCGTCTCGGTCATCTTCAGTGCCTGCTCAGGCAGGGTCCCGTATTTTTCAACCAGGTGGATCACTTCTGTCTAGCGGCCTGGCTTTTGAAGGGCGGAGACTGAGAAAGAAGGGCTATAAAGAAGAAGTTATATCCACTATCCTGCGTGCCCGCAAGACTTCTACTTCGCTCGCCTATGTTCGGGTTTGGAAGGTTTTCAAAATGGTCTGTGCGGAAGCGGGTGTCTAGGCACATTCGGCCCTGGTTTTGCTGGTTCTCTCTTTTCCTCACCGGGGTCTCTCTAAGGGCCTATTGTTCAGTTCGCTCCGGGTACAGGTGTCCGCTCTCGGCTCCCTCTTGGGCAAAATTGAGGGTTACGCGGTTGCATCTCATCCGGATGTTGTCAGTTTCCTCAAGGGTGCCAAGCATTTGAATCTGCCTATCCGTTCCACTTGTCCTTTGTGGAGTCTCAATTTAGTCCTTTGGGCTCTCTGTCAGGCATCCTTCAAACCTCTCCGGTCTACTCTTAAGGATTTGACGTTCCAGACGGTCCTCCTAGTCTCTGTCTGCTCCGCCAGGAGGGTGTCAGAGATCCAAGCGTTGTCTTGTAGGGAGCCTTTTCTGCGCTTTTCTGATTCCGGTGTTTCCCTCAAGACTGTGCCGTCTTTCTTGCCAAAAGTTGTTTCCTCTTTTCATGTCAATCAGTCGGTGAGCTCCCCGCGTTCTCTCCCGAAGATATAGCAAGTACGGTAGGGGGTTATCTTCGCTGCCTTGATGTAAAACGCGTTTTACTGCGTTATCTTCAGGTCACCAATGACTTCCGAGTCTCGGGTCATCTTTTTGTCCTGTGGAGTGGCCCAAATAGAGGCAAACAGGCTTCTAAGACTACGATCGCTCGGTGGTTGAAGGAAGGCGATCTCATCGGCCTACATCGCTCAGGGGTGTGCGCTTCTGGAGGGCTTAAAGGCTCACTCCTTGCGTTCGCAGGCTACTTCTTGGGCGGAGAGTCATTTGGTCTCTGCAGGGCCACTACATGGAAGTCTCTGCATACCTTTGCTCGGCCTTACCGTCTTGATGTACAGGCACCGGTATTTGGTTCCTTTGGTAGGCAAGTGCTTCAAGCGGGACTAGCTGGGTCCCATCCTATTTAGGGAAGCTTTGGTACATCCCATGGTCTGGACTGATCCGGGTACGTACAGGGAAAGGAAAATTAGTTCTTATTTGTTAATTTTCGTTCCTGTAGTACCATGGATCAGTCCAGACACCCTTCCCTGTACATCTGCCTTTCTTTCTCTCATCTGTGCTTATTCTTAAAGGCACTGGAAGCATCTATTATGATGACTTTGGTTATTACTGCAAGAGCGATTATACACAAAGTCCATTCAATGTTCCCATTGTTTGCTGAGTTCTCTCGTTACTAGTTTGTTCTCTTGTTACTTGCTTGATCTTTTACTGGTTATCTTTAATCTGCTTTGACAATGGTTATACTGAAGGGATGCAGGGTAGGCTCTGTCCTGTATAAGATACCCTTATAGTTTTAGTCTGTCTCCATCTGCTGGACAGGAGGCTCAACCCATGGTCTGGACTGATCCGTGGTACTACAGAAACAAAAATTAACAGGTAAGAACTAATTTTCCTTTCTGGACTTGAAGAAGGTGAACGTGGCTCTCAAAAGTCCCTTGTTTTTGGATGGAGACTCAGGTCTGTTATAGCAGCGGTACGAAGTGGGGAGTTCTTGGCTTCCTTGGCTCTAATGGAAGCATATTTACACAGAGGGATCTGCCAGGATCATCAGAAGTAGCTCCATTTTATGATCCTCAGGAGGCATTTTCAGTTTTTCACTCTCCCGTTCGGACTAGCCACACCCCCGAGGACTTTCACCAAGGTGATGGTAGTGGTGGCAGCGGCGGCAGCAACCATCAGAAAGGAGGGCATGCTTGTTTATCCATATCTGGACGACTGGCTCATTCAGGCGAAGTTGGTGGACCTTTGCAGACAGGTGGTGCAAATGGTGTTGCACCATTTGAGATCCTTGGGCTGGATAGTGAATCTGGCCAAGAACCATCTTTCTTCTTCGCAGGTCCTGGAATTCTTGGGCGCGCACTTTGATACCCGAGTGGAGAGAGTTTTTCTCACGTAGGAGAGGATTATCGAGCTACAGAGTCAAGTTCTGGGCCAACCGGAGGCCTGAGTGCCCACGGTCTGGAATTACTTGCAGGGTCTCAGTTCCATGGCATCTACCTTGGAACTGGTCCCGTGGGCCTTTGTGCATATAAAACCGCTGCAGAAATTGCTACTTTCCTGGTGAGACCCAATGTCAAAGCAGTTTCATCTCCTGCTACCTCTTACAGATTCAGCCAGGTCCAGTCTGTCGTGGTGGCTTGGTTGCGACCATCTGGGCCACAGGATGGACCTAAAGGTGCTTCAGTAGATGGTAGTGACCACAGACGCCAGTCTCTCCGGTCGAGGAACCAGTGTATCAATCTCAGTTGGTGCAAGGCCAATGGTAGACGGAGGAAGTGTCCTGGTCCATCAGTCACTTAGAGACGAGAGTGGTGCACTTAGCTTTACAGGAGTTTCTGCCTCTTGTGTGCAACCATCTGGTCAGGATTCTGTTGAACAATGCAACAATGGTGGCCTATATCAACTGCCAGGGGGGTACCAAGAGTCTAGCAGTTGCTCTAGAAGTGGAGCTGCTGATGGGCTGGGCATCTCGCCATGATAGCGGCTTCTCTCATAGCCGGGTCCAACAATGTGCAATCAGTTTTTCTCAGCCATCAGCAAATGGATCCCAGAGAATGGGAGCTATGGCAGTAAGCAGTGAGACTCATTACTTGCAGATGAGGCATTCCCTTTATGGATCTCTTAGCAACTCAATGGAATGCCAAGGCATCCCGCTTCTTCAGTCACAGAAGAGAGCGCGGGGCAGAAGTGGGTTGATGGCCTGGTTCTTCCTTGGCCGCATAAAATCCTGGTCTATGTGTTTCCGCCATGGCCTCTAGTGGGCAAGATTATGAGAATAGAGATCCATCCAGGAAAGGTGATTCTCGTGGCTTCGGAGTGGCCTCAGAGACCTTGGGGTTTGCAGATTTAGTCAATCTAGCAGTGGACGGCTCGTTAAGACTGGGCCATCTGAGAAATCTATCTCTTCAGGGCCCCATATTTTCAGATCAAGCAGATCACTTTTGTCTTGCAGCTTGGCTTTTGAAAGACGGCAATTAAGGAAGGAAGGATATCCTGAGGATGTAATTTCTACTCTGTTGCAGGCTCGAAAGACTTCTATTTCCTTAGTGTATGTCCGGGTTTGGAGGGTCTTTGAATCTTGGTGTACGGAACGAAGGATTGATCCTTGGTGAGTGTCGGTGGCACAGTTTCTGGCATTCTTGCAGAGTGGCCTAACCAAAGATTTGTCCTTTAGTTCACTGAGAGTTCAAGTGTCGGCACTGGGCAAGATTAATGGAACAACCCTAGCGATGCATCCGGCAAAGCATTTGCGCCCTCCCGTTCATAAGGTGTGTCCTTCTTTGAGCCTTAGCTTGGTCCTCAAGGGTAAGCGTATGGCACCATTTGAGCCGCTAAAAAGAGTTACCATAAAGGATCTCACTATGAAGATGGTTTTCTTGGTGGCGATTTTTTTCAGCTAGATGGGTGTCAGAACGTCAAGCCCTGTTGTATAGAGAACCTTTTTTGAGGATTTTGGATTCCAGAGTCTCATTGCGGATGGTTCTGTTTTTTTTGCCGAAGGTGGTTTCAGTGTTCCACTTAAGTCAGTAGTGGAACTTCCGTTGTTTCCAAATCTGGAGGTTGGTGCAAAAAAGGGTCAGAAGTTGTCAAAGGCCACGGTTGCACATTGGTTGAAGGAGGCAATTGGCTCTGCAAACATCTGTCACAGTCGTCCTATCCTGGAGGGGTTGAGGGCTCATTCTGTCTAGTCCCAGGCAGCCTCCTGGGCAGAATGTCAGCTAGGTAGCCACAAGAAATTTGCAGGGCAGCTACTTGGAAGTCTTTACATAAATTTTGCCAGACACTATCAATTGGACGTCCAGGCCCCAAACATTGGCAATTTTGGTGAAAGTGTACTTTGAGCGGGACTCTCGCAGTCCCACCCTGGTTAAGGAAGCTTTGGAACATCCCAGGAGTCTGGACTGATCTGGGTACGTACAGGGAAAAGAAAATTGGTTCTTACCTGCTAATTTTCATTCCTGTAAAATCTCGAATCAGTCCAGAGTCCCGCCTGGTGAAAGAGAGGAGGTTTGGAGAGTCTGCTCAATCTGTTTTTTCCTATAATAATTCTGAAGAATGGCACAGGTTTCTAGTTAGTCCTTACAATTAAAGTTTTAAAAGGGGTTTCCTCTTTCATCTGCTCATTGGGGGATATTATAGAGTTAGCATATTAGAAGTTGTTTGACTATTTTCTGCTTGGGTACTTAGTAATACTGAGAGTTCAGAACTGCAGGTGGCACACCAGGTTAAGAAGTGGCGTCTGCAAAACTTTCTCTATCTCCATCTGCTGGAAGGGAGGCAAAACCCAGGAGTCTGGACTGATCTGTGGTATTACAGGAACGAAAATTAGCAGGTACTGTTTTACAAGCTCTCTTATTTTCTGCTATCATTTATTGTAACTCAGTGTACTCTGGCCTGCCTGCAAATTCTCTAAGGGTCCTTTAAATTGTGCAGAACATAAATTACTTGATAATGGTAGTGAACCCTGGATTAGCTTTATCTTGTGAATTTACACCCCTTCCAGGGCCTTAAGATCTGCCCACTAGAGGAGGTTGGAGGGCCACCTTGTTGAGAAGTGTGACCAGGCATTTTCAGTTGCCAGTCTGGAACGCTCTCCCTGAACAACTCTGTATAATAGCTGATGCACATATGTTCAAGAAGACTACGAAAACCTTCCTCTTAAAAACCGCCTTTGAACTGCCAGATTTTCATCTTAGTCATCTTATGTAGCCTTTTGAGTTTTTGTTCACTCTCCAGAAAATTGCACTGTCTTAATTTGTTGTACTGTAAGATTTCATGTATGCTTAACTGTGCCCTGGCCCTGCCAAAATTAGACAGTAATAGTTTCCCATTTTCTCCACCCACTTTCGTGATTGTATATATTTCTTTCATATCTCTGTTGTTCCTTTTGCAAGCTAAAGAGGTCTTTTTTGGTTTTTTTGAGGTTCTCTTTCTATGAAAGTTGTTTTATAACCCTCATTTTTGCTGCCCTTCTCTGTACATTTCTAGGAGGGGAGTGGTTTTGATATTATACTTGAATTCACCTTTTTTTACTGACTTGCCCATTTACATGTAGATGTGGTGACCAGAACTGCAAACGATTTTCCACTGATGCAGTGAGAAAACTATGTAGCAATAAGATTGTCCCGTCCAGCTGAGCCAGGCCCTGAGAAACTCCAATGTGTTGGCCCAGTTTGCATCTTTGCTGCTGCTGCAAATCAGCTGTAAGCTGTCAGCTATTCATCTATTACTGATTTATTTTCATTTTCAGTTGGCTCATTTAAAAATTTTAGTAAAGCAAAACACAGTAAAAACAAAAATGGACATTAAATTTGTGTTAAAGCAACGTGCTTTATTTTTTTAAATCTCAGAACAAAGTTGTAAGTACAACTATGGTCCAAAATGTTCACTAAAAAGGAGTCTTACGCACTTCACATATACTGAAGGTAATCCATTTTAGGCCTCAGACCTCTATATGTACTCTGGAAATGCCTTGAACTCTTATATGCCTTCTCCCTCTGAAATAACATGCAATATAGAAGCTGAACAATTTGCAAATGTAGATCCAGGTGATGGGACATTAGTAATTATAGCAAAAGCAGAAAGGATCCAATTTTCCTTTGTAAATTCCTTTTTTATTATTTTTTTAAATTGTTTCCACTTTGTTCAATCTTATCTTTCTTTTTACATTATGTTCAGTTAAATTGCTGAATGGAAGACAAACATTTATATAAAAACAAAAAAAAACCTACAATGGCATTCTGGTCAAAAAATAATTGGTAAAATCATAAGATGCACAATTTTTTATCCTTGTACTGTCTTCTTTGTATAATATATATCTTTGGCATTAAAAACTGGATTCTTTGTAGATGGTGATATCTTTTACGATTTTGCCAGATTTCGCCAGGACCAGTACGGCTAGAATATTGTACCAATGGATTGGAAAGCTAATTTTTGTGCATCAAAACAATTGGAACACTGACTGACCAATGAACAGCTAGATTTAAGGCAGTGTGGCCTTTGATTGTGTAAAAAAAAAAAAAGAATTGAGGAACAGATGAACTAAGACTGACCCAAGAGACACTTTAAAATGATAGTAACTAGGCTGAGAGACTTGTGCACCTCTTATGGCTACCGACAACCACCGTTATTAACTTTAACTTTGATGTAATGACGATTAAATTTTTTTTAACTGCTTATTTCTTTCTCCTACTGTTGTTAAATTAAATATTGCAGTAGTAACTTTAATGCTCTGTATTTCTGCATGTTATACTAATTCAGTTCAGTAGACTGCAGCTGGAAGCTTTGTCTCCTACCATTTCTGGAATGGAGACCTACCCTGACGGGAATTCACAGTCGATTACGCTAGAGAGACAAAGACTTCGCACTTTGCTTACAAAGTTGTCCGAGACACAACTCACTCATTGCACACTAAGTTCCTTCTGAAATATGTTACAAATCTCTGGCCCTCCACAAGTGTTTGAAACCAGGGAATTGCATTTCAAAGCTGGACGACCCGTCTCATTCTTGCTTCATTCTTTTGCACCATTTCCATAGAAACTTTGGCTTCGTATAAAGGGATAGGTTCATCCAACAGAGGTCTAATTAAAAAAAAAAAAAAAAAGAGCCCGTCAGCAAAATAAAAGACCATTCCCTGGCCTGTTGGTACAGGCTTCACTCCTTTTCATTGAAAATCTTTTCTTCTTGGCAAAAGGAAATTTGAACAAGTCTGCAGACAGCATGGTAAACAATGTAGCTATGCAAGTGAGATAGAAAGAAAAAAAAAAAGTGAATACAAAGTTGTTTTCCTCCAAAGCAGCAGCTTCTTTGACATGGTTTCCAACTGCTTACCTCCCTTTGTGATACTTCCCTAATTATAATTACAATATTATTTAACGGATGTGACATATTGGGGCCCAACAATTTCCAGGTTTTTTTTTTTTTATGTTGTGTGGATTGGCATGCACTTTACAAGCATCCCTTGTCACAGCTCACAAAACAAGTTGCAAGTTTGGATGGTCGGAAAGGATTGCCAACATTTATCTATCTATATTGTTTTATACAGTGACACAGTCATCGAATATTAAACATTTATTTTCCTTGGTCCAAGGTCTAAAATATAGTTAGCTCATTTACAAATGCATGATAAGCAGAGTACAAGAAGGAAAAATAGACTTTCAAAATACCAACAATGTAAAAGTGAAGCTCAGCCAACAAAGCTGTAGGTGAAAATTATACATGTATATATTATTTGGGTAAGTTAAGAGCATTAGTGAACCTATAATTAAATGATTCTTTAAAATAAATGTAAGATAATCACTAATTTCAGTGAAAGAAGAAAATGTGCATTTTGCATTTGAACCAGGAAATGGGATTTACAAGCAGCTGGTAAAAACATCTACTATATCTTGTACGTGCAGCTTCATCATCTACAATTTCTGATCCTGCAACAATCATTTAACTGGTTTGTTTTACATAAGCGTAGGCCATATCATAGGAAAGCTTCCTGGTATCTCCCAAATTAAATTGGCTTGATACATTACAAAAATATTCCCCAAAATAAAAGTTTATAGCAGAAGGGATGCAGAAGTTTCCGGTAATTTCTCATAGACACCAAAACTAAGAGCCTGATTAACTACAGCAGTGGTCTCAACATTTTTTGTGTCATTGCACACCTGGCATATGGCTTACTTCATCCTGGCAAACCGTCACTTTCTTTATACACCCCCCCCCCCCCACCCTGGCATCATCACTCTTTCTTCTTTCCTCACCCTACCCCCCTGACATCATCAACTTCCCTTCCCTTCATTTCCTCACCCCTGAATCATCACCTTCTGCTCCTTTCCTTCTCCCTTCATCTCCCACTCCCTTCACATCATCATCAAGCAAGGGCCACGAAGGAAAGGCATAGAGCAAACTATCTTCCAGCCAGGCCTGTATGAAAGCATCTAGGTACGGAACAAATCACAGCCTGCGCCTGCTAAAAAGGTGGCAGCAGCAGGCTCCAAATCACTCTGGAATTCCCTCCAGACTCATTAACTTTCTGCGAGAGAAGCAGACAAGATCGCGCAACAGGAAGCAATCTGTAAAGCTGTTGCCACCGCCTCAAAGGCTTTCTTAAGAATAGCCTTAGTCCTATCACGTACATCCTTCAAAGCCGCTCCTCCCTCTACAGGAATAGGCATCCTCTTAAGAGATGGCACATACCTGTACATCCACTTTGGGAAAAGCAAAACGCTCTCACAGCCGGAGCCAGGGAGTACAGGTCTTCCAATGTCCGCCCCCCTTTAAAATTTGCCTTTGGGGCATCCCATTCCAGATCAATCAATTCTTGAATGGCATCCATTGCAGGGAAAAAAACAAGAAGCTTTACATAAGGAAACCAAAATGAGATTCTTCCTCAGCTCTGACATGTCATCCAAACCAGGGACACCCAGCTGTTTCAAGGTCTGGAAAATCAGGGTTGGCAGTTCATCTCTATAGTTTGATATGGTTTCAGCCCTGGAGGAATTTCCCCATCTTCCAGGGAATCAGGAAGAACCTCATCATCAGTGCCATCCGGATTCCTGTCGGGAACACCCTCAGGGAGCAGAGGTGAGCTCCGGTGCTTAAGCATAGGACTGGAAGAGGGAGAAGCCACCGGCTGAGGGTCCAACCGGACAAAAATGGAGGAAACTGAGGACTACGCCTGCAGAAAAGCTTATAAGCCTTGAAAAGATTCCACCCAAGTAAAGGCAACCGGGTCCAGACCAAGCCCAGAAGGAACTCTAGCTGGTCCCACAGAACTGCCCCTACCAGCGGAGAAGCCAGTCAAGGGAGAACCAAGATCTGGCATCCCCCCAGTCAAGGCCGTGACCAACGCCTCATCAGAATGGGAAGAGCCAGGTTTAGCAAAATCAGAGGAAGACAACTCTCCCTGAGCGTCTGAGCAGCGCTGACACAGGTTAGAAGCCAGGTCAGGCTGAGAAGCCCTAATATGACAGGCAACACAAATAGGAAGATGCTTAGGCTTCTTGCTTACTGGCACAATCACGGTGGTAAACGTGCATCTGAACGGCTCACGCTCAAAAGAGGAATGTGCACAAAAAAATAAGCACCTAGAAGAAAGTGCGGCAAAGCGCATGCACAATTTGTGAGCCAAGCTAAGCATGTGAACAGTAAAAAAAAAAAAAAAAATTGTGTACGTAAAAAGCGTGCCCAAAAACCGAGCGCACGTGTTCACAGAGCTGATGCACTGCGCACACAGACAGCCTTTAGAAGGCAGCAGAGCACGCACAGAACACGAAAAATGCCACCGCGGGCTACCACGTGGCGTGCAAGATAAAGCCTAAGTGAGGAGCCTAGCCCACTGGGAGCCGCTCAACCAGCCAGACTGCCTAGTTCCCCCAACCCCAATGGGAACGGGAACGAACATCGGTATGGCGTGCTGAGCACGGAGACCGGAAGAAGTCCTGAAACCCCTCTGTCTCTGATTCAAAGGTAAAACTTTTTTTTTTAAAAACCTTACTGGCTGAGTACAGAGAAAGTCTCCGTCTGTGGGGGGGAGAGGGCATCTGCTGTCACTGCCGTGCTCAGCCTCCAGCACTCGCTGCCTTTCAGCTGAACTAGTAGCTAGGTCCATGCTGGGAAACCCAGCTACCAGACCAACACACACCTCTGAGGGACCATGGAAATCACCTCAGGAATTCTCAACTGGGGGAGGGATCTTTTAGGTATCACCACAGGAGAGCGGGGCTTTCTTTTCTTGAATTTAGAATTTCAAATTTCTCCTTCCAAAAAGCTCGAAGCAATCCCCATAGTGAGATGCACGTCCACCATCTGCTGGAGACTGAGAATACTGGCAGGCTGGGGTCACTGCAGGGTTATATATACTGTGATATCAGCTTGCTCCGTCTCCATATGCTAGAAGGGGAGCATAATCCACTGCTCCTGAGTCCATCTGGCTACACGCTAGGAAATTAAATTTTGTCATTTCGGGACATTGATGCACTTCTTCCCACACATAGCCCCTCTTGTGAAAATATTTTACAAGGTAGCACGTGAATCTTTATATGTATGAAGTGTGTGGACATATAGTTTTACATCCATGATCAGCTAATAAGAAAGTTGAATTCCTGCCCACTTCAAAAAGTTATTGGATTCATATAAATTCCTAAGTCATTTGACGAGGTAGCAGTCTTACCTGAAGATACCAGCTGATAACTTCTCCATGACATCTTTTAATATATTTGAGAAAATTATTAAGGTAAATTACATAAATAGTGGCTATGCATTTATCTTGATTGATACAAGATTAAAATGACTTTGTTAGTAAATATTTATTTTTTATATACCAATATTCACCCAAGAGTATCACATCAGTTTTCATAGTATCTAGTGAGATAGTGTGATAACAGGTCATACTATCTTTACATTGAGACATTGTAAAATTACAGCGATGTAAGGCTTTGTAAAGTGTAACATTATAACATTGTAGAATAAAAGCGATTTATCTTAACAATATAACAGATAACGTTTGATTTGACTGTTGAGAGTTCTCATTGTGGGTTATGTGCAGGGTTAAAGTTCTGTTTGGTATTGTTTTTTGGGGATGACATGGGGTTAACTGTTAGCTGGGTAGGCTTTTTGGAATAGCCATGCTTTTAGTGATTTTTTTAGGTAACAGTAGAGTAGATTAAAGGAAACCCAAGTTCATTTTGCATAAAATTCTTCAGCGGTGATTTAGGGATGGGGAAGGCAAAAACAAACAAAAAAAAAAAACCCCACACTTGTCACAGACATCTTTGTCCTTATAGGAAGTTCTATGAAACCTCCCACCCTGAAAATGGCATTTCCCTGGATCAACATGCAAAGTCTAAGCACATTATACAAACTGATCTTTCTGTCCCTTAGAACTCATTCTGCTGCCTGATATTCCTCTATCATCTCTATTTCTGGTCTTATTTCTTGTTCCTAGATCTCCTTGCTTTTGGTCCTATTTTTCATGTTTACACTTTTATTGTAGTCACATCTACATTCTAAAAGTTTCCTATACAGCACTGGCACTTCAGTTTGTCGAGCAATCTACAAGCTCTATATCTATCTGTGTTATGCCTTCAAGGGTTTCTGATAAAGATCAGTACAACAGTACCAAGACAGGAACCTCTGTACCATAACAGCACTCCCACATTTGGGGGATTATAACAGCAAAACTATAGAACAGCTGAAACTATTTAAAGGGGATATCTCACTAACTGGAATGCTCCTAGGGTACCACA
Organism: Rhinatrema bivittatum; assembly: GCF_901001135.1. Classification (NCBI taxonomy): domain Eukaryota; kingdom Metazoa; phylum Chordata; class Amphibia; order Gymnophiona; family Rhinatrematidae; genus Rhinatrema; species Rhinatrema bivittatum. Next base: position 238,583,527 of record NC_042619.1, on the reverse strand, counting down.
TTTTCTAGGTAGGGTTCAGAGAGGCCAATTAGCACCTGTTTGGAACATAAACTAGTTAATGGTATCATTTTATTTATAATGGGAAAATAAATTGTCCTAAAGGTTTTCCCCTTGTATCAAAATGTTTGGAAATGGAAGAATTAAAAAAAAAAAAAAAGGTCTTCGATTCCATTAATATCACTGCAATCTTAACTATGTAATCTAGGCAAAGAAAATCCCTTTCACTAGTGGTAAAACACAGAAGACAACATATATCAATATTGCTCCTCTCCCATCAGTTGGGGTTTGTTTTGTTATATAGAAACTGTTTATTTAGTAAAATACACAGGCACATAATTACTAATGTGTACAGGAGATAACAGAAAAAGAGTACATCATCACGTCAATGTACTGTCAACTGTTAAGTGATTTGTAAACTGGGGACATCCAACAACATATCTATGAACAGACCATAATCAAAGATCTCAGAATGATCTTCAAGAATGCCGCCTCCAGCATCAGTAAGAGCCCCAAACTGAACTGTAAAAGTTCCAATTTATCTTTAAGCATATAGCTAATTTTTTCAAGTAACGCTGTTTCTGCAATTGTATTAAACCATTGAGGCAAAAGAACAAAAAGACCCACGCTTCCAAATTTGGCTCTGGAAGCAGTCAGGCTTTATGCCACAATTCCAAATCTGGAGGAAAAAAAGTAATAGGAAATAAATGGGCAAACAAAGGAGTTATGGGAGATACATATGTTTGCCAACTCTCATGAGAGACTTCTTAGGACATTAAAAAGTCATGGGATGGGGCAGTGTCCTATTGTGGGTTGCCAACAGGTTAAAAACTAGAAAACAGAGTACGGCTAAATGGTAAATTTTCCCAGCGCAGAAAGGTGAGTAGTGGGAAATCCCCAGGGATCCAATCTGGGACTGATGCTTTTTAATATATTTATAAACGACCTGGAAATAGGAACGAGTGAAGTGATCAAATTTTCAGATGACACAAAATTATTAAAAGTTGTTAAATCACAAGAGGATTGTGAGAAATTGCAAGAGAATCTTACAAAACTAGGAGATGGGGCATGCAAATGAAATTTTAATGTGGACAAGTGCAAAGTGATGAACTTAGGAAAGAGTAACCCAAATGCAAAGTTCTAAATTAGTTGAAACTAATCAGGAAAAAGATCTAGGCATCATTGTAGATAATACATTGAAATCATCTGCTCAGTGTGCAGAAGCAGCCAAGAAAGCAAATAGAATGCTAGGAATTATTAGGAAAGGAATGGAGAATAAAACAAAGAATACCATAATGCCTTGGTATTGCTCCATGGTGTGACCTCATCTTGAGAATTTTGTGCAGTTCTGGTCACCACATCTCAAAAAAGAAATAGCAGAATTAGAAAAGGTACAGAGAAGAGCGATCAAAATGATAAAGGGGATGGAATGATTCTCCTATTAGGAAAGGCTATAAGGTTAGGATTTATCAGCTTGGAGAAGAGACAGCTGAGGGGAGATACGCTAGAGGTTTATAAAATAATGAGTGGAATGCAACAAGTAAATGTTAATCAGTTGTTCCCTGTACGTACCGGATCAGTCCAGACTCCTGGGTTGTGCCTCCGCACCAGCAGATGGAGACAGAGCCAAACTTGTCAGGCTCCCCCAATATATACCAGGGTGCCACCCACAGCCTGTCAGTATAACTCTGTCTCCAGCAGATGGTCAGATGCCTAACCCACAGTCTTGCCTGATTCAATTGGGTGTTGGTGTATAGGTGGGCTAGTTAGGTTTTGTTTTCTTCCCTCTCCTTGTCGTAAAGTTTACAAAAAAAAAAAAGGGAGATGTTTATTTTCTTGCAGGTTCTCCAGAGGATTGGGCCTGAGCCTCCCAGGGGGTTGCTAGGTCCTGAGGGGGCCATCCCCCCTGGTAGTAGGCTGCTGTGGCCAAGGGTCGAGGACCCTGCAGGTGAGAACCGGCCCAGCCGAGGTGATACCGGGGAGCCCGGCTCACTCACCCCAACCAGGCCGCTTCAGCACCCGCCGGGGGACAGCATCACTTAAAAAAAAAAAAAAAGGTGAGGTAAGTTATAACACAAAATTCTTTCTAAGTCTTTAACCTGAGATGGTTTTTTATTGATGTAGGTGCCGGCTTTAATTAAACATCATTCTGTTTGGGAAGATGAAGTTTCACCAGGGTCATATGTCTCCATGTCAACGCAAGTAATAATACTGTTTCATTACTTTTATGTTTATACTTTTGGACGTTGCTAAATGTTTAGCAGTTATGGAAAAAAAAAGTGTGTGTTAAAAATCAGGCATACTACTAAATGGTACTGGATAATAAGTATTTTTTATATGTTTAGAAGGCACCTTGTTCCAAATGGTTATTTGCAGTACTCTAATCTCTGTTTTAGATGCTTAAACGCTTTCCAAATATTGTGATGTTTGATGTTACATCGTGCAATGTTTGTTTTTATTTTTTTTAACCTGCTCTCTCCATTAACAGCTACTTTGATTTATTGTAAATATATATAAAAAAGAAGGTGCAGGGTGCATGTCTTTGAATCAAAATACTGTGATGTAAAGTCATGACATTCTTGGAATGTCTTTCAAACTTTTAATTTCGTATCAACTGCACCGTCACTGGGTATCCTAGGTGTATTCTGCCCAAGGGTCATAAAGGGATTCTGTCAAAGTTATTCTCTATTCCTTTAACCACAACACACCGAGGGAAGGGAGGAGCAGAAGCCACCCAAATCAAATCCTAAGATGTCCCCTGCTCCCTCCCCGACGGGTCCGTGGATCACTGGATATACCATCTCTTAAAAATCAACACATTCAGTAGTCGCTTCCAATGCCCAGTGTCCAAATGTAGACTCAGCACTGTCCAATGGACTCATCCACTGTCCAATGGACATTGGAAGCGACTACTGAATGTGTTGATTTTTAAGAGATGGTATATCCAGTGATCCATAACATTTATAGCATTTTTGGGTTGATGTGACTTTTTGTTTAAATTATTTAAGCTGTTTTGCACATGTTATAGCTTACTATTCAGCGACTGTTACTGTATTTTTGAATGGTATATTTATGCACATTTTTGATTAATGGGGGAATATGTAATCAAACATTTGTGGGCATTATACATTGTATGATGTGTTATTTTAATGGTTGTGATTGAATGGTGTGTATCTGGAGAGTGTGTGAGCTAGATAGTATTTATTGTCTAGTAGTCAATATTTTTATTATATGGTCTCATGAATAAAAATGTTTGCACAGATTTATGTTTGACGTGTTATAAGATTTGTGTGTTCTCTTATATGGTTGTTATGGGATAAATGAAGGGCATCCCTGTATAGGTAGACATACCGTGAACTTCGGATCTACTGATAGTAACTTACAGCCATTTCCATACCAGTTGGAAAGGAAGTACAGTCACACTGGAAGTGATGGCTGGAGGCAAAGATGTAGCCAGAGTCTGCAACACTGCACTAGATGTAAGGGGTGACAACCAATTGTCATAATGCGTAACAGAGGATCGGTATCCCGTATTATAAAAGGGGTGCCCCTTTACTGCACAGTGTGTTGTCCCCATATGGTAGCCCGTAACCTAATGCCCTAGTGATGGATTTACCAGTTACCATATATCTCCCAACAGATGGCTCAGCGCTTCCCCAGCTCCCCTCCCCCCCCCCCCCCCCTACCCCTAATTCCCCAACTTTTTTCCCATAAGCCACGTGCGTCCTCCATAAAAGGGAGGAATGAGACCACCTGATTGAGACCTGACAGATATACTTCGCTGGCTTTAACCAAACACATGTTAACAGAATGATATCCATATTAAACCATGGAACATCTGACAAACATACTGTTGCATGATAGGGGACTTGGATAGAAAAGAGAGCCCAAAGAGAAAGAGAAGCTAGTAGTTTCCCAGTTCCTCTTTAGTCCACCTTCTCATGAATAAATTGTTGCACAGCTTCAACAGAATCAAAACTTTGCCAAGTTCCTTTATATTCCATACGCAGTCAGTCGGGACATTGAAGTGTAAATTTCAACTTCCTATTGAAAAGATCCGAACAAATTGGAAAGAATTCCCTGCATTTAGCTGACACCAAAGCTGAATAATCTTGAAAAATCATTATTCTGCTGTCTTCATAAGTCAGATGTGTGCTCCTGCTTGCATTATGGCTGTTTTATGACAAAAATTCAAAAAACGGGCAATTACTACCCTGGGCTTGGTGGCCTCCGGTTTTCGGGTCCTTACTCTGTGCTGCAATTGCTAGGCCTGCCAGCTCAGTCAGGCCTAGCAATTGGAGCAATCAGGTTTTTCTCTTTTTTTTTTTTTTTTAAATTTAGTGTTTATTGAGAAAAGCACAGACAACTTATAGATAAAACATTGAACAATAACATGGCTAGACAGATAAACAAATGGCCCAATGTCTAATCATTGAACATTAAGCAGAAAGTTTAACTGGGCATCCGGAAGCAAACTAAACATCCGCCTTCTTCTCTAACTGTGCCCTTCCCCTCCCCCCTTTTTCTTAGTTATCCCCTTGTTTCCCCCCCCAATCCCTTCCCAAAATAACATCAGTCACAGATAGGTATTACAGAGTTATCCTCCCTTGGGCCCACAAAGCTGTTCCAGACTGATTTGAAGTATCTTCTGAAAGCTGTACCTCATCTCCTTGTATATAATTTAGTCTCTGCTAAACTATCTTTATTTCCTCTGATCCCAGTTCAATAGTCCTTGTTAATTGTAACTGCTTTCTTGGACACGTTATCTCTGTTTTGATGTATTTATTGCACCCCTGTTTATTTGTAAACCAGCATGATGTGATCGCTTCATGAATGCCGGTATATAAAAACCTTAAATAAATAAATCAATAAATCACCCAAAAGGGGGCCCGATTGAGTACCAGTGCACTTCAGCTAGGCTTCCCGAGCTTACAAAGTTACTCCCTTAGCTCCGCTGTACCCGGTCAAGTACCGGTTTAATGGGGACCAAATTCTAATAAACTTAGAGAACGAGTCACGCCTGAGTGCCATGAGCTGTTCCATATAGCTTATCTGTCTCAATTTAGTGTACAGCTGCGATAAACCTGGTGGGTCCACATCCTTCCAATGCGCTGCGACCAACAACCGAGCGGCAGTCGCAATAAAAGTAAACATGTGGTGTGGCTCTTCCTCTAAGGCTGGATATGGAATCCCCAGTAGCCAATAACCTGCCTGCAATGGTATCTGGACCCCCAAGACTGAGTTTCTCGTGTGTTGACACTGTGCCCAAAACTGCTGGATCCGGGGACACTGCCACCCCTTGTGCCAAAAAGTACTTCTGTGTGAGCATTGCCGCCAACATAGGGGAGACCGGCCAGGTATCCAGCGTGCCACTCGTGCCGGAGGGTAGTGCCACCGGTACAATAACTTATAACTGTTTTCCATCATGGACGCGGACATTGAATACCGTCCCAGCATCCGAAAGCACTCCTCCCATTTATCCATGCTCCACTGTGTCCAGAGGTCTCTCTCCCCCAAGCCAGCATGTGAGCAGATTTCTGCCGTGTATTGTTAATAAGCAATTGGTACATTTTTAAAATACCTTTTTGTACCCGGCCTACCAAGATACAGTACCCCTCAAAAGGCGAGCGAGGACTCTGTAGGTCCTGTCTAAGGCCCGCCAAGGACAAAAAAAATGCCTAAAGTTGCACGTAAGCTAAGAAATCCTTATTTGGCAAGTCATTAACAGATTGTAAGTCAGAAAAAGGAACTATCCCCTGATTCCATAGTTGGCCAAAATTAGTCAGGCCATGGACCTCCCATTGTCGAAAAACTAAATTTTCCTGTCCCATTGGGAATTCACGGATGTGTCATATATGTGTCACCCCTCCTTTTTGTGCTTAGTTTGAGCCCCTGGTCAAACCAATATGACCCCTAGGTCAGTTGTGGTGGGAAACAATACAAGATTACTTTATATGCAGATGTTGTTATTTTATCTCTCCAACAGCCTATGGTATCGGTCCCAGCTGCAATGTCCCTGATTGAGAACTATGGGAGACTATCTGGCCTCAGTGTCAACCCAGACAAATCAGAGGTTCTCCCAGCTCATTTTTCTCCTGAGCTATTGCACTCTGCTAAACGGGTTTTTCCATATAAATGGATACGGGGTCCTATCTGTTATCTTGGCATTAATCTGGGATTAGAGCCTGATCATCTTGTGCGACTAAACTATGACCCTTTGATTCACTCCCTGAAGGGGGGAGTTAGATAATTGGGAGCGGCTGAATCTTTCGTGGATTGGTTGGATGGCCGTGATCAAAATGACCTTGTACCTAAAATCAGTTACCTGTTTCAGGCGCTTCCTTGCCTACTCCTGGCAGGGATAATGCGACCCCTCCAGCGTAAGATATTTGCCTTTGTGTGGCATAAATGCCCGCCCTGGGTAGCGAGACAGATCCTGTACCAATCACATAAAGAGGGAGGTTTAGGATTACCTTCATTACCACATTATTATGTGGCCTCTCAATTATAGTATATATTTGATGGTCATGAATTAAACTCTCCAAAGCAGTGGGTCCTGGTAGAGCAGACATTGATTGGGGTAGTCCCCTCTGCAGGCTATTTTTTGGCCTCTGAGCTATAACACCCGAAAGTTGGCCTTACTACCTCCGAGCCTTCAAACTACCCTCACTATATGGAAAAGGTGGAAAGCAACCAGGTTTCTAACAATTTTGCTAGCTCTCTGTCCGGTACGGCTTCGGGGATCCCTACTAACCTTAAATTGTTTCTCCTGGATCTATTTTCAAGATCCTCAACTTTGTCTTCCAGGGTAGCCACTTTTTTTTTTTTAATCAGCGTTTCCTGTTTTTGCAACACGTGCTGGCTCCTCCGTCTCTACATCCGCAAGCCGTTGCTGCATGTCGGCGACCTGATTTTTAATCTCCTGCAATGTTTCATTCCCCACAGTGATTTTATTAGCAAGGTCAGTGAAATGCGGTTCCAGGGCCTTTACAACCGCCAGTGTAACTTCCCCGACTAGGTCTGGCTTGTCCGTTGGCGTGCCAGGACTTGCGGGTCCGGCAGCCATCTTGGCGTCCGGGTGCCAACCCACTGTCTTTTCTTTTCATTGTGGCTTTGCCGCCATCTCAGGGTCGCCGCTGGTAAAAAAAAAAAATCTAGGGTAGTTTGGAATGACCCAGAGTCGGTTGGGGCCGCCACAGTGTGCGCTTAATGCCCGAAAAAAACCGGCAGGGGAGCCGGGAGTGCAGTAAGCCTGCTGCCTACCTGCTCATCAGGTCACGTGGTCTCTACTAATGTCAATTTTATTATGAATACGTCTGAATATGTCTGTAACACCTCCACTAACCCCAACCCACCTCCCAAAAATTCACCCCGATTCAAAGTGCCCCTCTATAGTAGTACATATACAGAGTGTCAGACTGATTTTATACAGGGTATCTCTCTCTCTCCCTCCCTCCTTATTCTTAAAATTCGCATTGCTTGTGCACGGCCATTTTTGCGTGAGCAATGCTTTTAAGATCTACCTCAATGTGTGAAATTATTTGGATGAGCTCAACAAATTCTATTAAGACTGTTCGTACCTGGTAAATAAAATAAAGCAGCCAAGCTGTGACCAAATGTCGCTTCCAGGTCACGCCAGCCTTGATCCTTACCCTTCCCACCCCAGCTCCATCCATGCTCATAGGCTAACCAGCCGAGATGCACGATAATATAAGAAAAAATGAAGGATCTTTAAACCACCACAGACTCTTGGTAACTGTAAAGTAGCCATACTAAGCTTCTGGTGCAATATAAAAGATCGGAACTCAGAATGGAAATGGCTGCACCAGTTCACATATTCTGCACCATGCACAGTATGCTACAAGCTTTCCAAAACCGGGCGTAGACAGTGGAGGGAAGAAAGAGAGTATTTTTGGTGAGGGGAAGACAGAATATGCACCCCTAAAAAACAGTTGTGGGGCACAAGTCACGATGCCAATATTATTTCCTAATGTTCTGCCTTTTTAGGTACAGTAAGTTCTAAGCGATCTCAGCAAAGGTAATGATAGAAATGTATCTTTCAGCTGAAAGAACTGCAGAGAGCTCAGCAGGAAAGCATCAAAGAATGTCTGTCTTAGAACCACACCTACAATTGTTTAATGGTGAAAATCCTACTGATAAACAAATGTGCCCCAAAAACAATAAAAGATATACACTAATTAGTGATACTCTGCATGGAGGTTTCCTTGCTCTATTTTCCACCAAGCAGTGCTTGGTATCTAACAAAAGGATATGAAGGTATTTTCCCTGCTGAACACTGGACAAATTCCAGACTTCATCATTCAGGAATGAAACCGTGGCTCCTTTCAGGAACAAACAATGACTATCAGGAGGGTCCAGCTTTAAAAGCAAAATGATTATACTCAAAATCGATAGGATTTTAATTTGCAATACAACACAGGCTAACATATCCCCTCTGTAATAAAAAGTAAAAGACTACCCTTCAGCCTGCCCAGGGACGATTGATCTAGAACTTCCAGTTTAGATCTGGTAATTAAAATCCTTGTTTTACACAGTCAGCTACTGTGCAGAGAAAACTAAACTATTGTTTCCACAGTCAATATCACCACTCATTAGATGGCAACTAAACTATTGTCAGCTGTCTGGTGTCATCAATTACAGAAACCACTCCCCCCATCCTAAGGTTGGATTTTTTTTTTTAATTCTACTTTCTCTGTGCAGTACAGATTCTATAAAGATGTGAATTATACCAGTAAGCTGAACAGCTATGACCTGACACCCAACACAGAGGCAACCTGGAGAACAAAACAGGCACCCTTTCTCCATTACCTGGAGATCAGCTACGGTGGTCACCCAGTGGCTTCCAACAGCCAAGAGCATGAGAATGTCATGTTTGTGTGGCAGCAGTCTCGGCTTCAGAAGGGAAACATCTTCAGATCTGTACAGTCTCACTGTGGCAGAACATAAAATAAAAATAGGGAAAACAAAAGTCAAAACATGCAGTGCTCCCCAGAATGAATCCGCTGAAATCAAGGCTGCTTTTTCTTTTGTTCAAAACAAAAAGGAAAGAAGTAGAAGTATTATGCACTTGGTTTAAAATTCAACAAAAATGTGTAAAGATAAAAAAAGAGAATGGGCCATCAGAGTACAATTCAAAAGCACACAAAACAATGGTAATATCAACCAGCTGCTCACTGACATGCACCTTGCTCTTAATCCACAAAAAACTGAACTCCTTATCATTTCCAACAAACATCCCTCTCCCGCCATCCCCCTTGGGTACTCCTCCACGTCATTCCCCTCCCACACCCATAGCCTTGGTATCCGTATTGACAACCAGCTCTCTCTCAAACCCTTCATTAAATCTATCCTAAGTGACTGCTACTTCAAACTACAAACCATCAAGAAACTCAGACCTCTCCTATACTTCACTGATTTTTGTACAGTACTACAGTCTATTATATTTTCCAAAATAGACTACTGTAACTCACTCCTCCTTGGCCTACCTGCCACACACACCAGACCATTACAACTCTTGCAGAATGCCTCAGCACGCATCCTTACTAATGCCAGAAAACGTGACCACATTACCCCTACCCTCATCAAACTCCACTGGTTGCCAATACAATCTCGCATCCTTTTCAAAGTTCTTTCCCTTATACATAAAAGCATCAACAATGAAAACACTGACTGGATAAACCCCCCTCTACTTCCTCGCACCTCCACCAGACCAACTCGTCCTGCCCTCCAAGGAACTCTCCGTACCCCCTCTATCAAATCCACTAAACTAACTACTACAATGAATAGAGCGTTTTCACTGGCCAGCCCCACCCTATGGAACTCCATGCCCCCAGATTTACGCACCGAGTCTTCCACTCCTAAATTAAAAAAAAAAAGCTAAAAACCCGGCTGTTCCTACAGGCCTACCCTTCATGCGATTTCCACCCGCCTGACAGCCCACAGAGCTGCAGTTAGTACCACCAAACTGAATTACCTATTACAATATTCTACCACCTCCCCTTGTGTCAACAATTATTTAGGCTTCTCATCCCTCTCTCCCCACCCCCCCTGCTAAAACTATATCTGTTACACTACTCCTTTAAGATTATGTTCACGCGCAAATCCTGTAACACTCTTTCCTTCCCAGATATTCATTCCAAGGACTCCGTTTCTAACCAAATCATGGTCTACATACCATTGAATCCTGTAAATAGTTTCTCAGTTATCCCGGTTATCTTGTTATGGTTAATTATTGTACACTTTGTTCCTGTTCTATGTAATGGCATTGCCAATCAGTTATAATTTATATGTAAACCGATACGATGTGCAAACGGCTGTCGGTATATAAAATTCTCTAAATAAAAAAATAAATAAATAATGCTTCCCATGTCAATTACAAATGTTTTGTAGACATCATTACTTTCACATTTCTTTTAGTTGCTCCCTTGCATCCCTGTTAGTAAGGAGGTTCACAAATTACCTCAGATATTCTGGCTCTACTAGGTTCATACTAGCAAATAACCTTACACAATCCCCCTTACCCACCCCCTCAACACACTACAAACTAACCAGGATCCATTTGTGATGCTCATCCTAACATGGCTGATCCAGAGAGCAAGATTATTTACTGAAGAACAATGCCTTAACAGTCACATTTTGAACTGATAAAGGGAGAGTATTAGACTCGCCATTGGTATTTTGGAAATATACGCACTGCATAAGAGGAAATGGGTGCTTTAAAGCTCCCATTATTTATTACAGCTCGGTCTCAGTATCAATAGACAAACATGGTGAAATTACTTCTTACCTGATAATTTCCTTTCCTTTAATACAGTCAGACCAGACCAGTGGGTTATACATGCCAACCAGCAGATGGAGACAGAAATCAACAGGCTCGATGAGGTCACTCCTCATTATACCTCCCTGCTGACCCTAGTCTGACAGCATTCTTGTAACAAGCTAATTGTGGACAAGTTCTATACTATCAACTATCAACCATATTATTGGTTAAAGTGAATTTTTTTTTTTAACCAGTGGACTTCCAGAAGAATAAGGAAGCAGAAACAAAGGGAGAATGGCAACAGTAAACCAAAAATAACTAACCTGCAGTGAAGTTTATAAATTTATTCTGGTTCTCAACTCTGCTTACATGCCTACAAACAAATCCCCCTGCAAGGCACAGTGTATAAACCTTCCAAAACAATGGCAGCACAGGGAGGTCCCTGGCCTGGCCTAACTGTATTAAAGGAAAGGAAATTTTCAGGTAAGAAATAATTTCACCTTCCTCGTCATCCAGTCAGATCAGGCCAGATAAGTCAGATATACCCATGCTACTTTCTCAGAGCAGGATGCTGCCCTAGTCCCTCGCAACATCACAGAGGCGAACGAGGCCTTCCCATGAACTCTAACATCCATGTGGTAATGCTTAGGAAAGGTATGCAAAAAAATGACCATGTTGCTGCTTTACAGGTTTCCAAGGGCAAGACCAAACAACTCCACCCAAGAAACTGCCTTGTGAAATTAGGCAAGGGAGAAATGGAATTTGCATAGACTGCTGTAATTACCTCTTTAATCCAGCGCACTATTGTAGACCTAGAGGCTGCCTCCCTCTTCCGCATTCCACCTGCAGAACAAAGATAAACAGAGCACCTGAAGGCGCTAGTGACCTTGAGGAGACATATTTTAAAATATCTCATGTCCAAGAGAAGAAGGAGCGAACAGTCCTCAGAATCCATCTGCCTGTTAAATGAAGGCAAAGAGGCTGACTGATTCAACTGAAAACCTGAAACGACTTTCAGAAGGAAGGAGGGAACTGTATGAATCTGGACACATTTCTTTGGAATCAGTAAGAAAAGCTCCATACAAAACAGTGCTCAGATACCCTCCAAGCTGAACAAATAGTGACTAGGAAGACAGTCTTCAACATGAGATTTTAGCAAAGCTTTTGATACGGTCCCGCACAGGAGGCTGGTGAATAAAATGAGAAGCTTAGGAGTGAGTGCCGAGGTGGTGGCCTGGATTGCAAACTGGTTGACGGACAGAAGACAATGTGTGATGGTAAATAGAACTTACTCTGAAGAGAGAGCGGTGTTAAGTGGAGTGCCGCAAGGATCGGTGTTGGGACCGGTCCTGTTCAATATCTTTGTGAGCGACATTGCAGACGGGATAGAAGGTAAGGTTTGTCTTTTTGCGGATGACACTAAGATCTGCAATAGAGTGGACACGCCGGAAGGAGTGGAGAGAATGAGACGGGATCTAAGGAAGCTGGAAGAGTGGTCGAAGATATGGTAGCTGAGATTCAATGCCAAGAAGTGCAGAGTCATGCATATGGGGTGTGGAAATCCAAAAGAAATGCATTCAATGGGGGGTGAAGGGCTGATGTGCACGGAGCAGGAGAGAGACCTTGGGGTGATGGTGTCTAATGATCTGAAGTCGGCGAAACAATGTAACAAGGCGATGGCTAAAACCAGAAGAATGCTGGGCTGCATAGAGAGAGGAATATCAAGTAAGAAAAGGGAAGTGATTATCCCCTTGTACAGGTCCTTAGTGAGGCCTCACTTGGAGTACTGTGCTCAGTTCTGAAGAGCGTATCTCCGAATGGACAGAGATAGGATGGATGCGGTCCAGAGAAGGGCGACCAAAAAGGTGGAGTGTCTTCATCGAATGACTTATGAGGAGAGATTGAAGAATCTAAATATGTACACCCTGGAGGAAAGGAGGAGCAGAGGTGATATGGTACAGACTTTAGATCATTAAAACCTTTCAAGTATCTGAAAGACAATGACAAACCTTTTCAGTTGGAAAAAAATCAGCAGAACCAGGGGTCATGATTTGAAACTCCAGGGAGGAAGACTCAGAACCAATGTCAGGAAATATTTCTTCACTGAGAGGGTGGTGGATGCCTAGAACGCCCTTCCGGAGGAAGTGGTGAAGACCAAAACTGTGAAGGATTTCAAAGGGGCATGGGATAAATACTGTGGATCCATAAAGTCTAGAGCAGGGGTTGGGAACCCATGGCTTGCGAGCCAGATATGGCTCTTTTGAGGGCTGCATCTGGCCGCAGACAAGTGTCGCCACACTTTCCCGCTGACCCAGCTGCTCCCCGGTCCTCCTCCACCCGGGTTTAAAATGCTGTCAGCCCGGGAGGAACGCGGCAGGACAGCTGGAGTCAGCGGCACCGGCATGCTCTCTTCTTCCCGCCCCCCCCCCCCCCCACGGCCCGGAAGAGGAAGTGGAGAGTATCGGGTGCGTGCGCGGGAAGAAGAGACCATGCTAGTGTGGTCAGCGTCGGTCCGACGAAAAGAAGACTGCAGCGCGGCTCGGAGGAAAATAAAGAAGAGCTTCAACCGCGGCTGATGGGACTCCTCCTCCGCGAGGGCTGAAAATGAAGGAGGTTAGCGTTGGGAGGAGGCTGCTGCTGCCGCAGCCCTCGCGGAGGTGAAGTCCCATCGGCCGTGGTTGAAGCTCTTCATTTTCCTCCGAGCCGCGCTGCAGTCTTCTTTTCTTCGGGCCGATGCCAAGCGCACTAGCGTGGCCTCTTCTTGCCGCGCACGCACCCGATACTCTCCACTTCCTCTTCCAGGCCGCGGGGGGGGGGGGCCCTCTGTGTGTGTGTGTGAGAGATTGCATGTATGTGAATGATTGAGAGCCTGTACATGTGAAAGAGAGTATGTCTGTGATTGAGAGCCTGCCTGTGAGAGAGAGAGAGCATGAATGTAAGTTTACCACTGGGAACCTGTATGTGTAAGTTTGTGATTGAAAACCTGTTTGTGTGAAAGAGTATGTGTGTATGATTGAGATCCTTTGTGTGTGAGAGAAATCATGTGTATGTATGATTAAGAGCCTGTGTGTATAAGTAAGAGAGAGACCATGTGTGTCTGTGTGTGACTGAGAGCTGATTTAGGTGAGGGAGCATGTGAGTATGTGATTGAGAGCCTGTGTGTAAATGAGAGAAAGAGAGGACATGTTTGTAAGCATGTGAATGAGAGTCTGTGTGTGAGAGAAAAAGACAGCATGTATTTATGTGCCTGTGTGTGTGTGTAAGCGTGAAAAGATAGACAGCATGTGTGTAAATATGTAATTAAGAGCCTATAAGTGAGAGAGAAAAAACATGTGTATATGTGAGTACTGAGAGCATGTGTGTATAGGTGTGTCATTGAGAGCCAGTGTGAGAGAGAGCGCTGGTATGTGACTGAGAGAGGAGAGTTCCAAGCAAACCACCCCACCTCCTGCTAATTCAGAACAATCTCAGGACACCTGGATATCAAACGTTCCCAGGTATGCAGAGCAAAAAAATTTTTGTATCCTTATTATTTTTCATTACTGGGTCTTTGTGTCTGCTATTTTGAAATATTTTGTTGGTATCTGGAAATGTTTTATATGAGTTTTTAATTATTGGATATTCCACTCATCAGCTGTTTCGAAATATGTTCTTTTTGTTGGTACAGTTTTACTGCTGATGATTTTATATTTCTTGATTTGTTTTATAAGGATGGGTGATGTTTCTTTTTTCCTTTGTTACACTGCATACAGAGACTCTGGCTTGTTGCAGTTTCCAATTCAGTTTTTTCTGCATGCTTCTTGTTATGCGTTTTGGTCTCTTTATTCTATGTTAGGTGAGGGACAGCACGTGATTCAGGTGAGGTTTTCTGCTGGCGTGTAGTTTCTGTGTAGGACTCTATAGCAGCCTGACTTGGTCCGTTTTCCTAATAGGAGATGTATTGGTGTCTTAAGGCCTGGTGAAATATTTTCAGAGACTTATTGTACTTTAAAAGTGTGACCTTACATAAAATGCACACATTTACTTGTATTTAGTTTTAAACATATTGTATGGCTCTCATGGAATTACATTTTAAAATATGTGGCGTTTATGGCTCTCTCAGCCAAAAAGGTTCCTGACCCCTGGTCTAGAGGATATGAATGAAGAGAAGAGGCATGAGGGTGGCTTGCGGGAATGACAGCTACTACCTGGAGATAAATACCCTTATTCAATAAACATACTCACTGTTAATGCGATTCCAACATTGCTCTATGCTTCAATGGCAAGAGGAAATGTGGAAAAAAGGATTTGCATTCACAAAAAAGCGGGGGAGTAGCTTGCTTGTTGCGGCGGTTAGTACCCCAAACCAAATAAGTCTGATACTTCACTTTCAATGCATATCCAGCATAGCTCTCTGCTTCAACAGCAGGGGGGAAAGAGGAAAAGAGGATTTATATTCAGGCAACATCCAACAAGGTCTGAATTACATAGTCTGGGTAAACAAATAATTATGGATGTAGCTTGCTTTTTACGGCAGTTACTACCCTGAATCAATTAAGCCTGATACTTCACTTGGAATATATATCCAGTGCAACTCACTGCTTCAACGGCAGTGGGGAATAAAGAAAAGAGGATTTATATTCAGACATCAACCAAAAAGGATTGAATGGCACAGGCTGGGTAAACAAATAAGCGTGGGAGTAGCTTGCTTATTGCGGCAGTTACTACCCCTAACCAATTAAGCTAGATACTTCACTTAGATGCAGCTCCAGCACTGCTCTCTACATCAATGGCGGGGGTGGAAGGTAACTAGAACCAAAAAATTACTAATAAGGGCCAAGAGTAACAGATAAGTATGAGGAAAAAAAAAAGTGTGAAAGCTTACTGGGCAGACTGGATGAGCCATTTGGTCTTCTTCTGCCATCATTTCTATGAGCAACCTTAAGGAATAGCCTTAAGAGGAGAAAACTGTGGTACCTGTTGTAATTATGTGTGTTTGTGGATCCTTGGGTGCTGTGGAAGTGACCACGCCCACGGGGAGGAGCCCCAGCACTAGGCTAGACTCGTACTACACAAACACAAGAGTTCTTTTATTATTAATAAATAAATTTTATAATTAAATAAATAAATAAATAGCTTGAAGAGAACCACCAGAGGTGGCAGTAGTGAGGCAGTCTAGTAGTTGCTGTTTCAGGGATCTCGGCAGAGGGAACCCTTCTCTCCTTGATGACGTCAGGAGGTTCCGCAGCAGGTCTCCCAACGAGGAGATACTGTGGAATCGCATATCAACAGGCAGGGAGAGGAGGCCCTCGAGGAGCGAGTACCCAGGTTAGCATATACCCCGAAGGCAGAGAGAGAGAGAGCTTCCTGAGGCAGCATGGAAGCGGCAGAGTAGCGTAGACAAGAACGGATTAGAGTCCTTGCTAATTTGGGGAGCTAGCAAATGAGTGAATGTAATATACCCGGATGGCGTGACGTCCCCATGAGGGAACGCCCTCGAGGTTCACGCCAAGTGTGGTACAAAGACGTGGGTTGCGCGCGCGCACCCTAGTAGGTACCTGGGAGGAGCAATGGCAGGAGGCTGTACCATAGCCGTTCCGGGGAGGCCAGAGAGGTCAGCTTGTAGACGCAGCGGTAGCCATCTTGCCCAGGTAAGCGGGAGGAGTCATGAATTAGGTGAGGCAAACAGGGTGAAGCCGTCGAGGACCAACTGATGCAACAGTACCCCCCTTCAAATGGCATCCACGCTGTTTCCTACCAGGTCTTGGTTTTTGGGGATGCAAGTGATGAAAGTCCTGTAGCATCTCTTTATCCAGGATATTAGACATTGGTGTCCAAGAGTTTTCTTCAGGGCTATACCCATCCCATGACAGGAGGTATTCCCATACTCTGCCTCGTCTTCTCACATCGAGAACTGCGTCTACTTTATATTCGATGTCTTTTTCTGCATCTACAGGTATCTTTTTGGAGAACTCACTAAGGATCAATGGCTTCAATAGTGAGACATGGAATGCATTGTGGATCTTTAAAGTAGATGGTAGCTTCAGACTGTAGGTGAGATTGCCCAGTCATCGGAGAATGGGAAATGGTCCAATGAAACGCGGAGCGAAGCAAGCTGAAGAAAGTTTAAGTCTTAAGTGCTTCGTGGAAAGCCAGACTATCACCAGGCTTAAAGTCTGGAGCCTTGCAGTGATGAGCATCGTATCCTTTCTTTGCTTGAAGTCCTGCTTTAACAAGCATCTCTTTTGTCTGAGTCCAAAGTTGTTGGATATCTTTGGCAGTAGATTGAGCTGCCGGGGATGACACTGATAACTGAAGTGGTAGTCGTCCGTAGACCACTTCGAATAGTGTTGATCCAGTGGATGTTGCTGGATGAGAATTCATGGCATATTCTGCCCAGGGCAACAGTTCATGCCAATCATTCTGGTGAGTGTTCACGTAGGCACGAATGAACTGCTTGAGTGTTCTGTTCATCCTCTCTATTTGCCTGTTGGATTGAGGATGATATGCCGATGTGAAGTTGAGGGAAATATCGAACTTCTTACATAGTGCCTTCCAGAAGTTAGCCGTGAACTGGGCTCCTCGATCGGAGACTATGTGCTTAGGCAAGCCATGCAGGCGGAAGATGTACATAATGAATAGCTTAGTGAGCTCCATGGCGGTGGGTAAGCCTGGGAGAGCCACAAAATGAGCCATCTTTGAGAACCGATCTACGGTTACCCAAATGGTGTCGTTTCCTCCTGAAGATGGTAAATAGACCATGAAGTCTGTGGCAATGTGTCCATGGTTCTTCTGGCACTGGCAAGGATTGAAGTAGACCCCATGGACGACCCGGCGGCATCTTTTGTTTAGCGCAGGTTATGCAGGAAGTGACATAGGAGAATGTGTCTTCCTTCATGGTGGGCCACCAATAATAGGTCTGAAGTTTAGACAGGGTTCTACGTTGGCCAGGGTGTCCTGAAAGTTTAGAGTCGTGTGCCCAAGCCAATAACTTCTTTCTGAGGTTCTTGGGTACGATGGTCTTTCCTGCAGGTACTGAGTGGGTAGCTGCCAATATGACCTTCTCTGGGTCAATGATGTGTTGCGGATCCTCTGTAATGTCCTCGGAGAGGAATGAGCGAGCTAGAGCATCAGCTCTGATATTCTTATCTCCAGGGCGGTACTTGAGCACAAAGTTGAATCTGTTGAAAAACAGAGACCAACTCGCTTGTCTATGATTCAGGCACTGTGCATGGCGGAGGTACTCCAGATTCTTATGGTCTGTGAAGACCATTACTTGATGTTGCGCTCCTTTGAGCCAAGGGTGCCATTCTTCAAATGCCATCTTAATAGCCAGAAGCTCCTTGTCTCCTTTTCCGTAATTTTTCTCTGCAGGAGAGAAGCGATGGGAGAAGAATGAGCATGGTTGTGGAACCTTTGAATCACCAACCTGGCTTAATACGGCCCCTACGCCAACGTCTGAAGCATTGACCTCCATGATGAAAGTCTTGGAGGGATCTGGGTGTCGAAGACACAGCTTGCTTGAAAAGGCATCTTTTAGTTTCTGGAATGCAGCTATAGCCTCTGGAGATCAATTAGCAACATTGGCACCTTTCTCCGTCATAGCTGTAAGCGACACTGTAAGTGAAGAGTAATTCTTGATGAAAGTCCTGTAATAGTTGGTAAAACCTAAGAAGCGTCTGAGAGCTTTTAACCCGGTCGGTTGTGCCCATTTCTGGATACTCTCCAGCTTCTGAGGATCCATTTGAAAGCCTTGATTGGAGACGATGTAGCCTAAGAAAGGCACTGACTGTGACATTCACATTTGGATAGCTAGGCGTAGAGATGGTTCTCACGGAGCCTCTGTAGTACTCTCTTAACATCCTCCAGATGAGTGGTCATCTTGAGAGAAAATCAAGATGTTGTCCAAGTAAATAACACACTTATAGAGGAGATCCCGGAAAATGTCGTTCATGAAATTTTGAAAGACAGCCGGGGTATTGCACAGGCCGAAGGGCATCACTAGATATTCAAAGTGGCCGTCCCAAGTGTTGAAGGCCGTCTTCCACTCATCACCAGCTCAAATGCGAAGTAAATTGTAGGCTCCTTTCAGATCCAGTTTGGAAAAGATTTGAGCTCCTTGTAGTCTGTCAAATAGCTCTGATATCAGAGGCAGAGGATAGCAATCTTTTATTGTTATTTCGTTGAGGTCTCTGTAATCTATACATGGACATAGTGTACCGTCCTTTTTGCCCACAAAGAAAAAGCCTGCGTCAGCAGGGGACTTGAATGGTCTTATGAAGCCTTTTTGGAGGTTTTCCTGAATATATTCAGACATGGCTTTATTTTCTGCCACAGACAGGGGGTATACTCTACCCTTGGGTGGCTCCTTATTAGGCTTCGGATTAATAGCGCAGTCATAAGGTCTGTGAGGCAGAAGTACATCTGCAGCTTCTTTTGAAAAGACATCTTGGAAAGATGCATATTGAGGCGGCAACCCCGGCATTACTGGGATGGTAGGCATACAGGGTAACGGAGCTACCTCCTTCAGGCATTTATTATGGCAGTCTGGACCCCATCTTGACAGTTCTAGTGTAGCCCAATTGAACTGAGGCATATGCTGCTGCAGCCAAGGTAATCCCAGTACTATAGGGTGCATGGCCTTCTCTAAAACAAAGAAGGAGATGGTCTCAGAATGGAAGGCACCGTCCATAGACACACTGGTTTGGTGCGTAGTGTTGCTTCACCCGGTAATGGCTCTCAATGGATGGATGAAAGAAGTAGTGGAGGCTTCATAGTGGAAGTGGGGATCCGTAGGTGCTCCACTAATCGTAGAATGAAATTGCCTCCTGCTCCGGAGTCCAAAGATAATGGAAGAGAGAGCGGAGGAGAAGGAGTGGTGAGACCTAAGAAGAGTCCTCCCGCAGGACTTAGGTCTGCCAGTTTCCCGGACATATAGGGCAAGTTTGGACAGCATGACCAGCTTGTCCACAGTACATATACAGCCCTAATTTCTTCCACATTCTTCTCTCTTTTGATGTCAGGGGGCTGCGGCCTAACTGCATAAGGTTCTTCTTCGCTGGCTGCTGGGACCGAAGGAACAGGCCTGGGTGTGGACTTGACTCGAACTTTACCCAGAAAGGGTCTCCTGGAAGTCTTGTCTCTTAAACCTTATAGCGAAGTTGGCAATCGATCCCTGTTGCCAATTTCACTAGTTCAGCCAAGGACTCAGGCATTTCATGAGCGGCGAGTTCGTCTTCCAGGCGGGAGTTCAGTCCTTCAAAGAAGAGGGTCTTCAGGCATCTTGGGTCCCAGGATAATTCAGACGCCAGTGTCTTGAATTCTATAGTGAAGTCAGCTAGTGGTTTGTTCCCTTGTTTCAGGTGAACTAAAGAAGAACCTGCAATGGTATACCGGGCAGGATCATTGAAAACTGACTTAAAGAGTTTGAGAAATCCTTGAAGGTCATGAAGAATCGGATCCTCGCGCTCCCACAGCAAAGAGGCCCAAGACAATGCTCATCCATCTAGATACGACAGGATATAGGTGGTCTTGGCATAGGCTGTAATGCAAAGTGCATGCAGCACTGGTTAATGAAGTCTCTGCATTTCCAGACTTCTCCCGAGAAGCGGGTGGGAGCTGCAAGAGGCACAATAGTCTTGACCGTCACCTCAGACGGTTTAGCTTCTTTACCTGACGTGGAAGGAGAGTTCATCTGTGTGTGCAGTAGATTAGATGCAGTGGTCAGTCCCTCCAGCGCAGTCTGCTGTTCGGAGATCTGCTGGGCCAGGCCTGGAATGGCCTGCAACGCAGTGAACTGAGCCGGATCCATGGAGTTAGCAATCTGTTGCAATTATGTGTGTTTGTGGATCCTTGGGTGCTGTGAAGGTGACCATGCCCATGGGGAGGAGCCCCGTGAGGAGCCACAACACTGAGCTAGACTCGTACTACACAAACACGAGTTCTTTTATTAAACAGCTTGAAGAGAACCACCAGACGTTGCAGTAGTGAGGCAGTCTAGTAGTTGTAGTCTCAGGGACCTCGGCAGAAGAAGCCCTTCTCTCCTTGATGACATCAGGAGGTTCCGCAGCAGGTCTCCCAGCGAGGAGATACCATGGATGAGATAGACAGAGTTAGAGTACTCACTAGGTGTTTGCTGTTGATATACGATTCCACCAGGTCTGTTGTAGAAGGTACAGGCACCGAGGCAGGGAGAGCAGGCCCTCGAGGAGCGAGTACCTGTTCCCTGTAAGGCACCTGAAATAAAGCAGAGGGCCCCCGAGGAGCGGGTACCCAGGTTAGCAGTTACCCCGAAGGCAGAGAGAGAGAGAGCTTCCTGAGGCAGCATGGAAGCGGCAGAGTAGCATAGACAAGAACGGATTCGAGTCCTTGCTAACTCGGGGAGCTAGCAAATGAGTGAAGGTAATATACCCGGATGGCGTGACGTCAGAATGAGGGAATGCCCGCGAGGTTCGCACCAAGTGTGGTACAAAGATGTGGGTTGCGCGCGCGCACCCTAGTAGGTACCTGGAAGGAGCAATGGCGGGAGGCTGCACCATAGCCGTTTCGGGGATGCCAGAGAGGTCGGCTTGTAGACGCGGCAGTATCCATCTTGCCCAGGAAAGCGGGAAGAGCCGTGAATAAGGTGAGGCAAACGGGGTGAAGCCGTCGAGGACCGACGGAAGCAACAGTACCATCTGCTGGAAACAGAATACTGGCAGGCTGGTGTCAGCTCGGAGATATATAGGGAGTGTTATCAGTGAGCCTGTTCTCTGTCTTCATCTGCTGGCTAGCATGCATATCCCACTGGTTTGGCCTTGATCTGACTGGATGAAGAGAAAGAATACAATTTTGGCCTTATGAAGTCTTTGCTTGCAGAACCTGATGTTTTCCAATTATATATTCATTTGGATTGGAAATGCATAACTTTGTGTTGAAATAAAAATCTGCCTTTACACAACTCTCGGAACTAGAGAGAATAAAAAAAAATTTCAAACAGTTCATCTTAAGTCAGCCAATGAGATTTGGCTTTCAGTATGTGTCCTGGAATTCAAAAGCTAATTGATCTATGGTTTCTTGGTTCTGATTTAGATACCCTTCAAATACAGGACTTCATACATCTGCCAATAGTCCCAAGGAATTTGTCTTATTTTGATTATGGAAGCATTAGGTACAGTGATTGGGCAACCACTTCATAAATTTCTGGTACTACCACCAAATGAATTTCATTTAGTACTGGTATCACATTCATTTTTGCAGTCCAGTTCTCTTCCACCCCTAGCTTGTACAAACCTCATGATCTCTAATATTTGGGTCTAGCTAAATTAGTTTCCTCAACTGTTTCTTTCACCATATCCCCTTCGAGATAGGAACACTCCCAAGGTAGATTTCAATTGCCTACCTGTCTTCTCATGTGTCCATTTAAGGTTCTAATGTTAATTCATAAGGCCATTTATGGAGGCTGACTTCATGAACTTAAACACCACTTGGCACCTTGCATGACTTTCCATCTGCTCCGTTCCTGTGGGAAGGCCCTATTGGCTATCCCCCGGGAATTCCCAGAGGGAATTCATGGTTGTTGGGCCTTTACTATGGAATTCACTGCCTTGTGACTGTGTGGGGAACCGATTACTTATTGTTTAGAGATGTAATTAATGGTCTGTTGTTCACGATTCATAATGCTCCCTAATATTTTTTATTTTTTCAGACAGTAGTAAATCTCCCATTGCTCAGGAAGTAAATCAGAAATTTTTATTTATAATTATATATATATATATATATATATAAGTTTGTGTCTTGGCCAATTAGACCAGGTTGTGTTGTTGTACATCTGTTATGTAAGGTTTGGTTTTATGTGGTTATGTATGTAATTTTGTGATCTATTATGAACATCTTTTTGGACATGTGGAATATATATTTTTTAAAATAAATAAAATACTGAAACAATATAAAATTGAGTCTTTCTACTTTGTTCCCATATTTAAAGTGTAATGAAACAGGAACAAATTACACCCTCTTTCCTCTGTTCCAGTCCATTTGCCTCTTGGATCCCTACTTTATACTAGTTTCTGCCATATTTAAAAAGGTGCACACAATTTTTAAAAAGTTGTACGAACAAGCTTTTAAGACATAAAATGAGAAAACCAGAGATGAGTGTAAAAAAAATTAGACATGTAGATACTTGGAAGTTAATGCAGTTTCTTTCAATACCACACAGTAAAACCTATTGCGGCAATAACCTACCTCCTGCATCGAGAACAATGTCCACGCCTAGGCCACCTGTTTCCTCCAAGCAACTTTCTGCAAGGTCAACTTTTCCACTAGAAACATCTATTACCCGAGCTGCATGAGACAGGAAGTTTACATTACACTATGCACAAAAAAACCTTGAGAATGCAGAACATAAGTAAACTGTTTCTATTCCCCAAAATTCGTAATAGGCACATAAATGCTTGGAGAGAGGAAGAATTGCAATCTGAACATTCCCATTTAAGAAACAAAACAGCTAGATGAAATATCTATGCACAGAAAAATTTCAAAGTAAGATTAAGCCCGAATTTTAAATCGCCGGCATGCATAAAATCCTGGGGTTACACGTATGGCCGGGCCCTGCATGCGCTGAGTGCATTTTAGAAGAGGCCCAGCCACATGCGTAACTCCCGATATGCGCAGAAGTGCCGGGCCTGAAGAAAGGGGCAGGCCAGGGGTGGGCTGGGTCAGCCCCATGAGAAGCTGCCCCGAGGAACTGAGCGCCGGCCTGCTGCCAGTGCGCAGACTTTAGTTCTGTTTCGGAGGAGCAGTAAGTATAAAACAAAACATTTGGGGATAGTTAGGGTAGGTAAGACCATAAGAACATGCCATGCTGGGTCAGACCAAGGGTCCATCAAGCCCAGCATCCTGTTTCCAACAGTGGCCAATCCAGGCTACAAGTACCTGGCAAATACCCAAACACTATCCCATGCTACTGATGCCAGTAATAGCAGTGGCTATTTTCTAAGTCAACTTGATTAATAGCAGGTAATAAACTTCTTCTCCAAGAACTTATCCAAACCTTTTTTAAACCGAGCTACACTAACTGCACTAACCACATACCCTGGCAACAAATTCCAGAGCTTAATTGTGCGTTGCGTGAAAAACATTTTTCTCTGATTAGTTTTAAATGTGCCACATGCTAACTTCATAGAGTGCCCCGTAGTCCTATTATCTGAAAGTGTAAATAACTGATTCACATTTACCCGTTCTAGACCTCTCATGATTTTAAATACCTCTATCATATCCCCCCTCAGCCGTCTCTTCTCCAAGCTGAACAGTCCTAACCTCTTTAGTCTTTCCTCATAGGGGAACTGTTCCATCCCCTTTATCATTTTGGTCGCCTTTCTCTGTACCTTCTCCATTGCAACTATAGGAGTCGGGGAGGAGAGGGGAAGAGGGAGGAAGGATAGGTTTAAGGAGCAGACTGGGAGGGAACTGGGCAAAGGCCTGATCGCGTCGCCTCGCAATTCTTTTAAAATACACACCCCCTGCGTACGTGGAGGCCACCCACCCGCACATGTGCATGCAGAAATTCAAATTCGGTGTGCATGTGCATGCGGAATTCGCATTTTACAACATGCACATAAGCACATAAGAACTTGCCAAGCTGGGTCAGACCAAGGGTCCATCAAGCTCAGCATCTTGTTTCCAACAGAGGCCAAACCATGCCACAAGAACCTGGCAATTACCCAAACACCAAGAAGATCCTATGCTATTGATGCAATTAATAGCAGTGGCTATTCCCTAAGTAAACTTGATTAATAGCAGCTAATGGACTTCTCCAAGAACTTATCCAAAACCTTTTTGAACCCAGCTACACTAACTGCACTAACCACATCCTCTGGCAACAAATTCCAGAGCTTAATTGTGCGTTGAGTGAAAGAATTTTCACCGATTATTCTTAAATGTGCTACTTGCTATATTCATGGAATGCCCCCTAGTCCTTCTATTATCCGAAAGTGTAAATAACTGATTCACATTTACCCGTTCAAGACCTCTCATGATCTTAAAGACCTCTATCATATCTCTCCCTCAGCCGTCTCTTCTCCAAGCTGAACAGCCCTAACCTCTTCAGCCTTTCCTCATAGGGGAGCTGTTCCATCCCCTTTATCATTTTGGTTGCCCTTCTCTGTATCTTCTCCATCGCAACTATATCTTTTTTGAGATGTGGTGACCAGAATTGTACACAGTATTCAAGGTGCGGTCTCACCATGGAGCGATACAGAAGCATTATGACATTTTCCGTTTTATTAACCATTCCCTTCCTAATAATTCCTAACATTCTGTTATAACATGTGCAGACACGCATGGGAACCGCGCGCACACAGACACCCGCACGTTTTAAAAAAAATCTACCCCTTAGTGAATAGGAAATATTTTGGTTCGTTCGCCTTAAGTATATTCATCGGTAGTACAGTTCTTCATAGGAAAAAGGAGAACACTAAATTCATCCTGGATGTTTAGGTATCACATGATTTATCTCACATTCATTTGCTCAAACTTGTATCTTCTGTAAATGAAGGCTCAATTGCTAACGTGCAATGTGTTTTGAACAGATTCCTGTAACTTTGATTAAAATGAACAGAAACAGAGATGTCAGCAGAAAAGGACTATTTGCCCTCAACTCCCGAGTCTGCCCATTTTGTGCCTGCCCACTGCGCTGTCACATGATCTTCTCACTCCCTCCCTCCTGCCACAAAGGTCCCTTTGTGTATATTTTTCTATTGAATCTGAACTGGAAAGCATTTGATCATTCCTTGTGTTCTTCATCCTTAAGCTTCAGAGCAAAATGGTGCAGAAGGTGGTCTTACATGCAATATTAGAAATTGAAAAAAAAAATAACTTCCACATGTAGAAGGATTATGTCTGTGGCCTCTCTTCAGATTTAATGTCATAAAATTTGAGTCTGAGTAGATAATTATAAAATTCATGTGAAGGATTGGTCTGTACTCATATGGATAACCTCTCCCTTGTGGTATATGGATGGTTTCAATCTGTTAAATGATTAGATTCAGGCCTGTTTAAAAAAGAGATTGATTGCTAATCCTGGAAATATCAATATATCTTTTCAACAAGCTACAATTTAAGATTATTCAGCAAACAGAAAAAATATAAAAACTAAAATGTATACTTACCAACTAGTGGCTGTCTGATGCCTAGTGAAAGGAGAAAATAGCAAAGGACTTTGAAAAGGAAATAGTATTGATTTACAAACACAAACAGCAAAATATCAGCCTCTAATATTAAATTAATTCATTGGAGAACATAAATGTATCTTCCAAAACTGAATGCTGAGGAAAATATTATTTTTTGAAACCATTATACCTTTCTGAAAGGTACAGTATTTTTCTAGTATAAAAACAAAAATGTCAAACTATTTTCCTTATGAACTAGCCTGAAAGACAGAGAAAACAGTGGTATGATGATACCAGCTTGTTAACTGTTGACTATAAACATGGAGTGAAGGAGCAGTCTACTGATTGGAGCAGTGGGCCGAGAACCAGAGAAGCCAGGGTTCACTGCGGCTCCTTATGACCTTGGGCAAGTCACTTCACCTTCCATTGCCTCAGATACAAACTTAGAATGTGAGCCCTCTGGGGACAGGGAAAATACCTCCAGTACCCAAATGTAACTCACGTTGAGCTACAATGAAAAAAAGGCATGAGCTAAAATGCACACACAAAAAAAAAAAAAATGACTGCTGGTTTCTCCTAAGAGAGCAGTTTATTTGAACTTTTATTTATTTATTTAAAAGGTTTTCTATACCTTCGTTTAGTAATGCACCATCACAACGGTTTACAATTAGGCACGTAAATAAGTCTGGTTTGGTTTATGAATTATCTAGAGGGTGCCAATAAATTTTTCGGTTAAAATAATATACTCTATGTGGGAAGTGGATTGGAATTTCCATTTGTATGATTACTAGGATAATCATATACTTTTTATACTGTCCTTCTCTTAAATTAATACTTAGTTATAATAAAAATAAAAAGTAAGCAATTACGCTTTTAGGTGTTCTTACGCTGTGTGTAGGTGTTCTTACTCACCAATCTCACACACACACACCATGGAAAGTCGATACCCCTTTGACGCACTGACACAACAAAATGTGACAAATGTTCAGACTTGCATATATTTAAAATTAATTTTTTCCTACTCTAACACTCCACACCTTTCAGGAAAAAAGGAAAATTAGTTCTTACCTGATAATTTTTGTTCCTGTAGTACCACGGATCAGTCCAGACAACTGGGTTTTGTCTCCCCTCCAGCAGATGGAGACAGAGAAGTTTTAAACAAACAACCCTTGCATATATGCCAAGATGCCACCCACAGTGCCTCAGTCTTACTCAATGCCAAAGCAGAATGGAATAATAACCAACTATGTACAGCTAACTACTTTTAACTACCATCCCCAATGTAATAAGGCTCAGTCAAACCCCCAACGGGGAACAGGACCCGCTGAACCAGGAGAACAAGCGAATAAGGAAATGCAATACTAATACCAAGAAAAGAATTGCGCGAGCGGACTCTGTTATTTTTGAGTACACAGCAGTGGCCGGGCTCTGGGCTGATCCGTGGTACTACAGGAACGAAAATAATAAAGTAAGAACTAATTTTCCTTTCCCTGTACGAATCCGGATCAGTCCAGACACTGGGATGTACCAGAGCTAACTTACCTAGGGTGGGAGCCAGAGAGGCCCACTCGGAGCACTCCTTCTCCAAATCCCCCGGAATCCGGAGCTCGAACATTCAATCTGTAATGCTTCGCAAAAGTGTGTAAAGACTTCCAAGTAGCCGCCCTGCAGATTTCCTGTGGCAAAACTTGATGACATTCTGCCCATGAAACAGCTTGTGACCATGTAGAGTGAGCACGAAGTCCCACTGGTACTGTCTTACCATGTAGTAAATACGCAGAACCAATAGCTTCCTTCAGCCAACGAGCTATTGTAGTTTTTGAGGCCATATTACCTCGCTTTGGACCACTCCACAAAACAAAGAGATGGTCTGATACACGAAAAGGATTCGTAACCTCCAGATATCACAGCAGAGCCCTGCAGACATCCAGTTTCCTTAAATCTTTAGCAACCGGATCCGATCAGTCCAAATCTGAAAAGGAGGGGAGATCGATTGACTGATTCAAATGAAAGGACGACACTACCTTTGGAAGAAAGGAAGGAACCGTCCGTAAGGAAACCCCTGAATCTGAAAACCTCAAAAAAGGTTCTCTGCACGACAACGCCTGTAACTCTGACACAGGATGTGCCGAAGAAATCGCTACCAAGAACACTACTTTCAGCGTGAGATCCTTCAGCATCTACCACTTTATAGGCTCAAAAGGCGAAGCACAAAGCCAAGAGGACCAAACTGAGGTTCCAGGAAGGACACGGGTAATGTAGCAGCGGCAGTAAGTACTTTACTTCTTGAAGAAAACGAGCAACATCAGGATTTAATGCCAACGCTGCCCTCTAGATCTTACCTCGAAGACAACCAAGCGCCGCAACC
The DNA here is from genome assembly GCF_901001135.1 of Rhinatrema bivittatum. Taxonomy (NCBI): domain Eukaryota; kingdom Metazoa; phylum Chordata; class Amphibia; order Gymnophiona; family Rhinatrematidae; genus Rhinatrema; species Rhinatrema bivittatum. The sequence continues at coordinate 238,555,257 of NC_042619.1, read as the reverse complement.
TGTACGTGAAGTGAACTACAGGAGAGACCTTTAGAAAGGCCGGCTTGAAGAAAACCCAGGATGTCCGATACTGACGCTCACATAGGAATTACCGAGTGAATCACACACCATGCCTCAAAAACCTTCCAGACTCTGACATAAGGCAGAGAAGTAGATGCTTTGTGCGAGCGCAACAACGTAGCCACTACCGCATCAGAATAACCTTTGTTCTCAAGAGGAGGTTATACAGCTGCAACGCAGTGAGTAAAACTTGAATGTAAATATTTGCTGAAGTAAGCATGCCTCCAAAAAGAAAAGGGAGAGTTCGGGTCCACCCTCCTATTACTCCCTCTAATTCCACTCAACGTTTAATAACAACTTATACTCCGGTGTTAGTGTCTTCAAGAGAGGAGACTAACCCCGCTACGGCTTTAGAGATAGGAGCTCTATCGCCGTCTGGGGATGTGACTCTGTCCCCTCCTGATCCCCGGCGCCTAATAATGATGTCCCCAACTGATTCCTCCGAAACTGTCGGTGAGTTAAAAGCCGAAGGGGCATTAACGGAACCGACAAGGGTGGAGTTCGGAAGTGAACACCCTAGCCTACTTGAATCTCCTGAATGCACCGTGAGAGGTGAAGTAGTTGGTAACACAGCTGCTATATCTACATCTACTCCTGATCAAGGAGTTGGAGAGAGAAAAGGAACGCTGGGGTCAGTGGGTGAATGTCCAGCTGATCGAATGGGTATAACAACTCATTTTGTGATTCCAACAAAACCGGCAGTAGTGACACTTGATTCATTATGGGACTTAGTAGCAGGCTTAAGTAAAGCTCTTTTTGAGACCAATGCAAATGTGGGTATCTTGAATAAAAAGGTTGAGAAAATAGAAGAAAAATTAGAAAATATAGAACCCAGATTGAACAAGATTGAAGCTGTATGTGAAAATAATACTTCTGTTCAATTAAAATTACTAAAAGATGTTACATCAGCTTCTCGTAGAATAGAATATCTTGAGAATTATTCTAAACACCTTAACCTTAGATTTACTAATTTTCCTAGAATTGTGGGTCAGCCAATAGAGATGACTTTGAAAAAATATTTCCTTGAAAATTTAAAGCTGAATGAACAGGGGTTACCCTGTATCTTGAAGCAAACTTTCCTTAATACCCCACAATTGGTTAAACCTTCTACCTCAAAACAGGTTGAGATTATGAATAATTTGACTGGATACCTAGAGGATTCATCATTAGAATTGTATGATCGAGCAACTCTTTTGGTTACCTTTATCAATGTGCAAGATATAGGTATCGTTATGAGAAATTTCTTTAAGAATATCTCTTCTCCCTTTTATGGAGCAGAGGTAAGAATTTACCCGGACCTTGCTCGCTTAACGCAGCAAAGGAGAAGGGAATTCTTACTAATGAGAGCACAAGTTAAAAGTTTAGGATATTCTTTTGTTTTAAGATATCCAAGTAAGTGCATTGTGAAAAAAGGAGATGAATGTTTTGTGTTCTTTTACCCAGAACAACTTAAGTCTTTTGTTAATGCTAGGGTTGTAACTGTAATATCTCTTAGGACACACTAAGTGGGATCTAGTTTATATATTAAAGACACTATAAGACAGCTGATATTTTCTTAAATTGAGTTACCTATATTTACTCCTATGAATTCACCTCCTCAATTTCTTTTGTAAGATTAGGCCAGGTATAGTGATATTATACATGGATATGTATATAACTGTAGTGGCTATATCTCTTTTCCGTTGTAAGTTGTATCTTACTTTATATATTTGAAAAATTCAATAAAGAATAAATATTAAAAAAAAAAAAAAAAAAGAATAACCTTTGTTCTTTAACTGTTGCCTTTCAAAAGCCATGCCGCTAGACAAAGTGATCCGCCTCTTCCAAACAGACGGACCCCTGCTGAAGAAGAGCCACAGACTCCCGAAACCGCAGTGGCTCCGCGGCGGTCAGATTGAGCAGATCCGCAAACCAAGGATGTCTCGGCCACTCTGGAGCCACTAGGATCACCTCTGCCGGATGGAGCTCTATCCTCCGGATCACCTTGCCTATCAGAGGCCATGGAGGAAACACGTACAGCAAGATGTTCGCTGGCCAGGGAAGAACCAGGGCATCGACGCCTGTCTCCCTTCGATGACTGTAGAAGCGTGGAGCCTTGGTATTCTTGAATGTGGCCATCAGATCCATGCAAGGCATGCCCCACGTGTCGCAGATTAATTGAAACGCCTCGTCGGACAATTCCCATTCCCTGGGATCTAGATGGTGATGACTGAGGAAGTCTGCCTGCATGTTGTCTACCCTGGCAATGTGAGATGCCGCAATGCTGACGAGGTGCTGTTCCCGCCCAGGTCATCAATTGTAGCGCCTCCAGAGCCACTGGTCGACTGGACCCGAAGCACCCTCCCCCCTCCAGAAGGTGTTTGCTGCGGAGAGAGCGAAGGGGTAAAATTCCCTCCCCCACCGCGTTCCGTGCGGCTGCCTGAAGTGATCCCAAAATGGCTGCCATTCCCACGCTCGGCGGGAATGGCTCAGCTGATCCTGTGCAACTCGTCTGGAGCCGCGGGGCTCGAATCCGACCCTCCCGAGGCGAAACAGAGGGTCCTTCGCCGCCCTGCAAGCAGTCAGAACAGAGGCCTATGTGCGGCAGGAAGAACCCCGGGGCATGCTCGGTCCGGCAAAAATCAAAGTTAACCAACACGGCGAAAACAGCGGCGCAGCTCGGCGGGAAACACACAAAGTACAAGAGACGGCGCAGTAAAGACAGAAAAATGTTTTTTTTCCTGGAAGTTCAAACTTGCCTGATCGCTGTCCCTGGTTCTGGAGCAGCTCCTGCTCCTGCTGGGGTGAGTGAGCCGGGCTCCCCGGTATCACCCTAGTGCTGCTTTCAAACTGTTACAGGGCCCTCAACCCTTAGCAGCAGCTGCCTCGACCAGGAGGATGGTCCCCTCAGGACCTGGCAAACCCTTGGAGGCTGACAGACCTTCTGTCGGCGAGCTACCGTTCTCCTCCTGTCCTTTTTTTTTTTTTTTTTACCTACAAAAAAATTAAAAGAACACAATCCCCTAATTTGATAAACTTAAAATTCCTGACTCCCAATCTTTTTTTTTTTTTTTTGATAATCAGGTAATCAGAAGAGACTGTGGGTTTTGCACCTCCACCATCTGCTGGAGACACCTTGGTTGTTTGTTTAAAACTTCTCTGTCTCCATCTGCTGAAGGGGGAGGCAAAACCCAGGTGTCTGGACTGATCCGGGTACGTACAGGGAAAATGTTTTATTGAGGAGCAAAGCATATACATATAAAAAAAAACAACTGGATAAGTCTGAACCCCTCCCCCCCGAGTCAATACTTAGTGGAAGCACCTTTGGCAGTAATTTCAGCTGCGAGTCTGTTGGGATAGGTCTCAATTTGTCAATATCAGACCATTCTTCTTCACAAAACTATTCAAGCTCCGTCAAGCTCCCTGGAGAGCACGGAAAGACAGCAATCTTCAAGTCACTTCACAGATTTTCGATAAGATTAAGGTCGGGGCTCTGACTGGGCCACTCCAGGATATTTACCTTTTTGTTGCATAGTCACTCCGGTGTAGCTTTTCTGTGTGTTCTGGGGCCATTGTCATGCTGAAAGGTGAACTTCTATCCCAGTTTCAGCTTTTTTGCAGAGGGCAGCAGGTTTTCCTCAAGGATTTTTGTCAGGGCTGGGCAGGGCCAGTTGCAGGTAATCCCCACACAGGAGCAGTACAGGACTCGAGGGTCTTCTGCCTGTCTGGCTACCTCCCCCTTGGACTGTGCCCACAGGTTCTGGTGACTGGCAGAACTTCTCAGGCCAGAATAAGGCAGCGCTCAGGCAGAGTTGTAGAACAGGCAGGGATCAGGGCTGGCAGAGCTCAAGTGGAGTCATAGAACAGGCAAGGGTCTGTGGCAGGAAGTCACACTAAATGTAAAGGAAGAGCAAGGCAAGAGGAACAAAATGGGCAAGACGGCCACTGAGGGGCCTAGGGAAAGCAAAGAACAAGGTAAGATACACAGGCAGGAACAAAGAAAGACAAGAGCAAAACTGGGACAGCAGTGCAAGGAAAGGGCATGCATAGACCGGGTAGGCCACCAGGAGGCCTAAACAGGACAAGGGCAAGACAAGTAACAGACGGGCTAGATAGGCTACCAGATAGCCCAGACAGACAATGGTAAAGGCAAGGACCACAGAGACAGAATAGGCCACCAGGAGGCCTAAACAGGACAAGGGCAAGACAGGAAACAGACGGGCTAGATAGGCTACCAGATAGCCTAGACAGACAATGGTAAAGGCAAGGACCACAGAGACAGAATAGGCCACCAGGAGGCCTAAACAGGACAAGGGCAAGACAGGAAACAGACGGGCTAGATAGGCTACCAGATAGCCTAGACAGACAATGGTAAAGGTAAGGACCACAGAGACAGAATAGACCACCAGGAGGCCTAGAGCAAGAGCAATGCAAGGAACACAAAGGCCAGCTAGGCCATCGGGAGGCCCAAAGAGAAGAATAAGGCACAGTACAGAAAGATAAGAAGTGCTTCCAGAAGACCCAAACAGAGCAAGAACAAGGCTCGGTACACACAGGCAAGCAGGGCCACCGGGAGACCCAAACAGAGCAAAAAAAAAAAAGGCAAGGTAGCACAATGATGGCCAAAGCAAGGGTGACTCGATGAAGAGGCCCGGAGCTAAGAGTGAGGGAGGGTTTTATAAGGTTGGCCTTACTGTGTCATGCATTCTTCAAGACAGAGGCTAGAGCAGGATTGCGTGTGGCCCACTGAGGGACCCCGCTGGCAAGGAGGGCACCTAGCAGCCAGTATCGTTACAACTTTTCTATACGTTTTTCAAGTCATTGGTCATTCTATCCTGAGAAGGGATCCAGTCCCTGCCAATGAGTAACATCACTGTAACCTGATGTTGGCACCACCATATTTCACTGTAGGGATGGAGATCTCTGGGTGATGTGCAAACATAACGCGTTGCATTTTATCCAAAAAGTTCTATTTTAGTTTTGTTAGACCACAAAACTTTTTGCCACATTGCTATGGTATCCCCTAAGTGTTCCTTTGCACACTTCAAACAGGAATCAAGGTCAGCTTTCTTACCTAATGGCTTTCTTCTTGCCACTGTACCATATAGACCGGATTTGTAGAATGCTTGGGATTTTATTGTCATATACACATGTTGACCAGTCTTGGCCAATGAAGCCTGTAGCTTATCGGTCTCCTTCTTGCTCAGTTATCCAATTTTAAGGGACAGCTTGATCTAGGCAGGGTCTTGGGGTGCCATACACCTTCTACTTCTTAATAATGGTCTTAACCATGGTCTGAGGGATATTCAAGGCCTCTGCTATTCTTTTATACCCAGCCCCAGATTTGTGCCTTTTCATATCTTTGTCCCAGAGTTCTCTCTACTCCTTCAGAGAAAGAGCTCTGTCATTCCCTATACTTATAAGCCTTCCCTTTATTCCTTTAATTGTACTCCAATTTGTCTCTCATATCTCTGCACCTCCTTATTTACCCCCTTTTATACCCGTTATATACCCCTTTCCCCTGTCCTTAGATACTACCTTCCCAATAGCAACCCCTGCTAGACTATATATAGTTGCCTTTCTGAACTTATAATTTGTAATGTCATATATAGTGTCTTCTGTATGTACTAGTTAAAGATAATGTATATTGTTGATTATATTGCTTTTTGGAGTGCATAATGTTATCCACAGTGTTTAATGATATACACAGTCCCTTTTTGAGTGTATAATTTGCAATGTTACATATTATGTTCTTTGGTTGTTTTTTCCATCAGGTACTGTTCCTATTCTCCTCTTCTTCTTTTTCCCTCTCTTCTCTCGCTCCTTCTCTCTTCCTAGCTGCACCCCTCCCCCCACCCTCGTTTTTTGTATTTCCTCCTTCAGTTATATTGTAAACCGGCATGATGTACCCACGAATGTCGGTATACAAAAGCTAATAAATAAATAAATAAATAAATAAATATTACATATATGCATAAACACACACACACCTAATATCCACTAAAAGGATAACAATAGATATACTGTTCAACAGATATATATTTTTCTCCATTGTTCAGTACAAAGAACTGTAACTTACCTACCGCAGGCCAAAGCTTCTCTAGGTACTGCTTATCTTCAGCACTATATGCTGTAGAAATTACTTTGGCTCCTCTGTAATGTGCTAACTGAATAGCTATTGTACCAAATGGCTGCAGAAAAAGACCATAGTAACATCTGTAATGTTTACATTAAAGAAATGCATTTTTTGATGTGCTGAAGGGATTTTTGAGCAGGCTAACATCTACAAGTGACCCGGGTAAAGCATTGGGGTGGCACTGGTGGAGAGTTCACCATGCTACTTATTCTGGTCTTCTTGGCGACTCACAACCGTGGTCTGCCCGCCACTGTTCTGCTCTAGGCTTCATAGCTGTGGAAATTGCGACTCCAAGGCCGTTAAGCAATGGGGTGGGTATAAAACAATGATAAGACAAGTGCCCCAATTGATAGAAGCCAACAAATGCCAATTAGCCGTGGCTGCATAAGTTGGAGAGTGGCTTCGTTCCCACTCGTAAAAGCTTCAGCAAACTGAAGGCAGGTGAAGAAACCAGCCCCCACACCCCCCTTTTCTTTCTCTCAGATAGAGTTACTGTATAGACTGGATACCTACACTGGCTCCATCTAGTACTAGCACTGTTTTCCCAGGAGACAAATGGGAAAGGTAATGAAAGGCAGTGTATGCACGTAATCCATCTCGAATGGTTCCCGCTGCTTCAACCCAGGAGATCTTCCCCGGCTTATGAACTACAAAACAAACCAAAATAAGCAAGATGATTCTGACTATAACACAGAGACTTCATCTAAATAAATCCAGGAGCGGTAAGCAATAATTGCAAGATAAACTTAAGCACCTCCTATTACATTCTCTAAATTCTTATTGGATCCTTTGTTGTAGAAAATTAAAGCATAAAACATTGTGAACACTAGGCACTACACAGACAAAGCACAGTTAGCTCAGTTAAGAGCAGATTCACTAAATTTCATAGATACTTAGACATGACTGTTTGAAACGACTCAATATTGTACTAAGGCCGTTACATGGCACTTTCTTCGCATAGGGAGGGCAGCCCACATAAGAATGAAGTTTGTGTGTAGAAAGTGCCCCTAGGACTTCAGCCCTAATTTTCTAAGCAGACTTGCTCACATAAGTCCCCTTTGAAAATTAGCGGGTATGTGTGATATACATACTCCTATCTACACCTACTTGGGAGCAGGTGTAAATGCATACGCATACATTTATATGTATATTTTAGAAAATCAAAAGTATGCAAGTAAATGGTTTCCCTGCCCTGGGGATATCTTTTTAAAGTATGTGTGAAATCACTTCTGCACATACTTTTACAAGCACAACCCTTGGGACAATTTTCAAAACGCCCTTTTGTGTGTGTAAATGCTTTTAAAAATCTTAATTTGAATAGACATTTGTCAGAGGTGACAAGCCTTATCTGCTATCTCCTCAGGTACATCAGATGTGGTGTCAAGGTCCCCAGCAAGTCTCTCTATACCCTCTGGTCCCATGAAGACCATAAGGTGCTTTTCGGATCCAGAAACTTGTTTGGCGCATGGTCTGTCCCCCACTGGTCTTCCTCTGCTGTGCCCTTTCCTGCAACACCGTAAGCTGCAACTTGCTTCTTACATTCCCAACACAGTGTTTCACATGTTCTGCTGATTGCAGACATACAGATTCATCACAAACTGCAATTACTTAAACAACCAACATCCACCCATAGCCAGCACAATACAGCATTGCTTCAACACTCATCACTCTGCTACTCAATTAATTGTAAGCTTTCTGAATGATAAAAAGCGCTTAATTTGCTCTAATCTTATTAGGCAGGGCATTCCACAATTGTGGTCCAGCAAAGAATGTTCTCTCTGGAGTCTCAGCCAAACAGGCCTGACAGATTGGTAAGTACATCGAGAAGATTTCGTTCTACTGATCTTAATGCTCGTGGAGGCTTATAAATATTTAGCAAAGAGCTCACACAGATATATCTCCACTTAGGGCACACTAGATCAAGTTCAAAATCTTAAATTGGATTCTCCTAAATATGGACAATCAGTGCAATGACTGCATGATCTTGACCTCCAACAGTAGCCATTAATCTATAATATTAAAAGCCTACGTAAATAGCCAGGTTTTTAGATCATGATGAAAACCTGTTATGTCATGCCCTAATCTAAAGGTACTTTGGAAGATGTTCCACATATATGAACCTATTATTGTAAAGTCCCTGTCTTGCATTTTTGCTATAAAGAAGATACCTCACTCCAACAAGACTGAAGATACCAAACGCCTACTTGTACTTTCCCCAAATCTTTCAAAGAAAATCCTTTAGTCCAGCTACTTACCTAAAGGGGCCCTAAGAGATGGGATTTTTGGACCACAGCTTTGTGGTGTGACAAAGAAAGGGAGGGATACCAGGTGTGAACTAACTAAAAAAATAGGTTGCTCACCTGTAATGATTGTTCTCCATGGAGAGCAAGACAACTCAGCCAAACAACTTGGCAATGTCAAACAGTCCAAAGGACAGAGGTGCCCTGGCTTTAAAGTGAAAACTTTGCCACACTGAGCACGTGTGGTATGCTGTACATGCCAGTAACAATATGAAGTGTCCTCAGTTGTCAACAGCATAGCTTACAGACAGGACGATACTAGTACAATGCGCTCCGACGGAGCGCACTGTTAGCCTGCTCTTGGACGCGCTTTTTCCCTTACCTCTTATTCAGTAAGGGGAGGAAAACGCGTGTCCAACCCGCGGCACCTAATAGTGCCCTCAACATGCAAACGCATGTTGATGGCCTATTAGGTATGCGCGTGGGATACAGAAAGTAAAATGTGCGGCCAAGCCGCACATTTTACTTTCAGAAATTAGTGCCAACCCAAAGGTAGGCGCTAATTTCTTCCAGCACCGGGAAAGTGCACAGAAAAGCAGTAAAAACTGCTTTTCTGTGCACCCTCTGACTTAATATCATGGCGATATTAAGTCGGAGGTCCCGAAGAGTAAAAAAAAGTTTAAAAAAAATAAATTTGAATTCAGCCCGCAGCTGTCGGGCCGAAAACCGGACGCTCAATTTTGCCGGCGTCCGGTTTCCGAGCCCGTGGCTGTCAGCGGGCTCGAGAACCGACGCCGGCAAAATTGAGCGTCGGCTGTCAAACCCGCTGACAGCCGCCGCTCCGGGCTAAAAGGAGGCGCTAGGGACGCGCTAGTGTCCCTAGCGCCTCCTTTTCCCCGTTTCTACCGCACCACCCAATTTGAATACTGAATCGAGCGCACCAGTGAGGGGCCGGTGCGCGCGCCGGGAGAGCGGGCATTCGTCCGCTCTCCCGTGGACTTTACTGAATTGGCCTGAGAGGAAAGATAGCTAATAGAAGAGGAAAATGATAACTCCAAAAGGTAGATAGGAGGATATATGTGACGGAGAACTGTTACAGGTAAGCAACTTATTTTTTCTCTATGGACAAGCAGGAAAATCAGACACATCTGGGGGGTTGTCCCCAGCATTCTCAGTTTCCTCTTTCCAGATGACTCATTGTGGGTGATCATGAGTAGGAGTTATCAAAAAGAGAAAGTTTAAGACGACTTCAAAAGATTTTGGAGACCCACCTTGCTAAATTTGCTGTCTTTCCTGGAATCTGAGTTCAGACAGTAATAGGCAGTGAAGTAGCCACTTTGCATATATCTTCCATCAAGTCCAATCCCAGTTGGGCTAAGCCAGCCATGACTCTTATTTCTGTGTGCCTGGAAAAGGCCTCACAGGGATAAGCCTTCTTTATTGCAAGCAATGGAGAGGCACTTAGAAAGCCACAGTGTAATAATATGTTTAGAAACCGGACGTCTTGACCCATTTGAGTCGAAAGAAATAACTGAGAATAGTTTCTGATGTCTTTTGTTCTGTCCAGATAGAAGGAAACTGTTCTCTTCAATCTAGGATTGGAGAGCAGCCTTTGTCTGACTTTCCTGAGACTTAGGGAAGAATTTTGTGAGAACAATAGATTGGTTTACGTGGAAGCGTGAGACCACCTTTAGAAGAAATGTTGGGTTTGTTACTTGCTGTTACTGCAGAATCAGGTAAAAGATGGGTTAGTTACCAGTGCCTGAATTTCACTTATCCTCCTAGCAAACAAGACTGGCCACTAGGACGGCAACCTTTCAAGAAAAACATTTTAGGTCACATGAACGGATGAGTTCAAAGAGTAGTTTCATAGGCTTGGCAAGGACCACATTCAAATACCAGAGTGGCCAGCATTCTTACCAGGGATTTTATGTGAAGCAGACTTTAAACGAACCTCATTACTAATGGTGGCAAAGAGATGAGCTTGCCCTCCTCCGCATCATAAGCAGCAATAAAGCTAAAGTGAACCCTTTAAGGCCTGGCATAGACAAAGAAAGTAGATACTCTAGTAACTTGCTAATTGGGCATGAAAGAAAGAACAGCTGACCCTAGCATTCTAACTGGGAAACCACCTCCAGTTTCAGATACAGGCTGTTTTGGTGGATTGTTTTTCTTGATTGCAGAAGCATGCAGGATGTTTCCTCAGAAAATCCCGGTGAAGCAATTATTGTCTTCTCAACATCCAGGTAGTCAGAGCCAGAGTGGGGATATTGGGGTGCAGGAGAGTTCCTTGATCTTCACAGATCATTTCTGGGAGAAGAGGGAGGCAAATGTGTTTTCTGGTGGAGAGATGAAGGAAGTGAGTGCCACTTCTGCATGGACTAGGCTGGGACAATTAGGACTAGAATTCCCTGATCCACCAGCAGTTTTGATAGTATTTTCAAAATTAATGAAATAGATGGATATGCATAAGGGAGAACTTTGCCCCAATGTATGGTAAATGCATCCTCTGTCATACTTGAGTTAGATGGCCTCCTTGGGAAAAACTTGCTGGCTTTTATGTTGATCATTGTCTCAAAGAGATTTTTTGCCATGGGATGAGGACGAAGAATTCTGTTCAGCTTGTCTGCAAGCACATTGTGCTGTTCTTGTAGATAAACTGCCTGGGCTGTTGTCCATTGCAAAAATTAGGACAACTTCTTGAAAGAGTATGAACCTGTCCCACCCTGTTTGTTGATATAAAACATGACAATCTGGTTTGCTGTTTGAATTAGTATCAGTTTACTAGATAATTTGGGTTGGACCTCTAGTAGAGCTAGCTTTATGGCTCATTTCCAATAGATGGCTAGATAGACAGGTTTCTTTGAGAGACCGTGGACTCTGGGTTTGGAAGCCCTGTGTGGGGGTCCCCAACTTTGATAGATGCATCTGTGGTAAGAACTATTTGGTGGGGCAGCAAATGATGAAAGCCTGGTTTACAAATTGGTCTTGGAAAGTCACTAATTAAATAATTAGTAACTATAAGCCTTCAGTTAAAGCAAATTTAAATACTTCCAAGGAACAGATGCACAGAAGGAAGGCTTCTTTCAAAAGAAAGGGGGCTCTGGAACAAAGATCATGGGATGAGAATGAAAGGAAGTAGACTTGAGAGTAATTTAAGGAGAAGAAAAATGTGGTCTTACCTGCTAATATTCTTTCATTTAGTCCTACCACACCAGTTCAGACTCAGGTTTCATCTTCCATCAATAGGCAGAGAACTAGAAAGCTGAACTGCCCTATATAAAGCCTCATGCAGCTGTAGGTTTTCACTATTGTTGTATCAGAGTAACAAACAAACCCTTTCCCCACTGACAAGCAGGGAAATTGGAAGCTGCCCTTGACCGAATTGAATCTTCTCCACTCTGAGGACCTAGCAAAAAACAAATTAGCAACACTAAACTTTGACTGAGCGACCTGAACTAAATGACTGAAAAAAGTATTTCTTCTGAAGAGCAGGCACTTCTTAAATCCAGGTGGGTTCGTGGATTGGTCCTGGTAGGACTCAAGGAAAGAAAATTTACAGGCAAGACTACATTTTTCCTGAGATGTATCAAAGCAATTTTTCCTGGGATGTCCTTAGACTAAGATCAAAGTTGTCATCTCATCCCTGTGAAAGAGATGCAGCATAGAAGTGTGATCCTCCCCCTCCAGGAGGCACTTCACCTTCCCCCAAATCCCCCTCACTATCTCCCCAAGAGAACCTTTCAAAACCATCCAAGGCAAACAACTCCTCCTCTGGGGCTTCCTTTCCTATGACCGCCTTGGATTTCTTTTCCCCCCCCTGTAAGGAATCAGGTAGGCGAGAATAAGGTAAAAGTAAAATAATATGTTTATTGCTATACAATCTTAATAATTCTAAGTATTAAAGGTATACAGTTCTAAGTACTAAAATATACAATTCTAAACATATACAGTTCTAAGAACTAAAGTATATACAGTTCTAAGCATGTACAGTTCTTAAGCTTTATTGCTAAGCATATTCATCTGTATCCGTGCACAATATTTCGGCCAATACTCACAACACCCTTTTCATCAGCCTGCCTCAGAGAGAGAGCCCACCACAGGCAAAAGGGACCCAGTCACTTTGTACGTCTACAAAGGACACACAGCACTTTGCATACCAGCAAAGTGAAAGTATGTTTCTCGCTCTCCCCGTTTTGCAGCCATAGCTGTTCGTCCTTTATAGCCCAATGTCAACAAGTGTGCGTGCAGGATAGGATTACTCACTATCCCTGCCAGCAGTTTCAGTCTAAACAATACTCAAGGATAGATAGTCAGGTCATCTTCACTCCAGGCCGAATGTCAGTGCTGCAGCTGATTCTGCAATATCCCTTACACCCCCCTAGGAATCTGCCGGCTTACAGGGCACTGGAAGGGTAGATCATTCTTGAGGCTGTACTCTGCCCCATGCAAAAGGCTTGCAAAACCCTGAAAATTGCTCGTGAAATCATCGCACAAGAAAAGAGACTTCCAACGCAGGAGGGACAGGTCCTGTCGCATCAGTAGCAGCCCCAGATCTGGGACAGAGTCCAAAATGCACTCTGAGCTATGAGGAGGAGACCTGACATCCATTTTATTGCCTCATGGCTGCAAAATGACTGCCGGGGCTTCCTAAGACACCAAGACATTCCCTGCTTTCTCTACCATGTCTCCCAGCCCAGAGCCTCCCACTTCCCATCTGTAGAAAATCACTGTGAATCAGTTCCCCCCTGGCTGATGATCAATCTCTGCATAGCTTCAATGCACTTTCTGCCTGCAGTTTTGCATGGGGCAGGCAGTGCAGAGTGCAGCTTTCTTCCCAGTCTGCAGGCCTAATATAAATGAGGCCTGATCACCAGAACTCCTCCAAAATCACTAATTCACCTTCTGAAAAGGGAAAATCACCCCTGAAGCTCCAGACACATAATGCTGTTCTGCACTACCAGGGCCTGCTGCCACTGAAACAGTTCCTTTGACACTCTCTCCATCTTTTTTTTTTTTTTGAGCTGGCTGGAGGAGCAAAGAGGGCTTAAAGAAAGAGCGCTTAGATTTACCAGCAAAGAAAGGCGCAGTGGTGGGGGGTGGGGAGCAAGGAAGGAGAAGAGTTACCCTCAAGCCCTCTAGAAGTCCCCTGGTTCTGGATTGTTCAACAGAGGGAGGGAGCATAACTTTCATCTCTGGAAGACCTGACTAATACTCTACCTCTTTTTCTTTTTGTTCGTCTAAAATCCGAGGGACCCCCAACTCAACTGAGGAAGGACTAGGCTTTTCGCCTCAGTTGCTCCAAAACTCCTTTCCTGTTCAGCTTACCAGGCTGTAGTCAATAGCATGGGGATTGCCTGCCTACCATCTGCTTGAGACTGCTGGCAAGCTGGTGTCAGATGGATGTAATATAAGGGATGACATCAGTGAGCCTGTTGATCTCTGTCTCCATCTGTTGGCTGGCATGCATAACCTGTTGCGCTGTTGGTGGACCTGTGGCCTGAGGTGGGGTTGACGCTGCCCGCAGGGCAAGCCCTACGGGTCCCCACCATCGGGAGGTGGAGCAGGCTAGGAGACTGAGGCCGACTGGAGCTTCGCCAGTACCAACCCACATTCCCCTTAGGTTGAGCCCTTGGGTGCAGGGGCCGGCTGGACTTAGGTGGGCCTCCGTGTGATGACTCTCAGTTGGTGTTGACTAGGGTACGCCAGGAAACAGCAGAGGTATTGGAGGGCCGAGGACGATCCGGACGAGGCAGGGTTCCAGAGATCCAGACGCCAACAGGAACAGAGGGAAGCAGGGGGCATCCAGGTAAAGATAAGCCAAGCCTGAGAGGCCAGGTCCATAGGATACCGAAGGAGAGTCCAAGGCAAGTTGGAGTCACAGCCGGTGACAGGAAGGCGAGGTACCGGAAGCAGAGCTGAGATCAGAGCCAGGCGATCAGTCAAGCGTAGTCCAGATGAAGCAGGGGTCAATACCAGAGAATCAGTCCAAGCATAGTCCAGGCAAAGCAGGGGTCAATACCAGAGAATCAGTCCAAGGGTACAAGGACCAGGCGAAGGAACAAGTAGGAACAGGAACGATGACAGGAACAGGAATGAGCAACGAGCACACGAACAAACGTGGAGACCTGTTGCCAAGGCACGGAACAAGTGGCTGGGCCCTGCCTTTTATACAGAGGCCCAGTGATATCATCATCCGGGACTGCGGGCTACTTTCCCGCCGCGGCCCCTTTAAGAGTGCGCGAGTCGTGCACGCGCCTAAGCCAGGGCCCGGAGGAAGAAGGATGGCGGCGTCACTCTGCGGCCTGCACAGTGAGGCCCGCCGGACGCAAGGAGGAACCACACAGGAGTCGGAAGCGGCAGAGGTGGCTGCCGGCGCTCGGGAACGGAGATGGCTGCCCACTGCCGCGAGTGAAGGTGAACTGGAGCTGGCAGATGGATTCCTAGGGTAATTAGGCCCAGGCGTGGGCCAACCCCGGCTGGGACACGTAACATAACCCATTCGTCTCGACTGGTCTGACTGGATGAAGAAATACATTAATTCACATGAATCTAGTTCCTGTAATATAACAATGTCTTTGCTTTGTAAGTCTCTGATGGATTTTTTTTTTTGCAGTCAAAGATCAATGTCAATAATACTACTCCAATTACATACAGAATTTACATCTTTGTGTACAATAGAGGCTTGAGATGTGATTGACAAATTTAGTGTAAGTAATGGCATACATAAGAAATTATAACTCTTATTATATAACAAAAGTATATAAAAACAACATACCCAAGTACTGCTCATGAACCAGAAGTACTTCAGAGAGCCCAGACTCTTTGGAATCTAGTGGCAAAATTCCTGAAAAACAAACCAAGAAAGCTCTATTGACTTGAAACCAAATGAAAAGAAAATTAAAACAGGAAACAGCAATTCAATTTCTACTTACACAGCAACTTTTATTTGCACAATTCCAAAGCACTTCATGGACATAAGCACTAAGGACTAGGTGTGTGCATTCATTTGCAAGGAAATAAGGACAATATTTCCTATTTTGTTGCATTTCGGGGAGTGAACAAAACGAAAGGAAAACCCACGGAATTTTCTGTGGTTTTCCTATCGTTTTTTTTTTGGGGTGGGGGGGAGAAAGGAAAATTGGTTCTTACCTGCTAATTTTCGTTCCTGTAGTACCAAGAATCAGTCCAGACTGCTGGGTTATGCCAAAATTTGTACTAAATGCTGTTCTGCCCACTGGATCAAGTCCTGAATTTCCAGCGACACCACATGGCTTCGGGTGCCTCCTTGCCTGTTTATGTAGGCTACAATTGTCGCATTGTCTGAGAGAACTCATACCGACCGCCCTTGGAGTAAAGGCTGAAAGGCTTTACTCCAAGCCAAACGCACTGCCCTGGTTTCCAACCGACTGATAGACCAAGAAGCCTCTACACTCAACCAGGATCCCTGAGCCGCTTAACTCTGACAAACCGTTCCCCAACCCGAGAGACTTGCATCTGTGGTCAGAACCACCCAATCTGGAATCTCCAAGGATACCCCGCGCAGGAGGTTGGGATTGTGTAGCCACCACAACAGACTGTCCTTGGTTTCCGGAGGAAGAGAAACGGGCTGGTGATACTTCGCTGACACAGGACTCCACTGGGCCAGAAGCACTCTCTGAAGGGACGCATATGAGAAAAGGCCCACGGCACCAGCTCCAAGGTGAACGTTATGGACCCGAGGACCTGTAATACATCCCAAGCCCTGGGGACTCTCAACAGTGCCAATCGCTGAATCTTCGACTGTAGCTTGCGGACCCTCTCGTTCGTCAGAAAGATTCTGCCTTTGCTGGTGTTGAAGAACGCTCCCAGATATTCCAGAGTCTGTGATGGTACCAGATGGCTCTTTGCCAAATTCACCACCCAGCCTAATGATCGCAAGGTCCGAAGCACCGTTTGTACCGCTGTACGGCAACTGGCTTCCAACTTCACCCGAATGAGCCAATCATCCAGGTAGGGATGAACAAGGACCCCCTGCTGATGTAACGCCGCCGCCACGACAACCATGATCTTGGTAAAGACCCGAGGCGCCATGGCCAATCCGCCTGAAACTGGAAGTGCTGCCCCAATACCATAAACCTCAGGTAGCGTTGATGGTCCCGGGAAATAGGGATGTGAAGATACGCTTCCGTCAGATCTAGGGCCGATAGGAACTCCTGAGTGTGCACCGCTGCTATTACCGAGCGTAGCGTCTCCATCTGAAAACGGAGATCCTTAATGCCACGTTCACACATTTCAAATCGAGAATTACATCGAAAGGTTCCCTCCTTCTTCGGGACTACAAAGTAAATCGAATACCATCCCGTTCGGAGTTCCTCCGAAGGTACCGGCACCATGGCCCCCAACTGCTGCAACCTGCGCAGAGTCTCGCACTGCCCTGCACTTCTGCAGTGATCCGCAGGGGGAAATTAGGAACAGGTCGTGGACAGGCCGAGCAAATTCTAAGGCGTAACCGTCTTTTATCACACTGAGTACCCAATGATCCTGTGTGATCTTGGCCCACTCCCCGTAAAACCACGCTAGCCAACCTCCTACAAAAGGAACGGTGGAGTGGGCCAGCCTCCTTTCATTGAGCAGATTTGGGCCCGAAAGCAATGGTATTGCTGGAGGTTCTGAAGGGTCTACGGCCCCCTCGAAAAGGCTGATCCCAGGACCGACAGCTAGGGGAGAAAGACCTCTGTGCCACCGCCCCCGTGAGGCGTGGATGACGAAACCTGCGAGTATCCCGAAAACGCTGCCAAGTGGGAAAACTGCGCCTACCCCTCAGCCTGTCCTCTGGCAAGCGAGGCACCTTAGTGTCTGCCAACTGCTTCACAATCTGATCCAATTCTTCTCCAAAAAGGAGACGACCCTTAAAGAGTAAGCATGCTAACTGGGACTTAGAAGAAACATCCGCGGACCAGTTACGAAGCCAGAGAAGGAGGCGTGCCGACAGCGCAGCTCCCATAATATGGGAGGACGTTTGGACAACGTCGTACAATGCATCTGCTACAAACGCAATCGCCAACTCCAGCCGATCCGACTGAGCTACTTGCGTACCCAGCGTAAGCAGGCCCTCTGCATGAGGCTAGAACAAATAGCTGCGCAAAGACTCAGAGCTAAGACCTAAAAAATCCTTTTGAGCTGAATCTCTAGCTTGCGATCCTGAACGTCCTTCGGAGCTGTAGCCCCCGCAACCGGGATAGTTGTCTTCTTCATCACGGCAGATACTGCGATGTCCACCTTGGGTAGGGCAAACAACTGTAGGGTCTGTTCCGGCAAAGTATACAGCTTAGCCATCGCCCTACCGACTCTCAAACCCGCGTCCGGAGTATTCCATTCCTGCTCCACCACCGTCTGAACAGACTCATGGTACGGAAAACCGATGGAGGAATGCCTCATGCTCTGCAAAACTGGATCTGCACCATCCTTGCGAGAGTCTTCAGGCGGAGACTGGAGCCCCAGCTTCTCCAAGACCTGAGGAAGGAGTGGCATCAGTTCATCCCTGCAGAACAACCTGAGGATCTTGGGGGTCATCCCCCTCTGCCGCCGGCCCAGAATCCAAATTGTCATCCTGGTTGGTATCAACGGAGTCCAGATCTGCTTCCCTAGTACCGGGCAGTGATGTCCCTGGCCGCCGGGATCCGCCTGTGGTGCCTCTGTGGGCACGTGCACCCCTCTTGCGGACGCAGCGCCTCCCTGCGCTGCCCCCTGCCTCCTCTGGCCTGAAGCCGAGTCAGGCAGCGGTCCGGTCTGAGACAAGCCAGTTCCGGTAGCAAAGGAAGGGGATGCTGACCCCCTACACCAGGCCCACTCTCCTCGTACTGTACTAAAAAAGCCTTGTGCATCAAGAGCACAAATTCAGGGGAAAAAGGGGCTGGAGCCTGCCCAGTATCAGCTGAAGGCAAAAAAAGACACCCCTCCCCCGGGGTCCTACCGGGACCCCTGTCCCTCTATAGGACCTGGGAGCACCGGGAAAAGCACTGGAGGGGTATCCGCTACAGGCTGAAGCAATGCGGTCCCGACCGCCGGGGGATTCAAGATGGCCTCTGTTCCCGCGGTTACCACACCGGGACCCCTCGTGGCAGCTGTCGAGCCCGGAGCCATCAGGGAAGGGGCAGGAGCAGCTCTCCTTAGTTTTGCCGGCCTAGGGAGCACCGAGAGGCTCTCCCCCCCAAAATACAAGCCGCACATAAACCATGGCGGTTCAGCCGCACCAGGGTCGACCCGCATGCCCGACAGGCCACCCCCCTCACCATCGCGGCGCCGGCAGCCCGACTGAGTAGCAGGGAGAAAACCAAAAATAAAACTAAACAACCCCAAGAAAAAGTGCCGAAACCGCGCTGGAGGAGGGGGAGAGAGAGCCGATTCAAGCTGTCCTACCTGCTCCTAACTTTATTTTTCTTAACTTTTTTTTTTTTTTTTTTTACAAGAAACCTTACTGCTCTAAAAGCAGCCTCAGGAAAGATTTCCCTCCTAGCACTGAAGAGAGCTGTCCAGCTCAATTCAGCAGTGTAATTAAAAAGGAGAGAAAAGTGAGGAAAAAAAAATCAATTTGGGAGCCAACTCGTGACAGGGATGGATCCGGACCACCGGATGTGCACCTCACGGTTTCTTGAAATGCGGGCATACAAAAGGGTCACCGACCCCCAGCCCCCCTTCCTCAACCAAACCGGGTAGAGGCTACTCTCGAGGAACCCCAACCCCCTGGGAGGCAGGCTCAATCTAGAATCAAGAAATACAAAGAGAAAAAAAAAATACTGGACCAAACTGCAGCGTTCAAGCATCAGTCCACTGCTGGAGACAGAGAAATACTGAGGAACTGCAGGGGGCATCAGGATATATAAAGCAGTATCAGTTTTACTTTCTCTGTTTCCGCCTGCTGGCACGGATGAATGAACCCAGGAGTCTGGACTGATCCGGTACGTACAGGGAATTATACAGTTAAAAGTGCATTTAGGTGCATAAAACCCAGTTTTAAGTGGGTGAATGCTTTTGAAAATCAAGCCCATAGTATTAACTTGAATGGTCACTAGCATTACTTATTCCTAGCTCTACTTTCAAATTTCTCCAATGTATTTTAGATTTTCACAATTTTGGGAATAACGGGTGTGTACTTTTTACCATGGTCACACCCCTTTTGTATTGTTTGAATTAGGTCCTCTTCCTGTTGATGATGCTACACTCACAGTTCGCGTGCTTCCATGTGATACTTGCACTGGGTTCTGGGAAAAGTCAGAACAGCTCCTTCAATGTAAAAAACAGCCAAGTGCGAGGGCGCCATCAAAAAATTTACATATTAACTCCCCAGCAACAAAACCCCCCCCATAAAAACAGAGTGGTTTAATTTAATTCGCTCTAACTGCCAATTGCATTATCTGAAATTCTTACCTAGCACTGCTGCTTTAAAAGTTTAATTTTACACCTATAGAATAGATTGACCAGCCTTTGGATCAAATGAGTAACAATTTATCATTAATTTTCTACATCAGATTCATGGATTGCATGTGTTTATAAAGACGAATGTTTCTAAACTATGAAATCCAGAGGGGTGCATAAAAGTTATGCACGGAAGTAAATCTTCACAGAACATAGAGGACCATCCTCCTAAGTGAACCCAAATCTCTTTTTTTTTGCATCAGAAGCAAAAAATGCTACACTGAACACCTCCTGACATGTTGCCAGCCGTGTGGCTCAAAGATTTAGTATATTAAGATCCAAAATGAATAACGGAGCAAAAATAAAGTCCCTTCATGAATTATAGCCTGGTGGCTATAAATGGTCTGGCATGTTCTAACCCACCCCTCCTGTGTTCAACAATGAATGAGCAAGCCTCAACAGTTTCGCTTGTGAATGAAGTTCTGGGGGAGTCTGTAAGGAGAGCAGCCAGCAGCAGCCAGCCAGAGAAAGCTTGGCTTCTATCTGTTAATAGATGAAATGTTCTCAAGCGCAACTGCTTCAGATCCCACTCATGCCATAGTGACTGCTGTCGCCTACATCCTGAGGTATGAATACCAGTGAGTCAGAATAGGTGTCTCTGTGACTGTCTGCGAGCAGCTACAAAGAGCTGCTAAATCAAACCCCATGCCCTGCAGCTTGGGATTGATTCATGTTTGGAGTACAGAAGGATTTGTAATCACATTAAATTAATCTGTGAAAAACCAGCCTAGTCTCTGGTCAAAACAGGAGGCATTTGCAAGGCTGTTAGACATGAACCCCTCTCATGACTGATCATTTGTGAAAAGATGTAGCTATTCTTCACTGAAGAAGAACAAGGTTTGCTTGAGAGGTACCTTGGATTCAGGGGAATTTTTCTGCAAAAATGTTAGTAACAGGAGAAGCATGTACTTGTTTCTTGTAAATGGTCTCTGTGTTACCAAATTATAGATTACCCTTGTTACTGCTAAGTAATTTGAGGGTTCTGCAAAATTGAAAGGTTTTTGCCAGAAGTGGAAGGGTGAGAGACAGAATTTCTTCATATGAACTGAACTGTCACTTTCCCTCATAATACTTTTGGTAATCCAAAAGAGCTGTATATGAAGGGGTTGAAAGACTAAATTTGCACGGACTTGGAAAGGGACCTTGGGGTGATAGTGTCTGGTGATCTGAAGGCAGCGAAGCAATGTGACATGGCAATATCTAAAGCTAGAAGAATACTGGGTTACATAAAGAGAGGAATCACCTCCTTTTACGTACTGGTTATAATTCCCTTGTATAGGTACTTGGTGAGGCCTCACCTGAAGTATTATGATCAGTTCTGGAGACCGTATCTCAAAAAGGATAGACAGACAAAGGCGGACTAGAGAAGGCTGACCAAAATGGTATGGAGTTTGTACTGGAAGACTTATGAGGAGAGGCTAAAGGATCTGAATATGTATGCCCTGGAAGAGAGGAGGTGCAAAGGAAAATTGGTTCTTACCTGATAATTTTCGTTCCTGTAGTACCACGGATCAGTCCAGACTCCTGGATTTTGCCTCCCCTCCAGCAGATGGAGACAGAAGTTTTGACAGAGGTAGCTCCTGAGGTGCCACCCACAATCCTTCAGTATTACTCAGTCACAAAGCAGAATGGTCCAAAACCAAACTAACTATATACAGTAACCTACAACTGGAAATGGAACACTAACCCCAAATGGGAACAGAACCCGTACAGTTTGGTATATAATATTTATCTGCAGACCAGAATTAAGAACAAACTGCGAACGAGTGGACTCTCCGTTACCTGTATGCCATAAACGGGTGGAACTCTGGACTGAATTTTGCCTGAAAGAGGTAGCAGCCGAGCGAGGAGCCCGAGACCTCCAACTCCCCCGGAAATGAGACTGCGACGAAAAGGAGCCCCTTGACCTGGGTCTATCTTCTGGAAGCCGGTGAACCTCATTCTCCCCAAGGGATTGAATCATATCTTCAAGGTCCTTGCCAAACAGCAACTTGCCCTTAAAGGGCAGAGAATCTAGCTGAGCCTTGGAAGAAACGTCCGCCGACCAGTTTCTCAGCCAAAGAAGCCGAGACCGTGGAAACCATGGATCTGGCCGATGTTCTGAACAAATCATAAAGAGCATCAGCACTGAAAGCAATCACAGCCTCAAGCCGACCCACCTGAAGAGCTTCCTCTTCAGAAAGCCCTTCATTGGCCTGCAGCTGCTGAACCCAGCGAAGGCCAGCCCTCAGGGCAAAATTGCTGCACATTGCTGGTTGGACCCCCAGAGCCAAAACCTCAAAATTCTTTTTGATCTGCAGTTCCAATTTACGGTCCTGTAAATCCTTAAGAGCTGTGGAGCCTGTAATGGGAATCGTGGTCTTTTTCGTGACCGCTGACACCGCGGCATCCACCTTGGGAACCCGAAGGGGATCCAAAGCCTCCTTAGGCAAAGGGTATAGCCTATCCATTGCCTTAGAGACCTTTAATCCCAAATCTGGGGTGTCCCATTCTCTAAACAGGAGGTCCGTAGCAGAAAAATGGAAGGGAAAGGAAGTAGGAGGACCTCTCAGGCCCAACATCACTGGATCCGTAGGACCTAACCTGGACTCTTCCAGTGGGGTCTCGAGTCCCAATTCCCCTAAGATAGCTGGGATAAGCGGACCAAGCTCCTCCCTCCTGAAGAGACGGACCACTTTCAGATCGTCTCCTTCGATGCCATTGGATTCACGGGCAGTCCCCTTCTGCAGGTCCCCATCCCCCTCTACACCCCTCGGGGGCTGGGATGGGGGATCCTGATCCTCCGTGGAGTCTGAGGATGTGTCCTGATCACTCTGTGAGGCCCCTGACCGCAAGGGCCGCTTTGATTTAGGAGCGCCCATGCTCACATCATCTCTGGGACGCTTTTTAGGCTTAGCAGACATGTCTAAAACAGCAGACTTGTGAGTAGTGCTTTTTTTTACTGGCTCTTCTGGCCTTAAATGCCTTATGCAATAGCAAAATGAAATCTGAGGAGAAAGAGGAAGCAGATGAGTCGTCAGAATCTACAACAGGGTTTTCCCCCAGAGCAGGAGCACTCTGCAATAGCGGTACCTGGCCTGCTGGAGCCAGGTGCAGCGGGGAGAGAGAGCAGGAGGGAGAATCCCCTCCCCCGCTAATATTCGCGCTGCTGAATCGAGAGGGCTCAAAATGGCACCCATTCCCGCGCTCAGCGGGGACGGGAGAGGGAATGGAGTCAGCAGGGTCCCAAACGCCTGAGAAGAACTCACCTGGAGCACTATCCCCCTAGCCACCACGGAAGTTCCCTCACCGCCAGGCAGGCAGCCCAAGCACAGGCCATCCAGGGAGAGCCGCACACACGGCAGGCCAACCATCGCAGCATGACCTTGCCGACAAAGCAGGCAGTAAAACCTGAATTAGCTAAAATAAACAGCGCCAAAAATAACCACGGCAACGAGGGAAGGGAGAATGCTAAAAGAAAAAAATCCCGGCCAGGTTAGTGACACTTCTACTTTGTTAATTATAATTTCTTAATTTAAATTTTTTTTTTAAACCTGCCGACTCTGGGTCCTGCTCCCTCTAGGGTGAGTGATCTGGGCTCCCCAGTATCACCCCAGGTGCTGCCTTACAAGGGCGATAGGTCCTTGACCCCAGCCATAGCTGCCTTCAAGTCCAGGGGGGATGGTCCCCTCAGGACCTGCCAACCCCCTGGGAGGCTGAAGAATCCTGAAGTCCTCTGAATACAAGTCTTCTTCAAAAAATCCTGTTTAGACCTATCTAACTCTCTTTCCTTTTTCTTTTCAATCCATCTAACAACTATCTAACCAAGTAATCAGCCTAGACTGTGAGTTTTGCACCTCCACCATCTGCTGGAGACAGAGAAATACTGACGGACTGTGGATGGCGCCTCAGGGTATACGGCAGAGTCTGTCAAAACTTCTCTGTCTCCATCTGCTGGAGGGGAGGCAAAACCCAGGAGTCTGGCCTGATCCGGGTACGTACAGGGAAGGGAGATATGATACAGACCTTCAGATACCTGAACTTCGAACCTTTTCCGTTGGAAAGGAAACAGTAGAACTAGGTCACGAAATGAAAATCCAGGGGGGAAGACTCAGAACAAGATAAAGAAATATTTCTTCACGGAGAAGGTGATGGATGCCTGAGATGCCCTTTCGGAAGAGGTGGTGAAGACAAAAACAGTCAAATTCAAAGGGACATGGGTTAATCACTGTGGATCCCTAAAGGCTAGAAGATGGAAATGAAGAAAAGAGTGGACATGGGTAACTTGCTGGAGAAGCGGTTATTGTCCTTAACAGAAGGTATGGGGAATTACTACCCTTAACAAATTAGCCTTGAAGCTTTTGATGTAACTGCAGCATCGCTCTCTGCTTTGATGGCGGGTGGGATGGGGGGGAAAGGGGGAATTGGATTCTGATGACATCCATTGCTGGGCCCTGACTTTTACGATCTGGGGGTACTAATATATAGACATTAGGGATAAAGCACAGGACTGTTTCTATGGCCAAGTCCAAAAGCAAAGCACATTCAAGCAGCATTGTCTGAATTATCAAGCAGTCTTCTCACCCAGTAAAAATGTTGCTAGCAGTAATTTTGGTATGGGTTTGACAGTTGCTTGGTTATGAATGTTAATATTACTACCCTTAACATAAGGCTTGCGGATAAAGTGCACGGAACGACATTTCCATAAAAACCTTGCTGGGCAGACTGGATGGACCATTTGGTCTTTTTCTGCCGTCATTACCATGCTATGTTAAGAATACATTCAGACTGTTTTGGAACTGTCATCCTGTGTCCAGTGTTGACTCTTTAAATAGTGTGGCTACTGTGAATTTTAATGCAATACACTTGGGACTTTGATTTTAGCCTAGTTTTCTACAGAGAAACTGACGTCATAAAATTATCAATGTCAATTTTCTCACTCAGAAAGTGGATAATTTATCTGGATAAAGTTAGCCAGAAAGTTTATCAGAGATATTCAGCAGGATAAACATCCCATTGAATAACCTCAAATAAAATTAACCATGTAAACCGACCAAAATAACATTGAAACCTAACCAGCTGTGTTTGAATATCACCAGTTAGGCTTTAAAAGAAAAAAAAAAACCACAAAACCACCTAATGGCCCGATTTTCCCAACCCTGCCTCAGTGCCACAAAAACGGGGCCTAATCATTGACCTCCCCCCCAACTCTAAGGTTGGCTGGGTTGAATGATGTTCATGGAGTATAAGAATGACTAAATAAGAAAAGTCTTACCTCCAGCCCCTTCTCGTCCCTTCCGCCTCCCCAGGGGGCAACCCTAATCCTCCCCACTCTACCTGGCATCCTCCCAAACCCTCACTGCCGCTAGGATCACAGTTTTCTTGTACCACTCCTGGCACCTTCCAGTGTTTCTCTGTACTTCAATTAACAATATATGACACCAGCAATGATGTAAAAACCTAGCCAAGCATTTTTAAAGCTTGTGAACTACTTGATTATTTGAAGGTTGTGATATCTTGTATTGGCCCAGTATAAGAATAATCAAAAGATATTGTTGCATAAGTGGTATATGTGTGATATCTCAGTTGAGATGAATGTCGGTATATAAAAATAATAAATAAATAAAATAAAATAAATATGAGCTGTTGAGACAGCTTGGGTCTTCGGAAGTGATCAGTGTGATCTTCAAAGCTCACGGATACTATTTTTGAATTATCCTTGTACTAATCCACTAAAGTATCATAACCTGCAAAGAATCCAGTTTTCTCCAGATCACCATGGCTACTAGAATGCTACGTTTCAGGAAGAGTTGAATTTTCACTTACCTACCACTTCATCGCTTGGTTGAAAAAAGGACACCTTTGATCCAACTTTACCCCAGAAAACAAAACATGAGACAAAAAGAAATATATACATGTATTTTAATAGAAAATATATAAATCTAAAGAGAATTTTGCAAACTTCCAGAAATGCATTGATCATTGTGCTATACTTTGGTACTACTATGCCTCAAATCTGAAAATCCAAATTACTGAGATTCATTGTGCTGTGAGCAGATAAGCAGGAGGAGCTTCCACAAACTAACTAGTGCTGGTTAGTGAAAGGAGAAATATCTCATGAGATAAAGTAACAGATGAGAAAAACAGTTTGGACTATTTCTCATCTAGAAATACCCTACTGACTTCAAATAAAGCTATAAGCAATATTTTTAGGCTGAAATGGTTGGCTTTGCTTCTAAGTAGTATTTGAATATACCCATCCAATTTAATCAGGTTTGACAAGGCAATAAACAGTGGCATACTAAGCGGGGTGGGGTTAGCCCTGGGTGACTTCCAGGAGGGGGGGGGGGGGTGCCAGTCGGGAAGAAGGTTAGCAGCCGCAAGCGGAGCCTATCCTGCTCATGGCAGAAAAGGGAGTTGCCAGTGGGCTGCGAGCAGAGCCCATTGCGCTCACGGCTGAAAATGAAAGAGACCCCAGTGGACCACAAGTGGAGCCCATTCCACTTGCAGCTGAAGATGAGGGATGTGCCAGTGGTCCATGAGTGAAGCCTATCCCCTTCGCGGCTGAAGATGAGGGAGGTGCCAGCGGGTTGCGACCAAGGAGCAGTTAAAAGTCGACATCGATGCAGCCTGTGATTTTGTGAGTGTGCAGAATGATAGGCACAGAAAGGTGTGTGTGATTTGGAGACTGTGTGTTTGAGAAGGAGCCTGTGTAAAGGGATGTATGTTAGTGAGAGAAAGCACCTATGTACAGGAGTGTATGAGTGTGTGAGAGGACAGAGGAAGCGAGTGTGTGTGTGTGTGAGAGGAGAGAGAGAGAGAATGGGAATATGTGTGAAGGGGTATGTATGTGTGAGGCAGCCTGTGTGCAAGGGTGTGTGAAAGTGTGTGTAAGAGAGAGAGGGAGCCTGTGTGAAGGAGAGGGGAATGTAGAAGTGAAATTTGGAGGTGCCAAAGGAAGTATCCACCCCGGGTGCCAAATACTTTAGGTACGCCACTGGCAATAAAAATACAATTTTCTTTAAAAATAAACTAAAAATGGGGGAGTCCATAAGAGAGAAGACAGGGGCACCCAGCGTGATTGGAACCTCTTAACACCCTCGAGAGACCAGCTGAAGCTGGTCGGAAAGAGAGAGGCGGGACCCGAGTGACATCAGCCGTAAGCGACAGCCGCTATAAAATCGTGTGGCAGATGCTGTAGAGCTGGGAAGTCCAGAGGAGAGGAGAGAGGGGCACCCAGCCTATCCGCAAACTCACCCAGAGCGATTGGAACCTCTTAACACTCTCGAGAGACCAGCTGGAGCTGGTCGGAAAGAGAGAGACGGGACCTGAGTGACATCAGCGGTAAGCGACAACCGCTATAAAATTGTGTGTCAGATGGCGTGCTGCCGCTGGCGCGCCGCCTAAGCCGCAAATGCCAAAGGGGCAGGCGGCTTTCTCCGGCTTAGTCCAGCAAGACCGGTAGACTGGAATGTTTGCAATTTGTCTTGCTTATATCTTTTTCCCCTGTGGATCTATGGGGAGAAAGCAGAAAGTGAAAACAATACCAATATCTCCCATAACACCAAGAGGCCCAATGGACCACCATGTCTTCCGGCGGATCGAGTCGCCATTAGACGACAGTTTGGGGGCTCAGTTTTCAGCCTCCTTAAATCCCGGCGAGGGACTGTCACTACCTCCACAACCATTGGCATCACCTCCAGATGGACATATTAATATATTGGTCGATAACCCTGCAGCAGTCAGTCTTCCTGAGGGAAATGACTGTATAGACCCAGCTGGTATAGTAATAACTAATCATTTGTCCATTTTTGATAATGTGGATGTTAAGGGGAATATAAACAGGCCAGAACAGTAGCTTGTTAATCTCCCTAACGTGACACTTATAGATATCTGGAGGATGATGTTAAAATTAGATGTAAATGTCTCACAAATGAATGTATCCTTAACAGCTATTGTGAATGCAAATAGAGGAAGATAAATGAGCAGGTTAAGAAAGTAACTAGTTTAGAACAGGAAATGGGAATATTAACATCTAAAGAAAATTACTTCAGAATACAGAGACTATCCATATTAAAGATAGTTTATGTATTCATAAAGAATTACAGAATCTAGAAAATATGACTAGATATAAAATTTTACGTTTAGTCAATTTCCCGCAAACTAGACTTTTGTTACCCATGGAAATGCTTAAAAAAATACCTTAGGGAAATAATTCAATATGAAGACAATGATAGTTATTAGATAATGAGAGTTATTAGAAAGGATGATAATCAGGAGGTGGGAATGTTGGAGGTTTAAAGTATTGGAGTCTCAACGTTTCTGGAGGAATCCACTGATATTATTCATCAGAGATCTACACTCTTTGTTTTATTTCAGTTAGAGTCTGATAAAGATAAATTGTTTAAAAATTTCTTTAAATATAAAGATTTATGTTTTTGCTGTCAGAGAATACAAATTTTCCCGGATGTCTCCCGTGCGACACAAGCAAAAAGGAGACATTTCCTTTCCCTGAAGGGAAAATTGATAGCTATAGGAGCTAGTTTTTTCCGGAAGTATCCATGTTTGTGTTATAGAACCTATCAAGGTAAAAAATATAGTTTCTCCGACCCTTTACACTTGGACACCTTTTAACAAGATAAAAATATAGAAGGAGTTAGTAATGACGACCAGAAAGATAAATAAAACTCTCTCCTTAAATCATTGTATTTAATTTATATATAAAAAAATGTTGGTTTATCCCCCAGTATTATGGTTTATGTAAGCAGAGATGAGATAATTGTGTAATATGATATCTAGTGTGAAATGTTGAAATCTGTATTACTTTCATATATTTTTGTTTAAATTTAAATGAAAATTGAATAAAGATAAAATGTAAAAAAAAACCCCAAAACTAAAAACAAGATATATTTCAGAATCAAATACAAATTTGTATCATCCCTTATGATTTGCACAAATTACATTAAGTTGTATTTTTAAAGGTGGAGATTTAGATCCTGTAATACAGGAAACAAAATCAAGTGCAAATTTCATCCTTTCCCCAAGCAACTATATCCCTCATGCTCCTCCCTTGCATCCTCAGAGTCACTGAATAATCTCCAACAAACTGAGGATTCAACCTTAGCATCTCTTTTATTTCCAAATATAAGAGAGTGGAAGCCATTTGTTCATGATTTTTCCTCTCTTTAAAAATTGGGTTTTTTTTTGGGCCCAGCAGCTTTTAGACTTCCAGCTCAGTCAGAACCAGAGGAGGAATTCTGGTGCCATCAGCCTTCATTCATAATTACCTAGGACATCTTCCCTATTTTATATCCCAGTTCCCCTCACCCCAGTATAATAGTCTGGTGACTGCAGCAACCATACTTGGACTTCTGGAATCCTGCAATCATGAGCTCTGAATTTGACCACCAGGTGTCACTTTTGAGCAATGACCAGGTTCACTACTACTCAGCACTTGACTATGGCCTGCAGAATTTTTGGAGGCTCCCCGCTCTTGCAATAGGACTGGGGTTTGTGACTCCTTAGGCCAGAGTACAGAGCAGTGGTAGACAGCTTCACGCGTCTGCTAATCAAAAGGGAAAATTATTGCCACTCTCCTGCAGCATCATGGATCAACCCTGAAGTCTAACAAAACACACAGAAGTGAAGAACTTGCTGGAACAAGATAAGACACTGAGTTGCAAACACTGATACTTCAGTTAGGGCCAGTAAGGATACAGGAAGACATACCAGATGTTCCTAGTGGCCATTAAGTGCTTCAAGGCCTACAGCTAATATGAAAATAGGAAAATTGGTTCTTACCTTCTAATTTTCGTTCCTGTAGTACCTCTGATCAGTCCAGACTCCTGGGTTTTGCCTCCCCTCCAGCAGATGGAGACAGAGAAAAACTCAAAGGACTTTGTCCTAATACCAGAGGTGCCACCTACAGTCCATCAGTATGAATCAATATCAAAGCAGAATGGCTCAAAACCATAAACATTAACTATATGCAAAGAACACTGTCTCTAAACTGGCTCATCAAACCCAAGTGGGAACAGAACCCAGTGAACTCAAAACAAATGCAATCTGCAGATCCAAATTATATCAATTCTGAACGAACGGACTCTCCATTACCTGTTACCGAAAAACACGGGCGGGACTCTGGACTGATCCGTGGTACTCAGGAACGAAAATTAGCAGGTAAGAAGCAATTTTCCTTTCCCTGTACGTACCCAAATCAGTCCAGACTCCTGGGATGTACCAGAGCTCTTTTACCTGGGATGGGACCTGGAGAGGCCCGCTCGAAGCACACCTTCTCCAAGTTCCCCAGAACTCGGATCCTGAACATCCAGCTGGTAATGTCTCACAAAAGTGTGTAGAGATTTCCTCGTAGCTGCTCTACAAATCTCCTGCGGCGAAACTTGTTGGCATTCTGCCCAAGATGCCACCTGCAACCGGGTAGAATGTGCCCAAAGCCCTACCGGTAACACTTTGCCTCACAGCAAGTACGCCAAACTGATAGCTTCCTTTAACCAGCGGGCTATCGTAACCTTAGATGCCATATTTCCTCTTTTAGGACCACTCCAGAGGACAAACAGATGGTCGGACACACAAAAAGTGTTGGTAATTTCCAGATAATGCAACAACACTCTGTGAACATCCAGCTTACATAAGTCTCTAGACAGGGGATCTGACCGATCCAAGTCTATAAAAGACGGAAGCTCCACCGATTGATTCAGGTGAAGAGAGGAAACTACTTTGGGTAGAAAGGATGGAACCGTCCGTAAGGAAACCCCAGAGTCATAAATCCTCAGGAAGGGTTCCCAACAGGATAACACCTGAAGTTCCGACACTCTACGAGCCGACGTGTTAGCAATAAGAAAACACACTTTCAAAGTGAGATCTTTCAGCGTAGCCCTTTTCAAAGGCTCAAAAGGGGCGGCACACAGAGTCAACAGCACCAAGTTCAGTATCCAAGAAGGACAAGGATGTCTGACAGGAGGATGCAAGTGATTAGCTCCCTTAAGAAAATGAGCCACATCTGGATGAGTAGCTAACGCTCCTCCATGAATACTACCATGTAAACAACCAAGTGCTGCTACCTGCACCCTAAGAGAATTGCACAACAAACCCTTGGATAATCCGGATTGCAGGAAACCTAAGATATCAGAAACAGACGCTTTGGTAGGATTCAACTCATGCTCCAAGCACCACAACTCAAAAACTCTCCACACTCTAACATAAGCCAAAGAGGTGGATGGCTTGCGTGATCTCAAAAGCACATCCACCACCGTGTCTGAATACCCTTTGCTCTTCAGACGCCGCCTTTCAAAAGCAATGCCGCTAGACAAGCCGTAAAATCTTGAAAACAAAGTGGCACCTCCACAGTTAGATTGATCAGGTCCGTGAACCATGGACGTCTCGGCCACTCCGGGGCCACGAGAACTACCACAGCTGGATGTAGTTCTATGCGCCGGAGTACTTTCCCCGATTAGGGGCCATGGCGGAAGCACACAGTAGAACGTTCCTTCTGCCGCCATCTCTCTCCGGCGAGCGAAGAAGCGCGGGGCTTTGGCATTCTTGAACGTCGCTATCAGATCCATCCTGGGTGTGCCCTTTTCGCATATGAGCTGAAATGCTTCGTCAGCCAGTTCCCACTCCCTGGGATCGAGACAGTGCCGACTGAGAAAGTCTGCCTGAACGCTGTCGACGCTGGCTATGTGGGATGCCGCAATGCTGACCAGATGCTGTTCCACCCAGCTGATCAACTGCTGAGCCTCCTTTGCTACTGATTGGCTTTTGGTCCCCCCTTGGCGATTGATATACACCACCGTGGTCGCATTGTCGGACAGGACCCTGACAGACTTCCCGTGCAGGAGCGGTAGAAAGGCTTGTACCGCAAGGAAGACCGTTCTGGTCTCCAGGCAATTGATCAACCACCAAAATTCCTGTGGAGACCATAGCCCCTGTACAGATTTCCCCAGGCAGACTGCTCTCCATCCGGAGAGGCTGGCATCTGTGGTAATCACCGTCCACTCGGGCACCACCAGAGGAACCCCCCCCCCGAGTCAAGTTGTCAGAGAGGAGCCACCAATCTAGACTGGAACTTGCAGGATCCGTAAGAGGAAGGGGTAGGTGGAATTGCTCGGAGCTCGGGTTCCATTGGGAAAGCAAGGCAGATTGTAACGGCCTCATATGAGCAAAGGCCCATGGTACCAACTCCAGCGTGGAAGTCATTGATCCGAGAACCCTGAGGTAATCCCGGACCCTGGGAGGACGCTTGGTCAGCAAGTCTTGAACCTGGCCCTGAAGCTTGGAAATGGTGTTCCAAGGTAAGAAACACCCTCCCCTAACGGGTGTCGAACAGAGCTCCCAGGAATTCCAAAGACTGAGAGGGCACCAGACGACCCTTGACAAGGTTATTACCCAACTGAGCGAACGCAACAACTGAAGTACTCTGTGGATCGCCGCTCGGCAAAGCTCCTCTGACTTCACCCGAATCAGCCAGTCGTCGAGGTACGGATGCACCAGGAGACCCTCCCTGTGGAGTTGCGCTGCTACCACGACCATCACCTTGGTGAAGGTTTGAGGCATGGTGGCAAGTCAGAAGGGTAGCGCTCGAAACTGATAATGCCTTCCCAGGATGAAAAACCGTAGAAACTTCTGGTGAGTGCTCCGGATGCCTATGTGCAGATAAGCTTCTGTGAGATCTAGTGACGCGAGGAACTCCCCCTTTCTCACTGAGGCAATGATCGACCTCAGAGTCTCCAAGCAGAAACGAGGCACCCGAAGACATCGGTTGACCGCTTTAAATCTAGGATGGGTCGAAAGGTTCCCTCCTTATTTTTTGGGAACCACGAAGTAAATCGAATAACGGCCTCTTCTCCGCTCTGTAGGAGGAACTGGCGAAATGGCACAGAGTTCGAGTAGACGCTGAAGTGTCTTGTTTACTGCCTTTCGCTTCTCCTCGTACCCGCATGGAGAGACCACAAACCAGTCTCAAGGGCACTTCGCAAAATCTAAAGCATAACCTTGACTTATCACCTTAAGGACCCATTGATCCGACATTAGTTTGGCCCATTCCTTGAAAAAGAGAGAAAGACGGCCTCCCACTATTGGAACAGAGGAATGGACTGGCTGAACTTCATTGTGAAGATTTTGTTCCCGAAGCAGCCTAGGAGTTATTGGATCTACCAAAACGCCTGCCGCAAAAAGGCTGAGACCAAGATTGCTGCCTGCTCGAACTCTGCCGGAAAGGAAGAATTGGAAGGTGGGTGAGTCCGGAACTTGCGACTGCCACGGAATAGAGACCTAGCCGAAAAGGAACCTCTTGCTCTGGGGCGATCCTCAGGCAATTTATGGACTTTATTCTTGCCCAGGGACTGAATCATGTTCTTCAAGCCCTTTCCAAAAAGCAACTTGCCCTTGAACAGTAAGGAACCCAGCTGAGCTTTGGAAGAGACATTGGCAGACCAATTTCTCAACCACAGTAGTCTGCGTGCCGTGACAGCCGAAACCATTGTTTTGGCTGAAGTCCGTAACAAATCTTAAAGTGCATCAGCACTATAAGCAATCGCTGCTTCCAGATGACCTGCTTGCTGTGCTTCCCCATTTGAAAGACCGGCATTGGCCTGAAGCTGTTGAACCCAGCGCAGGCCAGCATGCAAAGAAAAATTGCTACACATGGTCGCCCGCACTCCCAGGGTGGAGACCTCAAAAATTCTCTTGAGCTGGAGCTCCAACTTCCAATCCTGCAGGTCCTTCAGGGCTGTCGCCCCTGTCACCGGGATAGTAGTTTTCTTGGTGACTGCGGACACCGCCGCATCCACTTTAGGAACATGCAGTAGGTCTAAGGCATCCTATGGCAGAGGATAGAGCCTATCCATTGCCTTACTGACCTTCAGGCCAAAGTTAGGAGTGTCCCATTCCCTGAACAATAAATCCGTGGCTGAAAAATGAAATGGAAATAAAGTAGTCGGACCCCATCAGGCCCAATAATACTGGTTCCATATCTCCCAGCTGGGACTCCTGAGGTGGCACCTCAATTCTCAACTCCCCCAAAATGGCCAGTATAAGAAGTCCCAATTCCTCCTTCTTAAACAGGCAGACCACCTTTGGGTCATCCCCCTCAACCCCCTGGGAATTTCGAGGGGAATCATATTGCTTATCCTTATCCCCATTTGCCCCCAGAGACTTAGGTTGCCCGGCTTGGCCATCCGTGTCCGAAGAATCGGAAGAAGGATCCATTTCCACGGGCCTTACATAGCGTAAGGATAGTTTAATCCTTGGAGCATCAGTTCTCCCTGGGGAATGAGGACGCATCCGACTTTGAAGCTGAGAGAGCCGAAGACATTTTCTCTCCCTCGTTTTTTCATGGCCTTACTGGCTTTAAAAGCCTTATGCATCCTCAGGATAAACTCGGATGAAAAGGAGGAGGATGATGAATCAGAGACCCCCCTCGGGGCTATCCTCTGCCGCGCCCATGCCTTGCTGCTCTGATAGACCCCCCCTCCCCCATGGGGGCCATTTGCTGTGGCAATAATGGCGGTGGGAGATTCCCTTCCCCCACTGCGTCACATGTGGCAGCCGAGAATGAGCCCAAAATGGCATCCGTTCTCACACTCCGCGGGAACGGAGCAGAATAGGCTCTGTGCCTCTGCCCTTGTCTGCGGCCTCTGCCCTCGGGTTCCCCGATCGAACCAGAGGTTCCCTCCTCCCCGGGAGAGGCAGGAGCTGCACAGACCTTCGCGCGACAAAAACACGCAGGCCAGACAAGCAATCCCCCTTGGAATGGCTGCAGAAGCTTTCTGACCCGATTTGAACTAAAAATAAAAACAAACGGCAGGCACGCGGGACAGAGCCGACAGCCACAAAGGACAGGAGAGACCGATCACCCCACTAGAAAAAGCAATGTGTCACTTTTTTTTTTTTTTTTTTTAACTTGTACAACCTGCCGGGGCTGAAGTTTCTGCCCGGTCCTGGTCCTGCCAGAGTGAGTGAGTGAGCTGGGCTCCCCGGTATCACTCCCTACGTGGCATTCAGCAGGCAAAAAGGCCCTCGGCCCTTAGCCCAAGAAGCCTCTAACACTAGGGGGGATGGTCCCCTCAGGACCTAGCAACCCCCTAGGAGGCTAAACGAA
This sequence comes from Rhinatrema bivittatum, assembly GCF_901001135.1. Taxonomy (NCBI): domain Eukaryota; kingdom Metazoa; phylum Chordata; class Amphibia; order Gymnophiona; family Rhinatrematidae; genus Rhinatrema; species Rhinatrema bivittatum. The sequence goes on along the minus strand of NC_042619.1, from coordinate 238,520,288 downwards.
AGCTGCCGTGAAGCTGTCTCTTTCCTTTTTTTTTTTAAAAGTATTATCAAGTTAACCAAATTGCCTATTCAATCTGACTAATCTCACTTCCTTTTAAAGAACCACTAAACTAAACAGACTGTAGGTTCTGCACCTCCACCATCTGCTGGAGAAAGAGAAATACTGACGGTATGTAGGTGGCACCTCGGGTATTAGGACACAGTCCTTTGAGTTTTTCTCTGTCTCCATCTGCTGAACTGGAGGCAAAACCCAGGAGTCAGGACTGATCTGGGTACATACAGGGAAAAGAAAATTAGGTCTTACCTTAGTTAATTTTCGTTCCTGTAGTACCACGGATCAGTCCAGACTCCTGGGTTATGCCCCCCCTCTAGCAGATGGAGACAGAAGTTTTCAAACAAAACTCCGCCTATATCTAGGCTGGTGCCACCTACAGTCTGGCAGTCTTACTTAATGTCAAAGCAGATGAAGCCCCCAAAATCACTACAAACGAACTATATACAGGAACCTACCAACCAAACTAACGGCTCCACTATCCCCCAAATGGGACCAGAACCAGAGCCATCGATAACGGAGAAAGAGAAAACAGAAATAGAAAGGAACCAAACAGTCTCCCCCAGACTCTCCGTCAGAACAGCAGACTCGACGGGCGGGACTCTGGACTGATCCGTGGTACTACAGGAACGAAAATTAACTAAGGTAAGACCTAATTTTCTTTTCCCTGTACGTACCCGGATCAGTCCAGACTCCTGGGATGTACCAGAGCTACCTTAACTAGGGTGGGATCCGGAGAGTCCCGCTCTGAGCACCCCTGCCCCGAAACCGCCAGTACCTGGTGCATGAACATCCAGGCGATAATGACGCGCAAAGGTATGCAACGACTTCCAGGTCGCTGCCTTACAAATATCTTCCGCAGAAACCTGACTGCACTCCGCCCAGGAAGCCGCTTGAGAACGCGTAGAATGAGCCTTGAGCCCCGCCGGGACCGATTTGCCGTGCAGCAAATATGCGGAACCAATGGCTTCCTTCAACCAACGGGCAATAGTAGTCTTGGAAGCCGCCTGCCCGCGCCGAGGACCGCCCCACAAGACAAAGAGATGATCCGACCTCCGAAAGGGGTTCGTCACCTCCAGATAACATAAAAGGGCTCTCCTCACGTCCAGGCGCCGCAAGTCCCGATAATTCGGAAGCGACCTATCAGCCTCAGAAAACGAAGGCAAATCTACCGTCTGGTTGAGATGAAACGCAGAAACCACCTTAGGCAAGAAGGAAGGTACCGTACGAAGCGACACTCCCGAATCCGTAATCCTCAAAAAAGGCTCCCGACAAGACAAGGCTTGGAGCTCCGACACCCTCCTCGCTGACGCGACTGCCACCAGGAAAACTACCTTCAGCGTCAAGTCCTTCACAGTAGCTCCTCGGATGGGCTCGAAGGGAACGGAGCATAAAGCCTTCAGAACCAAATTCAAACTCCAAGAAGGACACGGAGAACGGAACGGAGGCCGCAATTGCTTAGCCCCTCGGAGGAACCGCACGACGTCCGGGTGCGCCGACAATGTCCTCCCCTGGACCTGTCCACGCAGCAAGGCAAGGGCCGCGACTTGCACTCTAAGCGAACTGGCAGACAAGCCCTTCGCCAAGCCATCTTGGAGGAAATGCAACACCTCCGGCACAGAAGCCTGCGTGGGCCGAATATCCTGTGCCAGGCACCAAGTCTCAAAGACCGTCCACACCCTCACGTACGCCAGGGAAGTGGAAGGCTTGCGTGACCGTAGCAAAGTCGTGACCACCGCATCAGAGTACCCCCGCTTCTTCAACCTACGCCTCTCAAAAGCCATGCCGCTAGACAAAAGCATTCGACCTGGTCGAAACAAACGGGACCCTGATGTAGCAGGTCCGGCACATAAGGAAACCGAAGGGGAGGCTCCAGCGCCAAGTTCTGAAGATCCGCGAACCAGGGTCGCCGCAGCCATTCGGGAGCGACCAGAATCACGGGCGACGGATGAAGTTCTATGCGCCTCAGCGTCCGACCGATGAGGGGCCACGGAGGGAAAACATAGAGGAGCACCCCTGTCGGCCAAGGCAACGCGAGGGCATCGACCCCTTCCGCCCCCGTCTCCCGGCGGCGAGCAAAAAATCGCGGAGCTTTGGCATTTTTGTACGTCGCCATCAGATCCAGAACAGGTGTTCCCCACCTGGCGCAAATTTTCCGAAACGCTACGTCCGCAAGTTCCCATTCGCCGGGATCTAGCCGATTGCGACTCAGGAAATCCGCCTGAACGTTTTCCACGCCCGCAATGTGCGACGCCGCTATGCATTGCAGATGCCGTTCGGCCCATGCCATCAACTGTCGTGCCTCGGCGGCCACTGGTAGACTTCTGGTGCCGCCTTGCCGGTTGATGTACGCCACCGTGGTCGCATTGTCCGATAGAATCCTGACCGCCCGGCCTCGTACCAACGACAAGAACTCCCGCAGGGCTAACCTCACTGCCCTGGTCTCCAACCGATTGATGGACCACGTCGCCTCCGTCGGGGACCAGGTGCCCTGCACCGAACTCCGGAGACACACCGCGCCCCAGCCGTACAGACTGGCATCCGTGGTGACCACCGTCCACGAGGGCACAGTCAGCGATATGCCCTTGGTCAAGTTTCCGGTACAGAGCCACCAGGCCATGCTGGAACGAGCCGAATGCAGCAGCGGCAACGGAAGACGGAACTGCTCCGACACCGGATTCCAGCGGGAGAGTAAGGCCAATTGCAAAGGCCGCATATGCGCGAACGCCCAAGGAACCAATTCCCGCGTGGACGTCATGGACCCTACCATTTGTAGGTAGTCCCAGACGACCGGCATGGGCTTGGCCAACAACTGTCTGGCTTGGCCCTGCAATTTGACTCTGCGCTCTTGCGTCAGATATACCATGCCCCGCCGAGTGTCGAACAACGCTCCCAAAAACTCCAGGGATTGCGACGGTTCCAGCCGACTCTTGGCCCGATTGATTACCCAGCCAAGGTTCTGCAACAAATCGACCACTCGCTGTACTGCCAACCGACAGAGACGCTCGGACTTCGCCCGAATCAACCAATCGTCCAGATACGGATGCACCAGACACCCTTCCTTGCGAAGATGAGCCGCTACCACCACCATGATCTTTGTAAAGGTTCGCGGGGCTGTCGCCAGCCCGAATGGCAGCGCTTGGAACTGGAAATGCTGCCCCAACACTGCGAACCGAAGGTAGCGTTGGTGGTCCGCGCGGATTCCGACGTGCAGATACGCCTCCGTGAGATCCAGAGTCGCGAGAAACTCTCCTTGTCTCACGGACGCGATGACCGATCGTAGCGTCTCCATGCGAAACCTTGGGACCCGCAAGCACCTGTTGACGCCCTTGAGGTCGAGGATCGGACGAAACGTGCCCTCTTTCTTTGGCACCAGGAAGTAAATGGAATACCTGCCGTCGCGCAGCTCGCGGAACGGCACCGGCGCAATCACGCCTAGGGCTAACAGATGCCGGATTGTGTCCCGGAACGCCTGACGCTTCTCCGAGAACCCGCATGGCGACACCATGAAACAGGGAAGGGGCCGCTGTGCAAAATCTAACGCGTAGCCGCGACTTATCACATCCAGCACCCACTGATCCGACGTGATCTTGGCCCACTCCCTGGCAAACCGCATCAACCTGCCGCCTATCACCGGTACCGGAGAGTGGGCCGGCTGCCCATCATTGTGGTAGCTTCCCGCCCGGGGTTCCGGACCCGGTCCCGGGTCTGCCAAACCGGCGGCCACGAAAGGACTGCGTGTACGACTGCTGTCTAGCCGCATTGTGGCGAAAAGAGGAGACCGCCCCTCGCGCATTACGGGGCCGACGACCCCCACGGAATCTACCTCGCGTGGACGGCGTCCCCCTTGATCGCGGTCTGTCCTCCGGCAGCCGATGTATTTTGTTCTCGCCCAAAGACTCAATCAAATCCTCCAGTTCCTTACCAAAAAGCAACTTCCCTTTAAACGGCAACGAACCTAACCGAGCCTTCGACGAAACGTCCGCCGCCCAATGGCGGAGCCACAACAAACGCCGAGCCGATACCGCGGAGACCATCGCCCGAGCCAACGAACGGAGCAAGTCATGAAAGGCATCCGCGCTATAGGCAATCACCGCCTCCAGACGAGTCGCCTGCAGCGCTTCCTCCTGTGACAGACCTTCGTTAGCCGAAAGCTGCTGGGCCCACCTGAGCCCTGCCCGGAGAGAGAAACCGCTACAGATCGCCGCCCTTACACTGAGCGCGGAGACTTAAAAAATTTTCTTAAGCTGCACCTCCAGCTTACGATCCTGCAAATCCTTAAGAGCTGTCCCTCCTGTTACCGGGATGGTGGTCCTTTTGGTGACCGCCGCCACCGCCGAATCTAGTTTTGGAATCTTAAACAGCTCAAGCGCGTCCTCTGTCAGGGGATAAAGCTTATCCATGGCCTTGGACACCTTCAACCCCAGATCAGGAGTGTCCCACTCCTTAAAAAGTAAGTCGGACACCGAAAAATGCAATGGAAACGCCGACGGAGGTCCCCTCAGCCCCAACACCATGGGGTCTGTACGCCCTAAGCGCGATTCCGGTCGTGGCAAATCTATCGCCAATTCCTCGAGGATCGCCGGAATCAATGGCGCCAACTCATCGCGCCGAAATAGACGCACCACCTTGGGGTCATCCCCCTCCGTGGCGTGGAGACCACTCGCCCCACTGGCTCCCTGATCCCCTTCTCCGTCAATGCCTCGCGGCTGTGACTGCGGATCCGGATCCAGTTCCTCCGGATCCCCGGATTCGGACTCCGACTCGGCATCCCCCCGCGGAGCCCCCAAACGGAGCGGGCGTGCTCCCCCCGGGGGATCCGAGACCGGGAGAGACCGGGCACGTCTCTTAGGGTCCGGTCCCCGAACCAAATCCGGCGCTCCCCGCGATCTTTTCCTGGCCTGCCTGCTAGCCTTAAAGGCCTTATGCATTACCAGCACGAATTCAGACGAAAAGGAGTCAGAGGAGCTGCGATCCGGATCCTCCTCCGGATCGCTAAGAACAGGAGTCTGGTCACCCTCGGGGACCCGCCTCTGTGGGGACAGAGCGGGAGGAACGTCCTCCGGTCTCCCCGGCGACGGGGGCGCCTCGCAACCTGGCCCTGCTGAGCCTAAAATGGCGGGTTTTCCCGCCGCTGAAATTGCCGCTGCCAAAATGGCGGCTGTTCCCGCGCTTCGCGGGAACGGACCTACGGCCCCCGATTTACGTCCCGAAGCCTCCGGCAGCCGCTGCCCCTCTGCGCTAGCGCCCGCTGAACCGCCCTCGCCGCCCGAGACGCAGCCTGAACAAAGGCTGTCCCGGGATAGGCGACGGGCCGCCCCGCAGGCCCTGCAAACCGGCCGCCGCGGCATGCTCTCTCAGAGCAGAGAAAAAAACCACAACAGTAGATACCCGCGGCGCCGATCCCGTTCCCCCTCGCGAACCAACGAGCAGGAGAGAAGAGGGAAAGCAAGAGAGACAGCACAGAAAAAAAACAAACCAAGTAAATAATTTTTTTTTTTTTTTTTTTTTTTTACCGTTCGCCACCGGCTCCGGGACCACCTGGGGGGAGTGACCCGAGTTCCCCGGTATCACCCCCAGGCTAAGAACGCTGGCAAGGGCCCTCAGCCCACCCTCAGCGAGCTCAACTCCTAGGAGGGAAGGCCCCCGCGGGACCTTACCCCACCCCGGGAGGAGACTAGTTCGGACCTGCAGGCAATCAACTGCGGTCCGAGCCTCACAATCTTCTACCAGTCAAAACAACTAAGAAACTAAAATCAAACCTTCCTTTTTTTTTTTTTTTTTTTTTAAACTAGGCCTCAGCTCAGACTGCAGGTTTTGCACCCTCTCCACCTGCTAGGAGACAGAAGAAGACTGCCAGACTGTAGGTGGCACCAGCCTAGATATAGGCGGAGTTTTGTTTGAAAACTTCTGTCTCCATCTGCTAGAGGGGGGGCATAACCCAGGAGTCTGGACTGATCCGGGTACGTACAGGGAAGTACGATTTATTTAAATTTGCTATGTGAGCTTGCATGTGTTAGATGGCACAAAGGCCAAGTAGATGTGAAATGATTATGCCAATTACCAATCAATGCAGTGATATTACATATCATATAAATAGCTAATTTGCTATCTTGTTACCATGCATGGAAGCTTAAAATAAGGAGATAATATGTAAATTCAGGTGTGTAAAATTCTTGGGTGCCAGACATCTAAAAATTGGTGCTGGTGCTATTTAATTCCAAGGATGAGCTGCTGCTATTTCAACCTGGGACTGCTCCTTGCCTGAACAAAAGACTGGAGAGAGGAAGTAGAGAGGCTGTAAGTAAGAGATACTTTTTTTTGAAAAAAATTAAACAGAAAAACAATTTCCCAAAAGGCAAAACAGACAAAACAAAAAGAGTAAAAATAAAAAAAATAAATAAAGTTGACTAACTTCCTCCCTCCCTGTCAAATAAAAATGCAAAACTCCATAAAACAAACAAAAAATGAATAAAAAGTTATAAGAAATAATCAATTTTTGCTCCTACAGCTAAAAATTTAGGATAGCACAAAAGTCTTTTAAATATTCTTTCATTCATGTAAAATTTGTGATTTGTACCAAGAAAAAACTCCAAATTCTCTGCTTTTGCTATTTTGCCTCTCTTTCTATAATATCTCCTGGGACAAATTCTTAATAGTAACAAAAGAAATAACTATTATTTAAAAAAAACTGTTTCCTTGTGACCTTTAGGAAAAGGGACCTCGCAGAGAGAACCACGTTTGAGATTTAAAAGTAATATCTTGCAGTCAGGCTTGTATAGGTGACACCTGGGAGATGGTCCTTAGCTAGAGCAGCGTAGATGGCAACAACCAGCTAGTCTGGATGAAGCAATTGGCCTGTATCAGCCATCATCTACCGTGGCACAACAGTTTATGACTTTTCAATTTCCTTTCCAATGTTTCTAAAAAAACAAACCAAAAAAAAACAAACAAAAAACAGAGTAACAAAATGGCTTTTCTGTTAAAATATTTTCATCACAAGTTGGGCTCATTGCCTTCATTCCTTTTATGGATTTATTTTGCTTAAAATATTGTATTAAATGTAATGAATCAGATGGGTGAAATACTGTAGATTATACAGGACATGAAGCCACAGAAAGGAGCCTTATAAATTGAACACTGTTGAATAAGTGAGTCAGCTCATATATATGTGCAATGTGTATATTTTGCTTACATGTTTTTGGGCATAACAAGTAGCAGCAAATAGTTGTGAGCTATTCAGATTATCTGTTACCTACTTTAAGACATTAATTTTTCTGTATTTCTGGGAAAAAATTAACATTAAATAGATACAAGTAGACTCACCCTCTAATACTAGGCCAGCAATTTCTCTTCCAACAGGTAAGGACTCGCTCTCCAACTTCATTACTGATAAAAGCTAAATCACAACACAAAAGTCAGAATGTTTCTAGCCTACATCTACAGTTTTGTGCTTAGACATTAAAGTCCATGAGAAAACAGCCCTAATATTTCAAGAAAGAAATGAAATGCATTCCACACACAAAGCAAGGTCAAAGAAGGCCTTAGGCTTAGAGCAATGTGTCTGGCAGATGAGGTTTAACCAATGAATGTGTAGTGTTGTACCCTAGACAACAATAAGATAAAAAGGACATGTTAAGAATAATCTGGATACCGTGAAACAGTTAATAAACCGTTGTGATGGCATTACCGAATGACGGTATATAAAACTCAAATAAATAAATAAATAAATAAAGACAAGCACTCAATGCAAGGTTAGACAACTTTACATAGTACTTGACTACACTTAAGGTCAGATTTAAAGACCGGCTCAAAATCACAGAACTCAAAATGCATTGTAGCATTAATGCATGCAATAACACCACTAGTGAACAGCACAAATGCAAATTTTTAGAAGGGGTGAAATCAGGGTGGGACTTATGAAAATGAGGGGCAATATCGCACCGTCCAAATAGCATGAACCATGTTATCACACGGTTTTAATGTCAGAAATAACTACACCTTTTTTCCTTGCATAAAGCTGTGCAATATGGCCGTAACGAGAGAGAGAGAGAGACAGACTATCTACAAGGCCTTCATAGTAGTCAAGTATTTATATCTCAATAGGAGGGCCATCTAATAGCTCATAGTGAGGTGTTGGTGGTGGTTTAGGGGCCAGTTTCTCATGTAGAGTGAGATGTACAAACAACACAGTACACCTCGGTGAAGATTTGATGTCATTTGGAGTGAGGAAAGTCTCACAAAGATGCCATTTTGTACTATGTTGTATTGCCTTAGCTTGATGGTATTCTGTTATAGAGTCCATCAAGCAAGGGTTAGAGAACATAGTAGAAATGGCTTCTTTGTGAAATATTGGTCCTTTTCTTCTTATTGTGGTATTTTATGTGTGTATATAGGGCCTGATTTTAAAAAGCATTTACTCGAGTAAAAACCAGGTTTACTGGAGTAAATTCACTTTACTTGAGTAAGTGGGTTTTTGAAAATTGCTACAATATATGCCATTGACTTGTCTATAGGATTTACTCACATAAGTGCACTTTACTTGAGTAAATGGCTTTTGAAAATTGCTACAATAGTAGCTACATTTACGCATGTAACTCCTTTTGAAAATTACCCCCATAATTTTCTGTTTTATCGAAAGGATTTTATACACTAAATTTGATTTTATCTATTGTAATTTGTAAAATGTTTTTATATGATATATTTGGGTTAAATGTTTTTTATACATATGTGTTTAATAAATATTACATTATTTACACAGCCCCTGATGCAGCCGAAAAGGCGAAAAAGTCGGGAACTACGATTTCTAAACTGAATCCAATATAATACATTTACTTTCCAAGGCATCAGTCTTGTTTTTTGTTCCTTTTAGGGAAACATTACTTTCCATGGGATAGTGCTTTATCTAGTAACTGCTGAAACCAGAACATTAACCTTAGGTATCTGAAATAAGTACGGTACTGCCTCTTGAGAAACAATCTATTAAAATTCTTTACACCTCTGAGACCATTCTCCAGGGATTCCCATTCAGAAAGCACTATGTCCTCTACCTCAGAGTGAAGAGGAAAAGCCTTTGTAGATTTGCAGACACCTTTAATAATGGAATCCCAGTCAGAGTCTCATCTACCTTGTAATCAGAAATTCTAAGACAAAACCACCTGATCAAAGACACAATCTCGTATTGGTGCAAAAGTCAGATCTCTGAGATCCTCTTACTCTGAGGGGAGTTCTCCTCATCTAATGCATAGCTGCCAGAATCCATCAGATCCTCAAGATCTTCATTCTCACTTCCCCAGGAGAAGAAGGGGGCAGATCCAAAGTTCTGGATCTTTTCACAGGAACTTGATCACCCAAAGATAATTTTAGCAGAGGTCCTTGATCTGAGGGACCAGAAGTTTTCCTCCCCTCACCAGGCAACTATGTAACATAGAAAACCTGATGCAGAAATCTAAAAGCTTCTGGAGCAAAATTTCCCAAAGAACTCATGCCCGGGTTCTGAGACGAGCTCCCTGCAAGATCCCTCACAGGAGAGGGCATGGGGGACTTCCTAAGATGAATGTCAGCAGCAGAAAACTAGAGTGAGCTGAAGAGGAGGAATTCAAAATGGCAGCTGTTCCTGCTCTCTGACTTAGGAACAGTCACTATTTCCATTGTCGATGCTGCAGGACTGAGGCAGACGAAGTTTAGCTGGGAACGTCCCAATTTCTAATACATGCAGAGCAGTGGGATCCCAAAGCAGAAGCTGAACACTTGCAGCCACAGTATCTACAATGGCAGACGCACTTGGCTTTGTCCATGCCAGCGCTAGAAGCAGTGTGGAATCTCACCGAAGGAAGCCAACTGAGGGTGCTATCACTGAAACACAAAAACTCACCCCAGAAATCCAGCCAGCACAAAAAACTCCCTGGACATACCAGCTTTATCAAGGTGATAAAGACAGCAGATAAAATTCTTTTGAATTTCTCTCCTCTTTCTTCCTTTTTTTTTTTTTTTTTTTAATTACATTTTTGCCTAAGCTAAGAGAAACAAAGCCCAAAGACAGTAAAGAAGGGTTTATTGGGGAGAAAAGGCAGAGTCCTTAAGGATTCTCTCTCTCTCTTTTTTTTTTTTTTTTTTTTTTTTTTAATCAAGCTCTACCAGATCACTTCTAGAGCAGTCTTGCAAAGCTTGGGAAGAACCAGGCACTTGACCCTCAAACACTGGGAATACAGGAAATCTTAGCACCAATCCCAAAAAGGAAAGCACATCCAGTGAATAAAAATATATAATCCTGCTGCACCTTCAGTATGCCCTACCATCTCCTGAAGGCAGAGAATATGGATTTCTCTGTGCTGCACCACAATTAAGTAGTAATGTCATCAAAAAGAAGTTGTGTTTGCTGCCTCCATCTGAGAACACTTGTTACAGGTAAGCAACTCTGCTTTCTCTGAGGACATGCAGGATGGTGGTCCAAAAACATGGGGAATCCCTAGCTACAGGCTGCTCACAAAATGGGAGCAACACAAAATGGGAGCAACAGACACCCAAGCAGGTGCCAACGGGCACAACAATACTAGTACTGTTGGTAACAGAGGGGGAAGACAACTTGAACCCAAATAATGGGCCCGAGGCGGGAAGAGTTGGGTTGTACACCTCAAACAGGTTCCAAAGGACAGACTGGCCAAACCTACTGTTGCGTCGGTCATCCCTATCCAGACAGTAATGAGATGTGAATATGTGGAGAGAACTCCATGTTGCAGCCCTGCAGATATCCTCCACGAGAATTGCTTGCAAGTGGGCCACAGGCGCTGCCATTGCTCTGACAGAATGAGCCTTGACATGAACCCCCCCACCCCCAAGATACAGTCCTGCCTGGGCATAACAGAGGGAGATGCAATCTGCTAGTCAATTGGATACTGTCTGTTTGAGCATTGCCAATCTATTCATGTCACAAGAAATGAAAAGTTGGGTAGTCTGTCTATGGGCTCTGTCTGCTCCAGATAGAAGGCTAAGGCTGGCTTACAGTCCAAACTGTACAGTGCTTATTCGCCTTGGTGTGAATGGGGCCTGGGAAAGAATGTTAGCACGATGATGGACTGGTTAAGATGGAAGTCCAAGACCACCCTGTCATGATAAAAAAAACTTAGTGTAAGGTGGATAACTAAGGCCTGGAGCTCGCTGACCCTGCACACTGAGGTGACCGCCACCAAAAATATGACCTTCTAGGTCAGGTACTTTAGGTTACAGGTGCGCAGAGGCTCAAAAAGAGTTTTCATAAACTGAGTTAACATCACATTGAGGTCCCAAGATCCAGTGGGAGGCTTCAATTGAAGCAGGACCCACATAAAATGTACAACTATAGGCTGCACAGAGATGGGTGTTCCATCTACACCTTGGTAGTATGCGCCAACTGCACTGAGATGAACTCTAACGGAGTTGGTATTTAAGCCATCTTCCAATAGATGTAGAAGGTAAACAAGCAGTTTTGTATGGAGCAGGAGAACAGATCTAGGGCCTTCTGCTCACACCATACAGAAAACCTCCTCCACTACAGTCCATAGGAGTTTCAAGTGAAAGGCTTTCTAGAAGCTACCAAGGCCCGATACACATACTCAGAAAGATCAAGCAGTTGCAGGATTAACATCTCAATATCCAGGCTGTGAGCAACAGGACCTGGAGGCTGGGATGCCACAGCCTGACCTGATCTTGTGTGATGTGATCTGGGGAAGTCCCCAGACTGATCAGTCTCTGGATGGACAACACCCGTAAAAATGGAAACCAGACCTGTCTTGGCCAATGAGGGTCTATGAGGAGTATAGTCTCCCTGTCCTCACGAAGCTTCAAGAGAATCTTCACCTCTAAGGGAATCTGAGGATACAACACAAAAGACCTTTGCCCCAATGGCGGGCAAGGATGTCCAAGGCTGGTTTGCTGTTTGACTTGTACAGGGAGCAAAACTAAGGCATCTTCCTTTTGCAGAGGGATGCGAACAGATCTACGTCTGGGCTCCCTCAGAAGCGGAATATCCGATTTCCTACCCCTTGGTCCAGGGAACACTTGAGGGGTCTAAAGGCTCGACTCAGCCTGTCTACTACCACATTCTCTGTTCCGGCCAGGTACATGGCCCTGAGCACCATCCCATAGGACAGGGCCCATGACTAGATCTGAACTGCTCCTTGACATAGGAGGTACAATCCCGTACCTCCCTACTTGTTGACATAACACAAGGCTATCTGGTTGTCAGTTTGGATTAGGACAACTTTGTTGGACAGCCGACCTCAAAGCCCATAGCACGTACCTGATCGCACAAAGCTCCAGGAAGTTGACTGACAAGAATGTTCCTGAGCACGCCAGAGACACTGGGCGCTAAGCCCATCTACATGAGCTCCCCACCCCAGGGTAAATGCATCAGAGGTTAGGACAATTTGGGTACGGGGACTTTGAAAAGAGATCCCCCATTCCAGATTTGAAAGTACCTGCCACCAGGATAATGAGTCCTGGAGAGACGGGGTGACTCAGATGCAAACCTGGAGGCTCTAAGTGGCCTGGCACCACCGCAACCTCAAGGTCCATTGGGCTCTGCTCATGTGTAGACATGGCAAAGGAGCGACATGGATGGTTGCAGTCATATCTCTTCTTCGCTACAGCCACCTATTACAGTTCAAGTCACCGCAGTACACTTAATGTTATATTGGATGAGTTTCCAGACTTATTTTGGATATTCAGAGTACTGGAGATTTTGACTCATTTTTAGGTGATATTCTTGGCTCAAGAAGGTTTTTTCTTTTTTTTTTTAAACGGGTTTTCTGACACTGTATGATCACTAGACTAACTTTCTTCATACTATTATAATAAGAATGATGAATAATGAAAGCTTCCTGTTTATGGTTATAGCAAAAGTCCTGAGGAATTGTTCCATAGGGATGGAAATGGATGAGAGTCTTAGGAATGGAATCAAGCCTTATCATGTATCATGTTTATTGACTGTAAATGCCATAATTGGCTAAACAGATTGTCCAACCAAGCTTTTTCTGAAAAATCTCCAATATGTGGTCACATTAAAGACATTCGGAGATCTTTTAGTAAATATTGCTCTAGGGTATGAACCTCATACCAGGCCCATACACGTATCATGCAAACTAGAAAGAGATAAAATACTTATAGTAGGCAGATAGCACCATCTATAATATTTCACACATTATGAAAAACTGAGGGTGCAATAGAATATCTCAAAATTAGTACAGTAGTAATTTTGACAGCACGTTAGGCTCTTCTGTACACAAATATAATACAAATAATTATTACCTTTCTATCTATCCAGCTCAGAGCGCATGCCTTAACTTGTATTTTTACCAAATATTCACTTGTGGGAGGAAGGTTTTCCTGGCATAGAAAAGCACAGAGATAAGTCATATTAACTAACATAATAGAACAAGTCAAGGAACAAGTTCACAATTAAAACATTTATTATTGAGTACAGAATTTTAAAATAGAAGGCAGTGAACTTAGAAAACTCAAAATATAGTGCAAGGAAAAATAGGAAAATTAGTTTCTTACCTGATAATTTTCGTTCCTGTAGTACCAAGGATCAGTCCAGGACACCTGGGTTGTGACTCCGCACCAGTAGATGGAGACAGACTAAAACTTGTGGGCGGAGCCATATATGCCCCTGTGCCAGTCACAGCCCCTCAGTCATACGAATGTCAAAGTAGAAAATCCATAATACAACATAGCTAACCACACAAACTTGTTAGGTAAACGAAAATAACCCCAACAACCCCACAGGAACCAGACTCTCCAAACCGGGAGAGCGAAGAACAAGGGGTCAGTGTACTGAAGACAACAATGAGCGGACTCTCCGTTACAACAGCGCAGCACTGCGGGCGGGATCCTGGACTGATCCTTGGTACTACAGGAACGAAAATTATCAGGTAAGAAACTAATTTTCCTTTCCCTGTACGTACCAGGATCAGTCCAGGACACCTGGGATGTACCAGAGCTAAATTACCGAGGGTGGGAAGCAGAGAGTCCCGTTCGGAGTACCCTCTCTCCAAAACCCCCGAAATCAGTAGCCCGAACATCCGATCGGCAATGTGTAATGAAGGTATGTAACGACTTCCAGGTAGCAGCCCTGCAAATCGCTTGAGGCGACACCTGTGAAAATTCCGCCCAAGACGCCGCTTGAGACCGTGTCGAGTGAGCCCTGAGGCCCCCAGGAATAGGTTTTCCTCCCGCACAAGGTATGCCGAACCAATGGTTCCTTTTTGCCAATGGACAATCGTCTTGCGGGATGCCGCGGCCCCTTTCTTTGGACCCAAAAAGGAAAACAAAAGATCTGTCATCGGTAGTGTGGAAGGGAACTCCGCACAACAAGTCCCTTGAAGTCCCTCGCTGGAGGATCAGAGGAGCTCCCGTCCGCAAAGCAGGCAGCCCCACTGACTGATGCCGATGAAAAGACGAAACGACCTGAAGGAGAAAGGTAGGGATCGGACACAAGAATACCCCCGAATCAGAAAGACACAAAACGGAACTCTACAGGAGAGAGCCTGCAACTCAGAAAAGCGCCGCGCCGAGGCAAGCGTCACCAAAAATACCATCGTCAAAGAGAGATCCGTAAGAGTTGTGCGCTTCACGGGTGCAAACGGTGCGGAGCACCAGGTGGAAAGAACCGAATTAAGGGTCCAGGACGGGCAGGGGAAAACGCAATGGCGGATGGAGAAGCTTAGCCCCCCAGAGAAAACGGGAAAACATCCGGACCCGCAAGCAACCAAGCGCGGACCCGCCGGGAACTGCATGCCAATCCTTTGGCCAGACCAGCCTGGAGAAGCCAGAACATCAGATACCGAAGCGGCAGTGGAATCCACACCCCGCTGCACGCACCTTACCGCAAAGACTACCCAGGCCCGGACGTACGCCAAGGATGGAGACTGCTGCCTGGAACCTCAGCAGCATAGCCACCAGCGCGGCAGAGTAACCTTCCCCGTTTAGCCGATTCCTCTCAAACGCCAGGCCGCGAGACAGAAGGGATTCGCATCCTCCTAACAGACGGGGCCCTGACGGAGGAGCCCCGCGAATCCCTGGAGACGGATGGGACGCATGGGAGCCGCCACCGACAAACTGAACAAGGTCCGCGAACCACGGACGGTGAGACCATGCCGGAGCCCCCATGATCACGAACACGTTGAACGGGTGCAAATCTATGTGGCGCATAATCGTGCCGAACATCGGCCACGGAGGAAAGCCGGACATCCGTCTACCAGGGAAGCACCAAGGCGTCGACTCCTTCTGCTCCTCTTCCTCTGCGCCGACTGAAGAATCGTGGAGCCTTCGCATTGTGGCATGTGGCCAACCAGTCCCCGTGGCCTGTGGCCCTCCAGTCCATGTGGGGAATACTCCACGTCTTGCAGATGAGGCGAAAACTTCGACCGCCAGCTCCCATGCCCCGGGATCCAGATGATGACGGCAGAAAATCCGCCTGGACGTTGTCGACCCCGACGATGTGAGAGGCTGCAACGTATGTGAAGCTGCAATGGACGTGAGAGGCTGCAATGGTGTCGAGATTTTGCTCCGACCAAGCCATCAAGAGCCGCGCCTCGTCTGCCACCTGTGGACTTCTTGTCCCTCCTTGGTGAGTGATGTAGGCCACTGCGGTTGCGTTGTCCAACAAAACACAGACTGCCCGTCCCTCAGCAGAGGTAGGAACGATTGCAGCGCCAGACGGACCGCTCTGGTCTCCAGTCGGTTGGTAGCCCATCGGGCTTGAGACGCTGACCGTAGGCCTTGAACTGACGTCCCTAGGCAGACTGCTCCCCATCCGGAGAGACTGGCATCCGTGGGCACCACTGTCCGGTTGGGCAATAGGAGTGACCCTGGAGAGGTCAAAAGACTGGAATCGAGCCACCAGGACTGGCCGGATCTCGCCCGGCCCACGAGTGGAAATGGACGGTAGAATGCTTCCGAAACTGGCTGCCAGCGGGATGGTAAGGACGCCCGCAATGGCCGTAGATGAGCAAACGCCCAATGGACCAACACGAGAGTGGAGGCCATAGTACCCAGGACCATGAAGTAATCGCCGACCCGCGGTAGCCGGAGCGACAGCAAGCGCCTCACTTGAGCCTGTACTTTGCACCTTCCTTCCTGCGATAGGAACGCCCTGCCCCGTTTCGTCGAATACGGCTCCAAGGCATTCCAGGGTCTGCGTGGATACCGGCGTGGGTACCAATGGACTTCTTGTTGAACTCGACTAGCCAGCCTAGAGACTGCAAGAGTTGTAGGCCCCTGGCCACTGACAGTCGACACTGATCCTCGGACTTCGCCCGAATCAACCAATCGCCCAGGTAAGGATGAACCAGAAACCCTCCCGGCGAAGTTGCGCCACCACCACGACCATCACCTTCGTGAAAGTACGAGGCGCCGTTGCGAGCCCCAAACGGGAGAGCCGTGAATTGATCCTTAGGCATCGCTGAAGAGACGGTGGAATGCCTACGTGAAGGTACGCCTCCGTGGAACCTAGTGAGGCCAGGAACCCTCCTGGACGCACCGAGGCGATCACCGACCAAATAGTCTCCATTTGGAAGTGAGGCACACGCAGGCATCTGTTCACCCCTGTTAGATCCAGGATTGGTCTTGAAGTGCCGTCGTTCTTTGGAACAATGAAGCAAATAGAGTGACGTCCTTTGCCGTGCGGACTGATCGGAACGGAGGAAATGGCTCCCAAATGTTCCATGCGCCGGATGGTGATTAGCACTGCTGCCTTCGCTTCGGGAGCCTTGCACGGCGAGACGAGGAATTAGTGTGCCGGGGAACAAACAAAATTTAATGCGTAGCCGTGCGTTATCACGTTGCGGACCCACTGGGCCGATGGTATCCTGGCCCCCTAGCTGACGGGGCTCCACCCCGTCTACCGGAGCGTGTACCCCGAAAGGACTGCTGCCATTGATGGTTACGGGAGGAAGCCGACCTATAAGAAGAACCGGTAGACCTGTGATGACGCGACTTCCTGGGCCCTCGGAACCGGGATCTGGCCGAACAGACGGAGCGCGCCCTGAATCTGTCCTCGGGCAGCTGCTTTGAACGAACCATCTGCAGCCAGGTTGCGCAGCCACAGCAGGCGACGTGCCGAAACAGCCGCCACCCCGGACCTAGCGGACGTACGCAGCAAATCGTGGAGAATATCTGCCCCATACGCTATTGCTGCCTCCAACCTATCTGCCTGTGATGCCTGTTCCGCCGACAGACCTGCATTCGCCTGAAGAATTTGGGCCCAGCGCAGACTCGCTCACATAGCGAAGTTGGTACAGAAAGCAGCCCGCACACCCAGGGCAGACACCTCAAAATCTTGAGTTACACGTCCAGCTTCCTATCCTGTATATCCCGGAGAGCCGTGGCTCCCGTAACCGGAATGGCCGACCTCTTCGTCACCGCAGAGACTGCGGAATCCACCTTCGGCAGGCGAAGGAGTGCCAGCACATCCTCCGGTAGCGGGTAAAACTTGTCTATGGCCGTACCGACCTTAAAGGCGTATCCCATTCATTGAACAGGAAATCCTACTGTCGGCCCCGAGAGACCTATGCTCCTCTTCCTCGGAGAGCATCGGATCCATGATTGCCTCTTGGCAGATCCATGTTTGTCTCTCGACGGGCCCCCCCCCAGCGGAGCCTCCATTGCCAGTTCCTGAAGAATTGCTGGAGTTAGTAGGTACAGTTCCTCCCTGCGAAAATAGCCGTACCACCTGGGGGTCATCCCCTTCCACGGCTAGTGCCCCTTTGCCCGCGCTGGGCTGGACAGGACCGTCCGCAGCCGCCTCCCCGGCCCCCATCAGGGACTCCTCTGGAGACGCTGAGTCAACTGCCGATGAAGAATCCGTCTCAGGCTCCTGAGGTACGCCATGCGGCGGACGCTTCCCCCGCGAGGGCTCCCGAGAGCCCCCCGCAACATCCATAGTCTTCTAGCCTTCGGAACAGACCTGCGGGTGGCCCCCCCCCCCCCGCGCGACGCCCCTCCAGCAGCGCTAAATACGCTTATATTTGAAAAACCCCGCGCAACAGAAGCGCAAAAACAGATAAAATCTGAAGAACCATCCGCGGGAGCCAACGGGGAACGAGGCCCCTCCGTGGGGACCCCCCCCCCCCCGCCGGATCCCGCTGCGGGGAAAGCGCGGGGGGCAGGGCTGTATCCCCTGTTGTGAACCGAGCGATTTCGCGGCCGGAATTAAAATGGCCGCCGCGCGCGCACAGTGCAGGAAAAAAACAAACATCTTGGGGCCTATCAGTCGAGCCCCCCCCGCGCGGCGATTGCGCGGTTCTGGACTGGGCCCCCCGAGGCGCTCCGGACACTCCCTCTCTGCCCGTGCAACCGTAGCTGCAGAGGCCCTGCCACGAAAAACGTGCGCGAGCCGAGCCGCAGGCCCGGCAGGCCGACCCTCGTGGCCTGCCGGCGAGCGCGACGAAAAAACGGGCGGGAAACGCGGCGAAATGCAAACTAAAATTAAGAATTCAAAATCGGCGACCTCCCTCCTGCTACCGGCGCCCCCCCCCCTAAAAACGGAGCGGAGACGCGAGGAAACTGAGAGCCGCACAACGAAAACAAAAACTTTTTTTTTTTTTTTTTTTTTTAACAAAGCTTGCAGCTGTCCTTGGTTCTGGAGCCCTTTTCCTGCAGGGGTGAGTGAACCGGGCTCCCCGGTGTCACCCCTGACGCTGCCACTAGCTCAGCCGGGTCCTCAACCCTGGCAGCGGCCTCAACCGGGGGAGGGTAGTCCCCTCAGGACCTCTCAACCCCCCCGGGAGGCAGGGCACCCGGGACTAAAATTAAAAACAAATTAAAAACAAAACCCAATTTGCCACGAATACCTCGCAAAAACAATCAGGCCTAACAAAATTTGCCCCAAAAAACCAAAACAGACTAACCACCAAAATCAGGTCAGGCAGGGCTGTGACTGGACCTGCACCATCTACTGGAGACAGAGTAAGACTGAGGGGCTGTGACTGGCACAGGGGCATATATGGCTCCGCCCACAAGTTTTAGTCTGTCTCCATCTACTGGTGCGGAGTCACAACCCAGGTGTCCTGGACTGATCCTGGTACGTACAGGGAAATTTGATTTGAGTTAATTTTTCTGTATTTCTTACAGCCTCTGAAGCACTACAGACGAGGTTACATTTCAGCATGTGTTCAAGTGACAGAGACCTCAACACTGACTGCAGTCGAAACTGTGCAAATGGTATAATGTATACTATGTATTGACAATCTTAAAACAAACTACAGTCACTGGGTAGGCAAACATGACAGTAATGGATGGAAGGTCACCTGTATCCCTAAGAGTGACAAGGTTAATGGCTGGGCTTCAGCGCTGGCTCCAAATACAGAGCCTAATTTATACTTGAATTGTGTTATCTTATTTTTAGAAAGCAGAAAGGGAATACTGTGCTAACATGCCAGAAGTAAAATTCATTAAACGTGAACCAAGTCAGCAGCTCATAGTCCTTTGTTACTACATACACTGCAGCAAGCTGAAGAACATTGTTTATGGGGAGGAAATATAAAGAGCATCAAGACATTATAATATTTATAATCTTCCAACCATGCATTCATCCTTGCTTCCCACCCTTTTCTTAAGATAAAGTAGGAATTTTTGACTGTGACATGAAACTCACCCTTTCCTGAAATGCAAATGTTATTTCCTCTCCGTCTGAATTCTGCTGACAATACAAACCCTTCATGGTGACCTGCAAAGGATTAGGAAAAAAAAACCAAAAACAGAAAGAGGAATGACTACTGAAATCACGCAGATTTCACAATGTTAAGAAACTATACAAAAGGACAATCTAAAAATATTAACAATTGCTAATATTTGATAGCTGCTATGGGAAATCTGGGGACAACAGTGAGATCACTAATTTTTCCAGTAAAACGCGTAATATTTCATTTTTCTAGTGCCAGAGAAAGTGCAAAGGAGGACATTTTTAAAGAAATAATGAAAAATTACTACTTACCTGATAATTTCCTTTTCTTCAGGACAGCCCGATGAATCTAGAACAAGTGTGTTTTGTACCTCTACCAGCAGATAGAATCAGAGCAAACTGATGTCACAGTATACCTATCCCTGCAGTGACATCAACCTGCCAGTATTTTCTTCAAAAGCAACCGTGGACAGACTAGCAAAACTTGATTAAACAGATAACCATTTCAATATTCAGCCAACAGGCAACACTGAGCTCAGACAAGAATGTATTAACACTAGTCTAGGGACTGGACGAACATTTACCAATAATCCCTATAACACATAGCTACAACCATTTGGCAGCCAAGGGAGGGAAGCTGGATTCATCCATTTGTCCTAAAGAAAAGGAAATTATCAGGTAAGTAGCAATTTCTCTTTCCTTAGCGTCCAGTCAGATGAATCCAGAACAAGTGGGATGTACCCAAGCTACTCCCGAATAGGGCGGGAGGCTGCCCATGGTCCATTCAAAACTGCCCGTGCAAAGGCTGCGTCCTCCTGGGCTTGCACATCCAGACAATAATACCTGGAAAAAATGGGTAATGAGGACCATGTCACAGTTCGGCAAATGTCGACGGGAGACAACAAATTTCACTTCCGCCCACGACACTGCCTGAGCTCTAGTGGAATGAGCCCCGACCTGACTAGATAACGGCTTCCCAGCATTACAGGTAGCTGTGACTACCTCCTTAATCCAGCGAGCTATGGTAGTCCTAGAGGCTGGCTCTCCCTGCTTAGTACCACCGTGAAGGACAAACAGCTGATTCGTCTTCTGTAAAGGCTTAGTGACCTCCAGATACCGGACAATATGTCTCTTGACATCTAAAAGTCACAACAGACCAATACTTCTCTACATCTCTTTCTCTGCCCAGAGTTGGCAGGGAGACAGACTGATTCAAGTGAAAGTCAGTGACCATCTTTGGTAGAAAAGAAGGAACAGTACACAGCTATACCACCCCTGGAGTCACCCAGAAGAATGGCTCCCGGCAACACAAGGCCTGTAGTTCGGAAACCCTACGCACAGAACAAATTGCAACAAACACCATTTACAAGGCCAGATTATGCATCGGTCTAAACATAGGGCCCGCTAAGAAATCCAATACCAAATTAAGACTCCATAAAGGCATCAGAAACCGCAAAAGGACAAAGATGTTTCACTCCTTTCAGGTAACGGGCCATGTCAGGATGAGCCTCTAAAACAGACAAGAACACTACTTGTTCCTTTAAGCCTTTATTCAAGCCATCCTGCAAAAATTTCAAAAGGAGCAGGATCTTGACGGAACAAGGAAGAATACCTAAATCCTCACATGAGGCCTCAAACACTCGCCAAACTCGCATATAGGCCAAGGAAGTGGAGAACATTCTAGCTTTTAGCAAGGTGAAAATCACTGCCACATAGTATCCAAATTTCAGCAAGTGAGTCCTTTCGAGGGCCATCTGTAAGACAAAATTGATTTGGATCTTCGTAAAGAATAGGACCCTGTTGCAACAGATCCCTGTGCGCCGGAAGCCGAAGGGGCGATTCCGCCAGGAGCCACCACAGATCTGTATACCACGGTCTCCTGGGCCAATCTGGAGCAACCAAGAGCATCATCCCTCTGTGGCGCTCGATCTTTCAGACTAATCTGCCCAAAATGGGCCATGGAGGAAATGCGTACAGCAACTTATCTTCTGGCCACTCTTGCACCAAGGCATCGATCCCCAACTACTTCGGATCTCTCCTGTGACTGAAGAATTGCAGAACTTTTGCATTGCAAGAAATTGCCAGGACTAGTAACAGGAGACTCCAGCAATCCAGAATCAGCTGAAACACCATTCTCCTGGGTCCAGACTTTCCCTGCTGAGAAAGTCTGCTTTTACATTGCCTTTTCCTGCTATATATGTGGCTGAGATCATCCAGAGATTTAGTTCGGCCCATTCCAAAAGATGATTATCTCCTGCGGCACTTGTTGGCTCTTGGTTCCTCCCTGCCAATTTATGTAAGCCACAGTCATTGCATTGTTCGACATTATCTGGACCACTCGACCCTGCAGTCTGTCACTGAACTGCAAACATGCCAGCCGGACTGCCCTGGCTTCCAAATGACTGATGTTCCGGAGAGACTCTTTACATCCTAGCGCCCTTGCGCTGTCAACTCCAGACAGTGAGCTCCCCAACCATGGAGGCTCGCATTTGTCTTCAGTACTAGCCAGTCCAATGGTGCTAGGGAAATTCCCTTCTTTAGAGGATCTGGCTGTAGCCACCACTGCAGTTGGGAGGGTTCAAGACAGTGTTCATCAGTAGCCACAGCTGTGCCACCAACTTCTGAATACGAGCTTCTGGCAGAAAAATCTTGCCCTGCTTCATTTCGAACCAAACCCCAAGGTATTCCAATGACTGAGTAAGCTGAAGACTGCTCTTGGTCAGGTTCACCACCCAGCCGAGCTCCTGCAACAAGCCAATTAAGCGGACAGCCAATTAAGGGTCACCAGGCAGCTCTCTTCCAGCAACTTGGCTCGAATCAGCCAGTCGTCCAAATATGGGTGTATTAGGATCCTATCCTTTCTCAATTCTGCCACAAGTACCACCATTACCTTGGAAAAAGTCCTGGAAGTGGTGGCCAGACCAAAAAGCAGCACCCAAAACTGATAATGGCATCCCAGAACTGCGAACCGCAGAGAGCATTGATGCTCTTGAATGGGAATGTGAAGTTACGCTTCAGACAGGTCCAAAGAGGTCAGAAATTCCCCCGACTGCATGGCCATTATCACTGAGCGCAAGGTCTCCATGCGAAAATGTGTCACCCACAGATGACGGTTGACACATTTGAGATCCAGGATGGGACAAAAGGATCCCTCTTTCTTGGGCACAATGAAATAAACTGAATATCGCCTCAGACTGAGGAGCTTGACAATGGATCCTCCATTGCCTCCTTCTACGGGGAGTGGCAGGAAGAAACCACGAACATGTCCCGAGGTATACTGCAAATCTCCAGCACATATCCTTCTCCTATCACTTCCAGGACCCATTGATCCAATGTGATCTCGACCCACCTCTAATAGAAAAGAGAGAGGCATCCCCCTATCTTCTGTTCCCGGGGTTGGGATGGCAAACCTTCATTGGGAGGCGCGGGAGGATCCACTATCTGAGCCTGCGTCCCTTCTGGACTGTCTGGGACGAAAGAACTGAGACCTACCAAAATGTAGAGTCTTCTGAAAGGTCGCTCCTCTATAGGGTTGAAAACGCTTGGATCCTTCAGCACGACCTGTCATGCTAAAGGAGCACGGTGTCTGCTTCTTACCCTCTGGTAATCAAGGAACTGGTGATTCCCCCCTCTTACTGGCAATTTCTCCAACTCGCTCCCAAACAAGAGCGAGCCTTTAAAGGGCAATTTCTTGAGGTTAGCCTTGGAAATCACATCGGCCAAACAATTTCTCAGCCATAACTGACACCTGGCCACTATTACTGAAGCCACCCTTCTGGCTGAGGTGCAGACCAAATTGCAGCCTGCATCTATCAAGGTGGTGGCCGCTGGCTCCATAACTGCTCTGGAATTCATCTCAGAGACATCAACCTCTTGAGAGAGAAACAAACAAAAGCAAGCTACCAGGGAACAACAAGAAGCTTTTTGCAAAGTCATTGCCACTGCTTCAAATGCCTGCTTAAGGATAGTTTCAATCCTCCTATCGTGTACATCCTTCAAGGCCACTCCTCCCTATGGGGATAGCTGTCCGCTTCAAAACTGCACATACAAATGCATCCATCTTCGTAAAACATAAATGCTCTCTCACCACCAGATCCAGAGGGTACAGGCCTTCCAAAACCTGATCTCCTTTGAAATTAGCCTCTGGGGTGCCCCACTCAAGATCAATCAATTCTTGAACGGCCTCCATCACAGGCAAAAACAAGAGGATTTACGCAGAGAAACCAAAATGGGATTTTTCTTTGGCTTAGACATGGAATCTGCCTCAGGTACTCCAAGCATTTTCAAGGTCTGGGAAATCAGGGCCAGCAGTTCATCTCTATAGAAGAACCATAGCATAGTCCTATACGGTTCTAATCCTGAAGGAATTTCACCATCCTCAAGAGAGTCAGGATCGGCATCATCATCTGTGCCATCTAGATCTTTATCGGACAATCTTGCTGCTGCTCTAGTACTCCAGCACATACCAGTAGGTCCAGGCAAGCTCTGCACCTGTGACTCTGCCCTGGGAGCAGTGGACAGGGCTGAAGACTGCGCCTGAAGAAAGGACTGCAATCCCTAGAAAAATTCTACCCATGAAAATGTTAAAGTATCCAGACCAGGAGGTACCTGAGATGTACTCATTGAGCTGCCTTCCTCTGCTAAAGAACCAGTTAGGGGAGTTCCAAAATCAGGCACCCCACCTGAAATGTCTTTGCCCAGACCTGGGAAGAACCAGGTTTAGCGAAACCAGAGAAAAATAATTCTTCCTGAGCCTCCAAACAGTGCTGGCTAAAGTCAGCAGGCACTCCTGGTGAGATGCCCAAATATGACAGGCAGTGCAAAGAGAAAGGGACTTAGGTTTCTTAGATATAGGCGCCATTATACCAGCAGCACGCTGATTGGCGGCCAGAAGCATGCATCTAGTTTTTTTTGGGGTTTTTTTTTTAAGACACCGAAAAAATTCTAGGTGTCCCACACCTAAGCGACCCATGCCTTGGCATCCAAGACTAAAGCATCCCTAGGATAGGTGCTGTAAAAAGCACACAGCAACGCTCAACTTGTGCACACAGGCAAGCGGACAGCCAATTAAGGTGCCGTTTAACTTGGATGCACAGACTACCATGCCTGCCAAAGCATCCAAAAACTGAACACACAACTTGGACACATAGCTAGACGCACACACTGAACAGACAATCCTGTACAGCAATGGTTCTCAACCTTTTTCCCATTGTGACACACCTGACGGATAACGCTCACGTGTGACAAACTGCTCATTACAATCTATGGTGGAAATTAAAAAAAAAATAAAAAATAGCCCTGTATTACTTTTATTGTTAAGAATGATACAAGGGAAAGATAAGAGTACTCTCTCTGAACATAAATTTATTTAAATTGCTTTAAATTGCTTTAAAGGCATCCCTTTACCATGTATTATAGTTTCTTGTACATTGTCTTGCTATTTCATGCATGATATCCTGCATTATTTCTCTCTTCAAATCTATTTTAATTTGTTCCCTTATAGCTGTTTATGATACCCCTTTATATAGTCCCCGTTATTTATACATACTTATCTCATGTATCTTTGTTTCATTGTTTGATATTGTTCTTTGTAAGGGCCATGCCCAACAGTTCTTAGTTGTATGTAAACCGATACGATGTGCAAACGGCTATCGGTATAGAAGAAACTCCAAATAAAATAAATAAATAAAATAATAAATAAATTATATAAATAGTAAACCTCCTATACCAGAACAGCACTAACTTCTAGCACTCAAACAGTAACCACCTTATCTAAGAAAAGGCAACACTGAAAATATTACATCAGGTCTTAAAACTCCAATACTCCTATTAGGAAAATTGAACAATCCAGGCTGCTATAGAGCCCTACCTATTAACTAAACGCCAGCAGAACACCTCACTTCAATCACATGTACAGACCATAAAGCATAACTAGAAACATGCAGACAAAAACTGAACTGGAAACCACAAGCAGCTAGAGACTCTGTATGCAATGCAACAAATGAAAAAGAGAAACATCATCAGTCTTCATAAAACAAAATCAAGAAATATAAAATCAATAGCAATAAAACCATACTAATAAAAAGAACAGATTATTTCAAAACCGCTGATGAAAGGAATATCCAATTAAAAACTCATATTAAAAAAAATGTCTAGACATCAATAAAATATTTCAAAACTGCAGACACAAGAGATGCAATAATTAAAAATAAGGATTAAAAAAATGCTCTGCTCTCATACCTGGGAACATTGGATTTCCAGGTGCCCTGAGGTTGTTGTGAATTAGCAGGAGGAGGGGGTTACTTACAACTTTCTCCTCTCTCGCACACAGGCTCTCAATCACACACAGATACATGCTCTCTCTCTCTCATACACACACATGCTCTCACACATACAGGTTCTCAATCACACACATTTGCTGTTAATCACACACTTACACATATAAGCTCTCAAACACACATACATGCTGTCTCATAAGCATACACACATACAGGGTCTCAAACATACGTGCTCACGCACTCTCTCCCCCTCCCACTGAAGAATAACTAACAGCAGCCGCCTCCTCCTTTTCCAGCCCTCGAGAAAGAAGTTCCATTGGCTGCGGGGACTAACGTTGTTCCTCGCCGATGATGCACACACTTGCACCTTAGCTCATCTTCCCGCATAAGCAGCATTTCCTCTTCCAAGCTGCAGGGTGGGGGGGAGGGTTAAAGAGAGCATGCTGCTAATGCTGCAATCCTGCCACTTTCCGCCCGGGCTCCCAGCATTTCAAGCCCAAGCAGGAGGAAGAATTCACATTTCACTGGGGCAGGGGGCGCAGCTGGGCCAGCAAGTGACCGGGAAGTGTGGCGGCGCACCTGCCTGTGCTTGGCAACACATTGGTGTGTCGCAACACACCAGGTGAGAACCACTGCTGTAGAGGGCAGCCTAAAGAAAGCGCGCGAAATGCCGTTGAGGCCCACCATGCAGCATAAAAGCCTCAGAGCGAGGCCTAGCCTACAGAGGCTGCTCAATCCAGCTAGCTGCCCACTTCCCTCGACCTCCCACAGAATGGGATATATGTTGGAATGGTGTGCTGGGCATGGAGACCGGGGGAAGGAGGAAGCCTTACAGCAAAAAACAAAAAAAACCAAAAAACCCTCCTCTGACTCTATTTTTTTTTTTTTTTTTTTAAAGTTACCTGAGCTCAGCCTTACCTGGCTGAGTACAGAGATGGTCTCCAGCTGCGGGGGAGAGGGCATGTGCCGTCACTGCCACGCTCAGCTTCCTGCACCCGTCCTTCAGCTACTTAACAGCTAAGTCCACGCCAGCTGAAAAACCAGCTACCGGCCCAAGGCATTCAACTGAGGGATCATCTCAGGAATTCTCAACTGGAGGAGGGACCTTTTGGTATCACCGCAGGAGAGTGGGGCGAATTTAGTTTCCTTATTTCTTCTTTTTCAAATCGAAGCAATCACCAGTAAGGAGATGCACATCTACCATCTGCTGGAGAAGGAAAATACTGGCAGGCTGTTGTCACTGCAGGGGTATATGTACTGTGACGTCAGTTTGCTCAATCTCCTTCTGCTGGTAGAGGTGCATAACCCCCTTGTTTTGGATTCATCTGACTGGATGCTAAGAAATGGGAGTTTTCCTAGAGGAAGTTGTCAGCTGATAATGATTTAGGAAAAGCAAAATACCTTCATATTGCAATAGAAAGCTACAAAGCACCAAGGGAAAAATCGGGATGAAAATCCATTTTATTTCAAAAGTAAAATGCCAAAAATACTGTACAAAAAATATCAGATCTCTCTCTGTCAAGCAAACTGTAGGAGGAATGGAAGGGGTGGATTGGAAAGGTATCTCTCTTGGATAATGTGTGCAGTTTTAAAGCCTTCATACCGCCCTCTCTGCCCAGTATCTTTCCCTCGCTCTGCAGCCCAAGTAATATCTAGCATGCATAAGCCCTACAGAAAAACAAAGTACAATATCAACCCACATTAAATCAAATTATTCAAACAAAAGTGGGAACCAATCATTTAGGTGTCATGTAAAGTGGTATTACTACACTATTAGACAACAGTTTGTTTTGGCACTAGGGTATAATCATCCGCCTTAAAAAAACCAAAACAACAAAAAACGCCTTACAGTCTTTAAAACATTTTAATTAGAACTGTTCATAAAAGTGTTGATTTACTAGTGTAACAAGTTAGTGCCAAGGAAATGATAACTGCTATAATTATATAACACAATAAAACTAATACACTGACCTGGTGAAGAAAACATCAATAGCACCAATAAGGTATCCAATGAAATTCCAGATGAAAAATTAGGCTCAGAAATCAAGACGCCATCTTAGATGTAGAAAATCAAAATGGGAACCTCAGGAAAAAGCTCTCAAATCCAGACATTGATGTCCAGCAACATTCAGAAGTTGCCTGCCTTGGGGCGTGCTCATTGTCAGAACCTTTATCTATTCTGACTGAAACATTTTTAAGACTGTATGCGGCTTGTGCTCCATTATACATGAGAGACTCAGCAGATATTAAGGTTTATCTCCAGAAACTTGACTCTGGATCTTACAGTATGTATGCTAGTTACAAACAGATATTGAATCTTTATATACGAAAATCCCTCAAGATGAGGTAATTAACATCATTGAAACCATTCTTGATTGTCAGAACACCTACATCCTTACTCATTTGGCTCTTAAAAATAATTAAATTTTATTTTTTTTTTAGAATTTTCTGAGACAATCCAGAGCAATCAAGGAATAGTAGGAAAGCATACCAAGGAAAATATACACATTACATTACAATATGTCATGTGTTCCAAGGAAAAATAAGACTACTATAGTCCACAATGGGGGGAAATTACCAGAACCCCAGGAAAAAAATTAAAAA
Organism: Rhinatrema bivittatum; assembly: GCF_901001135.1. Lineage (NCBI taxonomy): Eukaryota > Metazoa > Chordata > Amphibia > Gymnophiona > Rhinatrematidae > Rhinatrema > Rhinatrema bivittatum. The sequence goes on along the minus strand of NC_042619.1, from coordinate 238,491,695 downwards.
ATAAGAAAAAGGCACAGAATGCTGCTGGCTCTTCACATTTATAGTATAGGCGAATCACGGAGTAATACTCAAGAGGAGGAACCCCCTACTGGGGAAGAGGTTACACCAACCCCCCTGGATAATAATCTATCACTAATCTATCGCGTTGTGACAAATGTGAAGGTTCATAAAAAGATACGGGTAGATTTTAAAAGGGCCACGCTTGTGCCCATAAATGTGACTCTCGCCGCGCACAAAGTTGTGCTATTTTATAAAGTATGCACTTAGGTTCTAAAATACTCTTTACACGCATATGTCTGCAGCCAAGAGAAAACCTCGTTAAAAGGCTCAGTCTGATACTCTACATATGAACCAATATAAGGGGGCACTTTGATTCAGGGTGCATTTTCAGGAGATGGGTTGGGGTTAGGGGGGTGTTAGACACATTCAGAGGTACTGTATTCATTGTAAAACTGACATCATGTCAGTTTTACAATGAATACCTCTAAATGTGTCTGTAACACCCCCCCCTAACTCCAACCCACCTCCCAAAAATGCACCCCGAATCAAAGTGCCCCTTTACAATGGTCCATATGTAGAGTATCAGATTGAGCCTTATAAAAAGAGGTTCTCTCTCTCTCTCTCTCTCTCCCCCCCCCCCCCCCGATGTTCACCTGACTCCTACGCCTACTGAGGAGCCTTAGCAAAGTTATGTGCGGAATAGATGCGCACTAGCTGAGCAAAATTAGGAGTTACGCACATCAGTGCTGGCCCTGCCTCTGGAACGCCCATGCCCTGCCCCTTTTCTGGGCACGCGTACATGAATGTACATGCGTCCTTCCTGGTTATTTAAAATTCGCAAAGCTCTCGCCGTTTTTGCGCGTGCAAGGCTTTTAAGTTCTACCTCATTTAACAGCATCCAATTTAATGACGCATTTACAAGGAAAATTAAGTCAGAAGAGGCCACCAATCTGTTGAACTCCAGGTCTTAAAAGAAGAAACTGTTTTCTCTTAAGTTGCATAGCCATAGTTACATCTGGAGGCATAGCAATATTTAAATTACAAAACAGAACATTCTTCTTTCTATAAAATTATTTCAGAAAATAGTTTCTTTTCTGAGTCAGACAGAGTGTTGTGGAGCGCTAGGAGAGCGATCCCACTCCTGGGTGATGTGTGTCCTTGGGCCACGGCTCGACCCCAGAGGGCTCTGAAGAGGTGCCGCGGGAGGCGTGGCATGCCCGAGCATGGGCTGGACGGGAGCAGGGCTGGAGAGACATGGAAGACAGGCCCTCCTCCGGACCTGCACGCTTTGGAAGACCCAACAACGCAATGTTGGTCTTGTGAACAGTCCTCTGACCATTCCCAGCCCTTTCGGACCTGCCGCAGGGTACGGCACGAAGCGACAGGCCAGATGGAGGCCAGGGCAGCGAAGACTGGAACATGGATTCAGACGAGACTCAGGAACGACGTAGACTCAGGCATAGACGTGGACTCAGGAACGAGGTGCAGGATCCATAGACGTGGACTAAGGCATAGATGCAGGATCCTTAGACGTGGACTCAGGAATGAGGTGTAGGATGCATAGACGTGGACAGGCACAGGCGTGGACTCAGGACTGGATGCACAGAGGTGGAATCAGGAACGAGGGCTGAAGGAAGACATGGGCACCGTCCCTCAGGGCGCCCCACTCAGACCACCCGCGGGACTGAGTCGCGGACCACCCTGCCTCATGCGCGCCCTACTCAGCCCTGGAAGGCTGGTCGCGGACCACGCAGAGAGCGGGAGAGCACAGGAAAGAGGAAGCAGGTTCGCTGCACTCCTGGCAGCACAAGGCAAGGATACGCTGCACTCCTGGCAGCACAAGGCAGGTTAAAGCATCAGGATCAGGAACAAGGATTAAGACAGACCTCAGTGCTGGAACATGGACATCTGAAACAGCAGGAACATCAGGACTGGAACACGAGTACTGGATCAAAAGACAGACCTTGGGACTGGAACGGCAAGCAGACATCAGGACTGGACGAGGAGCTCCAACAGGTAACAAGAAACACAGGACCTTGCAGAAGTGCTGGAACATGGACAACTTCCTGGAGCGAAGGATCTCAGGAGTGACCAACTCCTTGCGAAGGCAAAGACAGACTGAAAGCTGAGCCCTTTAGTAGGGCTGAGGTGGACAACGCCCAGGGAGGGGTCAGCAGGGGGCCACACCTGGCTGGCCCTTGAAGAGGAGCAGAGAGACGCGCGCTCGCACCCTAGGGAGCTGGAGAGAAGAGCTGGAAGCTGGTGGCGTCCTCAGCCACGTGGAAGGCCAGGGAAGCAGTGGAGCAGCCCTGGGCTGGAGCTGGGTGAAGGCAGGTCAGTGGAGCAGCTCCCAGCTGCAAGGACAGAAGCAGGAAGAAGCAGAGAGAGGTAAGGCTGGCTGCAGGCACCGGCAGGGAGAACAGAGAGCTGCAAGGACTGAAGCAGGAGAAGGGCTGACTGCAGGAACGGCTCCATGCCGTGAAGACAGCCCCAGGAGGAGAGGTAAGGCTGCAGGCAGAGTAGAGAGCTGTAGTAGGCTGCAGGCACTGGCAGGGACGGCTTCCCAGCCAGGCAAGGACCCGGGCTTTAGCAGGCACCAGCAGAGACGGCCTGCTGACTAAAGGGCCCGGGATTGCAGCAGCACGTCGGGAGAAGGCAGGAACAGCTGCGGGGACAGCCCCAGCTGATTCAGGGAGGATGCAAGCAGCGTCAGCAGCCCGGCTGGCTGTGGCTGTGAGAAGGTAAGAGCCTGCCCACGCTCTTGTGGGCAGGAGCATAACACAGAGACTAACAATTAATGATGAGGATTTTATTTCTTCTTCAGCTGACTTTTCAAGGATAGCAGTTAATGAGAAAAATCCAAAGAGGTTGGGTTTTTTCAACTCTGGCTTTTTTACTTCAACCCGTCAATAGACCGGTATCTGAACACCTTGTATATGTCCTTGGCCCAGCCAATATTTCTTTCATCAAGAGCTCTATAAAAACATTTTGGCACCTATTAAGCACTGATATTTGTTGTAAGTTTGACTTGTTTGTGGACCACTGGTTGCTGTATTGATGACTCTGCCCATGGGGAGGAGCCCTGTGGGGAAAATACAGCAATAGGCTGACTCTTCAGTAATGACCACAGAGAGAATAGAAGCTTTATTATACAGCAGTTGGCAAGACCTGAGAAGCGGGCTGTGCTCCTCAGTCAGTGGAGTAGATCTCTAATGATTAGTTCAGTCCAGGCACTGAGTTGTATCAAGTGCAGAGGTCTCACCAGAAGCTGGAAGTGAAGGATCTGGTAGTGGTCCGCGGAGCGGGGTAGGCTGAAAACCCAGTCACAGATGACATAGTCAGCGATGATAGATCCGGTAGTGGTCCACGGAGCGGGGTACGCCAAAAATGTATTCTGTGGTGAGACAAGGCAGAGAGAAGGTACTCACGAAAGCTGATAGTTGCTGGAGAAATGGCCTCCCCAGAACAGAGGTAGAGATGATGCAAGGCCCGGAGTGCCGGAGTCAAGATCTCCTCTGAAAATGCAGGTTAACCCAGGAGGAAGGCAGGCGAGTGCAAGGCCCTGGGGAGCGGGTACCTAGGATCCTGATGAGCTGCGAAACCTGGAGAGTAGACAGGAGCAAAGCAAGACCCCTGAGGAGTGGGTGCCTTGAGCGTCCTTGCTGGAA